>NW_028327171.1:7500000-8750000 GCF_987537825.1 Furipterus horrens
TAACGCAAGTAAGTACCCACAGTTCACCTGCTGGTCACCTGCACTGATTTATCCAGGTCTAACCTTTGGAAGAAGGTGGGCGTGTCCTGTCATGGGGAAATGCAAGGCCAGGGTGACAGCTGCAGATGCGCTGGGCTGGACTCGAGCAGCATCTGCTGTTTTTGCTTCCCCTCTGACCTTGGGCTCCCCATTATCTCCAGCGGCACGGCAGGACATACCCGAACATACGACTGTCCCTAGTGACTGCGTGATATTTCAGATCTTTTTCCCACACAAAGAGCAGCGTTGTGTGGGCTCCCACGTAGCAACTCTCCCTGAACCCCACTCTCAGGGCAGGGAAGAGAGAGGGCTTCTGGAGAAGAACGCTCCTCTGCCCAGGCCTGGGCTGTGGGTCAGAGTCTCAGTCCACCATCTCCTTCAGGTGAGCAAGGAAAAGAATTTCCGTCATTTCCCCACAATGCAGCTTAGTTTCTTCTTTCACGTCTGTTGCTGGTTGGTGAAAACTAAATCTCACTCCTGAGCTCTCCAGCTTTCCCAGGGGCTGTGTCTGAGTCCTGGGGTTGCCTCACCATAGAGTGGGTGACACATCTGGTCCTTGAGCTCCAAATCTCCCTGCTGGCAGCTTCCAGGATGTACACCTTCCTTCCTGGGCCTCTGCGGCTGCTTCCTGGGGTCCCCCACGCTCCCAACTGCAGGGCTGGTTCTGCTGAGCTCTTTCCAGCCAGGCCAGGGCACAGAAGCGCTCTGTTGTACGCACAGGTCACCCTGGGGCCGAGGACACTCCGGCACCCAGCAGGGCCTCCACCCCTTGGTGCCATCCTCGGGTAGCTAAGAAGTCTCGTCACAGCTCCCCGGACCGCGCGGGAGCTCCCGGAGCTCTCCGCGGCCACAGCCCAGGCACTCCCCGCCACCACTGTACCTTGCTCCTCCTGAGCCTCCTCAGAGCCAGGGGTTTGTCACCTCCCGTGTCACTCCTCTTGGAAGAGAGACACAGGCCACTTCTGCCTTCAGGCCCCAAACCTGCAAGGGGGCAATGCCACATGCATTGTTGTTTGCCACCTACACTCCAAAAAGAACCAGCCCCTGTGAAACTCAGTGGGTCACACTTTCCTCCTCCCGCAACTCCTGTCCCCTCTCTCTCTGAGATCGGACTCTCTATTCAATGTACAAAAGTCTGTTTGAAACTCAAAAGCCAAAAAGTGACTTTTCTCCACTATGTCATCCGTTTCTTTCCCACAATGCCTTTGACTGTGGGAGTGATGCAGGAGTCACAGGATTTTGGGCAAAACAAAGATAGCAGGCTGTTACCCCACTGTTTTCATTGGCACTGGGGTCATTCCTAGAAGCTTGGATTCAAGCCAACTAGAGAGACAAGGGTGATGGACATAAAAATGTAAACTGAGCCACCATCGAGGCAGAAAGGCGGTGATGTGAGTTAAATGGAGATGAGAGCAGAGCGAAGACACGGGGTGACGGGGGGATGGGCACAGGCAAGGGCTGGAGTCACAAGACAGGATCAGGCAGGACGCAGTGGAGACCTTCTGAAAGTCAGCATTAAAGTCTCAGGCCTCCTTTAACCTTAAATTATTTTAAATTCTCTGTTCAACCTCATAGTACTTCCTGAGTTGTTTAAACAACTCGGAGTGTGTGTGTGTGTGTGTGTGTGTGTGTGTGTTAAGGGGGGGCATAAAAACAAACTTCTCTTCCTTATGCAACCAGAGCAAGATTGAAGAGATAAGAACAAAGCAAGCAGAAAAGGCAGGAGACCTGATCTGCCTTCAATTCAGGATGGAGAAGATGGTTTATTGCCAGGACCAGATTTACAGTGGGATTCTGCAAAAAATGCGGGAAGAGAATTTTAACCCACTCAGAAATGCTTCCCAGACTCAGGAGTCTGCCATTTCCGTCCTCACTGAGATCGGGGTGCACCTGAATGCGTACTTCTGGGTGAGTGTGGGCGCACATGGCCTTTGCCAGGGCATCTTGATTGAGAGTTGCTTAATTGAGCAAAGAAGGGAGGGACCACTGTGGGTATTAAACCCTTCTGGCTCTGACAAATTACTCACGTATGATTTCATCTGTAATCGTACAGGAACCCGATTAAGACACTTTTAAATGATTCGCCACAAATCAGGTTCTTCGTGTGGCGGAACATGTGTTCAAGAGGGATTCCAACCCCACACTTCTTTATATTTGAGGCTATGCATGAGGTACAAAATTACCACGATCAGAACACAGCAAAATGCAACCAAAATACAACCAGCCTTACCGGTCGGTGTTAGAAGGCATTTGGCTCTTCAAGTGCCAGAAACTCACCAGCTTCCCAAAACAGGAAAGAAATTCCTTTCCTTAGATGTTGTGACCCAATCAACTTCATGGTTTCTAAACGCCCCCCTGCCCCATCCTATGCATGAACTAAAGTATTGGGGCACACAGAAGGGAAGGCAGCTTTTAAACTGCAAAGAACCCCAACTACTGAAGCCTTTTCTTAATCAGAATAAAGAGTTGAGTTCCCCAGAGGTGGAGCTCAGCTGCCAGGCAAACCGGATGTGCCTCTGCAGAGAAGGCACGAGGTGGGGAATGAAGCAGGTCCTGATCTGTTTCCAGAATGGAGCCCGGGGATCGCAGGACCAGGAAGTCTTACAGAGAGGTGGAGGGGCCTGGGGAGAGGGCTCCTAGGAAGGGTGGTGTGCCCACGATGTGTTTTGGGCTTGCTAGCCTACCAGGTGGGTTCCTAGTGCCAGAGAGAACACCTAGGTAATAAAACTGGGCCGCCCAGAGAGAAGCCTCTCGTGGCTTGATACTGAACACTGGAGTGGGGTGGACGGGACCACCAGGACTTCGCAAAGTGACCGTGTGTGCATCCAGAACCCCAACGCTTCTCTGCGCTACCACTGGCCTTGGGCCCATACCCTTCCAGCTGACCCTTCTTATCCTCTCCTCCAGGAGACCAGCAAGCGTCTCTCCAACCAAATCCCATTCATAATTCAGTATTTTATGCTCCGAGAGAATGGTGATCACTTGCAGAAATCCATGATGCAGATACTACAGGAAAAAGCGCACTATGCCTGGCTGCTTCAGGAGCGGAGCGAGACGGCCAACAAGAGGCGGCTCCTTAAGGAGAAAATTTACCGGCTCACGCAGGCGCGGCAAGCTCTCTATAAACTCTCCTGTTAAAGGGGGCAGATACTTGGAAAAGCAGCAGTACTTTGGGGTTTTATCTTATGTGCATTCCTCGTGAGGGGAGGCAGTGCAGGAACTGGGTTCTCATTGGGTGCAAGCCTTTTCTGTCCCTGTCTGTTCGTCTTTGCTGGACTGCACTGAGCACCACAGTTTAGATCTGAAGTCCACACATGCTTAGAGCTGTTACCTCCACCCATGTCCATGACTGGGTGTCTCTCCAGTCCTTGGGCCCCACAGCCTCCAGTCACAGCTTTCTTAATTACTGCTATCGTTCTTTGTTCATTTGTCTCCCCCCACCCATCAGATTATGAGACCCCAGAGGAGGGAGGTCAGTCTTATATTTGTCTTCTGTATTTCCAGGATCTTGCATGGCACCCGGGACATAGTAGCCACTCAATAAATGATGTCTTATTGAACAAATGAAAGGTGGAGTTCACCTGAGTGTGAGGAGCCGCTCCTTGTGGTTTAGGGAATTGTAGCCCCGGCCGTGAGCCTGACTTGCCCCCACCCCCGGCTTGTCTTTAAGTCTCAACAGAAGGCTGTGTGGGAGACCTGACCAAAAACCATTCAGAGGGTTTCTATGGGAATTGGATTTGAAGAATGCTAATTATGCTTTAGAGCTTGCTCTGCTTTTCTTATCTCTTAGTTAACGATAAACAGTCTCTAACAAGAAGTGTATGAAGCCTTATACCTAATGCCAGTGCAGCGTCAAGATGTTTAATAGACCCTGACACAGACTGGTCACCATGCCCTCTGTACTGATACTTGTAATCTGTTATCGTCAACTGTAATCCAGGCACCTAAAAGCTATGGGTGATATATGAATTTTGACCTTGTATCTCCCATGCATACCCTTTCTCAATAAAAAGCATGAGAGTTGGCGGTCTTGCACTTTCTCCACTAGAGGGAACAGCCGCCTCCCTTACTGCTCAGCCAAAAACTGTCCTGGATAAGTCTGTTCTGCCTCGGTCATGAGACCTCTGTTGGACAGAGCAGTTTCCAATCGAGCTGGGGCGTTGGAGGCAGCTCCTCCTCACCTGAGGCCAGGGTTTAAATCAGCCTTTGGTTCTTGGGAATGGTGTCTCGTAGCTGGTCATTTTCCGATGAATTAGGTCATGCCTCCTGCTGTGATGATGTTTCCCACCACACTGGGAGACACAGGCCTAAACGATACTATTATTAATTTCTATTGTTTCCCTAGTTGTGACAAGTTCCCATTGCTATGTTGTCTCTTTAAGTCTTTTAACCTTTTTATTGAACTGATGTTATGTTAACATATAACATTGATTATGTGTTAAGTCTTAAAGGAAAAATTAATAATAAAAAGTATTTTTTAAAGAAAAATATAGAGGTTCACACCAGTGGTCATCTCTAGATTGGAGGATCATGGCTAATTGTATTTCCTTCTTCACGCTAAGTCATACCTTCCAGATAGGAATTTTAGGAGAGCTAAGTGAGACCATTTCTAAAAACTAGAACACGTGTTCAAAAAGGCCACCAATTCTTCCCTCCACCAAAGGCCTCTTTTTCTTCTTTACCTCTTGGTCAATAGAGCAGCCCTCACTCCTGAAGCTCTTCAGCCAGCTCTTAGGTTTAGTTCTTGGATACTTTTTGAGTCAATTTTATATATGGTGTTAAATAAGAGTCCAATTTCATTCTTTTGCATGTGGATATTCAGTTTTCCCAGCTCTATTTGTTGAAAAAACTGTCCTTTCCCTCATTGGCCTTGGCACTCCTGTCAAAAATAATTGGACCATATGTGCCCACTTTATTTCTGGACTCCCCGTTCCATTCCATTGGTCTGTATGTCTTATGCCAGTACCACTATTTTGGTAACTGCAGCTTTGCAGTAAGTTTTGAAACTAGGAAGTATAAGTCCTTCAGCTTTATTCATCTTTTTCAGAATTGCTTTGGCTATTTGTCATCCCTTAAGATTGCATGTGAATTTTAGGATGGGTTTTTTTTCTTTTTTATCTCTGCAAAGAATGTTGTTGGGACTTGATGGAAATTGTATTAAATCTGTAGATTGCTTTGGGTAGTCTTTGCATCTTAACAATATTAAGTCTTCCATTCCATAAACCCAGAATGTCTTTCCATTTCTTTATGTCTATTTTAATTTCTTTAAGCAATGTTTTGCACTCTTTACTGTACAAGTCTTTCTCTTCCTTGGTTAAGTTAGTTCCTAAGTATTTTATTCCTTTTGATGCAATTGTAAATATAACTGTCTTCTTAATGTTATTTTTAGATTATTCATTATTAGTCTATAAAAAATGCAACTGATTTTTATATGTTGATTTTGTATCTTGTCACTTTGTTAAATTCATTTATTAGTTATAACCGTTTTCTTTTGTGGAATCTTTATAGCTTTCTACAGATAAGGTCATATCATCTGTGAACAGAGGTCATTTTATTTCTTTATCTTGCCTAATTGCTTAGGCTAGAACTTCCAACAGCATGCTGAATGAAAGTGGGGATCCTTATTGTTATAGGTCATTTTCCTCCCCCAATCCCCTGCAGCTCTTAACTCCCAGGTCACAATAGAGGAACTTAGCTAAGCCGGACCTCTGTGGGTGCATACTCAGCAGGACAAATGGCTGACCAAAGCATCCCATCCTTGAGCACTGTTAGGCAATGCACTGTCCTAACCACATAATTGTGACTTCTGGAACACTGCTAGACAATGTTATTTTCAGTTAAGCATTGTAACCATCCCTGCTTCCATAGGAACCAGGATGTGGTTTTTGCCTTTATAAACCCTTTAGTCTGTAAGGTCGGGGCTGTTCACCCAGCTTTTGCTTTGCATTCGGGTGAGCAGTCGCTGGCCGGCTAAATAAACACCTAAATCTGCTTCTAAATTGCCTCGTTGTCCTCATTACTCGCTAATGCACCATAACACTTATTTTATAAAGTTATTCTGGTTTTAAAGAACTTTTGTCATCTTGAAGCTAAAGATGATTTAAAAGATAAAACATTGGTCTTAATTTAGGTATTCTTCACTTTTTTTAAAAAAATTGGCTTTTCTCCCTTATTCTGTGAATTAGGTCACATAGGAACAGATAGTCAGTAGCAGAGCCAAGGAGAATAATCTCTTCAAGTTATAAATACTGTTGTAAAAATAGTCTGAGAAAAATAAAGTCTGATACTTAAAATTTGTTCCCTAAATTGTATATTCAATCTTTTTCTAAATGTTCAATGTATTTCACACATATGTACACACACACATAGCCTCAACCAAAACTTTTCATTTATCATGTCAGGATTGATCTCAAAACCCAGGGAAAACATGTGGGGCCCTTAACTGAGTTTCCGGGGGATGCCCTAACAATGTGCCACAAAAAGGATTGTTAAAACAACAGAAGCTTCTTCTCTCACAGTTCTGGAGGCCAGACGTCTAAACTCAAGATGTCCGCAGGTTGGTTCCATCCGAAGCTCTGAGGGAGACTCCGTCCTGGGCTCTCTCCTAGCCTCTGGTGGCTCCAGCTATTCTTGGCATTCCTTGGCTTGTAGCCACGTCACTCCAGTGACTGCCTCTGTCTTCACATGGCCTTCTCTGTGTCTCCCTAGAGCAAATCTCCCTTCTCCTCTTTTGAAGATACCGGTCATTAGATTAAGAACTCACCCTAAATCAGGATGGTCTCGTCTCAAGATTCTTAACTTAATGATATCTGCAAAAGCACCACTTCCAAATAAGGTCAACTTTACCATTTCTGGGAATTTGGATTTGAATATATCCTTTAGGGGGACACAGTTAGCTCAGCAGGTCCGAGCACGGAGCGGGAAACAAGGCCCATGCTTTTGCTAGAACAAGCTCACTGCTGCAACGAACATTTTAAGATCTCCACAGCTTCATGCAAGTGTGTTCCCTGCTCACCTCATGGCCGTTGAAGGTGGGTTGGTAGGGCCCTGAGTCACTCAGGCCCTGCAGGTACCAGCCTCCCTTCATCTAGGGGTCCTACCGTCATGGGGGGCCTTTGAGCCTCAACCAGACCCTCCGTATCAGGCAAGAAAGTGTAGAGGTTTGCAAGGGAGGTTTTCAGGAGCCAGGGGTATATCCCTTCTGCATCCTAGGGACAGAACTCAGGCCTATGGCCACACCTAGCTGCGATGCAGGCTGGGAAACGTGGCCCAGCTTGGCAGGCAAGAGAAAGAGGGAGCAGGATTCGGACCTTGCCGCACCTGTCCCTCTAACACAGATGTGTCTCCTGCTCTTCCTTCTTAACCCAGGCTCACTCGCTCACTCACACATCCCCTCTCCCCCTCACACACACACACACACAGCGGTTTCCTCCTTCAGTGTTACTGTGGATCTGGGCTTTTTCTCCCCTAACAAGTGAGGAAATAAAGGAAGACCACCCAAAGGTATTTATTCACAGCCGACCAGCAAGGGGTCAGCCTCCATCACTTGTGTTTAGCAGAGACTCACAGGCAGGAGAGGAGTGAGGCATCTTCACAGTGGAGGAGAGGGAGGCCCCAGGTGCGCCCCCATGAAAGTTGTGGGCTGGGGAAGCTGGGGGGCGGGGCTCCCTACGAGGGGGGCACCCTCTGTGATTGGTTAGGGTGCACATTTAGCTTTCTCTGGTGAGTCCTAAGTTTAAAGTGGGAACAAAAATTAGAGAAGCTGTCAGTTATTAATCAAGTCCTGTTTGGGGGGGGCAGGTGTTATGGGGGTTATCATTTGGCTTCCCGACATGGTCAATAGAAATAGCAGCCTGACTTCCAGCAGCTGGCTCCCAGGGCTGGTTACTGCAGGTAACGGGCTGGTTTCCTGGGCAGGTCGGTGTAGTCTGTGAGTCAGAGTACAGTATGTATTACATTATTTATCGCGGATCTTTCGCTATATTGCAGGATTTTGTGGTACCATATACATATGTTGTTAAAGTGATGTAGGTTTAAGGGTGTAGAATAAATGTAAGGTTCCTGCTTTGCGGGGGTGTCTGGAACGCAATACCCGCGACGAGTGAGGGAATACTGTACCGTTTATGTATGGTTTGGCCACTGTCCGCACGTACACTCACTCTCTCACAGCTGACCTTACCTTGTGGGACCCTCCTTTCTCCTCCACCCGGGACACTGTAGCCCTGATTCTGCAGGTGAATCTACTTTGATCCAAGTGTCTGGCAATCTCCCTGGGCATATGATCCATGCCTCCCTGACCCTGCTTAGGCTACCACAAGACTCGTCACAGGGGTGGAAGTTGCTTTTAATTGAGGGTTTTGGGGGGCAGGTGTGTTTCCCTCAGTGGTGTAGTGATAACAACCTGGGAGTATCCATGAAAAGGTATCAACAGATGGGATAAACAGATCTGAATTTCCTATTGTGTCCCTATCCTGTGCATGGTGACACGGTGTACTGGGTATCTCTTCTTGCATCACAAGTCATTCCAAAGTGTACCCCTAAAATTTCTGATCTCACAGTTTCCGTTAGGATGGGCAACGACGCTGGCTAGGAAAGAATTCGCAAGGAGAAGAAACTGCAGAGAGCGAAGTTTTTATGTTACTTTCCCGAGAGCGGGAAGGGCTGGGTGCAGAGCCGTGCAGCAGCACCTGCACTGAGGGGTGAGGGCTCTGAGCTTTCCTCAGGTAACGGGCTGGTTGTGGGGCAGGATATCTCAGTGGGGTTGAAGCTTGTTTCGATGTTGTCTTTGAGGGCAGGAGCTTGGCCAGGCTGTTGTGGTCCAGTATGTCCTTTTCCTAAGTTCCCAGAGACGGTGCCTCAGGGCCCTTCCAGTCATTTTCTCACCCCAAGGATAAAGGTTCATAAAACAATTAGGATCAGTCATGCTTTATGGGGCCCAGCTGACTCTGGAAAAGGGGGTCTGAAAAGGGGGCTTTTGTCCTATTAGTTTCTTTGGATCGGGAATTCACACGTGTGCCTCAGCTGGGTACCTCTGGCTCGAGCTCTCTCATGAAGTTGCAGTCCAGCTGTGGGCCAGGCAGCTGCATGCTTAGCTCTCTTCACTGAAGGCTCAGCTGTAGGTGAGGGGTTAACTAGCGGCCCCCCCAAAAGAGCCAGGCCCGAGTCCCTGGAACCTACGAGTGTTACCTTACATGGAAAGTCAGCCTTATGGACAGCCAGTCTTGGCAGAGCCAATTAAGTTAAAAATCCTGAAATGGAGAGGTAATCCTGGATTATCCAGATGGGCCCTAAATGGAATCACATGTTCTCATAAGAGGGAGGCAGAGGGAGCTCTGACTACGGAGAAGTCAACGGAAAGATGGAACAGAGAGGGAGGTTTGAAGATGCTAAGCCGCTGGCTTTGAAGATGGAAAAAGAGGTCACAAGCCAAGAAATGCAGGCAAAGCAGTTCTAGAAGATGGAAGAAGCAAGGAAAGGCATTCTGCACAGAGTCCCAGAGGGAGTACAGCCCTGTCAACCCCATGTCTTTAGCCCCATGAAACTGATCTTGGACTTCTGGCCTCCAGAACCATAAGAGAATACATTTTGCCTGTTTTAAACCACAAAAATTTGTTTCAGCAGCCACAGGAAACTAACACGGCCTCCAAGCACACTCACCCGGCTGTTGGTGGGCTTCAGGCCCTCGGCAGCCATTGGGCAAAGACATCAGTCCTTTATCATCATGTCACATATTGGGACTTTGCCACACATTGCAGCCCAAATAAAAGGCATATAGAATTATCAGGACGGTGTTTTGTAAATAAAATGGATTCGACTTAATTTTCCTTTTCTTTTTTTTTTTTTAATGTAAAAACACTTGTCACTACACAGCATTAATCCTTTTTGACTTAATTTGTCTTAAAGCTGCCCAAGTGATTGTGATGACAGGCAGATATGGGCATGACTCCTCAGTGCAAAAGCAGTCGGCTCCTAGAATGGTACCTGGCACACTTTAGAAATATTTTTTGGAGCAATAAGTGGTAGCTGGCAGGTAAGTGCCACGGCAACAGAGAGAACGGGACTGAATGAAAGTGTGAAAAGGGAGGGGCTGTAGGGGAAGTCCTCATGCTCTGCCACTCATGGTCAATCACCTCAAACAAGGAAAGACCCGACTCCCCACCTCCAGTAGGAGGATGTTTTCTGCTCTCCTACTCAAGGAGGATCTGTTTGGCTGGCAACCCGCAGCCAATGAAAAGCCACAACACTTCAGACAAACTCCTAGCTTCCTCCAGGGGACTGCGCTGACAACAGCCCCTCTGAATGCCCCCCTTTTCTCTATAAGAGAACATTCCTCTCCTTGGTTCTCTGGACTTGCACATGATTTGCCATTGGACTGCAGATCCTGAACTGAAATTCTTGTGTGTGTGTGTGTTTCTTTTTATTTTTATATTTTTAAGATTTATTTACTTTTTTTATTGTTGTTCTATTACAGTTGTCCCAATTTTCCCACGTTGTTCTCCCCTGCCCTGTCCACCCCCCGCCCCTGCTACCACAGTCAATTCCCACCCTGTTGTCCATGTTCAGGGGTCATTCATACATGTTCCTTGAATGAATCGAATTTCATTATCATTCCCATATAAATCCATTTTGCTGGAAAACTTTTTTTTTTTTTTTATTTTTACTGTGTGGTTGCCTCTCACTTGCGCCCCCAACTGGGGACTTGACGTGCAACCCAGTCATGTGCCCTGACTGGGGATTGAACCAGCGACACTTGGCTCACAGGTCGACACTCAATCCACTGAGCCACAGCAGCCAGGGCTTTTTTTTTTTTAAGGTCAACAAGACCCAGCTTCCTTTTCTCACTAGCTGAGTGATTTTCGACAGAAGAATCCACTTCTCAGTCTCCATATCCTATTTGATTGGTTTTTGTGATGCTGGAGATCATGTGTGTAGACATTAGCCTAGTGCCTGACAGGGTCGATACTCCACAGATGCTCCATAACCAAAAAGTGGCATTTTTAATACAGAGACCATGCATTGAGGTCTCTCCATAAAACTATAAAATACGGAGCCCAGTTGCCTCCACCATATGAAAAATAAACTTTCAAAAATAGATATATATATTTTTTATTTTTAGAGAGAGGGGAAGGGAGGGAGAAAAAGACACATCGATGGATTGGTTGCCTGTTGCCTCTCTATGCATCTCACCCCACTCCCCTGCGAAACCCACAACCCAAGCACGTGCCCTGACTGGGAATGGAACTGGTGACCCTTCATTTTGTGGGGCAATGCCCAACCCACTGAGCCATACTTCCCAGGGAGAAAAATACACTTTTACAATGTGCTTATCACCAGGCAAATGCCAGAACACGAGGCTCTGTCCCAGAAAAATGATTTTGGAATGGCCACCAACCTTCCCCCAGTGACTGCCCATTGGGCCACGTGTACGCCAAGCCGGGACCCTCAGCTCAGCTCCTTATTGGGTGGCCAGCGGGGGGCAGACTAGAAAGCAAAGCCAGGCCTGGACCTAGAAGACCAGATAATAGCAACCTTGCAGGCGCCAGCCCCCTCGCGTTTGAATTGCAAACGACACACTGGGAGAATCTCCTTAAAATGGTGGCTCCAGATCCTGAAGCCGATGCTGCTGGTCCGGGGACCACCCTTTGAGAAGCACTGGTCTAGGTCACACACGCAAAGGAGAAAACAAGATGGGGCTAATGACTAACCTGACCATAGACTGGTGCTCCCGGTCGGAGAGAGGGGGCTCTGGGCGGGGGCGCGCTGCTCTGCCCGTTGGTCAAACCGCCACAGATGTGGAAGCATTATTTCGGTGATTAAGGAAATCCCCGCAGTTTCATTTTCCCCCTGAACCCTCTCCCGACGGTACCCACAGAACCGTGTCCAGGCTCGGCCAGACATCTCAGCAACCACGCTGGCAGCCCCCTCTCCCCGGCACCATCCTTTCTTCCTCGGGCTCCGCCCATTCCACCACCCGAAACCTCCCCCTCCTCCTCCGAGCTCCGCCCCCTCCCCGGCACCACCCCTCCTGCCCCGGGCTCCGCCCATTCCACCACCCGAAACCTCCCCCTCCTCCGAGCTCCGCCCCCTCCCCAGCACCACCCCTCCTGCCCCGGGCTCCGCCCATTCCACCACCCGAAACCTCCCCCTCCCCCTCCGGGCTCCGCCCCCTCCCCGGCACCACCCCTCCTGCCCCGGGCTCCGCCCATTCCACCACCCGAAACCGCCCCCTCCTCCTCCGGGCTCCGCCCCTCCCTAGGCACCTCTTCCCGGCTTTTTTTCCTCCTTCCCCAGCCCTAGATTTAGGAATCTGGAGTGTCTCCATCTGACTTTCTTTCTGTGAACCAAGAAAAAGAAAGTGAAACCGAATCTGAGTTAATTAGGAAATGGAAAATGGTGAAGTAGAGGCCGAGAGGAAACCAAAAGACATAAGGGAACTCTCAGAGGTCCCTGAGGACCCTTCGGCAAGCCCAGAGGGCTTGCACTCATGTATTCATTGTAGAAACATTTATTGAACACTGTACTTGAAAAATACTGGATTCCAAGTGTTACCGAGAGAAAGGGGGTCCTTTCCCGTGGTGCCCTGGTGTAAAACCTAACAATTAGTGTTGAGGAAAACAGGTCTTTCTTTATAATATTCCAACCTGGGGAGGGCAGTGAGCATGTCAGCTCAGAACCCTGTTCTCCCACGGGACCCAGCACTTCCCTCGCTCCCCCAAAGGCTAGAAGCCAAAAACATGCCCGGAAGTTCCCCATCCCTTATCTGTCAGCTCTCTCCTTCAGGATCTGGGGTACGATGTCATCAGCCTCCGTATAACAGCCCAGGAAGACATGTGCCATGTTGCACTGGATCACGGGGCTTCTCTCTCTGCCCTTTCAAAGTTGCATGGATCTCTGCTTCTAAAACCACATGATGCTCTCTCTGCAAAATGGCCGCCGCCTTGTTTTTAAACCCCTGACCACTGCAATGGGCAGAGTAACCGGTTATGACCATTCGCAGAACCTTGCACAGGCCCTGTACGCTCTTTTCTCATCATTCCGTGGTCAAAATCCCTCCCATCTCCTTGGGGCCTTGGAAGAACCAAACATTTGCATAACAGAGACACTAGCTAATAGCCATAGATGTGCAAAGGCATCTTGAAAGCTGTCCCTGTCCCCCATCCCCGAACTGCAGGCTCTAGGGAATTTGGGGGTCCCCACTCTGTGACACAAGTGCAACAGTGAACACCACGCACCTGTTCCCGCCCCGTTGACAGCCTGGCGTTCACAGTCACAGAGGCCAAGGCAGTGCAACGTGGCCATGCTTCCAGGGTCCGGGGTGGGGAAGGACCATGGGGCTCCCAGGTAGCAAGTCCACTAGGCCTAGAGAAGGGCGGAGGGAGGCTGCGTTCTAGAAAGAAGCCCGGTGCACAAAGGCAAGAGCCGACCTGTACAGAGCAGAGCTGTCTAAGCAGAGAGGGGCCTGGCCCACCCTGGGACCACGGGGCTGCAGTGCTTCCTCCCAGCCTTGCTGTTTCACAGCTGTGTTATCACAACTGAGCTGTCTGCACTGAATCAAGTCTCCTCCACTGCACCCCGAACTGGAGATTCCTGTTGGCATTAAATTGGCACCAACAGCCATTGGTTGACAACTATCACTGTATTATTACACGCCAGACACACCCCCTGGGCTCTTCAAGGAACTACTCTATAATCCACATGTTAGAAAGAGTGAGGTGCCAAAGGCCGGGGGAGTGGGGGGGGGGTGGCACTAGCCAGGTGCTCAGGCACCATAATCAAGGAGGCATTTGCACCTCCTGAGAGTGAGCGGCTCCTTAAATTTTGTCCCTCAGGCACCTCACTCACCTTCTAGTCCTGATGTGAGAAACGCTCACAGTAAAAACCGGGACACAGGACTTGAGCAGTAAAGCGAGGCCTTTATTCACGAGTCTGCAGAGCCGGGCGCACCCTCACAGCCAGGAGAATGTGCGCGCCAAGTAGACAAAGGAAACTGGTTTTATAGTCTTGGTTTCCCCACCCTGAAATTGCCACCCTAAAGTGATTATCTTCTCCACCCTAAAATTGCCACCCTAAAGTGAGAGCGATCAGCTCCCCATCCCTAACGCAATTAGCTCCCCCTCCGCTCTCCTTCTTCCCCGTTTCTCCATTACTGGTTACTCCGGAGTTACAATCTAACAAGGTTACCTAAATGTCCCTATTGTGATTTGTAAATATGCCAGTGCTGTCAACTCCCCTCTCAGAGACCCTTTAATTTCATTTGCCCTTTGTTATTGCTGATTTTGTACTGGTTTGGGAGTCACTATGTCCTTGTTTCTTACACTGACTCCCCAGGTTGGTTATGACTGTCTCATTTCAGTCCCTAATGGGACTCCCTGGGCAGAGCCTCCTGCCCTTTGAAGAAGCAGCATCAAATGCCAGAGTGACGTCTCCAGCCCCGGCCAGCCTCGCTCACACTTGACCCTGTATTGCAGCAGCACTTTTACCCCCATCAGCAGCCCCAGGGCACCCTGCTCACAGCGCACCAGGAAGCGCTGCCACTCTTCTTTGTAATAAGAAGTAAGTGAAGGTGGGAAGGGGACCCAAGTGTTGCCACCCTGACGCTTGCCTTTTGGGATATGGCTTTTAAGCTGGTTATGAAAAAAACAAAAGACTCAGAACCTTTGACCTGTCCCCTTTGTACCTAATAGACTCAGATGGAGAGGACACCTCCAGGAAGGAAAACTTAGAATGCTCACCTTCGTCTAATATGAATTAAATATGGTAACTACAGGGGCCTGTTAGCTTGATCCCCTGTATCGCTTTGTTCCTGGGTTGCCCAGCAAGAATTTGCCCGCCAGATGCGCTCTGCTCTTTCTCAACTACCTATAAGTCACCCACTCTCCTTTTCTCCTTTTTCCAAAATGTCATATATATCCAGTGCTGCCTAGCTGCCTGGAATGTTCATGCTTCTGTGAATTCCCCGTGCCTATGTATTAGAATTTGATTTTCTCCTGTTAACCTTAGCCCAGTTAAAGAACTTAAAAGGTGGGAGAAAAGGAATTAATCTGTTTTAGCCCCAGGGAGGACAATTATTTTGCTTTTGTTTTTGCCCCAACAGGTGAGTAGGTCCGGCAAGGGTTTCTCATTAATTACTGGGAGAGTGCGTGTTCTCCCACCAGGCCACACTGGATGGCATTGCCCAGACCCCAGCAACGAACCCTGTGGAACCAGGTGGGACCTCAGTCTGTACTCTGAGGCCTCTTCCCATTCTCTCGGAGGCAACCATGTGGAATTAGGCTCCATCCAGGCTTTTCCTGACCCTAAGGTTGGAACTAGTCCTGCTTTGGGGTCTTTGAGTGGAGTGGGGGCAACCCTTCCTAATCACAGGAGCCTTTGGGGGCTCTTGTTGTTGGGGAACTCTGAGCTGAACTGAGGAGAGTGGAGGTAGAATATACCTTTTCCAAAGGGAAAGGTTACTCCCCACACACTGAATCCTCACAGGGAGCGCCACTCTTGGATCGGCTTGACCTCGGTCCCTACTTTCCACCCATTTCCACTCCAGAGAAATCAGATGAGCCAGGGAGGCTTGAGTCTACAAGAATTGGGAGAGGAGGAAGATGATGTGGGTCCGCAGGGACTGGGAGATGGGGGAAGCTTGCATTAACGCAAGAAAATGCTTGAGAATCCCTGCTGATGCTGGAATGATCACAAGGAATCTCCAGCAGGAATTTAAAATTATTGTCAATGCAAATGTTCAGGAACCAGGGGTTAAGGGACCCTCTGGGTTCAAGGCTACGTTCAGCTTTGGATGATTCAAGGCTTTTAGAGCCCTGTTCTCAAACAGTGCGGCAGAATTCTCAGAACGGCCTGATACAACTCAAGCTCCTGGGCCCAGGACCAGAGTTTGTGATCCAGTAGGTCTGGAGTGAGTGCCCAGAAACTGCACTCCCCGAAAGCTCCCAGGGATAGGGATGCTCTGGATGCTCTTGGAAAGCCTGGGGAGTCTGTAGCTTAGGTCGGGTTTCGCAACGGCGGCTCAGTTTCGTTTCTGAGATCACCATCCCCTCCCGCCCCAGAGCGTTGGTAGTTTCGTTTCTCCGCATCCTGGGGCGGGCCAGGACGGAGCGGGGCGAGCACACGCAATATAAAGCGAAGAGCCACGGGCTTGCAGCACTTCTGGCCGCGACGCGACAGGTGAGTGTTGCGGGTCCGCGCGCACCTTCCAGCCTGCCGGATTGGGGCAGGGGGCTCGTGGGGGACGTCTGGGCGCCCGGCTGCAGAGGCAAGCTCTCTGGGGTGTGGGCATTACAAGGGCTAGTAATAATAACAATAGTCATACTAACAACCGTGTCGGCTGGGCTCACAGCAGGTCAGACCTTCAGACTGCTGAGGCTCCTGCGTGGCCGATCAAATACAGCCCCCCTCACGGGCGGCTTTTCTGCAAAAAAATTGACACAAAGTAATTTGTACTTCTTGTCTTGGCATATTTACGAGGGGTTGGCAATAGAGAGACTCCTTGAGGGCAGGGACTGTGAAGCCTTTGATTCATGGATTCAGAATTCATTGAGCATCTTTCCTGCGCCAGGCACTGCGCGGGCGTGATCGGACAGCGCTGAATAAAAGACACAGAACGCACAGTAATTTACCTGTTCGTTTATCCTCACGCAAAGCCATGCTTATTGACTTTGCGAGAGAGGGGAAGGGAGGGAGAGAAACATCCATGTAGAGACGAATCATTGCCACCCCTGACCCCAGGAGCCTCCGCCCCAGGGTGGAGCGGATGGATTCCGCAACCTGGACATGCGCCCTGACTGGGAATCGACCCCTCTCCAACCCACTGAGCACACGGCCCAGGGCACACAGTAATTATATTCAAAGTCACCCGTTGCTGAGACTGTGTGTGGGGGTGAGAGAGAATGGAGTTCTCCCGGCAGCTGGGTCTGTGGAGAGTCAAGTGTCGTCCTGCGTCCAGATGGAAGAAAGGACAGCCCTGCGCAAGGCATACAAAAGAAGCACTACAAAACCATTAAAATGTGAAATGTGTTGGAGGCAGGCAGAAAGGAACTGGGACCCCCAATGGCTGGTGTTCTCTTTTGCTGACTGGGAACTTTTTAAATTTTAAGACCTTCTGACATCCCGAAAGCCACAGATAAATGTAATTGCCATTCTTGAACTGAACACTTGTCCCCAGAGGACCTTAGCCTCCAGACTAGACAAGGCATGCATAGCCAGAGGGAATCATGACAAGAAAGGAGAAAGAAAAAACACAGGAAGGGAATGTATTTATAAATACATTTCCTGAACCCCCCTGAGCACAAAAGTTTTTCCAAAGGCATGGGGTTAGGGAATGATTTCCATATTGCAAAATCCCATAGTGCTCTTTAAAATTGATCACCTTTCAAGATCCTCGTTCTCCCACTTTACAATAAAAGGAATGTATCCCTGCCCCCCCTTTTTACCCTTGCCCTTCTAACTGCACAAATATTGAGAAAGATAGCATAGCTCCGGGGGGAGAGTCCAGTGAAAGGAAGCGCAGACAGCATCAGAGAACATTGCTGATTCAAGCAGAAAATTTACAGCAAGGTTCTGTGCCTTGTCTATCTGTTTTAGAATTAAAATAATTGAGATTTACTAAAACGATTCTGGGAACCATGGATTGGCTTCAGAGCAAGTCCCCTCTGTCCCCTCTGCATGTGCACCATGGGTAGCTATGGGAACGTACCTGGATGAGTACCCTTACCTGCCCGGGTTTTGGTCTAATTTATATGTTTTGCATGATTTCAAGGAGGTGTGGAACAGCTCTGCATTCCTGTTCAACTCGTCAGCGTTACATCATTAAGGAAAAGGAAGGTATTTGGGGGTAAGTAGATGCTTTATATTTTTTATAAAATTTATTTCAAATCAAAGGAGAAATATTTTTACTTTTATCCAAGATTATTAGACCTGTGAAATTTAACACTTAGAGGCTTGTGGTCCCAGAAAATTTTTCAAACGATTTTCAGATACATACATATATATATTTTTGGAGGCAGACAAGTATGATAAAGTGGTCAATTACATGCTTTCAAAAAGAAAAGGAATAACATTAAGATACACGGATGTGGGAGAAATGGAACAAAAATATGAAATCAAGGATAAAAAGGGACAGAATAAATGATTTGGAGTTGATGTATTTTTTTTAATTGTAGGTCTGCGTATCAAATTACCATAATTCTTTTGGCTACTTTAGAATGAGTGCTACAATAATAATTTTATTTTTAAATGTAAATTTCAAAAATATTCTAAATTTCATCCCTTGGCACTACCTACATTTATAATGAAAAAAATTTTTGATGTTTAACCTAAAATTGCGACAGAAAATACCTAGTTTTAAAAAATCTTTGGAGCCCTGACCCATGTGGCTCAATTGGTTGGACATCACCCTGCAAGGGGAAAGGCTGTTGGTTTGATACCCAATCAGGGCACAGGGCTGGGTCGCAAGTTCAGTTCCCACTCAGGGCACATGCAAGAGGCAATCGATTGATGTTTCTCTCTCATGTCAATGTTTCTCTCCCCCTCTTTCTCCCTCCTTTCCCTTTTCTCTAAAAGTACATAAAAAAAAATCTTTGGGGCCTGGAGGCATGTTCATGAAGACCACTGAGCTGGGACACAGCCTGTGTCTTCGTCTGACATTTGCTCCCTTCGGGTCCTCCTATCATTTATTTTTCAGTCAGTAAAGAGTGGTGGACTTCATTCCATGGTCAACAAACGTGGCTTCTGACTCGTGTTCATCCTGATCTGCTTGGTTTTAAGCTGAAGCAACAAAGGAAGAAGATGGTTCTTTCTGACACACCAACTGCCAGTCCTGCTTCAGCCTCAGCATCCGGTCATCAATTACCAGATGAAAATGCTGATACGCCAAAGAAAAATCTGGAAACAGTAAGTTGCTGCCTGAAAATCACTCTCCATGTAGCTGTGAGCTGTGTCCATTTCAGGGCTGGCCTTGTGCATAGTGATGCCACTACGTGGAGAGTCCCGCTCAGTCACCTCTCCCGGAGCCCGGCCGGAGCACTTCTTGCAACCCAGTGCAGACTTAGGTGATGCTGGTGGAGGTGCAGTTTTGGCCTGGGAAACCGGGGAAGATACTGATCGGCTCATGTAGAAATTAGCCTGGGTCCTTGGGCCCCAAGGAGCCCTGTCTCTCCATGTGTCCATGTCATGCACGATTCAATCTCAAGCTGCCACCTTTTAAGGTGTCATGATGACATTCCTGCACAGGATAGCCCTGTGGTATCTTTTTTCCCAGAATCAAGACATATTTTGGTTGGGAAACAAACTTGGCTTCTGGCCTAAATTTGACCTCAACAGTGACATTTCCAGCTGCATGATCTTGGCATTATTCCTCCCTTTATAAGCCCAGGTTTCCATTTTCTAGAGGGAATAATAACAGGATTTACTTCATGCGGCTCTTGACAGGAGTGAATGTAGGTGGTCTGGGCACTTAGGAAAAGCTCTACTTCTTGCTGTTACATATTTTAAAGCCATGGATCATCAGCTTCATTCAAGTTGACTTCATTTTCATAATGAATGTTATCAATATTTTAAACAATATTTAAAGCCATGTTGAAGAACGTAGAAAAATAAAAGGTCTACCCGCCTCTCCACCTCCCTGATGTAACTGTCTCTGGCCTGGCTGAAACCCGTAGTGAGTGTGTGAGGCAGTAAGAATTCATACAGCTCACAACCACTTGCTTGGGAGTAGATTCCCCTTTCCCAGGCAAGGTGAATAGAGTGTGTCTTGTGATCTGGCAATTCTACTTCTAGGTGTAGACCTTGGTTCCCAAAGTGTGGTCCCCAGACCAGCAGTATTAGCATCACCTGGGAGGCCAGATGCAAATGATTAAAATGCAAATGATCACATCCCTAACTACTCCTCCCCCAGACCCAGAGAACTAGAAACTTCCTGAGTGGGGCTTTTTACAATGTTATAGAGCATTTGCGAGTAAAGAGGACACGAGGCAATTTACAAGTAAATTTGTGGCGTTTATTTACCCGGCCAGGGACGGGTCTTCCCACTTTCAGAAGCAGAAGATGGGAGAGCCGCCCCGCCTCACAAACTAAAGGATTTTTAAAGACCAAAAAAAAAAAAAAAAAAGCTACCCTCATGTCCTTGCAGCTGCCAGATAACAGCGGCGGGCAGGAAAAACCACACAGGCAGGAGAAACCACACATACACACACTTTCTATTTTAAGAGGGGCTCTAGCTGATAAACACTCGGTGCATTTGGGGCTACTGGGAGTTGAGATAATGGCTGGGGTACAGCTCTGAAGAAGAGCTAATATGTAGTTGTCACAGGCCTCAGGGTAGAAGGACCCTCTGGCGATGAAGGAGAGCGGTGGATAGAGTCTCTTAAGCACTGGGAATATGTTTTCTTAACGCAGGTGGTTGGTGCATGTGTATTTGCTAATTATTCACCTTTTATGCACTCTTGTGAATGGCCGATGAAATGAATACAAAAACAGCCTAGAAGGAGGCCTGATACCGAGGCTGCTCCTGAATACAGAAGCCAGGCCTCCCGCACGGCGCAGCGGGCTTTCCCTGAGACGGTTGCTCCGCGCCCTTCTCAAGTGCTGTTAATAGAGAAAAATTGCCCCTGTCAAAACAGGCTGCAAGGGAGGTTTTATTCCAGACTATTGCAAAAGGGGACAGAGATTGAACTCCACGTGCAATACAAGGGCAACTGGGGTTTTTGGCTGGTGGGTGCGGGGAGAGAGAGAGGAGGGAGAAACCCTGAGAGGAATTTGTTCGGATGGAGGGGTTGGGGAGGAACTTGATTAGATACAGAAGCTCAAGGATTCTGGGTGAACTAGCTCAGCAGCAGGCTGAGAAGAGGGCTTAACGGAGCCCCACTCATGGTTGGTTGAGAAAGTCCTTGTCAGCGTGTACCCTTCACGCTGAACTTGGTCAGTATTGCTCGTATATGGAGTTTTGAACTCATGCACTCTGTAAGCAGTGGTTTTCAACCGAAGGCAGTTTTGTCTCTTGGAACATGTAGCAATGTCTGGAGACATTTTGGTTGTCATGACTCAGGGAGAATAGTAAATAGAAGCCAGGGATTTTGCTTAATCTCCTAAAATATACAGGATAGTCCCCTACCACAAAGACTTGTCTGGCCCAAAATAAATGTACCTTTTCACCATGACATAAAGGAAATGTTGTAGTGCAATTTATGTATATTATAAAGCATACACAAAATAGGAATTAAAAAAGAAAAGGTAAAAGATAATCAAAATTATTTTCTAATTTTCTTCTTAATCGAATTGTTTTCTTATTGTTGCATTTTGAGAGTTCTCTGTATATTCTGAGTACCAGTCCTTCATTGGATATGTGTTTTGCAAACACTTTCTCCCAGATTGTGGCCTGTCTTTCCATTCTTTTAACAGCCTCTTTTAAGCATCTTATGTTTTCATTTTGATGAAGTTTTAATATCAGTTGCTTCTTTTATAGATTCTGCTTTTGCAACTATATCTAAGAAATCATAGTCTAATCATGGTCACAGAGATTTTCTCCTATGTTTTCTTCTAGAAGTTTTATAGTTTTAAGTCTTGCACTTAGGTTTGTGATCTATTGTGAGTTAATTTTTGTATATAGCATGATAGATGAGGGGGAACCCCTCCAAAAAAACTGAATTATCTTCCAGAGGGTGGGATCCTTATAGTACAGACTTCCCCCACCAGGTGAGTGTTTGAGGAACCCATCTGTGTCCTTGTACCAGCTGGCGTTGTTGTGAGAGGCTGCATTTGGCTTCGCTGAAGTATTTTTTGAAGACTCTTTCAAACACGTTTGCCCATTTCATGATGTGTGACTTACGAGTGTACCTGCCCATACCATGCTGAGTGTTTAGCAGTTTTTGAGCAAAAACGGCATGACCTCCATGCCCCACCCTCTCTATTCACTGGCTCTCACCCCAAGCAACTTTTTTTTGTTTCCCTGGATGAAAAAAAAAATCCTCAAAGGGAAACATTTTGTTGACATGGAAGAGGTGAAACAAAAAATGGCAGAAGCACTAAAAGGCATCAAAATTGACAAGTTAAAAAACTGTTTTGAGAAATGGAAAAAACATCTTGATAGGTGTATTACATCAAATGGAGAGTATTTTGAAGGTGACCGAAGTTTAAATATGTAAGAATAAATACACAATTTTTATAAATCTGAGTTTTTTTGGGTCCCCCCTCATATAGATATAAGTTCTTTGTTTGTATTTTTTGCGTGTTGATAATTTGATTATCACAATACCATTTGTTGAAAAGCTATTCCTTTGTCCACTGCATCATCCTTGCACTATTGTCAAAAATCAGTTGTTCAAATATGTGTCAGTTAATTTCTGGGATATATGTCTGTTCTGTTGACTTCTTTCTCCATTTTTATACCAGTTATCACATTGATTGGGTTACCAAAGCTTTATAACAATTATTGAAATAAGGTAATTTAGCCCTCCAACTTTGTTCTTCATTTTCAAAGTCATTTTAACTATTCTAGGACTATTTAGACCATTTATATTTATTGTGTTTGCTAATATTAATAATTGGGTTTGAGAAGATCATTTTGCAATTTATTTTCTACTTACCCTCTCTGTTCTTCAGTTCTTCTTCTTTTTCTACCTCCCTTTGAATTAATGAAGTCTTTTTTATGATTGCATTTTATCTTCTTTGTTGGCTTATTAAGCAGAACCGTCTTAGTGTTTATATTAAACATCATCAAGTTATTAAGTCTACCTTCAAGGGATATTACACTATTTCATGTTTAATGTAAGAACCTTACAATAGAATGCTTTCATGTCTGCCCTCCCAGCCTTCATGCTGTTTTTGTCATAAATTTTAATTTTACCTATATCATAAACCCCACGATACATTGTTATTTTTGCTCAATAGTCCACTATCTTTTAAATATATTCAGGTAATTTAAAAAGTATAGTAGTTACCATTTCTGGTGTAAATTCCTTAGTGTAGATGAAGATTTCCTTTCAGTGCCATTTGCCTTTTGCTGGAAGGAATTGAGCATTTCCTGTGGGACAGGCCTGGTGGTGATGGATTTGTTCACCTTTGGTTGGTTTGAAAAAGTATTTATTTTACCTTCATTTTTAAAGGGTACATTCAGGGCATTAAAAGTGCTTCTCCGCTGTCTTCTCGCTTGCATTATTTCTGATAAGAGATCTGCTGGAATCTCATCCATGTTTCTCTGTACATAACATGCCATACTCTGGCCGCCCTAAACATTTTCTTAGTATTGCTGGTTTTGAACAATTTAACTATGATGATGATATAGTTTATGTTTCTTGTGCTTGGGGCTCATTGAGGTTCTTGGATCTTTAGGTTAATAGTTTTCCTTACCTGTTACTTCTATAGTTTTTTTGCTTTTCCTTTCCCACACTCCTCTGCTAGCTCGAATCACCTTTGTATTAGGCAAGTGGACACTCCGTCTTTGATCGACATGACCTGCAAGTCCTGACAAAGCTCTCTGATTCTGCTTTCTCCAGAGGAATGAGCACCACCTGTGTAACCAGTACGAGGAGAAGGTGCGTCCCTGCATCGACCTCATCGACTCTCTGCGGGCCCTGGGCGTGGAGCAGGACCTGGACCTGCCCGCCATCGCCGTCATCGGGGACCAGAGCTCCGGCAAGAGCTCGGTGCTGGAGGCCCTGTCGGGCGTGGCGCTCCCCAGAGGCAGCGGTAAGCACTTGCCCTCACTCCAGCTGCCCTAACAAACTACCGCGGGCTCGGGGCTTACACAGCAGAAATTTGTTTCTCACCGTTCTGGCAGCTGGACATCCAAGATCAAGGTGTTGGCAGGATTGGTTTCTCCCAAGGCCTCTCTCCTTGCGCAGATGACTGCCTTCTGAGTCCACACATGTGTGGTGTCTCTTCTCTTTTTTAATAAGCAGGCCAGTTGTATTGGTTGGGCTCCACCCTTATGACCTTTTTTAACTAATCACCTCTTTAAAAGAGAGTCCTATCTCCAAATAGAGTCGCATTGGAGGTCGGGGTTTCAACATGTCAATTTTGAGGGGGACACCATTAGGTCCACAGCACTCACTTGATACACGTTTTTGTGGGTGAGAGCTGGAAGGAGCTGACGGTCTGGTGGCCTGGTGGGACCAGTGAGCCTTCCTGACAGGAGGGGCAGGTATATGGGGGGGAGTGGAGCTGTCTGCATAAGTTTGCTGTTTACTACCCGAGCTGGTGGCAAAACGCTGGCACGAAGTGAGAAGCTTAAAATGGTGGCTTTCAAGCATTAGGGAGCCCAAATCACCATGGAGGTACATTCAAAGTACATATTCCTGAGGCCACCGCAGACATCATGCATCAGAACCCCAGACGGGGAGACAGACGTTTGCCGTGTGCGTCTCCCAGATGACCTAGAACTTTGAGATCCACTGGCCGAAGGCCACCACATAGGACATTTAAGAGCCAAGCATGGAACTGATGTGCACGTGGCCTCCTAGGTATTGTTACAAGATGCCCCCTAGTGCTGAAGCTGAGAAGACTTAGGAATGGCAGTGAGTGGAGTGGCAAAATCAAGTATAAGAACATTGAGATGAACCTTTCAGCACCTTCGGAGGTTGAGAAGGAAATCAGCAAAAGTAAGTGCCCCGTGTTCATTCATCCTCCCCTATTTTCAGATGTCAGCTCACACCTTGTGAAGTGGGTGGGGTCTGCCTGTCACACTGTCCTCTCAGGGCCTGCCCTGCAGCCTTGGGAGCCAGTCCTCCCTCCATCCCTTTCTCCTTTCATCTCTTTCTCCCTCCTGCACATCAGGCCCCAGCTCCCTTGTATTTTCTCTTCTTTTCCCTCATTAAGACCAGTGCTTTTGGACGGAATCTGACCTCAGTAATTTATTGCTTTTGTGTGTCAGTTAGGTATCTGAGACTAATGTGAATTTTAAAATTCAAAGCTTGTCTCCAAATATTGAGGGTTTTTTTTTTTTTTTTTAATTCAAGGGCTTCTCCACTCCACAGACTTGATGGAAGCGGAATTGGGGTGGGCTCTTCCCTTCAGGAGCAGAATACCTGTGTTTACAGAATCCTTATGTAGACTATAATTTATGGGAGGTCTCAGTGAATGTAAACCACAGAGATCATCTGATCAATTTGAAACATCCAAAGGGAGAAATCATACTTGCAGTTGATAAAGACAAAGGAGTGGCACAGTTAGTTGTTGCTAAGTGTGCTTGAGATGAATAGATAACTTTTCTAATTGGCTCTGATTTCTTCCTAGCATGTTGCATAGTTTTCAACCTTTCTGGGAAGGTACAAAAGTGGCTGGTTGGTGTTGCTTTCAGAGGATTCATTGTAATGAGTAACTTTCACCCTAAGTCTAGGTTTTTCCTTTCTTCCTCTTCTATAGCCCAGAATGTCATTGCTGGGGAAGGTGTGGGGATCAGTCATGAGCTGATTAATCTGGAGGTCAGCTCCCCGCATGTCCCAGATCTGACCCTGATAGACCTTCCTGGCATCACCAGGGTGGCTGTGGGCGGTCAGCCAGCTGACATTGGACAGCAGGTGAAATCTCAAGCTCCATCCTGACCTTGGTCTTGGGGGGAAAGGGAGGCTGCATTAGATTAGAGCAACAGTGCTTTCAGGGCTGGGGTTGACGGGTGGATATTAGGAGGTGTAAGTGGGGAACCTGAAGTGCATGATGGTTGCAATTTCCTCTATCGAGTCAGGTGGGAGCTTCTTTGGAGAGACTGAAGCAAACAGGCAAAATTGGAGATATGTTTTGGGTTTTGTACACTGACTCATTTTTGGTTAGTGGCATTTTGTGGGAAATGTCAACTGGCATGTATTAGGGAAGGGTCTCGTGTGGGAAGAGGGAGCATTAGAAACAATATAATGATAGTCCCATATCAATGGCTCTCACCCTGTGGATTAATGATTTAGGGAAAAGTCAAACAGTTCTTGTGGTATTTGTTTTTCATTGGGACCATCAGATTTGAGGTTTTAGATGGTTAGTGAGTAAAAACCTTTGTTTTTCCTGACCTTAGAGTTATTTCTACCATAGAGAACTTAGTTTCTCATAACTCTGGCTGAGGAAGTGTCACCTAGCTTGTATTGTGAACACATTTTGGGTAGGGGTGGGGGAGAAATACCCTTGGGATTCCAAGGGCCTGAAGCAAGTTCAAAGTCAGGACCCATCTTAACTCTCACACCCTCTCATTTTTTTTTTTTTTACAGATTAAGAAGCTTATCAGGACGTACATCCAGAGGAAACAGACCATCAACTTGGTGGTGGTGCCCAGTAATGTGGACATCACCACCACAGAGGCACTGAGCATGGCTCAGGAGATGGACCCCGAGGGAGACAGGACCATAGGTAAGAGGGAAGAACCTACACATGGTAGGTGGTCCAAGAGTGGAAAAGTGTCCCTGAATCCAGAGGGGTGTTTGTTGGCACACATGCAGGGTGGGGGACCTGCACCTAGCAGGTGAGAACTGCTAAGGTGTCAGGTTGGGTGCTCACTGAGGCTGGGTGACATGGGTCAGATCGACTGTTGTTGGCCACAGGTTGGCTCATAACCCTTGTCAACCTGCTTGTAGAAGGCACGGTGAGCTCAGGGGGTGAGGCAGCACCAGAAAGCGATTCGGACAACAGTGAATTTGAAGTGGAAAACAGGGAGGGCGTTGTGACACTTGCCGCAGCATGGATACCTTTGAAGACATCTTGCTAAGTGAAATAAGCCAGATACAAAAGGACAAATACCACATATATTAGGTCCTCAGAGGAGTCCGTTTCATAGAGACAGAGTGGAATGGTGGGTGCTGGGGGCTGGTTGGCGGGGGAAAATGGGGAGTTAGTGTTTCATGGGGACAGAGTATCAGATGGGGAAAAGGGGAAGTTTTGCACCTTGCATCTGGGTTCTGCAAGCCCTGTTGTCTGCCCTCAAGCAAGGGTTGGGGGAAGGCATGGGCA
Source organism: Furipterus horrens (assembly GCF_987537825.1). Lineage (NCBI taxonomy): Eukaryota > Metazoa > Chordata > Mammalia > Chiroptera > Furipteridae > Furipterus > Furipterus horrens. Next base: position 7,526,962 of record NW_028327171.1, read on the forward strand.
GCAGACTCTTCTCCCCCAGGTGGGTGAGCTGTCCACTTCTCGCTCCCATGATGCTGTGAGGGTCCTCTAATTGAAAAGCTTTGGTTCACAGGAATCCTGACAAAGCCCGACCTGGTGGATAAAGGCACCGAAGACAAGATAGTTGACGTGGTGCAAAACCTCGTCTGCCACCTGAAGAAGGGTTACATGATCGTCAAGTGCCGGGGCCAGCAGGACATCCAGGACCAGCTAAGCCTGTCCGAGGCTCTGTGTAAAGAGAGGGCCTTCTTCGAGGACCACCCACATTTCAGGTATGCTCGGCTTTCTTTTTCCGAGGTCAAACCCAGACCAAGGACCCGGGGAAAACTGCCACTTTCCAAAAGCAGACATTGCAGTATGTGTGTGAGTGTGTTTGTTCCTTGACAATGACCGTGGGATTTGCCTAGAAGAGTAATGGAGGGATTCACATGCATGGCAAAAATACAACTAAAAACAAAAAAACAAACAAAAAAAAGAAACTTAAAGACTGGACTTGTTACAATAACTTAAATAGTATGATGCTAGAACCAGAATAAAAACATATGTACAACAGAGTAGGAAAATAATAGACTACCCAGAACTAGACTCAGATACATGTATGTCATATATGATCAATGTGGCATTTCAAATCCATAGGCTCTGTCAGTTTGATTATTAACCAGTGGCATTGAAAAAATTGTTTAATATTGGGGGGGGGGGCAGATAAAATCCTGCCCTTACTTCACATGTGACACCAAAATAAATATCAGTTGAAGCTTAGAGTTAAGAATCCCAGGATATAGATCTTTCTAACCCTAATGCCAAAGGCAGAACTTTTTTAAAAAGGGAAAGACTGATAAATTGGCTAGATTTAAAATAGTGAGAAGACACAGAGTTGGCAGGAAAGGCAGAGCCTGGCTCTCTCCCCTGCAGCTGGGAGCCTACTGGCACAATCTCTGCAAAGCATTTGGTACCGGGCCGGGAAGAGGTCAATGAAAAGGTGCTTGTAGCCACACCATGCCTCTTTCCTCTCTTGGAGAGTGAACAAAAACTTAACTCTCTGCAAAAAAAAAAAAAGAACTAGAAAGAAAAAAAATAGGTGCTTATGGGACATTGAAGCCCCTGTGCGCACACATGTATGCAGGTGGAGCCCCACGCGTGTTGTTAATATTACAGTCAATTCTGCCCGAAGCCCGTGGAGAGGCCTTGTTCAGGTTAACAGGTGTGTAAGCAGATGCTTGTACGCCATTGCGCACAGCAGCACTACTCACAAAAGCCGGAAGGGAAAACAACTCAAGTGTGCATCGATGGATGACTGGATAAACAAAATGTGGTCCATCTGGAGCGATGGCGTATCAGCCTTAAACAGGAAGGACATTCTGACGCCGGCTACAGCGTAGGTGAGCTGTGAGGACGTTACACTGAGTGAAATAAGCCGGTGGCAAAAGGGCAATACTGTGTGACTTATATCAGGTCCCTAGAATGATCATATCCATAGAGATAGAGTGTAGATGGTGGGTGCCCGGGGCTGGGGGAGCGGGAGGGGGAGGAGGGTTAGTGTTTAACGGGCATCGTTTCAGTTGGGGAAAATGGCAAGTCCTGGAGAAAGGAGGTGGGGATGGTTACACAACAATGCGACTGTGCTTAATGCCCTTGAACTGTGCCTTTAACAATGGTTCCGATGATAAATTCTATGTGACATGTGTTTTACGATCGTTAGACCAATCGATGGGTGTGGAAAATGAAACCTAGGTTTGTGTAATCTCACAATAGCCCTGTCAACTCCTGCTTCCCTGCCTTTTATACTAAACAGTCCTTTATGGTGTCAAAACCCTGTCATAACACACCCTGGGAACACAGAGTTGCATTGCGTGAGAACAGAGCTTGGCTTCCTTCCTCCAGGCAGCCACGGTGACCCTTCCTGCCTCAGGGAACAGGGTGTCCCCTGGTTCAGTGTTCATCCGCACACCTATGCAAAAATGGGTCAATAGATTTTTAGGAAGCCCTATACCAATATGCATTATATATACTTATATTGGGTCGGCCAAAGCATCCAATTAGTTTTTTCCATAAAAGACACATTTTTCATTCTCACCAATAACTTAATTGATTTGGATATTTTGAGTATGTCAGTGATCTCCCGCTATTGGCAAAGAATTATTTGGCCAAAATGTCAATACGTACCAAGAAACTTCGCAAATCCCTTCTGACATGTTCAGTCAGTCACAGCACCTTCTCCATACACTGCTCATTTTTTGTGTGTTTCTGTTGCATTTTTACCTTTCTTGAAATAATCAAGCACCATACGCCAAAAATGTTGTGTATTTTCTTCCATCTTCAATATTGAAACGGCTACACAAAAATTCACCAGTTTGGGGGATTTTTTTTCAAGTGCACATTGATATGACAGCGTCACAGCACAAACTAACAAAATTGTTTTGAGTGCAGTTAAACACAACTAAGCACTACTAGAGCCATTGTACGGAAAAAACTAAAAGAACTTTTTGGCCAACCCAATACATGTGGTACACGCAAAAGGGTGTGCATGTGTGTGCTGAAAACTTATAGGAGACTGTATTTGTGTAAAGACATTTACTATATCAGCTGGAAGGGGATGTTCTACATCGTTTTTGAATGATCCAAATTTACTAAAACGCTGCCATAATTCTACATGATCCGATTCTGAGCGTTGGTGGGGTTCCAGCTTTAGGACAGTTGGAAGTTCCCGGGTTTGCTGTGACTTCCCCAGCAGCGCAAAGCTGACTGCCGTCTTGTGGCCCCACCAGGATGGACATGCATGTTGTCTTCTCTTGCAGCGTTCTCCTGGAGGAGGGAAGGGCCACGATCCCCTGCCTGGCAGAGAGGCTGACCGCTGAGCTCATCACGCACATCTCCGTAAGTGCATGGGAAGGCTCCTGCCGCACACAAACGCTGAGCCGTGGGGACCGCTGAGGTGTCAGCGTGCACAAGGGATTCCTAGGGATCTCTGTGCGGACCCAGGTCCCGGTTCAGGGGATCTGGAGTGCAACCTGAGGTCCCCCATTTCTGGAGAAGTGGTGAGGCACATGGAGTGGGGTGCCGATGGACCGCGTCTACCCAGCTGAATTAACATTCAAAGTCTTGTCAGCATTGTGCTAACTCTTCCTGTCTCATCACCAGCCACCTTCGCCTTCATCGGGTCTGGGTAATTGCAATGACTGTGTTTCATATCTTGAAATTTTCTGTTTCTTTTGCAAGCTGTCGGGGCCGTCTCTTGCTTTTTCACATGAATCCTTTTAAAAGATACCTTTGCACATATATCTGTTGTATCTTGAACTTGGTGATTCCAGAGTCAGAAGTCTGGTGTTCTAGGTCCTGCTGGCCTTCACCCACATTGACTTGGGCCAGACTTTTGACTGTGAGCCTGTCTTCTCTTGGAATTTGACCTGTGGGTGTTTATGGAAACCTGGGTTCAAATGGGGTTTCTTCAGGTAGAAGCAGCATTTGCTTCTCCAGACACCTGGTGGGGCTTCCAGCTTCAGGTTTTGGGGACCCCTCAGCGAGTGTGAATTTGGGCAGCAGAACTGTCTGAGGGCTGGCTTCTCCATGCAGAGTTTTCTTTTCCCCTCCACGCGGCCCCGGAGTTCAGGCATTGCGTGCGGTCCCCCAGGGGCGGGCTGGTGGATAGGGTTGTGCCTACCTTATCATGAGAGCTATGGTGTTGGGGTCCCAGCTTATGTAGAAAGAAGGTGCTCGCTCATTAGAGTCCCACCTGGAGCAAGCCCATGGGGATTTCCCCTTTTTCTCAGCACCAAGTCAGGCTCTGAATGGCAAGTTCAAATTTTCTCTCCTACAAATGTCCTTGAGGCCAAATCCAGCCTGACTGCTGCTTTCTGCTCTCATTCGTGGGTACCCACGGGTACCTGGCTTTGGCTTCTGAGTGTCTGTTATATACCTGCCCGCTCACTGACACATTTAAGGGGGTACTTGTGACAAGTTAGCCAGTGTTTTCAGATGTTTGCAGAGGAACGCTGAACCAGGATGTGCCATTAACCATATTATTGGAACCAACTTTTCATCTCTAAACAACAGAATAAAAGTTGCTGAATCTCAAGTTATTGCAGCCCCCACTTTTTCAGAACCCACTGGACAGGTGGCTCTTTCTAACCCCCCTGCAGAGTTTGTGTTAGTCGACCAGAAAAGGAATTGTTCCTTGTGTTGCTTTCACAGGGCCCAGGAACCAAGCAGAGGGGTTGCCTTGGCGTGGCTGGCTCTGCAGCCCTTTGTGCAGGTGCAAGCGAGCAGGCAGGCCTGGGTGGGAGACAGTGCCCTCTCTCCTGGAAAATCTTTCTAGAGGAAGCCAGGAAGTCAGATGCACTGCTCAGCTGCACAGAAGCAGGCCTGGAACCTTCTTTCTTGCCCTGTTCATATTTATGTACTTCCATTACTTGCTCCCTGTTTTCTTCAGAACTCTCTGCCCCTGTTAGAGAATCAAATAAAGGAGAAGCAGCAGAAAGTCACAGAACAGTTACAGAAATGTGGGCATGACATACCGGAAGACGAGAGTGAAAAAACCTTCTTTCTGGTCGACGTGAGTATTGCTCGTTCCAGCACATTGAAGAATCACCATGGACGGCGTGAAAGGGGTTGGGGTGGAGGGACGGGGCCAGGGCGCGGTGGGTGTTGAGGGTGGATGGTCACATTGCTCCTTGACTCTTCATCATGTGACTCACCCAAGACCTCAAAGGCCATAAGGGGAGAGTGAGGTGGCCTGGTGGCCAAGCCCCCCCCCTTTCCGTCACTGCACAGCGGCCCACAGGCAGCACAGAACGACTCACCCCCCCTCAGCACCCATACGACCTCCCAACCCCCTCAACGCTTGGACTTGCAATAACTCCACTTACTTGTCTTCTTCACAGAAAATCAATGCATTTAATAAGGACACCATGGATTTAATACTCGGGGAGGAGCCTGTGGAGAAGGACGATACTCGGCTGTTCAACAAAATCCGGAAAGAGTTCTACAAATGGAGCGACTTGACTATAAATAATTTCGTGAAAGGTGAGTGCAAGGCACCATCGCAAACCTGTGTGTTGGGCTACGTAGAGGACCGGAGAAGCAGGGAGTGCAGTCGGTGAGGAGTAAGTGATGCGGCAGCCACGTTTGCTCCGTTCCATGTCGCTGAACTCGGGCTGGTGAGCATCTATTTCAAAGGACCTTGATAGAGTCTTCTAGAAGAATCAGCAGGTCTACGTGGCATGTGTGTCATGCTCTTTGTGTACAAATGGTGAAATACCCTAGATCGATCTTCGTTAACTGGCCAAGTTCTGGAAGCATGATGTGTATCTTAGTGGACTTGGTAGCCACAGCAGTGGAGAAAACCAACATTGTGCTAGGGGCTACCTTGGCATCACTAAATCCTCATGAGTTGGAAAAAGGTAGAAAATATGGTCTGAAATTCATCCTTTAATATTTCAAGAAGCCTAAAGAAAATCCTACGTCAGCTCATGATAAAGCTGTAGCTGCTGAGGGAAATTTCTAGTCATTTTGATTGTATTCAAGCAAAGTGGTGAGGTTCCACAACTTATTTCAGCTGAGCAGAGGTTCCATGGACAGTTCTGGGCTTTGAGTGATGAACATGGGAAAATATATCATGCCGTTTTCTACATAACTCCAGGCCACACTTTTGAATCCTTGGCAGAGGGATGGAGAAGCAAGATGGGATGAGTAACACTGTCCATGGCAGAGAAAGACAGGGACACTCATTTCTGGGATAGTCACGTGCCCAGTGCTACATCCACAAAGCAGAGGGTTGAGCCACGGGTATCCTCATGTCAGGAAAGGGACTTTGTGCCCCTTTCAAGGAAGAGCACAGAGCTTGACTCTGCCATGCCCTCGTGGGCGGCGCAGCCAGGGTATCACAGCATTCGTGTTTATGAGTGCAGCCTGTGAGGAAAGAGCTCTTCTTAAAAAAAAAAGCTAAATTCCTCCCAGCCAATGATCAGTTACAAATCACTGGGTGCTCACAACAAACAAGAGAATGTGGACCCCTAACTCACCCCCTTTACAAAAATTAACTCACTATGGATCAACAACCAAAATATGAGAGCTGAAACTATAAAACCCAGAAGAACATAGGGTTAAATCTTCATGACCTTGAACGAGGCACTGGTTTGTTAGACAGGATGTCTGAGGCACAGGCAACAAAGGAAAAAGTAGATCAAATGGACTTCATCAAAATTAAAAACTTTTGTGCTTTTAGGTAACCCACAGAATGGGAGAAGATATTTATTTGCAAATCATAGATATGATAAGGTTCTAGTGTCCAAAATATATAAAGAATAAAAAGACAAATGATCCGACTTAAGGATGGACAAAGGATCGGAATAGGCATTTTTCCAAAAATAAGGTATTCAGGTGGCCAGTAAGCACATGAAAAGAAGCTCAGCATCATTAGCCATCAGAGAGATGTAAATACAACTCACAATGAGATTCCGTTTCACATTTACGGGGATGGCTGTCATCAAAAAGACAGATGGAAAATGTTGACAAGAATGTGGAGGAATCAGAACCCTCATACACTGCTGGAGGACATGCCAGGGGTCTACCTACTTTGGGAAATGTCATTATGGCAGTTTCTCACAAAGGTAGGCACACCATGACCATGCGACCCAGCAATTTCACTAGTGGGTATATACTCAAGAGAATGAAGGCAGGTGTGTGTAAAACTTTGCATATCCATCATCTAGGCAGAATTATTCATAAGAGCCCAAAAAGCAGAAACATCCCTAATATCCATCAACTGATGACTGGATAAAGAAAATAAGATATATTCATAGGCATTAGTCTGCTAGGGCTGCTACAGCAAAGCACCATAGATGGAGTGTCTTATTCAGCAACAGAAATGTCTTGTCTTACAGTGCTGGAGGTTAGAACTTCAAGGTCAAGGTGTGGGCAGGGTTAGTTCCTCCTGAAGCCTCCTGAGGCCTATACTCTCCTTAGTGTAGCGACAGCTATCTTCTCCCTGTTAGGACTTCAGCATGTTAACTTTGAGGAGACAAAGTTCAGACTCTAACACTATACAATGGAATATTACTGAGCCGTAGGAAGGCATGAAGTATTGACCCAGGCCCCAACATGGATGAAGCGTGAAGACGCATGATAAGTGAAAGAAGCGAGACACAAAGGCCACATGCGGTAGGATTCCGTTCGTATGAAATGTCAAGAACAGGCAAATCCATAGAGGCCGAAAGGAGATTTGTGGCGTCGCGGGGATGGGGAGCCACTGCCAGTGAGAACAGGATTCTGGAGCGACGGGAATGTTTGAGAGGCGACGGATGCACGACTATGTGAATATACCAAAAACTTCTGAATTGTACACTCTAATAGGGTAAACTGTATAATGGACAACTTGTATCTCACTTTAAAATTTGTTTGATGAGAAAATATCTCCTGACCAAGAAAGGGTACCTGGGCTACTGACCCTGGTTAGTTCTTCCAAAAGAGGACCCAGAGCTCTGCTGACTTTTCTCCCCTATGGATGTATATTTCTCCACAATCTAGTATGTTGAGAGTAACAAGAATTCCAGAAGCGTAAAGAAAACATTAAGTGGTTTTAATCGAGTAAAAGTGATACCATATCACATTAATATGCTGTTATGTGCCCAGGCCCACTATTATCCCGTTGCTCTATAAACACTTTCCACTCCTGTGACAGCACACGAGTCAGTGATGTGTAGCTGATTCTAGATGATGTTCACAGTCAATCCTACTTTTTAAAAAACATTGTTTCTAGAGAGAGGGGAAGGGAGGGAGAAAGAGAGGGAGAGAAACATTTGATGCAAGAGAGAAACATCGAATAATGGTTGCCTTCCACACGCACCCCAACTGGAGACCAAACGTGCAACCCAGACATGTGCCCTGGCAAGGAATCGAACGGGCCATCTCTGGGTTCACGGGACAATGCCCAACCAACTGAGCCACCCTGGTGGGGGCCAGTCCTACTTTTTAAAGGACCTGCAGGTCATGATATTCTGTTATGATACAATGGCTTTGGTACAAATCAAATTGGATTCATGAAATTTCATACTCCAGTACCTTTTTGAGAGTTTGTCTGCAGTCACTGCTTCCTGGCATGACAGACACCCTGGCTCTGTACTCGCCCTCTTATGATGACCAAGGAAACGTATGTTGAGCGCTGTTTCTTTATTGCAACCCCAGTTATTTTCTGATTTAAAAAATCAGATTTAACTTTTTCCCTTGCCCCTCGGTGCTTTCAGAAAGTCCAGAATGGTGCCGTGATTAGCAAAAGACTGCAATGTTGTTTCTGTAAAGTAACTCAGAGCTTTTCTGTCCGATGGTAGGTTACAACGCCATTTCAGCCAAGATTATCATATTCGAACGGCAGCATCGTGGCCGAGAGCTGCCAGGATTTGTGAATTACAAGACGTTTGAGACCCTTGTCAGAGAGCAAGTCAAACAACTGGAGGAGCCAGCAGTGGAGATGCTGTACACCATAACTGGTGAGGCCTGGCCTTTGCTTTTAGGTCGCGTGGGGCTTCAGAATGCTCCCCCGCGGTGTTTCCCGACACCGGCAACCTGGTCATCTAAAAACAGAAGGCCCAAGTGAGAGGCAACGGGATTGATTTAAATTCCAAATATAAGAATAACTCTTCTGGAAACACTGACTCAGGCAGAGGCCCCAAGAGTGTTCTGATGACGAGGCCAAGGCGACAGGTATTGTTGAGACCGGGAAGCGGAACACGTGCACCCGCAGAAGGCAGGCATGGCTCTGGGTAATGTAACAGTGACGTTAATTCTAGGCAGTGGTTTCAGTTTTCAGCGCTGGCGTCCTCTTGTCTGCTTTCTTGTTATCCTTGCAAACAGTTCTTTAGGAGGACACACTGTGGCCCTACGCTCAGCCCGGAGATGATTTTGCCATTTTTAACATTCCAAGGTTTGAGGCAGAAGACCTGTGAAGCAGTTTCTCCATTTTAAAGTGGCTCTGCTTATCTTATTTTTTTCCAGACCCAACCGGTTCTCTTAATTCTCTGGACTTCAACTGGGGCTTCAACAATTCAACTCAGTTCTGAAACTAATGACCCAGAGTTAGCACAGACCCCACAGCTCAGGGCTCTGTCCCATGGGACTGCCCCCCCCCCCCCCCCCCCAGCGCCCATTGTCCGGTGGCAGCCAGTCATCTGTAAGTCAGAGTTCCGCAGCTCCCTCCCCAGGGTCAAACATTTGCTGCAACAGCTCACAGGATGCAGGAACACATGTTACTTACCTTTACTGATTTATCATACAGGATTGATTATAAAGAAAGCAAATGAATGGGGCAAGCTCGGGGGTGTCCCAAGCACAAGTCCCATGGAATTGGAGGTCACCACCCTCTTGGCATGTATTTGGGTCTCTAACCCAGAAGCTCTGCGAATCCTGTCATTTAGGAGTTTTTATGGAGGTATAATCAGTTACCTCATAGGCATAATCAATGATTAACTCAGTCCTCATCACTGTTTCCTGCCCCTCTTCCCAGAGACTGGGGGGTGGAGGGCGGCTAGGCTGAAAGTTCCAGGCTTCCAATCAAGGCTTGCTCTTCCTCCACCCTGAAACTATTCAGGGCCGCCCAGAGTCCCCTCATTAGAACAAGAGATGCTCTTATCTCCCAGGAAATTCTAAGGGATCTAGGAGCTCTGTGTCAAGAACCAGGGGCAAAGACCAAATATATATTTCTTACCACACAACACCTCCACTCTGCTCCCCTGCCGCGGTCACTGCCCACCCTCAGAATATTCTTTTTATCTGAAATCTCTGAGAAGTAAGGTTGGTGATGAAGCAACTGCATTGTGGGAGTGATTGGAGCCTTCTCTGTGTGGCATTCCCTTTGTCACGTGCAGATAGGAAACTTAGCAGCCTGCCGAGGACAAATGCAGTATTTTATAGTACTGACCACCCTCTTTTTTCACGTGTTTTGCTCCTTGGTTTCTGGGCTGTGACCAAGTCTGTTCTCTTCCTCCGCTCCTTGGCTGGCACTATCACATGCTGCCTTCAGCTGCCTCATTTTAGCAATAAGTAATAATCCTTCATGCATTATTGGGTGACGGCCTCATGACAGGTCATTTTTTAAAAACGGTATTTATTTTTAGAGAGAGGGGAAGGGAGGATGAAAGAGAAGGAGAGAAACAGCAGTGTGAGAGAGAAACATTGATTGGTTGCCTCTTGCACACCCCTGACAGGGGACCGAGCCTGCAACCCAGGCATGTGCCCTGACCGGGAATTGAACTGGTGACCTTTCGATTTCAGGGATGATGCCCAATCCACTGAGCCACACCAGACAGGGCTTCGTAATGGCTCATTAAGAGATGTATTTCTAATAAAGTTTTATCTCTTGGCTTAATAATTATATACCAAAATCTGACATTGTGGTATGTTGATCAGCTGTGCCTTCTTTATCCACTTGTGAAGAATGAATATATGTAGTACTAAGAGCCTTATAGTCATAGAAGTAACTTAAAAACATCTGTGTGTGTGTGTGTGTGTGTGTATGTATAAACTTCTACTTTAGAAAGATAAGATGTGGAGTCAATAAAAGATTTTTAAGCATAAACATACTGTATTTCATCTTAGGATAAAATTCTGTGAGAAAGCCAAGTGAAAATACAGGTTTCATAAATAAAAATAATTAAATTTTCTGATTTAAGAGCTTGTGCATGTATTTCTTTTCAAATAGATAATGTGGACGTTTAGATTCCATTGATAAATTTTAAAAAGTGATATAAGGTTTCACTACAAAATATTGATATATTCATAATTTATGAGAAATTATATTCCTTGCAAATATTTATACTTAGGATGAAAACTTTAAATGTCAAATAGGTATGCCAGGGGGGACATTGGGTTTTAACATTCTTCTAGGGAGTTCTTGAGCAAAATATTATGCCTTCCTTCTTTAGTGAAAAGAGAGGACTGGAGGGAGGGACTGAGGGATGGAGGGTACTTCCCATCATTTCATCCTTTTATTTTTTGAAATCTATAAAGATGATGAATGATTCTATGGACTGTTTTTTGTCTTCCATCAGATATGGTCCGGCTTGCCTTCACAAATGTTTGCAAGCAAAATTATGAGGAATTTTTCAACCTCTTCAAAACCTGCAAGGTAAAACCAACCATTTGTTACTAAAAAATAAAAATTAAAAAAAAAAAAAAAAAATAATCCTGACACTAGAAAATAGATTTCTTGGATTAAGACCATTGCAACTTTATTGTATATTTGGAGACTTAAATAATGAAACTTACTAGTGAATCTTACTAATTACATGACCAGCAAAGTCTGATTAAAAGCACTAAAAGTCACGTAGAGGGAAAGATGGAGACAGAGAGAGACAGACCTCTGGGGTCTTTTTTTATAAAGGCGCTGATCCCATTGTGAGGACTCCACTCCCATGACCTAGGCCTACCAAAGCCACCCCTCAATACCATCACATTGGAATTAGGCTTTTAATATATGACTTTGGGGGAACACGAGCATCCAGTCCCTAGCACCCCGTACGGATGGGAAGGCATCTCTGCTCCATACTAGCTGGGGGTCCAGGACCGACCGTGGGGGCCGCCTGGGCCTCCAGCCCCCCAATCCGCGAATCGCTGGTCAGAGGAGCTTCCTTAGACGGTTGCGGCGACAGAAGAAAGCAGTGGGGGCATGTCTTGCCTGAGCTCTGTGGGGGATGAGGGGGTGGCGTCCGGGTGTTTTCTGTGTGAAGGAGCTCCCTGGCTTTCAGGTAACCAGTTCCTCTAAATCCCAGAAACAGAAAGAAAGAGAGAATTTGACAGACCTAAATTCGCCCTCGTCTTATCCCGTTGAGCTCTCTGATGGAGGCATCTTCCTCGCATGGGAAGACCTGTAAGAGGACAGGGCGACGCTGCCCCTCAGGCCATGACACAGAGCCCTCTGGGTTCCCAGGCTAGAGGGGGGAGGGGTCCGGCCTTTCCAGGAGAGCCTGACCCTCTGGGGCAGAGGTGGGGGTGGAAACCCCATATTAGGTAAAGGCCACGGTGAGTCCCAGAAGGCGGCCCCAAAGCAGCGTGCTATTTTAATTCCCATGGGAGGACCTGCTGTGGACTTTACGTCCACACATTTTCCTGTGACCCAGTGATTCATTCCTATGACCCAGTGATTCATTCCTATGACCCAGGGAAATGTGTTTCTCTTGTGCATTAGTCCAAAATTGAAGATATTAAGGTAGAACAAGTAAAAGAAGCTGAGAAGTCCATCCGACTCTACTTCCAAATGGAGCAGATGGTCTACTGCCAAGACGCACTGTATCGGGCTTCATTACAGAAGGTCCGGGGGGCGGAAGCAGAAGAAAAGAAGAGTCCGGGCCGTAACCTTTCTGGAAACAATTCTTCAGATAACTTCCTGGATGAAATCCTCCAACACCTGCAGGCCTACCACCGGGTGAGTCTGCACATGTCTCAAAAAGGTGGCTTTCATCTCATTTCCTGTCTGATCATCTGGGCCAGGTGTCCCCCAGCCCGTTCCATCTCTCAGCCCTCCGTTAGCCTCCATAGAAATACCAACTCCATCTCCGACCACGAGGAGAGGTTGTGGCTTAGAGCCTCTCACATCTGGTGCTGACTGGCTGGCTGGCCCTGGCCAAGTTCCTCAACCTCTCTGAGCCACAGCTTTCCTCTCCGTAACATGGTCTCTGCTCATAGGTTTCTAGTGGCTCATCAGGGGGATGAGTGTGGGTCCGTCCCTTAGGGCAGCGGTGGGACGACACGGCAGCTCCCCCTGTAGAAGCTACTCAGGAGACCGCATGCTTTGATTGCCATTCTGTGTTTCCCATCCTATGAAGGGTGACCTGGCTCATCCTGGGAGGGCTGCACAGCCCACTTGAGCACACCGCAGTTAGAACCACAGGGGCATGGAAAACTGGTCAGGGAAAGCCAACAGGAGTCTCTTGCTTTACCAGGTGTCTCCATCATTTCACTCCTCGCGTGCTTAAGGCATTGCTGGTCAAACTTGACCTCCTGGTGTCCCGTTGAAGTGCAGGGGCGTATGGCAGGTCTGCGTTGGGGCCAACGTTCTGCATTTGTAATGGGCTCCCAGGGGAATGCCTTGCTGCTGGAGAGAGACCATGCTCTGAGCGGCAGGGCTGGAACCCAAGGGTCGAACTGTGTTTCCCGCAAACATGGGGAAGGGGCACACCTGTGAGTGAAGCCAGTGAAGGGCGAGACCAAAGGACACCTGTGCACCTTGGCTTCTACGTAGCTAAGCTTATCACCTGTCTGCTCACCTGCCCCGTAGAACCTGTTAGAGGAGGTCATGCATGCACACACACACAATCCGGCAAAGAGAATGAGGAACAGTGGAAAGTGAGTCTCCCACCCACCACGTCCCTCCCCAGAGACTGCAGAAGCACTCCTCCAGCTTCTTTATATCCTCTGAGGGACAGCTTACATGTGTGTGCCATATATGTGCATATGCAGACTGTTTTTACACCAAGGTTAGCACAGTATCCGCATCTCGCTTGCTTTCTTGTACCTTGGAGATTGTTCCACTTCAGTTCACGTGGAGATGCCCTCTTCGTTTTCACAGCGGCTGAGTCTCCTGTCGCATGGATGTAGCCAATTGAGCCATTTCCCTATTAACATAGTTTCATTTCCTGTCTTCAGCTGACACAGGGATGTGCAGTGAATAGCCTTGTTCATGCAGCAGGTATCTGGAGGATAGATGAGATTCCTGGGGTGTTAGTCAGGGTTGTACCCCAGAAACAGAACCAACAAGATATGTGTAGTTAAAGAAATGCATCTCAAGGGACTGGCTACCAGACTGTGGGGGCCTGACTGGACAAGTCCAAAATCCACAGGCAGGCCGCCAGGAAAGGCAGGCTGGAGGTTCTTGGGCAGGAGTGAAGCTGCTGTCTACAAGTAGGATTTCTTTCTATTTTGCTTGTAAGGTCTTCAACGGATTGGATGAGGCCCGCCCACATTATCAAGGAGAACCTCCTGTGTTACAGTCCTCTGACTGTAGATGCTAGTCACATCTGCAGAACACCCAATTCGTTTGACTGAGTAGCTGGGTACTATCACCTGGTCATGCTGATACTTGGAAGCGGGCGTCCCAGCGCCTTTATATTGATAAGTAGCACCTGTAGAAGGCCTGTTTCTTCCCACACTCCTCAATTTAGTCTTTACTTAAGTTGTTGGGATTTGGGGGCCATTTGAAAGGTGAAAAATGGTATCTTGTTGTAGTTTTAATTTACGTTTCTCTTATTACAATGAGATACAGTTTTTCATAGCATAGGAATATTTCTGTTTCCTGTTCAGTGAAGTATCTATCCAGTCAGAGCTCTTTTTAAAAAAAAGAGGATTCATATATAAAGATGTTACTTATTTTTAGAGAGAGGAGAAGGGAGGGAGAAAGAGAGGGAGAGAAAAACTGACCCGCTGCTTCTCTTACGGGCCCTGACCGAGACTAAATCCACAACCCAGCCATGTGCTCTGACTGGGAATCAAACTGGTGACCTTTCTTTGTGGGAGGGTACTCCAACCAACTGAGCCACGCTGCTCCCAGCTTTTTCCAGTGTTAGCCCCTGGGGGTTTGTGTTGCAAATACCCTGAAGTTTGTCATTTGCCTTCCAACTTTGTTTATGGTGGCTTTAGACCATGTTGAAGTTTTCTAGATTTGTGGGTTGGATTTAGGAGTCGTTTCTTTGGGGGCTTCTGTGCTTTTTATCATACTTTGAAAGGAACTTGGTCTGTCTGAGTTCTATAAAGTATTTTCTTCAAGTAACTTATTTCAACTTTCATATTTAGACCTTTGATCCTTTGGGAATTGTTTGATGTCAAGAAGGAGATTTGCTTCAGATGGCTAATAGTTGTCCCAGTACTGTCACGGAAGGGTCTTTTTAGTCCCCACTGGTGGGCAATACACCTGTTTCACACTCTCTCCCTGTGTGTGTGGTCTTTTTCTAGATTCTGTTCTATCGGTTTGCTGTTCGTCTGCCAGTATCAACATGATACATTAGTAGGTCTTGATACAATATTTAATAATCTAGTACAGTAAGTGGTCCCCTATTGCCCACCATTTCTTTTTCTTATATTGTGGTGAAATATATATCACATAAAACCTACTATTTTAACCACTGTGCAATGTATGGGACAGTGGCATTAGGCACAGTCACACTGTCATGCAGCCGTCACCACCATCATCTTTCTAACCTGAACCTTTGTGCCCATTAAACACTAATTCCCCACCCCTCTGCCCCACCTGTCTACTTTCTGAGTCCACGAGTTTTCCTATTTAGGGACCTCATAAAAGCAGCCTCATATAACATATGTCCTTTAGAGGCTGGCTGATTTCACTCAGCAGAATACTCTTAAGGCTCATCCCCATTGCAACGTGTGTAGGAACGTCCTTCCTTCTAAATGTAGAACAACAGTCCATGGTACGGACGGACCACGTTTTGTTTATCCGTTCCTCTGCCCACGCCTGTCGCACTGGTCCGACCTTGGCTCCTGTGAACGGTGCTGCTGTAAACGTGGCCTGCTCGCCCTGCTCTGTGCAGACACTCCCGCCCGTTCGTGTCTGTTTTGGCTTCCCTATAAACTTTAGAAGGAGCTTGTCCAGTTCCTTCTGAAAAAAGGGAAGTGTTCATATTCTTTCTAGGATCACACCCGCTTTAGAGGCCTGCCGAGCGAGAGCGGATGCCTTTATGACAGTGAACCTTCCCGTCGGAGACCTCCGCGGGTCTTTCCGTTTCTAAGGGCTCAGAAGTGACAAACGTTCTCTTCGGGCAGAGTGTGCCCATTTCTGCAGTTGGCTCCCGCATGTGTTCTCAGCTTCGTCCTTATTGTGAATGAGTCTTGCCATCCAGCCTACTTCCGTTGGCTGTTGGGAGAGGTACCTGCCCTCATTTCACCCCTGACATCGTCTGTAGTAGCTTAGAGTTTCCCCAGGAACACTCAACCGCTGCAGTTGGTGGGCACTCTTCCACTCTTGTACCTCTGACGTCCTGTTCTTGCCTTTTCGGGTCCTTTTGGTGCCACTTGAAACAATGGTGAAACTGACAGGCAGCCTCGTCTCACCTCTGATTTTAACGGGAACGCCAGTCACTCTTCCCCACCCAGTGTGGTTCTCACTGGCTCGAATCAAGGTGTTGGTTGGGCTGTGCTCCTTCTCGAGGCCCTCGGGGTGACGCTGTTTCTTTGCCTGGTGCGGCTTCTAGAGGCCCCATGCTTCTTGGCCCGTGGCCCCTCCTCCACCCTCATGGCCAGAATAGTCACATGTCCCTCTGACCCTCCTGTCTGCCTCCCTCCTTCGCATGTGCCCACCAGATAATCCAGGGTCATCCCCCTGTCTTGATATCAGTTGATTAGCAATCTTCCCTCCATTTGCAGCCTCACCTGCCCTTTGCAGTGAGAGGTGACACATTTGCACTGGGGAGAGGTCCAGAGGAGCTGGTTTTCACCACTTGAAAATTTCTTCCCATCTACCAAAGAGTTCCATGCAAACACAGCCCATGTGTGAGTCTCTGTGTGGCACCTCCTCGGTGTCAGCCGGGGGGACATCTGCCTCTGGCTTTGCTCACCAGTTAGATCCCCTTCGGAAAGGAGTTCCTGCTCCCTGTCTGACACACGCTGCTCCCTCTCCACCCTTCCGGTGTCCCCCTTCTCCCAGGTGGCTCCAGTCTACTGCTCTTGCTACATGTGGGTCAGGGGTCATATGGCACCTGTCTCCTGTTTCCACCTGAACTTTGGTGTTTGGGATGATCTCCAGGGGAATGAGGAAATGACCCTGGCAGCCATGTTTGCACCAGAAGTCTCGAAAGATATTTCAGGTGCCTGATTTTGTCATTCAGGTATTCGCCATCCCTTTCGGCTTGTGTCCATTCTCCAACATCAGACTTCAATGCCTGTGCCCCCCAACATCCCTCCTGAATGCCTCCTATCAGCCTGCCCCTTCTCTTCTTTCCTCCATTTTGGTTTGGGGACAGGCCACCCTTCTGGCTCACTCCCCTTCTAGAACACATAGTATATATGCCCTGTCCATCTTTCTGACCCTCTGGATTAAATCCATTGAGTGCTTATTCCACACCTGGCGTCTTTCTAAACTTTTATCTTTTAGCTCATTGAATCTTTTAAATCATCCCATGAGGCCAGGTGCTAATATTTTATAGAGAAGGAAACCAAGGCACAGAGGTCACAATGCTTGCTAAGTCTGACTATATATTAGCTTCCTATGAGAACACCTGTCTTAGGAAAGAGAACATTTCCACTAACAGATGGGATTGAGGGGCTGTGGGGGGAGAAAGAAGGGTTGAAACTCCCTTTCAACCTGCGTAGAACTCCCAGGGCTCCTTTCTGTGGCTTTTGGTAGCCTCGCCTCTGTTCTGCTAAATAATCTTAGTATTTTTTGTTTTTTGTTTTGAAACATCATAAAATCCTTTTGGCAGAGTTGTAAATAATTTGTAAGCGTAGTTTTCAGTCTCTGTCCATTTACCTTTGTGGAGCACATTTTATCCTTTTTGGTCAGAGGTAAACCTTTCATCATCAGGACAAGGCGGTGAGCGTCCAGCCAGCCCTGGACTCCGGGCCGGAGCCCTCTGCCCTGTGGGGGAAGAGGCAGTGGTCCCTTGCTGCCCTGAGCACAGAGGTTTGAAACCTGCCAGGTCCAGGTCCCTCCTGGTGCTCAACACGTAGTGGAGAGGGAGTCTTCCCCTGACAATGTCCCCTCAACCCCTCTGGCAACTGTTCCTTCCAGGAGGTCAGCAATCGCCTGTCCAGCCAGATCCCGCTGATCATCCAGTTCTTCCTCCTCCACTCGTATGGCGAGCGGCTGCAGAAGACCATGCTCCAGCTACTGCAGAACAGGGAGAAGTACGACTGGTTCCTCACAGAGCGCAGTGACACCAGCGACAAGAGGAAGTTCCTGAAGGAGCAGCTCTCACGGCTGAGGAAGGCTCAGCACGAGTTATCCAAGTTCCCTGGTTAGGCTGGGCTCTGTCCCACCCGTGTCTCCGTGGCTCCTTCCCCTGAGAGCTGTGTCTTTGTTAGTCACCCACGCTCATCCCTCAGTGGGAAAGGACTAGCAGGAGGCTGAGATGAGCCACTTGGTGTCCAGCAAGAGACTCAAGGGCCCACCCTCAGGAAGGATGTAGTTTAGGTTAAGTGAATGACATCTTTCCAGACACTCTTTGTCTTCATCAGACACCGATACACATAAGCACTGTAGAAGGACTATTTCCTGTGTTTTTCAAAGACCTTTCACTCACCCGATGTTTTAGGACCATTAGGATTGTATTCCCTCACTTATCGCGGGTATTACATTCCAGACCCCCCCTGCGAAGTAGGAACCTTACATGTCTTCTACACTCTTAAACCTACATAACTTTAACAACATACATATACAGTGTCGCAAAATCCCACAATATAGCAAAAAGTCCACGATAAATAATTAAATATATATTCTTTAAATCCCGTGATACAGTGAGGCGAACCACGATATAGCGAGGGACTACTATATCGTGTATAATGAATGCGGTACGGGTCATATCTTACCTATTTGTAATAAACTCTTTCTAACAGACATTTCTCTGGCTCCCTTTTTATTTGGGGGAAAAGCCTGACAATGACAGCAGGTGGGAGTCCCGGGGAGCAGATGCTGGCCCTGTGGCTGGGCCAGGTAGCAGCGCGGAAGTTGAGGAGAAGAGGGCGTGCCGGTTATTCACCGCCACGTGAAGGGAAATGGGAAATGAAGTGAGACAGCGTGATGCAAACAGCTTACGTTGTTGGTAATGGACACTGATCAGGCGCCCAATCGGTAAATCCCTGGGCATCTGCCTGGAGTTAAAGACAGACACCTGAAGCAGGACAGGGGCCCCGGCAGGCAGAGGCTCAGCTGGGGGTGGTCCGGGAAGCAGAGATGGTGGAATATTAACCATGATTGCACTGGAGGAGCTCAGCAGTCACGACCCCTGATCTAGTCGGGGGTGGGGACGCTCAAAGACACCCAGCCATGCCAGCTCAGGGACAGGACACTGAAAAACAGGGCTGTAGCTGGGGGAGTGGGGGGGGGTGTGGTGTCCAAAAGGACCTGTACCATGTCCTCCAAAGTAAGATGAAGCACCACGCACCTAGAAGAGAGGTGGTCAGGGGACAAGCAGAAAGATGAGGTGTGTCAGCCGTGCTACAGAGGAGGGTGCGTGAGAAAGGGCTTTCCGGGGAGACCCAGTCTGCACAACCGCATGGGTGGCAGAAGCACTTTCTACCAAGCTGTCCGGAAAGGAAGGGCTTCTGACCAAGCTGGGCAGCCGATTCTCAGGGTCAGAGAGGTAGGCTTCATTACAGTGTCCCCTCCCATCCATCCCCCTGCCACCAGATCACTTCTGACACTCCCCGCTGCTCAACGCTTTGGGACAATACGAAGATTTATTTACAAGAGGGAATGGCAGAACAATGCACCTCTGGGGGAGCACCTTTGCGCCTCTCCCGGGTGCCAAAAACCTGCAGGTTGGCCCAGGACCAACTGCTCACAGGAGCCAGCTTGACTCATCTTTAAAGGAAACGCTATACCAACACGCATAGGCTTTTCTAAGAACACAGGTCAGCAGGCAGTGCACGCATCCCCAGTCCTGTACGAGGCATGTCCCTTTAAGAGACTAGGCCGGCTTCTTACCTTGGGGCCTGGGAGCTGGCACCCCCTAACGGCCGACCTGAGTGACTTCTTCAATACCAGGCATCCTGGCCACTGAGCAGATTTGGGGGATCAGAAACACACGGGGCAGCATTGCCAAGGGTTCTTTGCTGCTGTAATTTTCCTGGTAGTCCCAGAGAGGATGGAGGAAGAACAACGGTAATGTGCTTCAGATGGGGGATTTACCTGGTGGGGCAGGGATGGGGGGGGCAGGGGAGTAACTCTGATGGTGACTCACAATCAATCTCCTTTTGGCTGAAAAGAGCAGGTGTCCAGGGATCTCCCAGGCCTGCAGTGTCAGCCATCGACAGGGCAGAAGTGCATGGTCCCTCCTCCCAACTTCTCAGGACACAGGAAGAAATAGTCCTGGAGTCACTTCGGGTGATTCCTTCAGAAGGCAGCAGGACTCAGGCAAAGGGGTAAACTGCCCCCGGGGCCCCCCACCCACGCCCCACATCCATGAGGGACATCCCCGGATTCTGCTGTCCAACCTGTAGAATGCGTGCAGGATAGGCTCACATGTCAACGCTGCCCACTCGTGGGCCCTCCGGGCACGTCAGGGGCTCAGCTGACCCGCAGGATCAGGCTGAGTTTGGAGCAGAGCAAGGTGAGGTGCTGGAGGGAACTGACCTGACCGCAAGGTCAGGGCAGGGGGGGAGATGTTGGGCACTTGTTCGAATGACTTTCTGCCTTTGTGGGCACCCTCTGAGATGCTGCGGGGGCCCTGCCTTTATCACTGTCCTTCCCAAGCAAAAGCAAAGACAAAAGCATTCCCATCCCAGTGGCCAGTCCTCCACCAGGTCGCGGTAAAAACAACGAAGGGGCAATGCCTGGGCTTTCCATCTGCCAGGTCCCACCTTATCTTTCCAGGGAAGAGGGCATGAGGGGTCCCGTGGCTGTGCAGGAAGTGACAAAGCTGAAAAACCCCGTGACGGCTCAAACACCGCTGTGGATGGAGCTGGTCGTTGTACAATGAGCTAGCTGGTACCGTCGTGGATTTCTTCAATGTTACTTTAGACGTAGCGTAAACGCCAGCCTTTTCTGAAAACATCGGGCACGTCGGGAAACAGCTCTGGAGTCCACATCGCCCCGCCCTCGTCATCCAAGGCAGCCCAGGGCTGTGGTCCTGGGATTTGTGGCTCTTCACCCAGTCAGGCTCCAGACGAAGCCTTGGTCTGAACAGGAAAAGGCTCTGAAATCGGAGCAGGATCGGGGGACCGTAAAACAGAGAGAAAGAGCTGGGAACAGACCGGGCCCGAGTGTAAAGCCAGAGGGTTCTCTTAACATGTTGCTAAGCGGGAGGCGAATCCAGGTGGGCACGTATTTCAATGCTAGGAACTCCCTGTCAGCCTGGCTGAGAGAGGCAACCACAGGATCAGCACAAATGACATGCGTCCATGAACACTGTTTGCACTTGACTACTAGTACTTAGGGTCATTTTATATTAAGCAAATGAACCTGTTTTTCTAAAGCTTTAAATACAAAAATATCCCTATTTCCTTAGTCTCAGCAAACCGGCAACATCTTTGAGTGAAGTCAGCCCCATCCTAAAGGAAAACCGCTCACATGATGAATCCAAAGTGAAAACTATAATGGAAAACGTTGTCCACTGGCCACGTGGACATTTTCAGATATATACTCCATCATCATTCACGATCTCTTATTTGTGAATTTGCCTGCACACTAAAATGTAGTCATAACCCGCAATTCCATACTAGCAGGCTTTGGTGAACATGGCGAAAAACTGGACATGCACATGCTCAGCTGAGGTGGGTCAGGGCTCCAAAGACTCAATAAATATTTGGAAAAAGAAAAGTATAATTTATTTGTACAACATTTCACAATTCAATTTTACAGTTTAAACAAACAAACAAAAAAAGATACAAAACAGAAGACAGACAGGGGTCACATAAATAAAAAGAAGTACTAAAGGAGGGGCACAGTCTCCTGACAAGGCTTGTTAACATCCGGCTTGGGGAGCAGGCACCTCAGTGCTGTGTGTTTGGAAGGCCTCCGGGAACGCTGTTGCCCGAGGCCCGAGGAGAGTCCTGAGATGGGGTTGTATAATTTTCCATTCCAAGTCCTAGCAGGAGAATCATTTCATTCTTGGAAACCAGCGCATGGGACCAAAAGCGCAACCTCAGGGGAAGTAGTCCAGGCAGAGCACTGACGCTCCCCCTTGGCGATTCAAGCATCACCCTCCCCTCCAGGGGAAACTGGGGTGCTGGAAGGGGCCGCGCGGAGGCCCAAATACACCTTTCTCTTCTGTGTCACAAGCACGGTGCTGTTCTTCAGCAAACTCATTTCCAGAACATGGAGTGAGGAGCCAGTCACTTGTAAAAGCAGCTTGCACTGGCAAGGACAATAGTTTCAAAGAACCAAATGTAGCAACTACTTAGAAGCATCACAGCCAAGATTCCATGGGCGCTGAGGTAGTAACACTTGGAAACGTCCCGTGGAAACAGTGTGCCTTGAATCACACATCCCTGATTTCCCCAGGTGACCTCAGTTTCCTGTGATTAGCAGGCCGAAGAGGGTGAGCATGGCAGCGCACTTGGCCCTCCTGTGAGGACCACGGGGTGTGCACATCTCCAAGAAGGCTGGGAGGTGGGCCAGGGAGGCAGGCCAGGGAGGAGGGCGAGGGTAAGGCTGCTGTCCCCGGGCAGAGCCCCATCCGACCAGAGCGGCCACCTGCCCCTCACTGCTCCGCAGTGAACCGTCTGCAGTGGCACCCTTGCTCCAAGGCCTCAGGCTGTACACTCATACCCCCACCCCCCCCAAAAAAGAAGAAAGATTTCTGATGCCCTTTCAAATGATGATCATATCATCACCCATGAAGGGCTGGTCCCTTTATTTCCAGCCACCATCCAGGGCTGCTAAAAAGGCACTTAAAAATGATCAGGGAAAATGCTTGTGGGGGTACATGCCCTGGGGCTACCCCAGGTGGCCCTCTGTAGCAGTGGGACCAGAGGGTGTCCCTGCATGTCCCACCAGGCTTTGTCCCCTTCCATCTCAAGCCGTCCCACAGTGGCTGAGAGGTCCCCAACCCCTTGGGCATCCCCTGGGTGGGCTCAGAAGAAAGATGCCAGTGGGCAAAGTCCACCCCGCATCGGCCCTAGGCACCCACACCCAGCCTAGCCCGTCACCCCTTTTGGACAAGAGGTCAGGCATCATGGCCTGCACAGAACTGTGGAGAGTGCCAAAGACAGACAAGTTCGCTATTTAATCAAAATGAAAGGACCTCTGAATCATTTCTAAAAATACATTACGCACAGGGAATTAAACATCAGCCCCTTCATTTTCTCGTGGAACGGTGTCAGTGACGAGGCCGGACTCATTAGCTGTTTGCCTGTTCAAAGGGGAGAAGAAATTATGTTATTTCCTTAAGATAAAAACAGTAGAAAGTTATTCCTGCCCTAGATTGACGAGGTGCTTATACACCAAATGAGCAAGTTTAATAGGACAAAAGGACATGAATTTCCTACAGCATGAAGGTCAAGGAGTTAGGCTGACAGTGGAGGAAAGGTGTTTGGGTCGACAACCGGGAGGAAGCAGGGAGCGGTGTGTGTGGGGAAGCCAACCGCTTAGCACAGCTAGGACACAGGCCTTCGCTGGGGAAAAACCAAGCTTGACTCAGCCACTTTAAGACACTGGGCATTTAACAATCCTGGCTCGCTGCCCACAGTCTCTCCTGCCACCCAGCCTTTCACTGGGGTGTTCTGGCCGTGCCGAGCCCTTGGCCATGCCCTGGACAGACCACGTGGTTTGCTCTCTCCCGTACTGAACAGACAGTCCACCCCTGGGCCTGGCTTACAGCCCAGGCCCACCCCAGCCCACCCTCTTCCCTCCACTGTGCAGCCCCCAACAGAACAGCTGCTGGGTTGTCTATTTCCAGCACTTGGCCCTTTGCCAGGTGCCAACTGGCCTGCTGCCGTGGTCACTAGAAGGTATTAAGTCCCACAGTTTTATCTGGGGGCCAGGTCAGGTCCTGCCCCTCTTTCCCCAGACTGGAGACAGGAGGGGACACAAAATAGAAGTTTTTCTTTCACCGGCAGCCCAGTGCTGGCCGGGGCAGAAATCTGTGGAAGCGGCCAGTCCGGGCCCTGGGGTGGACAGGGATCTGGCTCTCGCCATGATCCGGGCAGTGCCTGGGAAGAGGCCTCTGCTAAGCAGCATGGTCGGGCTGGGAGTCCCAGAGGGCAGGGTTGCAGGGAGCCCCTGAGACCTCCCATCTTCACCGGAGAATCCCAGCTGCTCCTCCACCCTCAAACTATGGGACCTGCCCAGGGTGCACTCAACAGTCCCGCAAAGGACAGGGCTCGGTCACAGCTCAGCTGGCTAATTTGCATCTCTGCGCTTTCTGCCCTTCACCAAAATCCGGATTTGATGAGGTGTGGGTGGAGCCAGGACCGTGCAAGCGAGCGGAGCACAGGCCCACGTGTACGGTTCGCCCTGCCAAGCTGAGCCCCAGACTTTTTTCATCCAGGCACCACTGGGCAGCATGCAAGGGAGGAGGCCCACCAGTGGTGACGGGCACACTGGCGGGCGGGGTGGAGGGGCATGCTAAATGCAAACCGCAGTCAGGAGAGGCGCTGTTTGCATGATGCTAATGGGGGCCAGCCTTTAGCCTCCTGCAGCAGGGCCGCAGCTCATCGACGTCCGTCCGGGCTCTGACGCAGCACCTCAGCCGGGAGGACAGGTCACTCACCCTCATTTGCCGATGAATCCAGTCTGTAAATACCGTCACGTTTCCGTACACTCCTGGTCTGTTCGCCTTGGCGCAGCCAGACCCCCAGCTCGTGTCCCCAATCAGCCACCAGATGCTGCTCTTCAGAGTGACCAGAGGACCACCACTGTCACCCTGGGGAACACAGCAAGGAACAGAGCAGAAGTTCAAACAACACCCACCATGCACACACCGCTGACCTTGCACAGAGGGTGGGGGTCGGGTGGGGGACACTTAGACAGTATAAAATTCTTTTGGAGGAAACAGCAGCACGTGGGGGTGGTTGATCGCACAAAACCTTTCACCCATGACCGTTAGCGGCCATGATGGCCCCCAGCTGCCCCAGGGACACGGCTCCCTATCTCTCATGGGGTGAGAGAGGAGTTCATCCCCTTGGTGGGGTAGGCAAGGCCCAAAGGTTGAGGTCACCTGGCAGGAATCAACGTTCCCCTGCAGGTATCCAGCGCAGATCATGGTTGACGTGATGAGGTTGTTGTAGACGTATCTGCTGTTACACTGCACGGGCTCGATGAGCGGCACCATCGCGGCATTCAGCACGTCCGACGTTTTCCCTGAGATGGACAGACCCTGTGATTGCGGAATCAGGGCAGCCCGCAGCCCTCACAGGAAGAGCAGACCCCCTCCTGGGGACATGCACTGCAGACAGCTCACAGGGGGCCCTGCCCACCGCCCACCTCCCAAGTCATCGGCGGGGGAGCCTGGGTCATCCCCGCAGCTGGCGGGTCTGGGCTTAATGCGGCTCTCGGTTCTGGTTTTGGGGAGGAGACACGCTGCCCTGTGCTCCGGGAGCGTCCTCGGTTATCACTCACCGACTGGGCTCTGGAGGAGCAACCTCCCTCCCTCATCACATCCCCTTCCCTGGACCGTCCCCACCTTAAGCAGACCAGCTTTCTTGGTCCCACACCCTCCTCCACGCACGGCCTCACTTCTCCAAGGTCTCTGAACAATCGCCCACACTCGCGTCTCCACTTGTTCTCTCCCGCCTTGCTCAGCCCACGTGATGTCATCTGGGCCTCACGTTGGCCACCCCGCCACCTACCACCAGCACGCCCTGGCTCAGACACGGCGCCACCCCCTGCCTGCAGGTCCCATCACCAGGCTGGAAGCTGTCCTCCCTTGACGTGTCACTCTTGCCCCCATTGACATTCAGTCCGTCAGCAAATCTGGAGGCTCTAGCCCACATCTACACAGTCACTCCCTCCACGCCCAAACCCAGGTCTGAGCCACCAACGCGTCAGGGGGGACCACAGCAGGGGCTCCCTCACCATCGTGTTCTGTCTACTCTTGCCCACATCCTTTCTGTGACGGCCATCAGATTCTGTCACTTCCTTGCTTAAAACTGTCGACAGCTCCCCATCTCACAAGGAATAAAACCCAGTGTCCTCACCATAACCTGTGAGGCCTGACACAATCCGGCCCCAGCCTACCCCTTCGCCGCGGGCTCATCATACCCTCCTGCTCCTTACACGTTCTTGTCATTCGGATGTCAGCACAAATGTCACTGCTTCCAAGAAGCCTTCCTGGACCACAACCCACCCGCTCCTCTTCAAAGCAGCCACAGTTGTTTCTGGTTTGTCTGACCACATCCTGCCTCAGAAATCCACACGACAAAGTGAAATACGTTTCCGAGGGCAGAGATTTCTGTCCTTTTTGTTCACTGGGGCATTCCCACCGCAGCAGGTTCTCCGCAAGTGAACTGTTGATTTTCTTTTCACCTTGGTTTCTGGGCAGCCTTGCTTGCAACGAACTATAAGGCTCAACCGTAGTAACTGCCTTTAGACGGGATACCCACCGCCACACTCTCCCAAAAAAACCCCAGGTCACCCAGTCCTTGTCCTCTGCACCCTGTTCTAAAGGATTTGTTCTCTGTGTACCCTGAACACTTTTAGGAAGAAGGGTGGGAACCATACACAGAATGCTAAGCGCTTCCACATGCCCCAGAAATGAAACAGCTGGGATCCCTTCATTTGAACTTGATCTGAGATGAAAAGCCATTACAACAGAAGGGAGCTGAGCAGGCCTGTGCTGGGTGGGTGGGAGGGGTCCTAGTTCATTCTCTGTCTCTGGGGGGTCAGGGCAGAGGACAAAGGCCATCACCAGCCATGCATGCCCACCCCCACCAAGTCCATTATCCCTCAGCCATCAGAGGGTAGCTGACTTCCGGGGTGGCCTGTTAGCAACAATAACACATGATCACAGGGGGGTTTTACACATCTCACACTTACAGAGCCTTTATCCCTCAACCAGCAGCTTCCACACAGTGTACCATTCGACTTGAACACGAACCTGGTGTGTTCAATCGGGCAGGTAGGGTTCTTCCCATTCAGCGGACGGGGAGACTGAGGCACAAAGACTGAGACCAGCCCAGAGTCACCCCGTCATTCAGGAGCAGAGCCAGGACTGAAACCCGGGCCTCCCACTTCCCAGCCCAGCGCCATGTTTCACGGGCCCTGCAGACTCACGTGCCCGGGAACCTCACCTTTCTCGTAGGTGGCCCCCCACCCGGAAATCCAGCAGGGCTGTTTTGGATCCAGCATCATGCCCGGGTTGGGCAGACACACAGGTTTCACTTTGTCTGTTTCAAGTAGGAGAAAAGACCATGAGCTAGTGGGCAGGGGCCCGGGATCCTGCTAAACCCCCTACGCTGCACAGGACAGCCCCCCACTAGCATAAGCCGGCTCCAGATGTCAACGGTGCAGCTGCTGAAACCCTTTTCTGTGATGACTTAATCACCGCACACTGTGGAGGAAGCGTGGTGCTCACTGCCCCCTCTCTCCACACAGGCCCATTTTGGGGTGATCTGGCTTCTGCTGAGCACCCTTGCATCAGCCAACCCTCCCGCATGCCCTCCCCTCCCCCCGCCAACACAACACAAATTCCCTCCTGTTTCTCACAACACCAGTTTATCTCCAACAAAGCTCTCCCTCAGATCTGGTCAAAATTGTTCCTACACTGTGAGCCCCATGAACAAAGGTCGGTACCGTTAAAAGTCAGAGGTGTCTGCAACTTCATGAGGGCGATGTCATTGTTCTTGGTCTTGGAATCATAGTTGGGATGAGAAATCACTTTTTCTACCCGGTACCCATTTCCGTAGAACATGAAAGACTGTCTCAAAGTCCCTGCAAAGGCCGTCCAGTACCGTGGATTGTTCAGAGGTCTGGAAGAGAGAGAGGAAGACCATTCACATCTCAGAACCACACATGTGATGCTGTCGCTCGGAACCACACATGCGACGCTGTCACTCGGAACCACACATGCGACGCTGTCACTCACAACCACACATGTGACGCTGTTGCTCGGAACCACACATGTGATGCTCTCTCTCACAACCACACATGTGACGCTGTTGCTCGGAACCACACCTGTGAGGCTGTCGCTCGGAACCACACCTGTGAGGCTGTCGCTCAGAACCACACATGTGACGCTGTCACCCGGAACCACACATGTGGCACTGTCACTTGGAACCACACATGTGACACTGTCACTCGATGACCCAAAGTCATACGCCGGAGCCAAGGGTCGCAGGGCTGCCACGACCCGTCCAAGCCCACGAGACCGGCGAGGAGGCCTCGGGCACCTCAGCACAGTGGCCCCGCACACCGTCCCCCTTCCAGCCCCTGCTCCACCTCCCGGGTGAGTCCTGTGTCTCCTCTGAGCTTCGGCAGCAGCAATTCCAAAACCATTTCTTTCTTGGACCTAAATGCCTCTCTGGGGTTTTAAACCTCATTTCTGGCAGGACCAGGTCTTACCTCCCTGTATATGCTGGGGCATTTCCTGACACGTAGTAGGTGCTTAATAACTGTGTGCTGATGAATAGACTCTAGGTCTATAGCCATCAAGGCATAACCTTCATCGGGGTGTTTGCCATTAAGAGCACCCCGAATCCTAGTGAGCCGTCAGAGCCCAGGGGAGGGAAGGAGGGCCCCAATGTGGGTAGTAAGTGCTGCTTCCTTCAGCCCTCCCCACAGTCCTGGGGAGGAGCAGACGGCCACTACAGTCAGTCCCCTTGAGTGAACTGCCTGAGGCCACACAGCCAGGCCCTGCCCCGCCACACTCTGACCCAGAAACATAGCTCTGATGAGAAAGCGTTCCTAAAAGAAAATCAATATGTGACCAAAAAATCCTTAGTTTAAAAAAAAAAAAAAGGAAGGAGGATGGTCTCTTCCACAAACGTGCTAACGCTATAAATTAGCCTACGGTTGCCCCTCCCAGCCCGAGGCTGGTGCTGTGGCCGAGGAGGCTTAAGGGAGGCCCCGCTCCCGGCAGGGCAGTGTGAGATTCCTGAGCGGTCTGAGTGCGGTCTCTCCCCACCGACACTCGTTGATCTGATCGTCCAGAGGAGACCAGAGCTCCCTAAATGGCAGGAAGGGACAGTGACACCCAAGCCCCACCCTGCATCCTTGCTCCCAGAACCCTGCATGCAGCAGGCGCCACATGTATGTACGCTTGCCGAGGGATGGGCTCGGCTACATGTTTCACATGCAGGAGCTCATCTGATGCCACACAGAGGGCACCATTAGGATCCCTGCTTCTACACAAGGAACCTGGAACTGACAGAGGTCAGAAGGTTTTGGGCCCAAGGTCACATGGCCGCAGAGTCACCTCCAAACCCGGGATCCCTCCTCCCACGGTGAACATACTCTTCCACACAGTGGGCAGCCGTCACGATCCACTCAGGGCTGATGATGGAGCCTCCGCAGACGTGGACACCCTGGACGTGAAGGCTGACCTGCCAGGGCCAGTCCCCCAGGGCGGCACTCGTCCCGCCCACGATCCGGTTCTGGCGGCCCATCTTCCTGTTGACCCCGCACTCTGAAGGCGACAAAAGCACAATGCAGTCGGCCAGGGAGCAGAGTCCAGGTCCCCCGGCCCCACCCCAACACCGACCCACGCAGGGTGTGCCCACACAGCTCCCGTCCCAGAGGCCGCACCGGGCTGGCAGACAACTCTGTCACCTCTCATTCCTGTTGGCTGGGGGTCTGAGTTGGAGAGAACATGTCCTGGTTTCTTTTTGGTTAGAGGGACGAGAGGACACTCCTCCAGCTCCCCTGAGACCCCACCCCCCGCCCACCCACTCTGGGAAGCACCACTTCAGCTGACACTGTGATTCCAGATACCCAGCTGGTGGGTCCTGGGTGACAAAGGCCCTGGGACCCTATTGAGGCCTAGCGAGATTGAATGCTCAAGATTCCTGAACAAAGCAAAGGAGGGATTTCCTCCTGTGGCTGGCTGGTCACATTCCGCAGCAGGTGGCCGGTGGGGCCGCAGGGCAGGGTGGGCACCACGCTCTTGGTACCCAAAGGAGCTTGAGCCCAGCCTGGCTGGGATGATCCTGCCAGGACCACTGGCACACGGGGCCATTGGGAGCAACTGCTAGTCTCACCCCTTCAATCAGAAAAGCTGAGCTTCAGGACCAAGAGTCCCTAAAGGAACAGGACAAGGCCATCCCAGAGAGACAGCACAGGGACAGAGCCTTCTCTACTGCCAAAGGGTTTAGAAACCCTAAGTAACCCAAGCACAGAATGGGGGTGGGTGCCCACAGGGCTCCGGCTCCACCCAGGGTGGCTCAGGATCGGGGTCCCTTCTCTCTCCACCTTCCCAAAGACACAGGGGTATGTGACCAAAGGTACAAAATGTCTCCTCTTTGAAAAAACAAAAAGGAAATCCAAGACTCACTTACCTATACAGCGTAAAGAAACCACGTTTTTTGATGAACAGACATCACTACAAAAGAAGAAATAGAAATTTGGTCACAAATACACAGAAAGGGATATTTTCTTCCAATGTGCTCAGCCCCCTGGCTCCCCAGACATGGAAGGGCCCATGATTGAAGACTCGAATCAGGACAGTAAGTCCGTACAGGGGGCAGTGGTGAAGGACAGACAGAGTGTGGGTCCCAATCCCAGCTGCGCGACTGTGGGCAAGTCACTTAGCCTCCGTGTCCCAGTTTGCAGAATGGGCTATAATAGCACCAACTCACAGGGTGGTTTTGAGCGTAAGCACGCCACAACCTCAGCCATTTTTATTATTATTTTTTAATCCTCACCCAAAGGCATCTTTCCATTGCCTTTTTAGAGAGCGGGGACGTGGGGAAGAGAGAGAAAGCAGCTAGTATTTTTACTCTGGAATTTAACATCGTCCTCTAATTTTGTAAGGGAACCACAGGTAAGCTTTGGTTTCCTATGACTGTTTTACATCAATCACAGAGAAAATAATACCATCAATTATTCGCCCAGGAGCAGAAAGAAAAGGAAGTTACTGGTTCAGGAGGTACACCATCGAGGTGGCAGATGAGAGGGAAATGGCAGGCATTCTGCCGTGTCGAGTTTCCTCCCAACACGCTGAGGAGCAGAGAAGCTGCCCCTGCCACCCGGGCTCTCACAGCTGGCCGAGTCCCACTGCACACAAACAGGTGCACGGACACCGACGAGGGGCCGCCCTGCTTTGGGAAGGAGCAGGGCACCAATAAGCCTGCTGCTTGCTCCTGCCTTGAAGACACCCCATGGACCTGGCCCAGCCAGGGACCGTCCGCCTCCTCCGCTGGCTCCAGCTAATCTGCCAGTCCCGGAGGCAGCCTGGCCTCAGGCCAGCCCTTTCGAGAAAAAAAGCACTCAGATGCCAATCCAAGAATCAGCCTCAGTTCCTGAGAGCATCCAATCCAAAGCAAATCCCTGCTTCATTCAACCATCCCCCAAACGACCCAACACAAGCCCGAGTCCTCTAAGCCATGTACAGCCCCTTCCCACGGAGACGCTCCCCGGTTCCCGGGACCCCAGGAGTGTCCTGGTGCGAAGAGTCGGGAGGCTGGGTCTCTCCGAGGCAACACCGCTGTGTGGCGCCCGGGCGAGCCCCACCGGGAGCCAAGGGACTCAGATATTGCCAACGTAAGGAATGTCCAAACCTGGAATAATTTTTTATGAGTTTATTGAGCCAAGCTAATGACAACTGCCAGCAAGCAAAATCTCAACGGATTGACAAAATGCTCCAGAGAATGGCAGTTTTGCACCTTATTTTACACATTGCAATCGAGGAGGGGGTTCTCTGAAATTTACTGATGGTAGATTAGGGAGGTGGGAGAAAGCCAAGTGGGGAAATCTCTGGAATAAGATCAAGAAAAACAGACATATACTTTTTTTCATGTTAAAGAGTAAAGGAGAGTTAACAGTTAGCAGATTAACATGATGATAATAACAATGAAGGGATTTGTAGTCTCTACGCTGGTGCTGACTGTGCTTTGAGGTCCCCCCTCCCCACCCACCCCACGGTCTGTTATCTTAGATGAAAACAGCACTGGACAGGCTCAGGTAAGGTAGAGACTGGCCTTTGTTAGAGAAAAATATCACCCCAGGACAGGACCACCATCCCAGAACTACTTTAGTCAGGAAGTTTTCGTTTCAGACCATCCTAGGTGGTTACTTAGGTCTCTGAGTTTGTACGGCCGGCCGCCATGCAGGCCTCCCCCACAGTTTAGCATGGGGCCCCCTTTTCATCCACAGTATCCAAGGGCAATTTCTGGAAGCCAAGGGAAAGTCTTTCCCGCCCCCACGGCGGCCTGAAGGCACCCCGAGGCAGGCAGTGACCTTCTCTTCTCTTCTTTCCTCCAAAGGCCATGAGCTCCAGGGCTCTCACTGAGAGATGGTGGCCTTTTCTCCCCTGCTCAGCCCCGAATCCATGTGTGACCCAGAAAGACAAGGAAACAGCCTTTAAAAGGGCCCACGCAGCTGTGTTTAGCTTCTCACACGGGCAAACCGCAGCCCCATGCTTTGATGGGGACACCTGGCTGTGCACGCCCCTCCTCCGGGGCTCACCCTGTCACATTCCCAGCGACAGCCCCCCCCCCCCCCAGGACACCTCAGCAGGCAGTGGCCAGGAATGCAAACCTGGGTCCAGCCTCCCACTCACAGGAAAGGAGGGGCAGAGGGGTGAACTCATCCTTCCCTAAGACAGCACCTGGCCTGCGGAAAGGTGAGGGCCTGGTTAACCACCTGGGGAGGAGGGACAGGGACCTGGGAGCTGAGGGAGGCTTATTCACAAAGGACACTGTGTCTTTTTCATTAAAGAACATTCCAGTAATAATGATCCTAAGAAGACTGTAAACATTTTAAACACAGGCAAAACAAATGGAGTTGTTTAAGTCCACCCCTCCCCCATCCTAGTAACAGGTTAAGCTACCAATCACATGACCCGTTGTTTGGGTTCACTTCCACCCCCAGGACACACTTTGATCCACCCAGAACCACAGTGACCCACCCAGGACAGCAAGTCAGCTTGGAGGTACAGGAAATGTTGGCTGAACTGAAGCAGCCGCCCCTTCCTGCCCCCTCCCCCACCCAGGGCATCATGGGACACTGGGTTTGGGGCTGGGGGACCAACCATCCCTGCTGCCTGGGACTGTGGGGGTGCCTGGGAAGCAGGACTTTCAGTGCTAAGATCAGCCAAGTCCCTGGCAAGCAGGGTGAGTTGGTCTAGAGACGCTCCCTGCACACAGTAGGTACAGCTCCAACGTCCAGAGAGTGAAGAAAACAACGTGGCCCCTTATCTGTGCAATGTCATCCAATACCATTGAGGGCAGAGGGCACAGCCAAGTGGCACGTTAACCTTGCTCCTGGCAATGAGAACCCAGCCAAGGCCAGCAGCATCGCAGCTGAGAAGGACCGCACTCCACGGCGATGCCCTGATACCCCTTGCCGTCCTCATTACAGACTGTTCAGGGGGGAGCAGCAGTCACCAGATACCTGTGGTAGAGCTTTTTATAGAGGTCGGTGTTGCCGGCACTCAGGTTCAGCTTCATAAAGCTGGTGGCCCCGCTGTCATCTGCTATGCCATGGCTAGAATAAAAACTATTCCTAAAAAAGACAGAAAATCATATTAAAAATAATGGTTGAGTGGTAAGATACCACCAATCCTGTGCTATATCACCATACTTGTTCTGCACGAAATTCAGATTTTTTTTAAAAGCCTTAGTATTTGGAAAACAAAATCACAAGTTTTAAACAAGAGTCAGCTCAAGTCCTCCATCGGTCTTGTCTCTAATCTAGTTTGGATTAGGAGAAAGAAACAAAAATGAGGAGAGACTCATAGATGGAGAGCAGGATGACAGCTTGTGGGGTGGGGGGAGGGGAGGGGTGGAGGGACCGAGCAAAAAAGAAAAAGGGCTCATGGATGTGGACAACCGTGTGGGGATTGTTGGGGGAGGAGGGTAAAGGGGACTAAATGGCAATGGAAAAAAATACAATAAATTTTTTTTTTTAAAAGAAATGAGAACAAGGATGGGTATGTACATATGATCTAACAAAATTTAGAGGTGTTAAAATGCCCCCAGTTATAAATACAGGTCCTGGACAGGGGCTTCACTATGCCCTTCAACCCTGAAGTGGGGGTGGCATTTTGAAGTGTTTCATTAGCTAAGGTGCCAAGGTTCTTATCAAGTGGTAATTCATTGTGAAAACTGGCATATGGAGAACACCCTCGCATTGCACAGAAGTTACACAGGGATACTCCAAGGAAGAGACAGTGGTAATAAAATCACACAGCCTTCCCTCATGAAGCCAGGTGGCTGCCAAGGATGCCCCAGGGATGCTTGGGTGAGCCCTGCCCGGGCCAGGGCTCTCTGGGAGGGACACTCTCTCCTCTCCCACCTTCCCTGTGGCTGCATGCAGGAAAGAGTTCTCTCCTGTATAGATCTGATGAGCAATTCTCTCCCATTCAATAGCCCGCATTGTCTGCCTCCCAGGTGCTAACCTCCCCCATCCAGCCCTCCCCACTCACCCCCCACCCTGGTAGGCCCTCCATCAGCGTCCTGGACCCTGGTGACTTCAGCACGGGAAGGTCCTGAGTAACCAGGAGTGGATGGAGGTCAAGTCAGGGTGGGGGCAGGGGGCAGGGAGCCATGTTCACTGGACAAATCGGTGCTGGGAAGGAGACACCTGTCGGTGGCTGCCACTTCCAGGGAGGGGCGCAAGGACCACGGGGCTTCCCTAAGTTTCCGCTGCCTGTCACGGTCACCACGGTGCCCGGCCCCACCCGTGAGGCCGTGGGGCTCCCAACTCACCTGTAGCCCATGTCCTGGCACGCTGCCCTCCCGTAGCTCTCGCTCCAGTCGTCCTGACACACCGGGTGCCAGGACTTCCTCTGGGACGAGTACACCTGAAGGATGAAGTTCGTGCCGTAGAGACGCACTGCAGGAAGAAAGGTAGCCTGTGAGTGCCAGGCCAGTGTCCCAGCTGCCGCGGGACCCCCACCCTTCCCCGCAACACAGAGGCTCGGCGGTGGCCGGCTCCCTCTCCCCCAGGCGCTGACCACACAGGAGGGATGCAGCAAATCCCTTCTTTCCCTGCCGGAAAGTGCTCTTCGCCCAAAAGAATGGAAAACAATGATTCAGGCAAAACCCTGCACACAGGTGTTCCCCCACAGCTCTTCCCAACAGCCAAAAGGTGGGAACAACCCACGTGTCCCTCAACGGATGGACACACACTCTCCGGTGCATCCGCACAATGGAACGTTACTCGGCCACAGCGGGGAAAGACACGCCTGCACACGAGAAACTCCACGGACCCTAAAGACCCTGCTGAGTGACGGAAGCCAGACACCAGGGGCTGGTTCCGTTTCTGCAAAACGTCTCGAGACGGAAAGGAGGTGAACGGTTGCTCGGGGTTAGGGGCTGGGAGGAGGGATAAGGGTGCCAGCTCAAGGATTGCTTCTGGAGCAAGAGAAATAGCCTAGAATTGATCGTGGTGATAGCCGCACATATCTGAAAATGTAAAAGCCACCGAATCGTACACTTTAAAAGGGTGAATTTTATGGCAGGTGAGTTATATCTCAATAAAACGACTTTGAAGAAATAACTAAATAAGACCAATGGTTTTTGGAAAGTGCCCTTTCAACCATCACTTGGAACAGCACGTTGACGGCCTCTTGCCCAAACGTTGGACCCGGCTGGGCGCCCAGGGAGGTGCCCCGTACCTCCTGTAAGGCTCTGCCTTGAAATTCACCCACATTTTGCCAACAGCACAGCTCTTTAGTTTAAAGAGATCAAACTTTATAAATACAGCGTGAGCCCCTCCCAACGCCATTTCTTTTTCGGCCTAGAAGTAGCTGCAACTCAGAATTCTGAGAACATTTCATTGCGTGGGAGAAACGTCAAGTGGGGGGTCACAGGGTGCAGTCCTACATGACTTAGATTGACCAGAGCATCCAGTAAAGACGCGCTCTGTGGTCTGGGGGGACTGTGGGTGGGCTCAAAGGGTAAAAGGAGGGACTGGTTATTCTCAGGCCTCATTCTCGCCTCCCGTCTGTGGGCCGTGACTTGCTGGACATTCTGACTGACATTCCTCCGTGAAATACCAGCCTTGGTCTAACGATTTCCCAACGCTTCCGTGATGAGGGATCCCACATGCCACGTGGGAGCTAGCCACGTGTTAGGTGAGTGGATAAACAAACTTGACTGAATCCAGACAATGGAATATTATTCGGGGCTAAAAAAGAAATGAGCCACCAAGCCATGAAAAGACATGGGGGCAACGTAAGTGCGTATCCCTAGGGGAAAGGAGCCAACCTGAAAAGGCTACATAAAGGATGATGCCAACTCTAGGACATTCTGGAAACCAAGGGCACAGTAAAAACATCAGTGGTTGCCTGGGGCTGGGGGAGAGATGAACAGATAGCACATAGGGGGTGTTTGAGCAGGGAAATGACTGTGTATGACCTTATAAAAATGGAGACATGTCATTATACATTTGTCCCCAACATCGAGACGGAACCCCACTATGACCGCGGGGCTTCAGGTCATAATAATGGAACTTTGTGCTCTGCTCAACTTCTGTACAACTCACACTGCTCTAGAAAATAAAGTCTTACTAACTTTTTAAAAGTAACCAGAATTAAATATACTTCCAAACACTGACACGGTAGAAAGTAAGGGAGGCATTTCACTTTTGATTTGTCGATAATTTCGGAGACTGTTTTCCCCTTCGAACCATCTGCATTCAAATGCTAACCAGGAGACAGCTGATGCTCCGGAGCCTGAGCTCATCTCAAGCAGGGTTTCCTTTTCAAGTGTCATGATTTTTTTCAGCTTTTCAGAGGTATAAGGGACAAATAAAACTTGTATATATTTGAGGTGTACAACTTGGTATTCTGATGTACACATGCATTGTGACATTATTGCCAGAGTCAAGCTAATTAACATATGTATCACCTCAACTTGCTCCTTTCCTTCCTTCCTTCCTTCCTTCCCTCCCTCCTTCCTTCCTTCCTTCCATGATGAGAATACTTAGGACTGCCTTTTAGCAAATCTCAGGTGTCCAAAACAGTATGGTAACTATATCACTTCACATGCCTCTTCCATTCCTCTGCTGACATTTTAATACTCCCAGGAAGTACAGCAATAGATGTAGAAAGTAGAATTAATGTTAAGAATATACATATATACACACTATGTATTTACATATATATGCCCTTGGAAAGAAAGCTCTACACATTCTGGAATGTTCTCCATGGGCTCGGTGGTATTCTTTAATGTCTGAAGACGTGCACCTGGTAGAAAAATACTTCCCCTCTACAAGGACAGATTAGAAGCACATCACATGCATTTTCTCCTCTAATATAGATCACACACATCACGTTTGTCTGCTTTGCTTTCTATGAATAATCGATACGGAAATTAGATAACACCACATTGAGGACGACCTAGCATGTTACAAACGCACAACCCTCTGACCCAGTGGTTTACCTTTGGGAATGTTTTCTACAATGTGTTCACATAGGTGGCGCATGCGTGTGACAGCACATTGTGGGCAGAACTAAACCACCAGGACGAGACCGGTAACACACAGAGCTCTGGGCAGCATCTGATGCCAGGATGTTTATCACAAGTGCCGTGGGGTCGCTGAATGGTAACCATTGGGAAATGTCTTAACATACAAACAATATTTGCTCTTTAATGCAAAATCCCTCTCAAAGGAGAAGCAAGAAACTCATATTAGTTGCCTCTAAGGTAAACTCTAACTGGCTGGTGAACAGGCGTGTGTATGTGTGTATATATATGTGGTGTGTGTACATGAGAGTGTGCGCTT
The DNA here is from genome assembly GCF_987537825.1 of Furipterus horrens. Lineage (NCBI taxonomy): Eukaryota > Metazoa > Chordata > Mammalia > Chiroptera > Furipteridae > Furipterus > Furipterus horrens. The sequence continues at coordinate 7,564,451 of NW_028327171.1, forward strand.
GTATACGTGGTGTGTGTACATGAGAGTGTGCGTTTGTATACGTGGTGTGTCTACGTCAGAGTGTGTGCATATGAGTGTGTACTTTACATATGTGTTTGTACATAACCTCAAAAACTCCCCACTTCATGTAAGAAAATGGAGATAGATGTTGTATGTCATCACTAAAATAAAGGCAGGCACTATGTCGAAAGTTTCAAGAGTGAGTGAGTCACTTGCAAGTGCAAACACTCCCGACCGGGAGCTCCTGGCACACAGAGTCCAAGGCATTCACCTGAGGACACAGGTGGCCATGCAGGTGGCAGAGGCCGACCCAGGACCCAGGCTTCCCCAGGGAGGAATTCATGAGCCCGGACAGATAGCATGTCCCAACCTGGAGGCGAGGATGTGCTGGAAGAGAAAGCTCGCTAAGGAGGGCCACAGGGGAAGGAAGATGACATGAGGGGACAGTCTTTCCCCAGAGTTATCAGGTGGCAGGGGTCGGTGTCAGTGACCGAAGCCCAGCCCCGGCACGCAAGCATCACTTTCCCTGTTAAGGCCAGAAACACCTAGTGTGCCCTCCACTTTACAGCTGATTCTGGTTACCCATGTCCACTGCTGTGTGGTGACATCCTGTGGCAGACAGGAGTGAGCATGTCCCAAGGACAGGCCCTGTCTTGTCCCTCCCACTGCTGTGTGATGCAGGGCAAGGAGCACACCCTCTCTGAGCCTGTCTGTCTCCTCACCTGAAAATCGGGGTTAACCCAAGGCTCCAGGTAGGGGATTCATGATGGAATGGGCTGACGTGCAGGGCACAGGCCTGCACCATCAAGCCCCAGACATGGTGGACCCCAGCGCCCAGCCCGCTGGCTGCATGCAGTCCCCCACTCACCGCACTGGTTCTCGTCCTCCCCACTGGGACAGTGAAGGATCCCGTCGCACCAGTGAGAGGCGCTGACACAGGTCCCTGAGGAGCCACATTCCATCCCTGACACCGTGCACTTTTTCTCCGCTGGCAGAGAGATGGGAGAGAGACACCCGTCAGGCTCAGAAACCAAGGAAGCTGCTCCACACCCACCAGAGTTCTGTCGTCTCCCTCCAGTAACAAGGGGAAAGCACCTTTCCCCTTACATTTAACAAGAGGGGATGTGTCCTTGCTTCAACATATCAAAGGAGAGAGGGCCACAGGCCAGCAACACGGAGACCCCAGGGCACGCTCCTTTCAGGGCCAGGGAGGGACTCCTGGCCTTGGACAGGCTCCATGTCTTCTCTGCCCTACAGGTGATTCCTATGGGTCTGCATGGCCCACGGCTGATGGAAAAGGGCTGGTGGCAGGGGGAGGGCACACCGGGCCAGCAGTGCCCACTGCTGTACACTGTGGCACAGGGACCTGGTATGGCCCCAAGGCGGGGAACCTGAGCTCAGAGTGCCAGGTGGCACCTAGTGCCCCAAACCACTGGGCAAACTTGAAATGCTTCTCCTGCCGTGTGTCAACACTACATAAATGGCATGAGATTAGGAAGGACCATGCAACCCGGACAAAGAGATCACCGGCTCCCAGGAACGGGCACTCATGCGCCACCGTGCCTAACAGAAGCCAAGAGAAGGCAGCTCGCTCTGTAAGAGAGGAACTTCAGGAAGGGACCCCCGGCCACTGAGCGGTCGGTGTACCGCGACAGCCCGAGTACCCACCCCTGGCCCTGCGCCCTGCCCTCTCCAGCTTCAGGGTGGCTGCTCCACACTTACTGAACTTCCAGAGCAAGACAGCAGCCACCACAGTTCCGGCGAGGACGGTCACCAGGGAAACAGCGATGCACAGTGCTTTCTTAGTCTCTGAGGGAACGAGACAAGCTTACGATTCATCGGAAAGGCGTTTTGGCAGTCACACTCTCAAATTTCACCCACTACTTTTATCATATAGCATATCAAGAAATAATAATTTCTTATGTTTAACAAGGTGACTTTTAAGGACATATCCTGGGAGGTCTTAACGGTTCCATTAAACTAAACTTTATGCTTTTTGGAGACCAAAAAGCATGACATAAACAAACTAACATATTGTACAATAAAGTTAAGCTCTTTTAGAAAGCATGGCCTTGCCCTGGCCGGGAAGCTCAGTTGATTAGTGTCATCCTGATGTGCCAAGGTTACAGGTCTGATCCAGTCAGGGCACATAGAAGAATCAACCACTGAATGCCTCAATAAGTGGAACAACAAATATCAGTGTTTCTCTCTGTCTCTCAATCAATAAATAAAAATGTAAAGTTCAATGACTAAACAATTATGTAAATTCAAGTGCTCAGTGGCCCGTGTAGCCGCTGGCTACCATGCTACAATTGTGGCAAGTTCTGCTGGGCAGCAGTGACCTCGGCCGTTTGGCCTGAGAGCAGGAACCTTTCCAGCTAAGAATAAAGACTTCGGAGAAGGTAACCAGTGTCTGCTAGTCAAAACTAACTGACGTGCCATCATGGGTCAGCACGAAAGCCAGAAGTCGTGTAAAGGTTCAGAGGGCAGTGCCAAACACCCTCACCCCCAGTCGTCCCTCCGTGGAGGGCAGCCCCAGGCCAGGTACTCCCGGCAGCTTTCCTCAGAAGTGGGGGGGGGAGAAGTAGAAGGGGAAAAGGCATTTCAGCAGACCCTCCAGCCCCCTTGGTTTATATGGGAGGACACTGGGCTGGAGAGAGGGACACTGTGGGGGGGCCTGGTGCATCCCAGGCACACAGGTGTGCTTCTTGAAGTCAAGCAGAGCGAGTAGTTCAGCTTCGGGAGTGGACGGATCAGAGCTGGCCCATGTGGTTTGGGCTCAGAGCCAAGCCTCTTGTTTTGTTGTCACATTCTTTGAATTCCACAGTCTGTTCTCAGACTGAAACAGGCTTAGGAATCACCTGGGGAGCCTGTTAGCCAGTTTCCTGGCGGTGGCCCCATCACCAGAGACTGGGATTCAGACGGGGGTGAGGGAGCATGAATCTGCAGCTCTGACAGGCTCACAGGTGAGGCCAAGGCCACTGGTCTGAGGAATGCCCAGTGCCACCCTGTCCCATTGTCAGAACCTGGCCCACAGTGACTCTGTCTCTTAGGCAGGCAGAGCAGAGTTGAGTCAGAGGCCATGCTCCCTGGGGCTATCCCAAATGACCAATATCACCCATTGGCCAAGGAGAGCAACGTCCACGTGCGTTATTTAATCTAAGAAGAACGAAACAGCTTGCCTGGCGAGTCAAGGGATATTAAATGAGGTAGTTGTGACCTCTCGGGTGTGTGGCAGGCAATCTGCCCAGCTCTCCCGAGGAGCACGTGGGCTGTGGGCGCTCCCAGGTTTACCTTCGGTGGACAAGCGTTTCGTAATCAGTGTCTGCTCAGTCCAGACTTGACTTGGGGCTGGTTTGCAACTGTGTCTGTTGCTGAGTTTTAGTCATGACTTACTGTTCATTGACCTGCATCCTTATCAATTTAGTCTATGGTTGATTATTCAGCCCTACTGGTTCTAGTGTTAACTATAAATAGCACCGCAGGGTTGTTGACCCTCAGTCTCCAAAACCTAAATGGAAAGATGCGTAGATGCTGTGATTCAATGTGAAGCCCCCATGACTGTAGCTAAAGCAAGCAGATGCATTGGGTCCACGAACATCCCTTTTGCTCCTGATGAGGGAATCTTCTGATATGGGCTATTTCAGTAACTTGCAAAATACTGTCAGGGCTCTGAGCAGGCTACATACTATATGATTTCAACTATATGGCATTCTGGAAAAAAGGCAAAACTACAGAGACAGTCAGATCAGTGGTTGTCAAGTGCTGGGGGCAGTGGGGGAGGCATGAACACGTGGACCACAAAGACTTTTAGGGCGTGAAACCATTCAGAGGGTACTGTAATGACAAGGGACACGTGTCATTACACATTTGTCCAAACCAACAGAATATATGATAAAAATGGTATAATTCTAATTTAAAACTAAGACTTCAGTTAATAATAATGTATCAATATTGGCTGACTGATTTAATAGATATATCACACTAAGGTAAGGCAACAGGAAGCTTTAGGGGTGAGATGAGGAGAAGGAGGTATACACGGACTCTCTACACTCAACTTTTCTATAAACCTAAAACTAATCTAGAAATAATAGTATGTTATTTTAAAAATACTTCCAAGGCCAAACGTTACACTTATAAAATATATATATTTCATAGGGTATAAGCCAACAAAATCTTCTAAAAAATAATACCAAGGTAGGTTCAGTAAGCTATTTTTGAGTTTAAAGGACAATTTTAGATAGCAAAATCCTGTGTGTGGTCTTATAGTCTTCCCTTATTAAAGTAATTGCCTTAAAGTAATTGCCCAGAGATTTATATTCCTGTCCAGCCACCTGCCGTTACCAAGTTTTCCCCCTGGAGAAATGAAAACATGCCTGTCAGGCAAGTGGGCTCTTTGAGTCGGCCCCGGTGGGACAGTCACGGGTATGAGTACGGCCTGCTAAAGGTGGTGACCTCAAGAGGCACCCCTTGCTTTCTGAGCACTGTCCTCTCTCCTTAGGAGGCAGCTACCACTGTCTGGGGTTCCTTAACCCGCTTCACCTGGCTTCCTTCCCACCACCCTGACCAATGAAGCTCTCAGCCTCGGCATGACTGGCATCTCAGCCAGATCATTCTTGGCTGGAGGGGCATCCTGTGCACTGTCGGATGTTTAGCAGCGTCCCTGGCACTTACTCAGGAGATGCCAGTAGCCATCCCCTCCCCCAGTTATAACAACCGAAACTGTCTCCAGACAAATATCCCTGGGCGTCAAAATCACCCCTGATTGAGAACCACTGGTCGCAACCTACCCAGCCACCACCAGAAAGACATCAGCGCAGAGGCAAGCGTTTCCTTGAACAGAGACAGTAGGAGAGGGGAAGAGACGCTCGCAGGGAAGAAGACATGATGGAGGAGGAGGAACCATGGAGGGGTAGCGCACGCTGGGACCAAAGAGACCAGACGTTGGCGGAGAGAAGGAGCAGCCCGAATGAGCCCTGTGAAGAGGGGGTGAGAGGCGGCGCTTGCTCGGGAACAGGGCTCCAAACAACACAGGCCCTATTCGTTCCCGCGATTTATGCTGCGGTGAACACACAGAAATTCACTTTATTATTCATCTGGAACAGCACAAGTTGGATACACATGCACGCACATCTCCCCAAATAAAATAGAAACATTACCAACGCCAGTGTTAGCTGGGATAGCCACTGTACCGGTTCTAGAAGAGGACTAGCCATTCTAGCCGACTGACACACTGGGCAGCTCTTAGCATAAACGAAGAAGAAGGTGTCTGGAGGGAAGGGGACAAAGTCAAATGCAGAGAAGGAAAATGAGGGAGAGGATAAAAGAGATCACGATCAAGGGACAGGCAAAGGACACAGAGCCGGCGGTCCCTCAGCCCTCTCATCTCTACAGCCTGTGCCAGTCGTCTGTCTACAGGTCGTTAAAGCCAAGACAATGTCATGACAACCACACGAGGCCCTTCAATCCCTAAATACAAAATCCTTATTGAGCATCTTAACCTCAATAGGCTCTATCCAGGGAACTGCACCACAAGGGAAGGTTAGTTTATTCCTGCGTCCGGAGCTTGCCATTTATTTATTCAAGGTAAACCACACACGCTAAGAACAGAGAGAGAGGCCCATCTTGAAAGCCCATCCTGGGAGGCAAGGCTGGGACCAGGGAGTTAAGGAAGTGCCGAGATCCTCGCAGCCCATGGACTCCCGGGAAGGCAGGAGGCGACCGACACCCGGCAGCAGACAGCTGTGACACAGCGGAGGGAGACAGGAGAGGCGTGTGGAACACGCCAGCCCCAGCAGCACAGCAGAGCTGGCCACTGAGCTGGTGGAGAGAGAGAGCCCACTAGAGAAGACGGACCCCACACTCGGGTTCCATTATAGGAAATAAACACGAAAACAGGGCCCTACTTGAGGTGCAGAGAGTCCCCGATGGGGATTTGGGCTGGGTGCGGATGGCGGGTGTCGAAGTGTGCGTCAGAACCCTCGGGGTGTAGTGGGGTACCGCGGCTGGGTAGTAGGGAGCCGGATACACGGAGAAGGCGCTGGGGGCCACGGCGGGCTGCGGTCGGTACAGGCTTTCGGGCTGGTATCCATGGTTTTCGTAGTAAGGTCCGACTCCTGGTGGTAATCCCTACACAATGAAAAAGAAGACGAATAATAGGGGACCCAAACGACCCTACAGGTTATCCTGTTGCCCTCCGACAACACTTGAGAAGCAGTCAGCAGATCCTGTGAGGGCATCTACAATTATGCCAAAAGCTAAACCGGCCTAGAATAAAAGCTACCCAACATCTTTAATTAATTATCAATAGAGTTTAGTTCTCATTGTTTACTATTCATTCTTTTTCTATTGAAGTATAATTGACATGTAATAGTTTCTGGTGTGCAACATAATGATTTGATATTTGTACAAATTATGAAATGATCACCACGATAAATCTAGTTAACTTTCATCACCAAACATAGTTACCATATTTATTTCTTGTGATGAGAACCTTCAAGATCTATTTCCTTAGCAGCTTTCAAATATGCAGAACAGTATTGTGAACTATAGTCACCACACTGTACATTACATTCCAGGCCATTTTATCTTAAGACTGGAAATCTGTACCTTTTGACCCTCTTCCCCCATTTCACACATTCAGTTTTTAAGAAAAAGTTTAGAAGTCTGGGAATGAGTCAATACCTTGAGATCGGGGTGCAAAGTTACGGACTAGCGATGCCAGAATTATCAATATATCCATTTTGCAGAGAGACACGTGAGGGGCAGAGGTTAAGAAATTTACCTATGCATGTTATTTGCAAATTCCCTGTCTCTCTCCTCTTCTCTTATAAAAATGTATCATATTTACTCACAATCTTTTATTAATGGGCCTGCACCCGGTTTACAACTGGAGACTGCCTAGCAGTTCTGCCTAAAACAACTTCCTTACACAGCACATGCATTTTTGGGGAGAGTGTGTGAACTTCTGTAGCTATACACACCCCTGTGCATGGAATCCCTGGGTCCAAAAGCCTAAACCCACAAGCCTGCAATCTTCTCCACATCAGTGCCCCTCCGTCACCCACTGGCTGGGAGGCCACACTGGCCAGCTATCAGCATCTGAGGTCCCCATGCAAACAAACCTTCTTCTCTTGCATTAATTCCTCTCCTTATCTCTTACTGATTGCGATCTCAGAGAGGACCAGTACACCGACCAGAAGCAACATAATGCTTAGAATTTTCAACGGAGCCTCCAGGGAAGCGTGATTATAAAGAAATGAGCCACAGGCAGGCTCCCAGCTTAATAACTCACCAACGTTCTCCTTCTAAAGTCCAAAGATTATAAGTCTAAACCAGGGCGGCAGACAGAAAGAGAAAACGAGACGCAATCTCCCATCTAAATGGGGCACCAGAGGCAAAAGCAGGCAGCACGTGTGTTTGGCCTCTATCGGAAGCATCTGAGAACATGCCGTCTACCCAGGAAAGGCTGCAGCAAGCACAGCCATTTTTCCTGGCAGAGTCCTGTGCAGTGGATTTGAAATTTAAAATGGACCCAGGGAATATATATACTAGTAACAAGCAAAGGGGTGTATGTGGGGGGAACAGGTGTCTTTTCCAGATATAGGGTCTAGAAAATTGTTGTTAAACACATCTCCTTCCTAAGCGCACTTATTCCCGGGTATACAAGAGGTAAAATGAACCAGTGAGGTAAGATGGTGCATGAGGATAGTGCGTTTGTCTCCAACGGGGGGTCGGGGGGTGGCCGGGGGGAGAGAGCCAGCCCAATAGCCCAGTCAGTCATGGCGTGCCCAGCGTATCAGGAAGCCAGGCTACACAACGGTCTGCTGCCCCGTGTATCCTACACACTTTCTTCCCCTCCACTTACCTCCTCTGATCACTGACCCTGTCCTCTGCCCCATCCCTACCCTCGGAGCAGGAAGAGAACGGGCCAAGGTGAGGACCCACATGGCCACAACCACCCACAGCTCTGAGACTCTCACCCGGGCGGTTATTATGGGGCCGCACCCTGACTCCTGCTCACCTGTAACGTATAGGAGACCTATACGTTAGGAACACACACAGGCCCGACACACAGCTCTGAACGTGCTGAGCCGCACACGGCCCGGGAAATAACAGAAAGGAAAAGAGAACAAAGAAAAGTCCAGAAGGGCAGTAGTTAACCACTTACTGAGTTTAGAGCCATCCTGGCTTTATCTGCAGCATCAGGTAATGGTAGGTATTCGGAACGTTCAAGTTGACCTAGAAAAAAGAACGATAAGACCGTAACATTTCCATACCAGTTAGCTTCTAGAAGATCAGTTGAGAGAGAACTAGAGACCTGTCTAGGGGAGAGTTACGTCTCTCCAGAACAAAGAGCCGCGTCCTCCCAACAGCCCGTCACGGCAGAAGTCTGGGGCTGCGGCCACGTCCTCCCTTAGGTTACCTCTACCCAAGGGAGGAGCCGGGGACTAGAAGCACACACAAGGGGACTCAAAGCCTCAAGTTCAGCAGAGGCTACAGGTAGGCAAACACCTGGGATCAACTCCTGGCAGGGCCACTGCCCGGAGGTACCACTGGGCAATAACTGAACGTCGCTGAGTCTCGCACAGGCTGGACATAGTCATGGGCACTGTCTTGCTCGGCTGAGGATTCAACGAGAGGGTGCAGGCCGTGCTAGGCGCTGAGTGACAGCGGGTGCCATCAGATGCTACCCTGCTGCTGCTGCACAGAGAGCACCCCCAGGCATGAGACGAGGAAGCAGCTGCACACCCTGAGAAGGCAGTCCGGAGCTTAGTACCCACGAGAGGCCACACCTGGCTTTTTAAACACGCCATATGGAATCTTCCATTTCTTAATAGACACATATGTTTTATAAAAATCTGTAAAACACATCCACACCCACCCACTACTCCATTTACGGGCTTAAATCCAGAAACAAGAAATTCAGAACTAGTCATTTGGACAGTTTCCAATTGAAAAGAAAGCCCTGGGTCATTTCTTTGCTGATGGCTCTCAATAGTTCACAGTGATATCTAGGAGGACTGTCCACATGAAAAGCTCTGTGGGAAAACCCCCTCTAACATCACCCTCCCTCCTGTGAACAAATGAGGGCCTGTCCCTGCTTTCTGACAATGGCCAAAGAACATCTCGAGGAAAGGCCTTTGCGATCATCCATGCACAAGACTGTGTTCCCATGAGAAAGCTCTGGACTTCGAAGCGGGCCAGATCAGGTCTGAATATCTCCCATCAGTCAAGTGCCTGGCATACAGCAGGTGCTCAGACAGCAGCAGGCAGCACCGAGTATGGTTAAGCCCACGACCTCTGGGACTAGCCTCTGGATCCAGACCCCGGCTCAGTCCTTCACTAGCTGTGATCTGGGGCAGGTCAGTTATCGGTCCTGTGCCTCAGTGTCTTTGTCTGCAAAAGGCAATAATAGTAACACCCACTACGGGGTCGTTGGGGGTATGAGACGAGCTGATGCTAGTGAAGCTCTTGGTGCCTGGCCCACAATAGGTGCCACATACCTTTCTCTTTTAAATAAAAGTGATTGAAAGGCTGATAATTGTTGAGCGGCCTGCTGGGGGTGGGAGGAGGGGAGGGGCTAATGATGGCATTTGCGGATTTGCATCTGGTAAGGGCTCCAGAGCTACCAGCATGAAGTCTATGCGCTCTGAAAATCCAGCAAAGCCAAAGGCAACACAGCCCGCTCCAGCACACTGCTACCTTGCTGTCTCCTCAGCAAAACTATTATCTGATTCATTAACCTAAAAATAACAACATGCTGTGAATAAAAACATGAGGATGGTTTTTTAATCTTGGAAAACCTCGGTGAATAGATCCTCCCAAATACACCAGGTCATCTATTTACCCTTATATAGATAAAATATAAGAATATACTGATAGCACTGAGGTTTTTTAAGATTAATAAAGTCAGTAGCTTTCTGGGTAAGAGGAAAGAGAACTGATCAGTATGCAAGGAGGCAGGTTCACCATTTAGAATATAAATATAACATTTAAGCCTTTACTTGGCGCAAGTATCCCCTATGAATATACCTTTCCTGTCTCTGCCCCCTGAGGAGAGGGCCTTCTAAGACTTAACATCCGTGGCAGCGCAGTCAGCTCCACTCCCCTCTGGTCTAAGCAGGAATAAACTGGTCACCTTCCCAAGATTACTTTCCAAAGAGTCCCGGCCAAGCAAACGCTCTCACCGCTCTGGTTTGCCTGCTGTCGTGGCAGTCGCTGGCTGCGCCCCTGCGCTATCTCACCAGTCACAGGCTTGGATGAAGTTTCAGGAAATGGACATTCGAACCCACTGGCGGCTTTCCCAGTTGAGGAGCCCTCTGAAAGGAATCCATGCTCAAAATCCAGGCTTCCTATTCATGCAAGATCCCTAACAGCGAGACAAGGAAGCCGGAGAGGAAGGCCCACAGGGACCCGCAGCCATGAATTGTCCAGTAAAATCCAGGGGGCCCCAGAGGAATGGCAGGGTATTCTGTCTCATCCAGCGATCCCACGGCCCGCCCAGCTTAGACCAAAACCGCTGAGTGTGCCAGAGAAGCAACCCAGACTCTGGGATAGAAGTCGGGACGGGGGCTGCCTCTAATTTTCTCTGGCCAAGAGGAAGGGATGGGGAGCCTCTCACAATGGAACTCGTTTTGAAAGGAGAGCCGGAGGTCATCTTCAGTCTGGGTCCCCTCTTCAAACAGCGTGTCCACGCCCACACAAGATAGCAAATCTCTAACTGGTTCCTGAAAGGAGCCAGGCTGCTTAGATGGAGAGAGAGACAGACAGACAGAGACAGAAAGACAGACGGACAGACAATACCGTGCCACGAATGTTCTCTCCTGTCATTTAAAGGGTATGGGCAATTGTTCTTCCTCCCAAATGCCAAGCACAATGAAGCACTTTTCCTTTAAGTGACAAAAAAAGCAAATATGCCTCAAAGGTCCTGATCCCTCCTTGTCGTCGACTGGCTCCACCATCATCCGAGTGAGTCACGCTGCAGAACACGCTCGTTTCGGTCCACTGCGGGCCTTGCTTTCAGCGAGCTGAGTCACACCTGAGTCACCTGCGACCGTGCCGTGGAAACCTACCACCTGCCCCCCATGACATAACAAAGCTATTCCCAAACAACAATGGTCTCTTCTCATCGCGTCTTTTCTCTGGACACCCCAGCATCCATTTATCTGCCAGAGAATAATTGGAAAACCACCAAACTCATCCAAACGAGCCCAGCCCCCCATCCAGGGGCTCAGGGGTGTTCCCTATAACGAAGCCTCTGCTGGCGTCACCACTCACCCCCCACTCACGCATCTGCTCCAGCGCAGGGCCCCACTGGGCTCCTTCAAGGGGCTGCAGGTGTGTCAAGGTAAGACAGGCCGACAAGGCCCACCTTCCGGGACCTCAGATTCTATGTCCCTTCTTCAAACGCCAAAGCAAGCAACCACGGCAGAGACTCCCCATCCAATGAACAAATGACCCACAAGAGTCCCTTATGCCTCAAATGGTTCTCAAAATCACATTATACAAAAAGATGCTCTCATATCTGCTGGGGACACCATACACTGTGCAAGTTAACAGACAGTGGTAGGTTTAAATAATAGTTCACCACGAACACATATAAGGGTAGCAGGCAAACGGCTTGCACCGCGATGAGCCAGAGACAGAGACAGACATCACCTCGGGAGAGGCTTTGCCTACCCCCTCCAGGTTTCTTTTCTGATGAATGCCTCATTGTCCCAACAAACTTTGTAGGGCAGAAACTGGGTGTGGTCTTTTTTAGTTTTATTTATTTTTTTAAATCTAGCTTGTATGATACAAAGAAACTGTTTCAGTGTTTTTTTGAGTCCCAAAGGCCAAACAGGTAAGATGCAAGCTGGGAGCAAGAGAGCCGGAACGCCTGCACCTGGACAGAAACCCCACAGGGCCAGGTGTGCAGAACTGAGCGCGGCCCTGACGGGCCAGCCAGCGCCGGGTCTCCACGAGAGAGTGTGCAAAGGCCGCTGGCGAAGGTTCAAAGAACTTGGGCCAGTTGATCTGTGAAATGGGGACAATACAAATAAGCTGGGTTGTCGCAAGGACAAAGTGTGTAAGTACCCCAGCCCATGCCCAGCACATGAGGAGCACTCTGGGGTAACGCCATGACAGCAGCTAGAATTTACCTTCCAGCATCTAAGGGACTCCATTTACTGTGTAAATCCAAAGGACGAAACCAGAATCAAAACGGTCAGAAATATCAGAAAGGCAGGTTTAACTCAGTCCAAGGAAACCATGTTTCCAACCACGAGAAAGTAAATGTCAACTGGGTTGCCTTGGAAAGAACAGAGTGATCAAACCTAAAATTGTTTGATTTAATACTAGAAGATCATTTCTCAAGAATATTCTAGAACAGAACTGGGCTTTAGCTGGGAGGCCAGACATGATCTTTTCTTCTGTGTGGTCAGAAACTCGAAGAATGAAACCTGTCGTCCCTAGAAAACCCAGACCAAGGGCTGAAATGAGGTCAGGTGCGGCGCCGGGCCAGGAAGGCCCCTTGGAAGGCAGTGACCTTAAAGGGAACCTGATGCTGGGGCTCAAGCCACATACGAAGCAGCACTAATAAAGACTGGGCTTTGTTTCATCTTCCAATTCGGCTCTCACTTGGAAATATGGTTCTAGCAAGCATCCACTAAACCACATCAACAAGCCTGCCCTGTCTTCTCAGCCTCCTCGAGCGCCCCAGTTCTTCAGTTTGGCCTGTCCTTGTATGACCTTCCAGACTTAAGCAGCCACACCTGCAAACACGCAGCGCCTCCCAACATTTTGTCTTTCTTATCACGTTTCTGCGCCCACACCCCCTCTTGCATGCCGCCCACTCCACCATTGATGCCTGATGGCTTACCTCCATCCAGACACCCAAACCAAATGCCTGGCATTGCCACCTAGAGCAACTCTGTCCCTCCTCCTCCCTGGCTCACCTCTAATAAGAGCAAAAGCATGTCTTTGGGTCACCTCCCTTCTTCAAACTCCCCCTCCAGAAAATCAGTGTCTGCCTTTCTCCCAAGGTGCTTCCACAGCTGCCTGTGACATTTCTCCCATGTCCCAGTCCCTCCTCTCCTGACCACTGTCCAGTGGCTGGGACAAGGCAGGTCTCAGGCTGGGCTCTTCTCCCTTCCTGATCTCAGACTCTTGCTCTAGACTGTCCCCATGCCACCTGCGTGGGCAGCCCAGTCCTCTGCTGGTCTTGGGGGTTTCCCATGTAATGAGAGTCAGGTCAACAGCATGGGGGCACCATGTGTCCCCTTTCCTTATACCAGGACCCATTGCCCTGGGGACTTGCAAGCCAGAGGTCCCCAAGATGGCCTCTGGAGCCCCCCAACTCCAAGCGAGGAAGGAGCTCAGCAAGCCCACCCCAGTACAGATCTCATCTCTTAGGTCCATGACAACTTTGTACCCCATGCCCAGAGGCCACCTGTTTTATCTTGGGGCAGACCTGATCTCAGGGGTTCCTAACAGGCACCCTGGAAAGGACAGAGGGGCCAGGAAGAGCAGCAATGGCTCAGCAATTGCGGGAAGTGAGGCCACCTGGGGGGATCCTGAGCAGTGGGAGAGAACAGAGATGGGAAAGGCCTCGAGGCCTTGAATGCCCCCACCCCCCGACCCTCCTCGACTCCCCTCCCCAGCAAGGGCAGCTTCCAGTCCTTAAGTATCACAAACCAACCAGTTGATAAGTTGACCCCATCGCCTTCCCTTTCTGCTCCCACATCCAAGGCTTAGACTTGAGAGGTCTTTTCTGGAAGGTTTAGAAAAAGAGACTACCCACCTCCAGAGTCTGATGCAGCAGTTGGAACCAGGGTAATGATCCCATATTGTTACAAAGCTGTCTCGGGGCCCCTGCCACAGATGCAGGTAGGGAAGAGTGAGAGTCACAGCCCCGGGTGCTGGTTTATACCTTCTGATGGACCGCCCACTGTCACTCCAAACTTGGACCCAGAGGGATAGTCAGAACCCTTATAAGATGACGATTATTACTGGCACAATGTCCTGTGTGTGTCTAGGTTTCTCTCTCTATAAGACATTTCACCAGCATCTTGTACCTAGGTGCCTCACCACCTAGGACGCTCAGGCCCACTGAGGAGTCCCAGGCACTCTGTCATGTCACAATGGAAGGGTGCAGCACACAGGTGGGGCTGGTCCCAGGTTAGGGGGACATTAGCCTGGCCCATACTCAGGCCTCATTCTCAGCTCCCCTTTCTCCTTCCTTCCACTGGCTTTCATGCATTCAACCCCCTGTAAGGACGGCAAGGGAAGTGACATATGTACCAAGCAAGGCCAGAGCCAGATGGCCTGCCCTTGTCCCCAGCTCTCCCTAAGGGTACTTGGACAAGTTAGCTCCCCTCTCTGCTAGTTTCCTTTCAATTGCATTGAACAGGTTAGGAATAATGCCTGTCTAAAAGAAGGTGCCATCTCCGTATTTGTTGTTATCCGAATACCAGTGTGGTCAAATTTGTCCCTACCGTTAAGGTGACTGGCCCAGGGGAGGGCAGCCAGGGTGTGAGGTGCCAAGCTCCAAGGTACTCCAGGAACAACATAACCCAGTTGTTAGAAGGGTGACCTTGGGCGCATCAATAAGGAAGTTGTTGGGGACAAAGCAAATGTCCAAACCAAGGGCGACGCGGTCCGGGCTGCTCACCCCTTACTTTCTTTGAAAAACTGGAACACAGATGGGAATGACCCGTCTGCAGGGGGCCCAGCCCCTGGACTACCAACTCCCTCACTGAGTGTTTGCTTGCTCAGGGAAGCACTTGCCTTCCACTCTAACCTGCTCTGCCCAGTAGGGTCTGCTGGGGTGGGGGATGGAGGCAAACAGCGCCTCTGGTAAAGTTGGGGAAGCAGGAAGCAACCCCTGGTGAAGTCCTGAGGGGCTCCCCATCCCCTGGCCTACCAGGCCCCCCACTTCCCTCCGCAGCAGGGATTGCCTAGGAAGCTAGGATTCTTCAGTGCCTGCACACCCAGGTGCCCTGTCCTTGGAAAACTCCGAGGCACATTTCCTGTCCGCACCTTTAGTCCCAGGAGGCTGGCTCTTTTCTCGCTTGCGGGCGAACCCTCCCACCTCCGGGGCAAAGTCAACAACCTTCCCCTCACTTTAGGTTTTCTAAACGTCTTGGAACTCCGCTTTGCTGCTCTGTGATTTTCCATTCTTTGAGTGGCTCTCCACCGCCATGAGCGCCAGGGACGCAAGGATTAGCGCGCCTGTGTGCGCCCCTGACCTCAGCGCCCCCCCCCCACCCGCCCCCGACGGCTAATGAGCATGTTTGAATCGAGGGGTGCGCAGCCTCGAGGCTGAGCTCTGGGAACCCTGCAGACCAGGCCGACCTCGGGCGCCATGTCATCGTTGCCCTATCCCAATCAGGCCTGTCGCCTGGGCATCCGAAACGGAATTCGGGACCACTGTGCTGTGCCCTCAGGCTGGGCGGCTCTGCGCCATACGGGCTCGGGGCTCTGCGCACGCACAGGCCTGGGCGTGAGCCAATGCCGGTAGCCACAAACTTTCGGGCCCTAAAGCAATCCTCCCGCAGGGCCCGTGGGGCCGTGAGCAAGGTTCCCACTGCCTGTCCGGTGCGCTTGGCTGCCTGGCAACCGTCCCGAGTCCGGCATGCGGTGGACCGAAGCTCCCAGGTACCTGGACTTCTCCTGCAGGGAGCGCGCGCCCAAAGTCCAGGACCCCTCCACTTGACCGGTTCCTGCGGGTGCCCGGTGCCCAGGGAGACAGCTTTGATCGCTGCTGCCGGGGCGCCGCAATGGGGCTCCGGCTAAGGGCAGTCCCTCCCCGGGGGCCGCCGGGCTGTTGATGCCCCGCGCGGGAACCCTTCGGGGGCCATTCCCCACCGTCCCCGCCGCGCCGGCCGTATCGCTCCGGGCATCTCAGCGAGTTTCCAGTTTCTCCCCACCTCGGGAGGGAACCAAGCAGCAGGAGTTCAGGTAACACTCTAGGGCTGCAGAGATTTTCCCGAAACAAAGAAACGGATCGACAACCCGCCCCCCTCTTCCTCGTTCCCGAAGGAAAAATGTGCACCCCTGGTCTCCATCCTGAGCAAGTGGCGCAGGAGCCGTTTCCGCCCGAAATGATCCACCCAAGGGACTCCGAGGCACCTTCTTCCTCGATCAATTGGCCAGGGACTCACAGGACAACCTGTCCCAGCCGCCTGAGGCCGGGGGTCTCCGAGCGGCGCGCCAAGGGGTCCCAGGCACGCGGCATCCCCCCAGCCCCACGGAGGGCTCTTTGCCCGGCTCGGCTCCTCGCGTCCGGCACCTGCAGCGTTCCCGCTGCTCACACCTGGCTTCACTTCCGACACCCACACCGAGTGCAGGGATCGCTCTCGGCGCCCAGGTCCTCCCTCTTGCGCCCGGGAGCCCGCACCCCGTGCCCCGCACAGAGACGCTTACCTGCAGCTCTCTGGGCCCGGTGTTCCCGCCCCGAGTCCTTCCTCCTCCGCCTCCTACAGAGCGCGTGTCCTCCTCTGTCCCGCGCGGGAGTCTCCGACCCTCCCCGGCTCTCGCTTTAATCCCGGGAGGCGGTGTTCGAGCGCCCAGGGCGACACCCCCAGCGCAGGTACCGGTCACCTCTAGCTGGGGGTGGGGACGGGCCCGAGCTGCGGCTCCCGCGGGGCCGGTCCGGGCGGGGCGGGGGCGACCGGAGGAGGCGTTCCCCTAGGGAAAGTGGGGGACGTGCTCCCGGCCCCGGCCCGCGGCGGGACCTAGAGGGAGCTCCGGGGACGCTACCCCGGCCCCGTTTCCCCGCTGGCAGTTTAGGGCTGGGGAGGAGTGCGTCTCCCTCCCCAAGTCCGCTGGACCTCGTCTGTCGCGGGCGCTTTCAGCCCGACGACTTGATTGGGGTTGAGGAAGGGGGGTCCGGTGAACTCTGATCGAGACGCCTTGGAAGGCCAGGAGCTGCTGCTTCGCGAGCTCCTGTGGACGGCTGGCTCGGGCCTGGCCCCAAGCTCCCCCCCATCCCCCACCCCGGCCTCTGTGCCCTCGGCGAGCACCCAGGAGTCGGCCCCCGGGGACCGCTGGCCCGGACACTAGCGTCGGAGGATGCAGCGCCGCATACTCGGGTCCTTCCCTAGTTCTCCTGCGCCGCCTTTCTCTGCCCTCAGGTCTTAAGTCCCTTCCCACCTCCTCAGCAAGTCCCCAGAAGAGGCGCCAGGACTTCCCGCCCACCGAAAGCAAGGGGACAGTGGGTGAGGAAAGGAAGCGAGATAAACCTTAGTCCAGAAGGCTTGGCTCCCCTTCCCCGCGCGGCCCATTAGGAGGCTCTTTCCAATACTGTTCGCAATACACCAAATAACGTGGGTTACTTCAGAGTAAGGTGGAAACACAAGAAAACCGACTTCATTCCAAGTCACGTGCTGCCTTGGCTCAGCGCTCCTTCCTGGGCTGGTCTCCCTGGGCGCTGGACTGCCCCAGTAAGTTCTTCCACCCTCTCCTTTGGCCCTCCCCCTTAGATCCACGAAAGGGGACCGTCCTGCATGCGCCCCAGTCCTACCCATCTCTCAAACTTCACTGGTGTCCAGCTTGTCTTAAGTAGAAAACCCTCCAAGACCAGATAGGGCAGGGCAGGTCCTCTTCCTGTGGCAATTCTCTTATTCGTTTTGATAGTCTGTTTGGAGCCCCCTAGAAATGAATGACACCTTTGTTCCCCAAACCCCCAATGTCTGCTACACACTAGGGAGTCTGTGTGTCTCTACGTGCAGCCCTCCTGTGGTGGCTGTTTTCTCAACATTCACTTCCCCTTTCTGCAACATTCTGAAATTTTTGTTGGGGTATACACCCCCCCCCCCCAGGAGCAGACCACCAGCCAACTCCACCCAGTGGTCCTAGATTGGTAATGCCCCAGGCACAGGGCAGAAGCAAACTCCTATCCTCTCTAGTGGAATGCTGCTGCCTGCAATGGTTAATTTCATGCGCCAACTCAGCTGCGCCAAGGGACGCCCAGGTAGCTAGTAAAATGTTATTTCTGGGTGTGTCCGGAGGTTGTTTTAGGAAGGGGGTTAATATCTAAATCATCAGATTGAGTAAAGGTCTGTCCTCCCCAACTGCAGTGTGGCATCACCCAGCCCTTTGAGGGGTCACTTAGAACAGAAAGGCAGAGGAAGGGTGAATTTGCTCTCTCTGCCCTCAGTCCTCAGCACCCCCCGTTCCCAGGCCTTTGGGTTCACACTGAATGACACCGCCAGCTTTCCTGGTTCTCCAGCTTGCAGATCACAGATCATGGGACTTTTGGGTCTCCATAATCATGTGAGCCAATGCCTATAATAAACACACACACACAAACACACACATTATCAGTTACATTTCCTTTGGAGAACCCTAACTAATACACTCCTTAACCCAGGAAAAACTCCCACACAGTCACAGTCACAATGAGATTTAATTAAAAGCAATTAAAATAAGACATAAAGGTAGGCAAAAACAGCAAGCAATGTGATCATAGATTCTGCTGTCATTAGACACAGATGAGAAAATAAGTAAGTTTACTATTTCAATAAAATAAAAGAGGGAATCCAAAAAATGAATAAGAAGAAAAGATTATTTAAAATTACCTGGCAGAAATGGGCAGAAAATACTAAAGAGGAATTTTAGAAATAAAAAATGCAAATTTTCAATAGCTGAAGAAGGACTCAGTGAACATGAAATATAAACCTCAAGAAATTCACATACAGGAACTAAGTTATTTTTTATTGTTTTTTTTTAATTTGTAATGCAAATTTAGGGTTTTTTTATTTTTATTTTATTTATTTATTTTTTATTTTTGGTTTTTCAATTACAGTTGTCCATTTCCCCCCATTTCTCTCCCTATTTTTTAATTATATAAAAAATAGAAGCTAGGTGGTATGAAGAACAGAGTATGATGACCTAAGATGTGTCTAATTAAATCTCCAAATGTGATAATAAAGGGAACTAGGTAGAAACAATATTTAAAGTAATAATGATTGAGAATTTTCCAAAATTGATGAAAGTCATGAATTTTTAGATTATTGAAGCAAAACAAATTCAAGCGGAAAAAAAGAGAGATGCGCACTTAAACATAATATAGTGAAATTGTAGAACCCCCAAAATGAAGACAAGATCTAAAAAGCATCTTGAAACAAAATGTCTCCAAATGGAAGGCAGAATCGGTAAAATAAAATATTTAAAGTGTTGGGGAAAAGTGATTGTCAGTCTATAGTTTTATATCCTGTACAACTGTCCTTTAAGAAAAAGGGAAAAGACATTTCCAGACAAATCAAGACAATGTTGACAATAAAGAAACTTGAAAGGATGTAGTTCAATAAAAAATAAAATAATCCCAAAAGGAAATTCAAGAGGAAATGGTGAGCCAAGAAAATGGTAAAAATGTGGGTAAGTCTAACCAAATACGGACAACATAAACTAAAACCATTGAAAACGTTTAGTTTGTAAAGGTAAGGAAACGACAACAGCAAAGAAAAGCAGAACTAAAATACTGGGTAATAACATGAAAATGTAGTATAATCCTTAGTGGAATGAACAAAATTAAAGCATTTCAATGATTGTATTATTCTGGAGAAGAATAAACATACTGACTCACTTTAGACTTTGTTGAACGTATTTGTTAAAGGGATAATTACAAAAGAATAAAAATAGAGTATATATTGATCGTGTCTAAACTTAAAGTAGTAACAATGGGATAAGGGGAAAAATTCAACAAAACCAGATGAAATAAAACAAAGAAGAAGGATGAGGGGAGAAGGAGGAGTAAAACTGAACCCAGAAAAATAAGACAAATATAAATGTAGAACTATATACAAATACAGCAGTAATCATAACACACGCAAGTGCTCCAAATGGTCCAGTTTACATGAATAGAATTTTTTAAAATATAAATTATCTAATTTTTAAGACAGCTATAAGTTATGAGACATATGTAAAATGGCATATGTAAAAGAAAGTTGGTTTAGCTATGTTAATAGTGGACAATAGACTTCAGAATAATAAGTTGCATTGAGAATAAGGAGAGCCACTTTATAATGATAAGATAAACAAATTATGTTAAACAAATCACTTGGACAATATTACAGCTGTGAGCTTGTGTATACCTAACAACATAATCTCCAAAATATTTAAAGGAAATTTTTCTAGAACCACAAGATCTTCACAAATTCACCATCTTCTCTCATAGTCATAAAAGGTCCAGTGAACCAATCAACCCACCAACAAACAAAACAAACCAACAAACAAAAAACAGTAAAAATACAGATTTGAATAACAAAATAAGCAAGTTTATTAACGGTCATATACAGACACCTATACCAAATAATTGGCCAGATGGTTTTCCAGATTATTTCTTAGAAACAGTTAAGAAACATACTATTCCAGTCTTTCAAAAATTCTTCAAAGGAATAGAAATATAGAAAATACTGTTCCACCCATCAATGCCTAAACCAGGGAGGATATAGTTCAAGGAAAATCACAAGCCAATCTAGTTTATAAATATAAATGTAAAAATCCCAAACAAATATTAGGGAAATGTCTAAGAAAGATTATGATCCAGCTGGGTTTATCCTAGGAATGTAATATTGCTTTAACATTAGGAAAACAGCTTTCAACCTAGTCCAACACAATAACACATTAAAACAGAAAAATTATAAAGCCATCTTAACATACCTAGAATGAGCATTTAATAAAATTCAACATGCACCCATGAGCACTTTGTAAAAAGTCCTTGGCAAAGATGCAGTAAAAGAAAACTTTCTTACCTGATGAAAGATATCTGTATAAA
Source organism: Furipterus horrens (assembly GCF_987537825.1). Classification (NCBI taxonomy): domain Eukaryota; kingdom Metazoa; phylum Chordata; class Mammalia; order Chiroptera; family Furipteridae; genus Furipterus; species Furipterus horrens. Next base: position 7,585,212 of record NW_028327171.1, read on the forward strand.
TCCCACAAAAATACCCTTAATGATAAAAATTAAAAAGATTACTTCTTTTTTTATAATTTACTTATTTGTTTGTTTATTTATTTTTAGAGAGAGGGGGAAGGAGAAAAAGAGGGAGAGAAACATCAATGTGTGGTTGCCTCTCATTCACATCCTCAACTGGGGACCTGATGTGCAACCTAGTCATGTGCCCTGACTGAGAATCGAACCAGTGACACTTGGTTCGCAGGCCAACACTCAATCCACTGAACCACAGCAGCTAGGGCTAAAAAAAAAAAAAAAAGATTACTTCTTGAACCACTCTGATCAACCTCACACTGAATGTTTTAGCCTAGGTAGTCAATGAGGAAAAAGAAATCAAACTAATGAGAATTACAAAAGCGGAAACAATTCTGTCATTATTTGAAGACAAGATTGTATACCTATCGGCCTGCGAGCCAAGTGTCGCTGGTTCGATTCCCAGTCAGGGCACATGACTAGGTTGCACATCAGGTCCCCAGTTGGGGGTGCGAGTGAGAGGCAACCACACAGTGATGTTTCTCTCCCTCTCTTTCTCCTTTCCCCTCTCTCTAAAAATAAATAAATAAATAAACGAAACTAACTAACTAAATAAATAAATTATTATTTTTTTAAGTTGAAAACCATCACATGAGATTAAAAAAAAAAAAAGATTGTATACCTATAAAAACCTCAAGGAATCAAAAGAAAATCATGAGCATTAAGAAAGGTTAGCTGTTTATTTTAAGCAAACACAGAGGAAATACACAAAAATAACTTGCATTCTTCCATATCACCAACTAAGCACCGGAAATGCGAATTTTAAATGTGCCACTTACGGTAAAAATGGTTGTGTGATTTGATAGGAGAATGTCATTCTGGAAGAAGCATGTCACAGTGTCTGCAACTTAATTTCAGATGGTTCATCAATGAAAAGCCACATACGGAAAAATGTTAATAACTGTTGGGTCTGGGGGGAGGGTGTGCATGTATTCACTGTACCAACCTTCATAACTTCTGCATCTTTGAAATGCGTCATAAAAACCTGAGGAAAATCTACAAAGGTTTACCACTTAAATCCCAACAAAAAATGAGTTACCTTCATTAAATAGATCTACCGAAATATGTGAAAAATCCTATGGAGAGAATTACAAGCCTTTACTGAAAGGTATTAAAGACTGAGTAAATGGAGAGATAGGCAAGCACATGTAGACGATACAATATTATAGAAGCTACAATGTTACAGTAATTATCTCTTTCAATTGACATAATGGATTTAATACAAGTGCAACCAAAATTCTAATGCATGTGTCTTAGAGTGCATCGATGAGCTTAGTCTGCAATAAATCTGCAAGGGCAGGAAAGAATAAAGGGCCAGGAATCACCAAGTCACAGTGGAAGAACAGCAAAAGCATGGCAGGATGATTCCCAAATAAACCATCCCATTCAGACTGTAAGAGATTGAGGGTGACAATGTCATTGTAGAAGCTACGAAGTGGCACTGCTTAGGGGAAGGAAGAAGCAGTGGGAAAGCAGAGAGCACAGAAACAGAATCGGGTTTATGTGAAGACATGAAGGTCACAGGCGACAGGCAGATCAGTGCGGAAGCCTCATGAGAAAACCCATGATCCAAATGGGGAAACATGGAGTTAGCCTCCCACATCACATCATACACGTAAATCAGTGCGGGTGAATTAAAGAAAATATGTGAAAATCAAGTGTTGGAACTTTTCGAAGATGCGGTGGCTTTGCACTGTGACGGCTTCACCAGGATGTATTACTTACTGCTTAGGCTGGACCGTAAGGATCTTGGGAGATTTGGAAGGCAGCAATGAAGCAGGGCCGGGTTTTGCGCCCGCACCTCGGTGCTGGTCAGCAGGCACGCCTCCTCGCACAAGGCGGTGGCCGGGCCTGCACACTCGCCTTTCCCCCACATCCTCCAGTTTGCCCAGCTCCTGGACTGGGTGTGTGTTTAGCTCTGCGATGATGACCCACTCCCCACCCCCCACCAGCTCCTGCAGGAAACCGTCGTCAAGGTCAGGGCTACAGTCTGGCCTTGTGGGCTTCAGCGCATGTATATATGGGTCCCAGCACGTCCCTGGACTGATTGATGCCCACCCCCCCAAATCATATGTTGGAGCCCTCACCCTAATGCAACTCTATGTAGTGATAGAGCTTTTAGGTAATTAAGGTTAAATAAGGTCCCATGGTGGATTGGTGAGTGACAGGATTGATTGCCCTTGTAGGAAAAATAGAGATCTCACTCTCTGTCACTGTGCGTGTGTGTCTCTGTCTCTCTCTCCATGTGTACACCCTGAGGAAAGACCATGTGAAGATACAGCAAGGCGACATCCACCTGCAAGCCAGGAAGAGACCCCTCACTGAACAGTATGGCACCCTGACCTTGGATGTCCAGCATCTTGAACTGCAAGAAAATGTCTGGTGTTTCCACTTCCTGCCCTGCGGTACGTTGTCATGGCAGCCTGAGCAGGCTAAGGCGATCTCTGTCCCTGCCCTGGGGTCTTCAAGCGTCAGCCTCAAATGCAAGGACCAGAATCATGCAGAGACTGGTTAGGGAGCTCCCTTTCCTGCATGAGGTCAAAGCCTCTAACCGACTCCTTCTAAAACACGCAGAGGCACGTCATTACACACTGTGGAAAGGGTGAGAACCGTGAGGAGAGCCTTAGGCTGCGTGAAATAAGCCAGACACAAAGGGCAAACACTGTGTGGTTCTGTGTACACAAGGCCCCTGGAGCAGTCAAATCCCTAGGGACAGAACGTGGATGGTGGGTGCCAGGAGATGGGGAGGGGGACAGGGAGTGAGTGTTTAACGGGGACAGAATTTCAGTTCAGGAAGCTGGAAAATTCTGGAGATGGATGGTGGGGATGGTTGCCCAACAATGTGACTGTGCTTAATAACCGTGAACTGTACACCCAAAAAGGTTCAAATAGTGTATGTTATGTAATGTGTATTTCACTACAAAAACAAACTAATGCTAAATTGGCAAAAAAAAGCTACTCGGTGCCATGTATAGCTAAAATTTAGTCAGCTGGAGGGAAGGCGAGAAGAAAGGAGGGGGTCCTGAACTGCTACAACCACTCTGAGAAACTGCTCAGCATTATGCAGTGATGTTGAAGGTACGCAAAGTTTCACCCAGATATTCCACTCGTGAGTATGTGCCCTAAAGGTTCCTGCAAAGTGCCCAGGAACTTCCACAGGAATGTTCACAGAAACATTATTTCTATTGCAAAACCCTGGAAACAACCCAAATACTAACAGGAAATGATAGTATATTTATACGATGGAATACCATACTGCAACGGGAGTGGGGAATACTGAGCATTCGTATGAAGTTCTGAGCATTCAACATTAAATAATATTTTGTTTAGAGACACGTACCGATATGGTAAAACCATGAAAAAGAGAAAGAAATGGATGAATAGGAAACTACATGATTCAGTGCAGTGGTTTCCCCTAGCAAGAAGGGACAAGGGTGGAAACTGGGCTCTGGACATGAAGGTATTGGTGACAATTTGTTTATTAACCTGGACGGTAACTCCACAGGTGGTTACTTTATTTTTCCTTTATACATTTTTACATTGACTATATTCTGTTGAAGGTATGGAATATTTCATTATTTTAAAATGAAATATGTATCATCATTAACTAACTGGTTTTAAAAGGTCTGTACTGGGAAACAAATCCCTTGATGGGAATAATGGAACCATTGATCTGTCGGTAAGAAGATAATCTTTGGTTTCATGTTGCTTAAGCCAGAAACAATAATTTTGTATGCTAGGTTTGAGGTTAACCAGCTCCAAGAGTCCCATGTGTGGGTGTCCATAGTCAGAGAAGCAAAACAGAATTAACTGGTCCCTTGCAATACAGGGTACAGGACACAGAGAATGTGTTCCTAGACAAAATAATGTAAGAGGAGGTTTGGCACTTTGTTTGCAGAAGCTCCATGAAGCCACCGCTCAGTGAGTCCAGGCCCTTAGGTGTGTCCCTAAGAGATGGTGGAGGTCCCTTGCCCGCTCAGCACTGGTGGGAGAGTTCACCTCCCGTGGGCCTCTTCCTACGGACACTGTGGTTTCAGCAACCTCTTGGGAGGAATCCAGACCCCACTGGCTCAAACAAGGAACAGGTTTTCAGTACTTGATGTTTGTCATGGTTGGAGCAAGTTATAAGGCTTGGTCCCAAGGTTCAGCGTGTCCTGGGCCTCCGGCCTATAAAAAGAACAATTACCTTTTATTAAACATTTACTGTGCCAGTCGCCACACTCTTGTGAGATAGGTGCCCTGATTTCCCCACTCTACAGCTGAGGACGCTGGGGCTCGGGGGACAGCGCCGGACCTGCCTGGTCCCATAGGCGGACTGAAGCCAGAGCTGGTTCTGTGGGAAGGGCTGGCTCGTGGGTAGCTGGGTCAGAATCAGGGGCCTGGACTCTTGTCACCAAGACTTGGAAAGGGCTCCCTGCTCTCAATCTATTCCCACAAGCCCCCTTGGCTTCAGAACCCAGAGAGAGGTAACTGTAGGGGCAAGTGTGTGCCGGGGTGTGGGGAGGGCCGACAGCAGTGGCCACTTTCCTTTTCATATCCTCCTCCAGGGCCCGGAGTCCCACGATCTGACCGTGGTCCACTCCACCCCGGTGCTCTCACCTCCATGGGCAGACACCCCATGTCAGGGTGCTGGCTGGTATGCACTCAGGGAGATCAGCGGGTCCCTTAAGCCTGGCTCTGGGGGCTAATTTATAACTTTGTCCCCAACACGCCCAGTTCCTAATGATGGAAGAAAAATGGGATAATTGCAAAAAATTATATAAAAAAAACCATTGGAAAGAGGAGGAGAGGCAGCATTTGGTGGCCACCTGCCCTTTTGTACACATTGTCCAACAGGAAGGACCAGGACTTGCTGCCCTGCAGTCCTGAGAGATCCTGGTGGCCCCCAGCTCTGCCCTCCAGGGACTTCCTTTGGTGGGAGGACAATCCCCGCTGTGCCTGGCAGCAATCCAGGACTGCTGCAGAGGTCACAGGCTTTCTTCAGCTAGACCAGGTTTCTCTGGCCGTAAGTCTGTGGCAAGCTTCCTGGGGGGTTGGTTCCCACCCACTAGAGTTCTGGTCAGACAAGCTCCTTGGAACTAGACTCAGGCTTGGTCCGGCTGGCCCTCACTGGCTGGTGTCTTGTTACAGAGAGCAAAGGGTTCTGGGTAGAGGTCCCACTGGCCCCCCTCACAGACCTCCCCTGTGCCAGCCAGGCCAGGTAGACAGACACACCACCCTGTGGCCTTTCACATGACTTTGTGACTCTTTCCTTGCCTGGTGCTCTTTCTCCTCTAGAGATTATAAATTCCTGAGCTGACAGGCTTGTTTGGGATGTAGGGACAAGTGGCACAACCTGTCACCTCCAAGAGTAAGGACTCTCGCATTCTGTCCTGGGTGGTTCCTAGTTGCATGTGCCCAAATGCTCATCGTCAGCACCCACCCTGATCCTAAACCCATCCCCATCCTCTCCCACCCCCACCCTACAAAACACATTGCCCTGAAGAGGGCCACCTAATCTGGGACCACTGCCCCTCTCTGCGGGTGTTCTGCACCCAGTGACAGGAGACTGGAACCCTCACCCCCCCACCCTGGGTTGTGGCTGAGGCTCCCGCAGTGACTGCACCCCAGCTCAATGCTTCCCTCTGCCCAACTCTGCTGCCTTCACTCCCCAGAGAGCTGACCCCAATAACACTCCTCAAGAAACGGCCTGCCTCCCAGGAATCCTGGCACAGGACAGAAGTTACTTAACCTCTTGGTGCCTCAATTTCCTCCTTTGTAAAACCTCATAGTCATGTAGTTAGGTTGACATGAGTGATGACATCTAGAAGGCTTAGAGTAGTATCTGGCACCTATTAAATGCCCAGTTATTATCATTGCTGCTGCTGCTGCTGCTGCTGCTATCACTACTGCTACTGCTACTACTATTACTACTGGTAGTAATAGCACTACCAGTACTGTTACTATTGCTACTACTGTTGTTGCTACTGTTGCTGTTAGTGCTAGACTGCTGCTGCTACCTCTACTGCTATTACTACTAGTAGTACTGTTACTACTGTCACTACTATTGATGCTGCTGCCACAACTGGCTACTGCTACTACTATCACTACTAGCAGTATTGTTACTACTGCTACTACTATTGATACTGCTGCTGCTACTGCTGCAATTACTGCAACTGCTATTACTACTAGTAGTGCTGCTACTATTATTACTATTGACACTGCTGCTGCTACTAGTACTCAGAACACACCACCTTCTTCTAAAACATGACCTGCAATAGCTTTTAGCAAAGCACCTGCCCTGACTCAGACCCACAGCATTACTGTGAAGTAGTCTAGACTCTCAAGATGGCTCCCATGGAGCTAAGAATGATAAATTAAAGGTATTCACTTCCTTCACGTCAGGACCTGTGAGGCATAAAGGTGAGACCGCTGATAAGGATCCTTTTCTTTTAAGCAATGGAATTTCCAGGAGAAAAAGACCCAAGAGTAAGGCCAGGCTGGCAGCCTTGGCAAGGAGGAAGAGGAGAGGGGGGCAGAGAGAGGCAGTAGCATGCACAGAAGGAGCTGTGCCCCCCTCCGGTCCCCCCGGCGAACACACACACACACACACACACACACATACACACACACACACACCCTGTAAGCTCACCCTGAAGATGCTCAGAGAAGACTGTGGGGCAGGGCAGTTGCCCTAGGAGCATGGAGTTGATGCTTGGGCTGGGAACCAAGGTGGGGAGGGCACCCCAGGTCTGAATGCCGTCCTTGTCTGCATCTGCTTGGGTCCACTTTGCAGAGGCGGTGCAAGATTTCACCCAGCAAACCTGCGCCATAGCTTGAAAACTTTTGCAGGCTGGGTCAGATTTGGGGGCCTCCCAGATCCACCCAAAGAGCCTGGTTTGGCCTCAGTGCAGGGGCATCTGTGCGGGTGTGAGAGGGGAGTAAGGTAAATCCACACCTCTGGTGTTTGCCTGCTTCCCCTGCCCCAGCCACCCAGCTCGGCAGGTAGGGGAAGTGCTTGTAAGTGTGTGTGTGGTTGTGTGTGTATGTGGGAGGGGGTTGCTCAGCATGGTGCTCGCTGACGCCCAGGGAGCTAGTTTTAAGCTTTCTTTGCACCGCCAATCATCTTCTACCCTTCTTTTTTATTTTTAGAATTTTATTTAAATGTGTTTCTAAATGAGTAGTACAGTTTTTGTCATTCATTTCAGAATGCGCATTACCTAAGTCTCTCAAGTGAAATTAAAATATAGTACCAAATGCAGTTGTATTTCCAGAAAACGTACTCATGAAATGGACGTGAGCTGCAGGCCTTCACCCTTCTGCCTCCCCACCCAGCACAGACAAGTCTTTTCAGGGGTACCGATGATCTGAATGGTTGTTTTCTTTGAAAAGAGAAATATTAAAAATATTATTTTATTCATAACAAGTTCTTAAAACCGTAAAACTTAACGTATTTCCCCCACAAGTCTCTCTGATTATAAAACATGTTCATTTTTATGCTTATATATGATCCCTTTATTCTAGCTAAACTACACACAAATAACTTTAGAAAGAAATGAAGCCAGCCGGGATCATTCTAGTTTCTGCCGTTCAATTTATCCCCACTCACCAGTCCCCTCCCACCCAAAGCCCCCGTTGCTCTGAGCCAGGAGGTCAGTTCGGGGAGCTGCCCCTTATTGGTTTTTTCCTGGTCATGGTGAGGTTCAGGAAACCCTTAAATCTCTTTCTCCCGGAGAAACACAACATCCTGCCAGTGAGGGCGGTTGCAAGAAGTGAGTGAGGTGCCAGGTCTTTGGGATGGGGGCCCAGTGCTCGAGCTGCACAGGACTGTCTGGGTGGCCGGTGACTGCCTGGCCCCCCTCCCTTCCCTGGGGCAGGAGGATGCCCCCGTGGTGACTGGGCTTAGTTACTGTCATTTATGTCCCTGTGGGAAACACACTGTGACTGGCCAAGAAGCAGCATAGTTCATTTTGACTTGAATGCCTCCAGTTCAATTCATTTTGAATATATGACATGCTAAGTGCAATTTAAATGTACATACATATATACATGTTTATCTATGTATGTGTGTGCATGTATATACGTATTTGTGTGTGTACATATATATAGACACACATATATATAGACACATAGAGTGGGGCAAAAGTAGGTCTGTAGTTGTTCATATGGAAAATAATACAATAATTCAATAATAATGCAAGAATAAGCTCAGTGTTTCCCATACTCACAACTGCAAACCTGCTTTTGCCCCGCCCCGTATATATAAGATATGTATGTGTATATATTTTTTCAACATCCAGATACACAGATATTCCTTTCTCTCTCTGGCTTTTGAAACCACAGTTGGGTTAGTGAATCTGTACTTTAAAAAATGAGACCTGAAACCACCCCTGCCCAAGCCAAAACGGCTCACTGTCTTCAGTTCGCCTGACTTTCCTACTGCAGGAGGCCCGGGCAAGTGACTTGATTACTCATTACTGAAAAGCCCCCAAAGGCCCACCAGGTCCTCAATGGAAAGTAGCAGCAATTTACCCCCTAAGAGTTTCTGAAGTCTTTTTTTTTTTTTTTTTTTTTAATTTTTAGAGAGCGGGGAAGGGAGGGAAAAAGAGAGGGAGAGAAACATTAATGTGAAAGAGAAACATCCATCGGTTGCCTCTCATACTCGCCACACTGGGGACCAAACCCACAACCTAGGCATGTGCCTTGACCAGGAATCAAACCAGTGACCTTTTGGTTTGCAAAATGACACCCAGCCCACTGAGCCAGACTAGTCAGGACTTGAAGAGTCTTTCAGTCGCTGCCTCAAACTCCGTGCCTAGCTGCTTCCACCAGGGACGGCTGTTGTAGCACGAGCTCCAGGCTGCCCTCTTCACCCCAGCCCCATAATCCCCTGACCGCTTACCCCACAAGCCGTCCCTTCACCCAAACTCCCAGTTTTCAGGAGACCCCACCCTTCCCCACCCTGTCACTCTGGACTCTTTCTTGTCACCATGACTAATAACCTAGGCTTTGCCTTGTTGTCTTACTAGTTAACTGGGGAGCCTGCTCCTGACAATAATGGACCAGCATCATGTAGCTAGACAGTAATAAATTACTCAATAAAGCTAATAAAGAAAATAAAGCAGCGGTCATGTTGCCGTTTGTAAGTCTTTCAGTGCTGGGTACAATGTGTCTGCTGTAAAACAGGAGACCATTCTGCTATCAAGAAGGAAGAGGGCAAAAACCCACTTTCTCCTGTACCGACCACGTCCTTGAAAAGGACTGCACACAGGGAACAGTGGTCCCCAGGCTGGGCGAGGAAGTTCCCCTACCCTCTAGGTTCTTTCCCACTGGTCTAATAATCAGAAAGACATGAGACAGGTTAGCAAGGGAAAATAACCAAATTTCATCACATACATATGTATGGGATCTCCGCATGCAGGAGAGGTTCAGGGACAGAGAGGGAACGGGGGCCTGGGGAACATTCTGAGCCAGGGATGAGGTAAGGCACCTTGGGGCTTCAGAAGGTCACTGCAGAGAAAGCACAGTTCAGTCACGGGTAGTTTGCCCTGCCCCATAGGTAGGCAAAAAGTCATTTCTGTTGATACGTTTAGCATGAGCCAGGCCCCTAATTTAAATTCTGGGTACTGAAGGGAGGTGCAGAAATTTCTCTTGAGCCTACAGGGTCTCGGTTACTTTTAACCCAAAATAATCCACATACCGTAGAGGCATATCTTGAGGTGACTCTTTCTGAACCCCTCCACCAGTAACCTGCTGGCGGTGTCCTGGGAGGGACTGGGACCACCCCCAGTGTGGGCTGTGGGGGCTGTGGTGGGGGTGAGAGCATCAACCTGTGGAAAGGATAAGGGAGAAGACATCTAGAGGCCTGCAGGGTGAGGCATCCCCCCTCCAGGGGCCCCTGAGGTCGGAGCCTTCAAGTTCAGCAGTAGTTAACTTCTGAACTCTCCTAGGCAGGTCGCTTAACCTCTCTGAGAATCAGGTTCTCTGAGAGTTAGGCGTGACAACGCTTTTCTGGATGATGGCAGATTAAAGCAGTCGATGAATGAGGGGAGACTTTGTAAATGTGAAGAGCTAGGTATCATCTGCCCCAACGAGTGGAGACCAGTCACAGCAACCTATTTAGGCGCGAATTCAGGCACATCAAACAGCCTAGGGCTGGGCTGGGCTGGGCTGGGTAGGGGCCCCCACACCCAGGCTCGGTACTGCACACGGAGAGAGGATACTTCCCACGTGGACAGTCACGAGGAATGGGAGTTTTACCATGACAGTTTTCCAGCAGATGCCAGAAAACGTCTTGGGGAAAAGATGAATTATTCTAATTCAGGTGAAACCATGAAAGGAGCTCACGCCGAGACTTTGTGTGCAGGCACCGTCCTGTCTTGACACCATCCAGCACCCCCCCCCCACACTCCCCACCTCCGCAGCGACCTGTCTGGACACTGTCCAGCACCCTCCCGTGGTGGCCCGTCCGGGCACCATTTGTAAAATGGGAGAAACTAACCCTACGGCAACACTCTCCTATAGACGGTGTGTAGAGTCGAGTCACAGTTGTGCATTTTAATTGTTCTTTGACTTAAATATATGACTAGAGGTCAGAAGAAAGAGCATCCATCACTTTCCAAAAATGTGTTCATCAGCTTCAGGTTGATCTAGAACAAAGTTCTTACTGGTTGCCAGGGACCACACCAGGTATGACATGTCTTACTATAGAAACACAGAGAATTCTCCCTGGCTGGTGTGGCTCAGTGGACTGAGCAGCAGCCCGGAACAAAAAGGCTGCTAGTTTAATCCAGTCTGGGCACATGCCTGGGCTGAGGGCGGGTCCCCTGTTGGGGGCCTGGGAGAGGCAGCCAATCCATGTTTCTCTTCCTCTCTTTCTCCCTCCCTTCCTGTCTCTCTAAAAATAAAGAAATAAAATCTTAATAAAGAAAGAAAGAAACAGAGAATTCTAAAAACATTTGAACTAACATATTTAAATTGGGAGAGCTCACATCAAATTCAGCTTTCCAACTTCCCTATAAAACCCGGGAGATGGGACTGATCATGCTCCCACCATTCGGATGGGGCAGAAGCTCCCTCCATGGACCCGGTTGTGACAAAGGACACGCCATGCTGATAAAGGGGTCTTGCCACTCAGGACGCCAGATAGAGCGGCCACCTGCACAGCAGACTTATATCCCCTCAGGTGAAGGTGACCAGCCCCCTCGACAAGAGGAAGTTGAAATAATTAGTGTCCACTCAGTGCGCATACCACAACCTCCCCTCTTCTTGCCCTCTCTTCTCTGTCTCCCTGAAAAGGAAAGGTCCCTGCCCTCTCAGCAAATTCTCTCCTCCCTTCATTTTACAGCCTTTAAAAATACGCTCTCCAAAAGATTCTTCTAGGGCTTGGATTAACAAAGCCACGAAGAACCACTGCTGGTCACTTCCCCCCATCTGTCCCCTCCATTGCCAGCAAAGAAAGTGTAAGCTGATATGTGGATTCGTATCTAAAACTGTCCAGCCACTCAAGAAGCCATTAATAATACCACCGCACAGCAGTGGGTGACCGCACAGACTTGCTTAGATCAGTGAGATGGAGTGAAACATCAGAAAGGGGACAATAAAAGCATTTGTGGCCTTACATGGAATGGCAAGGAGGTGACCCAAGAACTTGAAAATCATGAAATAATTGCTCTGTGACAGCGCAAAGGTGGAAGTCAATTCACAATGGACTGGAATGTAGGAATTCAGTGCCATGTTTAGAGATAAAATAGCTCAATACCAGCAAGACTTCAGCTTCATCTGATGGAAAGTAGAAAAACAGGTAAAACAAACAAAACAGAAGAATGTGTCACTCAGAAGACGGTTGGTCAGCCACAGAAGATTAGAAAAATGCCATCACAGAGGTCATATGCATGTACAATGTCTATCCAGAAAAAGTCCAGCCATTGCTAATATAACAAGAACGGTTTGCCAACATCCATGAAACCCGGCAGTCAAGGAAAGTGGGCTGGAATGCGCATGTGTAAACGATGATGACTTCACTGTACTCCTGCTGTGCCTGAAATGCCCTCAGTGTGGCCATAAAAAGAGGAGCAGATTTAGGTTCTGTCCCATGACAGCTAGTCAGAGGGTCCACATCTCCTATTCTCCTTTTAACTGTGGCGTATGAGCATGAGGAGCATTGAGTGGGGAATCCAGGAGGGCTCACCTGGGCCAGGTGGCTGGGCGGCATGTCAGGGGGAGTGGTGGCACGTTTAAGGGGGCTGAGGTGTGTGGTGTGTGTTGGGTGATGGGCAGAGGAGTGCATCGGGGAAGGGATGGGAGCAGAATCCATCACGGTGCCTCCTACCACAAGAGCAGGAGGTGGCGTTGGCTAGAAAAGGGTGAGGCAAGAGGAGAGGGAGAGAGAAAAGCAAACGATCAGGACGACCTCTGGTCATTAACAAAAATAGTGTTGATTTGGGAGCCGGTTTTGCTGGCGCTACCTGCACGAAGACATGCCCCTGGGACACCTCTGGTCCCATAATTAATTCCCTACTGAGACAACGGGGTGTCCCCAGCGCGTGCAGCTCAAGTTGGTCAGGCAGTGGTTTTCCAAGTCAGACACTTGGTTTGAAACCCTGGCACTGTCCTCTAAGCCTCATCCATTACAGGGGAGAAATAGCACCACCCCACAGGCTATTGGGAAGATGCAGGGACACCAGGTATGTAAAGACCACAGCACCGTACTTGCTAAATTCTGAGTAAGGATAGCCCGCTATTATCATACTTGGACAGCAACTGGCATTGTCAAGATTCCTCCACAGGGGCTCCCCAGACCTCAGGTCACCCAAGAAGATAGAGAAGCAAGGGAGGGTCTTCCTGCTTTAAGAGAAGAGCAGCGAGGACCGCTGGAAGCAGAACCACAGGGAACGAATGATGGGAACCAACCAAGGAGTCAAAACCCCAAGGGCCAGGTCTTGGGAAAGAAGCCTGCAGGCCAGTTCTCAGAACCTGTGCATTCGGATCTGGTTTTTTGTAAACTCTAGACCTATACTTTCGTCCGTGGCATTGGGGATGTAGGCCTGGAGCGTGACCCCTACCCAGCGGTAGCTGGACTTGTTTGTGTGTAATGCCGTCCCTCCTCCTGAAATCCAATGACGGGGTGGGGAGAGGAAACCACACACCTTCTTGTGTTTCACAAACCCCAGCCTAATGCCATTTCCGGTAGGAAGAAACTGACTAAGCACCATTTGATCAGGGAGGAGTTTGAGAGGATAAATGGATTTCAGGGGCCTGAGTTGGTTCTTGTTCCATGGCAGCACGGGACACACAAAGCAACTGAAAAAAAAGACGTTTAGAAGGAAGGGTTCATGGTCCATAATTTTAGAAAATATAATCCTTGATGTCAATTATAATCTGTAACGACAATAAACATTTAACTTTAAAATTTTTATTCTTTATTGTGAAATTATAATCAAATAGGTGCTATTGAAAGTTGTTTTCTCCCCTCCCCCCACTTTTTATGTATATTGAAATCTTAACCACTAAGGCACCAGGGTTTGGAAGGAAGGTTTTGGGAGGTGACCGGGTTTTAAGGCTGGAGCCCTGAAGAATGGCATTTGTGTCTTTATGAAGGAGATCCCAGAGAGCTGCCCCATCCTCTCTGCCATGTGAGGACACAGCGAAAAGACGTCCACCTACGTACAAACCAGGAAGAGGGACCTCCCCAGACAGTGAATCTGCCTGCACCTTGATCTTGGAATCCCAGCCTCCAGGAGTGCAAGAACTAAACCTTTGTTGTAGCAGCTAGAATGGACTAAGAAAATCAGTTTAAATGTTTTTTTAAGTTTGAAGAGGGTTTATCTCCCATGTGCTTGGTACTTTAATCATGCTTCCTGAATGTGGTCTCCTGAGATTCTGGGACTGATGTTGAGAGTTAGGTGTTATTAATCCTGTTTTACAGACGAGGCGGGGTTTGTGCATGTAGTTCAGAGTTGCACGGTGGTCAGGGCTGAGCCAGGGTCTGGGAGAGGGGAGGGCGTGGGGTCCATGCCCACTGTGTGTCCTTCAGTGGAGGTGGGCAGTCAGGCCAGGCACCCATGTGGCCAGGGAGCTGTGTTCCAGGTGAGGGAGACCTGGGGCAGGCTCCAGGTCAGCACCCCATGACCTGGGAATGGTGGCAGCAAAGTCACGCCCAGGCATGAGCCCTGGAAGTGGTCCCTCTGCTCCCACATGACCCAGCATGGTGGGCACCTGGGCTGCTGTGTTTCCTAGTTGATGTCTAGACCAGGGTGACATAGGCCACCGGTTGGGTCCTTAGAAGAAGCACATGGCTGCCTGTCCTATCTAGGAGTTTGTTGATAGCTGGGAGATGATGAAGAGCTCAGGGAGCTGACAGAAATCAGGGTCTTGGCGAGGGAGAGAAAAGACAGAAACTCAAAGTAAGCCGGACCCGTCCTCACTGCGACCTATATGTACGGTCATGTCCACAGTCCAGCTGCTGGGCGTGAGGGGCCCACGCTGCCCCCCAGCACCTGCAGGAGGGAGTCTGCTGGTTTGTGTTTACTTCTCTGAACGTTTCTGCTTCTTTTCTTTCCTTTTCTCACAACTTCCATTGGGGAAACATTTCTCCTTTTCCCGCTGGCCACCTGCAGTCACCAAGAGCCCCCTGGCTGGCTGGTTTTTCCAGTTGGACCAGAAATGCCAGGCAGAGGCACGTTAACCCTTGGGGTTCACAAGGAGAGATTTTCAGAACACTCCCTCACTAGACCTATCTGCATGCGGGCAAGGACTGAAGTTTCCAGGAAATCGGGGTTCAGGTTCCATGCCCCCAGTTTCCAACAGGGTGTCTGCCTACCACGAACGTGGTCCCAGCCTTGGCCAGTGTCCTTCTCTGTGCAGGGACTTGGTGATGTGTCCTGCGCCAATGAGCTATCTGAAGAGGCTTTGAAAAGAGAAGAAAGTGCTCAACAATGCACAGACCCAGACGTGAACCCACGGCCCCAGCCCGCGGGGACAGGGAGCTGGGAGCAGGTGGGCCCAGCGCCCTTGGAGTTGGCTCACGCAAGCTCTTCCCTGCGTCAGCAACGGCAGGCGAGCTGGCTGTGTGCTCAAGACGTGCTTTCGGCGCCACGCGAGCCGGGCCCACGCTGGGTGGGGCCTGCAGCTCACACAGTTTGGGGAACTTTCACGGAGGAGTAAGATACAAAATCATACGTACGGGAGCACAGCCAAAGCAGCCATCCATGTCAAATGAGAAAGGCAACCACGACAAACGACAAATTGTATAAAAAACTGACCGTGCCACAGTATCCCTAATCCGGGGAAATAAGAGTTTCATTAACTTTATCATAACTCTGTAACCACACTTTTGGGGTGCACGCTTGTTACTTCTTAGAGCAACCGTTCAAAAACAGTGTTTCTATGGCGAGGACGACGTGGACAGCGTGGGAACTTCTGGCTCCACACACATTTGGACACTTTGCTCTTCCCGCTCCCCACCAATGTAGGGTGCTGGGCCCTGTGGGGAGACACCTGGCCTGTATCCTGGCACCCCTGCTGGCACTGGGGGATGGTAGCAACATTCCTGGGAGCCGTTCCCACACCTCACAGCTAACAACAAATCCCCTGCATGTGACAGCAGACAACAAAAATTACTCATCCCAACCGACAGGTACCCCCAACTCAGCCCTCCCTTAGCACCCATCCAAATACGCCCATGGCCACTGCAGCAGCGCCGCCAGAACTGGAATGGAGGGAAAGCATGAGCAGAAAGACAGATGCAGTTTAAATGGCATCTCACTTTTGCAGCGTTTGCAAAACGTTGTGTCTGTGTGAACACCCTTCCAGGGCTCCAAGGCTGCGGCTGCATTAGCTTGCAGGCAGCCCACAGACATGCCCTGGGCTCCCCGGGAAGCGCTGGAACCCCTGCAGGGCTGCGAAGGGCTAAACTTGCTGCCTGGGACAGCCAAGCCAGCAGGCACCTGCTGGGAAGGTCTTCACCTGGCCCCAGCCAGGCCCTTCTGGCCTCTGCATCTGCCGGTGACAGAGGAGACAGGACAGACCCATAGCCAGCCAGACCCCGCTTAGCTGCTGCCTTGCTCCATGACTTAGAAGAAAGGCACCTGCAGCTCACTGTCTCTCTCTCTCTCCTTATTGCAGTGCAGCCACAGAACTCAGGACCATTATGCTCTGGGGTTTTGGTCTGATCACTTGGAAGGATGTAGTTGTCATCAGGTGAGGTGACACATGGCAAGTCTGGGGGCAGATCATCAGCTCAGGGTTGGACAAGTTAGATCTGCGGTGTATACCAGACACCCATGTAGGGACATGAGAGTCTGGAGCTGGGAGAGCTCTGGGCTGCAGGCCACAATCCTATCTACCGGTGTCCTTATAAGAAAAGGACATGAGGACACACAAGAGAGACACCAGCGTTGCTCGTGCACAGTCAGACGACCATGTGCCCGTGTGGGGAGAAGGCAGCCATCGGCCAGACAAGGAGAGAGGCTGCCGGAGAACCAACCTGCCAACACCTTAACCTCTGACTCCCGGCCTCCAGGACTGCAAAAGAATACATTCCTGCTGTTTCAGCTGCTCAGTCTGTGGCCCTTGGTCATAGAAGCCTGAGCAGCCTGCTACAGGGGCAGGCATGGCAACCCAGGAGAATTGTCAGTCACGGAGCGGGGAATCCATTATGATCATGCATTCAGTGACCCTAAGGGTCAAGTCAGATGAAGGTTGACAATGTCCCTCCTTTCCAATCTGTGTTTTACAATTTTTTTTCTGTTAATAAACAGCAGATTAAGTGCTTACAGGTAGTTCAAATATTGCAGAAAATATAAAGAAGAAAATAGAGGCTGCCACAAGGTCTGGTACCTTGGAATTTTTTTCTTGTCTAGAAATACACAACAATAACCCATAACACGTGCAAAGAGAAAACAAAGAGATGTGGGCTGAAAAACAGACCCACGCCCTCTGCGGGGCAGATTGGGGTGAAGGGATGGGACACGAGTGGGCGCTGGTGCCACAGGCTCCTACCCTGAGGCCACTGTGGGCCTAGGGGTTGCTTCCTGGGGGTCCCGGGGACCATCGGGCATCGAGAGAGATGAGAAGCCAGAATCAGACTGGGGGCTTGAGGCACAGACCGGAATAATCTACAGACCTCCTTCCCAGGATGTCCTTAGGGAGCTTCAGCAAGAATGGGAGGAACCCAGCCACTGGCAGCCACTCCCCAGCGCGGGAAGGACGGATGGGGCCCTCGGACGCCCGGTTTGGGTCTGGCTCTGGACGGGAGCAGCAGGCCAGGAGGAGGCAGCCACAGAAATCAGGGGCTCGGAAGGGTAGGCTCACCCCAAAGACGCTGGGCAACAAAACTCCATTGTAAACGCTGATGCCGGGAACCACACAAGGAAACTAAATAGTAGAATATGCATTTTCTCTGGGCAAATTAATTTTCTAGAAGACCTGGCATAGATTATAATAGGGATGTAAGTCCGTTCACAGGGTAACTGAAGGAGGAACTCTGTCTTCCTATATGGATTTTGTGATGTCCTGGAGAATGCCTTTTGCACATGGAAAAGACAATTTTGCAAATATATTTTTTAAAGATTTAATATTTGATTTATCAATAGTTACACATTTCAAAGCCTGTTTTAACCTTAGACTTTTAAGATCAATTTATCTTATTCTACTTATAAATATGGAGAATATTGATAATCACTTAGGATTGGGGGGGCCGGCTTCAGAAACTATTAATTAAGTGTCCTTAAACATTTTGAATGGCATTTCTTATTTTTAACTATTTTTATTTTTGTTTCAAGTACTTTAGTTGCCTCACAAAGAAACCTCCTTGAAGCACCGATGAGATTTGAACAACCTAAACCTATACATATGGTGACTTGTAAACTGTAATTTGTAAACTGTAAACTTGTAAAATATTTTAATACTGTTTTAAAAAACTTAGTAAAATTCTATCTTTCAGCTTGCTAGCAAAGATCTAAGTCAGTTCCTTAAGAACACACTAAATTGGAATCACAAGCCTATTTTGTTATGTTCTGGAATAGTCTAGATTCTCTTAAACATCATAAATATTTTAATTATCGATCCTACCCAGGCAGTTGCTAAACCTGAGGCTAATATGTTGGTACTCTGGCCTTTTCATCATCTCTACTGGGGATTTGGTAAAATCTATGACCTGAAGGAGATACAATTTGGGGGGCCCCCTTTAAGAAAAAAGATGAATTTATAAACATGAAATGACCTCCATTCAAGTCAGGGGCTCACGCAGGTGAAGAGCCTGAGGCTTACGCTGCATTTATTTCGTGGTAAATTCATCTCTGATCTCTATTTCTCTTCAAAGCCTTTCCTAGGGTTGAAATAATTTTTCTGGAATCCTTTTCCACCATCAAAAGGAAAGCTGCACGACACATGCTACCGTATGGGTTACCCTTAATGACATTAGGTTAAGTGAAAAAAGCCAGTGACAGAAACACATACTGTAGGATTCCACCTGCATGAAATATCCAGAATAGGCAAGCCAAGAAGGAAGAAAGGTGGGAGGCTGGAGAACGTTCTACCCTGGGGAGCTGATTCTCAACAAGGGTTTCCAGCTGGCTTGGGCCAAAGTTCAGGGGCCTGGAAGGGGAACACCTGCACTCTGTTGTTGACAAGGATTTTGTCCCGATGGATCAGCGGACATGCGCTGGTGAACTAATGATTTATGGGGCAAAAAAGGGCATTGAGAGGGTCTGGACACTGCCCCCTCCCAGGTAAATAAGGAAGACCTGTGAGTCTCACTAAGGCAGAGGAGAAGGTGTTCTAGCAAGTAAGGTAAAATGCAGCCTTGTCTGTTTCACAGATTACACTCAGATGGAACCAGTAGGGGCGGTAGGATGCAGATGCAAACTCAGCAAGGAAAGAACCCACCTGAAATTCCTGACTCTGAAAGAGGAGCTGCTTCTTGTGCTTTTTAAGTGGCCAATGGCTGATGTCCCATTCCCTGGTTATTTAGATTCAACAGCATACATTTTAAAGAGGAATTTAAAATGTCAATAACCAAAATAGGCTGGATTCCATACCCCACGAATTAACTGTATGACAGAGACGTTTAGACATTAGCTTGGAAAGAGTAGGGGGACATGTGGTCCTTCAAAAATATTTTAGATGTTAGACAAGCAAAAACTTGAAGACCACAGTCCCCAGGAACAGGTGGGAAGCGGGTCTTAAAGGTGACCGCTAAAGGCAGGTTTGAGCTAGCGGTGTTTGGGCGTGTCCTGCCAAGGGCAGCCCTGCAGTTGAGAGAGGCTAGAGAATGTGAGTGCCAGAGGGTCAGGGAGGCAGCCCTCTGGCCTGGAGTCAGCTGGTGACCATCCTGGACTGACCAGCTTAACGTCCATGATTCCTTCCCTGCCTCTGCACTGTCTCCCTACCCCTAACAAGTGGTACTCAGCCCTGGCAGGACTCACCTGGCAAGCACCATGAAAACCAGGGATCCCCAGGCCACGCCCAGGCCACTTAGGTCTGAGTCCCTGGGGGTGGGACCCAGGTCTCAGGAGGATTTTAAGCTCCCAGATGATTCCAAGGTAAGGTCAGGTTGAAAGCCTCTGACAAGCAATGCCCTCACCCAAGGTCAAAGTGTTTGGGGTTATTATTTGGTCGCCATGTAGATTGGTAGCCTGAGAAACAGGTGAATAAGTTTTGTTGTCTAGTGGGCTCCATCTTTGAGGTCCCCAAGTTTCCTCTTCC
This sequence comes from Furipterus horrens, assembly GCF_987537825.1. NCBI lineage: Eukaryota > Metazoa > Chordata > Mammalia > Chiroptera > Furipteridae > Furipterus > Furipterus horrens. The sequence continues at coordinate 7,604,952 of NW_028327171.1, forward strand.
GTATCTCAGATACAGCCCCTCTCCTCTAGCTCATTTGGAGGAGGGCCCTCTTCCTTTCTCTGCTCCTCACATGTTGGTCCATCTATATGAAAAATTCTTCTAGTTTGTCCCTTCTGGGGAGCTGAGTGGGGCAGAAAAAAATTAAGCTTTTTTTTTGTTCTTACCTGGAAAAAAGACATAATCCTTTTGACTTCTGTTTTTGTACCAAACAACAGGCTATTTATTTACTTGTAGTCTACGAAATGAACTGCTAAAGATTCTTAATGTTTCGTATGCACTAGATAACGTGGGGGAAGAAGAAACTTCTCTCTATCCTGAAGGTCCTCTGGCTAATGTAATAAAATCAAACAGGCGTGAGACAGATTAGCAAGAGAAAGTTGTTCGCATAGGTAGTTAGATATTAATAAAGGAAGGGAGCAAAGGAAGTAAGAAACTAAAAAGCCTGATCAACCAGGGAGCTGAATCAGACCGCTTGCTTCAATAGCAAGCTACAGCTCTGCACATTCCGCAAGGTATCCTCTGCCCTGGGGACCTAATCCCTGAAGAGGGCAGGAAGGATTGTTACCAATCATTATAGGGGGAGCAATAAAAGCAGCAGGAGAAATTCCTTTGCTGGGTGTAAGTTCAGTAGAAGCCAAGCTGGCACGGGGTCAGGTTTGGGGTCGGGGCATGCCTCTATGAGACATGTGCAGTAGGAGCCAAGATGGTAACCATGGAGACCCGTCTGTCTAGCCTGGGAGAAGGATTGGCTTGGATCTGCAATGGACAGATCTTGTATCATAGAAATGTACGCGTGAAACCTGTATGATCCTATTACCCAAGGTCACCTCGATCAATTTAATTTTTAAAAATTGAAAAACAAATAAAAGGAGGGGCAGGAGTTTCTCTTGAGCTGGAAGCTAAAATTGCCTTTAGCTCAAAACAATCTGCACCCCACTGAGGCACATGGGGTGGCTTGTTCTGAACCCCTACAGCCCAGAGTATCTCCAACTTACCTAAATGTATGACAATGCTGCAAGTCCCGAAGATAGGGGACGCTGACCATTAAAGGCGTTTTCATATAAGAAAATCCATAAATGATTTAACGACTCAGATTAAACAGCTGATCTTCACTTAAAAACATAAAATGTATTAATTTTATCCCACACGTTAAAACATCTGATGTCATATGTAAAAATTCCAGATTCCATATTACCATTCGATGAAGCCATTTCATTCCAACTGTACAGTCACATTTGTCCTCCTAATTCCTTGCCGTGACAGCCACCGCTTTCGAGGTAACAGTTCTCTAGAGTCTGTTAATGGTCTTCAGCTTTGTCTAATTTCTTTGAGTCCCAGCAAACTTACCCTAGCAGGGTGTTGTCCCTCGAAACTTTATCCCAAATTCTTAAGTATCTCTTTACCTAACATGAGAACATTGTTTCTTTTTCATTCCTTTTGTGGATGGACTTATATAACATAGACAGACACACTATTGCTTTTAAAGTGTTTGTTTTTTAAAGCTTGTTTTGAACACCCTAACCCGCTGAATGTGAGATCATACCACTTGGAATAATTCAATCAAGTTAAATATCTTTTCGTCTTTATCTTCTGAGAGTGAGTCAACCAGGTGGCTCCTCTTAGCATCCCAACCAAGCACTGACTGGGGTTATTTCAGGCCACTGTGCTTCCAGGAAAAAAGAAGCTTGCTTTTGAAAAAATAAAAAAGCAGCCGGTGTTCTATTTCACAATAAAAACATTAATTTAAAGAGCAAGTGTGAGAGCCTTAACATATGAGGAACTTTGTAAGAACTTCAATACTAGAAGGCAAGCTAGTCTTTTCTGGGGGACGATGTTTTCTTTGGGGGGACACTTTATTTAGAGATATATGCCATGATCGTGCTGCCTGAGGATTCTGATTTTTGTGACGCTATTTGTGTTGCTGGGAGTTGGCTGTGGTTTTCAGTTGCTGGTATCATGCGCTCTACTTATAAATTACTCTTTTGTTAGTTTTATGATTTTCCGTTTGCTTTGGGTTGTTTGGTCCTTTAAAGAGTAACGCATCCATGGAATTTTGAGGTAGCATTTTCTAGGAACTACACCCTGTCCCACTGGCATTCATATGCGGTCCCCAAACCCGGCCTGGTGTGCTGGGAGGGAGGCCTCACGCACAGGAGCCTGCTGGGGCCATGATGACATGTGGCCTGCGTCACGTGGATTAAAGCAGTCACATGTTTTTCTCAAGGGAAGTAGATTAAAATGGTTAGTTATTTGACATTTTATAGAGCATTGTCTATAATATTAAGTAATATGTAGAGGTTGATCCTGTTCTCCAATGCAGGCATAAATAAATGTGGGGGTGGGGAAACATCTATTTCCCCTCTTAGTTATTCTGGCCACTTGAATAATTAAAATGACCTAAGACAGCCCTGATCAAAGTGGCTTAATGAACTGGAGCGTCATCGCATACCTGAAAGGTCATGGGTTTCATTCCCTGTCAGGCCACATACCTAGGTTTCAGGTTCGACCCCGAGTCCAGGCATGTACGGGAGGCAACCAAGATGCTTCTCTCTTGCAGAGATGTTTCTCTCTCTCCCTTCTGCTCTCTCTAAAACAAACAAACAAACAAAAAGCAATGAAAAAATGTGCTTGAGTGAGGATTAAAAAGAGAAAGAAAAAATGACATAAAACAGATTACCAGAAGAAAATAATTATATTTAATTTCATATGTACATACAGAGGTTCCAGAAGCACATGAGCCCAAGGAGAAACCGGGCAGTTAAGGCTTCTCTGCCAGTTTGAGGAGAAAGGGGATAGCAGTTTGGACTTCAAAGGGGAAGAAAACTGTTTACATGGAAAAGCAAGTGTTTGGTGAACAAATGCTTCCTGGGCCAGCTCAACAATGGGGCTCAGAGGACTTTGACCACACACCGTGCTAGGTGTTCCCCGCCCCCTGCCCTTGTCTATCACACTAGTTCATATTAAACTGTAGTTACCTCTGAGGATAGCTCCCTTCCTGGAGCAGATCCTCTACTCAATCCCAGTCGGCAGTGGGAGGGGAGGTTAAAGGTTCTTTCTGAGTCTCCTTTCTTTAAAATAACCAGCTTAAAATAATCCTTATGCTGAAGAGACATACTTCAGGGTGATAGATTCTGTTCCCCTACAATATACGTATCTAGGGTGAGTTGGATAGTGACTCTCTTCATTTTTTTTATTGGGACCTTTTCTCCTGCAGAATGCTAATGTAGAGGTTGTCCTTTGTTCTAATTAAGTTTATTGGGATCAAAAAAAAGATGGTCAGTTCATTGATCTTTAAATTCTATTTTACTTTTGATTTCTAGGAGCCCAGGAGATATGTGCATAGGGGAGAGCCTAGTTGTGTGTGGACACACAAACATGCACACATGCTCTTGCACATGCGTGTGCATGCTAAAATCTCACGCCTGTGCAACTCATGTGTATACAGATGTGCATGTGTATTGCTCTAACATGATAACACAGACACATGCACACACACTTACATACAAACACCCAGTCATCCCTTGCTTTCTTTTCACAATTCTCTAAGTCAAGTTTCACCCAAGACCTGGCTGCTGTGCCTCAGTGGATTGAGCGTCAGCCTTCGAGCCAAGTGTCGCTGGTTCGATTCCCCGTCAGGGCACATGACTACGTTGCACGTCAGGTCCCCAGTTGGAGGCACGAGTGAGAGGCAACCACACAGTGATGTTTCTCTCCCTCTCTTTCTCCTTTTCCCTCTCTCTAAAAAAACAGACAAACAAACAAACAAATAAATTATAAACAAAAAATTATGAAAAAAAAAATGATTCACCCAGGGAGAGTGGGTGAGCTTTAAACTTTGCCGATGGCAGGAGAAGGGAAGGCAGAGAGAAGGAAAGGGTATGAAGAGTCATTGCAAGTTTCATATGCTCCATAATATATAATCGCCCTTTTATAGTTAGATGGAATGACCTGAGATGGTTCTTGTAAATTCTCATTTCTCTTCTCATGAAGAAAATTACTTAAATGATACAACCTGAAGTGAAAAACTGTCCCAAGGTCCAGTTCCACAGGAAGGAAGAGAGATTGTGGAACTTGACACTTGACACTGTTGGCATGTGGTCCATGGTGAGTAGCCCTCCAAGCTTCTGACAGCCGTCAGAGGCTGCCACAGTCAGACCGAGTCCTGGAGGGACAGGCGGACAAGGGCCAGAGCCAGAGCTGTGCCTCAGCCTGGTCGGATGCCCCTGGCAGGCTTGGACACCTCCAGGAGACACAAGATCTCCTCCAGTCTCCAAGGCGACACTCAGAGGTATTCATTCTGTTGTAGGTAAAGAAACTGAGGGCATTTTGCCTCTTGGTAGTAGTCTTAGGTTTGGGGACTTGTGAAGATTTCAGGAGCCATTATTTTCAAATAAAAAGTGTCTTCCTTCTTAATTGAATATATTGCGGTGACACTGGTGAATAAAATTACATAGGTTTCAGGTGTACAATTCTCTAACACACCATCTGTATACTGTATTGTGTGTTCACCACCCCAAATCATCTCCTCCCATCACCATTTACCCCCCTTTACCTTCTGGCTCCCCAGCCCCCTTTCCCTCTGGTACTCGCCAAACTGTGATCTGTACCTATGAGTTTTTTGAGGTTTTATTTTTTATTTATTTTTAATTTTTTGCTTAAATCCTGCACCTTTTTCACCCAGCCCGACAACTCCCTCCACTCTGACAGCTGTATCTAGGAGTCTGTTTCTTTTCTTTTTTTTTAAAAGATTTTATTTATTTATTTTTAGAGAGAAGGCAAGGGAGGGAGAAAGAGAGGGAGAGAAACACCCATGTGTGGTCGCCTCCTGCACGCCCCCAACTGGGCATCTGACCCACAACCCAGGCATGTGCCCTGACTGGGGATTGAACTGACGATCCTTTGGTTCGCAGGCCAGCGCTCAATCCACAGAGCCCATCGTAGGGCTGCTGGAATGGGTGACAGGAGACAACCACCACTTCTGCTAAGTTTGGAGAGGACAGAAGATGACATGGTGAATTTCAGGGTGTATTCCCATGACAAGTCCCTTTACCTCATTGCCTGGCAGTCTACAGCATTTTGTAGTTCAGGAGACACTTCTTACGTTGCGCTAAGTGAAATCAGCCAGTCACAGAAAGACAGGCACCATACGATTTCACTCATAGGTGGGATCTAATGAACAAACTGGACTAACAAACAAAATAGAAACAGAAATCCCAGTCTCCTTGATAGCAATTGGTCAGAATGCCCCAGTCTAAGCCAATCAACACATGGCATTTTCCTGATGGACAAGAATTGTTTCAGAGATAAACACATGACTGGTTATGGCCAATGAACCATTAAGGGAGGTTGGCTGGTGGCTTCCGGAAAGATTCCTAAAAGGGTGGCCTGTCCTGTCTCAGTGAATGTTAACAAATTCACAATGACTGCTGGCAGCCATCTGACAACCAACCACCTTCAGGAGGAAGCTCAGACTATGGATGGCAGACTGGAGACATAAAAATACTGTGATCTTGGGTGACTGTTATTTATTTTTATTTTTTCTTTAAACCAGGCAAGGTCCCAGTAGATGGCACATTAAAACTGGGGTCATTGGCAGCAGTTTAATAAGCAAACTACTTGAAAAAGGTGCAGAAGAGATAAGAGCAGGACCCCCTTGGAGTTTGTATCCATGGGAGCAGCAGCTCCAGCCTGGCCCCCACCCCTCAAGTCCTGAAAGGAAAGAGGAGACTTCCAGAGCTGGAGGCAGAAAGGGCTGCGTGGAGGGGACCTTCTGAGGTGGCGGGCTCATCTGTAGAGGCTGCAGCTGGCCTGAGGGGTCCCTGCAAAGTGAGAGCAGGGAGAATAAATGCCCAGCCTCACACCCTACTCAGCTAGGACCTCCTGCTGATGTTCTCCACGGGCCAACTTCAGCTGGAAGCCCAACCAGGCAGCCTGCTGGGCTAGACAGCCCTCCGAGCGGGGTAGGCGACGGGGAGCAGTAGGAACGGAAGCTTTCCAGCCCCTCATAGAGCCTCTGAACCAAGAAGGGCTGGCCCTGAGCTACAGGACATGGTCAAGTTCCTCTTTGAATTGGTTTTTATTTTCTCCTTTATTAAAACGCCCACCATACAACCTAGACCCCACTAGAATCCTACTTCTTATGCAGATATCAGGCTTTTAGCTGCCTGCTGCTCACTAGCTTATCCTGCATATTCAGGGTAATTGTTAGAGCCTGTCAGGTCTTTTTTTTCACCCATCCTTCACCCCGTCCCCTTTGGCAACCATCAGCTTGTTCTCTGTACCTATGGGTCTGTTTTTGTTTTGTCCAGATTCCACATATAAGTGAAATCATATGGTATTTGTCCTTCTCTGTCTGACATATTTCACTCAGCATAATAACCTCTAAATCCATGCATGTTGTTGCAAATGGTAAAATTTTATTCCTTTTTATTGAATATATATATATATATATATATATATATATATATATATATATATACACAGAGAAGGAAAACTCTTGACTCCAAAAAACCTCCGCTGCCTTGCGGCATACCTCTTCAGGGGAAAGGCTAAGGGAGTAAACCCTGACAGAAAATCCGGAGCCGGAGTCCCTAAGGCGGTTTGACGTTGTAGTCAACACCGGCAACTCCTGCGGCGCACCTGAAGCCAAGCTGTATTGACTCCGTCTTTCCCTTGGACCCTTCAGCTGCGAAGAGAGGGGGGGTCTGCTGCATGGGCAACAGCAGACCCTCCATATCACCCTGCCCAGGCTCTGTAGCTTCAGCTTCACTGGAGAGGACACTCCAGCGTCATCGCAAGATGTCGATTCAACACGGGAGGAGACAGATACCGTGTCACTCCCGAGTTGGACTGCACAGCCATTCTCGGCGGTGCAGATAGACTCTTAAGAAGCTACACCATCGTCTCTCGAGACGGACGGCTGCCGACGATATATATATATATGACATTTTCTTTATTCTTCACCTATTCATCTATCAATGGGCACTTAGGTTGCTTCCATATCTTGTCTATCACTGGTAATGTTGCAAGAAATATAGGGATGCATATATCTTTTCTGATTAGTATTTTTGTTTTCTTTAAATAAGTACCCAGAAGTGGAATTGCTGGTTCACATGGCAGTTCCGTTTTTAATATTTTTGTCAGAACTCCATAGCGTCTTCCATAGTGGCTGCACCAATTTACATTCCTACCAGCAGTACGCGAGGCTTCCCGTTTCCCCACATCCTCACCAGCACTTGTTTGCTGATTTGTTGGTGATGGCCATCCTGATAGATTTGAAGTGATATCTTATTGTGGTTTGATTTACATCTTTCTGATGATTATTGAGCTTGAGCATCTTTTCATATGTCTGTTGGCCATCTCTGTGTCCTCTTTGGAGAGATGTCTATTCAGGTCCTCTGCCCATTTTTTAATTGGATTGTTCTTTTTGTTGGTTTGTTTGTTTGTTTGGTGTCAAGTTGTATGAGTTTCTTATATATTTTGAGTATTAACCCCTTATTAGATGTATCATCGGCAAATATCTTCTCCCATTTAGTAGGTTGTCTTCCTGGTTTAAGTTGGCTTCTCTGTTTCTTGTACCCCAAAGCATCCTGATATACATACACAAAACATTTTATACACACAGCTATTCTAAAACAAATGTAATGTTATGGGCGACTTGAAAGAGAACGAGGAAACTCATAGAAGGGTGTCCAGGCCTAGACACCAGTAGAGCCGTCAGAATGCCACCTCCTGAGTAGAAAGAAGCTCCGAGGGCACACTGTGTGGCAGGAGCCTGGAGCCAGCTCAGAGCAGGAAACACAGGGCGGGGCAGTGACTTCCCTCCCGGGGACCTAAAGCAGGACTGCTTTTCATAAAGACTGTTTGCTTAACATTGGAAGGGGGTGGAGTTAACCATAAGCCTAAGGGCCATAATACATGCGGGAAGAAAGAGGAGCCATAAACAGACAAAAGGAGAGGAGACTGAAAAATAATGTTTCAAAGCAAAGGATAAAAATAAATGCCTTGAAAACAGTTCCACGAAGTACAACAAATAGAAGACCGCTTCTGAGGAAGTCTGAATATTAGAGGGATCATCAAAGGACTTTAGCTTCCTGGGTGTGATCTAAACGTCAGAGGAGAGAATAATAATAGAAAGAAAGAAACAATAAGAGGCAGAACAACTCAAGCAGCTATGAATCAAGAAGAAGTAGATTTTTAAAAATGACTCATTGGAAATGCTAGAATTTTTTTTTAATGTAAATATTGATATAAACAACTTTAAAAACAGCATACACCCTGAAGTGGACATGGTTAAAGAGAAAATTAGTGAAATAGGAGATTATACGATGGAATTAATGCTAACAGGACAGAGAGACAAAGAAATGAAAATTATGAAAGAGAAATAATATGGAGAATAAAATGAGATGCTCTGACATACATCTAACAGGAGTTTCAGGATTTGAGAACATAGGAAAAGGTGGAGGAAATATCCAAATTATAATAGCTAGTGATTTTCCAAAACTGAAGAAAGACATGATTTTCCAAATAGAAAGGTAACGCTGAGGAGCAAGCAAAGCACCTAAAAATAAACCCACAGTCGGGACATTGCAGGAGAGATGCAGAACCTCAAGGGCAAAGAGAAAATCTAAAAGCTTCCAGAGAGAAAACCATAGGTCATCTACACAAAGAAACAATCATTAGACATCATCTCAACACCCAGAGGGGAGGTGATGAGTGAAAACTCTCAAAAGGCAGAGGAAAATGCCTTTCAACCTAGAATTCTGTAAACAACCAAACTATTATGAAGACTGAATGCACAGTAAGAACTTAGGACTTAAAAAGACGGAGGAGTGTCACGTAGACTTTGACGAAAGAACAACAAAATCAGGGGCTCTCAACCTTGATGTTCATTAAACCACCTGGGGAATTTCTTTTTTTTTTTAAGATTTTATTTATCTTTAGAGAAAGGGGAAGGAAGGGAGAAAGGAAGGGAGAGAAACACTGATCAGTTTTCTCCTGCATGTGCCCAAACCCGCAATACAGTCATGTGTCCTGACCAGAAACCGAGCTGATGACCCCTCGCCTTGCAGGACAACAACTGACCCACTGAACCACACTGGTCAAGGCCTGGGGAAAATGTTAAATCCCAGTGTCCAGGCCACATTCCAGAGCCAAGCATCAGTTCTTTATAGCTTCTCTAGGTCATTCCAGTGTCCAAACAGGGTTGAAATCACTGTTCTGCCTCAAAACTTTAGGCAGATGAAAAACAAAACCAGGAGATTTTACCAAGAGCACACAGATCAGTAACCTACATCAGTTCAGGTCATTAACTATTTAGGGGGGAGGGAAAAAGCCCTCCGTAGCAGTTTTATTGGTTCAGGTGAGGTAGTTATGGGACAATCTGAATTTCTGCTTACTTCATTCTATCCTTGGGGGGGGGGGCTCACTTCCTGAAGGAGCTTTCAAGTTTCCCCAGGGGTAGCCAAGTTTGGGAACCACTGAGTCAGGGATTCTCTGGGCCAAGGACGCCAGGAGAAGCAGAGAAGGTGGAAGCATTGAGTCTGATGACCAGTCCTGGAAGCCACTCAGACATCATGGATTGCTGTCTTTTACAAGGTACAAATATGGCCCATTTTCACAATGGTATTAGACAAAGAATTCACTCATTAACCAAGGTAATGTGCTCTGAACACACTGGAAATATCTAGAGAATTTGTGAGAAATTTAAAGAATTGCTTACTTATATTTCTCCTGGGTCTACTTTTGCTTTTCTTATCTGGGGTGTGACCACAGATCAGAACCCTTATCGTAGCTGTAGGGCTTTGAACAGATCAGCTTATTATTTTAGTGTGGTTACTTCCTTAAGAAGCCCTGGCTGGTTTGGCTCAGTGGATTGAGCGTCGGCCTGCGAGCTAAGTGTCGCTGGTTCGATCTTCCAGTCAGGGCACATCAGAGAAGGAAAACTCTGACTCCAAAAAACCTCCGCTGCCTTGCGGCATACCTCTTCAGGGGAAAGGCTAGGGGAGTAAACCCCGACAGAAAATCCGGAGCCGGAGTCCCTAAGGCGGTTCGACGTTGTAGTCAACACCGGCAACTCCTGCGGCGCACCTGAAGCCAAGCTGTATTGACTCCGTCTTTCCCTTGGACCCTTCAGCTGTGAAGAGAGGGGGGGTCTGCTGCATGGGCAACAGCAGACCCTCCATATCACCCTGCCCAGGCTCTGTAGCTTCAGCTTCACTGGAGAGGACACTCCAGCGTCATCGCAAGATGTCGATTTAACACGGGAGGAGACAGATACCGTGTCACTCCCGAGTCGGACTGCACAGCCATTCTCGGCGGTGCAGATAGACTCTTAAGAAGCTACACCATCGTCTCTCGAGACGGACGGCTGCCGACGACGACTTCCTTAAGAGTTAATTTGGTTATGAAAGATAAAGTGATTGTTCAGGGCTTTTGTGGAAATCTAGTGACCTTTACCCAAGTATTTCATTTTAATTTATTTCAATATTTACACAGAGCACTCGCGGCCTCCTGCCCTGTCATAAACGAATCCAAAATGAGGAAGACAGCATTTCTGCCCTGAAACTTAAACTTCGTCTCAAATAACCAAGCTCAGGATGGGCATTGCAGACGTCACTGCCCAAGGAATCAGATGATGATACCTACCGTGCAGGCCCAGAAGGCAGGCTCAGAGGGGGGGTTATTTATAGGGGCACTAAAACCAAAACGTTCATTAACAGGACTGTGTATGCCAAGGACATTTCTGGGCTGTGGGGAGACCCTTTCACTAAAATAAAAGCTGGCCAACTTTTGAAGAATTCAGGTATTTACTTTTATAAATCAAACATTGCTGCCCAGCCTCTCTGTGTTTTCCACACTTTATACACATGAAAATCCCACAAGTGTGTAGTATAAACTGCAGATCCCCTGGGTCTCCCTCAGAGACTGTCAGTGAGTCTGGGGTAGGGCCTGGAATCTGCATTTTTAAGCCAGAATCCCACTTGGAGGAACACTGCACCGTTCCCTGAAGGTTTGCTCTCTTCCTCCTGCAGGACCCCCTCCTCCTCCGGCCAGGTGACCCCAGCATCCTCCAGGCAAGGTCACTTCTCCAACACCCTGAAACCCACCATACAGGGGAGTGACCACTGTGGGAATAAAAAATGTAACATATTGTTTCTTTCCTGGAACACTTCACAGGTGTCGAAGCTTTGCTGCTGGAAACTCACTTGCCAGGGGTGACAGCTGTCCCCATGAAAGGCCATTCAGTCCCAGGGTGGGGGCTACTGCGAACGGGGTGCTGCAAGGAGAGCTGGGCTATTTGTGTGTCTCCAAGGACGTCGGACTGGTTTGATTCCTTCTTTTTGCACGTGGGGAAACTGAGGTTTACACTGGCAACTGGCTTGCCCGGGTCCCAGCTCTGGGACAGAATCCAGCCCCTCCCCTTCACTCCAGACAGCTTTGCTCTGTTTCCTTTTTGCCCCACCAGACTCCTCCATGATTTTCATGGGTCACACTCTTCCATGTTTGGGTTCACGTCAAGAGTGGCTTCCCACGTTCTGAGGGCTTCTATCAGCACAGGAGGTTTGTGGTATGTTGACTTTCTGGGCCAACAAACCCACACAATTTGTCCAAAGACTGGGTGTGTGGCCCAATGGAGAGGTAGAGAGTCCCCAAATTCCTCTGGCTAGTACAGGGGCTCAACCTCCGACCTGGGGCAGAATCACTCATCCTTCTCAGGGATTTTCTAGAACAAAATTTGGCCAGGATGCAAATACAACTCTTGTTTCTCAGGAGGGTAATGGGTGTATAGCTCTCTCTTTCTCTGTCTCTGTTCTCTCTGTCCCTCTCTCTCTCTCTCCTGCACACACACCTCCCAGATTAGGGGCTTCCATTGGTCTGTCTGGCCAAGATCACCGTTCTGGAGAAAGGACAGGAATGTGACCCAGGATGGTGTCAGCCTCACTCCACTGTTCCCCAGGCAACATGGACAAGGGAGGGTCAGGGACCTGGACTGGGGGCCTCCACTGTGGTAGCCAGAATGAGCCCTGGGTGGGTCGTGGGCACCCCCATTGGTGGAGAGAAAGTACTTCGGCAGGAAGGTGCTCTTCCGAGACTTTCACCCTCCTGCAATTTCCACGAAGTTCCAGAAAGCAAACCATGAGGAGCAGGGGTTGGAGCGAAGCTGCTGTTGGCAACACTGTTCCCAGAAATTGACGGGGAGGAGGGAGGAAAGAGCAAAATGGGAAAAGCCAGCATTCGTGCTGCCTGTGACCTACCAGACCCAATGAGCAGAGACAGGGATGGGATCTGTATGGCGCTTTATTCAGATGGTTGGCGATCTGACAGGACAGCAGGTTTGTACCCTAACAGACTGTCTCCCATTCCATTATAAATGGACGTTTTTTATGAGGAGAAGAAAAGTATAGGTGAGGGGGTCGGAATTCACGTAAAAAGTTTGTGGGATAAAAGCTGCAGCATTTTTTCCATCCTGGGCGGAGATCCTTGTGCCCTGGATGGTGGTCTTTGTGTCCTGGGCTGTGGTTCCTCACCCTGGAGCACAATAATGGCTCAGATACCTTGCGGTCCTCCTGAGGCACAAAGGGGGAGCTTCTTATGGTTTCTAGGAGTCGAGGTGGGTCCCACCTCCAGTCCCTGAAACAATAGCTTTTCACATACATTGATTATTAGCTGTTACCTGAAACTAAAATTTTCCAACATTTGAGTCCCCCGTCAAGAGATCCTATGAGAACTGGGGGGAACCACAGGGCTACGAGAAGGGGACATGGGAGCGGGACAGGGGAGAGAAGAGCCTCAAAGATGGAGAATCCTGTAGGTAACGGGCACTTTCCACTGAGGCGAGAGGAGGAAGAGGAGGCGGATGGGGGTGAATATCACCAGGACAGACAGTGAGGAGAGCTGGGTGGGCCCTGAAGGCAAATGGCCACAGGAGGGCATTTCCACACCAAGATCTCTGAAACACACAACCCCACTCCCTCCCCTGCCCCTTCTTCCTCTTCTTCTTCACCTCCTCCTCCTCCTCTCTCTGCCTCTCCTGAAATAAAGCTTTACCTTTATGCAGCTTCCAGAAAGAAGTATATATTAATTAATCTTCTCTTTGAGTTGAGACTTGATACATATTTCCAGCTGGAGGATCACGATTTTCTGTGAAGCACAACATGTAGGAGCACCCATTTCTGCGTCTCCTGGGCATGGCTCATGGTCTGCCATTGGCCGAGGCCGGGCGGGAGGAGGTGTGGGGCGCTTGGAGCCCGGCCTGAGCTGGGTTGAACTCCAACCTGGTCACCTTCACCTCTCCCAGTCCAGCATTGGGCTGAGCACACTCCAGTCATCATTGCAGGTTCCTGGAAGTGTCTACAATGCACTTGCCCTCTGGGTGACACCTTCTTAGGTTTCTTCCCCGAGTTTAGTCAAGTGGCTTCCCGTGGTGACCGGTGTGTTTCTCAATCACTTGTTCCTGGAAACCAGAGAAAACTGTGGTTCCCCAAACACCAGCATGTTTCCCGGTTGTTAAATCTGGGGTTTGGAGCGGGGGTTGTTTTAAAGCTTTCCCTTCAAACAACTTCTGGCTGATACTCAGTGCGGCATTAACTTCCTTAGGGCTTTTCCACGGTGCCTTATTCCTATCAAGGGATTTATCATCCTGATAATTCAAGGACGAGGGACCTGGACTTCCTGTGGCTATAGAATTGCCCCCAGCACACAGCATGTTCTGTGCGTTTCTCCCATGACCCCTTCCTCTCCCCCCAGTTCTGCCATAGATCCCCCCTCCCTGCCCCGAGAATATGATTCAAAGATCGGTATTGAGGCCTGTGGTGTTTCAGTCCGAAAACACAGCCGGACTGATAGTCACTGCACAGCATCGGTTGTAGCCTTTCAGCAGCTGTCACTGCATCCTGTCAGGTGGTATTTAAAATTAGCTGGCAGCGGTCCCCACTTGCCGTTAGGATCTCCCTCAAGGGACACAACATTTAGTGTTTTTGAAATTGCATCTGTTCTGGGACCCTGTTGCTCTATTTGAACGTTATAAAAGGTGTTATCTGCCCGTGTCCCAATATACTAGACGTGATCATCATCCAATGAGGAATAACAGGACGTGCCGGCTTTCAGATGGACTTCTGGGTTTAATGCAACAGATGTGCAATGAGAAGGGAAAGGTGATGAAACCCCGTCAGTGGTTTAGAACGAGGATGAAACCCCTTGTTCAAGTTCATTCCCCTCCAGCCACGCTCACTGCTTGCTCTCCCTCTGGCCTCAGGAATCCTGCATAAGCTGTTCCTTCGTCCTGAATGCTGTTCCCTGCTCCCTTCTCTCAGGCCGGAATCACCCTCACTCTAGCCTCGGAACTCTCCTCCCAGAGCAGGTGAAGCTTTCCCTGGCTTCCCGATGAGCTCACATCCCCACAGCTCCTGCTCTGACAGCACCCCACACCCCCTGCAGTCAGTTGGTCTGTGGGGCTGGATGTCTGCCTGTCTGTGATGCTCTCTCTCCATACCTGCTCCTGCCCAGAAAAGCAGGCATGGACCATGGAGAGGCTGAGCTGCCGAGTGAGGGACTCACTGTCCTAAGCACTTTGTGAGTTTCTCATGGTGAGTTCATGCAATAAACCTGTAGAAGAGGGTTCTGGAACAAGAGTAACTAGGCCATCCCTGCCCCCATTTTATGGATGAGGAAATTGGGGCTTAGGGAGAGCATATCTGTTGTTCAAAGTCCAAGGTTTGGTGAATGGTAGACTCCAAATTCTGAAGCCGTCCCAACTTTTTCTTAAGCGAGACCTGGCCTTGACTGAGTAACCCAGACAGTCGTCCTAAAACTTACTTCCCTCGGGCTCCTTGAAGCCTGATGTGTAACCCACAGGGTTTCCTACCTGGTGACCTGGGTGGGGCTCTCTTGGAGGGAGAAGCCAGGGGATCAGCTCCCAGGCCCCTACCTCTAGGAAATCTTGTGGAGGGCGGGAGAAATGGTCACGGGTGTCCACACAGAGGGAAAGCAGGTCCTGTGTCCTCCCACATGTGGGAGGGGTGTCAGCTGCTTCCGCAGTGAAATTCAATGAATGAACGGACTGATGAGAGAATGAACCCTATCAGCCTTGCAATGATAGCCTGGGAGCTACTTCTGGAAACTGGTTTCTATGTGAAATGGGGTTCTGTCATGAGGTATAACCCTATTACAATCCTTATCAGCCTTTTATACTGGAGTGAAAATTAGTGTTCGCTTGCCCTTCTGCTGCCCGTTGACAGCTGGCTGTATGGAAAGAAAGGTGGGGAGACATCTGGGTTCCCCAAGGCTGAGGGATCTAAAGTGCCAGGAGGGAATGGAAGGACCCTGAATACAATCTTTGTCCCATTTGTCACCTGCAGGATTGCCTCATCTCAGCTGAAAGCCCCAGAGAAACTACCTGGTATCCGAGAGCCGTGAAGATTTGGAATCATAGAAAGACCAAGCCTGGCTTTAAGATCAACTCACTTCTGGCACTCCCTTCTCTGGGACAGACAGCACTGAGCCAACATGCTCCCAACCCAGGGTACATGGGCATGTGTTCCTCCAGGGACCCCAAGAGGCTCCTAGGTGCCCAACTGCCCTGCTCTGAGGTTTGGGTGTTCCCAGCAGCATGTCTATGTTTGAATGGGCTCTAGGATGAGAGGCCACTGCTCTCTTAACCAGGCCGCAAACATACCTCATGTCTCTCAGGTCCATTTCTCAGAGGGGATTGGATGATGTTCCAGCTGCTCCATACAGAGGCCACGAATAGTCTGCAGAGGAGCCCACTGGTGCTCAGGGTAAACCTGAGAGACAGATGACCAATGAGCAGCTGGAAGAGCATCCTCCCCGCAGTCAGGGGCCTCCCAGTGCCTCCTGGGCTTCGAGCAAGCATTTCCTCTCCTCTTCACCAACCTGCCTGCTCCCTCCCCACCCCCCAGGCCCTTTTCTCACTCTCTCCCATCACAGGTGGGTCCCCAGGGGTCGGGTGTGCACTGGGGAGGGGGCTGGAAGGGGACAAGCCCAAGATCCCAGCCTGCGGACTTTGCCAACATACTGGGAACTAGCGGCTCTGGAATTTATCTGTCTGCTTAGTCACTGACTGGTCATGTGACCGGTTATGAAGCCAGTTGCCTCTTCGCTCAGCCCTTTACATAAAATGAAAATAGTGCTCCATCTACTTTATAGGAAGGCTATGAAACAAATCTAGTATTTTATAGCATAGTGAAATAGCCTGAAACTCCAAGTTCCAATTATAACGTTGTTAAATATAATGTCAACCTACACGAGCCATCTTGATACACCCAGTAAATGCTGGGTGTACAGATGAGTGAGAAATAAGCCCACTGTGCACTCCTAGAGTGAGCTTGTTTTGTGTTTGAAGGAAAACAAGCAGTCTCCTAGGAGAAGTCATAATGACATGGCCCAACTTCACTATGCATGTGGTCCCCAAATCCTCCAGCGGAAAGTCGAATCTGACGTGTTTGTAGTGTCCCAGGTGAGGAGAAACACAATGGTCAAGTTCTCCAGGAATCACATCTTCGACCCAGGCCCCAGAGTATTCATGTAGGTAAAGGTCTTAGAAAAATGAGCGGTCCATGGCACCCCCCACCCCCTGCATCACAAAACTCACAAGGAGAGCCAGTGAAAACAACAGACAGCAAGATCGAACCCACAAAGACCCCACACCTTGGAATGATCAGAAGTCTATCTTGTAAGTATGTTCCCTTCACATCAAGAAAAAGAAAGCTTGGAAATACGAGGGGATAAGAAAGCAATGGTGCAGATTTTAAAAGCACTAAATGGATCACTAAATTAAAGTGATGATAATGAGAATTGAAAACCCCAGAGTGGCAGAGAGGAGAAAGCTCTTCCTTAGAGCTCCAACCAATAACCAAGAAAGGGGTGAGAGAAATGGAAAATCTCCACTTGGCCAACAGCACATAATTCACTGTTCCAAGCAAGACTCATCAACGGATGCTAAAAATAATGGGCAAAAATGCTATAAGAAGCAGGATGTTTGCATTGTGGCAAAGTGTCTCCCCACTATGGGTGAGGAGGGATGGTGACCTCATGGCAGACATCACCTGATGAAGTGATTACAGGTAACACCCCCAGTAACAGGACACCTGATGTCAGAGCTTCCTGATATGATACACAGGAAAGGACACGTGTCGCTACTGTGGCATTTCTGCCCAAAAGGCATAACCTGAATTACATCACGAGGAAACACTAGAAAATCCAAATGGAAGGTCATGTTACTGAAAAACTGGTTAGTCCTTCTCAAAAGAGTCAAGATCGTAAAAGCCAAAGAGAAAAAAAAAGATAAGGAAGATCAGGTTAAAGAGGACTGAACAGACATGACAACAATATGCAACTTGTGATTCTGGACAAGAAAAAGGACCTTTGGGGGACATTGTAGGACTTGAGTAGGTCTAGATGAGATGGTAGCATTGTACCAATGTCACGCTCACCTTGCTGATGCACAGTGGTTGGTGAAGATGCTCGCATTTGGGGCAGCTGAGTGAAGGCATCCGAGAATTCTGTGACCTATATTTTCTTTAAAAATTTATTTATTTTTAGAGAGAGGGGAAGGGAGGGAGAAAGAGAGGGAGAGAGACAGTGATGTGCAAGAGAAACATTGATTGGTTGCCTCTTGCACACGCCCCAACCAGGGACCTGGCCTGCAACCCAGGCCTGTGCCCTGACTGGAAATTGAACTTGGGACCTTTTGGTTTGCAGGATGTCACCCAACTGAGCCACACCAGTCAGGGCCTATGTCCTATTTTTGCAATATTCTTGGAAGTCTGAAATTATTTCAAAATGAAAAGTTAAAAGATGAAAACATTTAATAGTAAGGTGAAGGATACTTTTTTTTTTAAGTTATCCACAATGGAGCTCAGAAAGACAAAGAAATGGAAAATATACAAGGGAGACTGAGGCATAAAAGACGGAATGAGAAAATCTACAATTATCAAAATTCCACAAGAAGATAACCAAAAAAATGGAAGAGTTGCAAGTTTCCAAAAAAAAGCTAAGAATTTTCTAGAATGATGGAAGACACCAACCCTCAGATCCAGGAAAACTAAATGACTCCATGGCAAATAAATTTTGAAAAATTCCATAGCTAAACTGCAAAGAGCAAAAACAAAAAGAAAATTTATATTCATAGAATTACACTCAAACTAGGAAAAAGCAAGGGTGTCCACTCAACATGTCAGCTCAGCATTAGAAAAATACATTAAAGGAGTAAAAATCGGGAAAGGAGAAAAATGACATTTGTTCACAGGCAACATAGTTGTGTATGTCATGGAGAAAACCCTAAGGAATCTACAAATAACTAGAACCAATGTGTAAATTTAGGAAGATTTCAGAATGCAAGGTCAGTATTTTAAATAATCAACTTTTTCTGCATATTAGCAAAGAAAAATGGAAGATTAACTTAAAAATATCATTTATAACAGTATTAAAAATAAAATACACGGAGATAAATTGAACAAAAAGCCTACAATACCTCTACATTGGAAAGTAAAAATCAGTGCTGAGAGAAATGTAAATATACCTAAATAGCAGATGTAGCTATATTCATGGATCAAGATGCAATTGGAAGCAGTGAGTCGTTCCTAAATGCATCTGTAAATTAAATACAATCCTAGACAAAATTCCAGCAGCTTTACTTTTATGTAAAATGTAGCCAATTAATAATTTTCATTTAAAATTTTAATTCTAAAATTATCATGGAAATACAATGGACCTAAAACTGCCAAAAAAATTGCTTTGAAAAAAGAATAACATCAGAACTGTCACTGCCTGATTTCAAGGTTTTCCTTAAAGCTACAATACAGACCACATGGGCTTGACCGCAGGGTAGACAAACAGATCAGTGGGACAGAATAGAGTGCAGCAATACACTCATACGTATCTGGTCAATTGATTTTTGACAAAGGAGCCAACACACTTCAATGGGGGAGAGGACTGCGTTGAAGCTGGAACAAAAGATTTCCTGTCTCAGGACCTCGCCCCTCCCTTATAAGTACACAACAATGAAGTCGCAGTGAATTATTGACTGAAACATAATAACTACAGCTACAAACTTCTATTTGAGGGGGAGGCAAGGATTTTTTTCGGCAGGACACAGAAAGCATAAGAGAAAAAACTGATTATTGGATGTCATCGAAATGGCAAATCATTGAGAAAATGAACAGGCAATGCACAGACTGGGAGAAAATATACGTAGTACACACATCTGACAAAGAACTTGTCTCCAGAATATATAAAACACTGTTATAACTTGATAATAAGATGGAAGAATATAAAATTTAAAAAGACGAATAACCCAATAAAAATGTGGACCAAAAGCTTGAAAAATATTTCACATGAGAAAATATACAAATGGTCAATAAGTATGTGAAAAAGTGTTCAACAGCATTAGACATCAGGAAAATTCAGATGAATGCCATAATGAAATGGCTATGTCAATATTAATGACATAATGACATTAATTAACGTTAATAGTAGTGTTACTGCATGGAGGCCTGGGCCAGAGCGAGTCTGCCTCGGGCCAGCTGTAGTGTGCGGGCTCTTGGCTTCATGTAGGAAAGATTTCACAATACAGGTCCAGGTCCTATTGTGTTATAAGGGTGAGTTCATTAAAGCTGAGGTGGTGAAACAAGAAAGGGCTTAGCATAGAGGAAGCAACAGGAGAGCCCAGGCTGGGCTCCCTTAGCCTGTTACCGAGCAAAGGGGGGCTCGGTCATGTGGCGCTTGGGGGTAAGACCCAACAATTAGTGTTGAGAAAAACAGGTCTTTATTTACAATATTCCAACCTGGGGGAAAGGGCGGTGCTGGGAGCACTCCTTCTCAGAGCCCTGTTCTCCCCTGAGACCCAGCTCTTCCCTTGCTCCCCAAAAGGCTATAAGCCAAAACCAAGCCCAACAGTTCCCCATCCCTTATCTGTCAGCTTTGTCCTTCAGGATCTGGGGTACATTGTCATCAACCTCCATATAACAGTCCAGAAAAGCATGTGCCATGCTACACTGGATCACGGTGAAGTCCAGGAAAGGCACAAGTCCTAAGAGAGTTTCCTTTCTGTATGTCCCAAGTCCCAAGAGTCCAGATAGAGTCTGGGTCTGCAAGGCAGAGTCCTTGGTGGCTTCGGAGCCAGCTGGAGCGGGCACGATCAAAGCAGCAGCGCGCCTGCTCTCCCACCAGCCCAGGCTGCACGGCCGGATCCTGACTGCAAGCTGCATAGCTGCTGCTTCCCACAGGGCTGCTACAGCCTGCTGCCCCATCACGCTCCTCTAGCATGCTCCTTCCATTGTGCTTCTTCTCATGGTGGATGGCAGGGCCCTTCTACATCCTTTCAAACCGCATGTCCCCATTCCTTCAGGATGGCTCCTTTCCTTAGGACTCTCTTCTCCAGGAAAGGCTCAGCTCTCTCCTTGTCATTGATACGCAAAGCATCTTAAACAGTATCAGCCTTAGCTACCAGCCTGCCATAGATATGCAAAGTACCTTAAAAGCTATATTATTGGACTTCTGGCCAAGATGGTGGCCTAGACAGACATGCTGTGTTTCCCTTCACAACTAAGAAGGAATATAACTACTTCAAAACTAGAGACGACCAGAAGTTCCAGAAAATCGAGCTGCATGGAAATCCAGCAAACAACGATATAAAGAAGAAATACTCATCCAGACAGGTGGGAGGGGCAGAGCCAGGGCAGAAAAGACATGGTGTGGTGGTGGCAGCAGCAGTGGCAGCAGCAGCGGCAGCAGCAGTCCAGCAGCAAGTGCAGTCAAACATTTAAAACAGTTGAGAGGGACACCTGGGGAGCACTCCTAGCACCAGACCAGACCACACAGCTCACAGTTCCAGCTCCAGGGAAGAAAATAAAGCCTCATTGCCTCTGACTGTGCAAACCAGTGGGGGGTGGGGCCGAGGCAGAAACTGCTGGTCTCTCAGCAGAGTTCGTTTGTTTAAAGGACCCCCACAGTCCTAGAATGTCTGCAGACCCACCTACACTGGAACAATGGCCAGGGCAACAGCAACAGCTAGAGAGATATCAGGCCCATACAGAAGTGGGAGAAGTGCCTGGAAAAGGGGCAAGTGCTGAGCAGGTGGCATTGTTCCCTCTCAGACCCCTCCCACACACACAGCACCACAACATGGTGAAACAGGTCACCCTGTACTGTTGCATACCTAAGGCTCCACTCCTTACAATGTAACAGGTGCGACAGCTCTACCCAAGATACAGAGGCAAACAAACATAGCAGCCTGTCAAGATGAGGAGACAGAGAATTATGGCCCAAAAGAGGGAACGGATCAAGGTTCCTGTGGGAGAAATAAGCGATGAGGAGATAGCCAACTTAACAAACAAGAAGATAGCCAACCTAACAAATTCAGAGTTCAAAACATGGGTGATAAAGAGGCTCACAGGCTTGACAGATATGCTCAAGTATGGCAAACACATAAGGGAAGAATGTGAAACAAAGGAAGATCCACACAAAACCAACGGTGAAGAGAAGTAAACTGGGGTTCAAATAAATGGTTTGGAATAAAAGGAAGAAAAAACAGTCAACCAGTATAGAAAGAGGAAAGAAGAATTGAAAAAAATGAGAAAAGTCTTAGGAACCTCTGGGACAACTTTAAATGTGCCAATATCCAAATCATAGGGGTGCCAGAAGGAGAAGAGGAAGAGCAAGAAATCAAAAGCTTATGTGAAAAAATAATGAAGGAAAACCTTCAAAATTTGGTGAAGGAAATAGACATACAAGTCCAGGAAGCACAGAGAGTCCCAAACAAGCTAGACCCAAAGAGGACCACACCAAGACACATCATAATTAAAATGCCAAAGGTTCAAGATAAAGAGAGAATATTTAAAGCAATAAGAAAAAAGCGGAGAGTTACCTACAAAGGACTGACTATAAGACTGATTTCTCAAAAGAAACTTTGCAGGCAAGAAGGGGCTGGCAAGAAGTATTCAATGTGATGAAAAGCAAGGACCTACTACCAAGACTACTCTATCCAGCAAAGCTGTCATTTGGAATGGAAGGGCAGAGGAAGTGCTTCCCAGACAAGGTAAAGCTAAAGGGGTTCATCATCACCAAGCCATTATTATATGAAATGTTAAAGGGACTTATTTAAGAAAAAGAAGATCAAAACTATGAACATTAAAATGACAACAAACTCACAACTATCAGCAACAGAACCTAAAAAAATAAAAACAAAATCTAACTAAGCAAACCAGAACAGGAACAGAATCATAGGTATGGGGATCATTTGGAGGGTTATCAGCTGGGAGGGGGAAAGGGGAGAAATGGGGAAATGGTGCAGAGACTAAGAAGCATAATTGCTTGGTACAAAATAGACAGGGGGGAGTTAAGAATAATATAGGAAAGGGTAAAGCCAAAGAACTTATGTGCATGACCCATGGACATGAACTATGGGGGGTGGAACTGCTGGAGGGAAGTGGGGTACTGGGTGGAAGGGAGCAAAGGGAAAAGAAATTGGGACTATTGTAACAACATAATCAATAAAATATACTTTTTAAAAAAGCTGTATTATCTCCTTCCCCCAGCCCCCCTAAACTATGGGCTGTGGGGACTTTGGGGGAGGCAGCTGTTACAGGCTCACTGGGAAGTCAGATAAAATGGGACTTTGGTGACAGGTTAAGGGATCAGCCTGGGACAAGCTGCCAGCTGCCCATTGCCTTCGAGTCCAGGAGACTCATACCTGTGTAAAAAGAAGTGGCGGGTTTGGACGCAGGAAAGGGATGGGACAGGCTGCTCCCCAGAGGGAGAGCACATGCTGGGCCCTTTGTCTTGAGGCTTTTCTCTCTCTCATTCAGGTGAGAATCTCAGGGGAGGCCTCAGGGTTTCAGGAGAATATTCATCAGTTTTCCAGGTGTGCCCTTTCAGGGCTGTGCTCTCCACTGATTGGTCAGCGCCAGGACAGGGGGTCTTTAGACATTACAGCTGGTCCTAGGTCATCCACCTGGTTTTGCTGCTTTTCTGAGCCTGGAGCTGAAATACAACTGAGGCCTAGATGATACCTATCAGATGTTCTCTGCAGGGAGGAAAGGCCAGGGGAGCCAAGGTTACCCCTCCCAGACCCTTGGGGTCTTCTTGCCCTGGTGACCATCTGCATCTGGCTGTGAGTTGCTTGGCCATTGTGGTCATATAGCTGTCACAGTTTCCTACTCCACTTTGCCAAGGACTTTCCCTACCTTCTTACTATCCTGCCTCAGTAGTGATATTCGAGTAGCCAATAAAATGGCTAACATGAATAGCACTGACCACTCTGCAAGTTGTCAGGGGTGTAGACCAATTGCAACTCACATACCTTGCTGGAGGGAACGTAAAATTGTACAAACACTTTGGAAAACCGGCACTTTCTCAGAAAGTTACACATGCACCTACTCAGTAATTTCAGTCCTAGGTATTTTTCCCAAAATAAAAACCGATGTCCACAAAAAAGACTTACACATGAATATTCGTGTGCAATAGCTAAATCCAAGTGTCTATTAATAAAAGATCAAATAAATACATTGTAGACTATCCGTACAATGGAATAAACACTCAGAAAGAAAATGGAACCAACCATCGGTACCTGTAACACACGGGAAATGTAAAATCCCAGACACAAGAGTACAAACTGTAAAAGTCCACTACGTGAGGGACTAAAATAGGCAAAATCCTCTATGGTAGTTACCTCCTGGACGAGTGCAGAGGTTGCCTGGCAAGGGGCACAAGAGACTCTTCTGGCATGATGAAATCATCCTGTTTTGACTGGGGTGTGGCTTACCCAGCACTGTTGTGGGCATGCTGAAGACACAGGACGGACACTGCCCCCCCTCCACACTCTCCCACAGAGGGCATGAAAAAGGTCATGACTTACATAACTGAGATCTCTGGGCAGGGCAGGGCAGGGCAGACCTCCAATCAAGCCACCACGTCTTGAGAGAGCAAGCTCAGGAGCCAGGCCTGGATTCTGTCATGCTTGA
The DNA here is from genome assembly GCF_987537825.1 of Furipterus horrens. Classification (NCBI taxonomy): domain Eukaryota; kingdom Metazoa; phylum Chordata; class Mammalia; order Chiroptera; family Furipteridae; genus Furipterus; species Furipterus horrens. The sequence continues at coordinate 7,628,933 of NW_028327171.1, forward strand.
GGGTGGGGCAGTGTGAGGGTTTCTGCTCATGGGCAGAGGCTGGTGTGGCTTGACCCTCCAGCTGGTGCCCATGGACAGAGTACAGCCCCAAGCTCACTCTTTTTTTTTTTTTAAGTATATTTTATTGATTATGTTGTTACAGTTGTCCCAATTTTTTTCCTTTGCTTCCCTCCACCCAGTACCCCACTTCCCTCCAGCAATCCCACCCCCCTTAGTTCATATCCATGGGTCGTGCATATAAGTTCTTTGGCTTCACCCTTTCCTATATTATTCTTAACTTCCCCTGTCTAGTTTGTACCAACCGATTATGCTTCTTAGTCCCTGCACCATTTCCCCATTTCTCCCCCTCCCCCCTCCCAGCTGATAACTCTTCAAGTGATCCCCATACCTATGATTCTGTTCCTATTCTGGTTTGCTTAGGTGGATTTTGTTTTTATTTTTTAGGTTCTGTTGTTGATAGTTGTGAGTTTCCCAGGCTTTCTTATGGGCATGCCCAGATCTGGGACAGTAAGGGAAGCTGGAGAGCTGTCAGCAGTCAAACATCAAGCATAAAAAGGTACAAACTCTTTATTGCACGCACCAAACCATGACACAGAAGGTGCCTGCATTTCACTGTATGTAAATAATACTTCTGTCCAAAACACAAAACAAGACAGTAAAAGGAAAAAACTAGGTAGTGAATATTAACCAGACCGACAGGTGCTTCTTTAAAAACACTAATGAAACCCAAAAGAAATGCAATAATATCTTCAAAGTAGTTAGAGAAAAGAGCTATCAACCTATTTTATACCCAGCAGATGTATCTTTCAAAAAGAAGGGTGAAATCAATACATTTTTAGATGAACAAAATCTCAGAGAATTTACCAACAGATCCCATGAAAGGAAATTTAAAATTTATTCTTCAGCAAGAAGGATGATTTTTCCAGATAGAAGGTTAACCCTTTGAGTGCCATGCGTAATTGCTAAAATTCCTATGAGAAATGCCAGGCTATTTTGCTGAGAAATGCAGAGTTCATGAACACTGTCTATAAAAACATTACTTATTCCATTGTTATTTACATTTATAGTCATCGAAAAAAAGAGTTGCTGGGAGCAACGGGGGCACTTTTGGAAAAATTTATCAGCATCGCTCACAGAGACGTTGGCACTCAAAGGGTTAAAAATGCAAGAAGTAAGGATGAGCAAGGAGAGTGGTCCTTACACAGGTAAATCCCACATGATTATCAGTAATGTCCGATCTGTAGGGGTCTCAGGCCGCAAAATAAAACTGCACCACAATAACATAGTTTAGGGTCAGAATGATGGAAGTCAAGTGTTCTGAACACCTCGCATTGTTTGAGAGAAGAAGGTAAAGACATCCACCTCATTAGAACTTTGTGGTGGGTTGAAGATGGAAATGGTGCCAAGTCTTTGCCCATCTGTACCCACACTCTCTGCCATGAGACTTTGCAGCTCTTGCCTCTGAGCAGTGGAGTCTCTTTCTCCACCTCTGGGATCTGGGTGGGCATTTTGACAGATGAGCCCAGACTCAGTATTGATCTGCAGACTCTTGGGCTGAATAAATGATTATTGTTTTAAGGCACCAAGAATCGAGGAAATTTGTTATGCAGAAATAACTCACTGACACCACTGTGCTAAGTAGTTAAAATATCTGTGTCTGGGGATGAGCATTGCAACAGTCCTTATTAGGAACAAGAAATGGCATTTCCTTTGTGTGCAGTTCTGTAAAATTTATTTTGCAATTACAGTTGACATACAACCTTGTGATTAGACATTTATATACCTTACAAAGCACTCACCCCGGTCAGTCTAGTAGCCACCTGTCAACACACGGAGTTATTACAATTACTGTCTTCTCTGTGCTGTGCTTTCCCTGCGGCTGCTTTAATAACCCTGATTTGTACTTCACTCCCCCAACGCCCCTCCCACCAGGCCACCATCAGTTTGTTCTCTGTATCTATAAGTTGGTTTCTGTTTTGTTGGCTCCTTTCTTTTGTTTTTTAAGATTCCACATACGAGCAAAATCGTGTGGCCTTTCTGTTTCTCTGCCTGATTTAATGTGTAGTGTGCTTTCAAGCTGACAAGCGGGCTCCATCATTTCTCCAAATCCATGGCGGAGCATTTGTATTGGAAAGAGTTCTGTGCACGTGATCAGATCTGGATTCAAGTCCTGGCTCCACTGTGATTGACTGAGCAGGTTTGGAGCCAAAATACACATGGAGGCACCAGGCTACATACAGGTTGGCCTCTTCACTTTCTACCCCAGCCGCAGCCTCCCCCAAAGGCCCTGTGCACAAGTGGGCGGGCCCCAAGCTGTGCAACCCAACAAGATGATCACCCCAGGCCACCCTCAGTCCTAGAATGTGCACATCTGCTTCTCTTCTGTGCCAGGGGTGAGGTCACGCAGGGCCTGCAAGCAGGCTTGGGGCTCCTGGGGCCAGGCCTTCCGGACCCCGGGCTCCTAGAGTGCGGTCAAGCTCAGACTCCAACTGGGCAGGTACCTTGGCCCGTGACCTCCTTCCCGCAAGGGAGAGACACTCAGCAGAGACCAGAAGGGCCTCTAATGCCCCAGGCCAGAGCAGGGTCCCGCCACCTGGGTCTGAGGGCCGTACTGTGTCTGAGCGCCCTTGGAGAATAGCATAGTCCTCCTAAGTCTCAGTTTTCATATCTGCAGAATAAAAATAACCACTCTATTCATCTGGGTTTTTTAAATTGTGTGTTGAAAAAACACAACATAAAATTTACCATTTTGAAGCATAGCGTTATCTGTATTTATATCGTGCAACAGATCTCTAGGACTTTATAATTTGCAAAACTGAAACTTATGATTACACAATTATACAATATTATACAATAATTTCCCATTTCCCTTCTCCCAGCCCCTGGTAACCTCTTTCTACTTCTGTTTATATAAATTTGACTGCTCTAGACACCTCATGCGAGTGACATCTTTCAGTATTTGTCCTTTTGAGACTGACATTTCACTCGGCCTAATGTCCTCAAGGTTCATCCATTTTGTAGCCTGCATCAGAATTCCCTTCCTTTTCAAGGATGTCTAATATTCCACTGTGTGGATGGACCACATTTTGTTTATCCATTCATCCGTTAATGGACACTTGGGTGCTTCCTCCTCTTGGCTATTGTTGAATAATGTTGCTATAAACATGGATGTACAAATATCTCTTAAGATCCTATTATTAACTCTTTTGGATAAATACCCAGAAGTAAAATTGCCAGATCATACGATGGTCCTATTTTTTACTTTTTGAGGAACCACAAAACTGTTTCCCATAGTGGCCGCACCTAATTAACATTCCCAGCAGCAGTGTGCAAGGGTTCCCGTTTCTCCACATCCTCACCAATTCTTGTTCTTTTAGTTTTTTTGACAGCAGCCATCCTAACAAATGTGAGGTGGCATCTCCTTGTGCTTTTAATTTGCATTTTCCTAATAATGAATGATATTAAGCACTCTCTCTTTGCTTGCTGGCCACTCACAGGCCTTCTTTGAAGAAACCTCTGTGCGAGTCCTTTGCCCATTTTTCATCAGATTGTGTCTTGTTGCCATTGTGGACTTGCCAGAGTTCTTTGTATAGTCTGGATATCAGCCCCTTATAGATCTATGATTTGCAGGTACTTTCTCCCAGTTGCCAGGCTGCATTTTCACTCTGTTGATTTCATCTTTCAACTCACAAGGTGTTTTTGGTTTTTTTTTTAATGGCTTTATTGAGGTATTATTGGCATATAGTAAACAGTGCATATTTCAAGTGCACAGTTCGGTTAAGTTCTGACATATGTGTGTTTTGATTTAAAAGTTCTTTTGGTGGCAGGACACAACCCACTGACGCTTGGACAGATGGGAGACAACTCTTTCTTACCGAGAGCTGCCACGCACGGGTGGCCCCGGGGACAGGACCGAGCAAGCTGGAGCTGGGGGCAGCTTCTGCGTGGCAGGCAGGTGGGGTTCATGAAGCTTCGAAGGAGGGCTCCCTGGAAAGTGGCTATGGGAACAAGTTTGCAAGCTCTGGGGTGTGGGGGCTGTCCCCAGCCTGGTTTCTGGCTCTGGGGAGATTGGGGCAGATATACGGTGGCCCCAGAATGTGAGGCCAAAAAAAGCTGCCCAAGAACAGAAACCGAGTGGCCTCTAGCCAAGCCTGAAAACTGGGTCAAGACAGCATTAAATATATTTAATTAGTAAATACCATAAATTAAATGTTTATATCAGGCATATATATTTAATATATATTCTAATTCATAAAAATTTTAAATTATAAACATTTATTTTATATACATATACATATACATATGTATATATTTATAAAACCCTCACCATAGTGAGATAATGAGCATCTCCACCACCCCCCCAACATGTCCTGGCGCCCCCTGTGATCCAAGCCTGTTCGCCCCTTCCTACCTCTTTTATTCCAGCCAGGTGTTTGGTGTACCATCTACCTGGATCACCTGAACACAGTTTCACTGGTCCACATATCTAGGGTCCCTCAGGTCACTTGAAGCTAAGCTGTAACCCACAGGAGGGCTGGTTTCTGCCCCCACCCTTACTCCTGTCATGTCACCCACTGGGTTCCCCCATTTCAGAGCTTCAGGAGTCACGAAGACCCTAACCTTGGCAGGCCTCGGACTCCTGCTCTTGCCCTCCTGCCTCACCAGGTGGCCAGAGCGCTGCTCAGCTTCTCGCCTCCTCTTCCTGAATCGGCAGACACCCCGGCCAAGGGCAGCAGTGGGCCACACCGGCCAAGTCTCTGATGTCCATGTTGGCTCAGCTCTTCATCCACACCGTTTTACCTCCTTGTGGGGCTCCAATTCCTCTCAACGGTTTGGAAAGACCTGCTATACAGCTCATGGTTCTTTCCACTGGGATCATTGCTCCAATCCACCCATGAGCCCTATAACCTGCGGTGGAACACACTGAAGACCCCGAAAACTAAACGTGAGCTGTGTCACATGCTGTTTCTTCATAAGTGTATCCCTCCAAGTCCTGGCCAATGGTGCCCCATGCTTATGACTCACACAGCAACAGGGGTTTGGTGCGTACTCTTTGCCATTCGTTCAAGATTACCTTCTGTATCCCGCACCCCTCCATGCACCGGGAAGCGGGGTTATTCATTCCAGTCAGAAACACACAGGCACATGCACTGGATCCGAATAAGCAGTTGTTAAGTCTGTTGAGGTGAACTGGGCCCAGAGTTTGAAGAGAATGTTTGCAATGCAAACAGCTACGTCCACCTCCGCTGTTGGGCGTGGGACGTTGTCAGATGCCAGGGGAAGGAGGGGCCTTTGGCACAGTTAGTCTCTACCGGAGGTGGTGGCGGGTGGCGGTGGAGCAGGGACTTGATGTGCCCGAGGCAAGCTTCTCCAGCCTGCCCACCCCCAACCCCAGTCTCCCTTCTCTCTGCTGTATGGAACTCCTGCCTGCCATTGTCCCAACTTTTCTTCCCGAGCCATTGGAAGACCTGCTGTATTTTTCACACTGTAAGACGCACCTTGCCATAAGACTCACCTAAGTTTAGAGGAGGAAAACAAGAAAAAAAATATTCTGAACCAAATGGTGTACTAAAATATTTAATAAAATATAACAGAATAATATTTTGTAAAGTGAACAGCCGTCAACAGAGGTATTAAGAACCATCAACACTGTCATTAATAAATGAGGAGAGACTTTAAGGTTCAAGTATTCCTCTAGTTTTCTGGGAACCCCAAGAACTCATCGTCGCTAGTGTCAGAATTAATGGGGGCCTTTAATAACAGGCATTGAAGGAGTTAAGAGGTATCACTGGTTGTAACAGTCACTGAGAGTGTCACTATCCTAGTTACAGGTGCTGGCAGACGACGATACCCCTTAATCCCCTCAGTGCCTGTGTTACTACTAGAATAGTGACCCCACCATCACTCCCTTTATATACCACAAACTTCAGCATTTATGGCTGCTCACCCAGGTACTGCTGGCCTCCTCACACAGAAACTGGTGTGCACTGGGAACTGTATGGAGGTAGACGAGACAGCTGTAGCATCTAACGGAGCCAGTAGCCAGCTGAGAACATGTTACTTCAGCTCCACCCACCTGCCTCTCGTGATTGGCAGAGCTTAAGACACACTGATTGGTGATTGGAGGCGGTTCTATGGACACAGACCCCACCCCGTGTCAAAGGCATTGACAATTAGCACTGTGCCTCATGCCCGTTATTAGCCTCAGCTGATGCGACAGGTCAGCGGCTGTAGCTGGGAGCATCAGGCAGCTCTCTGCACTCTCCCAGGTCCCGGTGATGGGCAGAGGCAGACAGCAACTGACCAGACGCCCTGAGACTCATCAGTAAAGTGGGACATTTAAGCATCCCCAGGGGTTTCGCGTGGGCCCACTGCTCCTTCTTCTAACAGCTGTCGCCACCGCTGACAGGTCAGGTAATACACTTGACAGTCTGTGACGCAATATTTGCTCCGTAAAACACACAGACACTTCCCCCAACTTCTTTGGGGGGGTGTCTTATGGAGCGAAAATGTGATAATTTCTGATGTGCAAAGTTAAAGCGTCAGAGTTCAGAATGGCAGTTTGGGGTGGCTGAGTGAAGAGACTTGGCCATCAGAGGAAGACTCCTCTGACGTAGGGAGTGCACACTTCAGAGGCAGGTGACTTTGCAAAGTCAGCAGCTGGGACTGTGGGCTCAGACAAAGATACGAGAGGTGTCACGATTCAATAGGATTTCATTTCAAAGCCTAGAAATTTGAGGCCACTAAAGATGGGAAAAGTATAAAAAGAATTCGGGATTTATGTTAAATTCAAGGGTCTTTAGCACTAAAAGCCAAATCAAATAAGAGAGCAGCATGAGGGGAGACCGCAGACTTCCAGGAGAAGATGGAGGAATTAATAAGACTCTCCTCAAGGACTCTGGCTAAATGACCTGCCCTTGCTTAATTTCCAGAATCCGTGCCATGGTGAGCGCATGAAGGGGCTCAGAGAAAGACCAGGACTGCTAACCGTTGAAGCAGGGACGAGGGTGAACAAAGATTAGAGGGAGTTGGCAGGGGCAGGGATCTTTGGACCAGTTGTTGAGAGAGAGGAGGGGTGTTTTAAATACTTTTACCATGTACTATGGGATAATTCAGTCTATTTAGAGAGAATTCATGTAGAACTAAATACCTTTTTCCTTTGCCAGAATATTGCACTATATAGAAGGATCAGGAAGGTTCCCATTTGGCATTCTGGCATTCTCTTTAGCTGAGCTGTGTTTGCAAGACCTCAGCCACTGCGGCAGAGAACCCGGATCAGACGGGTCAGGCTGGATACAGTATTCCCTCACTTATCGTGGGTATTACGTTCTAGATCCCCCCATGATAGGTGCAAATCCACAAAGTAGGAACCTTACATTTATTTTAGTATTTATATATATCTTAAGGCTTTATGAACCCTTCCCACACACTTATAAACCGTTCCCAGTCCCTTATTAACCTTTCCTGCTCCCTTATGAACCTTTTCCACGCTCTTATAAACACAACTTATGTTCTTCAACATATTCTACACTCTTAAACCTACGTAACTTTAACAACGTGCATATACAGTACCGCAAAATCCTGCGATATAGCGAAAAATCTGCGATAAAAATTAAATATAATATTTTAAAAATTCCCATGATACAGTGAGGCCGCAAGAAGTGAACTGCAATATAGCGAGGGACGACTGTAGAGGGAAGTGGTTAGAAGCTCATCGTGCCAGTTTGGGAAGCCAGAAATCGGAGAGAGGGAAGAAGTCTTGGAACACCAGGGTTGACTCGTTTGGGGCATGAGAGACAGGAAGGAGTCGAGAATGGCCCTACGATTTTCTGGTGCCCACTATGACAGTGGTGACATCATCTCTGCATTCAACTCAATAAGATCCCCTGTCAAAGAGGGAGAGAAGGGGAGAACAGAACAATCTAATTGGTGAGCACGTCACTTCCTTCCCCTTGCAGGAGCCAGGAGCCCTGCCGCTCCCCCAAGACACCTTACATTTCCTCGTGAAACTGTTACGAGTACACCCTGCAAATTTCCCTCCTTCCCAAAAAAGGTTTATTGTATGCATATTTTAATAGCATGTTGCTGAAGTTCTCAAAAATTTAAAAATCGGTTCACTCGGGTGTAAGAGTCACTTAGTCTGAAAAGAAGAGAACAAGGAGGAGGAGAGGCATCTGCTCTCCCGTGTTCGGGGACTTCTCTGAACCCCACCTACGTTCCTCTGCATCGGGGGCTTCCTGCTGGCAGGGGCTTTGGGCATCCAACTGCTCTTGTCCTCTCAGGGGAACGAGGTCTGGAACGCCGTTTGTGTCACGTATGAACAGAGGCAGACGCCAGAGGCACTTAGGGCGTGGGGCTTGCAGGCGGAGATCTGGGCTGTTTCTCCCGAGGACATAGTTCAGGACAGCCTGCGGGACCACGGTTTCCAATCTGACTCAGCAGGGCCAGCAAAGACCTCAATGAAGCCAATGGCTCTTCAGGCTTTCCTTCCTCTTGTCTGAGGTGCTCCTGCCCTTACGTCAACCCCCGGCTGAAACCCACCCCAGTAACATCTCCGGGGCACAGATGCTGGGGCCTCGGATTCTCCAGCAGCCAGGGGACCGACCACCTTTGACAGCAGGAGGTGGGGGGCAGTCATTGGGACCAGGGTGGGAGGCTTGGCAGGGGTGTGGAAGGAAGGAGAGGAACTCCGGGGACGCCCTCCTTTGGGCCCAGGCAGAGGACTGCCGCCCAGGGAGGGACACGGGAAGAGCGGCCCTCTGGGCAGGTGGGAGAAGAGCTGGGCGCTGTTCCCGCGTCTGCACGATGGGAGGCTGCGCTCGGGGTCACCAAGAACACAGGTTAACTGATGTCCTGCTTCCCTGCTGCACGGAATGACCCAGATCCCCTCTTCCTCCAAAGGCCTTCCTCTGTGACTCACCCAGGTGTGGGCCAGACAAAACACACCCCTGCTTCCTGGGAGTCACTGGGCCTCCCATGTGAGTCAGGCAGGGGGGGCTGCAGGCTGATGGCACCACTGGAGCCACCAGGAAAGGCACTTGGAGAGGCCTGTCCGAACGGCTTCCCCCACACCTTGGGCTCCCGCTCTCTGTCTCTCTGTCTCTCTGTCTCTCTGTCTCTCTGTCTCTGCACTTGGGATGGTGACCAGGCGATGTTCCACTGGAGAACCAATACAAGAAGCCAAACCACCCAAACAGCCGCGCTGGGCAGCTGCCCAAGGGCCCGCGGCCCGTGTGTACTTTCCCTGCAGGGAGAGGGATGCCTGGTGCCTGCCTGCGGCCACGCAGCTCTTCCCCCATCAATTCCTTATCTCCCTCATTCCAGGGTTGAAAGGCTCACGGACATACTCATATAGGACGATGAAAAGTGGAGCCAGGGAGGGGAGCAAGACAGCAGGAGAAGGAGGATGGTGGGGCCACGGCTAGCGCTCAGGACGCACACATCGGAGGGACTGCCCACCCGCCTGCGAGGAGACCCGGGGACCAGTGTCCCCTCTGTTAGCACCAGGTCTTTGGCCAAACATGGCATTTCCATAGGACCTTGCTTCCCTCTGTGTCACAGGTGGTTTTCTGACCTTCCCATGGCCTTGAATCTTGGTTCTGGAACCCTAATCCTGATACGGGATGGGGTGCCAGGAGCCAGAGCTTGAGATAATAGAGGCAGGTAGTTAAGGCCAGAGCTGGCACCCTGAGTTGGGGGGCATGGGGCAGGTAGGGCTGCGGAGGTGCCAGAGATGGCAGGCACTGGTGGCTGGGCCCCAGGGCTGCTCACAGCCTGGGAGGCACCAGGCTGACCTGGGCAGGAGTCAGGGCGCAGACTCATTTGGATAGAGAGATCCTGGCCCACCCCCGGGAGATGCTGCCAAGTCACAGCCAGGCCCTGCCCAGCACCCCCATACCCCACGGGGGACCAGGAGCTGAGCCCAGGTTAATTTAATTGGGGGAGCGAAGAACTGCAACATGCTCTTTGTCCCCATTACACACCTCGTGTTCTGTGTTCTATTTGCTGGTTTTGTGACATGTTGGGACCTCCACTGTCCCCAGAGTTTGAGCTCGGGGCCTAGTCTCCCTCCTATCAATGACAGTGGGACAGAGACCCTGAGACCATCAGCCTGTCTGAGCAATGATTTCCTTACAGGTGTGCCAAGCAAAGGAAACAGCCGTCCAGCCCTGTGGGGCAGGAGGGCGCTGAGGAAGCTGCCAGTCTGTCCTCTGCCAGGCTGAGAGGTTGGGGGACTGAGGGGACCTCGTGCCCCACAGAAGTGCTGTTACTAATGTGACATCTAGCAAAGAGAGCCCACAGAAGTGTACAGGGGCAGGGTCTCCAGACTGGGAGATGCCGCCTAGAGATACAGCCAACAGATAGCAGCCCTGGATGGGACTCTGGGACAGCCAGGTCCTGTTTAGGGGGACACACATGGGTGTGAACTGGGGATTTGGGGGGCTACTGACAGAGCCCTTCACCCAAGAGAGGTGACAACCCTGTTTTCCTCTACTATGCATAGTGATTGTCATGAGCATGTGGCCTGGGTAAGCCCCAGGGCAGTGCCTGGCACGTCACCAGGACACTGGTATCAATATTTGTCATTCTTTGTTGTTGTTGTTTTTTATTTTTTTTCCCAAACAATAGACACCCCTGAGATCCAGGTGTTTCCTTCAGGAAAGTTGGATCCAGAATGAAGTCATGAGGGGCGTTGGGTTTCCCCACTGACTGCGGTTAGCAAGCCAACGCTCCTGGACTGACAACTCCGCACGACGCAGGGCCAGGCAGCAGGGAGCCTGGGCAGGCCAGGAGCGTCCTTTGACCCTCCTCGCCCTGAGGCAGCCCCCCCAGGCCAGAAGACGCCCCGTCTGGAACCGGGCCCTTTCTTCCCTTTGCCCAGTAGATGCCATGCCTGGTTCCAACACAGGGAGTCCTCCAGGTCAGCTGAACAGAATTTCATTTTGCTGAAATGCACCAGCGTCCTCATGTCTTGAAGGTTAAAGTTCTAACATTCCCTAAAGGGTGGGAGCGTTTAGCAGTGAGATCCTGCAATTTTTGCAAGACACAAAGAAAATAGTGCTTGATAGTGCACGCTGGCCTGCTCTCCACCCTGAATGTACTGTTTACTAAAGCACACACCTCGCCACTGGGCGGAGATTCCGGTTTCCCCACTAACTCACTGGGGCAGCCACCGTTAGTTTTCAACCTAATATCCAACCCCCCATATCCCGGCTCACAGGGCCTCAACTATCCAGGCAGGCACGTGTCCGGTTAAAAGTGCTCACCTTTTCAGATGCTCTTGAAGCTAGGGGTGGCCACATGACACTCCTGGCAAACAAAACGTAAGCAGAGATGTGTTGGGGTTTCAGGGAAAACTTTTACTTTCCTGAAACGGGTATTATCCTTTCTTTTTCCATGTTTTGCTTCCTTCTGGAAACACAGAGGCAATGCGCGGAGCTGCAGCAGCCAGCCTGTGGTCACAAAGCACTGACCTAGAGAATGAAAGCCAACATTAAGGATGGCAGAGCAGAAGGATGGAAAGAGCAAGGGTCCCTGGTGGCATCATCGGACCACGGCCCTAATGTGGGGCCTGGGTTAGTCAGGGTGCATGTTATTTGCAAATAATGCTCCTGGGATGTACTGGAGTTTATATGGGAGGCTTTATAACTTGATCAGAATTTACTTGGGTTGAAGTTAACAGGACATTTTGGCCCAACACTGGGGTGTTGCTCCAGATAAGGGCATAGGACGCGCATGGTAAAGACACTGATGGGGCCCCCTGGACAAGAGTCAACTGCTGAGGTGGGGTTGCATGGTTTCATCTGTCCCCAGAGCCCTTCACTTCGGGTCTCATGCAGTGGGCTGGTCGCCAAGTTCTGTGGGGTCCGCTAAGGAGCTGGGCAACACGGAGGCAGAATCTCTGCTTCTCTGGTTTGGTTTTCTTTTGTTTTACTATAAATTGGGTTTTTTTTCTTGATCTAACCTTCTCCATACCCAGTTAAAGAGGGCAAGATGGCCAGTTGATGAAGGATGAAAGGGGAGAGAGATTTCAGTGGAAAACCAACTCTGATAAGAAAACCGTGTTGAGGGTGGAGGCAGGGAGATGTTTCCACCTAAAACAGACCTGTTTTTATCAGAGAAGCATTTTGTTTTCTTCTTCCTGTTTTACAAGTATAACTGGTGTTGGCATGAACTCCGTCACTCTCAACCCAAATATTTACATTCCAGGTGAATTACTCCTGTTCTCATGACTGCTGGCCCTTTCAGGGGACGGCCCGTGAAGGGGAAGAATGCCCTGCCTGGCATGGAGAGGGCTATGGCCCATAAAGGGGAAGAATGCCCTGCCCAGAGTGGAGAGGGATGGGGCTCCACAAGGTGGTCACACAGAGCCTCTGACCCCACCGGCCCATGAGCTGCCTGAGATGTCACAGAGCGATCCGACCCTCATGGCCGCTCCACAAACACTCAGCCTCTGGCCAGACCCACGCAGCTGCATTCCATGAACTGGCCAAGCAGCCAGACACGGGCCACAGGTCACACGTGAAACACCCTTCTGTCTCCTTCAGGAAGAGCTGCAGGGGCTTCTTAGAGGGCTTGCAGGAACACCAAGCCCCATCACCACCGGAAGACGGGTTTCCAGGGTTTTGGGGGCGCAGGGCACACCTGTGCTGGATCCCTGCTCTGTCTTTCCCACTGGCCCCCATGACATCCCCACTGCAGCAGTGGGGGGCATTTTCATCCGTACCTCGTAATAATCATCGGTAGAATTCTTGTTTCCATTCCTCCTGCAGACAACCCTGATGGCCCATAGCATGTTTGGGGGTGGGAGACGGAGGAGAGGGGCTGGGGCTTCATCTCTGTAACTATAGAGGACCACGCTGACATCCCCCCCCCCAACACAGGTCAGCCCCACCGGGAAGTCAAGGCCATCCCGTTAATTTGGTATCTCTGGCTGGAGGCATGGTGCCTTCGTACAGCAGTTGCTCCATGCTCGTTGAGTTCAGACACTCCTTTTCTATTTGAAATAAGGACATACTTTGTGGGTTTGAAGAAAAGGGCTTTTTTTCTTTCTTTCTTTAGAAACCCCAAAAGCGATCTGGTGATGCTATAATGATTTAGGCTCCTTGATTTTAGCTTTCAAATAATTCACATCACAGGGTGTTTGATGTTCATTCACAGTGTGCCATTTGGGGGCAAAGTACCAAAGAACGCACCCAAGTCCTCATCAGGCCATATGTTATCCAGACTAAGCTCTCCTCCGCAGTGAGACGTCCCGCTATTTTTTGTACCTCTCAGCAAAAGTAGCAGCTGACAACTAAACTGGGACAGATCTGTTTGGAAGTGGTTTCCCCATTTTAGAGACGTTAAAACGTGGCTTTGAGGCCATGAAATATAGGAGTTATTTATCCTGACTTGGTGTGTGATGCCATATTGGACACGCCTGATTTATACACATGAAATACATGTAACACCAAGACCATCCAGCACTGGGAACCACCTGGTTGGGCACAGGAGGTCCATGTCATAGGAATTCAGAGGGAGCAATGCCAACTAGGGCTGAAGAGGATCAGGGAAGGTGAAGGTATTTGAGTTCTGAAGGGCGAGGCCGCAGAAGAAAGGCGAGGCCAGGCAGTGGCGTGGTGGCAGTTCTCAAAGCTAAGGCACGGAGAGGGAGCGGCGGGCAGAGGTAAGGGCAGTGGGGAGTGAGGACGTACAGGACTGTGCTGATCAGAAGGTTGGCTCACCTACGCCTGACACTGGGCACATACAGAGCTGGAGGGTCCCCCGGAAGTTCCTCCCGAGACAAGTTCACGCACAAGATGTAGACTCTGGAAGAGCTTCCCAGAGAAACCGGTAAAGGCGCAGAACAAGCAGACCAAGGGATGGGACCAGTTGGGGGCGTGCTAGGAACAACCGACCGATGCTTCTCTAGCACATTGATGCTTCTCTCCCTCTCTTTCTCTCTCCCTTCCCCTCTCTCTAAAAATAAATAAATAAATAAAATGTTGTTTGTTTGTTTGTTTTTAAGGCATGCTCACGCACTACCTATGCGAATGCAGAATGGAAGAAGCAATGCAGAGGGCAATTTGAGACGGTCCACCACACATAATGACCTGGTGATAAATAATAAACAATACAAATAAATCCTAGGCGCTTATCCCAAAGATCCGCTGTCAGATTATTAAATGATACCCACCAGTGACGCCCACCCATTGCAGCGTTCCCCAGAACAGCTAAGCGCTGGAGCAAAGACAACTGCCCACCAGCAGGAGACCGGCTGCAGGGGCCAGTGGCGCTCATGCGCGGAGCCCTGTGCCGCGCTAATAAGGAGGCGGCAGGTCTCGGTAGCGTCACAGTGACCACCAGGATATGTTGGGAAGTGAAAAAAATGCAAGATGCAGACCAGTGTGTACCATACACCACACCCTTCGTGTAAGGAAGGGGAAGAATACACACATATTGGTTATATTTTTTTTAAAAAACAGTGGAAAATTAAGCCCAAACTTAATCAAGCTGTTCCCCTCAGGGGCACCAGGAAGCAGGGCAGGCCCTGGCATGAAGCCAGACCTTGGCGAATGGGCCCGGCAGGGAGCTGTTAGTGGTGGTTTTGAGAACACAGACTGCCCGGGGAGGCAGGAGGGGAGCGGTGGGCAGCCAATCGGATTCCTGACGGCAGTGGGCTGGAGCTCGCTGACTTGTACTAGCTGGTTGTTCAACGACTGGTAACTTTATACTGGATGAAGTCAGGCTGTTTTGGTCTGAGGGCTGGCTCAGACCCAGAAAGCGGGCCAGGGATCAAGATTTTCTATTGGGGTGATGACCCTGTTTTTTCTGAACACCCAGGCTTGATTTCTGTTTTTTTGTTTTTTGCAGATTGTGAAGAGTATGCAAATGATGAGCTAGCCTTCCAAAAAAAGGGTCATGATTCCTCTGTTTGCCAATTTCCTTAGTGTAAATGCTCCCACCCCAGAAGGAAGGACCCTGCAATCAAGACCAGTGTACATACCCTAGCATTTAAAAGGCTGTTGAACACAGGGTTCAAGTTGAGATGGTTACCAGAGTCCTGAAACCTCATTATGGGCTCCCTGTCAAAATGAGACGTAGGGAGGGTGGGTGGTGAGTGGTGTCCTGGCTACATCCGGCTCTGGGTGATTCCACTGGGCCCACAGACAAACCCTACGACCATTCCTGGGTCCCTGACTGTATAATTAAAATGGACATCGTTGGTAGTTGATCCAGCTCCTAACATTCATTCCTAGGCTTTGGGGGAGGAGCGGTCATATTGAGGGAGGTGCAGTAGAAACTCTGGAACAGCTCTCCCACACCCGCCTGACCCAACGCATGGTAGTGAGTCAAAAACAGCATTGCAGCCTGCAAGCAATGGCAGCAAGCGGTGCCATCTTAAAGGCCTATAGGGTGTGGGGGTTTGTTGGGGAAGGACATTCTCCTGATATCTGCAGTCTGGCCCCTGTAAAGGCCAGACAGATCCTGGAGGATGACCGGTCTGCAGACTCAGCCAGCAGTAGCCCCGCTGCAGCTGCTGTGGCAGACGAGCTGTGTTTTCTAGAGCAGCTCACCCTGCACTCCTTCAGGACATGGTAAGCAGCCGCTGACTTGGTGAATGCATTCTTTTCCATCCCCTTCGTGGAAGAGGCTCATAAGGTTTTGCATTCCTATCAAACACAAGGTCAGCATTTATGGTTTTGTCCCATCCTCGGACGTAATGTACTCAAAACAGAGCTGAACCTCCAGGACATCTTGTGGGCCATTATACCTGTCTACTCTATCAGTGACTGCATGCTCTTGGACCCTCATGAGCAAGAAGTGGCTACCATGTTGGAGGCCTTGGTAAGACACGTGTGCTCCAGAAGACTGGAGATAAACCTCCCAAAATTTCAGAGGCTTGCTACAAATTTGAGAATAACTCTGGGGCCTGCTAAGACACACTCTCCAAAGTAAAGGATAAATTACTGTCTTGTGGGAAACACCATGAAGAAGCAGGCACAATGCCTCACGGGCATCTTTGCATTCTGCAGATAATACAGTCTACCTCTGGGAACATGACCTTGACCCACATACCAGGCGATGGAAAGACTGTTGGCTCTGATGAAGCCTAAAGAGAGGAATCGACAGCAGGTTTGGGCTCTAGAGCAAGTCGTCCTCCGTTGGGCCAGCAGGCCATACGTGTTAGAAGTGTCAGCGATGGGGAAAGTGCTGTGTGGGATTTGTGGCAGCTCCAGAGGAAGGACCACTCCTCAGGACCCTGAGACTTTGACACAATCAAACCACACCCAGCAGCATATTAAAGGGTTGCCTGCCACAACCAAGTGGGATGTATCCCAGGACTGCAAGAGTAAAAAATACGAAAATAGTCGGTGTAATTAATGTACGATGTTGACAGAATAAAGGAGGAAAAGCCCACACGATCATTTCAATGGATGCCGAAGAACCTTCGGACAAAGGTCAGCACTCCTTCATGATAAAAACATTTGACACACGAGGACTGGATGGGAACTTTATCAACATTATAGAGGGCATTATGAAAAAAATCACAGCCAATATCATGCTCAGGGGTGAAAGACTAAAAGCTTTCTCCCCAAGATCAGGAACAAGACAAGAATTACCATTTTCACCACTTCTATTAAACATTGTATTGGAAGTCTTAGTTTGATAAATTAGGCAAGAAAAAGAAATAAAAGACATCCAAATTAGAAAGGAAGAAGTAAAACTGACCACAAAGCTCCAGTAATCAAAATAGTAGAACTCACATAAAGATAGACATATAGATCAAGGGAATAAAATTGAGAGTATAGAAATAAACTTATACATCTGTGGCCAATTGATTTTCAGCGAGGGCATAAAGATCATTCAGTGGGGAAAGAGTAATCTCTTCAACTAATGATGCTGGAACAACTGGATAGTCACACAGAAAAGAATAAAATTGAACCCTATCTCACACTATATATTAAAATTAACTCTAAATGGACCAAAGACCTAACTATAAGATCTAAAGCTATAAAACTCTTAGAAGAAAGCAGAGGGGTAAATCTACATGACCTTAGATTTGGCGATGGTTTCCAGATATGACACCAAAGCACAATCAACAAAATAGAGATAAATTGGACTTCGTAAATACTAAAAAGTTTTATGTATCAATGGACACCAGCAAGAGAGGGAAAACACAATCCATGAAACGGGAGAAAATATTTGCAACTCATAATAGTATTCAGAATACATAAAGAACACCTATAACTCAACAACAAGAAGACAAACCACCCAATTAAAAATGGGCAAAACATTTTGATAGACATTTATTCAAAGAAGATATACAAATGGCCAACAAGCCCATGAAAGGAAGCCCAATGCCATTGGTTGTTAGGGAGATGCAAATCAAAACCACAATGAGATGCCCCTTCACATCCACTGGGGTAGCTATAATAATCATCATCAAGTAACATGTCAGCGAGCATGTGGAGAAATTGGAACCCTGGTACATTGCTGTTGGAAATGTAAAATGATGCAGCTGCTGTAGAAAACAGTCTGGCAGTTCCTCAAAAGTTAAACATAGACTCATGGTATGACCCAGCAATTCCACTCCTAGGTGTACATCCAAGAGAATTGAAAGAGGTGTTCAAACAAAAGTTTGTACAAAAATGTTCATAATATAATTATTCACTTTAGTCAAAAGGTGCAAACATCTCAAATCTCCATCAACTGGTGGATGAATGGATAAACAAAATGTGGTCCATCCATACAATGGAATATTACTCATCCCTAAAAAGGAATGAAGCTCTGACATGCTACAATGTGATGAGCCGTGAAACTATGATGAATGAAATAAGCCAGACACAAAAGGCCACATGTTGTATGATTTCTTTTATATGAAATGTGCAGAATGGGAAAATCTGCAGAGACAGAAAGCAGAGCAATGATTGACAGTCACAGGAAGGGACCGCTTCATAGTACCAGGTTTCCTTTGTAGTGGTGAGAATGTTCTGGAACTAGAGAGTGGTCATGGTTGCACAACACTGTGACTGTATTAAATGCCATGGAATTATACACTTTAAAGTGGTTATGCCCTGGCTGGTGTGGCTCAATGGATTGAGTCCTGGCCTGTGAACCAAAGTGTCACTGGTTCGATTCCCAGTCAGAGTACATGCCTGGGTTGCAGGCCAGGTCCCCAGGTGGGGGCAGTGAGAGGCAACCACGCGTTGATGTTTCTCTCCCTTTCTTTCTCCCTCCCTTCCCCTCTCTCTAAAAATAAATAAATAAAACCTTTGAAAAAATAAAATAAAGTGGTTAAAATGGTCAATTTTACATTATGTGTTATCACACACACATGAAAAGCACCCCTGCTAAGAGCTGCTCACAGCGAGCCTCCACGCTCAGCAGCACTGGGCGGGATCTGCATTATAACTCTTGGTTGATCTTACAGGTGGGACATCTATGATTTAATCTGAGAAACTTTAATTATTAATGAGATCGAATAGCTTTGCCTGTAGTTACTGAACATTTGAATGAGCTGAGTTTTGTATTTGATTGATTTGTGTCTTACCCTGTTTCGGTTGTAAGAACTTTTTAATCATCACACTAACCTTTCGTCTTTCATGCATATTGCAGATATTTTCTGGCAGTTCAAGATCTTCAATTTATACACCGAAAGAATTCCCTTTGGGTTTTCATTGCAATGACACCAGCAATGGATTGATCAGGGAGCGCGGAGAACTACGCAGCCCTGAGTCTCTGGCCCACGTCTACCGCAGGCCCCCAGTAGACACACGCTGTGTGTGGTTTTGGTCAAGTTTTACTGTTCTGTTCACGTCTGACCCTCTCAACAGTCCTCTCGGGTGCTTTACGGTTCAGGCCGTGACAGTGCTGGGCGTCTCTGCAGTGTCCTCACATGGGCACACTGGCGTGGTGGGGGTGCTGTTAGTGGCTGTGAATTTATCTTACACCCCATCCCTCCGTGAACGTGGCATCAGAAGCTGCGGCAGTCACTCAGCAAACACCGGCCTCATGTTTTTCACAAGTTTTCTGAAGCCAAAAAAAGAACATATAGGGAAACATCCTGCAGCACACTCGCACGTTTAATGAGTAACAACTAATTATAGGAACCAAACCGGCACTAATGAGGGCTCTCCTGCAACCAGTCTAAACACCAACGAGGAAGGGAGGGCGTGGGAGCCTCCCTCTGGGGCAATACACACGCACACCGGGAGGGTATAAAAGCCCACAGACCGAGCACTCACACACTTACCTTCACACACTCACACAGTCCTCCCAGCTCACCTCCAGCCCCACCGCCCACCATGGCCGCCTCCACCCTGTCCGTCTGCTCCAATGACCTGAGCTATGGCAGCCGTGTCGGCCTGCCTGGCTCTGGTGACTCTTGCACTGACTCCTCCTGGCAGGTGGACGACTGTCCAGAGAGCTGCTGTGAACCCTCCTGCTGCGCCCCCAGCTGCTGCCAGCCCACCTGCTGTGTCCCCAGCTGCTGCCAGCCCACCTGCTGTGTCCCCAGCTGCTGCCAGCCCACCTGCTGTGTCCCTACCTGCTGCCAGCCCACCTGCTGTGTCCCCAGCTGCTGCCAGCCCACCTGCTGTGTCCCTACCTGCTGCCAGCCCACCTGCTGTGTCCCCAGCTGCTGCCAGCCCACCTACTGTACCTCTTCCCCCTGCCAGCAGGCCTGCTGCGTGCCTGTCTGCTGCAAGCCTGTCTGCTGCACACCCATCTGCTCTGGGGTCACCCCCTGCCCAGCCCCCTCATGCTGCCAGCCCACCCCCTGCATCTCATCCTGCTGTAGGCCCTACTCCTGCTGCAGGCCCTTGTCCTGCTGCAGACCCTCCTCCTGCGTGTCCGTCATCTGCCGCCCCGTGTGCAGACCCGCCTGCTGCGTGCCCGTCTCCTCCTGCTGTGCCCCCTCCTCCTACCGGCCCACCTGCTGCCGCCCGGCCTCGTGTGTGTCCCTGATCTGCCGCCCCGTGTGCTCCCGCCCTGCCTGCTAGGTCCCCGCCTCAGCAGCCCAGACATCCTGCTGCCGACCAGTTTGATCCTGAGCTGCTGCCCTTGCTCCTGAGCACAGTTCTCTCCCGGCAGCCCCTGGGGCCCCTCTGCTGGTGCCAGGACCTCCCCTCTCCCATCGGCAGGCACACAGGTGCTGCCCAATGCAGATTTGAACACACCACCCACCCCTTTTTGGGAAAAGATGACCCACAAATCCCTCATTGGGGGTGGAGTGTGGGTCCCTGGGACGCTCCCCTACAGGACTGGTTGTTTGCTTTCTATGTGACAAAGGCCAATTGCTAGAATCAATAAAATGTTTGTGCCAGGAAATATGTGTTTGCTTTCTCCTCCTCTTGAGCCCTCTCGACCACCCCAAATCTGTGCGCTGCAGCTGGTAGAAGCCAGACAACGAACACATGTTCTCACATCCGAGTTCAGAGCAGCTGAGCGACAAGATCCAGGAGGGATGCCGTGTGCACACTCGTTTCCCTTCCCGACCCAGCAGCCCACCCTCCCCACACTGGACAGCCCTCCAAGGCTGGGCCCAGGAGGCGGGCATGGGTGCTGGAGGCACGGACCCTGAGTGGACCCGGGTTCCTGCCCACAACAGGCCCCCTGCCCATCTGGGTGAAGGGGGAGTTGGGGAGCAGCAGAAACCCTGTTGGCCAGGAACTGACAGTCCAGTAGCTGGCAGTGCACGCTTCCCTGGGAGGGAGGTTCCCACAAAGAGGAGGGCCGGGCCGGGCACAGGCGCTGATGCTCTGCGCATCAAGAAGACCCTGTGGGCCCCACGAGAGATGCAGAGCTCATTTCGGACACCCTTCATTCTACTCAGGTTTCCAGGCCTGATTGAGGGGGTGCAGAGCAAAGAGACCCTTATGAACAAACCCTCAGGGTCATGGGGGAGGATGAATCGAGAGTCTTAGTGGGCCACTAGTGCTAGACCAAGACACCAGTTAGGCTGACCAGCCCTATCCCCTCATCAGGAACAGACCAAGGAGGGCCATAGGAGCAGGGGAACAGCAAAGGACAGGCAGAGGGGACCAGGAAGAGAAGGTCTTTCCCCAGGGGCACCCGCAGGGGAGCCTGTAAGCCCCACCCTCACCTGAGAAAGAGGGGAGAGGACAAAAGTCCTAAGACAGCTTTTATTCACAAAAGGGCAGCAGGCCAGGTTCCTCCTGCAGACGTCGGTTTAAAGACTCTGGCTTTAATGTTTCCTGTGCAGAATAAAAGTACGAACCACATTAATGACTCCAGTCGTCCTTGATGACATGAGACACAAACGACTAAGAGGACATGGAACTCTGAGACGAGCCGGGATGCTCTGTGCACGACCACGGCCTCAAAGCCACTCAAGACCTAGGTCATCAAACCAGATCTCCCCATTTACAGAAGGGGAACCGGGCCTCACAGCCGAGCTCCTTTATGGGGAGCCTCACACAGGACAGCGTGTCCCAGGAGAGGATGCTGGGGAAACATGGTGGGGACCGCCACAGGGAAGTCAACAGTCGTGTGGGGAACGCCCCCAGTGGGTATAAAGGCCACCAGCGAAGGAGTCTGCAGACACCCCCGCCCCCCACTCCCACAGCAGCCAGTCCCACGACAGCATGTGCCCCACCAGCTGCTCCACAGGCTGCCAGGCTGGCTGCTGCTGGCCCAGCCCCTGCCAGTCCTCCATGTGCCTGCCCTTGACCTGCAAGCCTGCTGTGCACGTGCCCGTGAGCTGCCAGACGGCCTGCTGCGGGCCCGTGAGCTGCAGGCCCGCCGGGTGCATGGCCCCCTCCTACCAATCCTCCATGTGCCTGTTTTTTGATCCAGAGATCCCACTGCTGGGATTATACCCTAAGAATCTTGAAACACCAATTTGAAAGAACCTCAGCACCCCAATGTTCACAGCAGCACTATTTACAAAAGCCAAGTGCTAGAAACAGCCTAAGTGCCCATCTGTAGATGAGTGGATCAAAAAACTGTGGTACATTCACACAATGGAAGACTATGCAGCAGAAAAACGGAACTCCAACCATTTGCAACAGCATGGATGGAACGCTAAGTGAAATAAGCCAGGTGGGGAAAGAAAAATACCATGTGATCTCACCTAATACAGGAACTTAACAAACAAAACAAACAAACAAATAAGCAAAACAGAACCAGAGGCATGGAAGCAAGGAACAGACTGACAGTGACCAGAGGGAAGTGGGAGGGGGAGAAGGGGGGAAAGAAGGGGAAGGGTCTAGTCAAGGAACTAGTATAAATGACCCATGGGCATGGACAACGGGGTGGGGACTGACTGTGGGAGCTGGGGGTGGGTGGGCACGGGGGAGCAACAGGGGAAAAATTGGGACAACTGTGACTGAACAACAATAAAGGAATTTTAATTAAGATACACAGTCATATATATACATATATACAATATATACATATATGTATATATGTAAAACATATATAAGAGCATATATACACACACATTTATTTGCATCTGTGTGTAGAATTGGAGATCTATAGAGGCTACCAAGACACCAAAACTTATTCTGAAAATTGATTAAAAGGACAGACTGAATCATGTATCTGGCCTTTCATATAAAAGCAGTATGTTAGGCAACCAAATACGCAATAAAGTTATTTTTTTGTAGAAAAATTTTAGCCAAAAATGTGGAAGGAATGATAGACCTAGGCAGTCCCTGTTCTGCAAGGCCCAGGACATTATGGATCTAAGTCACGATTGCAAGTGGCTGCTAAAGCCGAGGCTGAAAGGCTCAGGGGAACAGGCTGGCACCTGACCCAGGGACCAACCTCAGCACCCCAAATCTGAGGCAGCCAGACACCACTGGCCTCTGGTGTGCTGCCCTTGGCAACACACATTTCTTCCTGTGAGGGAGTCTCATCAGAAGAGTTGAACCGACACTTCAGCTGGATGCAGACCTTCTCCCATGTTACAGGAAAGATAGGAGACAGAGAAATATTTTAAATAACACCTTAAACACACACACAACCTAACCCAGAACACAGGAAACACCCCAGGACTAATAACTAGACTTCTTCAACAAATAAATGCTGTAAGAATAGCCGTAAATCACAAGGGACCGAAGAGGAGCATCACCCATGTGCTAGGTGTGAGCTTTGTTTGGACTCCGACTTGAACAGATCAACAATTTGTCCTTTTTCAGACAATCAGAATACAGTCGTTCCTCTCTATATCGCGGTTCACTTATCGCGGCCTCACTGTATCATGGGATTTTTAAAAATATTATATTTAACTATTTATCATGGATTTTTTGCTGTATCATGGAATTTTGCGGTACTGTACAGTAAATACTAAAATAAACGTAAGGTTCCTACTTCGCAGATTTTCACCTGTTGCAGGGGGTCTAGAATGTAATACCTGCAATAAGTGAGGGATCACTGTAAATTTAATAGACTAGCACTAGTTATAGCTTAATGTTTCGAACTTGTATAAGTGCTCATAGTATATACATTCCTTAAGTATAATAGACACACATGCCTACCCACACATAGGTTTTTATTAATGTGATTATACTTAAATTAATTTACCCCTTTTGGTAAAATATCAAGAACTACCTTATTCTTTTTTTTTAAATCCTCACCTGGGGATATATTTATTGCTTTTAGAGAAAGAGGAAGGGGGGGGGGAGAGAAACATCGATGTGGGACAGAGGCATTGATTGGTTGCCTCCCGTATGTGCCCTGACCTGAGATCAAACCCACAACGTTTTGGTGCACAGGACGATGCTTCAACCAATGGAGCCCACGCCACGGCTCTACCCCGTTCTTTTTAATGCCCATGTAGTATTTTAGTATATAGAGATGCCAAAATAACACTCTTCCTCCCTAAACGGGCTTCATCTTGTCTCCTTTCTTATTGCTGTTGTTAATGTTACTCTGTGATCATAAACACCTTTTACACCTATCTTGGGGCAAGCATTTCTGCTAGGCAGATTCTCAGGAGAAAATATCCTTTTTTTTTTTTTTTAAAGAAAAAGGAAACGCGCACAGGAAGGCTGACCGCCCAAGGCTGCAGTCCGTGCGGAGTAGAGCTGCTGTTCAAAAGCTGATCACGTCTTCCATCTCCAGCAGGGCCTCCAGCTCCCGGGACTCTTTCAGAGGCAGCAGTGCAGTGAATTGATTGTAAAAACCTGGGGTGGGGGGGGCTGCGGAGCATCCCACCCAGCTGCCAGCCGCTGCAGACATTTGAAACCTACAGTCACTGGCGCGGGATCATGATCCCCCCGCCCCGTGCCTGAGTGACACTTCTCAAATTTGTGTCCAGTGAACTGATGGAGCCCGTAAGCCACCGACCCCACACTTGGCAGCGCAGCGATGAAGCGATAGCAGATGATGAGGCCGTAGAACACCTCTAGGGACAGCTCCTGGTAACACACACCTGCCACACCCCGCGGCTTCCGGGTCCCTCCCATTGAATCGCGGGCTCTGGAGGACAGAGGACACAATGGCTCTGGAGTGGGTGGCCCCGAGAGAGGCTCCCCTGTCTTGTCCCCTTCCAGGGGCCAGTGTGGCTGACCTGGAATACGAAGGCTTCTTTTCTGGTATCTCCTCCAACCTGTTCTGTCCATCTCTGCGAAGGAGGTGTTGCCTAGCAACCAAAGAAGGGCAATGACGTCCTTGGCCTATTCTGTTCCACTCCTGTGACACTTAACTCTGGTTGATTATTAGCGCGGCCCAGAGAGGCGACAACCAGCCTTAAAGAAGAACGGCTTCTCTACAGTCACCCAGGGGCAGCAGGGGACTTGGAGCGTGGCTTTGGGAAAGGGTCTGATGTATACCAGATTTTCAGTTCTCAGAAACAAAAAACAAAAAAAACAAACCTTTCTTCCTAAACCCACAAGATTCCTTGGGCAAGCGGACAATAGGTGTTAAGAAAACTCTTTGAAATATGAGCCATGCCATTTACTTTCTAATCTGCAAAGCTGCCCAGCCAATGCGGTGCTGGCTGCCCTGCCTCCCTGGACATTCACAGCCTTTATGCTTGGTAAATAAATCAGGCAGCTGCAAGGTAATATGGTGTAGGTAACTGGGATATAGCACTCCCGGTCTGCCCTACCTGTTTCTATAAGAATGTGTTAATCATTTACATTTTAACTAAGAGCTACTGTGGGCACAGCAGTGGAATGACTTTTCAAAGAGCCATTTCTGCGCCACGTAAGTAATCCTAGATAAGCCTGGGCATACCCCAAGCCCGGAGACTCAGCTATCTTGGGAACTTTAAGGTCTGCCCTGGGGAAAGTTAGTTTGGCCGCTGCTCCCCTCCTATAGTAAACTGGCACCAAAGAATCCATCCACCTGTTCACACAAAGACCAGAGATTTCACCTCGCGCACAGTTCTGGACTCAAGACAGGGCTCAGTGCCGCAGGACCAGGCTTGAGGATTCCTTCAATCCTGCAAGTCAAAATCTCCCAAAAAAAGGAAAGGGAAAGAAGTCACCCCACATTTCTCTCCCTAGAGAACCTATGGCTGGGTTTTTGATGTGTTTCTAAAAATTGTTTGTTCTGTAGCAGGTGTGTCTGTGGTTGTGGGGGGAAGAATGTACTTTTTCTGCTTATAAGGTTGGGGTCATGGTGTTGGTATAACTTTGTTTCCTGGTTTTTCTTTTCTTTCCCCTCAGAAAAACCTGTTTGCAAACATGGATTGCCAGGGTGGCCCTCATCTTCCTCCTCATTATCATTTGCACAATGCTCTGCTATTTAGCATTATCTGCTGTGTTGGGTAGGGAGGAGCCCTACCAAGCAACAAATCAGAATTTAGATCCTGAGGACGGTGGGGGGAGCTCTGGCTCAGCACTGGGCTTGGTCCCCCATTAGTCCATGTGGGAGAGTCACCTTCTCTACATCCCTGCGTTATCTGACGTGAAGTGGAGATACCAACAAGACAGACATCCTGAACTGGGAAGAAGTGGATGTCACACCAGGGGCTGGGACACCGTTACAACTGGGGAGTGTCAGTCCTTGCTGTTTCTGGCCAACTCCACCCTAATGCACAGTGCGGAGGGGACAGGGGGGTAGGCTCCAAGATGACCCTCAATGACCCCAGTGTCTCCCTTCCCCTGGAGTGGGGCTGGACCTAGAGAACCAAATACAGTAGGAGTGATGGGATGTTCCTCCTGTGATGAGGTTGGAAGCCTGATTTCTGTCTTGTGGGATTCTTGCTCTGTGCCTTCCCAGCCTGCACACTGTAATGAAGCCACGCAGCGAGGTCACCGAGACCTGGGCCCATGTGGCAGGAAACTCAGCGCAGCCTCTGGCTCACAGCCAGGCAGAAGCTGAGTCCCTCAGGTGAACAGCCGGCCCCAGAGGAGCTGAATCCTGCTAACAAGTGCTGAGTCGGTGTGCAGGCAGATGCACCCCAGTTGACCCTCCAGATGACTGCGACTCCAACCGACCCCTTGACTGTAACCTTGAGCTCTGAAGAAGATTCAGGCGCATGCTGTGGCTGGATTCCTGACCCACTGAAACCGTGAGATGAGAAGAGTTGTTCTGAGCCTCTGCCGTCTGGGTTGCTTTGTTACGCAGTAGTAGCTAACTAATGCAGAACCAGACCCTCTCTGTGCCTGCAGAGTTGTCTGTTCAGCCAAAAGACATGCATTTCTTCAACTCATTCTATGTTGATTAGTACTTGCTACTATGGGCAATGTGCCTGTGGGAATCCAAAGTCAAAATAAGAGCTGGTCCTACTCTTCAGAAACGGTAAGCCCTTGCAGTGCCTGCTGAAGGGGTGACGGGGCCACACAGAGCTGTGAGGCCCAGTGCCAACTCAAGACAGACAGATGCTCTTACAGACAGACAGAACTGAAGATGCAGACGGGGCTCAGCTGGACACCCCAGGAGGACTGTGCATCTTGTCCCTGAAATACTTACTATGGGTCTAGCTGCTTCCCCAAGACCCTTTAAGCACTCCCATGGGGACCTCCCTAAAGAGGTTAGCCCTGGCTCGTGAAAGTCCCTAGGGCCCTCCTCCTGCGCCATCCCGCAGCCGGTGTCCATCTGACTGACCAGTGCCCGGTACCATGCAGATGTAGGAAGGCTGAACCTCATCCTGGTTAAGTGAGAGACACAGAGGCCATCCTGCGCTAGGCACACCCACTTTGAGGTTATCTGGTGCGGGAAAGGCCCCTGGATACATTCTCCCTGCTCCTCCCCCAGCGCTGCTAATCCTTTTGTCACACAGGAGAAGACAGTCCTCCCTGGTACTTGTTCAGGCTGGAGGCAGTCGAGGCAACAAGGGCAGGGCCACATGAGGGGGGCCGGTCTCCCCAGCGGTGAGGCCAGCTCAGCCCGCAGGAGACTGCGTGGAGTAGCTTAATATTGGAAGAAAAAAGAAATCCTGGTTTCTGTCCCAGCACGCAGGTGTTAAATTAATTAAACAAGAAGGCCGTACATGGAGGTGGCCCGGCGCCCTGGTGGCCTACGTCGGCAAGCCCAAACGTAAGCCTGCAAACGCCTCAAGGTCGCAAAATCAAGCCACGAAGGACAGCCAATGACAAACAGCCAAGCAGGCTTTCGGCTGCAGCCAGTCCAACCATCTCCTTTGCTTCCGCCTTTCTGGGAGTCTCTCCCCAGCATTTCTGGTTTGGTGCTGCCCCATGCCAATCCATTTTTGCTCTCATAAACTCAAAATGTTTCATGTGCCTCAGCTGACCTTTTGCTCCAGGAGAGAGGCTGTGCCCGGGAGCCAGCGCGGCTGCGCCCCACTGCCCTGGGAAAGGAACAGGCAGCAACAGGCCCGGGGAGGGATCCCGAGCTCATTTCACCGATATTCAAATGAGGAAAGTGAGGCCAAAACTAATAAAAGGAATAGCATCATTGTTGGGAGCCAGGCCTTAGGCTAGTACATTCCAGGCACTGTGCACTTCACCCCTCCAGGGCCCCATGGAGGCGACTCCTGTAAGCCCACTTTATAGGTGGGGCCACTGAGCCACCATGAGGCTGAGGTGCTTTCCAGATTCCTGAAGCTGCAGAGGCAAAGCTGGGCTGGGACGACCCCGAGGCAAGGCTGTCTTAACTTACCAGTACCGCCACCATGACCCTCCAGGCTGCAGCCAGGCCAGGCTGTGGACCGGGGGCGCCCTGAGCATGCTGGGAGCAGCTATCCCAAAGCCACTCTCCCGTGGGCAAGGCCAGCCCCAGGCAGAGGCCTCCGGGCTGTGGGTTTGCCTGGGCCAGTCGCTGGCACACAGCCCCGCGGTGCTGGCAGGGGTTAAAAGCGGTAGCTGAGATTCTAAACCTGTTGCAGCCTGACATGAGATACCAGGGAGAAGACACCTTTAGCTCGGGGCATGGAGCTGGGACAGATTTGCTTTGGGATTTCTCACTGTCTCAAGTGAAGGAAGTTTGGAGCTCTGCATTCCTGAGGCTTCACAGCTCTTCCCCGGGGGCTGCTTGCAGAGTTCCCACCACGCCTGGTTCCCTGGGGAAGCGCGCTTGCTTTTTGCAAATGGCTCCAGCCGTGCTGAGGGTTGAAGCAGTCTGATGCTGGGCTTGCCTGCTGTGTGGGGCTTCCCCCCCATCGATGGGTGTGCACTGGGTCTCCCAAAAGATACATCCAAGTCCTACCCCCCAGTGCCTATGGATGTGACTGTATTTGGAAATTGAGTCTTTGCAGATGTCATCAAGATGAGATGAGCTCAGACTGGAATAGGGTGGTCTCTAAATCTAAGGACTGGTGTCCTTATAAGAAGACCACTGGCCAACACAGAGAGAATCCTTGTGAAGATACAGGCAGAGAGCGGAATGATGCAGCCACAAGCCAAAGAACACCAGGGACTGCCAGTATCACAGCAGCTAGGACAGAGGCTGGGCACCCTCCCCTGCCCTTGGAGAGAGCGAGGTCCTGCCAACACCTTGATCTTGGCTTTCCAGCCTCCAGACAGTGAGACAATAACTTTCTGCTGTTCAAGCCCCCCATCCAATGGTGCTTTGGTCTGGCAGCCCCAGGCCACTCCTACCCTGACCTGACCCCCCCACCTCCGCCAGGATCTCTGTGGCCCTTCTTCTCTATCCTCATGTCACTTTTCTGTGACCCAATGACATGGCTGGAGCTTTCTTAGGCCACGGTGGTAATAAGTCTGCTCAAGCTGGGGTGCCAGCCCCCGTCGCAGGTTCATGTGGCACAGAACGCTGGTGTCTTTAACTTCACAGAAGTTTTATGAGTTCCTGAAACAGGACGGCATAACAGGGCCCCAGATTTGAGGGGGGTGGACCTACCCAAGCTGCAGGGATGATTTCAATTGCTTTAGCTCAACCGGGCGAGTCTGTCCTCTTAGCCCAGGGATCAGTGACCTTGGCCTTCCATGTGTAGAATTCCTCTGACCAGAGAAATGGGTTCAGAAATGTGCCTATAGTTTGCTTCCCGCCATTGAAACTCAGGGACACTTCCCCTCCTGGTTTAGCCGATGGAACATCATCCCTCCAAATTCACATCCACCCAAAACCTCAGCCAGCGATCTCATTTGGAAATAGGGTCTTTGCAGGTGTAATAGGTTAAGGACCTGGAGATGAAGTCATCCTGGATCACCTGGGTGGGACCTGAATCCTGTGACTGGGGTCCTTTCTAGAAGAGGAGACACATGGGGAGACAGTGATGTGAGGACGGTGACAGAGAGTGGAGTGATGTGCCTCCAACCCAAGGGACACTGAGGGTTGTCACAACACCAGAGGCAAGGGGACAGGCCTGGGACAGTCTCCCCAAGAGCCTCTGGAGGGAGCCTGTCCTGCCAATATCTTGATTTCAGACGTCTGGCCTCCAGAGTGGTAAGAACACCTTTTCTGTCAGAAGCATGAAGTTTGTGGTAATTAGTTTTGACATCCCAGGAACCGAATACACCCAGGCATCTCTTTGCCTATGAGTCTAAGTCACAGGACCCCCCAAAAAAGTGCCTGCGGTCATAGCACATTAGCAGACAGAGTCAGAGGACCTCTGGCCCAGCCTCCTTTATGCTATCCCATGGCACCTCCTGTCCCTGAATATGGGAAGAGGTATTCGAGGGAAAAAGTGCCAGGCTGGGTGACACTGGGGCCACACTCTGTGGCTCCTTACTGCGGGGACACATTCTTATTAGCACATCGTCAGATCTGAGACGCCCTGGAGGAAATAGAAAACTTAAAGCCAGAGTTCTTGTAGACAGGCTTTTTATCAATAGACTTTTCTTTCATCTAACACTTATTAATATATCCGCAAAGCAGCAGCACAGGACATACTCACTCAAATAAACTCAAGGTGTGGATGTTGAGACCAGACAGACAGCAGCCGCTTGCCGAAGTCACAGGATGCGAATGTGAACTATGCAGGTTTCCTGTACACTTTTCCCCACACCAGCTCCTCGTTGGCTGAATGGCTGGGTTCCTAGGTCAGGGCGGCGGGGAGGACAAGGCCTAGCCCTGCCCAGAGCCGAGGTGCCACCAGGTCCAGGGGCCACGTGAGACGGGCATTGGGCAGACAACGCACATCGATGCTCAAAGACAGCACAGAACAAAGAACGTAAAATGTAATATTTGGGGTATGTGGAGTTAGCATAAAAATATGCTATTAAAATTAATTTTACGGGCTTTATTTTTTAACTTCTTTTTGATGTGGCTACCAGAAAGTTCAACATCATACCTGTGGCTCCCTCTCATGGTGGGTGTCCGATTCCACCCAACAGAGCCATGGCAGGACCTCAGGTTCCCTCGCCTTGGCCCCTCCCTGGCTCCCGTGGACAGTTTCAGCTTATAGGGCCTGAGAGACATAAATTCCCTGAGGCTTCCAGGGCTTCTCACTTTGGGGACAGGGTCTAGACTGGGGCCACACGAGAAGAGGTGTTCATTAACGTCTTTAGTAACGATGGTCCCGGACGGGTTGGGAGCGCCCGGCCAAGAAGCAAAGACCCCATTTCCCTTCTCTTTCCTCTCACTCCACTTTATGGAGCGTGGCATTAATGGCTCATTAATCCTCCAGTCTCCCCCGGTCGGGAGAAGCAGGTCTCCGTGGAAGGTCATGAAGTCCTCGCTGAGTTGTTGAAGGACAAGCGCTGGATTCAGACTTTCTAAGACCCTGTCTGGCCCCGCACAGCACTGAGTACGTTGCAGGTGGCCTGGGAATGCCTGCTGCTAGCAGGCAGAGGACCCTGGTGGCTGTCACCAGAACAAGTTCAGCCGTGCAAGCTCCTTGGCCTCCCAGAAGGCCTGGGGTGGGTTCAGGAGCCTTCTGTGATTACAGTCCCACCTTCTCCTATGAGCAGAAGACATAAGCTTTAGCTATTGGAGGTACAGCTCCCCTCTCAGCCCTCTTTGGCTTCTAGAACGCAGCGAAATTGCAGGAAAGTGCGGGAGATTTGGGCTCTCGGCCAGCAGGGGGCAGCATGGTACGCGTCTGTCCCGTCCCTGGGTCTTGCTCCTTGAGAACAGACAGTTGGCAGCGTCCTTTTACTGAGAAAGTTTGGGGGGTGCTTGGGGATTTTTGTCCTTGTTTTGTTTGTTTGTTTGTTTGTTTTGAGGCTACTGTTCATGGTGAGGATCACAAGGGCTTGAGAGGATGTATGAGGTCTGGCAGGAAAAAGTGCAGCCATTGTTAATAACGAGAACAGTTTGCGTGACATCGATGTAGCCTGGCAGCCAAGGAAGTGGACTGGAATGTGCGTGCGTGAACAATGACCAAAATGACTGAGCAAGTAAAGCAACAAACCTGCACCAAATTTTGCATTAAGCTTAAACATTCTCCCACAGAAACTATTCAGATGATTCAGAAGGCCACGGCTGTGGACAACTGGTGACTGGCAGCTTCATCACGACAATGTTCCTACTCACACATCACATCTCGTGCAGAGTTTTTTTTGTGAAACATCAAATCACCCAGGTGACTCAGCCCCCCTATAGTCCAGATTTGGTGCCCTGTGACTTCTGGCTTTTCCCAAAGCTAAAATCACCTTTGAAAGGGAAGAGATTTCAGTCTGTTGATGAGATTCAGGAAAATACAACGGGGCAGCTGACGACAATTGGGAGAACTGTGGGGAGTCCCAAGGTGCCTACTTTGAAGGGGACTGGGGTGTCATTGTCCTATGTACAATGTTTCTTTTATCTTGTATCTTCTTCAGTAAATGTCTCTAGTCTTCATATTACATGCTGGATACTTTCTGGACAGCGCTCACGAGTTCATTTTCTAAAGAGGATTCATGCCTGTTTTAAAGCAAAATGGAGCCATGGTCAAATAACAGAAATGCATCGAGCAGCGTTCATGGAAAGATGCTGACCATGTTAATACAATATGAGGGGTCCATAGAAAGTAAAGGAACAGAGAGAGACGATGGGGCACCCATAAGCCAGAAGCCATGAGAAATAACCAGAATGCATTCATACTTTAGGTGAAGAGTTAAGGCGTGTGCAAAAAATGATCAATTATATATCAGTAAAGTGTGTTTGCCCACTTCTTCAAGGACTAAGGGTTTACAAGTCATTCCAGAAACTTCTCTGAGGTCTTTTTACTTTCATTTACATTCGTTTATATATTTTTAATTTGTCAAGTCATATTGCAAATGCCCGCTTGGAAGATGTCTTCCTTCTTCCCCCAGTACTTCCCTGCAGGGTCCACGGGCAGCCAGGGACTCGGCCACTGGGAGTCTGACAGTGCTCACCCCTGGGCAGACTGTACCCCTCAGGCACAGAGGCACAAACATCAGACTCCAGGTCCAGAGAGTTAAGAAATGATACAATTCTTGCTCCTCTTTTAGATACCATTCTCTCAGCTGGAGCCCCTTCTTTCACCCCAGCTTCCTCTTCCATACAGAGCACGTGGGCACCTCTGCCGGCTCTGAGGCCCCAGGACCCTCCTCTCCAGGGCACAAGGCCAGCTTCCTCCTGCCCGATGGCTTCCACTTTTGCCTTAAGTGCATAATATCCGTAAGACATTGCAGTGCACTGCATTGTGTTTTACATCACCTTGACTTTTGAATTGCCTCTAATTCTTTTCTTTTTTTTTTAATTCTCACCTGAGGATATGTTTATTGATTTTAGAGAGAGAGGAGGGGAGAGAGAGAAAAACATCGATGTGACAGAAACATCCATCAGTTGTCTCCCATATGCGTCTTAACCGGGGATCGAACCCACAACCTAATTATATGCCCTGACTTAGGATCAAACCTGCAACCTGTTGGTGTACAGGACGACTCTCTAAACAGCTGAGCTGCTCAACCAGGGCTCAGCTGCCTCTAATTATTGTAAGAGCAGTGGGAATGTAATAAAATGCTTGCATCATTGAAGAAGCAGCATAGGATAAAGATGGCACGCTCTTGCCCTAAGCTGTTGGCCAGTGAACGCACCTCCAGCTCCTGTGAAAAGGGGTTTGAGGGTCTTGATGGGAGGTGGGAGGTGCGGTGATCCACAGGCCGAAGACAGAGGCCCTCCGCCATGGCACTGAGCGTCAGCACCCTGGAGATGTGTCTGGCCACCCCAGCTCCACCGCACACATGCTGTGAATGGACCTGCTGGTTCTCTGCGCAGAGAGGTTGCGCCAAAGGCAACCTGCCTCAGATGGTGAGGGAAAGGTCCCTCTGTGGTTCCTGTTTGTGGGGACCTGACTGTACCTGAGCAGGACAGACACCTGGGTTCTGAGCTGCAGCTTCCAGACGAGGGAGCTCTATCTACCCCTGCGGTGACTAGTATGTCCACACCATCAACATCAGGCTAAGTTGGCAGTGATCCAGCCTCGCCTGGGCTGCCTCAACCCACAGAGGCCCAGAAACACGGGGTGCTGGACATGAAGTGGCACCCCTACCCAGGAGATGGGGGGCCGTTGGGATTCTGCAGCCCACCTCTTGTCTCTTTGCACATGTGGTCCGTAGTCTTGGGTGGTCAGGAAGGTGATATGACATTCCCTGCCCTTGTCATGAGCGCTGCAACAATAAGAGGCATTTTCTTCTATTTTTTTAGCAAAACTGGATGCTGCTAAATGCCTTGAATCCTAGTCTGGAGTCCTAGTCTCCCTGTACCTGCTGAAAGTTAGCTGAGTGTGAGCAAAGCAGTATTGCAGGCTGAACTCTCTAGGGACCAGGCATTTGGGGGCAGAGGGTCTGTCTTACTGATCTGACCCTACCCCCCCCACACACACAACACACACACACACACACACACACACACACACACACACACACACACACACACACTGACAGGGCTATGACAGAGGAAAAGCACTGGGCAGAACTGACAGTAGGGGGCGCTGTGGCAGCATAACCCAAACTCAGGTGCCCTTGGCCTTCCAGCCCGGGCCAGGCCTCGCCTCATGGAGGGCATCAGTCAAGCTGCATTTAAAATGCATCCTGTTCTTAGAAAAGGCAGTGCCCCCCAGGAATCCTTCCCTGCCCTCTGCCGGGTTGTCTCCCTACCAAGACACACAGCAACTCCAGCTGTGGGACCTGGATGGGGCTTTGATCTGGATCCCAGAAATGGGATGCCCGCTGCAACTTGGGCCTTGGAATAAGCCCCAGCATTCTGGCTGGTCCCACCCACCCACCCCGCCATCCTCCATGGAGGGGCAGCGAGGCCCGCCCGAGACCCCAGGATGAAACGCCATCTCATTCGACCAGGCTTCAGACATCCACGTGCAAACTGCACATTCCAGCTTCTGGCCCTGGACCCTCTGAGAGACTTCCGTGATTCTGAGAGCTTTCACACGTATCCGCGAGTTCACAGAATGGAATCTCCCTTTGTCCTCTCCTTGTCACTTATTTTAAAGCAGCCCTTGCCTATTATACATTCCTTCATTCACCCATCCATGCTTTGTTCACTCCCCGGGTACCATGTTTTTTGTTGGGATAGAGAAGGATCCATCTGAGGCTCCCACCAGATGAACACATGGAGCCCAACTCAGAAGATGCGTGAAGAATCCAGAAGATGCGTGAAGAATCCAGAAGACGCGTGAAGAACCCAGAAGATGTGTGAAGAACCCAGAAGACGCTTGAGGAATGGAAATGCTCAGGGTGTGACTTCTCTAGCCTCTGTCATTGGTATGTGGGAGAAACAGAACATCCTTGGGAATGGAATTTTTGTTAAATGTAAGACTATTTTTTTAGAGCAATTTTAGGTCCACACTATAATTGAGAGGAGGGCACAGAAATCTCCCGTATCTTCCTGCCCCATACTTGCACAGACACCCTACCACCAACATCAGAGTGATGCATTTTTGCCCAAGGCTGAGCCTGCATTGACACATTATAATCACCCAGCGCCCATAGTCTACTTAGGGTTCACTCCTGGTGGTGTACATTCTGTGGGTTTGGACAAGTGCATAATGACACGTATCCACCATTACAATATCACACAAAGGACTTTCACTGCCCGAAAAATCCTCTGCTCTGCCTCCCCCACGGCCCCTGCAAACTACTCATCTTTTTATTGTTGTCATAGTTTTGCCTTTTCCAGAATGCCCTATAGTTGGAAGCCACCTCAGACAGCTTCTTTCACTTAATAACATGCATTCAAGATTTCATTACATTATTTCATGACAGCAGCTCACTTTCTTCTAGCACTGAATAGCATTCCTTTGTCTGGGTGGACCACGGTTTCCCCATTCACCTACTCAAAGACACCTTGGTTGCTTCCACGTCTGGGCAGTTATGAATAAAGCTGCTATAAGCATTGTGTGTAGGTTTTCATGTGGCTATAAGTCTCCAGCTCTGTTGGGTAAACGCCAAGGAGCACAGCTGCTGGGTTGTATAAGGTAACGTTCGGTTCTGTGAGGAAACCGCCCAACTGTCTTCTAAAGTGGCTGCAGCGTTTGGCAGTCCCACCAGCAGTGGCCGAGAGCTCCCGTTGCTCCTCGTCCCCACCAGCATGTGCTGTTGTCAGCGTCTTGGATTTCGACCATCCTAATAGGTGTGCAGTGGGGTCGCGTTTTAATTTGCATTTTCCGTTTAACATGCAAGGAAGGGGAATAAGAAGTTAATTAGCCAACCACTAGGATCTACCAAAGACACCAAAAACATTATTCCTTAGTCAGTATATCAGAGAAGGAAAACTCTGACCCCAAAAAACCTCCGCTGCCTTGCGGCATACCTCTTCAGGGGAAAGGCTAAGGGAGTAAACCCCGACAGAAAATCCGGAGCCAGAGTCCCTAAGGCGGTTGGACGTTGTAGTCAACACCGGCAACTCCTGCGGCGCACCTGAACCCAAGCTGTATCAACTCCGTCTTTCCCTTGGACCCTTCAGCTGCGAAGAGAGGGGGGGTCTGCTGCATGGGCAACAGCAGACCCTCCATATCACCCTGCCCAGGCTCTGTAGCTTCAGCTCCACTGGAGAGGACACTCCAGCGTCATCGCAAGATATCGATTCAACACGGGAGGAGACAGATACCGTGTCACTCCCGAGTCGGACTGCACAGCCATTCTCGGCGGTGCAGATAGACTCTTAAGAAGCTACACCATCGTCTCTCGAGAC
The DNA here is from genome assembly GCF_987537825.1 of Furipterus horrens. Lineage (NCBI taxonomy): Eukaryota > Metazoa > Chordata > Mammalia > Chiroptera > Furipteridae > Furipterus > Furipterus horrens. Next base: position 7,665,350 of record NW_028327171.1, read on the forward strand.
GGACAGCTGCCGACGACGACAAGTCAGTATATATGCGTTGGATGTCATATATGGTTTGAGGTTCTGGTAACATAGGCACATATGTTAAATAGATTGCTTGACATGTACATCATGTTTTTTTATTAATACGAAAACGTTAAAAACAACTTCAAAAAGGAGGAGTGCCACTTCAAAAGTGATAAGAATAGAACTTTGCATTATATGTTTTTTTTAAATGTGCTTTGAAAAACTGCAGGTGGGTATTCCAGAAAACAGAATCCAAACAGGTATTGCAGTCTGAATAGTGCTAGCACAGAAAACAGAAATAAAGATTTATAGGAAGTTATCAGTTGCGTCAGTGGAAAGACAGAGGGACTAGTGCACCCCTACAGCATATGACAGAGGGCACAGCCTAGAGCGTATGACGGCGCAGCCAGGCAGCCCACCTCCCATACACTTGTTGATCCTTTGCTGCTGCTCTTAAATCTCTTTTTCTTACCGACGCAATAGAATCGACTTAACTTAGGGTAAACGATAACACATGTCCTGTGAGAAAACGTTAGGCAATGGGAAAAGAAGAATTAAAGGACATAATTTCATTATGAAATTTCATGTAATATCCTGAAAGAGATGAAGAAGTAATAGGGAATGGTATTGTCCTCTAATAGCAAAACTCTTTGCTCGATAGAATTAAAACAGCTGTTTGTTGTTTTGTGTAACATCTGTACTGTAGTTTCTCCAGCTCTGGTCTTGGTACTAACAGGATGGGAAAGATGACAGGACGTTGCACCGCAGGTGACTGAGGAGGAGCAGCAGCGCGCGCCAGCTGGAGGGCGGACGGGGTAGGATGCAAAGCTGCCTGAGCTCCCCGGCCGGGGGATGGGAGGGCGGCCTAAGAGACTTGAGATGAGGTTACAGAGGGTAGTTGGGCAAGTTAGAATGTGATGTATACATTGTCATCGGTTTTGCTGACCAGGGTGGTCTGCTCAGGGCTGGGCAGGTTGCTGCCTCCAGAGCGTGTGGTCCAGGAAAGGTGATGCAGTGGGGAGCATACCTGGGACAGGCAGCTGGGGAAAGCCCTCTGTGACCAGACCCGAGATAGATGGAGACGCTGTCCTCACAAAGGACCACAGAGATCCTGAGTGGGGAACAGCCGGTCTTATTCCAGCCCCCCCAGGGACCCTGTGTGTACGCAAAGTAATGACCTCCAAAGATGCCCTAATTTCTATAGCCTGGACATATGTGACATTATACAGCCAAGGGGAATTCACACTGCAGGCAGAACTATGATGGCTCAACAGTTGACCTTGACATAGGGAGGTGATCCTGGATTAATCGAGTAGGCCCAATGTAATCGCAAGGGTCCTTGAAAGTGTGAGGACCTGACCTGAAGAAGCTGGTGTGAAGGTGGGGGAAGGGGTCAGAAGCCAATGAATGTGCGAAGGCCCTGGAAGCTGGAAAAGACAAGGAAGCTGACTCTGCCCTACAGCCTCCAGGAGGAACCAGCCCTGCTGACACCTGGGCCCAGGCCCAGGGAGACCCACTGCAGATTCCGACCACCACAAGTGTAAGACGATTAATGTATGTTGTTTAGGCTGCTAAGTTTGTGCTCGTTTGTTACAGCAGTGGGAGGGAGCTGATACACCCTGACAGAACCACTTTCTCCTTGGCTAAGTTTGCATACAGCGCCATGAAATGAATACGCATGCCTATGAACAGGGACGCTCCGAAAATCCACAGGACCTGCCCTCTGTGGGTGAGGCTGGGGTAGGAGGCATGTGCTGCTGGGTCACCACCGTCTGTCTGTGCAAGGCAGGGTGAGGAGGAGGTCGGTGGGCCCCTGGCAGGGAGGGCAGGTGGCTTCTGCAGCCGGGCCCCAAGCTGCAGGAGGAGCATGGGTGCTGCAGTCAGGCAGACCAGCTGCGAATCCCAGCTCTCTGCTAACCAGCTGTCCGACTCAGCCCTGGCTGGGTGTCAAATTTAGGGTCATTGTGACCATCCCAGAGGGTGAGTGTAAAGCATCTCACACTGTCTGGCTTTGGGGAGCAGCTCAAGAAATGGAAGTTATTGTTAGTATTTGCACACCATCTGCCCCAAAAGGACATGAGTCAAAGTGTATAAATCAGGACAGTTATATTAAAGTCGAAAGTGAGAACAGAAACAACGGAGAGAGAGAATGCCCAGGTGTCTGTGATGAGCCAATTCCTGCAGATGAGAGTTGGCTCCTACCCCCCCCCCCCCACCATGCCCCTTGTGGAGAAGAGGCCCAGTGTCAGGAAGGGCTGCCCCTCACCCACACAGCACTGAGAAGCTTCAGAAGGCATTAAAGGCATTCTTATGTGCGTATAGGTTTGAGTAGGTAACACGTTCACATGGTTTATATATTCAACTACATACACGTATTATGAAATGCATATATGTACATATATATATATATATGTATACAGACCACTTACTATATGTACAGTGAAAAGTCCCTTCAATCCCTCCATCAGCCCATCCTGACACCCTCTCCCTTAGTTTCCTGTCTATCTTTCAAGAGTTTCTTTAAGCAAACACAAGCAAATGAAAAATAGGCACCCTTGTTCTCCACTCCCTTTCTACCCAGAAGCTAGCCTGCGGTTATAACGCTGGCTAACAATTACCAAGCGCTCACACATGGAGGCATGGTCCTCAGGCCTTCCACGCATTAACTAATTTAACCTTCACAGCAGCCCAGGGTGGTAAATAAACTACTGACTCCGCTTCACAGATGAGGAGCCCAGGACACGGGAGGGGGTCGAGTTATCTGCCCTTCGTCAAGAGGTCAGTAAATGATCGAGGGTCTGGGCGCTTCATGGCCACCAAACCCGTCTCTGATGGAGCTCACCTGGCTTTGCGCTCTCTCTCCTCCTCTCTGTCTTCTTCTCTTCCTTCCTTCTTCCTTCTTTCCTTTCTTTTATGTTTTAACTGAACAATCTATCATCCCTTAGTCTATTTGTTTCCCCTTGCTATTGTAACAAATGACCACAAACTTAGTGGCTTCAAACAACACAGATTTATCATCTTTCAGTTCTCTAAGTCAAAAGTCCATAGTGGGATTCACTGAGCTAAAATTAATATGTCGGCAAGGCTGCTTGGCCTTCTAGAAGCTAAGGGAGAATCAAGGTCCTTGTCTTTTCAGTTTCTGGGGGCACCCACATTCCTTGGCTTCTGGCCCCTTCCTTCACCTTCACAACTAAGCCAGACCCCCACTTTCATCATCATAGCTCCCCCCACCTTCTGCCTCTTGCATTCATGAACTACCCTTGTGATGACACAGGCCCCACCTGAATGATCCAGAACATTCTCCCCATCTGCAGGGTCCCTATGCCGTGTAGAGTGACCTCGTTCCAGAGATGAGGACGTGAACATTTGGGCAGTGCTATTATTCTGTCTTTCACACCCAGAGAGTCCCTCGGTGTTTTTTTTTGTTGTTGTTGTTTTTCTTTTTTTTTTTTTTTTGCAGATAAATAATATTCCATAGCAAAGAAGTTCTAAAAATGTGTTTACCTACTCCTCCGTTAATGGGAATTCAGCTTCTTTCCAGTTTTTCACCATTATTAAAAACTGCTGCAATGACTGACCTTGGACATAGCATCCTTTCCCATGGGTGCAGGTAGAGATGTTGGGTAGATTCCCAGAGGTAAGATGATTGGGTCAAAAGAGATCTGTGCCCTTGTATTTTTGGTGAAAATTGCCAGCTTCCCCCCCACCTGAGCTCCCTCCAGCAACATATGAGAGTGTTTCTCCCCAGCCCTCCCAAGAGGGTGGACTCCCCTTGAACCATCATCCACCCAGGACATGCTGCACACACCTTGGGAAGAGAGAGCAAAGCTAAAATAGCTTGTGCCTTCTGACAATTTATAATGCCTAGCAGTATGCAACTTGGGGAATAAAAGCAGATGGTCGGATTTCCGGCCAAGATGGAGACAGGCTGGGTCTCCCTCCACAACTAAGAAGGAACACAACTACCTCAGAACTAGAGACAACCAGAAGTTCCAGAAAACCAAGCTGCATGAAGTTCAACAAATAAAGATATAAAGAAGAAATACTCATCCAGACAGGCAGGAGGGGCGCAGCCAGGGCGTAGAGGACACAGTGCGGTGGCAGCAGCAGTGGCAGCAGCAGGCCAGCGCAAAACACAGTCACACATTTTGAAAAGTCAGGAGGGACACCTGGGGAGTGTTCCCAGCTCCTCACCGGACCTCGCAGCTCACAGTCCCAGCGCCGGGGATAATAAAGCCTCATTGCTTCTGACTGTGCAGACCAGTGGGTCTTGGGACTGAGGCAGAAACTGCCAGTCTCTCAGCAGAGTCCGCTTGTTTAAAGGGCCCCCACGGTCCTAGAACATCCGCAGACCCACCCACTCTGGGAACGACAGCCAGGGCAACAACTAGAGAGATGCCAGTCCCATACAGAAATGGGAGAGGTGCCTGGAAAGGGGGCAAAAAATAAAAACAAAATCCAACTAAGCAAACCAGAACAGGAACAGAATCATAGGTATGCGGATCATTTGGAGGGTTATCAGCTGGGAGGGGGGAGGGTGAGAAATGGGGAAATGGTGCAGGGACTAAGAAGCATAATTGGTTGGTACAAAACAGACAGGAGGAAGTTAAGAATAATATAGGAAAGGGTGAAGCCAAAGAACTTATATGCAAGACCCATGGACATGAACTAAGGGGATGGGATTGCTGGAGGGGAGGAGGGTACTCAGCAGAGGGGAGCAAAAGGGAAAAAGATTGGGACTACTGTAACAACATAATCAATAAAATATACTTGAAAAAAACTTAATTGGTGTAGTACATTTGTTGCGCTTGATGAACCAATGTTGATACATTATTATTAAGTAAGTCCATAGTTTGCATTAGGCTGTACAGTCTATGGATTTTGACAAGTTACTTTATTTCTTCATTTAAAATGGATCATTTTTAGTTTTTAATGACAAAAGCAAAGTTTCTCCCACCGCCCTCTGACTTCCCCAAGGGCGCCCCTAGCACAGCAGGTGTGCGTGCTCCTGTGTCCGTCCTGTGCACACAGCACTGGCACACGGTGGGGCCTGAGGGTTTTCTAAACAAAGTAGCGGACTAGACGAGGTGCCTTGGAACTGCCCACTTAGCTGTATTCCATGGGCATCCTGCCGTGTTCAATATTCATCTTGGTTTTCCTTATACCACTGCCTCTTAAGCTTGGATATATGAATCCCTTTGAAGAAAAAGTTGTGTGAACTTCCAAATTTGTGTTGAATCATTTTTATGTTACTTATACTGTAGCAATGCTAGAGTATGCATAAATATACCACATGTATTGGTCTTATGTAACCATAACTGAAGTGATTTATAAATAAAATGAAACAAAACTACAACACTAATACCTTTCAAATTAACGATATAAACTTCATGTGATGGATGATGCTATTCTGTTAAAACTAAACCACCAACGTTGGGTTTAAAATTCTCTTTTAAATGTTTATACTTGTGTATCGTATTTAGCTGATAAACTTGATTCCTTTGGTTTTGAGAATAATGATTCCTATTTGGAGCTACGTTTGCTGTCATTATTTCTTTTTGTTCAGCTAGGAACTCAGTTTAGCCTCTAGCCCATTACAGCTGGTCGTTGAATGACGTTGTTTTGTTCAGTGTCACTCGGTTATAACATCGATGAGATGCCATGGAAACTTCACTCTCGTTGACATCAATTAGCCTGTGGTAAAGTGGCTTTGTTATAGGTCATTCCTGTTAAAGTCACAGACCTTATTGAAGACATTAAGTGAGGGCTTACTGTACTTTGATGATCTTAAAAACATGAAGTTCACCCCAACTATATCAAAAAACTAACTTGTAATAAAGTCTACACTGTGTTTTGGTTTTTTTCTTCTATTATAGTTGCTGCTAATGAAATACTGGAAGTTCCAACACGCAGGGACAGAGCCCCATCATGTGTCAACCTCTGGGGGGAGGACCGTCCCACTGCTGGGGCGCAAGGCAGGATCGTGGCGGTCAGCACAGCTCCTCTGGTCTGCGCCAAGGTGACCTTGGCTTGCTCTGCTTGACCTGCCACAAAGCCTTCGCACATATGTTCGGCCAGTGTGCTTACGGTTAAAAATCCGGCATAAGTCGATAACAAGGTCGTGTGGAGGCAGAGAACTGAAAGTGGTCACCCAGGTGACCCAGCGAGTGTGTAACACAGACACGTGCACACACACGCACACACATTCCCATGCAAGCACATAGGTGCACTCACAGATATAAGAACACCAGCACACAGTTAAGATGGCGCCAGGAAGTCACCTGTTCCTAAGACAGTGCGTTGGAAGCCTTGTAAATGAAGTTGTGGAAGTGTGACGCGTTTGCCAAGGAGTATGTGAGCAGGCTGCACTCTCGACACCATCAGAGGGAACATATGTGGTAGAAGAGAGACAAAGGACACACAGTCTTACACGCGTTCACTTGGCGCGGCAGGCCAACAGGTGCCCAGCGCCCTGCAGTGCGGTCCGTCCCAGGTGAGGGGCCGCCATCCCTCCCGCTTCGCTGGGTGGGCCGGGCAGCCCTGAGTCCCCGCTCTCAGTGTGGGGCTACACCAGCGAGGTGGCAGTCATGGAAGGTAATGACCCAGGTGGCGACGAGCTGAGCCTTCCGTGTCTCCGACCCTCTCCTGGGGCGCACCTGCCACGGTGCCGCCTTCAGCGCGCTGGCCAACGCTCGCTTCCAAGCCGCCCTGCCCTCCCTGTCGGGTCTGAGTCAGGCCCGTGGAAACTCCCTCTGCTCTTCCTCATAGCTGCGCAGGTGTGGGCAGCTCAGCCGGTGTCTCTCGGCAGATTCTGAGTCAGGCCCGGCTCTGAGGTGCTGACACGCACACGTATGTCATGCTGGTGTAACGCACATGCACACTCAGGCAGAGCCCAGAGCCCAGGCGGCCGAGGACAACTTGAAAAGGAAGGATGCAGAGAGGTTTAGACTTGACTCCCATCGCTTCAGGAGCTCTGACCAAACTGCAGCCCAGACTACTGCCTGGAAACGTAACTGACCGATGTCACTTAGCCCTGAGCCTGGCAACATCGCAAACCCACGCACCCAAGGATAATCTCACGTGATGTGAGACACAGTTTTGTGGGCCTGGCGCTCGAGGTGGGATCCCACAGTGATCAGTGGACTGGTGGCGGGTTCAGATCAACTCCAAGTTTTAACAATTTTAAAGTTGTGCTTCCTTGAGAAAAGTACTCAGTTCCTCAAAGGCTCATGTTCGTCATCTGCAACATGAGTGTATGACTTCCTAATTCACAGGGTCGCTGTGAGGGGCACGCAAGATGCCGCACAAAGCTCACAGAGCCCAGGCCTGACCTGCGGCGTCATAGTCCGCACAGGGGCCCTTCATCTGCTCCGTCCCTTCCACTGAGAGGACAAATTCACTGTCATCCGTCCTTCACCATCGCGGTCCGGGACAGCGCAGTGACGCGGAGGACTGAGCGCTTCCAGTTTCTCTTTTCTCCCCTGCCCCCCACGACCTCACGACTTTCCAAAAGCATTTGTATAATTTCCCTTTTTAATCTTTGTTGCCAAATGAAAACGATGGCTTTAAAGTTAATTTCCATTTGCTATTCTTTTGTATTAGTTTCACGTATACAGCGTAGGGGTTAGACAATCATCTACCTGAATGATAGCTTTTATTTTAGCTTCACAAGAACCCCTGCAGGGTCCTCAGATGGAGAAGGCCCGGGCCCAGCCAGGGCTGTAGCAGGCCCTGAAAATCACCAGCTACGTTTGCAGAAAGTGAGATCCTCGAAGACAGCCACTGTGTCCGCTGCCCAGGGATGGAGGGCAGTTACTTTTTGAAGAAGCTCCTCCTACTAAATTATTGGCATCTGCTCTATATCTTCAGCTAATGGTGACTCTCTGCTCTTTGGGATCAGGCAGTGTTACCTTGGGCTTATACAGGTCAATTTTAAAAATCCGTTCGCCATCGACTCCAGTAAAAGGCATGTGCATATCAGGGAAAGAACCCCTCTGTTTTCTGGGTTTGCCAGCCTGTCTGAAGTGTGAGTGACTTCTCAGCTTTCTCCTCATTCTGATGAGAAATTCACCCAAATCCCTTCCTGCCCCAGGGGCTGGCAGATGACAGCTCCGCCCACTGCTTGTTTATGTAAATAAAGTTTTATTGGAACATAGTACCCCTGGCCCACAGACCTGTGGACCCTGGTCCATTTTGCACAATAACAGCAAATTTGAATATTTGTGACAGAGACCGGAGGGTCTTCAAAGCCCAAACTATTTACTCTCTGGCTCTTTACAAAAAAAAAAAAAAAATTGTCAATCCCCGTTCTTCTCCAACCATGCATTAATCATTTTTTTCTTTTTTTTTTAAATAAAGTTTTAGGACACTTTTAGGTTTACAGGAAAATTGTGGGGCTATAGAGGGCCCATATACAGCTCCCTACGCATAGTTCCCTGCTAGTAACAGCGTCACTGGGGTGGTACATTTGTTGCACTTGATGAACCAATGTTGATACATTATTATTAATTAAGTTCATAGTTTGCATTTGGGTGTACTGTCTACAGATTTCAACAAGTTATTTTATTTCTTCATTTAAAATGGACCATTTTTAGTTTTTAATGACAAAAGCAAAGTTTCTCCCACCGCCCTCTGACTTCCCCAAGGGCGCCCCTAGCACAGCAGGTGTGCGTGCTCCTGTGTCCTTTGCACATGACCCTGGCACACGGGGGGGGGCCTGAGGGTTTTCTAAACAAAGTAGCATACAAGAGGAGGTGCCTTGGAACTGCCCACTTAGCTGTATTCCATGGACATCTTCCTCAGGTTCTCTGATGGCTGCAGGGTTTATTTATATATTTTCTTACCAATGGACACTGAGATACTGTTGACCTTGAACAACACAGGTTCGAACGGCATGGGTCTATTTACACACAGATATTTTTCAGTAAATTTACAATGGGTCCTCCATTTCCCTGGGTTTCCCATCGGAGGATTCAACTAACCACAGACAGAAAACAGTAGTTTTTTAAAAGATGGTATTTATTTATTTTTAGAGGGAGGGGAACGGAGGGAGAAAGAGAGGGAGAGAAACATCAATGTATAGTTGCCTCTTGCATGCCCCCAACTGGGGACCCGGCCCACAACCCAGGCATGTGCCCTGACTAGGAATTGAACTGGGGACCCTTTGGTTCGCAGGCTAGTGCTCAATCCACTGAGCCACACCAGCCAGGGCTGAAAACAGTACTTTCGATCCATGGTTGGGAATCAGGATGGGGAGAGCCAACAGTATGCACTCATCTATGCCATTTTTTATAAGTGACTCGAGCATCAGTGGGTTTTGGTATCTGCGGATTCTGGTATCCATAGGAGTCCTGAAACCAATCCTCCACAGGTAGCGAGGGACAACTTAAGGTTTTTGGGTGTCAGAAGTTATACTCGGATTTTCAACTACACAGGGGGTGGCCCCTTAACCCCAGCCTTGTTCAAGAGTCCATTTTCCTCCAGTGCTGTGTGCTAGTGGTCACCATGGCAGTGCATGCTCTTCTCCGTCCGTCTTGAAGCACTTGGGTAACATTTCTGTGGAATGGAGTCCAGGAAGGGGACTGTCCCACCAGAGACTATGAACATATGTAACTTGGAGAGAAACAAAACAAAATGCCATCCAGAAAGGCTACGGGATTTGCAGGCCCTTCTGCCACACAAGAATGTGGGCTGAGAGGGAAATCGTAGGTCCCGGGGCACCAGGAGCATGAGATGGAGTGTTCACAGAGCATAAGGCAACCCCAGGAGGGTTCCTGGAGGAGGTGGGCTAAAGGTTTGCAGGAGTAGAGGGGGTTCATCCAGATAAGAATCCACCCAAGAAAAGACTGGGTCCTTTAAGGACCCTGAGATCACAGGCCAGTCACTACAAATTACACCAAGCCTATGCCTTCTTGGGAGAGGATGTGGCAGTGGAAGCTGGAGGTTGGGTATAAAATGCACCCTCACCGGGCTGGGGAGGTGAGGGGTATTGTGGGTGTTCACGAGACCGGGCATGGCCTGCCCTCTCGGGTGCCGTCTCGCAGAGAGGCCACTGTGCTCCAGTGCCATTCAGAGCAGACAAGTGCTCAGGTCCTGACCTGTCCTGGGTGCCTGGCATATAGTGGAGGGAGGCAAGAGGAGAGGAAAAGTAAACCAGGGAGAGAGAAAAGTGGAAAGGAGAGTAGGAGGAAGAAAGGGAAGAAGAAAGGAAAAAGAGGGGAATATGTTGGCCTTCAGGTAATCCCTAGTAAGACGTGAACAGAATGTTAATAATCTTTTTTTTATAATAGCCCCAAACTGCAAACAATCCAAAATTGCATTAACAATAGAGTTGATACATTGTGGTATAGGCACACAGTGGAATATGACACAGCCCTGAAAAAGAGCAACATACTGCCGTGCAAAACACCATGTAGGGACTGAGGGGGCACAGGGACAATTCTGGAGGCTGACAAGGTCCTGGCTGCCTATACTTCTTCCCCAACCTGAGCCACACACACCCCCACGCCTCTTTCCTCGTTTCTACAACCTTGATCTTGGCAGAAATAACTTCCTGGTCCTAGTTAGCACTTAAGTGCATCTCCCTAAGAAGCAGGCTTTCTTCTTCTTTTAGAAGGTGTCTTTTTTTCTTCTTAAGGCATCATGGCTGAATTCTCACAGGAGTGGCTGGGTGAAGCTCACACAGTGGTCGCTCTGCTTTGTGAACTTTCACTGCGTTGGGCTATTTCGTTTTGTGCCCGTTCCTCTGTGTGTTTCGTACTTCACACGAAAGGAAGTCCTCCAGCTTTGAAAACCTAAAACCCACTGGTTTAGCCTCACTTATTATATTGTAGCTATAGTACATGCGATATATAGTATACCTACGTGTGTGTATATGTACATATACAGATAGAGAGAGAAAGAGGGACAGAGACAAGTGTATATATACTGATAAATGCCTACGTATATGGGATATCTATTCCTATAGTGTGTATTACATATAATAAAGAGACGACAAAATGGAGAGACACCCCCACACGTGTGGGCACGGTGGATGCTGGACTTTCAGGGTCCTGGGTCAGTCCGCCGTCCCTGACCGTGTGTGTGTCTGGTCCCCGTGAGTCAGGCCTCCAGCGCCCAGCCTGGCAAGCGCAGCCGTGACAGCTAATCTTCCTGAGAAGCCGCTCACCACCCGCTCACCCGTAAAGGCCCTTGGGTGACTCACGGAGATCTTCGCAGGACGCCTGAGCCATCCGTGAGGCAGTGCGCCTGCCGTCTTCTCTTCCCAGGCCATCTAAGAAATGATGAGCAATCCAGGCAGCTGTGATTACAAAGAAAAAAAAGCAAAACAAAACTGTTTCCATCACCCAATGTTTCTGAAGGAACATGAAGGCGTGGAGGTTATGTTGACAGGATCTTGGCTGTTTTTTTCCTAGGGATTTAAAACTGTTGCACAATCATTAGCACGGATCACGACATCGTGGCAACCACGGTCTGAGAGTCAAAACTATCCACAGGCACACGTGACCTGCCGACGGTCCAACTTGTTTCCCCTGAAAGCCGGAATTTCGTTTCAGGTTTAGAGCTCCCTCCTTCCCCCCAAGGAGAGTTAGGTTCCTAGGGCTGCTCTGTTGCCAACTATCTTAGTCTGGGTGGCTTAAAGGAACAGATATTGACTCTCTCCCAGTCTGGGGTCCAGAAGTCCAAAGTCAGGGTGTGGGCAGGACTGGCTCCTCTGGGGGTTCTGGGGGCAAGTGTGTTCCTTGTGTCTGTCCCAGCTTCTACTGGTTGCCAGCCATTCTTGGCATTCCTTGGCTTGTAGAGACATCCCTCCAGTCTCTGCCCCCCATCTTCACATGGCAGGGCCCAAGTCTCTGTCCAAATTTCCTTCTTTTCATGAGGACACCAATCATATTGGATTTGGGGCCCACCCTAATCCAGCCTGACCTTATCTTACCTCAATGACATCTGCAAAGACCCTATTTCCAAATAAGGTCACATTCACAGGTTTGGGGGGATAAAGCATGGACATATCTTTGGGGGACACAATGCCACCCGAAACATCCAGGAACAAGCAAGAAGGACACGCTCCAGCACGCACAGTTGCACACAGGGCCCCTGGCCTGTGTGGGAGGTGACAGTAAGGCGTAGCTGAGCGGCCGGCCTAGGAGCGGCACATGGCGGGGAGCCCTATTTTCTGTGTCATCAAGAAAGCATTTCTGAGCTGCAAGGGAGCTTCAGCCTTCCAGGTCGCAAGGGGGCCAGAGAGGCCTCCCAAGTGCAGGGCTGGCTGGGACACAGAGGTCCGAGGAAGCCCAGACTGCATGCGGTCACACAGCTCCACGCCTGGAGGAACCAGCCGAGGTTGGCCCTCGTCCTTGAGCAAAATGCGGTGCTGCGATGGTGGGTCAGCACTCTGTGTGTCTGGAGGGGTCCGCGGGCCCGGGACTGGCTAGGCGGGTCTCACCTCAAGTGGCCAGTGGTGTGCCGTTGAAATGGGAACGGGCCTGCAATCAGGAGCCCATCTAGGTGCGTAGGTCTATGTGGTTTATGGGCCCTTGTTGAGGCAAGGAAAACAGAAATGATTAAATCAAAATTAGCTACAAACATGAATTCCCTTTTAGAATGGGAACAACTCGCAAGAAATTACTAGAGATGTAGGAATTCAGGTGACTTCCGTGAGCAGTCTCTCCAGGCAATTTACCGGAAATGATGGCATAAATTGCATTCTGCCTTCCCCTCCCTGTCTACAATTCTCTGTAGCTCCCAGATCTGTGCACCCCCTGGGTCTGCAGACGAGGGCCCTGGGGCTCACACTCACTCATTCCCAGGTAAGATCCTCTGGGCCTGGAAAGGAGGTGTGCCTTCAGGCGCTCCAGGTAGGGAGGGAGAAGAGGGGCAAGCGTGGGTGTCAGACTCACAAGAAGGGGCAGCACTCTGGCTCAGCCTGGAGGTTGGAGGTGACCGTGGCCTGGGAGCCAGGCCCAGCTAGACCACACTGGCCATGTTCCTCCTTTGCCTCTCAGCCTTCGGCTGCTTCCCAGACACCTCACACAGAACCAACTACCAGGGACAGGGGGTCCCTCAGCAGCAACAGGCAATTAGTACCCTCTTCTCCCCACCTCCCCCGCCAGCTCCCAGAATTCCCAGGCAGCTCGTAAAGTCATGGCACAGCTTGAAAGGCACATTCCAGACATCCCAGTTTTATGTCCCTTCTCAGACTGGGATATAACCACACCCCACTGCTGTGATCAGCCAGGTGAAAGGTGCTAATGAACGGACAGGTGTCATCGGGGTCCCCTGTCATCAGGGCAGAGCCAGGCCCCAATTGGATTCTCCCAAGGACCACCAACCTGGCAGGGGCCAGATGGTATGATTTAGGGGGCAGAGTGGGGCACAGTCAGAGGTCAGGAGAGCAGGCAGTCCATGCTGCCCAAGTTCTCAGCCTTCCCCTTCCTCCTTCACTCACTCCTCTCTCCTTCTCTGTCACTTGTCCACCCAAGCCCCATGGCTCCTGAAAGTAGAGCATTGGCCCAAGAGTCCCAGATGGGCTGCTTATGTAGGACACAGGGGAGGGGAGGTGCCTTCCTACACACCCCATATTTAGGCTTGGCCCTTCTAAGCATGTCACTTAATGACCTGCTACTGTGGGGATTTTGGCAGAATCCCAAATCTCTTCCTTATGTCCCAGAATCCTGTTCGTTTGTCCATCCACCATCCACCCATCCACCCATTATCCATCCATTATCCAATCATCCATGATCCATCATCCATTCATGATCTGTTCACCATCCATCATGCATCATCACCTTTCCATCCATTTCTTTATCTCTCCATCATCTATTTATCTCTTCACCATCCATTCACTTAGCCACTATCCATTCATCGTTGGTCACCCATCCATCTCACAGAAAGTACCAAGCATCTGTTAATGTGCCAGGAACCGGGCTTGCCCCTGGAGCTACAAAGGTTTTCAAGACCAGAGTCCTGCTACCGTGGAAGCAGACCAAGCATCTTCGACGGGTGTCCCCTGCAGTCATGGGGACAAGCAGTGTCACAAGCGTGGCACAGCTGGTGAGTTGCCACCTCCCCCTTCATTCTCTTGCTCTTAGGCCTGTTGAGACAACCCTGCACTCGGGGCAGGGAGCGCCCCTCCACCCTGCTGCCCCCTCCCTGCTCCCGAGCCTGGGAACCTGCTGGAGGAGGACGGGCGCCTCGGGGGGGCCGGTGATTAGCAGCCTGCCCCTGCCAGTCTCCACAGGACTTCCCCGGAGGCCACAGCAGCTCCAGAATGCTCGGCATTTTTCTCATTTTAATAAAGGTACAAAGGGTACTTCTGGAGCCAGGAAGCCAAGAAATCACGCCCTTTCAGGTACATTCTTGGCTGCAGTATTGAGGATTGTGGGATTTTTTGAGGGAGGGAGCTGCTTTATGTGAGTTTCCCTCTTTGACTCAGCCTGAGGAATGCAGCCGCCACCTGGCTGGTAGACCCCTCAGCCAGGGCCTCGTGAAAACAAGGAGCGTCGTTAAGCATTAGGGGGGAGGGCTGTCGATGTGCAGGCTGAGGGGGGCCCCCACCACAGCAGTAGGAGGGCCAACATCAGGCTCCCAGGCCCAGAGGAGCAAGGGGTCGTGAAGCCCCAGGTAGGGATGGCAGGCAGGGGAAGAGCCAGTGGGCCCTGCAGGTGCTCTGAGGTTTCTTCTGCCCAAGGCTAAACCTTGGCCTCCAAATCCTGAGACTTGCCTGTCTCAGTTGCAGCCTCAACACACCCAGTGACTTAGGAGATGTCACCTGCCTCCCAGCCTCCCCAAGTCAGGGCTCCCTCCACTTGCAGACACTGCCGTGACCTCGTGTGTTGGGAGAACCAGTGACTTACTCAAGCGTCTGAATGCGTGGCTGGGCGCTCTCTGAGAGCCCACATAAGGCTCGCCCCCGGGAGGCAGATGTTAACAGAGGGACCGGTTCCCTTAATCCCTCAGGAGCAGCCTGTGACCTTGAGCAAGGCCCTCCATTTCTCCTGGTCCCATTGCCTTGCCTATGAAATGGTCATGATGATCATAGTATCTCCCGCAACGGAATGTCCTGCAGCTTCACCATGTCACTGAAAGGCTTTGAGCTCCCAGCGGAAAGGCGCTGAGGAGTTCCAAGGTGGTCTTAGAAGTAATTGGGCCTGCAGTTGGGTAGCCCTTCAAAGCTGCCTGGCTCAGCTCACTTCACCCAGTGTCTCTGTCCTCTCAGTCCCTTCTGTCTGTTCACCTCGCGATTGCTCCCCCTTGCCCGCTGCCCCATCCCTTCTCCCGGTCTTACCTGCCAGTTACTCCCACACTTGGTCTCCCAGCTTAAGCCCCGCCCCCACCCCAAGAAGCCCCGCCCCCTTCCCAGAGCACTCAGCCTCCAAAGTGATGGAACCCCAAACAAGTAGAATTGACAAAGACCCTGGGAAACATTGAATTCAAATCTCAGACCACAGAGGTTGGATCAGCTGGGTGGTGGCTCTTCAGCTGCTCTTGCCAGTGGTCCCTGGTGTGGCTGCAGTTAGCTGGCGACTCTTCAGGGGGCTGGCTAGGATGGGGGTGCTGGATGGCTGGGCTCCTCGGCTTCTGTCTCTTCTCTGCCCTTTCCAGGAGCTTTCTTTGTGTAACTCTCAGGAAGACTAGCCAGCCTTCTTCTGGGGTGGCTCAGAGCTCAGGAGTGCAAAAGGGGAGGCCCCCCCCAAACCTTCTTAAGGCTCAGGCCCACCCACGGCCACTTCTGCCATATTCTATGATTAAAGGGAGTCAAGGGCCGGCCAGATTCCAAAAGAGGGGACTTGGCAGGGACTCGAACGTGAACGCTGGGAGATGTGGTCCCTGGGGAGCCACAGATATATGGGTGGCTACACAGGGAAAGGGCTCACAGAGGGCAATGACCCCCGCAGCAGCCTCACCTGGGTGGGAACTTAGTGGAAATGCAGGTTACCAGCTCCTCCAGACCTTCTCTGGGGATCGGAGTCTCTGGCGCGGGAACCTGCAGGTGTGCGGACCCCGCCCTTGATTTAGGGGCATCGCTACAGGTGGAGAACAAGAACTCCCTGGCTCCAGGGCTATTGAAAGGACTTCTGCTTTGTGTGGAGTTGGAAGCCGTGGAGGGTGTGAGTAGAGAGCTAGGAAGAAAATCCCTTTTATAGAAAGGTAAAGACACACGAGAGGCCAGATTGGGGGCGGGGGAGCTGTTCCAATGACCCAGGTGAGAGTGGTGAGGACTTGGGCCAGGTGGTGGGGTAGGTAGAGACTGTGAGATGAAGCCAGTCTGCATCGGGCTTGAAGGGGCAGCCAGCAGGGCTTCCCACGCTTTGGGTGCGGGCTATGAACGACATGGGGGATCTGCAGGCCGGGTCCCGCTGTGGTCACTACAAAGGCTGGACCGTGCAGGAGAGAGACTGAGCAGATGCAGTGGGTGTCGTCTTCAAAAAGCTGTGACGTGTTGGGGTAGGGGGGCGGTTACCCACTTCTTCCTCTCAACTTGAACTAGAAGCATGGACTTGCCAGGTGCTGAGTCAGGGGAGAAGTGAGTCTGGGGTACAGCAGGTAATTGGGAGTTCAGTCTGCACCCGTTGACTATGAGAAGCCCGTGAGACATGGGGCACACGCACAGGTTGCAGATTCGGAGGAGAGGTCCGCCCCGGAGAGATGTAAGTGTTGGGGTCGCACATGGGTGTGCAAAGCTGCGAGACGGGCGAATCTGCTAGGGTGTGGGTATAGAGACGAGAAGGTGGGGGCTGATGTGAGGTAGATAACCCAGGAAACGGAGAAGGCGGGGCCCCTGGGGCAGAAGGAGAGCAGAGAACGGTGCCCTTGATGAAGAAGAATTTTTAAAAAGTCAAAGGGTGACTCTTGTATGTACAGAGTCAGCACCTGTCAATGATGTATTGATCTCCATAGTAAAGACACCAGTGAGATGGTCAAGCAGGTCCCAAAACGATAAAAATAACGAAAGACTAGTGTCTGATAGAAGGGACGTTGCCGTACTGCACAGGGCTCCCCAATGCAATGAACCGTCCCCGCTGAGTGGTCTGTCGGTTAATAAACAGCTACCATCTCTACAGGACAGAATCCAGTCCTGTTGCCACCAGACAGAATCGTTTGCTACAAGTTAATGTGAACCTAGCAGAGTCCCAAACACCCCAATCAATGGCGAATAGAGCAAAAGGCTCATGCCCATTGGGCTGCTGGGGATCTGCAGCCTGTTTTAGGGCAGCCCCCTTGTGGCCTTGTGAGACCACGCTCCACCCCGAGAGACGAGGAGAAAGTTGTCCAATGCCCAGAATGCGGCTGAGAACTGGCCACCAGATAGTGGCTGTCACGTCACTGTCACTGTCACTGTCTGTCACTGTCACTTTGCTTATCCAGGCTGGGTAAGCGAAGTCCAGCCAAGGTCATACAGCTGGAGAGCGATGACTCGGGAGCAGACGCGGGTGTGTGACACTGAGGCCCCAGGTACGGGGTCCAGCTACCAGCACACCAAGGACCTCCCTGGCTTTCAGGACTTGCCACAAGGGAAGAGCCATGCCAAACCCAAAGGAATCATCTTCGGCCTGGGAAGTGCCTGGGCTGAGCGGGGCAGGGAGGCGCCACACACACTGGGTCTGAAGGTGCAGTTTTTATCCACTTTCTGGGCACAATGTTTATTACTCCCAAAGTGGCTAAAGACCGGCGACAGATGAAACATCCCGGCCCCTTCTGTGCCCGCAGCTCAACAGAGTGGGGTCTTTGCACTGCCCTGGGCAAGGCCAGGCTCAGGGTTGGGGGATGCTTTCTGGGGCAACCCTCTCACTGGGGTGGGCGCTAACACTTGGAGTCACAGAAGACACCGACTTCCCCTGAATCTGTCTTCAGCAGAGATTCTCAAGATGTAGGTGAGAAACCATCCAATGGAGCCTCCGGAAGGGGCAGAAGAGCCAGGTGTCAGGTGGGGTGCAGGGTGCAGACTGCCAAGGGCAAGCCCCCAGGGGCTTATCACAGCTCCACCGAAGGGTTTGGAGTGAACTCAAGTCCTACTGGGACCCCCCAGGTGAACAATTACCCCCTCAATTCACCTCTTGTCTTGACCATCAGAGGTCACAGACCTTACCTGTGAAAACACAATATTCCTTTTCTTGCCTTACCTGAAGGCTGATGGGTGCTTCTGTGAGACACAGGGTGATAAGCAAGGCAGAAACCACATTTGTCTTTGTTTCTTTTGATACAAATGGAGACAGTCCCCACGTTCTAAGAACTGAGGGCAATAGCCCAGTAAAAAACACCCAAGTTATTCACTTACCAATAAACTCTTCTGAGTTTTAATAACCTCATCACCTTTGCCCTCAGAAAGGACTTTCCAACTACCGATCCCTTGGGAGTTGCAGAGGTCTGTGAAAAGCTGTGGCAACATGGTCCTTCCTCTGAGCTCTGTGCCTACAATCCCTTGAAGCTCGCCTGCCCTTCAGCCTGGGATCTTCTGGGGGCACCATGCGGGGACTAGGAAAGCTTCTCTGAGAGGCCAGACTTTCCGGGAAGGATGGACGGGTCTGAACCAGCCAAATTCAGAGGAAAAGGGTTTTATTCGTGGAACAGTCTTTAAGGAAATCAGTCAGAAAGCTGTATTTTCCACTCAAAACCACAGGGCAACTCTCCAGAGACCATGGTGGTGTTTTTTGTTTGTTTGTTTGTTTGTTTAATTTGAGATTACTATCAAGTGTATTGTTTCACATTTTAATATTTATTTCTCCTTAAATTTTAAAGTTCAACCTACTAGTCAAATTATTTTATTACAAATTCAGGAAATTTATTATCACTTTTTAAAAATAATTTATTTATTTGTTTGTTTATTTATTTTTAGAGAGAGGAAAGGAGAAAGAGAAGGAAACATCACTGTGTGGTTGCCTCTCACTCGCGCCCCCAACTGGGGACCTGACATGCAACCTGGTCATGTGCCCTGACTGGGAATCAAACCAGTGACACCACTATTATCACTTTTAAGGAGGCTCAACTCGATTAACAGCTGAACAACTCAGTCTGAACTTCTAAACCCCCTAATGTAACCAGTCACATTTGCAGACCTAGTAAATCTTCAACATTTTAAACCCCGTATGTTAATTTATCACCTTTTAAAATTTCTTCAAATGGCTTCAAGAAGCAAATTTTCCCAAGAAATGAAGTCTTTTCACTTCTGTCCCCAATCTCATGTGCAAATTTAGTAAAGTCATTTTACACTTTTCTGCTTAAACCACAGGTTTAAAATCAAATACTCAATAACAGAATTTAAATCCACATCACAGGGATAATCTAATGGGTCTCATCATGTGCCAGATTCTCTTCATACAGTACTTCAGACACGTCGACAGGCCAAGCATGCCCTGTATTTTCACTGTAGACTTAATCCTCCAGTACGAACATTTGTGGTTGATTTACTCATCATTTCCATATTTAATTCTAAGCCTTCCTAGTGTTCAAAAAGCTCTTGCCAAATAAGAAAAAAATGTACCTTCCTAGGCAGACTGGGCTTCCCCTGGAGAGGACAAAGCTGCTTATTAACCAGAGACGCAACTTGGAGTCCAGACCCCCACGCCTCCTCATCCCCCTACACAGGCAGCCCTCCTGAGTCCTTTCCAGCCACAGTGGCGCCCATATGTGGGCAACCTCGGACCCACGCCCCTGTATTCTCCCCGTGCCCCACTGCTATGCAGATGGAGCCTGCACCTCCTGTGGCAGTCCCCCCCCCCCCCCCCGTCCCTTGTCTTCTTCCTGTGTCATCGTCACTCCCCACTTTCTGGCCAGTCATGCAGCCGCTCAGACGGCATCCCCGCCCCCACTCCCTGGGACTAAGGTCTGGCCATGGGAGGCAGTGGGACCTGGAACGAGCAATGTCTTCACAGTTCCTTGGGTGAACACCCCCTCCTTTCCTATGCTGCTTCCTTCTGGTTGGAGCTGGACTCACCATTTGGACTCCAGAGGAGAGGCCACAGGCTGAGGATGCCAGAACCAGACAACCCCCCTTGATCAGACTCAAGCCTTGACTTCTTCCTCACCTTGCTGTCTAGCAGGGCCGCAACAGGTGTGGGTATCAAAGTGGTCTCCCCAGGGAGCCGGCACGTTTTTATAGCTTGGTCTGGCTCCACATTGACAGCACTAAAGTCATGCGGTCTGCAGGGTCAACGGGTGAAAATCCCAGATAAAACAATGCTAGTGCAGGGGGATATGGCCATGAATGCCCAAGACCCAGAGGCGGGGAACAGCAGAGGCGCAGCGGGAGCAGCAGAGAAGAGTTCTTTATTCCAGACAGCAAACAAACAACTGAGAGCCTGGAGAAAGCAGAGGAAATCCAATAGAAAACCCCAGTGCCAAGGAGAAAGACCCCCAGTGCCCAGGCATCTCTGCACTCCCTTCGGCAGGCCGTGCTTCCCAGTACAGGTGGGCAGGGAGCCACGACACTGCAAGACCAGACCTGTCCTGCAGGTATTAGAATTACTCATATACAGAACTCTTCATTGTTATGTAATCCTGGACCAAGTTCAACCAAAATATTGAATTCTCTTCCAAAATTCCTTTGTTTTTCAAAAGCCCCAGGTTAAGGCACCTCATCCAGGAACTGTTCAAATAAAATGGTTTTACAATAAAATATTGTAATGATCTAAAGCCGCTGACATTTGGACTCCAGTTAAATTAATTATGTTAGATCCATGCAATAGAACATTTTGCAACCATTAAAAAATGATGCGGGAAGACTTTTTTTTTTTTTTTTCAATTCCTTTTCTTTTTACCAAACTGTGGTATTGAGAATTATGCTTTTTTAAAAGTATATTTTATTGATTATGTTGTTACAGTAGTCCCATTTTTTTCCCTTTGCTCCGCTCTGCTCAGTACCTCCCTTCCCTCCAGCAATCCCACCCCCCATAGTTCATGTTCATGGATCACACATATTTCTTTAGCTTCACCCTTTCCTATATTATTCTTAACTTGCCCCTGTCTAATTTGTACCAACCAATTATGTTTCTTAGTCCCTGCACCATTTCCCCATTTCTCCCCCTCCCCCGTCCCAGCTAATAACCCTCCAAATGATTCCTGTACCCATGATTCTGTTGCTGTTCTGGTTTGCTTAGTTGGATTTTGTTTTTATTTTTTAGATTTAGTTGTTGATAGCTGTGAGTTTGTTGTCATTTTAGTGTTCATAGTTTTGCTCTTCTTTTTCTTAAGTAAGTCCCTTTGACATTTCATATAATAATGGCTTGGTGATGATGAACTGCTTTAGCGTTACCTTGTCTGGGAAGCACTTCATCTGCCCTTCCATTCTAAATAATAGCTTTGCTGGATAGAGGAATCTTGGTTGTAGGTCCTTGCTTTTCATCACATTGACTACTTCTTGCCAGTCCCTTCTTGCCTGCAAAGTTTCTTTTGAGAAATCAGCTGTGAGTCTCTTAGGCACCCCTTTGTAGGTAACTCTTTGCTTTTCTCTTGCTGCTTTTAAGATTCTCCCTTTATCATGAAACTTAGACATTTTAATTATGATGTGTGTTGGTGTGGTCCTTTTTGGGTCTAGCTGCTTTAGGACTCTCCGTGCTTCTGGACTTGTATGTCTATTTCCTTTGCCAAATTTGGAGAGTTTTCCTTCGTTATTTTTTCACATAAACTTTCAATTTCTTGCTCTTTGTCTTTTCCTTCTGGCACCCCTATGATTTGGATGTTGGCATGTCTAAAGTTGTCCCAGAGGTTCATAAGCCTCTCCTCATTTTTTTCAATTCTTGCTTCCTCATTCTGTACTGGTTGACTGTTTATTTCTTCCTTATGTTCCAAATCATTGATTTGAACCCCGGTTCCCTTCCCTTCACCATTGGTTTTGAGTAGATTTTCCTTCGTTTCATTTAGCATAGCCTTCACTTCTTCCCTTATGTGTCTACCATACTTAAGTATATCTGTCAAGCCTGTGAGCATCTTTATCACCAGTGTTTTGAACTCATCTGTTAGGTTAGCTATCTCCTTGTCTGTTAGGTTGGCTGTCTCCTCATTGCTTAGTTCTCCCACTGGAACCTTGACCCATTCCCCCTTTTGGGCCATACTTCTCTGTCTCCTCATCTTGACAGGCTCCTGTGTTTGTTTCCCTCTGTGTCTTAGGTAGAGCTATTGCACCTGTTACGTTGTAAGGGGCGGAGCCTTCAGTATTCATCAGTACAGGGCAACCCATTTCACCACGTTGTGGCGCTGTATGTGAGGGAGGGATCTGAGAGCACTCGCCCCTTTTCCAGGCACTTCTCTCACTTCTGTGTGGGCCTGGTGCCCTTCTAGCTGCTGCCCTGGCTGTCGTTCCCAGAGTGGGTTGGTCTGCGGATGTTCTAGGACCATGGGGGCCCTTTAAACAAGCAGACTCTTCTGAGAGACTGGCATTTTCTTCCTCCACCCCAACCCCCACTGGTTTGCACAGTCAAAAGCAATGAGGCTTAATTTTCCCCGGCACTGGGACCATGAGCTGTGCGGTCTGGTCTGGTGCTGGGAGCGCTCCCCAGGTGTCCCTCCTGACTTTTTAAAATGTGTGACTTCACTTTCCGCCAGCCTGCCGCTGCTGCTACCACCACACTGCATCCTCTCTGCCCCAGCGCCGCCCCTCCTACCTGTTTGGATGAGTATTTCTTCTTTATATCTTTTTTGTTGTTGGACTTCCTTGCAGCTCAATTATCTGGAACTTCTGGTTGTCTCTAGTTTTGAGATAGCTGTATTTCTTCTTAGTTGTGGAGGGAGATGCAGTGTGTCTGTCTAGGCCTCCATCTTGGCCGTAAGTCCTGCAGAAGACTTTGTAAAAACTAGTTTGAACTTTATTTTTCAAAAGCTTTTATTTATTTTTAGAGAGTGGGGAAGGGAGGGAGAAAGAGAGGGAGAGAAACAGTGATGTGCAAGGGAAACATTGATTGGTTGCCTCTTGCACGCCCCCAACTGGCCTGGCCTGTAACCCAGGCATGTGCCCTGACTGGGAATCAAACCAGAGACCCCTTGGTTTGCAGGATGACACTCAACCCACTGAGTCACACCAGCCAGGGTCAGAAGACTACTTAATACGAGAAAATGTTCATGCTCTGTGAAAAAAATTTACTTTATATACAGTGTGAACCTAGTTTTATATAAACATTTATTTGTTATTTTTAAAACTAAATTTTAAACAACGACAACAACAAAAATATTCAGCAATAAAGATGAATTATAAAGCTTGGCTGGTGTGGCTCAGTGGATTTAGTGCCACCTTGAGAACCTAAAAGTCACTGGTTCAATTCCCACTTAAGGCAAATGCCTGGGTTGCAGGCCAGGTCCTCAGCTGGGGTACGCAAGAAGCAACCAATCAATGTTTCTCTCCCTCTCTTTCTCCCTTCCCCTCTCTCTAAAAATAAATAAATAAATACATAAAATCTTTTTTTTTTTAAGATTAATTATAAAATTTAAAACCAAAACAGATTGAATCCAAGTTCACCCAAGGAGTTTCCCGTGATTCCTGTGGAGATGGCTCCATGGAGTGAACTGATTAGAAGCCAGTGGACCCCTCTAGGGCTTTGCTCAGCCACCCTGCAGGAACTGTCCCCGCCACACGTGGAGCAAGCATCCTACGGCTCCCTCCTGACTGATTATAGAATTTACATGAAGTGTGCTATTTCCACCATCCAGCACCTGCGGGATAAAGGACTGTCTCACAGGGATCCAGAAAATCTGGAAAATCTCCCCCTGACTCAGGCATTTGGTATCCATTTGACCTTAATCAAGTTACCCAATCTCCGTGTAGGAAAATGAGAGACTGCAACCTGCCTCCTAGCTCCCAGGGGGAGCGTGAGGAGGGAAGGACGCGAGGTGGGGAGGGCAGCGTGCAGGTGCCGGGTGAGGGAACTCGTTCTGTAGCCTCGCTGCAGCTGGCTTTTTCACTTCACTTCACTTTGCGCTCGCGCCTCAAGTTTTTCCTGTGGTTTCTAAAACCTGGTTATCACATCGAGGCCAATCAGCAAAGGCTCATAACTCCATGAAACCTCATGAATTGATTTTGATCATGCACCGTGGCCAGGTCCCATTTTAACTCCCAGAGAGGAGGTTTGCCCAGGTACTTTTCAGGTGTGTTTCAACAAAAATGTAAAGGCAGCCACTTTAACACGGAGCCGGAGCTGCCACCCGGGAGAGGCTGCCTGCAGGTCTCATCCCTCAAACCTTGGAACCTAAGAACAGGGCACAGCGACCTCTGACTGAGCCTGAGCAACCGTGGGCCCCAAAGCACTGTGTGCAAAGGTGACAAGGACGCAAACGTGATGACCCCGGGACTGAGGACGACAGCACGGAAAATGTAAAACATTGTTCAGAATGAGCCTCACTCTGTTATGCCGTCTGCGCCGACAGCAATGCCTTCCTTCTGCGGGTGCACGTGTTCCGCTTCCCGTTCTCATCAATACCTGTTGCCTTTGCCTCCTCATCAGAACACTCTTGGGGCCTCTGCCTGAGTCACTGTTCCCCAAATAGCTATTCTTATTGATCCGAAACAAATGCTTGTTGCCTCTCACTTTGAAGGGCCCTTTTCCTTCCAGGTTGCCACGTGTCTGCCTTCTCCGTGGGGTGAGCTGGACAGGTCAGCAACTTCCTTGGGTGCTGCTTAGCTGCACAAACACGCACCTCCGTGGCACACACAAAACACAAACGCACGCCCCGCTCTGTTCCATTGGCGTCCCTTCCTAAGGCTGGCAACTCCTGTGACCTGCCGCCAGGGTCAGAAGGCCCCAGGCTCAGAAGGGCGCCAAGCTCGGCTCCAGCTCTGCTATCAATGACTTGACTTTCTTCATACTTTTGGACAGGGAGCACTGCATTTTCATTCTGCACTGGGCTCTGCAAATTCTGTAGGCGGTTTGCCTGCCACCCCCTTCAGCCAGGCTCCTGCACACTGATTTTGTCATCAACTCTGCAAGATTGAGGTTGGTCTTAAGAAAAAAGCCTTGGGTAGCAGAAGGCATAACAGAAGAACAACGAAGCAGGTAGGGAAACAGGTCTGGAGCGCATGGATGGCATCCTCAGTCTGGCATCCCTGCTTCCAAATCTCAGGAAGGGACAGGGAGTGACAACCTGCTTTGCAAAAAGCCAAGGAGAAACAGCTATCTGGTCTTCTGAGATACCCCTGGCCCCATTTCTGAAGTCTAACAAGGGGCAAACATGATTCTTTTGTGTTGATCTCAAAATACAAAACCACAACATCAAATCTGCTTTCTCCTTTCCTGCTGTGAGGGTCTCCAGGTGTCAGCCAGGGAATGGAGGTTGTGGGGGAAGGTTCAGGGGTTTGTCAAGCTTGGCTATGTCCTGGAGGCCCCTCCTCCAGCTTCTCCCCTTCCCAGGGCACCTTCTAGAGACTGAGGATCTCAGGGAAGATCTCCTCCTGGTAAACTACTGTATAAAACAGTAATTCTAACAAGAAAGAGAAATGAAGTGTCCATGACCCCTTCTCATTATTTCCTAACAGACCCACAGACAAAGCACAAATTTATCAATGGCTAAGGACTTAAAATCAAATTCGGTGACCTTAGATCCAGGGTGCTGCCTGTAATTTATAGGTGAAGAAAGAGAGGACAAACCAGAGAGGTGGAATAATTTACCAAGATCACGCAGCCAGCAGCAGAGCCAGGGCTGGAATCCAGTTCTTCTGGATCTCGGGCCTGAGGCTGAGCAGAGTCAGCTGGATGGAGCGGGAAGGGTCAGAGGCAGGCATAGCACAAGACCCAGTGGCAGTGACCCCTCAGGCCTGTGGCCCAGTCATGAGGAGCCCTGGCCCCACCCCTGTCAGCACTAAGAGGCAGGAGGGCAGCAGGTCAAGAACGGAACATGATCTGCATTGGATTTGAGGCATCAGCACCTGTTAGCAAGTTAGTGCAGAGATTTTATTGTGGGATGTTTTTCTTTTTTCTCTTTTGTAAATAACACTTTTTAAAAACAGTTTTATTGAGCTATAGTTCATTGCCCTACAATTTACCCACTTAAAGTACACAACTCAGTGGTTTTAGCATATTCACACTTGGGTAATCATTATCACAGTCCGTTTTAGAACATTCTCATCACCTCAAAAGGAAACCCTGTGTCCCCAATCCCGCCCTCCCCTCCCCACAGGCCTAGGCACCCACTGATCTTCTTTCTGTCTCTATGGATTTGTACATTTGTACATTCCACATACATGGACTCGTACAGTAGGTGGCCCTTTGGGACTGGTTTCTTCCACTGAGCATGATGTCCTCAAGATTCATCCATGCGTAGTGTGTGTCGTCAGAATGCCAGTCCTTTCTGTGGCTGGATAACAGCCCATTGATGGCTGGATCAGTGTGTGGCTACTCCCTCCTATGGCTACTCCGTCCTATGGCTACTCCCCCCATGGCTATTCCATCCTATGGCAACTCCATCCTATGGCTACTCCCTCCTACGGCTACTCCATCCTATGGCTACTTCCTCCTATGGCTACTCCCTCCTATGGCTACTCCATCCTGTGGCTACTCCCTCTTATGGCTACTCCATCCTATGGCTACTCCTCCCTATGGCTACTCCATCCTGTGGCTACTCCCTCTTATGGCTACTCCATCCTATGGCTACTCCCCCCTATGGCTACTCCATCCTATGGCTATGTCCCATGGACCCATGGACAGATGTCCTTTGTCTTCCAAGGTCAGCCAGCACACCCAGAGCAGCTTTCCCCCAGTGCTGCCTTTGAATGCTGGGCAGCTCTCTAGGATGCTGGAATGACCTAGCTTCTCAGACTCTGGGCATCTTCTCTGTGACTCACCTGTGGAGTCTTGCTGGAGGCTCACCTGATTTCTTTCTCTACCTCAGATGCCTTTAGTGACAAGAAATCTGTGATGTCACATGGCCCAAGCCACAGGACTGCTTACACCGTGGCCTAGACCTGCTGCAGCGTCTCTTCACTCTGGGCCTTGCTCTCCACTGGCTGCCTTCCACCACCTCCACCCCTGCCGCAAGGGTCAGAGTGGTGTCTCAGGGCACAGAACAAGGTGCCCCCAAACCCAGGGCCAACCCAGCACTGTGTTGTTGTCTCCATGGGAGGAGGGGCAGGGTGCAATGGCATGTTCTTTACTTTGGAGGGACAGGGCATGGTCCCAGTCACTCTAAAAAATGCACTAATGTGACAGGCCCCAGGAATCTTTGTAGGGTTTACCCCTTTGGGAGGCCCGTGTCTTGTCATTGCAGCAGGAGTACTTGTCATTTCTTGCTCCTCAGGTCCGGTCAACGTGCTCTCACCATTAAGTCCCAGTTCAGATCCTCAGGCTCTGTCACCCCAGAAGATGACTCTCTCTGTAAATGTCCTCATGTTGGCCTTCAATGGCCACCCTTTGCTTTAAATTGCTGATTAATGGACCTGAGATGATCACTCTTCCTTCTGACGCTGTTGCCACCCACATCCGGTCGTTCCGTTGACATCTCAAAGGACGTCCACTGGGCATCTCAATACCCAGCCGCCTTTCACCCACAGCACAGCCCCTTCTGTTCTTACCTGGCTCGGCCATCAGCCTCCCTCCCCCACATGTGCTGGGGTCCTCACTGTTGCCCCATGGGGGACCCCACCCGGGAGTCTCACCAGAGCCTCAGTGGGACCCGGGGACATGTTTTAGGAGGACTGTGTTACGGGAATGGCTGTGAGCAGGGAGCAAGAAGATGGGGGAGGGTGGGGCCTGAGAAAGGGGTAAGGAAAGTCACACCTCAGCCTTGTCCCTCCTTCAGGCAAGGGGCTGTTGGTTTTAGTGTCAGCCAGTAAGCCCCTGGCTGTGGGCTGCTGGGAGTAGGAGTCACTTCTGGGAGCTCCTATTTGGCCAATGGCAGTGCTCTAGACAACTGACATCTGGGAGCTGTGACAGCGGGGTGCAGTCAGGATCTGGGTGGGAGCAGCCACCTGCACTGTGCCCTATCTATGGGTGACCCTGAGAGCTGGTGACAGCTCAGAGGCTTTACTGCCTGCAGGACGGTGGAGCTGCCCCACTCTGTCCACAAGCTGTTACAAGGCCAAAGGCCCACAGGGGCCAGGCAGGCATATAAAGCGCACCAGCCGTGTGGCCTGGGGTGACCTGGAACGTGAGCAGTCCCTCCACACAATGACGCTTGAAGTCACATTTCGTCTCCCAGGCAGACCTGGCTCATGGGCTCCAGCCTGCAACCTTGGCCACACACGCTCACGTTGTCCTTCCATCTGACAGCCTCCTGGCGTCCCCTGGACCATGCCAGCACTCTGGGGCACAAACGTGGTTCATCGGGAGTTACCCAAGAGGCTCTCCTTGGGCTTTTTAAATTTGGTTTTTTACAATTAAAAACATTTTGGAAGCATTGCGCATTTGCTTTTAGAAGGTCAAGCAATCGAGAGATATAACAACGGCAAAGCCTCTGACTACATGCCTGTTACTCCCACTCCCCCCGGGGACCCGTCTCCTGGTGGCCCTCCGACCCACGTCTGCACAGACACACATGTGCATATGAGCATGGATTCATTTTTGGTTTTTGTTTCCCCATATGGGACTCATACTGTACCGATTGTTCTGCCATTTGCATTTTCTCTCACCCACGGCATAGACACCCCTCACCCAGGGCCCGCATGCCTACTGGGCTCCCTTTAGCCACTGCGGGGGTGGGGGTTGCTCCTGACGGCTTTCCCCAGCTCCCCCAAGTCTGAGTCTTTCTCTCAGGTCTGGCATCCCAGGATGCACCAGGCACCTGCAGTTTCTGGCAGTTTCCCAGCTGATTCTCGAGATCAGCTGGGTGAGGGCCACCTGGAGACGACTATTTCCTTGCCTCCCTCTTGTCTTCCTCTCATGCCCGTCAACACGTGACAAATGTCATAATGAAACTGAACCCAAGTTCGGCCGCCTGTCACAATGAAAGCCAAACTCGTGAGACAGGTGCTGGTGAAAAGGAAAGCAGTTTGTTCAAGTGTCAGCGACTTGAGAAGACAGAGGACCCATGTCTCGGAGCTCGTCTTTCCCTCTCAGTGCAGGCAGAGGTTTTTCTAAGGAAGGGGAGTGAAAGCAGAGCAAAGAGATCGGGGGAGAGGCTGTGGACGGGCAGGCAGTGTCCTTGCTGGTCCCCATATGGATGTGGCTCTTTAACGCCAGCACCCTGGAAGTGGTCAGCGCCAGCCAAATTCCTGCAGTTGGGCGAGCTGCATCACCCAAAGTCGTGGTCACGGCCGTTTCTTGGACAAGCAGCAACCAGGACTGCCGATGCCTGCGATCTGCTTATAAAGAAATTGTCAGTGTGTGAGTTCTTTTTACCAGTTTGTTAGCACATTTTATTCTAATTCTATGTCATGGTAAGTCAGAGTACTATACAGTTTTTATTCCTTGTTACAATCACAGCCAGGATTTTGTCACATGCATGTGGATAGGTCTGGAGAGCCTCCCACAGAGGGCGGAGCGGAGTGAGGCAGCCAGTGTGCTTTACCTCCCAGGTTTAAGGTCTCCTCACCATGGGCTTGGGATGGGCGGTTTCTCTGTCCCTTCGGGTGATGCTGGGTGTCCCCGGAGAGCAGCGTAAGGTGGAAAGCCAGCCCACAGGAAGGGCGCTCAGTCCTGGGCGTGAGCAGAGGACAGAACGTCCAGCCCTCAGGGTTCCTGGCCCCGTCTGCAGAACAGCGGCCTCTGCTGAGGTGCCCAGAGATTAGGGACCATCTGTGATTCTCCCTGAGTCTCATGACTCATGACAAAACCTCGCCCTGCACTTCGTGGCCCCCACCACAGCCCCAAGAAAAATGTGTACACAACTGGGCCTTCTTTTAAACCCTCCCCTCCTTCCAAAGAGAAGAACTGAAGCACAAAGAGGGACCTGAAGTGTCTTCTTATCAGAAGCCTGATATGGGACTGGAATGTTGGCCAGAGCCCAGGAATTCAACCAGAGGAGCCTTGTACAGGACATGACCTCCTTAATCCATCGCCCAGAATCTGATCGGAATCCCTCCCCTCTGGTCCAACTCCCCTGCTGGGCCCAGGGCCTCTTTCCTGAATTAGCAGTGGCCCCAGGGCCCCGTCTCTGGGGGTAGGGAGTAAGCATAGTGGCCAGGGAGACAGGCATCCTGCAGTCAGGCCTGAGTGTGAATCCACCAACACCAGCCAGTCTCGGGTGCACAGGCAGGATTTTACCTCCAAATATCCTTCTCTGTCAACCAGAGTTCTATTGGATTTTTTTTGAAAAAGTAGCTTCAGAATTAGGAGATGTACGTAAACACAGGACAACATCCAAGGAATGCGAATGTCCAAGAAAAGGGCAGGAGGGAGGGAGAGAGGGAGGGAGAAAGAAAAGAAGAACCTTTCCCCAAAGTCAGAGTTCCAAAAGGAAGAAGCAGCTACCTGGACATTCTGTGGCTACAAGCCCTCCAGCCTTGTCCCCTGACACTCTGTGTCCCCATCTCTCCACGGTAGCCTGGACACCTCAGACATGTCACTCCATTTCCAAGTAAGACCTGTCAGATTTGACCCTGCTCTTGAACTTCTCTGTCCGTGCTCCCTAGCGATGACCACTGGCCTTTGTAAGGAGGCTGGTGTAGTCTCGCAGCCTCAAAGCATTCACACATGTGGGCGTCTCCCTGGGAGCCACACCTGGAGGAGACAGTCCTGGTGCAGGTCCCCTTGCTCGCCCTGAGCCAGGGCCCGGTGTGAAAGGGCTCCTCCAGCTGGGGTCCCTGGCTCAGACAGAGCGTGGGACAGACCTGCTGCCCTGGACCTGAAGCCAAGGCATGTGAAGCTGAGTGACAGTGTCCACACTGTGAAACCAGCCAGGCCCCCTTCAGGAACAGTGGGCTTCTTGTTTGGCCAGAGCATGTTGCCCTCCTCGTGCCAATGGGAGGTATTCTTCCTGCCATCAATGTTTCCAGCAGAAGCAGCGGGCAGCAGACCCGCCAGGCTCTGCTCACGGGACAGAACAGGGCCCAGTGCACTTCCTTCTGCATGAGATCAACAGACATGCCGGGGTGGGCCTGCTTGGGACTCACGGGGTATCTCCCACTGACACCCAAGTCCTCCCGCTCACTCCCCTAGGCTCAAGGTGGAGACATTTTTTCTTTTAATTTAGGAAACTGATGTGTGTTCTCTGAAATCTGCAGAGACCAACGCAGGTGCGATGGCTTCCAGGGGACACTGCAGTGCCTGCAGGAAGGACTGCCACTCTCTGGGAGACGTCGTCCGCGCAGGCCGCTTTCGCTGTCCGGCAAGGATGCAAGAATGTACTTAAAAGGTGCACGGTCACCTCCCGGAAGCTTGAACTTCACCCACTGCCTAACTTCTTGACCTTTCTGGAGGCTGCGATGAGCCACAAATAATACATCAGAAGCAGCAGCACATATTCAACCAGAGGAGGAGGCGAGAGGCTTGAAATCTCTCTTGCTCTTTACCTCTCCTCCAGCAAAAGGGTTCTAGGGCCCCCGCACCGACAGTCACGACAATGATGACTTCATGAAAGGAAAGGCGCTGGGTCCCGCCCACAGGACCCCACAAGCTCACGCTGTAGCATAAACTGCCCAGACAAAGATTTTCAAAGCCAACCTTTCACATGGCGTATAAGACTTGTGTCTGTCTAGGTCAAGGTCAGCCCCTCCCACCCCAAGCTCTGCCTTCTCCTTCCTGGGCCCCTCACCAGGGCTTTTTGCTCATTGGCTCTCAGCAGGGGTCAGCAAAGAAACGGTCCTGGAAACGGCCAGAGGCTAAGTACGAGCGGCTCCACCACCGTCGCCGCTGCTGGGAGAAGGCAGAGTCCAAGGCCACATGCAACCAACGGTTGTGCTGGGTTCCAGTACATTTAGGTACAAAATGGGTCATGTCCACCCCCGGTTACAGGATTCAAGGGACTCCTTCAGGACCTGTGTGCAGGCGCCGGACGTGACAGGGAACTGCTTTGGGCCCATCACCTCACCAGCCTGGGCCTCGCGTGCAGACGAGACAGCTGGGAGGAGGGGCACGTTCCGGATTCAGCATCTTCACAGATTGATCTAGAGAGAGGCAGTTATGCTACTAAAAACGAACAAACAGCTTAATGGCCTCTGGTACCAATGCTCTTTAAAAGGTCCCCCAAAAGGGCTTTCTGTGACTTGTCCAAAATGACCAGAGACTGTCGGGAGCAGGAGTTCCTCTATGGGAGAGAGGGGGCAGCATCACTTGAAGCAATTTGGCCGCAAGCTTTCCGTGGTCTTTCGCATAAGAGCCCAGCATCTTTACACACCCACAGAGGTTCCAGCCATGCAGGGAGTCCTGCTCAGGTGGTTCCTTCCAGATGGGTGTGTCCGCTTCAGAGGAACACCTGCTTCAGGGGCCGCCTGGAGATGGGCACGCAGCCAGGGGTGGCAGGGTGGCGACCCAAGGTGCCCCGCAGTTGCAGCAGTGAGCCCGCCCTTGTCCCTGAGCACAGCCCAAACTCCCTCGGGGGCAGCAGGGACAGTTGGCAAGCAACAATGACGGCCCCAGGGGAGAGGGCGAGTTACCAGCCTGACTCGTTCCCGTGAGAGGATGGGCTGGTTATCCCCAGCCCCAGCGGTCACGGCACCAGCCCAAGCAGGAGCAGCCTCTGCTGGGGGCCTGCGTGTCCAGCAGGCAGGGCACCCGGGAGTCCTCAGCTCGCCAGCCATCCTCATCGCCCGTCCATCGACATGGAAAGAACCGCCTCCACACTAAGTGCCACCTGAGCCAGACACGGTGGGGGAGGGGGGGGGAAGGAATGTGGCGTCTTCCCATGTTCACCGCCTTTGTAACCCCAGCAGGAGACACGACCCGTGTACATGGGGGAAAACTGATGTCCAGCAAGACCAGGCACCGGCCATCCGGCCGCTGGGGAGTGGCGACCAATGGCCAGCAAGGCTTTGCTCTCCTCCCCATCGCCAGGAGGACAGCCTCGGAGGCCTGTGCTCCCTGTCACCCCAATGCCAGGAAGCAACAACGAGCCAGCAGAGGAGAGCATGGACAGGAAGCCCACCTCCCACAGGACCCCCTCCTGCTGGGTTGTGCCTGGGAGTCAGAGAGGATGGGCCCTCTTAGCTTCCTCACCTGCCCCTGTGGGGAAGGGGGCTCCAGCATGGGTTGGCGCACCCCGTGGTAAGGGTCTGCTAAGATTAATAATTTGTTTCTTTTTATTTTATTTTTTTATTTTTAGAGGGGAAAGGAGAAAGAGAGGGAGAGAAACATCCCTGTGTGGTTGCCTCTCACTTGCGCCCCCAAATGGGGACCTGACGTACAACCTAGTCATGTGCCCTGACTGGGAATCGAACCAGCGACACTTGGCTCACAGTCCGACGCTCAATCCACTGAGCCACAGCAGCCAGGGCTGGTCTGCTAAGATTACAAGAGCTTCATCTCCATTCTCCCCTTGGGGAGCTCGAGGAGGACCTCACCTCTGCCACCAGCGGGCAGCCAGGAAAACAGGGCTTGGCCTTGCTTTACAGAAGGGTGGGAGGCATGGGACGGGGGGCAGTGGGGTGCAGGGGGATCCCTGTGTGGGAAGAGGAGGACCTGGGATCCCATCCTGGTTTTGAATGTCGACTGCTAAGCATTCATGAGATACCTTCTGTAGGAACTATGCCTCCCTGGGCACAGGTGCCAGGTAAGTCAGATTGGGGGTACGCATGGGTGTGGGATGGGGCAGCTCCCTGAAGGCCTTGATTTCCAGGTTCACAGGGTTAAGGCCTTTTTTGATTTAAAAATAAAAAACAAACAGTGTCTGGCCAGAGGTGGGCCCAGGCAGATAAGGGGGCGAGAGCCTGGAGGAGAGGGACGAGCTGGCCAGGGCGGAGGAGGGTGGCCCCCGTGGAGAAGAGGCCATGGGGGTGGGGACGGAGATGGCGGTGATGTCAGGCGGAGGTTCCTGACTCTTCATGCCAGGAACGCTTCTCCGACTAATGCATTAAGATAACACATGTGGGCTCTGACGTTCAAAATGCGGGAAATTCCAAATTTCACTTAAAAAGAAAGTGTGATTTTCTTTTTTCCCCTTCATGTTAAGAGTGGTGAGGTCAATAGGTCTTGGTGAAGGTCAGGGGCGTGAGATTATCGGGACCCTGAGGCCTGAGAGTCAAGGTACAGGGTGGAGGCGGCCCCAACAAACACAGAGAAGGGCTGGAAGGAATTCTAGTGCTGGAGCAGAAGGAGGGGGTAGGGGTGGGGGACCCCTGGGACCATTTAGCACCCTCCCCTTGTCCCTACAGGGAACCGAAGGCCCAGACGAAAAAGTGGTGGGTTGGGCGCAGAATGTCAACTCAACCTCAGAAGCCTCACTTCCTAGCCCTGTTCTTGTCCCCAGCCAGCCCAGGGGGCTCAGATTCCTGAGTCAGCATTTCCAGGACCACTGGAGGGAGTGGATGCAGTAGGCTGGTGGTTCCGACAGGAATAAACATTGTCAGCCAGAGCCCCTGCGTTTAGAGCCCCCGGCAGGGATGGAGCCCCCCAAGTCCCCCACTCAGGCCACAGATATCAAGGGTGCCCAAAGCCAGCTCCATCTTGAGGCGCTATCATCTGACTTCAGAAAAACACGCTCTCCATGGAGGGAGAGAGGAAGCGAAGGGTGTGGCAAGGTGTCTTCAAAGATATCAGCTTTTTTTTTTTCCAAAAAGAAATGCCCAGGCAAGGTGCACCTCATGTGCCCCTGAAGCTGCAGCGGCCGCCCAGTCCCAACTCCAAGACCCCCAGAGTCTGTCCCGTCTCACTGCGCCCTCAAACCCCACCAACGCTGACCAGTGCTGCCTGGCGCAAAGGACCCCTTAAACTCCAGCCACACGGGAAGCATGGGAGTCTGTCTTCGAGGGACCAGGAGGGCGTGGCAAGCTGGGGGGAGGAGCCGCTGGGAAGCCCTGAGCTCCTGCCACCTGTCTGCTGTCCCCCACACTAGATGTCCCACCCCCAGCCCCACTGGCTCACTGGAGCCAGGGGCCCAGTGTTCTGGTTTATGGGGCCATCCAGCCTGCCTTGTCTTGTTGGGATCTGAGGATAATAACACTTACCTCACAGGGAAGGGGTGGGGATTCATGACTTCATGTTGCCAAGCACCCCATGTGGCTCCGTGGGGCTGGGCCAGGAGTCCAGGAAGCCGGGGTTCAGCCCCTCTGACAACTCCCACGGGCTGGCAGGAGCCAGCAGCCTGGGTCTGACCAGCCTCATCCCCCAAAGCCAAGCCTGTGGCCGCTGAGGTTTCCAGCCCTGAGAGTTTGCTGCCCTTGGGGCTTTCAGACTCCTGTTATCTCTAGTTCCATCCAGAACCTTCCCTATGTGCAGCCGCAAATGCTGAGGGGGGTTGGCTCAGGCCTGGACAACAGCCCAGCAGGCGGACCCATGAGGGTCCCAGCATGAGGGTCTGGGGAGCATGCTCAGCGCCCACCTTCCCAGCCGTGTCCTCGCCACACGCAGGAGCCACGGAACATCCTGCTGCCCCTCGGTCGCACGCCTGGAGAGCCCGGGACAGGAGGAAGCTGGCCCTTTCCCATGAGACCACCGTCCATGGTGCTTCGGGCTGTCCTTGTGGAAGTGGTTGCTCCACGGGCCAGAAGGTCCCACGAGACTCTCAGGACCTACTGGGGCCCAACACTGTCATTGTTTCGTTCGTCACTCTCAGGCACTTGTCACATCAAAGATAAAGGGACCTTCTTTCTGTGAACGAAAAGCAAGGCTTCCTAGATTTCCGCAGGAACGTCTCGTCTCCCTGCCCTCCTGGGGCGCAGTCTGCACGGCACTGCCCATGACCAGCGGACATCCCGGCAGGTGCTTCTGTATGAGTCGCCACGGGCCGGGCAGCTTTAGTCGATGTTTTCACCGTCTGGAGGCTGGAAGCCCGGGATCCAGGGTCCTCCTGAGGCCTCTCTTCCTGGCTGTCCTCTCCCCGTGTCCTCACACGGTCGTCCCTCTGTGTGTGTCTGTGTCCCGTTCACCTCTTCGCATAAATACACCAGTTGGATTAAATCAGGGCTCACCTATACGACCTCATTTTAAGTTAATTGCCTCTTTAATAAAAGACCCTGTCTCTACCCTGGCTCAGTAGCTCACTTGGTTAGAGCATCGTCCAGATACGCCAAGGTTGCAGGTTCGATCCCCAGGTCAGGGCATATACAAGAGTCAACCAAGCAGAACAACAAATTGGTGTTTCCCTCTCCCCCTTTTTCTCCCCCGCTCTCTAAAATCAATATAAATAAATAAATAACTCTATCTCCAAATACAGTCACATTCTGAGGTACTGGAGGTTAGGACTTCAATGTATGAATTTCGTGGGATATAAATCAGCCCATAAGACTCCCTTCAGAAACTCCACACACCCTTCAAAGAGAGACCTCCCCTACTTCCTCTGGGAAGCCTCCCAGGCCTGCATCTATGGGGAGATGCCCCTCTGTTAGCATCAGCAAACGTCTGTACAGGCCGGCTGGGCATGAAGGAGGAGTTGAAGGAGGCATTGCTGGGCACTGAGGGCCTGGGGGTGTTGGAACCTCTGTTCTGACTGTTCCTCACCCAGCATGCCTGTGGTCCATTCCACGATAGTTGTGAAGCACCTGCTCTGTGCCACTGGCTGCTGGGTCACGGACCCACACGGCAGCAACACCGGCCTCATGACCTCTCCTTACTTGTGCGGCCAGCATCCAGGGCGTGTGCCGCTGGCTTTTGTCAACAGTCGGCCAGGTCCAGTGGAGAGCCAGAAATCCAGCACCTCTTCCCCGCGAGAAAGCTGGAGAAAGTGAGAACTTCCCACTGTATGACAGGGAAAGTGTGCAACGTTTGAAGTGTCAACAACCCTCCTTTGACAGCCTCCTAAGAGGCGGGAGGGGAGCCCCAGAGGGTGGAGCCGATTCGCCATCAGCTCTGAAAGCTGCAGGGACTCCTCCAGGTCAGGACCTCGAGAAAGGCTGGGACTGGCAGAGACCAGGGAGGGGAGTGGCAGCTGTCCTGAGGGTGGTCCCAGAACAGTCCCCAGACCCAGAGTTGGGTGTCAGTGGTGGAGAAGTTATTTTCTTGTCTCTCCTTCTTTTTTCCTTTTTTCATTTTTGATGAAAACAAGACAGAAACTGGCCTTGAAATGAGAGCAGACAGTTCCCAAAAGGTCCTGTCCCTTTAGAGTCATTTTATCTTCTTATGAAAAGAACCTGCATTCATCATGGGTGGGATGCCTGGTCTGAATGTAGTTATGAAACGGCTGAGCCTCTGGCTGTCGGAGCCTCGGGCACACGCAGTGGGGCCAGGAGTCAGGGGAGTAAACCTCTGGCTCAGCTGATGGACAGACCATTCTTTCCCTGTCCCCCTCTAGACCATCACTTCTTTGGGGATGGGAAGGTATTACATGAAATCCCTGCCCCAGACTGGGGGAGGCAACAGGAAGGCAGGCCAGCCTTGTGGGGCACCTGTCCCGGGCTGTCGTTCCTTTCCTTTCCTAAGAAGGGATATGGCCCCCGTGGTCATGCCTTCTACGTGAGCCTGGCCCCACCTGCGCCCAGCCTATGGGCATCGCCCCCACACCGCCGCCCTCCCCACGGCGCTGCCCTGACACACAGGTACCAGGCCACCACGGGCCACCTCAGGGAACAGGCCCACAGGGCCCCCCACACAGAAGCCACAGGAACCACACGGGGTGTGGAAAAGGTCACTGAACATATGGGGTCAGGAGACTGGGGCTCGCCACAAGCTAGCGCGTGACCTCAGGTGAGTGACTTCACCTCTCTGGCCATTGAAGCGAAGGGCTTCCGCCCCGACCGGAGACCCTCCTCTTCCACACCCTGCTGTGAGCCCCTGGAGGAACGGCGACCCCAGGCCCAGAGCAAGAACAGCACCAGATGAGCTCGCGGCATCCTGCTGGGCGAGAAAGCAAGGGCGCTGTCAGGCCAGGTCACGTCAGGAGGACGAAGGGGTCACCAGGAAAGGGCATCATCGGCCACGGATGGGACAATTGAGCTTCCAAAGAAAAGCGAATGTTATTGACCAAGATACTCTGGATATATAAACCCCCATGCGTTCCCAATGGTGCCCTCCAAAAACTCACCTCACTGGACACCTGGCACATGACCAGGCCACCAGTCTCACTCCAGCACGCCCTTTGAAGGAAATAAGTACTTATCTTACTTTTCCCAGGTGCTCCCTACTTCCGCGTTGAATTATAGCCCTAGCTGATGTGGCTAAGTTCCTCCTTACAGGGAATTTGAGCTGATAAAAGTCAAAGAGGCGATGGAATAATAAATCCCCATTTTCCAGCCCTTCATGAAGTCATAGAGGCGCCACACACCTCGGTGGGTGACATCATTGAGTGAAAGTTGATGGGGATGGCGGCCTGATCTGCTTGAACTACCTGGGACCTGGCCTCTCCCCAGGGGTAAATCTGCACATGGCGCTCCTGGTTGGCCACCGTCTCTCCTGCGGGGGAGGGGGAGGCGCCGGCAGTGAGCAGAGCTCCCACTTCGACACGGAGTCAAATCTGGGAGAGTGATAAACCATTTTGTTTTCCTGTCAACTTCTCTTTCGGGGACAAAGAGCTCCTCATCAAAGCAAAATGCACGCAGGCACAACTGGCTCTGGGCAGGAAACCCCTTTCTGTCCTGGGAATGCATCAGGTGTTTGATGCTGCGGCTCCAGCTGGCCAGCCTAAGTCGGAACCAGAAAGCTGCCCGGCCCCCAGCTGGCCAGGTCTGTGGGAAGCAGCCAGAAATGACAGGCTGGGTGCTGGGACATCTGTTCAGGAAACGGAGATACAGTCCTGCTGTGGCCTTTAGAGAGAGAGAGAGCTGTTGGATCTCTCATTGTGTACTTTATGGTGTAACTCTGCACCTTTTTTTCCCCCATTGTTTGCAATACATTTTTATATTTTTTAATCAGCCCTTTTGGCCACAATGAACTAAAAAAATAATACTGTACATGTTAAGCTAAAAAGATAAGTAATTGGATTTCTGTTTCTCAAGAAAGTTGATGTGAATGCTTAACTGACACAAAACGTTTGTCAAAATTTACCATCCGCGAGGTGTGCGGTGATGACCTTGGGCATGTGGAAGCTAGACACAGATGCACTTATCAAGCCAGGATTTCCTGCAAAGCCTGTATTTATTTGAAGACCCTCCAAAGGCAAAGATTGAACACACACAGCTGAGTTTGGTTGTCCCTCTGTGACGATAGTGACTTCCTATGTAGTTCAAATGACAACTCTAATTAATTTCGTTCATAAATACAAGATGAAGTGATAGTTGTTACTGTGTTGGCTGCATGAGCAGAAGGATTTCACAAACAGTTGAATGATGCCAGTTTAATGTGTTATCAGATACTTCAAATAGAAAAGCCAATTAAGTTAATTGGAATAATTATTTAATTTTTATTCAGATCACGAAATAAAAGTAAAGCTTTTAACATTTATTCTGTTGGCGATGTGTCATTTGATATTTAAAAAAAGGAAAAATGTAAATATAAATTCAGTTAAATTTTTAACATTGATAATATCATTTGTTTTTGTCGTGATAATGGAAATGTGAATGATGTCACAGCATTCGCCGCAAAAATACACTGTCATTAAATTATGAAAGTATGAAGCAGAAGCATAGTTGTAATTACTTGTAGGGAACACATAATTTCTAAATGAGCCTTAACAAACTGCAATTTATCTCTAATTGAAATAAAAGCTACAGATATCAAAACTTACAAATATTTTTTCATATAGAGCTAGAGTAACTGAACTCCAAAATTTCTGGGACGAAGCTAATGTAGAGTGCGGACAGGAGGCTCTCCATCAGGGCGGTACATGCTTCCTTCCTCTGAGGAATGCCATCGGTCAAACGTCAGCAACTACAGCTTTGAAAAAGTCTTTGAAAAAGTTGTGAATCCATTTGAATTACTTTCGATGGTAATGGATTTGCAGCTGTGTGTGCTGGGGTTCTCGAGATTTTGGTTGCATTTTGTTCAAACTAGTCAACAAATAAATAACCAAAAACTTCTTTTGGAGGAACATTTGGCAAATTATTGCAATTATGGAAAACAAGATGATAAGTGAAAAGACTATTTAAATGTAGAGCTGCAAGAGAAAGGGAGGAGCTGGCCAAATGGCCTGATGCCTGCCCAGAGTGAGAACGGCTGGAATCCTGAAGTGGCTCCTCGGAATATCTCCCTTTATGGGTGGATTTTTGGTATAGGTCATATTTATATTTATATATGGTATCAGAGTGGAATAAAATTAAATAGGTAAGGCCTATGACTTTCAGCATCTAAATTTGACAACGCCTTAAAACATCAGACATGAAAAAGTGCGTATCTGACACATTTCCCCTTATAAAAACATTTATGCAAGAAAGCTTCCCTGGATGAAAGCCCAGACACAGAACCTGTGAAAAGAGCTGGACTGAATCATTAATACTTTTATTATAAAAACTGTGAGACGTTCTTTTAGCAGAATTGGCTCAGGAGGTAGCTAGCAGCGGGCACAGGCTGTTTGCACACCTGATAACATCACGGTTCTCGGAGAAGCTGCCATTTAACTCATCAGCAAACTCAAGTGATTAGTCACAACACGCCGCCTTGAAGAAGACTCCAGGCAATTTTGTGGAAAAATCAGAAGTAACAAGGCAATTCTGAAACTAATACGTCCTTCTGAAAAATTCCACTCAAGTGGCAATGAAAGCAAGGAAGGTTAAGAGCAGATTAAAGAATGTGAGCCTTTATCAATAATAATTATTCAGCTCATAGCTGCTTTCACTATCTAGAGAAATATTGTAAAAAAAGGTTTTTTTGTTTTTTTTTTTTTGCTTTAAGGTAACAAATGTTATCTTTTTTTTGTAGAAAATATTTCCTTTTTTTCTCTGTAAGTACAATTTTCACTTTACTAGAAAAACAATTACATAACACCGTCATGATTTTCCCCTTGTGTTTATAAGCTAAGGTTTCTTTGTAGGGCAAACTTACTTTCCCGCAGCTTTACCGAGTTAAGATTTACACCCAATTAAATCCACCCATTTCAGGTGTGTAATCTGGGACTCAGGGATTAGCATGAACTTCGTCAGAGGAGGAAATGACAGTGTGATTATGTAGGAAAGTGCTCATAATTCTTTGCATCATCACGATAACTACTAAAGTATGTAGGGGGTAAAATAGCATGATCTCTGGGATTTGCTTTAAAATACTTCATCAGAAAAGAAACAAAGGAAAAAGAGGGCTAAAGCCAAAGTGGCAGAATCTTTTGTTGGACCTGGAAAACCTGACTCTTCTCTCTACTTTTAAATAGGTTTGCAGTTTCTTTTTAAAAAAGAGAAAGGAGGGATGACTAGGGGGAGCACAGAGGATTTGTGGGGCATTGGAACCACCACCAAGTCACACATTTGTCCCAACCCACAGAATGTGTCCCATGAAGAGTGACCCTTCATGTCAACTACAGACTCTGTCAATGGAGGTTCATCGATTGTAACAAGGGCAGCGCTCTGGTCGGGGATGTTGATGATGGGGGAAGCTGTGGGTGTATGTGGTGGGGGACAGGGGGAATACGGGAAGTCTCTCCACCTTCTGTTCAATTGTGCTGTGACCCTAAAACTTCTCTTTGAAAAAAGTCCATTTAAAATACAAGCCAACAAGACAGAAGTGTAGGCAGGGGATCAATTCCGGCCAATGAGACCTAGAGACCTCGTGGGGGCTTCTGGGAGAATATTTCCCTCGTTCTTAAAAAGGGACACAGGATGGAGAATTCCTCTTCTACTCAGAATATTATTGTCTGCATCTGATGCCAGGAGCAGGGGCTCTGTCTTGACATCGGAAGAGGGAATCCCGCTGAAAAGGACCAGTCATCCTCAGGATGGTGGAGCAAAGACGGAAAGAACCCGATCTGTGTGGACATTGCTGAGCCAGTGAGGTGGCCATCCTACTGCAAGACTGAGTTAGGTAGACGACAATTGTTCCTGCCTGTGTTAGCAATAAATGTTTCCTTATTGCTTAAGCCACTTCCAGCTGGGTTTTCCTCATGCATGTATCCCCTCATCTGGCACTTAGTAAATCTAATGTCGATGTGGGTCTTTGTACATGACCAAAGGGCTTCTTTTTATCCCCCTCCCAACTCCTCTGAGATGCCAAAGATATAGTCAACCAACCAGCATCTCTTTAAACTTATTTATTCAAATCTATATCCAAAGTCCCAGCCGCCCAGCCCAGGCCCTTCCCAGGCACACACTCTAGAAGGAGGAACTGTGTACACAGATATGACCACCAAGAACCCAGTACAGAGTTGTCTCTCCAAGGAAATTGAGTGCTGGGGTTAGAGTTACATAGAGGCAGAGCTTCACAGAAGGCTTCCTGGAGGAGGTGACCTATAGACCAGGCTGGTTGTGCCTCAATGGTTGGAATAAGAATGAAGGTGGGCAAGGGGTGGTGCTGGATGGAGGGGAGCAAGGAGGAAAAATTGGAACTATTGTAACAATATAATCAATAAAATATACATTAAAAAAAAAAAAAAAGAATGAAGGTGGTTGTTGAAATTTCCCAGGGTAATTGAAGCAAAACAAAGCCTTAAAGGAAAAAAAAAAAAGACAGCTTTCTTGAGGGCATCTTGGCCCAAGCAGACTTCACATGAGGGAGAAGTCTAGAAACCTAGAGACTCAGACTGTGGAGGCCCTTGTAGGACTGTGTAAGGGGATGTTTGATCTTTGTTAGCAAGATGGGAAAAAAAAGTAACGTAATGAATGAAGATTTCAAGTCTTTCACTTTAGGAATAACGCACCGTACTCCAGTGTGAGCAGTTTGTCCAAGGCCACATACTGGACTCCTGGCTTCCTATTCAGCGCTCTGGTTCATCAGCCAGGAGGCACATGGCGCTCTGAGTAAGGGTGGAGGTGACACCTCCCAGGGCCCAGGGAAAAATGAGGATTCTCACTTTCCAATGACAAACAACTAAGGTCCCCCTCACTTCAGTAAAGTGCAGATAACCCCCAACTTAAATAGGAATTTGAAAGACTGAATAATTCAATTTTTAAAAATCTAGTACACAGTTATAGCTCAGAAAGTGGTGATTATCCTTCTTGCAAGATCTCTTCAACTGATCAAGGCAAACTGAAAGTGTCACTCTTGCTGGCAAGAAGGCTAAGCACTCACTTATTAAACCCAATTGAAAAATCATCCCTGCCCCCCCGCCACACACACATACACACATTCTCTCTCAAGTGAGCTTCTGCTGAAAAACTTCACTCACCCACCAGCTAACCAACTGACAGCAACCGATTTAAGGGCCATTTTATAATTTACTGTAATTAACTCACCATGCCAACCTGAGGCATTAATGAGCCCCCAGAGGAGCAAACGTCACAGGGAAGACAAGAGGCCCGACCGGAAGCCAGCCCTGGTCCCAAGCGTGCACTGGGTCACAGACACAGTAGCAGGACCAGGGCCCTGTCTGAGGGGAGGCTCGAGAGCGCCCCCCGTGTGGGGACTCAGTCACCAAGCCCATGAGCTGCTCAGCAACCGTGTGAAGACTCTGTGTGGTCACAGCAGAGAGCGAGGGTGGGTGTATGGGGCACCTCTGTGGGCCTCTGCTGCCCCTTTGAAACACAGTCACTCCCAACAAGAATCTCAAAGCAACTGCGTTTTGACCTGCTGGGATGTTTGGTGCCTCTGATAGTCTTCCAGAAGGGGCTCTAGTGTCATGCGTCATCGGTGGCACGGGTCCCAGTTCCCATGTTCTTCAGAGGAGGATGGGGAACATAAACAGATCCCTGGAGTCCTCCAGCCTGGGAGGGAGGGAGGGAGTGGCCAGCATGCACACACACGTGGCCGGGGGGCCCTTTGATCAGAAGTGCACGGATTATGAGCAGGTTACTTTAACTGTTAGGTGGTGAGCTCATCTGTGTGCCTGCTGGTTATTCTCAGGTGATTTGGCAAAGATTAAAATAACTCTTCCTCATACAATTTGGGGACAGGAGCCTGGATGGGAGAGTTCTGGATCAAAGGTAGTTGGATTTCCTGGCATATATAGATGTTTGATAAATATGGATTTCTGAGTTGATGACTACATTAATGAATGAATGAATAAGCCAGAGAACGGAAGGAAGGGGAGGGAAGGAGGGAGGGTTGGAGAGACGGAGCTAGTCTGTCTGTAAAGTCAAAGCACCTGAGCGCTTCTCTTCCAGGCACTGGTTGAGAACAAGAACCATACTCCCTGCGACTAACTGCCTGCTACCGGAAGAAAAGAAAAAATGTCCAGGTTAGTATCACGTAGGACAAGGGCTGTGAACGTCCCTGCTGGTGGCTCTCATTATCCATCAGGATGCATTGGGCTGCAAGTCACACAATCACCCATCAGCCATGCCTTCAGCAAACAGGGGCTGCCTTCTCCCAGCACAAAGGGACTGGAGGTGTGTCTCCACTGGGGTTCATCTCTTTGGAGCCAGCACCTCAGCCATTCTCAGCCCTTTTGTCAAGGTCACGAGGGAGCTGCTGCAGAGCTGCAGTGACGTTCCCTCTGGTCTAAAGAGAGGCTGGCACGCTGAGCGAACTATCCATGCTCCATCCTCTGGGGTGGGGGCAGGCATCCCACAGTCCTCTGAGCACCCACAGGGCCCAGGTGCGCAGCTCTTGCAAGACAAGCGTGGTCCTGAGCCCCCCTGGACCTCTGGGGGGGCTGGCACGTTCTCGCGGAGGCCCTGCTCCTGCTTCCCCACCTGCAGCGTGACTCACCCGGCGCCTGTCACAGCCTGCCCGGTGTAAGCGC
The DNA here is from genome assembly GCF_987537825.1 of Furipterus horrens. Classification (NCBI taxonomy): domain Eukaryota; kingdom Metazoa; phylum Chordata; class Mammalia; order Chiroptera; family Furipteridae; genus Furipterus; species Furipterus horrens. Next base: position 7,709,990 of record NW_028327171.1, read on the forward strand.
TGCGTGTTTGCTACCCCCTGGAGAACTGCCAGCCTGAATTTTTTATGAGCCCAGTGTACACATGGACTCGGTTCTAACAAAGGCCACCGAGGGGACAGCCTGTCTGCAACCCCACACCCGAGTACAGGGCTCGAGGGCCTTGGGTGAGGGCCGCAGGTTTCCTCAGAAGAGGAAGAGGAGGGGTAGGAGGGACTGGAGAGCCACTTCCCTGGGACAGTCAGAGGTGGCCAGAGCAATTCACTCCCGCCTCCCGCCGTTTCCCAGTGCCTGATCATGACTGGGGTCACTGGGAGGCGAGGGCGGTAAGCACTAGGGGCAGGAGCAAGAGCGCGGGTCTCCGGTCCCCAGCACGCAGCCCAGGCCTGAGTCAGGGGAGCAAGAACCTAGACTCTGGGTTCATGTTCCAGTTCCTGGCCGAGACAAGCAAGTGCACCTCTCTGTGCCTCAGTGTCCCCATCTGACCGGGAGGGTGTTGTGAGGATTAAATGCAGCCATCTCTATACAGTAGGTTATTTACAAAAGCAGCCGCCATTGTCCGCCTCTTGGACCCACGCTTCTTTGCAATGTTTCTTTGCAGCTTTTCTTCCCTGAGGCGGAGTCTGTTCCATACACCTGGGACCTGGGCGGGCCTGGGACTCGAGCTGGCCAATGGGATGCCATGCAAGTGCCTTTGTGCCAACCTGAGTCCAGCTGCTTGTGCTGGCGGGGGTGCAAAGTAGCAGAGCAGCTGATATGACGCGACGGGCCCAGCGAATAGTGGCAGAGGCCGGGGGGCTCGGCCCGCAGGACTGTCCAAAGGCCAACGGCCACATACACTCTTCCCACATGGGGGTGTCACTTGGAAGGGAGGCGGGCCCTTCAGAGACATAAAGGGATAATGTCAAAATCCTGTCTGTCATGAAAAATGTTCATGGGGGACTGAACTCTGGATCCAGCGACACCTGCCCCACAGGTGTCTTTGGGTTACTAAGTAAGACCGGTGGAAGTTGCAGGTGTCACTCATGCAAGTGTGCCAGAGTAGCAGCACTGAAGGAATCCCCTTCCCGGCCCATGGAAAGAAGGCCATGAGGTCTGCAGGGCAGTGTGGGGCGGGGCTGGGTTAGGCCTTCACGGGCCGTCTTTATAAAAAGGATGGTTGGAGTGTTTCTAGGCCGTTTGTGTGGTTTGTTTTCAGGTCATCTCCCTATGCTTTGCACAAATGACGCTTTCTTCTTTTGTTGGGGGGAATGGGCAGCTGAGGGTCAGCACCTCCCTCTGGTCTCAGTAACCGTGTCTAAGGACGTGCAGAAGTGGATTGAACCCAGAGGAGCGAGAAGCTCTGCAGCCCAGCACCGGCGCCTAGTCTTCTGGGCTCTGCAGTAGCTCCCAGCCTGGAGCCTGGGCACCGGGGATACGGGCCACCAGATGATTCTATTTTGTCCTTAAATCTACCTAGTAGCCAAAATGCTGAAGCAAAAACACACGGTCCACAAAGCCACCATTGCAAACCTCCTCTGTCTGTAGGTTTTACAAACAGGTCCCCAAGAGAAACATAACTGGGAGTGTTTACAGGGCAGCTCGGGTAGCCTCGGGACTCAGTCCCTTTCACCGGTGGTCCCGGGAGGTCTTGTCTGCAGATGACGGGAGCCCCATGGGCCCACGCCAGCCTGCAGGGTTCCTGCTCCCTCCCTGTCCTGCAAAGAACACGCTGAAACTGCACGGCCACCGACGACAATTCTGCTGAGAGTCTAGGGCTTGTGCAGTGAGTGGGGGCTCAGCAGAGGTGGCAATCCACCGGAGAAACCTCTGGGCGAGCGTCAGAAGGCCCAGCTGGGAACCCCGGCGGCTGAGCCCCGTCAGAGTCGGTGGGTTCAGAGTGGGGCCCGAGAACTCACATTCCCCATACGCCCCAGGTGCTGCTGATGCTGCTGGCTGGGGCCCCCGCTTTGAGAACCCCTGTCTTTGTGGGAAAAAGTGTGTTTCCAGTGTCCGACAGCCTGGCTGTGCAGTGTGACTGCGTGTGACTGGGCTCACAGTGAGGGACAAGCTCCTCAGCCTGTCTCTCTGCCTCAGTTTCCTCATCTGTGAAACTGAGAGAATATGAATATCTACCCCACGTGGCAAATGCCACATCAGTTTTATTTAAAGTGTAAGTAAGTGTGGCAGGGAGAGAAGAGGCAGAGCTCTGCCACCCCCGGGTGTCCATCCTTCCGTTCCCTGCCCATCCTTCTGTCCCCTGTCCACTGGGCTGGAGTCAGGGGGTCCCCAGCCCTATCCCAGGAACTTGCTGTGGGCACAGGGCCTGACTCCCCTAGGCAAGAAGGTCTCAAGGTCAAAGTTAGACTCCCAGGCCCGGGCTTCAGTCACCTTCACTTACAGAACCAGGAGAGCCAGTTCCTTGGGGTGCAGAATAAATGCTGGGCACCAAAAGGTGGGGGGCAGAAGGAGAAAAGTCTGGAGGAATTTGAGCGAGCCTGGGGCAGCTGTGCTATGTCACACACTTGACCTGTTTCTGGAAGAGTCGAGGGTCCCACGCCGGTACCTTTCCCTCATCCCCAGGCACCCCCATGCCACCTTCCCAGAAGTCTCTGCTCTCAGGCTCAGGGTCCAAGGCAAGGCCCAGGGGGGCCAGCTGTCCCCACTTTGCTGAGGGCGCTCTCCTGGAGAAATGAGGGCCCCTCCTTTCTGTGTGCTTGGTGCCTCTCTCCAGCCTGGGGCCAGGAACTTTCCTGTACGTCTCTCTCCCCTCATCCTTTCTTTCTCCTCAAAACCCCCACCAGAGCCGCTGGAGAACTCTCTGGAATATAGATCCTGTGGCCACCATCATCAATGTTCAGTGCTCACCAGATGGCTCCCCATAAGCAGCCCGACCCTCCCACCTCTGTCCCCAATTCCCTCTCATCTGGGGACCAGCAAGCATCGGGGTCTTTCCTACTGCCAAGCCTCTGCACCTGCCCACCCGCAAATGCCCAAGGCCAGCCTCCCGCCGAGCCTGCTCTGCGAACCCTGACGGTCACACGCATCCCTCGGCTACCACCCCGCGTGTGCCCACCGCTGTTCACATGACTGTGCCCTGGCCCTAGTTTAGATGGTGGCCTGCTCACGCAGCTGGAGCCCTCACCGCGCCCCTGAAAGCCTTCCGGTCACCACATAGGCAGGCTACGCACCTCGAGCCTCGTCCTCTTTGGGCAACTCACCCCCACGCTGCTCAAGACGTGAGCTCCGGGCTCTGATGATCCGCGACCCTGTTTCAGCCTCGTCAACAAGCCGGGGTGGGGCAGTGCACCTCTCGGGGCCTCTGATTGCTTGTCTGCAAAATGGGTCTGATCCCTGACACAGAAGAGCAAGAGGAGCCCGGCGCGCCCGCCGAGACTGAGGCATAAGTGGGAAGTCAGCTGCCGAGAAAAACCACCGCCGGGCAGCCCAGGCCATGACCTGCCCGCTGCTCCGCAGCTGACAGATGGGCAGCCTATCAGACACCAAGGCAGCGAGCCCACCCGCAGGGAGGGGGAAGCAAAGGGCGGGGGGCCGTGCCTTTCCGCAGCGAGGGCAGCGGCCCTGCTCACAGGCCCCTACCCGGCCAGTGCTCTCTGCGTCTGTTCTAGAGCATTCCTTTCTCTTGCCTGCTCATTAGGAGGCATCGGGACCTGCCCTCCAGACTAGAATATTCGTGGTTTGGATGTGCTAACACCTTAGGTTTGTCATATCCAGGTCACCAAAAGAGGCAGGAGCCACTGGGACACGCGTGGGTTTTGTAATTTGACATTCTGGAGGTGACTGACATTAGTCTGTTTCTCTTCTCGGTGACCAGGGCTGGGGTGCATAGGACACCTGTCTCTTGTCACCCTCTTCCTTCCCCCTGTGTTGTCTTCAGAAGGCATACAATACTACTTGTCAGTGGACCGAGTTAAAAACGGATCCACTGGAGACAGGGGGAAAACAGACACCGCCCTCACCTGGCAGCCCACCCGCGTTACCAAACGCATCCTGCATCCATCAAAGGGCTGCTGTGGCCTTGCTCACTCTGTTTGTCTTTTAAGGCTCTGGAACTGTGTTTGGCAGCAGAGATCAAACAGCCCACAGATACATACCTAACACACACACACATGCACAAGCACATACACACAGGCATGTGCGCGTGCACATGCACATGCAAACACACCAACACATGCAATGCACACAACACACACAAGCATACATACACCAGCGTGCACACACATACACACACGTTGTAAGCACAAACAACAAGCACACCAGGTTTTATCTTTTTTGCTTCAGATTTTCACAGAATGGAGGTTAGTTCAGGCTCAAGAATGCAAGACCGAAGGTCACTCATGGTCTCTAAGTGTGCACATGAGCACAAGTTCATGCGTGTCCTCTACACTCAGAAACCCACAGGAAGCAGGGGCGGGAGGGACCCATCACTTTCTACCTCTGATTTTGAGGGCGAGCGAGACAGACGACCTTCAGCTGCACTGGAAGTGAAAACTGGGGCTCAGCGCAGGCTGTCCTTGCCCGGGGTCAATGTCTAAGACAAGAGACCAAGCACACAAATCCTGTGCACACTGTCGGCCATGCCCGGACCCAGCCAGTGCCTCCCGCGGACACAGCTCTGGTCTCTGTCTGGGCCCAGCTGAGAGAGCGGGGAATGAGCAGAGGGGGTCTCCCATGGAGCGCTCGGAGCAGCCCCCACAGCCCCAGGCAGCGCGCAGGCTTGGAGATGAGCTGCTGGTCGGCTGGTACTGGCTGAGTGGGTTTGGGCCAGCCACCAAACTTCCCACGGTGAGTTCTCTCATCCTCAAAGCCGGGGTGCTACCAGCCACTCGATGAAGTGGCTGTGAAGACAGCAAAAGTATTTGTGAAGCCCTGGACACACCGCATGGTTTAAAGTAAGTGGGCAACAAATGTGGGCCGCGAGGCGAAAACTCACCAAACGGCCCGGAGACAGGGTGAACAAGAAATCCTCTTTGCTTAGGAAAAATGCCCTCTTAAAAAGGCACCTGAGGACCTGGATGCTCATAGGAAAGAGGGCAGTTCCTCCAACAAGGAGAAGCAGGCAAGATGAGGGGAGAAGCGGGGAGAACAGGGAGGAACCACTCAGGAGGGACTCACATGCGAAATTCCCCAGAATATAACATTCCCTAGGTGGTGGGCGTGAGAGTTTTCCTGTTACCATGGACAAGTACAAACAGGGAAACACAGAATCTCCCCCCACAGATAATGCCTAGTGACATTTATTTTTAATGAAGACTTTTATTGGCAGAAGATCCAAACAGTACAGGAAGGAACAAACTAAAAAGGAACTCTCCCTGCCCCAACCGACAATGTCACTCACATAATCTCTGAGATAACAGGGGTCTGACTTTCAGCTCCAGTTCACTCTGACAGCAAGGTGGGGTCCCCAAGCCCCTCCCGGAACTCAGCCAGCTCCCTGCCCTGCAACTGTATGAGTCTCTTGGGTCTGTAGTAACAAATACCACAAACTCAGTGAATTAGAACAGCAGAAATGTATTCTCTTACAGGGTTAGAAGCCAGAAGTCCAAAACGAGTCTTAAGGCTCTAAATTCAAGGTGTCCACAGGGATGGCTCCTTCTGGAGACTCCAGGGGAGGATCCTTTGTTCCTCATCCAGCTTCTGGGTCTGCCCCTCCCTGTTCCTTGGCTTGTGGCCACATCACTCCAGTCTCTGTCTCCCTGCTCACACGGCTGCCTCATCTTCTGTGGTCAAACTTCCCTCTGCTTCCCTCTTACACAGATGCTTGTGGTGACACTTGGGGCCCATCTGGATAATCCAGGATCATCTGCCCACCTCAAGGCATTTAATGTAATCACACATGCAAATTCCTTTCTTTGCCATACAAGGTCACATCCACAGGTTCCAGAAGTTGGGGCAAGGTTGTCTTTGGGGGCCATCGTTCAGTCTACCACAGGGACAATGCCTGAGTCAGGGGAGGGAGGAACTACTTAAGAGCCTTAGTCCAGTGGTACCACATCAACTGTGCATTCAGTTCTGACTCACCCTCTTCTTTATTTTTATTTTTTTAATATTATATTTTAATGTGTTTATTGATTTTAGAAAAAAAGAGAGAGAGACATCAATTGGTTGCCCCCTACATGAGCCCCAACCAGGGATCAAACTTGCAACCTAGGTACGCGCCCCGACAGGAAATAGAACTCCCAGCATTTTGGTGTAGGGGACAACACACCAACCAACTGAGCCACAATGGCAAGGGCCTGGTCCACCTTCTTCTTAAGAAGTCCCATTTGATACATGGCCTACCCTGCGTCCCCACCAATGTTCCCAGTGCCTGTCACCCTGCCAGGAACCACTGCTTTTCCAGAGCTAGACTCCCTGGTTCCCCAATACTCACCAGATACTTCAGCCTTTATAGGCAGAGGGGCCAGCCCCGGGCCCCAGGCCTGTGGCATTTTCCCTCTTCCCAACACACGGCCTGAGTGACAACTCCTTCCTGCCTGCCCCCCCCCCCCGCCCCCATGGCCCTCCACCAGCTGGCCCTGCCTCTCTCTTTGCTCAGCTGCCAGGATGGCCCCCAACACCTCCCTGGAACCCCACCATGTCAACTCCAGTGTTACTCCAGTGTTTTCCTCTCTTCTGCACCTGGACACTCCTCCCTACACACCTGGCGTCTTGGTGGGAGCTGGGATCCACCCCAAGTCCAACACCCACAGTCCTGGCTAAGCCCACATTGGGACCAGGAAGGGAGATGAAGGGGGAAGCAAAGGCAACCGTGAGAATGGCTCATGGCCAGGAAGACTGCATGGAGTCTCTGCCGGCTGGCTGCACACTCGTCTATGCGGGACCGCCTCAGCCCTCGGGACTGCAACAGTGCAGTCTCCCAAATGAGAGCCCATCCCTGTGTTGACAGTCATCAGTCAGCACCCGGGGACCCCCACAACAGGCCCTGAGAGCCCAGAGCAGCTGCGAGGGTTAGCTGTCTGGCTCTCTCCTCTGTAATTAGCAGCTGGCAGGTGGACAGTTGGTTTGGACTTGAAATAGCTTCCACAGGAGCAAAGCCACTCCCATGATCCTAAGCACCACCTTGTTGCCCAGCAACCATGACTGCTTCTGCAAAGGGGGAGAAAATGTGTGTTTGATGCCATCAGTAGTTGGATGGATCGCAAGTCCCTGGGTCCTTGTGTCTGTGCACTACCTCAAACCAGAACTAGGCTGCCACATCACGCCTGCGGATACCTGCCCTCTGTGCGCTCGGATCCCCTCGGCCCTTGGCCTGTGCTGGTGGAGAATGTACAGAGACGGGTCCTTGATGTTGGGTCCACTTCACATCTGGATTCAGTCTAGAAACTGTGTTTCTGCACTCAGGCGTCGGTGCCACCGGGAACATCAGGTGACACGGGAACTATTTTGGCCAAAGTTTCCGCTTTTTCAAAGCTATTCCTGAGACCCACAGGTGCAGTGAGACACCCCCAAATCTCCCAACTTTGTGAGTCTGGTAGACAGAATAATGACACCCCCTCGCCCAAGAGGCCCATGTTTTAATCCCCGGACTTGCGAATATATTCCCCTGTACGGCAACAGGGACTTTACAGATGGTGTTAAATCAAGACTCTTAAGATGGGAAATTTTCCTGGCAAGGCAATGGTGACCCCTCCTCTCGCAGAAAATGAAGGTGGGGTCCAAAGAAGCTCTGCATCTGGCCAGGCCACTGGTACAGGTGTCAGAACCTGGGGACCTCAGCTGTCTTGGGAGCAGCCTCGGGGCACAAAACCAGAACAAGTGGGGACCTGCGCTCAGGCGCCCCCAGCCTGGCCCCAGGCAGCGGTAAGGCTCCCTGGGTCTTGCTTTCTGGACACTTTCCACTTCCACCCTTATCTCAGCCCTCGGGCGAGAGCTGGCAGCTTCCTTCCTGTCCCCACGTGGGCAGACAACCACTATTGATCTTCACTCACCACAGCGCCCACTTGCCCTTGGAGCCACTTTTGAAATTCCTTTCCCAGGCTCAGCCCTCGCCCGGAGCCACGGCCTTGCCAGGGAGGATGATGGATGAGGGGGAACAGTGAGTAACAATCACACCTTCACTCGGCTCTCCAAGTCTCAGCCTGCGGCCTCCTTCCCGGCCGCACGGGTCCCGGGGCTCAGGCACTGGTACCAGCCTGGTCGTAGCGACCAGGGAAGTATCTGATGGGCACGGCTGGCATTTGGACCCAGCTCTGAGTCGTCCAGAGCCCAGCTTGCAGAAGCTCCTCTGTGTTTTGCTGCCAGACTGTTAGTTCCTTTCAACTCCCAAACGCAGCATTTCCTTGACCTGCTCCTCATCATGCCTGTTGAGCAGTTTCTTGCCAATGGAAACCATGTGCACAAGAATGTTTATATTCCAAGTCCTCTCCAGTTTCTTAGAGGCGTGTCTTGCTCCAAAGCAGGACAGCAGTGACTGTCCACAGCCTGATGAGTAGGAGGTGCGTGCCCTCACTTCAGCGGGGAAAAAACAAGGACCACCCAAATGAAAACAAGCCAAGGCTGTCTGGGACACGAGGAGGTCCGCCCCCATCCCTTGTGCTGGTGGAGACTCCAAGACAGATGAGGGACTGGGAAAGAGCTTTCTAGAGGAGCAACGGAGAGGTTTCGAGCATCCCTACGGGAGACTGTCCTCACAGGGAAGCTGGGCAGGCTCCCTAGAAGCGGGGTGAGCTGTATCATTGATTAGAGAAACATATTTGACTTTCTGATTGGTCCTCGGAAGTGAGAATAAAAATTAGTGAAGCTGACACTCACTGACCAAGTCCCGACCACTCTAAGCTGCAGAGGTTATGGGTCATTCTCTCCTCATGGATGCTCTGGCCATTCATTATCTAAAGCACTTTTCCTCTGCCCTCTTAGGTTCTATTACTGGGGCCTGCAAATTAAGCTGACAAAAGCCATTAGCCAGAGAAAATGGCTTATTAATTATGCATATCAAAGCCAACAAAAGAAGTGGTTGGCTCATTAAATGCTTACAGGTACAGGTCTACATACCTAAGTCAGTGGGAAAAAGGGAGGGGGAAGAAATCGTTTCTGTGGGCTTCTTTATCTATGGGAAAAATAAACAGGTTTCTTCCGGAAAGGAAAATGAGTTTTTGGCAGGACAGATAGAAGAAAGTGTGCGATGATGGTTGTCTAAACAGGTATGAGTGGGTTTTCTTTCTTCCCCGGGGCCCCAGAGGGAGAATGTGTGGCAGCCTCATTTCCCAGAAGTTACTGCTTTTAGTCAGATAAGGGAATTTCAAAGAGGCTTTTTTTTTTCTGCATATGTTGAATCTCAAATGACTTCAGCTGAAAACAATCTTTACGACAACTCTGGGCTTCTGAGGGACTCCCTGAGTCTCTATATGCCGTCTCTCGCCGCTTGCAGGAGGAGAGTAAAATGCTTTACCCAGGCCGCCCCTCTGGTGGGTGGCAGAGCTGACCTAGTCTGGGGTCCTTTCCACCAGGTCACCCATTCCCAGAGGGGGTGCTTGGGATTGTGTAAAGAAGTCTTCACAGAAGAAAATCCTACCCATCTATCTATCCATCCACCCCCCCCCACTCACTCACTCTCCCATCCACCCATCCACCCCACCCATCCATCCACCCACCTATCCACTCACTTTCCTATCAACCCATCCACCTACCCACCCACCCATCCACCCAGCCACCTACCCACCCATCCATCCACCCATCCACCCTCCCACCCACTCACTTTCCCATCAACCCATCCACCCACCCACCCATCCATCCATCCACCCACCCACCCACCCACCCACCACCCATCCATCCATCCATCCATCCATCCACCCATCCATCCCTACAACACGATTTAGCAGCTATTCACTCTCTAAAGTTCATTATAACACAATCCCTAATTTTACACTGCCCATACTCTAGTCCAGTGGGATACAGAGTCATAAAGAATTACTGATGTTACAATAGATATAAAATTCCAACAGTTCATTGGACAAACCATCTCTCCACCCATCTGCGCCCTGGAGCAGAATTTTGCCCGCACCTTCGCCGAGTGGTGTCACTGAGTGGGTGAGATGGGAGCGCACCACCTGCTCGTGCACTGCGCTTTATATTTTCCAAATTGTCTACCCTCAGAATTGATCATTATTAGGACGGGAGTGGCGTTTTAGAAAATGCTTTAATATTTCCTTATTGCTCAAAGTCTGATTGGTCCTTGTGCTTCTTCTGGCCCTGAACTAACCCGTCTTCCGCCACTGCCCTGCCTAAGACTCCCACCCCACCCCAGAAAGCCAGGGCTTCTCAAACCTCCAGCCCTTGCTCCCCTTGAACTCTGGCTAGAGTGGCCTCCCCTCCATCTTTGCGGGGGGATATTCCCCCTGTTTCTCAAAACCCAGTTTAAACATTTTCCTTCCTGAACCTCACAGCCCCATCTGTCTGCTTCTAAGATTTTGTTGGTACTTCCCAAGCTCTTCAAAAATGTGCTAATATTTTCATATAGAAGCTCCATAATTTATATGATCGATCCTTGGTTTGGGAGCACAGCGATACCTCGGTTCTCATCGTTAATTCGTTCTGGAACTCCTGACCAGTGCCAAAGCCGGCGGGTCCCAAACAATGAAGCGTTTTCTCTTGCCAGGTAGTGTCGTGAGTCATACAAGTTCTAGCAAGTGTGACAAGCCCTGAGCAAGTGTCAAGTGCTGGAACATTTTTTTTCTCATCAAAATGCATCATCTAGGGTATAATGAGTTCTGAAGCCGACGAGTACCGAGGTATGACTGTACTTACATTGTTTCCAACCTTTGTATTATAAATAATGCTATAATAAGCCTTCTCATTCACAAGTTTGTATCATAGCTCCGCTTCCTTATGGTAGATTTCTCTAGGTCCGGGAGGGAGAATGTTTTTTAAGGTTCTCCCTAGGCTGTTCAGGAACAGGGTTCTCCATACCAGTGTGGGGGTGTGCCTGCCACACCCCTACCCTCACCAGAGTGGAGCAGCCCCATTTCAAAGGGTCTGTGGTTGCTAGCTGCAGCTGCTGCTCCCTCCTGGCTTTGATGTGCAATTCAATGACTGTTAGTGAGACTGTGTTGATAAAAATTAACTTCTTTTTAAAAGTTTATACAGCACAGTGGTTACAGACTTCAGAATCCAGGATGAGCTCCATCTTGGCTCTGTGGGTTAGAACGCGGGTACTTGGGCAGGATTCTATAACCCACCTGAGCCTTTGTATCCATCAGCAAATGGGGGGTCAGGTGGGGGTGCCCCTCACAGGCCCTTGGGGGAACCTGAGTGCTCCATACACAACACCCTCATGGTTATTGGAGTTCTTAGACCTTAGTGTTTTCTCTTCAAATGGTGTATGTCTGCTTTTTTGCCATTTCTCAGCTGGAGTGAATTTTCCCCATTAATTTGTAAGAGCTCTTCCATATATTCAGGAGTTTATCCCTTTTCTTGCTCATACTTATGCTGAATTTTTTTCTGTGTTTACTGCTTATTTTTACTTTGCATTATTTTTACTCCAGGAGATTTTTATGTTACAAAACATTTGTCTATATCTTTATGTAGACAAAACATACCCCTATGTTTATGATTCCTTTCAGTAATTTTCGGCCAACAATTCATTCCCAGAACTGAGATCAATTACATATTTTTCTCTCCATTTTTAAAAACTAATTTTGATTCTTATGTTTATCTCATATTCACAGACAGACTATTTTGGTTTAAGTTAGTAAACCAAAATAGTTAGTAGGAAGGAGGTAACCTGGTCTTTCTGCAACACCATTTGGAGAGTAATTCTCCTTTATGGATTTCAAAACAGGACATGCTGCGGTATGTTTCTACGTAGCTTTGCAGGCTCCAGTGTGGCAGGGAAAACAAGAGGAGTCTTTAGAAGGGCCAGGACGTGCGTAGCGCTTACTGTGCGCGGGGCTCCGATCAAAGCCTCACGTGCTGACTCAAGCCTCACACCCGCCCAACGAGGAAACAGAGGCATAAGCTGGGGTTTAACTTGCCCAAGGTCATAGCTGTGGTAGAGCCCAGATGAAGGGATGAGGAGACCAGCTTAGACAAAACAATGGTCTGATTCTTGTGTGTTCAGAATTCCTCATCGGCAAACCAGCCACTCAATCAATCAATCGTAATTCCCATTTTACTTGTCTTACCAGGTGAGCGAGGGGAAAGTCTGAGGTCATAACATGTTCGTGTAGTCAAAATGTGACATTGCTCTTGACACATGGAAGTGTCTAGTCCTTGTTTCTCCTTTTCTGGTAACTTTCCTCTTCTCTCAGCTGGTGGAGAAGGCGTGCTGGCTTGGGGTTCCCGTGCCTGGGGCTTTCCATGTTTCCCTCGCAGAGAGTTCTACTTTCCTTTTCTGTGCCTGATGGAAGGGCGAGGGAGTGTCTCCCACCCGGACAGAGGGCAGTCACCTCAGGGCCACCTGCTTCGCTGCCTTGGACCCAGGCGTTGTTCTGTTAGCCTTCTTAGCGGGTTGCTGGCAGTCAAACTCCAGGCATGCGGCCTGACTTGCATTTCCTGTTGAGGGAGACACTTGTTCCATGACATCATTTCACTTTTCTGTCAATAAAGCCATGCATAGCTGCTCCTCCACCCACCTCCTTCCCCGCCACCTTCCCTCCTCCCCCAGCCGGGCTGGCTTTGTACTGGGACAAAAATCAGGTCAGCACATTGGCAAGGTGGAGTCATCTTCTGAGTGGCCAAGATGAAAGGCTCAGAAGAGTCACAGAGCCCTCATTGTCTTTGGGGTTTGACATCTAAAGCCCTGGGTCCCTGGGGGAGGAGGCAAGGTGCAGGAGCACCCACAGGTCAGAGCACCTTTGCAGCTGCAGGTTGGCAGAGCGGAGTTAAGCCCCCCATTCTCCACCCCTGACCCCATGGGTCCTTCAGCACCTTCAAGGCACCCATTCTCTGAACGGCAGGAGCCTCAGTGGTGACCCGCCTGGGATCGGGTCCCGGCAATGCTCCGTAGTAACAGCGACCCGAGAGATGGCTGCAGCACCATCACTTATAAAATGGGGATGGTACCTTCCCCATGGGTTGCCCTTGGGTCACACGACGGAGCGGCATTGATGCAGAGGTGGCTTCTGCAGAGGGTGGCTTCAATCCCCAGAACACGCTACATCCAACAGGAGCTGCTATTTCACTGCCCTTGGCCACCTCCTGGGGGATGTTGAAGAAGGTGTGGGGACCAGTCAGGCAGGTCCCCAGGAAGCTGACTGTGTTTGGATCACCAGTCTGGTGCACAGCCTACTGGCACCACACCCCATGTGTCAGCCTCTGGGAGACACACTGCTGTTGTGTTTCCTACCATTTTATCCACAAACTGCACTGCACATAGGCAGTGCCCAGAGCAGGCCTGCCTTTGGGGAAGGACCCCGGAGTCTCCCGCTCTCATCTGCACAAGGCACTCACCCGTCCCAGCACCGTCTGAGTTTATTAGCTCATTTTGTTCTCACGTAACCCTGTGAGGTCTGAATCTGCTCAGCACGTATCTACCGAGTGCCTGCTCTCTGTCAAGTGCTGCAGTCTCTGGAGAGCGGCAGCGACCTCTGACCCAGCGGGGGCCCCTGCCCCAAATAATAGCTCTGGGAGCAATGAGTTGACGTATATCAGGTTCCACACGGTCTATCCCGTGCCTGGCCCAGCACTGCAGAGGACACAGAGCTGTCTGCCCTCAAGGAGAAGGCCATCGGCAGGCAGGCTGCGCCACCACTGAGCAGGAACCGCGTGCCAGGCGTGGCCCCGACACGGGTGCAGGAACATAAGTGAAGCCAGGAGGAGACTTTCTGACTTGGCAGCTGTCGCAAAGCCACTGCGTGTGAGAAGGACCCAAACATGACGAAAAGAACTCAGGTCCTTCAAGAAAGCGTGGGCTGGGTGGAGGGTGCTGAGGGGAAAGCAGAGATGAAAAGGACTTTTTCAAGGTTGATGACAAGAGGAGAAACAATGACAGGAGTGTAGCTTCTAGGGACAGCCTGCGGGAGGAAGAAGTCTGTCAGGGTGCGCACGTCCTGGCAGCATGAGGGTGGAACCAGCTAGGAGGGTATTAAGTTGTGAGCCCCCCAAAAGATATGCCCACCTGCTGACCTCCTCCAAGGCCCTTGAGTGCAACCCTACTGGGAAGAAGGGTCTTGGCAGATGTCATCTGGTGAAGATTTAAGGTGGCGTTCATAAACAAAAAAGGACATTTGGACCCAGATGCACACACAGAGGCGGGACAGCATGAAGAGGCACACAGGCAAAAGGCCATGTGAAGACAGGGACAGAGGTACAGGAAGCCACCCACAAGCCAAGGAGTGCCACCGGCCACCAGACATTCCGGAAGAAGCACGGAAGTTTCCCCCCGGAGCCTTCAGAAGGAGCACAGCCCTGCCAGCACCTGGATTTCAGATTTCAGGCCTCCCAGACTGTGACAGAATAAAAGTTCTGTTGTTGAAGCCTCCAGATTGTATAATTTATTATAACAGCCACAGTCCACCAAGGCAGGGGGGAAACAGCTCAGTTCCGATTCCTGGGAATTGGGCGCAAGATCAGATGTGGCCTGTGGTCTGAGCAGAGGGATGCATCTGCCCGGGAGCTGGTCACCCTTCCCTTTCACACTCTCCCCTGGGGTGACAGGACCCTGAGGAATCCCTCTGGGGGCTTGGCTGCAGGAGAATTGCCCCCTCCCCCCAATCCCACACCCAAAGGAGGCCTGTTGCAGTATCTGAAGGGACAGGGAATGACAAGCCGGACCCATCTCATGGCAGGAGAAAGTTCCCAACCTCCTCTGCTGTGTAAATGCCAGCATTCGGCTTCCCCCGGGAGAGACAGCAAGAGTCTACAGAAGACGGTAGGAAAAGGAGAACAGCGCTGATGGACAGCCTCCGTCGCCCCCACTGACTGTGTCGCCCTTCCTGTGGGAACTTCTCACTTGTTCATTGGTGGCTGGCTGTAGCAATAAATCCACCCGCACCAACTCATAAACCTACCAGAGGCAGGAGATGCTGCTGACTTAGTCACATGTGCCTGTGCTCAGACTTGGGCCTGCTCAGTGACCGGGGCAGTGAGAGCCACCAGACACAGCAGAAAACGAGACCCTCGGGCCCCCTACGGGGCCTGCCCCGAGGGCCACACACTGGGCATGGGTTTTCTACGTCAGCTCAGCAGCAACACCCACCTGTGTTTGTATTGATTTTCTCCGGAGAGAAGAGAACATCACTTTCAGGTTATTATTTCTTCCTTTTTAGATTTAATGTTATAATGTTGCCTGAAAAGTCAAACAGTGTTGCAAGGCTTGTGATAAACAGTGACCGTCACTGTGCCCTTTCCACCTCCAATTCCCTCTCCCTTCAGTCATCGACTTCCAAGTCTCTTAATGGTTTTTTTTAATAGTTACCTCCACATTTTTACTAACATAATTATCCTATAATTTCTGGGGATTGTTTTTAGCTCACTGACATCTCAGCCCCGATGCCCCACCTCGTTCACGCTACTCGCCATCTTCGCAATTTACTTCCATCACCATCTTCAGCCAAATCAATGATTAATGTTGGCATCATTGGGACTCCTTAAATATTCTTGCAAGTAAGCCACGTAGCACGGAGGTTCTCTTTCCTTTTTTGTGCAACTTCTTGTTTTTTCCCAGAGTTAATGATTGCCTCCTTTTTTCATGCCCTTCTGTCTTTCTATTTCTGGGTTTATTTCCTTGCTCAAGGAGAACACGTTCCCTGGTAACTCCTTGAGAAAGGACGCAGGTGCGGTACATTTTTAAGTCTTATTTATCTTAAAACATCTTTGCTTCACCCATTTATTGGTGGTCTGTATAGATAAGGAATTCCAGATAAAACTTTTTATTTTTTTATAATTTTGAAGGTATTCTGCTTGCCAGTATTTCTGTTGAAAAATTCTGATCCTTTGAATGTATGCTACTGTTTTTCTTCTATAACTATTTAGGGTCCTTTTTCTAAGCCCCGGTGTTTTAAAATTTTTAAATTTGAAAATAGTTAAAAGAAGGGAAAAAAGAAATGATGAGGAAGAAGGGGTGGCTCCAGCATTAGGAGCAGTGTTTCCCTGTGATCTCCAGCAGACTTCTACTTAAACGGATCACGTGGACATGCTTAGGGACGAGGGGCACTGGGAAACACATTAACTGGGAACATTGCTGCCCCAGCCGAACTGGGGTATGTCACCAGGGAAGAAGGGAGAGAGGATACAAGGCCACTAGCATTGTCTGTCATTGGCAGTTAGACCTGTCCGTCCACATTTTTGTGGACACCTCTTGCCTGTTGCTGTCTCCTTCTCTCTGTTCTTATGAGCTGACTTCTTACTCTTCCAGTGCTAGTGTTTTAAAGCATTTTTTAAAGGAGTAGAAATAGTGTCTATACTCAACCTACCAGGTTTTCCCTGAAGTTCCAGGAAAGGCCAAGGGCCACTGAGCTAACTTATCTCCTATAGATGGGGGTATTTCACATTTTGAGTTGGGAAGGAGAAATCTTGCTCAGTTGCTTTGGGTTTTATTCCTCCTCTCTGTACATTGCTACGAAGGAAAGGGGCCTTCTTCATCTTTAAAATGAAGAGATTGGGTCAGGACAGCATTTCCCATGATATACTCCCATGGCAGGGTAGGATGGGGGGGGGGGGTTGAGAATTGTTGCTGGAAAAGATAGATGGAAAGCAAAGAAGCCCATGGAAAGATGCTCGATCATTAACCATCAGAGACGTGGAAATTAAAACTACAGTAAGAGACTACTACACACTCACTAGAATGGCTAAAACAACAATAATAATCTCACAAAACTGAGTACTGGTGACGATACAGAGCCAACGAAGCTTGCATGAATCACAGTAAGGATGCAAAATGGGACAGCCACTTTGGTAAACAGGTTGACAGTTTCTTATAAAGTTAAACATATACTTATCAAATGATCCAGCAATTTCCCCAAGAAATAAAAACTAAAGTTTCCACCCAAACTTGTCTACAGATATTTATGGCAGTCTTATTCATAATCACCCCAAACTGAAGACAGCTCCAACATCCACCACCGGGCAGAGGAAGAAACAAACCATCATATCACCAACAGTGGATATTACTCGCAATAAAAGGGAACACGCTATGTCATACGCAACCGCACGGATGAGCTCTCTGGTATCTCGCTAAGCAAAGGAAACCAGGTGCAGAGAGAGCTACACCTGTATAATTTCAATATGATGACATTCTGCAAAAGGCCAAACAGGGGCTGGGGTGGGAGGAGACTGAACCCTAAGGGCGATGGGGAGCGGTCTGGGGGTGACAGACGTATTATGTCCTAAGACTTGATTGTGACCGTGGTTACACAACCCTGTGCACTACTCAAAACTGAGAGGGCTGCATGCTGGAAAGAATGAGTTATTCTGTGTGTCAGTTATATCTCAATAAACTGGACTTTTAAAAATAAGTGGAGGTCAAACACACCTGGGAAGTGCTGCCGCCTTGCCCCTGTTGATGGAGTCCCTGGGCACAGGAGCAGAGTCAAGGCCCTGAGGGGTCCTGCAGGCCATTTCCTGAGGGGATTCAGCCTCCAAGCCTCTTCCCCCAGGCCCACATTGACAAGCCTCAAGCCAGAAGATGTTGAAGCCCGCAGTGCAGGTAGTCCGTGACCTTGAGGTGGGTTGGGCCAATGTCCTCCCTGACGGTGACTCTGGGAAGTGCTTCTCAAGTTAGGCCCTTAGGTTCCTTTGCGGAGGGCCACCCCGTCTACCCCTTTCACAGACGGACTCAGGGCTTCTCCAGCCCAGGACAAGAGGGAGGAGGGCAGGCCACATGTGGGTCTATGCCCACTGGGAAAGGGCAGCTCTCACAAGGAGAGGGATGCTGAGCTCCAGGCCTGGGGACAGTGCTGGCCCTACCCTTAGAGTCAGATGCCAGCCAGGGCACCCTGGCCACCAGCATTAAGGGGAACACTGGTTGGTCACTTTCTCGTAGGTTCAGTATCATGTGTCCATTTCACCAGGCCCCCTTGAAGGAGCTGTGACGTCATCTCCATGTGTGGCAAAGCCAGGATTCCAACATACTTCCTTCAGCCCCTCCGCCATGGCCACGGGCGGAGTCAAGGCCCTGAGAAGGCCTCCTGGGGGTCAGAGCCCAGCACCAGACGGGACAGAACCATCCTTTCCCAGGTTTGGACCACTCGCCTTGCAGAATCAGCCCATATTCATGTCCCACTTCAATGCCTTTCCAGGTGTTTCCCAAGCACAGTTAGAGGAATGACTCATCTCACACAGGAAATGTTCACACGGGTTCCAGCTGCCAAGGAAGGTGCCAGGCACAGAGTGGGAGCTCTTTCCTCGCTGGAGGCTCCCAGGGAAGGTTCTGCACCTCCCCTGCCCCACATGGAGAAAGCCCCGGGGGCTCCTGCTGGCCAGTCCAGCTGCTAAAAATAGTTCCAACCTGCAGCCAAAATCAATACCATCACATTTTCCATGGCAGGCATCACCACAGGGGGACAATGAGTCACTGACTTCCGCGGGGGCAGAGGGAGGCTCTCGGAGCTGGACGGTGGCTGCTGGGGTTTGCACAGTCTCCAAACACTGCCAACGGCCAGCGGGCCAACAGCGTGGCCACACTCAGTCCCGGGAGAGCAGCTACCCTCACACTTGTTTGAAAATGCCGTAACATTGAAACTCACGTCTTGTTGTTTCTAAGAAAAGCAAATCAGTGACATCATAGATGAAGTAAGTCTGGAACTGTGGTCTACAAAGGGATTTTTTAGTTGTCAGACAAAGTCTCAGCAAGCAAGCCGTTTGAGGCCTGAAAATATACTCAGTTTCTCAAAATTTGGACTGGCGTGCAGCTGTCTCATAAACTAAAAGAGATCGTCGGGTATAACATTCCCCTTGGTCAAGGTGGCGTTTGAAAAGGCATTTCTAAGCCCCACACCTGGTGAAGTCACACCCCAGGTTCGTTTCCCAGGGCTGCCTTAAGGAAGTACCACAAACCGGGACCTGAAATAGCAGATACTTCTTCTCACAGTTCCAGAGACTAGAACCCCCACCCCGGGGGGCCGGGCCAGGCCGGGCCTGGCGCTCCTAACCTCAGTCCAGCACCTGTCTGTCTGGGTCAGCTTCTAGGTGGATGCAGCAGGTCACCGAGCCTGGAAGAACAATCATTGCTGATGGACTCCCCAGCACATGGAAAGCCAGCACACCCCAAGGCTGGCGACCTTCCCAGGGGAGTGAGAAGTGTTCATTCAAGAATAAGAGCAAGGAATGGCCTCTTCAGGCCCCCCCTAACCCCCCCAACACCAGAGCAGCATTCGATTAGGAAACAGGATGGACACTGAGCATAAACTCACTGAAATCTTCCCCAGGAGAAGGTCCTGGGGCTTCTTTAGGGCCCTCTGTCCAAGAGTTTGAGTGACCTATCTGGCTCCTGAGCCCAGAATTCTGGAACAGTCAAGACCTTTACAGTTCATCATACTCTGCAAATAAACATACACCTTCTAAATGTTACAGCTCAGAGAATGTGCAAGGACCACAGCATATGGACCTGGGTATTTGCTGGCAGATTTATGCTGTGTCTGACCTTGAACTCACACTTGCCTCTCATCACAGGGGCTGAGCCCTGCACCCTGCATCTCCCAGGCTGCCTCGTGTCAGCAGGCTGTGGCTGGGCTGGGACAAGGGATGCATTGGCCAGAGCTGGAGGGTGGCAGAAGGGAGAAGTGCCCTGCTTAGGGCAGCGTGGCCTTGAGTTTCACCCCAACCAAACAGGCTTTATTCTGTCTTTTTGGAATGTGTGGCTGCAGGGTATCTGGGCCCTCGGTTCCTGGCAACACCCTTCCCTGCACCTGGGAGATGGTGCCCAAGAGACTCAGCCTGGCCAGTGAGAAGTAAGGTGAAGTTGCTGGGGGCTTCCTGACAAGGTAGGCTTCTGTGATTCAAGAGCTATGATCAGAGAAGCCCCTTTGCTGCCTGCCCCTTCTTCCTGCATTGGCTGTTGTCCTGAAAGGATATGATGCCTGGCATGCCTGCAGCCACTTTGCCACTGTGGGGAAAGCCGAGAAAATCTCACCAACTCAAGGCCCTGCCTCGAGACTTTCTGAGGAAATTGAAAATACTTTATGGAAATACTATTACAGCAGTCCCTCGCTATACCGCAATTCTCTTATCGCAGCCTCACTGTATCGTGGGATTTTCAAAAAGTATTACATTTAATTATTTATCGCGGATTTTTTGCTATATTGAGGGATTTTGCAGTACTGTATACGTATGTTGTTAAAGTTACGTAGGTTTAAGAGTGTAGAATAAATGTAAGGTTTCTACTTTGCAGGGGGGTCTGAAATGTAATACCCGTGATAAGTGAGGGAATACTGTATTTGTGGCCTAAAGCATCCTGACCACAGCCTCTATGACCAGAGTCCTTCTGCTGGTCAGGAGGCCAGATTGTGTGTTCTCACCCTCTGCACTTGGGCATTCTGGGTAGAATTTGGCTCTGAGACCTGACCTAACACCTTCAGACCAAGGTCCTATAAATGAAAACTTTGCCCCTTGAAATTTCCTCATCACCCCATTTCCACAGGGCCATAATCTTCTGTTTGTGAAATAAGTCCTGGTTGCCATGGAGACCAGGTCACATGCAGTAGAGGCAGAGCTTTCCGTGGGGTTGAAAGTTCAGTCCTGGGGGTAGGGAGCAGGGAGGCAGCTTCGCAGGCCCTTCTCTTTAATGGCCTAATTATTATCACCCGCACACAATGGTCTTGTCACTGACTTTTTACCTAATGGCAGGGAGACAGGTCTGCCCAGGGCCACCTTCCTTGTCTTCACAGCCCTTTTCCTTTGGCTCCTGGGTATGTCTCAGCAGGGGAGGCTCCAGGCACACCTGGGCCCCCGAGAGCACAAGGTGGCACCCAAGTGGAAGCCTGCACCCTGTTCCCCTCAGCAGGTGACTGGAACCCGGGCAGCAGGGCCAGACGTACACAAAACAAGCTCTATTACTAGAACTCTCAGCCCTGCTGACTCCGTGCAAAACAGCAGGCGGGGAGCAGAAACACTTCCGAGACCCCAGCAGCATGAATGCCCTGCTCACCCCGCTCTTGTTTCCTGCCAGCGGCCCAATTGCACAATTGTCAGCTACAGGGGGTGGGTACTGTGTCTCAAGGACACGCAGAGGGGACATCTGCTGTGGGGACAGGGGGGGCCTCCTCGAGCACTTCCTAACTAGGCAGAGAGCACATGTCTATAGTTTACGGCAGACGTAGCCAGCCTTACAATGGGGAGCAGATGCACAAACTGCTCGGGGGCTGGGTATCAAGCAGCATAATTTTTTTTGTAATGGTTTTATTGAGATATAGTTTGTACAGTGATCCCTCGCGTATTGCAGGTATTACGTTCTAGACCCCTGCCTCCTGATAGGTGAAAATCCGCGAGGTAGGAACCTTACATTTATTTTAGTATTTATTGTACAGTACCGCAAAATCCTGCGACATAGCGAAAACTCCGTGATAAATAATTAAATATAATATTTTTAAAAATCCCGCGATACAATGAGGCTGCAATAAGTGAACCACGACATAGAGAGGGACTACTGTATACCATCCAGGTCTCCCCTTTAAAGTGTACAATTCGGTGGCTTTTACTATTTGCAACGGCATTTAGTACATTTAGTATAGGCAACCATCACCAATTTTAGAAAAATGTTATCACCTCCAAAGGAAGCCCCCTGCCTTTCAGCTGTCAGTCCAGAAGTCCGCCCAGCCCTGGACAACCAATAAATCGACTTCCTCTCCTTACGGATTGCCCTATTCTGGACATTTAAGATGAGTGGAATCATGTCACACAGGGTCTTTCTTTTTTTTTTTTAATAATTCATTTATTTGTTTGTTTGTTGTTTTGTTTATTTATTTATTTTTAGAGAGAGGGGAAAGGAGAAAGAGAGGGAGAGAAACATCACTGTGTGGTTGCCTCTCACTTGCGCCCCCAACTGGGGACCTGACGTGCAACCGAGGCATGTGTCCTGACTGGGAATCGAACCAGCGACAGTTGGCTCGCAGGCCGACGCTCAATCCACTGAGCCACAGCAGCCAGGACACATGGTCTTTCTTGTCGCTTCCTTCACTTTGCACAATGTTTTCGAAGTTTATCCATGTTGTCAGTCCCCAAACTCCTTCCTCTGGCCAAACGACACTCCTCGGCCTGCATACACCACATTCCCTCCCCCGCGGGTCATGGACTTGGGGGCGGGGTCCACCTCTCGCCCATCATGCATCGTGCTACTGTGAACATCTGTGTATGTTTTTGTGAGGACACAGACTTTCACTTCTCTTGGGCACACACCTCAGGGCAAACCTGCTGGGTCACCTGCTGGCTGTATGTTCAGTCCTTTGCAGAGCTGCCAGCTGGTATCCCATTCCCACCAGCCGCGGACACGTGCCCCAGCTGCTCCTGGCCTCCCCACCGGCATTTTAGCTGCTCTGGTAGGTGTGCGATGGTACCTCTTTGTGGTTTTGACGTGCGTTTCCCTTCTGACTAATACCTTGAGCATCTTTTCGTGGGCTTATTGGCCATTTCTACACCTTCTTCAGAGAAAGTAGAAATAATTTTGAAAATAATCAGGTAGGTGCCGGCCAGGTGGCTCAGTTGATTGGCGCATATCACCCTGTACACCAAAGGGTCAGGGCACACACCTAGGTTGTCGGTTCCATCCTCAGCCTGGGTGTGTACAGGAGGCCACCAATCAATGTGTGTGTGTCTCTCTCTCTCTTTTCCTCTCTCTATGCTCAGGAAGACCCCAAATCAGAGACACCTGTTGGCAGGTAATAAATGACCACAAACGTAAACGCGTAGAACACCGGCTTACTCACACAGTTGCACAGCATGGCCGGCTTCTTACCTGGAGGCTCCGGAGAAGAACCCACCTCCAAGCTCACCCAGTCCCTGCAGCTGTAGAACCGAGGCCTCCTTTTCTTGGCTGGCTGCCGGCCGAGGGCCGCTCTCAGCTCCACGCCGTCCCCCACATTCCGTGCCCCCTGGCCCCTCCATGCTCAGTGACAGCAGCGGAGAACCGCCTGCCTCCTGTTGGCTCTTCTGCCACTTCAAATCTCTGACTTCCTCTTCCTCTGATGTCAGACCCACACCTGAGGGCTCACAGGATTAAGTCAGGCCCACCTGGGTCATCTCAGCTCAGGGCCCACTGACTTGGGATCTTAACTCCACCTGCAAAATCGCCTTCAGCAACACCAAGGGGAGCTTGGTGTTTGAACAACTGGGAGACAGTGTGTGTGCACCAGGGGCCAGAAACATGGGGGGCAGCCTCTCCGAATTCTGCCCAGTGCACCTGGCACCCGTCCTGGTTCAGGTCGCCGACTGAGAATGCTCAGCAGGCTAAGCTTTGCTCTGGGACGGGGATGTAACACGGAAGAAAAAGAGCCCTGGCTCCTGCCCACCCCCCACTTCCAGCGTAGACATGAGGCCCTGCAGATTCCAAACCAATCTGATTTGTGTTTAGAGTCCGGGAGGGTTAGAATTTCAGAAAGCACCACACACACACACGCCATCTTTCCTTCCCACTTCTCTATGAACATAGACGTTCACTATCCAGAAGGCTGGCCCGAGCCGCGCGGATTCAAGTCCCCTGTCCCAGCTCCCGCCCCGGTGCCTGTTCTGGCCTGGGCACTTCTTCCTCCTCGCTGCGTCCAACTCGCCACCATTTATGAACACCCATCTCCCTGGCACCTGCTAGGAAGAACAAGGCCTTTCTCTTGATGGGAGTCGCCATCTGTTATGGAATTCTGGGGTGTTTGGGGGAGCGATGTCTGGGAAAGACCTCACTGGTTCCTTGCACTGCACCTGAGAAAGTGCAGTCAGGTGAGGAAGCGCATCCTCCACCTGGGTGTGGGGCGGGATGCGCACCTGGGTGTGGGGCAGGATGCGCACCTGGGTGTGGGGCAGGATGGCGCACCTGGGTGTGGGGCAGGATGGCGCACCTGGGTGTGGGGCGGGAAGGCTTGCTGGAGAAAGCTGGTGACTGAGTGAGGGGGGAGGAAGGCAGGGCTGCGGGCCAGGAAAGATGGCCCAGGAGAAAAGGGACATGTGTGCAAGCAG
Organism: Furipterus horrens; assembly: GCF_987537825.1. NCBI lineage: Eukaryota > Metazoa > Chordata > Mammalia > Chiroptera > Furipteridae > Furipterus > Furipterus horrens. The sequence continues at coordinate 7,734,002 of NW_028327171.1, forward strand.
GGCCATTGACCTTCAGGGGCTGGGATGAAGGTCAAGGAGAGTGACCCCAAATAGAGCCAAAGACAGGCTATAGGGAGGAGCCTTCATGGGAGCCAATGTTCCAGTGCAGGGTCAGGGGAGGCTTCAGGTCTGGGAGGGAGAGTCTGGTTGCTGTAGAGCGGCTGGTTGCTGAGGGAAGAGAGGGCTGGAGGCCTGGAGCCTCTTAGAGGTCCTGGCTGGTGTCCTGAGTTAACCTCAGGGTTAATCACGCTCATAAGAAGGAAAAAGCCAAAGTGCCTGCAGGACAAGGAACAGACGCCCTTGACCCAGGGCTCATGGGGGCTGAGTGCTCACGCAATGCTGATATTCCCCTCACTCTTCCTCCCCACCACAGCCCAGTGGATCCCTGCTGCCCCTCGGTGGGCTTCCCCAGCCCCCCGCCCCCCGCCCTCTGTCAGGGGCTTAGCAATTTGTAGGCATTCCCCACCCAGTCTGGTAGCCTCTCAGTGACTTGGGGAGGGCAGAGATCAGATTCTACTCCCCAGTGTTTCCCATCATGTCCCGGCCCAGGGCTCACCTGCTGGGCTGACGGCCCCTGCAGACTGAGACACTGTTGGCACACTAAGTCCTTACCCCGTGTGACCGATGACAAGAAGCAAGGGACTTCCCACTTTGAGGAGAATCCTTTTCCCCTCATTGTATGTCCAGTTCTACAAATGACAAAGCGTGCTGTCTTTGTTACACAGATAACACAACCTTTTTGCTGACAGAGTCACGATATCTGTGGCTATGGAATAAACTTGGGAAAAATTCAAATTCTAGAGGATCTAAAACCCAAGCTGTATGCTTTTCAAACAACCAAGCATTGCTAAGAAGATGCTGTGTAAGTGAAGTTGCCACATCAAATACAGGGCTACCCGGGCTCTTCAGCGAACACAGGCGGGACGCCCACCTCCTCCTAATCACATGGGAGTAGAAGCCCTGGCTCGGTGTTAATGAACAAGGTCAGGGCACATGGGCCCCTGGCTGCAGCAAACCTGGAAGCTTCTATCCAGGGGCGGCAGGAACCCAGGCAGCCCTTCCCCTGGGCTGAACGTGGAGGGAGAGGCCGGCTATGAAGGCAATAAGGAGGCCACCTACAAGGTGGAGGCCTCCCGACCCAGGAAGGCCGCCTTCAGGTCAGCCCAGGTGATGATTTCCTGTGGCAGGTCCCAACAGGCCACCGCTGGCTTTGAGAAATGAAGGAAAAATGTGCCCAGATAAGTAGAAGCATTCGTTCAGGTGACTGGCCAACCTCAGCGCTGTGTGGCTGTCTGCGTTAACTCCTTCCATCCCGGCGTTTCCTTTCCAGATCAGGAGCGTGGCCTGGCACCCCAACCCCTAAGTGCAGACAATGATGCTCATCCAACTACAAGGGGCTCCAATGGGGGCCTGAATCGAGTAATTTACTGACCCTATGTGGTCCACAGCACGCAGGCTACCGATCAGGGAAGGACAAGGTGACAGTTAACTGTATGTGTCAGCTCAGCTGGGCCTCGGTGCCAGACATGTGGTCAGACATTATCCTGGCTATTACTCTGAGGGTGTTTTGGTTGAGATTAACGTTTAAAACATAGAACTTGGAGCAAAGCAGTTTCTGACCTGCTGCGCTTGGTCAAGTCATGATGCCTGAAAACAAATAGGGTCCAGAGTTTTGTGAACTATAAAAAACTATCGGTAGTTTATACCCCAAAGACTTGCCAGCAGGGACTCAAACAAGCTCACGTAGACTACGCTCACAGCAGCACTGTTCACGACAGCCAAAAGTGGTAACAACCCAAGTGCCCCTCACGGCATGTCAGGTAAACAGCATGAGGTCTGTCCACCCAGCGGAATAGTATTTAGCACTGAAAAGGGAGGAAGCACTGATGCGCGCTGCCACGTGGATGACCCTCTAAGTCGCTGCTCGGTGACAGAGGACACACACAGGAGGTGATCTATTGCATTATTTCATTTGTATGAAATGTCCAGAACAGGCAAATCCATGAGGCAGACTGGAGATTGCCTGGATGCTGGGAGGGGAGAGAGAACTGCTTCATGGGTGTGGGGTTTTACTTCAGCAGGATGGAAATACTATGGAATGAGACAGAGGTATTGACGCAGCTCTGCAAATGTACCGAATGCTGCTGACGGTGCTCTTGAAATGGCTTGTTTTATGTTGCATACATTTCACCTCCATTTATATATTTTTTAAATTGGCTCCCCAACCAGAGCAAGTCCTATGACTGCCGGAACTGGAAGAAACACAAGCAAACGGCTGCTTGTTTGTGCTACTCTTCTGGGCCTGCTCACAGGTAGAGGGGGCGGCGGGGGTGTCTCACCCTCGGAATCCAGCCCACGTGCTCCCACTTTTCAGATTGTTCTTTTCTTGTGTTTTGATTTGCCAGTTGCTACCATAGATGTACTAAAGTCGTGGAACCCAGCTGTGTGGCATGAAGGAGTCAGACTAGAGCATTCATTCATTCATTCATTCATCATCTCCTCAGTGTTCTGACTGATGTTTACAGCGCAGGGCCACGTTCCCGCCAAGCAGTGCTGGTCATTTCCTGTCGTCTTGTTTATAAAGGGCATCGCCCCCAAGCCCACTGCCTTCTCCATCCCTCTAGGATGGATGGTGGGTGAAGGAGCGTGAAGGGGAGAAGGCTCAGAGGTCCCCAGCCTGGGAAGTCAGTGCTCATGTGACCACTTGGGGACAGTCCTGGGAGGCTGGTGCCAACAGGCCAGACCTGAGACTGACATCTGCCTACCACAGCCCCCAAGAGGATGACGGTCCCACGGAAGGCAATGGAAGGTGTGTTCCATTCACCTCAGCAGGTTGAGCAACACCCACCAGGCCAGGCCTCGGGCAGCGCTGGCAGAGGTGGGGCCCAACGCCTTTCCCTGCCCACCAAGGCCACAAGAAATAGCCATGTTTGCCCACATGTGGGGGCAGTTAGGGGCAACCTGGCCAGGGCCTCAGAAAAAGCTCAAGATTCAAGCTTTCTGCGGTCAGAGGCGGAGGCCTTCGCTTCCTTGGAAAGTCTGGGTGGAGGGCAGCGAGCAGGAGGAACAAGCTCGTAAGGGAAGCCCTACCCAGTTACTCAGCGCCGAGTAAGCATGAATTATTCCCACTCGGGGCTAGAGGAACCTTCCCTGGTAACGCTGCCTTCCCAGGAAGCCACCATGGGCCTCCGACATTTATCTGCCTGGAGAGAGAAATCGTGTGGGGAGGCCACAAAGCCAATCAAGCAGTTCTAAATCGATGGGGTAGGTCTCAGGGGTCAGTGACGTTGGACAGCCAGCCATGAAATTCTCAGCACCCAGCCCGGCCACCTGCTGAAGGAGGTCGAATTGATGTTGAAACTCAAGGGCAGCTGCCCTAAAAAGTGAAGGCAGAGGCCAGCGATTCCTGGAACTCGGGATTCGTCTGAGAGAGGGGTCTCCCGCCATCACACATCCCCCCCCCCCATCCCTCATTTGCCATCTCATTAGCAGTCAGACAAGTGCAGGCAGCATTTCCTGTCTCTTAGACTGTGTCTGTTTTTTAATCGAATCAGTAAGAATACACCGTGTAAAAAGTCAGAAACTCAAGAAAGCAAAGTATAGCCATTTCCCAACCTCTTGGTTGCCCGCCCACTGTCACCGAGGTATGGGGGGGGGGGGCGGGGGGGGGCTATGCTCCAAGCTCGCTGCCCTTGCCCCTCATGTTCACCCAGCACCTGCTTGCACTGCTGTCTGCCTGCTTCTCCTATTAATACTTTAGGTGTTAATTCTGACTGTGGAACACGGAGATTTTCCCAACAACCTCGCCCACACCCACGGCCACTCAGCATAATTATGTCATTGTTGACAAAGGAATCAAAATTCACTGTTTATACCCCACTGGGACTAGGTCAATACGGTCAGACCCAGCCCTGGCCTACGTGGACTGCCACGAAAACTTTCCGACCACACAGCTGGAAATGTCACATAACTGTGAGAATTCTTTTAAATGACTAGCTAAACATACCAGGAGGAGCGGAACTGATGTCTCCAGGAGCCAAAGGAGAAGAGAACCGACGGCCAACCTGGGGAACACAGTGCTTGGGACTGGGAGACTGCATGGTCTCTCCCAGGGGAGCCGGGGTGGGGTCCCAGGGCCAGGAGATAAGGCCTCGCTCCACGGCAGGCAGATAACTGTATGGGACCCTCCTGAAGGACCCCCCGCGGGAATATATCCACCTACCAGCAGAAGGAGAAGACCCAAAAGCAGATCTACCTTGACCTATGCCATGGGTAGAAAAACTCCCCCTTGAGAAATTGGCAGTGAGGGGTCCATCCTCTTCAGGTCTGGGATTGACGTGTCCAGCCTACGCAGTCCGGCACCACACAGCCCCGAAACTAGCCTGACCGCAGGCTGGCAATTCAGCTGGAAATCTTCCCAACATGAACTCTCAATGAAGGCACATGGTCAGACCAGACGCGAAGGATTCCCCCAGGTGGACCCCTGCTGAAAATGGGCTCCCAACCCAAAACTATAAAACAAGGCAACAATCCACCTACAGACCCAATAAACGGAGAAATATGGGACCCCTAAGAACCCTCGCTAATAGGAACATCAGATCATGGCTTCAACATGCATGCATGAGGGGAAGACTACTTCAAACATAACACTCTATGGTGAAATCCTAAAACCATTCCCTTAAAGTCAAGGGCAGGAATGTTCACCATGACCACTGCTGCTCAGCCTCGTACGGGGCCAGTCCTCGTGTGCGCAGTAAGGCAGGAAAGTAAGTAAATAAATAAATAACAGGTACAGGAGTTGAAATAAAATGAAATGATTATAGATGTAAAACAAGGGATGGAACACAGACCCTGCTGGGCGGGGGGAGGCCAATTTGGAAGCCAGGAAGTGAAACTTCTAGAAATGAAAAGGAGAGCATGTGAAGTGACAATCTCATCCAGTAGGACAGTCGCTGTCCCACGGTCAGTTCCACTCGGCAACTAAAAGGCACAGCTCCTGCTTCAAGGCCAGGTAGGCTGAGGTAGCACAGGGAGATAAAACGATGGGACTCTGGACAGGAAGCTGAGAACTGAAGGGGAAAATGCAAAGGAGTTCTATCTAGGTTTCTAAAAAATCCCTTTCTCAGAATGTGGAGGGCGTCCTTCTCTGGCCACCTAGCTTCTCCTCAGCTGTACATAGTCTGCGGCCTCAGATACAGAAGCCCACCCCCAGCCCTGGAAGCTTTGGGGTCACCTCTTCATTGCCCCCCATCACGGCACATGCGGTGGCCTTCTCTGAGATGCGTGTCCTTTCGTTTGGGGACATTATCTTCCTTCTCTGTTTCTGGAATTCCCAGTATTGGGATGTTGGGGCCCATGGAATAATTCTGAACTTTTTGCCTTCTTTAAGGAGTTTTATTTCTCTCATTATATTAAAAAATTTCAATTTCTGTTCACTAAATGTTTACATACATACACACGTGTGTGCACACACACACACGCACACACACTCATTCCTTTTCTGGTTTCCATTTATTTAAAATCTTCTCTTCTCAATGAGATAAGTGTAGATGTTTAAAAGCTATCTCCTGATCCATACTTCATCTCTGCTTTCTATGATTTTTTTTGTCTGCTTGTTGCGTTGGCTGGGAACGGTGTCTTTGTCTTTCTTATGAGGGACATTCTTGGTGGCTAGCGGGCCCACCATTTATTTCCCAGACAGGAGTTCCTAATGGATGTTTGGAAGTCCCTTGTGCATGGGTGGGGCTCCTTGGTGGGTGGGTGTCGCTGCAGGATGATGGGTTGCGGAACCTTTAAGTGTCGGGCTGTAGACTTTTTCCCATTTGGAGGTGCTGGGTGCTGGGAGAAGAGAGAGGCTGCAGGGGTGGGAGTGGCTCAGTTCTTACTTTCACGTATGAGGGGAGACCCCAAAAGCCTGGAATTTATTTATAAAAAAATGTGTACTTATTCTTACGTGGTTCAACTTCAGTTACCTTCAAAGTCCTCTTCAGTTGATGCAGTTCACCCAATGAGATGTTCCCACGGCTCAAAACAGGTTTAGGGCTCATTGATTTTGACGCCTTTTAGTGCTTCTGCCGTTTTTTGTCTCACCTCTTCCACATGGGCAAAATGTTTCCCTCTGAGGACTTTTTTCACCCAGGGAAACAAGAAAACGTCACTTAGGGCAAGATCAGGTGAATAGGGAGGGTGGGGCATGGGGGTCATGCCGTGTTCGGTCAAAAACTGCTGAGCACTCAGCGTGGTATGAGCAGTCATGCTCATAAATCACCCGTCATGAAATGGGCAAACATATTGCATCTTCAAAAAAATTCACTGAAGCCAAATGCAGCCTCTCACAACAACGCCAGCTGGCATGCTGATACAGATGGGTTCCTAGAACACTCACCAAATGAGAGAAGCCTGTACTACAAGGGGCCTGCCCTCCGGAAGATAATTCCTTTTTGGGGGGTCCTCCTCCTTGTATGTAGAATCAACCTAATTCCTCCTACTAAGCTCCTTCCCCAGCCCCACACTTGGAGTCCTTGGGTCTAGGCATGGGTGATTCAAACCTGACTGTCTGATGGAGCCGGGGCAGGGAGGGAGCTCCGGCTGTGCAGGGCGGGAGAGGCCTGGGTCACCCTGCTTCTGGGGGCAATGTTCAGCAGTCCCATTTCTTTCCCATCTCCTCCTCTCTCTTTGGAGTCTGACGCCTTCACCCCTAAAGATTCATATTATTATTGTCAGAGTCAATCACCATCAGCTCGCTCTATCAATGGCTATTAATGTCCCTAAAGCTTGGTCTCAGTTTTTGTACTTTTCTTGTTGTGGGCCCGGAACAAAGTTCACAGCCCATGTGGCCAGCAGACTGATTCACACCATCTCACCATGTGTCAACCAGGCCCTGGTTGGCCAATGGGTAATGACTTCCAGAAACAGCCCCGTCCAGCTGAGAAACACTTCATCACATGGACCAGGTGGGCTTGTCACAACACACCTCTACCCGGTCACTGGATGAAGGGAAACTCCAGAAAGTCACCTCCTGCCGTTACTGTGGAAGGAAGGGTGTGTTTACGAGCTTCTTCCTTGGGACACATCCTCTGTCCTCTCCCTCCCTCCTCTCCCGATCCTGCCTTCAGAATGAATGGCTTTGCTCCTCGGTTGACCCTTCCCATCCACCCTGGAAAGACCAGCTCAGCCTCGTGTCTGGGCATGTCAACAGCATCCCACATCCTTCGCCTCTCCCTTTCCCCTGAAGGCCAAACGGGGAAGCACATGGTTCTGTGCCCGTCCCTGTGCCCCTCAGGCAGCCTTCACACGGCCAGTTCTTCATCCTCAGGCAGCTGTGTTCCTGGGAGGGCTGGGAGAGGCAGAGAGGGGCGCGCGGACCCTCCTCCAGGGTGGCTGGTTGGCCCTCATTCCTTAGCAGGCTTTCACTGTGTGCCGCCTGTCTCCCCGTAGCCACCCAGGAAAGATGGCGGGACAAAGGAGGTCCCAGGGCCACAGCCAGCGGAGGAGGCAGCTGCCACCCCCGCGTCAGCTTTCTCCTGGAGCCAGGGCCACCTCCCCACCGGCCTCACTCCCTGTCCCGCCAGGTGCCACCTCACCTGGGTCCTGTTTTTCCAGTGGCACAGCTGGGTCCTGGCAGTGGCGCAAGGAGGAAGGGAGGCAGAATTCCTTTTGGTTGCCACAGAGGGGCCGAGGCTTGTTGAAACCTCCGGGCTTCATTCTGAGTGTCGGCCTCCTATCCAGGTGTTGTTACAAAAAGGGGGGTCCCCCTCCACCCCGGACCCACACTGTCTGGGCAGCACCACTCCCACCCTGGGGCGTCTTACCGAAGAGCTACATACGCTCTGTGTTCGCCATTCAGTCTTTAACCACACGCAGCCCCACACGTGAGACGAGAGGCAGGCGTCTCCTGTCCTGCAGGCTGCTCCCTGTTGCGTGTTTCCTCATCCTAATCCAGCATCTCAGCACATTCTTTCAAACTGGAGCTCGCTTCTCTCAGTGAATTTACCAGAGAGATCGTTGCACTTCCCATTGGCCAGGCAGATAGCTTCCTCTTTGTTGACCCTTTCATCAGCAGTTACCAGGGCAGCTCCAGAATGGTCCCCCCCACCCCCTGCACTCAGCTGGAGGTGGTCACCCCAGCAAAGGAATTGCTCTGAATGAGTTTTTTCCTGTTACGCGGTGGCTTCTTCTCCTTCAGTTATGTGGCTGCTTTCTTAGGTCCCCTATAGCTTAAGAACATTCAGGTGCCCCACTTTCCTTGGCAGGGATCCAGGCTCTGTGAAGGGACACTGACTCTGTGCAGGGATCCAAACTCTGTGCAGGGACCCTGGCTCCATGCAGGGACCCCAACTCCATGCAGGTATCCTAATGTGCAGGGACCCCAACTCTGTGCACGGACCCTGGCTCCGTGCAGAGACCCCGGCTCTGTGAAGGGACCCCAGCTCCGTGCAGGGACGCTGACTCTGTGCAGAGATCCTGACTGTGCAGGGATCCCAACTCTGTGCAGGGACCCCAGCTCTATGAAAGGACCATGGCTCCATGCAGGGACCCCGGCTCCATGTAGGGACCCCGGCTCTGTGCAGGGATCCTGGCTTTGTGAAGGGACCCTGGCTCCGTGCCTCCTCTTCAGGTGGAGCTCAGTGACTGGAGATGATGCTCTTCTTAACTCCAAAATTGGTTCTGGGGCCTCAATGAACGCTGGAGCAAGGGTTCTTCTCCTGACTCTGATATATCTAGCGGGTGGCCCCCAGATTCTCTCTCTGATCCACCTGCTGTGTCTTCCAAGCTACTGGGCATCTTCCAAGCTACTGGGCAACGTCTGCACTGCTGGCTGACAGGTGGTCCTTCCAGAACACCCACTGCCCTTCTCCCAGGGTTCTAAGAGGGAGCCCTCTGTGTTCCTGGGAAAACACAGACATTCCACACAGCTCCAGGCCACCTGCCAGCTGTTCCGGCTCTTCTTTGGGCCCTCCACAGAGGGTCCTCGTGTGGCTGTCACTACCCACCCCCTGTCCCCCTTTTCCAGTAAGAGTATCTGATTTTCCTTTAGGAAACTACTTCCCCCATGTTCATGGGTGAACCAACTGGCCTCACCCAGCCTGGTCAACCAGAACTTTCCCTTCCCATAAAGCATTCTGGGAGTGGGCAGAGCCAGGCAGTCAACCATATTGCCTCAATTCTGATGCCGTGAGTTATAAAATGCATCATTATTGAAAGTATCTCCAAAAGCAAAATATGATGTCCATTTCAATTGTAAGATGCCATGACTCTGAGCCTAAAGAAAGTGTCTAAGAACCTATGAGTTATATTTAATTGGAGGTCTGGAAGAGGGAAAGCTGCTCTCTTTCTACCGGGATCCTCAGCTGAGGCTACGTAGGCCAGGAGATGTCAGGGCCATTTTCCAAGTCACAGGGCCGCCCATAGCGAAACCAACATTGAGGAAAGGTGACTGTGTGAACACCTAGATCCAGCCATTCCTGACCCTGTGCCTTTTTCTCTGCCACGGGCCTAAAGCCCTATCATTCTGTGGAACAGACCGCTCAGCCAGTGTCCCTCCTGACTCTGTCACCATCAGTGCCACTGTCCCCCTGATCACAGTGTTGGGACACCTGCAAAGGTCCGTGCAGGGCCTTGTGTGGTGGTGTCTGAACCCCTGACTTCTCACGGCAGTTAATTAATAAGGGAGGAGGGACACAGGAAGAGAGGGAGAAGGATGGCGGGAAGCTGGGGTGCAGGGAAGGAAGTAAGGGACAAAGAGTGGACAGGAAGACGTCCAGAATTGAGTTCAAGCTCTCCGGACCCTGGCCACCAGAACGTACGCTGAGAGGAGGAAAGGGTTCTCCCTCCTCTGATTGGCAGCTTCTGCAAACGCCTGCTTCCTTTCTGCAGCAGAGCCAAGGGGCAGCCTTGGTAATGCCACCCACCACACCCACCACACCCACCACACCCACTTTTTTTAATAAGTAGCTAATGCTTGGCACAGTGAAATGCCTGCAGCAAACAAAGGTCCTGGAGAGCTGGAATCGGGTCCCATGACTTGGAAGATGGCGAGCCTTAGCTCATCAGCCGGAGAGTGGAGCGGCCAAGGGGTCAGCCCATTGTTTGCTAAGGAAGCCCTCAAATACGCAGGTGCACGTGCTGCCTGTCATCATGGCAAGAGCCAATTGTCATGGAGAGATCACCGGGAGGCTGACGAGCAGCTGCCCTCAGCCAACAGGGTTGCAGGACTTGACACCAAAATGCCTAAGATTCGTAGGACATGGAGTCATGCACCCATGACACCAGAAGGAACACGCCATTCCCAGGTCGGGTGTCCAAGCTCTCTGCTCTTGGACAGCGTGGCTTCGGGTGTGCCTGTGAGGGCGCGCATGACAGGCACAAGGCGCCTGAGCCCAGGGGCCGCACCTCTCAGTTGGCCGGAGGGGGGATGGGTAGAAAGAGGAAGTGTCACGCAGACGCAGGCTCTTTGTGTCCAGCTGGTGGAATGTGAACAGCAACAGGACTGAAGCCAAGGCTGAGGCTGAGACCTCTGCTGGTGTCCCCGACCCGGACATCCTGGTCAATGACAAGGGCACATTCGGTGCTGCATTTCCCGGTTCCAGCGTCGCCCCCAGCCTGCCGGGGGACTGCCATGAGCCAGACCATCTGTGGACGCAGGTATCGGTGTGTGGGGGCGCTGCCCTGAGCCTCGCTGGCTCAGCTGGGGAACATCGCCCCTGGAACCCGCCATCCCCAGGCCTCTGACACTGCCCTGAGCTCGGGCCCAGGAGCGACTAGCTGAGGGTGCTCCGAGGACCTTCAGCCCCAGAGCAACATCACAGCATATAAAGCTGAAGACTGCCTTTGACCTCCTCCCAGGTACTAAGGGGCAGTTTCGGCCTAAAGTGGAAGGTCTAAGAGAAAAGTTCATGCAGTCTTCAAACCAGAACACGATCTTATACAAAAAAGCATGGAAGAGGGGTCAGGGGGAAATAATGCCTAAGTTTTCTGGGAAGTGAAGAAAAATTGTAACGTTGTTCAACTATGACTATCTCAAGGAAAATGACGGAAGTACCTAATGGGAAAAAGGGAAAGGTAAGCCAAATGGCAGAGTTTTTGTGAGAGAAAGTTCATAGTCTTGATTCCTGGTACAAAAGGCTTAAAAAAAAAACACACAAAAAACCTGTCATTTGCCAAGCCAGGGAACTTAACTGGTGCACTGCTGGAGCACAAGGCTGCCTCAGTCCATGTGAGCGGACATAGGCATAGGCCACCCGCGTGGTGGCAGGCAGATTCCTTGTACACAAGAGGTGGGTCACTGATGCACACACGTGGAGGGTCACGGGGACCAACCTTCCATCAGAGGAAGAAACAATATGGATTAACTGGAATAACCCTGGGGAGTTAGACTGTAATTGAAGGCATCTGTGTGAAACCATGTCCTTAATAAAAGGTAGAGATGTGTACATATACATACATGCAAGTTACACACACCTCCTAGGTCTGTCTGCTGCGAGGGCCCAGAGCAGTGACCCCCCAGGAACAATGAGCTCATCTAACACCCAGATCTTGGTTTCTAAGAACCATTCTCCACGAAAAGAAACCAGTTATCTTGGAGAGATGGCTGCTTCTGAAGCTGGGGTCGGGGAAGAGCAAGAGGAGCCTGGAGCTCTCCTTGCATCAGAAAGCAAGAAATGATGGGGATGCAGCAAAGAGCCAGCGTGAAGGCAAACGGGCCAGATCAAGGTCAATTTGAACATCAAGATAAATGATCACAATGGAGAACTCAGACTGATATAAATACAGACAGACCTCGGAGACAATGTGGGTTCGGGTCCAGTCCCCCACAGTGAAGCAAGGATCGCCATAAAGCCAATGGAATTCTTTGGGCTGGTGAAGGCTCTAGCCTTCGATTTGTTAAAAAAAAAAAAAAAAAAATACCTGTTAAGCACAATAAAACAAGGTACACCCGTAAATAAAAAAATGTAAAGGGGAGAAAAGAGAGCTATATTTTTATACATGACCACACCTGTGGTATTTCTCCTAAAAATGCATCACCTAAATCAAGTCCTGGGGAGAATTAAGACAAACTTAAATTAAGGACAGTCTGCAACGTAAGTGGCTGTACTTCCCCGAAAAGGCAAGGTCATAAAGATAAGACGGACGAGCAGAGGACGGGAGACTGAAGAGCCACGACCATTTCACAGCGGGTCCTGGGCCAGAGGGGAGGAAAGGAGGTCCATTATTACTATTGCTGGCTGTTGCTTTTCTCTATAAGGGACATTTTTGAGACAATAAAATTTTAAATGGATTTGTGGATTAGATGGCAGTACAAAATCAGCGTTCTTGATTTTGATGGGTACACTCTGGCTCTATAGGAGAAAGCCCTTGATTTTAGGAAACACCCAAGTATTTGGGGTCACAGGGCACCCTGCAAGCTGCTTAATCAGACAGACGGACAGGTAGGTGGGTGGACGGTTGGACGGATGGACAGGTGGAGGGACAAGTGGATGGATGAACGGCAGGGTGGGCACGTGAGAACGGAAACAGAATGATCAGGGCAAATGAGCTGACAATGTACATAAATGGGGAATCCAGGTGAAGGGTCCACCTGCCTTCTTTGTCCTATTTCATAACTTTTCTACCATTTGAAATGATTTCAAATTGTAAAGTTAACACATGAAAAGAAGAATTATAGACACTTAAAAAGAGATAAAAACTTTGGTGCTGGGAGCTTCTTCTATCAAGACTAGATCATCTCTCTGCTGGTTCACACAAAAATGGCGGGGCCCAGGAAAGGAGGCAGGAAGTCTGGGTCCCCCCTTCCCCTTCCTTCGTGCCCCCGTGTCACTGGCTAATTCAGTGCCCACAGACCACCCCTTCCGGAAGGGCATCCCCACACTACACACGACGGCCTCAAACCTCTGGTTTTCAGAAATCCAACTATTCGAGCTCGTTTATAAGAAAAAGTAGTCTTGCTGATTTCAAAAACAGTAGAAGAGAACTTAGCTTTATTTACACGAGCGCTTTTCCCTTCCACACTCTCCCGGGAAAAGCGCGCGGCGTATTAAAACATAGCCAGCTGTGAGCAGTCTGGATATTTCCTGTCATAGAAAAGAAGCATCCAGCCCACAGATTCACATTAACATACATGGTATATTAATATCAATCTCTGTGTCATACACCATAGGCCTGTCTGCAGACAGGACCATCCCCCACAGCAAATATACTCTGATAACAAAATCGGAGGCGGGGCTCATGGGACACCTTGACACTGATGAACAGAGCTAGACGACCCCATGTTTTATAGCTAGGAGTGTTGGGGGGGAGGTCTCCTGGGGCCTCCTTGGGGATTACACGGTTGAGAGGTTTGTAAGCAGGTCAAAAAGACCCTCTGAGACCCCAAAACAGTAGCACTCCGCCCAGACGACCACCTTTCCAAACACAGGGGCTGGAAAGAAGCCATCGAATGAGGTGGTTCGTCTAACTAAGGAATACTGTTTTGAGTCCAAAACTGAGGTCACAAGTGAATTTTTAAATGACTCTTGCGCACGTGGCTCTAGAGTTCCAAACGCATTTTCTGCAGAAGAAATGAATGACAGCAATTGGTCCTGCTCGGGGGTGTGCGGCCACCACGAGGACCGTGAACAAATCTGACTGCGTCAGAGCTGGTAAGGTTGCCGAGCTGTGGAAAACCAACCTTCTTCCTTTACACACATTACTCACAGACTCGACTGTCCGATGAAATGCACATTTTTAACACATTGTTGACCGGCAACTTTATACAAAAGCTATCCCATATCACCAGCTATTATTTTTTTTGTAATTGAATAAGAAAATGAAACAATTTACAATTTTGGTTTTTTTTACACAAAATCCTCTATTCCTCTCATTTTTAAGACCTGTGCAAACACTAGTTACATCGTTATCGGTTAACAACATCCGGGCTGGAAAACACGAGTGTTTTTGTGACCAGTCAACAATGCGTTAAGAGGCTGAAGGGAGCAGTTGATGCTGTGTTCATCTAGTGAGGATGTGCCATAAAACGGGAACTCCACTAACGCATTTCAAAACAGTCCGCTTCACCGGCCGCTGCCGCGGTAGATGGAAGACACACAACTCCTTGCACCCCCGTGGCCTCAGGCTGGTGCACTCCAGAGGCTGAGCTCAGGACACAGTGGACTGGACCGCGCCTGTGACTTGTCACCGAGGGACCAGCCTCAGGAGCATAACGAAATGATTTCAACCCATCGTCCCTCTGACACCCAGCACGCTGATGGGTGGATGGGTCAGCACCTTCTACCCACCTTCATCGGGAGGGTAACCCGCACAAATACGCTCCCGGCGTGAATCAAGCGTCGGCAGCCCCTTGATGGCCTGTTTGGTCAATGTGCCGCCAGGCCAGCAACAAGGTGAGGGTTGCTGACCAGCACAGCATCATTCTGTTCCTACCACGGAACATGACAATGGGACAAGAACCCCACACGGGGCGCCCCGGTCTCCGAGGGCAGCAAGCTAGGTCTTGTTTCGCCGGAGCAGTGTGGCAGCGGGGCTGTGGCTGCCCTGGAACTTGAGGCTTTGCAGGTTGACGTGGGCCCCGTGCTTGAGCAGCGTCTCCACCGTCTTGGCGTGCCGGCCCCGGGCGGCCAGGTGCAGCGCGCTCAGCCCCTGCTCATCAGACAGGTTGAGTACGTCGGCGCTGACCAGCTCCTCCACCACCTCCGCGTGCCCGTTGGCCGCGGCCAGGTGCAGTGCTGTCTGGTTCCGGGGCCCCAGAGCCAGCACGTCGGCCTTCTCTTCCACCAGCAGCTTGACAGTTGCCAAATGCCCGTTCCGGGAAGCCAGGTGCAAGGCGGTGCAGCCCTCCGAGGTCACTGCCTCCCTGTCGGCGCCCCGGTGCAGGAGCAGCCTGGCGGTGCTCGTGTGCCCTGTCTCCGCGGCGACATGCAGGGGCGTCTGCGCGAGCAGGTTGCAGATGTTGACATCGGAGTGCAGGTCGATGAGGATGCGGGCCACGCGGTAGTGCCCTCGCTGGGCGGCCAGGTGCAGGGGCGTCCTGCCGTCCAGCGTCTGGGCATTCACGCTCACCCCCGGCTGCTTGGCCAGCAGCTTGACAATGGGCAGGTGGCCCTGCCAGGCGGCGTAGTGCAGCGGCAGCCAGGCGTCCTTCCCCTGCAGGCCCACATCGACGCCACGGCGCAGCAGGATGCGCACGACGCTCTCCTGCCCGTGCTGGCAGGCCACGTGCATGGGCGTGCGGCCCTCGAAGTCCACCTCGTTGATGGAGGCGTTCCTCTCCAGCAGCAGCCGCGTGCTGCACTCGTCCCCGTTCTGGGCCGCGAAGTGGAGGGCCGTCCACTGGTCCTCGTCTGTGGCGTTGACGCTGATCTTCCGGGCCAGCAGGAGCTCCACCACGCCCCGCACCCGCTTCTCCACGGCCAGGTGGAGGGGGGTAGAGCCCTTCCTGTTGGTCAGGTTGGGGTTGGCATTGTTGAGGAGCAGCCACTTGACACACTCCTCCTGGCCGGCCTCCACGGCCAGGTGCAGCAGGCTGGTGCCGCCATCCAGGACCAGGTCGACGTCCTGGGGCTGCAGGATCTTCATCAGCCGGCTGGTGTCCCCGTTCACGACGGCATCCACAAGCTTCTTCTTCTGGATGTCTGTGGTGCCCAGATCTGCAGGAAGAGCAGAAGATATAAGGCTTGGACGAAGCTGCCTGCTGCCGGCAGGCTTCCCTCCAGCCAGGCTGGGGGCCTGATGTGGCTCCGTCTCCCCACGGCCTCCAGGTCGCTTTTTACCTGAAATTGCTCAAGTGTCCTGCGGTCCCTGCTGATTTAATTTTAGATGTAGTGAGCAGGTCAATGAATGACCCCAAGGGGCTCTTCGGTCAACTTGCAAAATAAAAATCACTCTAGCCATCCCGTAAGGTTAGAAATGGCAGTGATCGCCAACAGGAAGGAGGAGGCAGGGAGGGCACGGGCCAGGCAGGAGCTGGTAGCTCCCATCCCAGGACACCCCTGAAGGGCTTGCCAGCCTGGTCCCCGCCCAGCCTCCAAATGGGGCCCTGCGTCCCTAGTCCTCACAATGATGCTCAGTGGTCTGAGCCTCCCATCTCAGGTTCTACTCAACATAAAAGTTCTCTATGCTGTGTGGAGTCCTGACTCACACAAAACCAGACTCCCTCATGAGAAACATGGCCAGGGGCCCCGCAAAGGAGGGTGGGTGCCGGGTGGAGGAAAGAGACCGGAATCAGCCCAGTCTGGATTGTGTTTAACCCTGACTTCCAGGGTGGGCCGCTAACTGGTCCTCTCTAAGCGTGAAGACAAGATGGCATTCGGGAGCATCAGACCAAAGGAGAAAATTCATACTTTTCTCTGCTTGAAGCAGGTGTTTCTTTCCTTTCCAGCCTCGTCACCACACTTACCTCCAGTCAGGCCATCCTGCCAGGCCCTCCCACCCGTGCCTTTGCAAGGTATTTCCTCAACCCAAAATGACCTCGTTTGGCATGAATACGCCACTCTGGAAATCCGAGGAGGCCCACGGCATCCAGGAAAATGCCTCCCTTCCAGGAGGGATTCCTCAATCCGACAGGAAAACCAAACTTGCCCTCCTCCTGCAGTCCTCAACCCTCTGGTGCTCAGTCACCCCAAATGAGGTTTGTGCCTTGACTGTGAACACCCACATTGTCTTTATGGGGCTACAGCACCTTCAGGTGCAATTCAGGGCCATGTTTCATCCTGACTGGGGACAGCGAGGGAGCTACAGACCAGCCCCACACCCACAGACCAGCCCCTGGGGAAGAGGTCAGAAAAAGCGCCTTCTGAAACAAAAGACCCATCAGAATTAATATCAAAAGATACGATGAGCTGAGGAGGGCCCCTCCAACAGGCAGGGTACTATAACCCCCAAGGCTGACTCACCCATTATAATGCATGGCTACGGTGAATGGGGAGTCCATGAACGAGAAAGTATGGGGGTGTTTACCCAGCCCTAAGAAAGGGACCTATGGCTGGCCTCCACCCCAGAGATATCCAGGGTGTGGGGTTCGATCCATCTGCTTGTCTGACTTGATGAAGCTCAGGGTTTCAATCTGAACACCTGAGGTCAGCCCCTGCACGGGCGTTGGCACAGGTCAGCGCTCCTGCACAGCCAGGTGTGTGGCCCGTTAGCACTTCTACACCACCGGCCTGGCCAGCACGCACCTCTGAATTTGGGCTCTGGGGACCCGCCACGCCACTGACACCCCAAACCGATTAGTGAAGGGAGGGAGGAAACAGGGTTACTGTCAAGTCAAGAAGCAGGGTGCCCCACTCTTTTTAGCTGCTCCCGGCCATCACCACGCCCTGCCCGCTGACAGCCCCATAATTACGCTCATCACTTCCCACAGCACAGGGTTCTCCACTCACCACCTGTGGAAGGCTCCCGCTCGAAGGACAGGGACAAGGACCCTCTGGAGGAGAAGGCAGAATCGACGGAGGACACTCCCGACAGCCGCTTGCCGCTGTTCGCCGACGGCAGTTTGGACTCGGAGGAGCAGCGGCTGAGCTCGTCCGGGCCCTCCAGGGTCTGGGAGATGCCCGAGTCCAGCTGGGACAGCAGCTCGGAGAGGCTGTAGTCCTTGTCGAAGGCGGGGGCCGAAGCTCGCTTGAGGGGCGTGGATATGGGCGCCTGTGAGGACGAGCAGGGGGAGGGGGGTGAGGCTCCATCCGCCACGTGATCGGAGAAGGAGAGGAAGGAAGAGGAACACGTGGTCCCCGGATCGTCACGTGGGGAACTGAACTCCTGTTATCATACACATGGCACCGTGGAGCCCAAGGACCCTCAAGGGTCCCCGGGGCCAAAAGACCTTGTAAGAGAAGACTGACCTGATAGAAAAAACAGAGAGTCCAGCACCGGGCGGCCGGGGCCCTATCACATGCACAGTGCTATCCAGACAGAAGAAAGCGGAATGGGAACAGGCTGCCAGAGTGTGGCACTGAGCGCTGGGCTATGCCCACCAGAACAGGCCGGCATTGGTAAGAAGCAAAGAAGAGAGGCGAGGCTGGGGCTCTGCTAGCCTTTCCCCACATTGTCTACCACCTATGACCTCTCTGGAGCTGGGCAAGTCTGGCTTGGGGCTGTGCGTGGGCCAGGGCAGGGGAGAGGCCCAGCTACGGGGACAACACTGTGACCCGCCCTTTAGAGGGCCTCCCTAACAAGACAGTGACAAAGGCAGGCTTCTGGTCCATTTCAGGACTCTTCCCGATCCAAGCCACTTGACCCCAAATCCTCCCTCTTCTGGGGAATTGCTGATCTGCGCGGATCTGGCGGCTTGGTGCATGAACCACACCTGTTTGTTCGGTGCCTACATTTTCCTTATCAGGGGGCCTGGTCACCTCCCCAGGACACCTGTGCTCCTCAGGCTCATGCACATGCTATTCAGACAATGGAAACACCCTAGATTTCACTTATCAGCCTCACGCCAACAACCTGGGGTGAAGTGCCCAACATCAGATAACACGTTATAAGGGTAGTTACTGAGCCTTACTTCACAAAGGCACTTAGTAAGCCTCGGCACTGGGAGTTCCTTATCACATCTTATATTACCCCTGTGACACTGAACAAATCACTTATGAGAAGGTCCCCAAGCCAGCGCTGCAAAGGTAGGCAGACCCTCAAGAGCCCAGGTCTCCTCCCGCCCTGCCAGCTGGGCCAAGCAAGGGCCTTCAGTCCCCATGGTTCAAAGAGCATTCACCTGGCGGCTTTAGCTTTTTAATGTCACGCATGGGCCCACACTGTTCATTTGTAACTGGACAGGTGGCGGGGACAGGGCATGAATCTGGGGCCACCAAGACTGCATGGGACCTGCCCTCCTGTCACTGAGCACAGGACACCCAAGACCGACTGATGCAGAATGGGGCTCAGAGATTAGGCTGAGCCTCAGAACGAGGGCATGAGGGCCCCAGCTGGTATGGGAGTGCAAGAAAAGAGGCTTTCGTTTGGAAAACTCAACCCCAGCGCAGCACCAAGGATGCTCTTAGGTCCCTGTACCTCGCTCTTGGGCTCTGGAGGGTCTTTTACATCGAGGTCTTGAGTTGTCTCTTTCACCTCATCATCAGGCTTATCACAAAGGTCCTCAGTTTCAGAAGTAATGTCTTTTGGGGAGAAAACAAAAAAGGACATGTCACTTAGACAATGACTTCTGCAGACACTCTACATAAACATGCCACCTTGAGTGGGGGTGGAAGAGGCGTCACCCCGAAGTATCTCAAATGCAGGGGCTCAGGCAGCACCATAATTTCCCTCGTTGCTGGTCCCCAGCTGAGCTCACAGCTCACAGCCCACCCCTGGGGCCCCCCATCAGCAACCCTGTGCAGGCCTCACCAGACTCAAGTAGGAGTCATGGTGTTTCCGTGTCCCAAAGGAGCCTCTCAGAGCAGGGAGGCGAGACTGTGAGACCCACTGGCACCCGGCACGCGAAGCCCCCCCACCTCCTTCATGTGTCCCCGTGTTTTAAATGCAATGGTCAATTTCAAATCCATCAGGAGCACATCCTAACCAAATGACACATCTGTTCCATGGGACAAGACACCGAGAAAAGGGAAAAGAAAGCCACGAGCCAGCGGTCACGCCAGTCCCTAAAAGATGCAGCGCTGCATGTGAACTTGACATACCAAGTACAAGCTCCTCCTCCGGGCAGCAAGCCCAGCCCTGGGCCGCAGCAGAGGCGCATGTCTAGAGCTGACCTACAAGTTCCCGTTGCCCACCCCGGCGCTGTGCGCCACGGTGCGGGGGCCAAGCTGTCCCTGTGGGGCTTGCCTGGGTGCGCCATCTCTGCACAGCCCTCCCGCTCTGGGCCTGCCCCCGGGCCCTGTCCTGGCCATCTGCTCTCTCCCAGGGCCCCAGCCGACCGAGCGGGCAGCAGCATTCGGGAGCCCTGTGCTGGGGACCGTCTCAGGCGCTCACCCTGGAAGCTGGGCCGTTCGCGCGGGTCCTCGTGCCAGCACCTCTGCATGAGGCGCAGGAGGTTGCTGCAGGCGCGCGGCCGGGCTCTGCAGACGGGTGGCAGCTCCGGCCGGTGGCCCTTCACCACCTTCACCATGATGTGCAGGATGTTCTTCTCATCTGCAAAGGGAAGGCACACAGGTCAGGGCAGCTCGGAGGCCGGCTCCCTTAGCTCCGGGAGGAACCGCGGCCATAGGAGGGCACCAAGGGACGCGGGCCCCTGCACCCCCCGCCTCTCGCTGCAGCCTGGAGACCCCGCCCGGTTCCTTCTGGGGGCACAGAGCTGTCGTTAACCTTCTCTCCACAGGGCCCGGCTGTTCTCCCCCTTCCTGATATGAGAAACTAAGTGGACTCCCTGAGTTGTCACAGAGCAAACCTTTCTGCGCAGCCAACTCAAAGGAAAACCGAGTTCAAAGGAGAAAAATATCTGACAGAACATGTTCTAAAGTGATTGTGCCTGCCAAGGGGAGGCGCACGCACACATCCTGGAGTCGCGCCGCCCAGCCCCCGCACGCATCCACATCTCCCTGCAATGACATCATCCTGGACCCCGGGTCCCATCCCACAGTGCAGACCCCGGCTGGCCGCTGCAGTGCTCGGGTATGGGGTGCGCAAACAGGGGCTTTGTCCCCCAAATTCATAATGTGGGGCCTCACCTGCCCTCTTTTCCAACCTCCTTCAGAAACACACCTGGACTTATTACTATATCATCATCATCATCATCATCTTGGTCACAGACCGAGGGGCCCCAGGTGACCTCAGTGGGCCAGACTTCTTCCTACTCAGCCTAAAGCCACACTGGCCACCAAGCTGGACTGCAAAGCATTTTGTTTCCAATAGACCTGCCACTGCTGCCGTTCCCAACACGCCCACACCAGGAGCTCAGGAGTCTGGAGTCCCGGCAGACGAGCGGGTATGGAAAATTGGGCCCAAGTCCCCAGCAGCTGCCAGGATCCCACTCTGAGGTTCTGTGTTCCACCTGCCCTTGAAATCTTGTGCGATAACTCTCTTGGGTATCTATACACTGTTCCCGTGAGAACTCACACTTCCAAAAACCCAACAAGGGTTTCTGACCACAGCCAGAGTAAACTAAACACCCAGAGGATGTTCTGCTGCCAAGTGCAGATAGAAAAAGTCCACGAGACGCCTTCTGCCTCTGCACCTTGAACTCCTCCCTATCTACCAAGCAATGCGGCCCGTGTCAATGTCATGCACCTGGCCTTGGGTGTTGCGTCCGTCTGATAGTTTCCTGCCAGACTGGCATGCTGCCACGCTTACACAGTCCAGGCCATGGACCTCCACAGGGGAGGAGGAGGAGTTAGGGAGACTGGGTGACGGGTGGAAAGACAGCCTGGATGTGACCCTACAATGGCCTCATCTGCGTTTCAACCAGCAAAAGTTCCATGACCCGAGGCCACATGGTGACAGTGATGGGCGTTTTTAGGTATTTTTGATCAGGCCACAATATTAGGAGTGGCCCAGGCATGCTTATAGAGGAAAAGAAACTATCCAATGAGGGAAAAAGTACTTGACTTTCCCAAGTCAGGCTACGAAAAGTCTGAGGACAGGAACTGGAAGAGCAGTTGCCTCAAAAGGGGAAGAAAGGCGGCAGCTCTGGAGCAGGTGCTGGTGACCCAGGTCACCCATCTGTGGCCAAATCCACTTAATGGTTCCGGCACTGGTTGCCCGGTCCTGTGAATGTACTTTATACGACCACACAGTACCCTGAAAAACGGTTAAGGTGGTAAATTTCATGTTCTATGTATTTTATCACAATTAAAACTTAGAAAATGAGCCCTGGCTGGTGTGGCTTAGTGGATGGAGCACTGGCCTGTGAACCTAAGGGTCACTGGTTCGATTCCCAGTCCGGGCACATGCCTGGGTTGCGAGCCAGACCCCCAGTTGTGGGTGTGCAAGAGGTAACCTATTGATGTATCTCTCGAATACCAATGTTTCTCTCCTTCTCTTTCTCTCTCCCTTCCACTCTCTCTAAAAATCAATAAATAAAATCTTTAAAAAAAATTTTTTAAATTACAAAATTATTAAAAGAAAATAAAACTAGCTGGAAATCAGCACAACATGAAAATCCACAGAGACAGAGAGCAGGTTAGAAGTTGCTGGGAGCTGGGGCTGGGAGCCAGGGGCACAGGGTTTCCTTTTGGGGAATGTGAATGTTCTGGAACTAGACAGTGGTGGTGACTACAACATTGTGAATGTACTAAATGCCAACGAATTGTACACTTGAAATGGTTACAATGACAAATTTTATGTTTGTGTATCACATCACACACGCACAAGAATTAAACTAGGTGGCCCCTAAGACCCCACCAACCAGAGTCCTTCAGACCTGTGCCTTTTCCTGTGAGTGAATTACACCTCAGACGGCACTGTGTTGGCACACAGGGCCACCTGCAATGAGGTGGCTGTGGGTCTCCGTGCCAGCCTGAGGGGCAGGCAGAACAGCCCCCATGGCGGGAGCACAGAGGAAGTGCACGTAGCGGGCCCGCCGCTGTTCTGGGAGACGGAGGCATGGCCCCTCCACTCACCTGCAAAGGGCTTCTTCTGCGTTAGCACGCCCCAGATCACGATGGCGAAGCTGGAGGGAAATCAGACAGGTTAGTGTCTGTGAGCCAGACCCTCCAACAGGGCCACAGCTCTCACAGAGCGTCACACCAGAAGAAAACCCTTCTGGTCTTCAGAAGAGGGAGATGACAGCAAGATATGTCTCATGAATTGTCTTAAACAGGCAAACAGACCTGGAGTCCAAATATTAAGCCACCACCCAGCACTGAGCTGACAGTGGCTATTTACAGAGACCCAAGAATTCTCTATTGCATAGTAACTGAAATCTATGTGTTCAAACATTCAAACTCCCCACTCCAAAATAAATAAATAATCTTATTGTCCCCACACTCTACAAGCTGTGACTAGCACCCCAAGGACCATTCACCAGCGGCCTACCGCTCAAAGCCCTGCTAAACGCACGCACAATGGTCATGGTCAAACCAGTCTGCCAGGACTCCAGGCGGCGGCGATGACAACATGCAGAGCTCCAGTGCCCCGGGGCTCAGGGTCAGTCATCATGGGTAAGACAAAAAGCACAGCGAGGGGCTCACGTAACCGCGTGCACCTCCCTCCCTCCCTCTTTTCTTCTCCGAGAAGTCTTTGTCATTGTGGCCTTCAGCATTTGGAAAAGGCAAGCCCCAGTGACTCAGGGACTGTCCTCTAGGCCAGCGATTTTCCACCAGGGTGCCGCAAGAATTTCCAGACCATGCAATAGCTGACTACTTAGTCAGGGGCACTGACCTCTTTTCTCATAGATTGTCAGATAAGACAACGACAACAGCCAGCGCCACAAATGCTGTCCGGGGTAAATGAAGCAAAATTATATCTGGTTTTTTTTTTTGGTCCGATCAGCAAAAAAAAATATTGTTTTCAGTGTGCTGCAGGATTTTTTAGTAACTCGTGTATCTGCGCCATGACATGAAAAACGTTGAAAATCACTGCTCTAGGGCATAAATCCCACTGGTGTTGGTCTGTCAACAGCCTGTAGCTGTCTGGGCGCCTCTGTCAAAGGTAAGTGGCATTCGGAGGCACCGGCTGCCGGGCCAGAGGGGCCAGATTCTGGAGAGTCGGAACGCACAGACCACGTAAGCGGCAGGCGCCTTCAGCAGACAAGCAACGCAGCCCACGTCCTAAGACACCAAAGCCTTCGCAGCGCGGAAGCTGTCAGTCTGGTTACCTCCCTGGCCCTAAGTGTGGCACCAGCCAGCACATCCTCTGCCCTCAGCAGGCGACAGTGCCTAGGGGAGCCTGTGTACCTGGGGCATCCTGAACCCACCAGCTAAACACCCCAAGCCCTTTCATGAGGACGACACCTTGTGTCTGATCACAGCAAGGAGCCTCGGGGAAAAGGGCCCTGCGAGGCATGCAGGGTTGGGGTACACAGCCCCTGCCAGGCCTGGCGGCTGCACCCCAGTACACACCTGTACACATCGTGTTTGGTGTCAAACAGCCGGCTCTTCTCACGGATGCGCTCCGGAGGGAGGTAAGCGATGGTACCGAACAGCCCGTCCATGCTGAGGTCATGGGAGTGGGACAGCCCGTTGCACTTGGCCAGCCCGAAGTCGGAAATCTGTAACAGAGAGGAGGCGGCTCAGCAAGCTTCGAGGCACTGCGGCACCAGGGCTGCCGTTTCAGGGGCGTGGCTGGCACCTCTTCCCGCACGGTCAGACGGCGCGGGCACACTCAGGAGTCCCCCTGGGAGCCAGGGCCGGTGTTCCCCAGGGCGGGTGGGGGAACACAGCCGCTTGGGAAGAACCAGGCCGGGAGCCATGAAGAGCTAGATGAGTGGGGGGACAATGACGCTTTAAGGAAGGAATTCACTGAGAGACAGAACTGCAGAAGGATCGTGACCTTTCCCTGCCAGGCATCACGTCTGCCGCTGTGGTCGGCAGCCCACACCGGCACACAGGGGAAAAGCAACGCTTGCGGAGTTTCCGGGCTTTCAGACAACACGTGAAGGCGAGGTCAGCCGGCCCGGCACTGAGGCAACCCGGTTACGCAAACACACCAGCTGGGCCGGCGGGCAAGTGGCAGCAAGGACTTTAAAGGGAGCCGCACCTTCAGAAGCCCTTTAAAGTGAGCAAAACACACACCACGCACCCTCAGCCTGCACCTGGAACGCTCTGTGATCAATAGACGCTTGCTGGCTCCTCCACCAAACCCAGGGCACCCAGAAAAAGAACTGGTGCCCATCTCTGTCCCCGGGGCGTGCCAGCCCAAAGGAGCTCCTGCACCCCTGCCACGCATCCCCATACCTCCACCTCCTCGCCTCCTTTGGGCCAAGGTGTCCTGATAGCTCAGACAGGCACGGTGGGGAAGCAAAGCCACACAGACTGTCAAGGGGGTTACCAGCTGGCCTTCTAGTCCCCCCCAGCCCCATGTCCTCTGAAGCCGCTGTGTGTGGGACTAGGCTACGGGCACGAAGGGGCTCAGAATCCACATGGCAAACAGCCCCTTTGTATTCTCCTTCGAGGCTTCTGGATTCCTTTAAGCCTCCTACACAACTTCTGGGATCCCCCTTAAACACACCTGTGGGGCGACAGGAACCGGGGCTGAGTCAGGACTTGGTTCTCGCTCACACTGTGCCAGCTCACAGGTGAGCCAATGGCCCGGCACCACCATCACTGCTGGAGGCAGGGAGGGGTTAGGACCGGCCACTGGATCCTTCATGGGGTCTCTGACCACATCTGTGGGGAGGTGATGGGAAGGAAGCCTGCAAGACTGGGCCCCTGGCCTTCGGAAGACTCCCAGCTCTGGAAGGGAAAGCGCCAGGCCCCCAGAATGAACCCATCACCCCGGCCCTGCAGATCCGTACAGCGGCTCACGGCCACGCAGGGATCCTGGCGCCCACTGCCCCCACCTCGCGGGCAGCCTTTTCACTTCTGCTGTGTTCAGGCAGTCAGCAGCTTCCACATGTACTCGGTGAAAGAAAACAAGCAGACATTCTATGTAAAAAGCTCTGACATCGAAGTGCAAACTGGAAATCAGAATTCCCTGATTTCTGCAGGCTGACCCTCCGCCTGTAGATTCCTCCTCTCGCGCCCTTGCCCACCCGTCCCACGGGGCCTGCCCTGCCTGCCCCCCTACCTCCGCTTCCTCGATAGTGGGAGCCGAGCCACCCCTGTGAACAGCACACACCCGTCCAGGCGGGCCAGACTAATGAAGGGCATGGCCGGGCCTCTGCTGCCTTGGGGAAGAGGCGTTCATTGTGGACTGTGGTTACCAGGACCCTCAGAATCTCTCGGGACCTGGTCTCATCTGGGAAAACTGGGCCAGAAGTGAGTGTGAGATTTTAAACTAAGCTATTTCATCTCCAATTCGAAGTGAGTCTACTACTAATATATTAAAATGAGCACTTTAATATTGATATTGAGTGTATTTAATATGAATATCAAGTATCCATTTAACTTTGTCTTTAGTAGGTGGCTGCTGTGAACTTTCCTGTCTGAACCACCCTAAACATGGACAAAAGGGAGTCTTGAGGGCCCAAGGGAAGGGGGTCAGCTGACTTCTCATCTCAAGACTCTAGAATAAAGGGTTATTGCTTCAAATGACCACCGACTGGGAAGCGCCCAGTTGGCCAATCGGTCCATGACTTAGCACCGCAAACAAGGTTCCACGGCCCTCCCACACCCTGTTGGCCATTTCTGAGAATGGAAGATGCGTTATGCAAACCCATTTTGTGTGTTTGGGGCTGTGCAAGGTGACTAAGTCTCCTGATTAAGAGCGAGTCAGAGAAAAGCTGCAACACGGGCCTGTCGGGGTGCCCTGGGCCTGCAAATAGCAGCATCACCTCGCTTGCTGTCAAGGAGACCCATCCACGCGGGCTCCACCCCGCTCCCTGCTCGGCCACCCCAGGATCCCAAAGGAGGCCCGGCTCAGCTCTCTAAGGGATCTTCACCCATCAGTTACACTGGCATACAGCCCCAGGCCTGCTCAGCCAGGCACTCACAGGGAGGGAGAGGCAAGTTTCCATGGAGGCCCCTCGAGCGCCAGTGCAGGGATGGCCTACCAGGTGTCAGACAGCAGCCCTCTGCTCCTTACTGAGCCTGCTGTGGACCCAGCACTGGGGACCGTCCCTAGATGAATGTCAACATCCCAAATGTGGAAAAGGTGACTATCTACTGGCCACCAAAATACCAACGCCAATGACACAAGCCCTCCCCGAACACTTCCACGGGCCAGGCGATAGCATGGGGGGAGGAGGGCTGTGCTCCTAAGCAGGACACTTAGAAGATGTCACTGTGGTCCCTAAGGGATGCCCACATGCCCCACACATTCCACAGGACCTGGTAGGGGAGTGGAAAGGGAATGGGCTAATAGAAAAGCCCAGGCAGGTCAATGGGGATCCATGACTCCTGAGAGACACCTCAGAGGCACCTGGCTGCAGACACCTGTCCGAGCACCCGGTGCCCACCCACCAGCTGTTTCCTGAGAAAAGCGCATTCCTGCAGCTACCTATAACAACAGCCGCCCTTGACACTGGGCAGGAAGAAAGCCTTCCGGGATCCTCCACCCCAAGCCCACTAATCCTTCTGCTCCCCAACCCCCAAACCAGAACTGCCAATGATTTTCTTGGGCTGCTTCTTCCACTGAAAGGCTCTTCCACCTGCACCCCACACCTGACAGCAGAAAAGCCCAACGCTCTGTGAAGACACAGGCTCACCTGGTTACAGCCCCGCTCCAAGCTGGGCGACCCTGGCCCATGACTTAACTAACCCCTCTGAGCCTCAGCTTAGCAGACGCTGGAGGCCACTGGCCACATGGCCCCCTGCTTTGAAGGCCGGGGCAGCTCTGCAATGGGGCCTCTAGCACACAGTGGGGACTTGTCATCACCATCCCATCCTCATATTGTGCCATGTGTGAGAGCAAAGGCTCCACTCTTCCCTGGTGTCCATGGGACCACACACTTCTGGTGACAGCTGTCATGTCAGTGGTGTGCAGCCAGCACCAGCAGCCATAGGGGAACAAGAAAGGACATTCAGCTAAAACCTTGTTACAGAGTGACATCTAGGTAAGGGACAACTCCCAACTACTCCCCAAAGCAGAACAGTATTTCCCCGCAGGCCTCGGGCTGGCTCAGCCAGGAGAGAGGTGCCTGCTGCAAAGACAACAGGGAGCTGCTGTTGGGGGGCCACCCGGTGTCATCATCCTGTCACGGGTGAGGAGACTGAGTCCCAGAGGGAGCTGGGGGCAGGATCAGACTGAATTCAGGTCCCTCTCTCTCAGGCCAACAGGAAGGGGTCCCGTAAGTGCAGCCAGAACATCAACATGCCAGAGTATCCAGGCAAGTCCCTTTGCATGTCTCCAACATGGACCAGAAGGGACTCATGCCATCGTTCGTGGATTGGACTCTTCTTGCTAATGCGCAGGAGGAAGGGAAATGGCCTCCCAAGCACGTGAGCATCAGCACAGGGGAAAAACCACGGCGTGTGCACCCCCTGGTGTGGACCACAGAGCACTGTGCACACGAGGGCATGCCAAAGGAGAACCCATTCACAGAAACACAAACCTGACCATGTTCCTAACCTCCGACCCAGGTGGCTGGCCCCTGGTTTTCAGTTCTATTGCTCCTCCTATTTTTCTGTTATGAACTTACCAGAAACAGAATAAAGAACAGCATCCCTCACAGGCCTCACGCTACTGGAACAGGAGCCCATCAGAACCCCCTGCCATGACTCCGCAGCCCCCACCTCAGCACCCACAGCCCCGGTACCCAGCCTCTGCAACCACCAAGGGGGCGCGGCCCAAGCCCACAGTCTCACATGGAGACAGACGGCCGGCCCCTGGCCCGATCTCTCACCCAGTTTCCTGGGATACCCACTAAGACCAGAATCCACAAATCCACAGTCTCTTCCCAGGGTGCCCAGGAATTTGAGCCATGTTCCAGGGTGTGGGGGCATGATCCATATTCAGAGCCTACAGTATTTTCTAGCCACACGTTTTGGGGTTCACACCAACCAGTAGGGATGACAGACATGCGCATTCTAAGAGAGGCCTCTCTGCTCCAGGCTCCCTCCCACCCTCACAGGGCCCCGGAGTACCCCCTCAGCCCCAGCTCCGCCCCCTGCCCGCCCCCCGCCCGCCCCCAGCGCTCTCAGCCCTGCCGCTCAGGCCGCAAACAGGAGGCCCCCACCTTGACGTGGTAGTGGGCGTCCAGCAGGATGTTCGCAGGCTTCAGGTCCAGGTGCAGCAGCGGCGGGGACATGCAGTGCAGGAAGTTCATGCCCACCGCCGTCTCGTGGATGATGCGGAAGCGCAGGTCCCATGGCAGTGGCTCGGAAGCCAGCAGCTTCTCCAGGGATCCGGTCTCCATGAACTCCATGACCAGGCCAACGGGCTCTTGGCAAATGCCATACACGGGCAGGATGTACCGGAACTTGGCCACCTCCATCTTCCTGGCTTCTTCCAAAAGCTCCATGCGCTCCCTGGAAAAGGTGAAAGACGTGAGGAACATGCCCCGGTCCCCTGGCCACGGACACAGAGCACCATGGCCAAGCGATCACAAAGCCCACGAAGCTGAGAACATGACTAAAACACATACACGCATGTGCAGGTGCCTGTACGCATGTGCACACACGGAGCTCACATGAATGTCACATAATTAAATGCTGGGCTGTCCAGAATCTTCAGTCCCATGGCTACTCAAACACACCTACTTATTATCGGAAAACCCACAGCAGCACTGAGGCTGCACCCACTCAGGCCTGAGTGAGGAGGTAGATGCTGAGAATCCCGTCTGCTGGGATAAGGGCAGAGAAGTTTGCGTTCCACCAAATGTTGTAACAAACTATCCATCCGAAGAACTCAACTCACCTTCTTTGTGAAGGTCAACACTTTAGCTCGCCCAATGAGTCCTGAATCCAAGCCCACACTTTAAATTAATGGCACAATCGTCTAATTCAGAGGCTGCAGGATGCTGCCCGAGAACCTCTCTCTGTAAACATTTTTTTAATTTATAGCGACATGCTATGCACCATTTTAACCATTCATATGTATACAATTCGAAGGTGTTACATACAGTAACAATGTTGTACAACTATCACCTCTTACCTACACACAAAATCTCCACTATCCCTCAAAGAAACTCCGTATCTATTCTACAGTAACACTTCCTCACAGCATGCCGACCCCGGCCACTTCTCTGTACTATTTATCTTCTAGTAACTGGCCTGCTGTACTGATCATAATGCTTTCAATTCAGGCCCATTTGGGTTGTGGCTCGATCAAACATCACTCTTCGTGGCTGCATAATATTCCGCTGTAGGACCACATCACAGTGTGTTTACCCACCCACCTGTGGATGGACACGGGCTGTTTCCACCTTGTGGCTACAGTGACTAATGCTGCGAGGAAAGTGTGGTGTACAAGCACCTGTTCAAGCGCCTGCTTTCACTTTGGATACACACCTGGAAGGGAACTGCTGGCCCATGTGACAGTACTATGTTCAACCATTTGAAAATCTCCCAAATTGCTGTCCGTAGCTTGTCTTTTGTACAGAAACTCGGACTGGAAGACAGTCTTACCCATTTCTGTCCACACAGGCTGTGTCTGCATTCACACTCAAGGCAGAGGTGAGTAGTTGTAACAAAGACCCTCCGGCGGGCATAGCCTGAAATATTTGCTCACCAGCCCCTCAAGACAGTGTGCAGCCCCTGGTCTCAGGCCACTTCCTGGGGCAGCCTGTGGACTTACTGACTTGATCCCAGTGCCTCGGTCGCTGTTAGCATTGCAGGTCAAAGTCTCAGGGAGCAGTCAGGAGAAAAAGGCCGAATCCTTCGGGGACAGAGCTCGGCCAGGTGCGATCTAGGCTGGTGGTTCCCGGGGTCCTCTCCTGGAGAATGGGTTCTGGGGTGGGCACTGACAAACCTGCTTTCCCACAAGCTCCCAAAGGAAGAGCCCAGAACCACAAGCCCAGACATGGAGCCACATGGAGCTGGGAACTGAGCAGCACAGTGCCTTCAGAAGAATATGCAGGCAGCAGGCTGGGGCAGCCTAAGGGACCCCCCTGCCCCCAAGAATTCATACTGCAGTACACACAGCCCTGGTAGCCCACAGCAGGCCAGCTCCTACCACAGGCTCTCCAGGAACCTGGCTACACCTGCCCGCCCGCCCCTACCTGCTCCCACTCCCCGGCCCACTACAGAATCCTGCTGGAGAACCCAACGCTGCACCAAAAGAACAAGTTCATTTCTTACTGCTCTACCTCCTCTTTGAGACCACAGCGTGCCCCCTGGTAGTTACGGAAACAACACCCAGGGAGGAGGCAGCCGGGGAGGAGGGGCCAGGATTACTGTTTACCAAAGGCTGCAGCACCCAAGCTCAGCCTGCACTCAGCTCTCAACACTCCCATTCAGGGCCCCAGGGGTGCACAGAGCATGTCAGGGAAAGGCTCCCTGTGCACAGGCCAGCGATCCTCGCCTAGGGGCGACTTTGCCCCCAGGGGACATTGGGCACTGTCTGGAGACATTTGGCTGTCACAAATGAGGGCTGCTCCTGGCATCCAGAGGAACGGAGGCCAAAGATGCTGCTCAGCACCCTGCGTGCACAAGACAGCCCCCAAGTCACAGGTGCCAAAAGTGCCAAGGCTGGGGGCCCCTGGTACAGGTCAAGTGAATGCATTTTCAGCCACATTTAAAATAAGCCACTAGTGTGGGATCACCCGCTGAAGCAGTCCAGCATTCCCTTAAATTTTAATCCGTATCTGATGTAAATTCACTTACAGACAAGTAATTACAGAGCACCCTCGCTATATTATTAGAATTGATGATAAAGAAAACCATCCCATGCCTTTACCAGGTTTACCATCTGGGGGAGAAGATGGAAAATTACGCCAGAACAGGAGTGAAGTTGAAAATCTGAGTACTGTGAAGGAGAGGTTCAGAAACCTAGGGGAGATTTACTAAAGGGGGCCTCTAGCTTAGAGTGGAAAAGGGCAGGGAGGGCCCGTGCGCTACTCAGAGGCTGAGGCCTGCACAGGGGTCCCGGCTAGGGAAGGATCATTAAGACTCTGTAAGTGACTGCAATAGAGGAGAGAGGCAGGAAGGACCACCCTGATCCTCCCGGGGTCCCCCACCTATGGGAGCAGCAGCGGAGGGGGAAGGGTAGGCTGGATTGGTCAAGAGTTTGGTCTTTAACAGTCTCAGGAGCAGAGGGTCCCGCTGGCCCTAGAAGCAGGTCAAACATGAGTCAGGGGTGAATCACGACATCACCACAGAACAAAACTGAGTTTGGGCCTGACTTGCTTTCTTAGCATTCTGGTCACATAGCCAATTACCAGAAAGCAAGGTGCCCACAGGAGTGCCCTGCCGGCCTGCGGGGTCCCTGGGCAGGGCTGAGAGTGGTCCCCCCACCTTCAGCGGGGGGGCCTCCGTGGGTTCCCTGCCTGGCCCAGGCCCCACCCTGCAGCCTCAGCACTGCGTCAGGCTGAGGGATGACACACACAGACCCCCAACCCTGTGCTCTGCGGTGGGCACCTGAAAGAGGAAAGGGCTGGTGTGGAAGGTCACGCATCCTTCAAAATGACACCCCAGGCCACCTCCTTCCCCTCCCCAGGGAGACATGGCTTGCTCTCTGGGCTACTAACAATGCTCACTCCCAGCTGCACAGCTGGGGCCCAGCAAAGGAGTCCCACTCCTAGGCTGTGAAGACCAGTTCTGTGACCTGTCTGCTCCTAGGCATTGAGTGTGCACTTCCTGGGGCCCTGCGCCCACAAGCATTGGCACGGGTCCTGCTGCAGGACGCAGAGACCCACGTTCACGCCCGCCGCGAGCTTTCAGGACCTGACAGTGCAGGTGTTTTTGCGGGCTGGCCACGGTGAAGGCCATTGTAGGAAACTTTTTTTTAAAGAAGTGAATTATTTATTTGTGATATCCATAAACGTTGCTATTCTTCCAGGAAGGCGATTTTCTCTGATACTATTGCTTTGTGTCGTTTTTATAAACAATGACTTGAAATCTATTGCATGAAAGGGCTACAAACACTTATTTGTCCACCAAGCAGAATCCAGATATTTTGCTTTATAACTTGCACCTAAGATCCCAGTACAAGCAGCTGGTTCATTACTTGTCACAGCAATTCAGGGCCACCGCCTAAGCTATGCACAGCAGTTTACATTTTCAGATGTCACGAAAAAGGGGAAGTTATGAGGTAGCTTGTCAATTACCTTTCTAAATGAGTCCTCTGCGCCAACCCTGACTGATAGCAAACTTGTGTGAGAGCAACGTCAATCATCCGAAGGCTGAACATCTTAGGAAGCAAAAGCTGAGCCGTTCTGCAAACAGTGTTGTTTTCTTCCATCCGCCCAAAGGGCTTAAAACAGAAAACTCAGGTGGCTTCTGATCGCTGACCTCGTCAGCACATCACTCCTCCCTTCCCACCTGCAGCTCAGCCAGGTTCACTGCTCTTGCCCCAGCCCTGGGCCCGTGCACCCTACCGAGACCCCGCTCACCTTAGTTCAAAAGTAAAAAATAAAAAGAGCCGCTGCCACTGGCTGGCTCTTGAACGCGGATCATAGCTTGGATGTTCTAAGGATGTACCCTCCTCAGAATCAATGCCAGGCAGGCTTTGTACAAAGGACGCATAACACTTTGTCAAGGGAAACCAGCTCTCCTGGAAAATAAGTCACTGTTTCCAGGGACAAATCACCTTCTTCATGGCAGCTCAGTAGGAAATGCCTTTCAGTGGAGGATCCTGCTGTGGCCCCACATCCCCCGGGTGAGGAAGAGGGTCCTGGTACTGCCCAGCAGGAGGTTCGAGGGACTCGGAGGCTGGCCAGGTGGCACAGGCCCCGGAGTGGGGTCGACCAGGGCCCCCCGTAAGGAGTCGGCACACAAAAAAGTTCATCCTGTTTGCATTGCAGTAACTACCAACCCCAAATCCAAACAAGCCCCTGTTCTGGGCCTTTCTTCAGTTGCTCCTGGAGAACCCCGCGGGGACCTGCCCTCCCCCCCGACCCTAGCGGCCCCACAGGCCACCACCCACTTTGGAAGCTACAGCCCTTCCCGGATCGGATATCCCAGCAGCATTTGCAATTCAATAAGCCTGTAATGGGCCCTCTCCTGGAGCCGCTGGGAAGGACAGAAAAGTGTCCCTCTCACAGAAAGAAACCATTAATTGTTTTTCTGTCGAGGGCAATTATTGTTTTAGACACTTTCCCTCAAAGCAGTGTTTCTGGTTTATGTTGACAACACAAAAGGAACTGTGGATCTATTACTATGATTACTATTATTATTACCATCATTATTTCAGGACCTGGAGAGATTTTCAAAGCAGCCCCAGAGCCCCAGTGCTGGGTGGGGGCCGAGGAGCCCACGGACCTTCCTGATGCCAAGCCTCTGTCCTCCCAGTCACACCATCACCAAATCCCCTTCTTCACTGTTGGGAGAGAAATTCTGCACCCCCAAATCCACGGCCATCAATCTTAATTAAAACACCCTGAACAGTGTGCCGTACTCAAAACACAGCTACCATTGGGCACCATTCAGTGGGACTGTCATCCTTTCAAAACATCTCCTCCCCGGCTGTTTGGGGAGGAATTGCAACTCCCATTTCCCATCAACGGTGGAGAAAGGACCCCCAACCCCAGGACCGTCCCCCGGACCTGGGTAGAAAATCTCTGTGGATTCATAGGACCAAAGGGAGCCGCAATTTGTTAAAGATCCTTTCTCAACAGCACACACATAATTTCCTTTTTTTTTTTTTTCCTCTCATTGGAGTAGGGCACTGGGGAGACGGAGCAAAAGGACAGGTATCAGGCGGGTCAGTTCTAAGACACCAGCTGGAGAAGCTGCTGAGCCGTCAGGCATTCCAAAGACCAAAGGCCTTCTCAGGGCTGCCCTCCCTTTCTGGAAGCATTTACTCTGGAAGAGGGGAAGGGGCAGCCCAGAGCCGTGGTCCTGTGTGGGAGGAGGAGCCGTAAACCGGGGAAAGAGGGGCCAGGACCCGGGAGGCGAGAGGGGCTCCAGGAACAAAGCCCTCCCTCCGCAGAGGGAGAGACCTGGGACTCCGTCCGCAGAAAGGTGGCAGGAAAATGGCGTCACCCTCGGCGAGCTGTGCTGTCGCTCCGCACGGCCTTCTCACCTCGCACCAACCCAATTATGTTCCCAGGGAGCCTGCCAGGGTTCCCACACTGCTATTTTTAAAACTGACAAGAAATGGGCTTGTCGGATTGTCAGCCCTGTACTTACAGACCCGGGGGTTGCTCGGGCTCGTCCAGACGAGCCAGTGCCCGTGGCGCATTAGCAGCTGGGCTGGTGCCCAGCCAGGCGCTCACTTAGCTCAGTTACTCAGGGCTTCCTCTTAGCCTGAGGGCTGGGGCTGGAGGAAGGGGGCCCCTGGAGTCACCAGTTCTGGCCTAATGGTAACACCCCCATCCCTAGACTCCACCCAGGCCCCCAGGACCCCCTAATGACAGTCAGCCACAAGGAGCAGGAAACACAGACCAACAAGGCGCCATCTGTCCGCCAGGGCCCTGGCAGGGGGTGAGGGGGGGGGTTTGAGGCGACGCACCCCCACCTTCCAGTAAAGAAGTGGAGGCTCACATGGCTGGGGCAAACTGCTGCTCTGAGCCCAGGGCGGTGCTGGGGAGAGGCCCTGCTGTGGCAAAGGGGTGGCAGAAAGGCTGGGGCCAGGGCAGCAGTGGGGGGACCAGGAGACTCCAGCCTGCCTGGCCCACACCTGTACCTGTGGTGAGTCCCGATGGAACACGGGGAAGGGGCAAAAGTGACTCCAACTGCCCTGGACAGAAAAGGCCCAGAGTTGGGGAAGGTCGCAAGAAGACCAGGGCACATGATAGACCCCAGGAAGGGCCTCTACATGAACTTTGAAGATTTGGTGCAGAAAACTACTCACCCTGAGGTCACCCGAGACAAGCTGTAAGTTCCCTTGTTTATTATGCCTGCCCCTTCCCCGTCTGGAGCAGTCTGCCTCTTTCCTTTGGTCCCTCCCTGCTCTCCATGTATGGGGGCCAATTCCAGATTATACCTAGGAAGCTCCCCAGGGTGCTGCAACCCAGCACCCAGCCCCCCATGGCAGGGGTTAGAGGTTCACCCTTCAAACAGGTTGAGTAAAGACTTAGCCTGGAGGGGTACAGGGCTGGAGGCTGCACCCAGGAGCCCCAGAAAACCCTGTTCCCCACTCCAGGGAACAGCTTGCAAATAGCGGAGCGGGGATGGGAGGCAGCTCATCGGGAGCACAATGAGGCCAACCTGCCAATACTTAGCAGGACAGGTAACAAAACCGATTTCCAGGGCCAGCTGCAATCCCGCAAGTCTGCACTGCAGAGTGGAAGTGGCAGGAATCCTAGCAGGAGGCTCAGGCTAAATCCAGCCCATAACTCAGTCAGAGGGGTTTTCTTGGCCAAGAGCAGATTTTTTGACCATCTTCTCAGACTGTGCTGAAAAGGCAGAACTCCAGCCTGCTCGGCACAGCCGGCAGAGTGCAGGTAAAGGTTTCCGGTTGGGTGATGCTGACCTTGACCTAGCCACCCGGTACATGCCACCACCTGCCCGCTTCGGGCAGGGCAGGAAAGGCTTCCAGTTAAAGGACAAAACACCTTTCAACCAGGCTATGCAAGATCCTAAGTGACCCGCCTCAAGTGGAGAAACCCTACCTCCAGCTGGGCCACCCAAGAAACAAGGGCCTGGTCGCTGGAAATAACAGATTCTAGGCTGCAGGCTGACTCATCGGCCTGGGGATGAGCCTGTTTATTTTGTTCTTCCAATACAGGAAAGCTGGTGGTAAAACCTTTGCTGATGAATAAAACTCACTTCCACCAAAAGGCTCCATCAGACAGACATCTCCAACAGCATAAAAACACCCCCAAGGAGAGGGTCTTGCCCCTCAGGATCTAACCACTCACTGGTTGGTACGCAAAGTAGCTGGCATTTCATCAAAATAACCACAGCGCCCCTTCTGGCCTGAGCAGTTCTCAGATCCCAGGGTACAAGGACGGGAAAGAGCGAGCACAGCTTCCCGAACACCTCACCCTCCAGTTAGATATTTTTATGACACTTGTCACCACTCTGCTGACGTTTCCAGGAAACACTAGGTTTGAGGCTTACAGCAAAAAGCCACCACTTTCCTGCACTGTCCCCTTGACTAGAATGAAAACACCAAGGCTGCAGCGCCCTAGGCCGCTTCTCCCTGGGCTTATACGTTACTACATGCCATGGAAGCACACATGGCCATCCTTCTATGTCCCTTAGTCCTGGGGACACACACTGTCCCCTCCAACACCACCGCCATCCTAAGATGAAAAGAGGCCCCATCACTCAGTAAGCCAGGGACTAGGAACCAGCTGCTTTTCTGCCTCTTATGCAGAAGGGGGATCTCCATACAGAATATAAACACGACTTTCACAGAGAATACAAACTTCATCCAAGGATAACAGACGATTTAAACGTGCTCAGTTGAAGCGTGCATATAAATTATTAGAACGCGAACGCAAACGGTGAAATACAAACAAGACAGCTGCTTCTCCAGGCCCTCCTCCCACCCCCAACACCCCAAACTCTGCAGACCACAACGGACCCACCAAATGTAACTGGGCGGCCACACCGCCAGGCCCGAGCACCGACACGCAAGTGCCGGGGCGCCGAGGTAGCCTGGCCCAGCCAAGCCAGCGCTTCCGACCGAAATAATTACAGTCTTATACCAATTTGTGCTCCAGCGTAAATTACTAAGTGAGTCCAACGGAGTCTGTCTAACTCACAAAGCCAATATCCCCACACGGCAATTTTGCTAAGCCGGGCGCAGACCGCAGCACCCAGGTGGGTCCCGGGAGGACGGGACGCGCCTCCGAGGGGCGCAGGTCGACGACTCAGGGCCAGCTCGCGACCCTAAAAATCCGAAGCTTCGCGGGAAGGCAGATCGCACCCCTGGGCACTTTAACGACATCTCAGGCAAAAGCGGCCTCCCGAGGTCGCAACTAGGAGCGGCCGCTCATAGACCCGGGCTGCGCCATTAAGACCCGGAGCTCCCTAAAGCCCCCCACTTTGGCCAGGCTAGCCGCGCGGACACCGCCGGGGGCTTCACAGCCTCGCCGGACTCTCGGTTTTCCCTCCGGGGCTGTTCCCTAGGCGATGCGGGCGGAGAGAACGGGACCCTCAGAACCGAAGCGCCCCGACCCCGGACCGGCCCCGTTGCCCACCCGGGTCCCGCGACGCCCCGGCCTGGGCCGCTGACCTGTCGTCGACGTGCAGGCTCGGCGAGCACTTGATGGCGAGCCACGTCTTCCAGTGGACATGGCGCACTTTGTACACCTGCCCGAAGCCGCCGGAGCCGACCTTTTCCCAGCCCGCGAACTCGCCCGCATCGAAGGTGCGCAGTAGCCCCAGGGCCCAGGGGGCCCCGCTGCCGCCCTCCATCGCTCGACCCTCGCCGCCAGCCCGAGCTGCCTTAGTCCCCCCGGCAGTCCCGGTGCCCAGGTGTGCGCCCCGCCCGGAACGTCACTTCCTCAATGCGCCCCGCCCTCCGCCCGCCCTGCCCCGGGAGCCGCGTCCCTGCAGACCCACTGGGGAACGCGGGGGGGTCACTGCGTTCTCCCCCGAGCGCGCAGGGCGTGAGAAGGGCCAGTGTATTTAGATCATTGTAGAATCACATGCAGTTGTAGGAAAAAAGTATATTACAATTAGGATCTTATTCAGATTCCCCCAAATTTACATGTCCTTCTTTGTGCGTGTTAACTTCTATTCAGCGTTGTCACCTGCGTAGGCTGGTGCCTCTACATAGAAAATTCCACCACGCAAGGACCCTCCTGTGGTCCCTTTATAACCAGACTCTCAAGCCCTGGCCATCACTGATCTTTCCTCTATTTATAAAATTGTTATATTTCAAATTATGTTCAGTGTGGGATCTGTTGGAACTGGCTTTTTCCACTCAGCATAACTCCCTGGAGATCCACATCTCGGGGTACGCGTGTGTGTCTGTGCATGTGTGTGTGTGTGTCTGTGGGTGTGGGTGTGTCTGTTTTAACACCAAAGTTTTCACTTTGGAAGTAACTTTTAGTTTTCTAAATTATTCCCAACAGCAAATCTAAAATTCCAAAGACAACAGGAGTTCCCCGTTCGTTCTTAAAGAAGAAAAAAAAAGGTGTCTTTTTTACATGGAGAACAGATCACTTGAAGAGGAAAGATGCTTTTTTTCCCAAACTTCGAGGGGAAAAAAATTTCAAGCCTGAATTCACACCACTCTTGGAAAGATATCTGGGTCAGAGGTCAACAAGTGTGTTGAAAACTTTCACACCTGAAAACTACTCACTTCTGTACAACTGTACACTGAGCACAGGCTTATTTTTGGCCACCTGAGATGAGTAATGAGGGCAGAATGGGGCAATAAAAGAGGACACATTTTAATGACATTAATTGTATTTCTACGTTAGTCACCCAAAAAGGAGAGGTTGATCCTAGCCCATGTATGGGAGCCTCAGACTTAGCTCCTACAGACTTTTCCTTCCACTGGGCGCATGATAATCTTATTGTACAGCCAGTAACTGGGCTCCTTTCTGCTTTGTAGACAGTGCACAGCCTCCCATCTCCCCCAGCAAGTTCCCTTTGGAAAGTAATTTTTGTTGGGAATTGACCAGGGTTGGTCCCCAAGCCTCTTGGGAAAACCAGGCTGCCACATTCTTTTCCACATAATCTTGATATCAGAATTGATCTCCTTGAGACCAGAGCGCCAAGTGGTTATTTCAAGCTTGTTTATAGCAAATGCAACTAATGTTTAAACCAACATTTAAAAAATAATTGGGATTTTGAATATATACAGATAACTTGAAAGTAGACATCGTCATTATTTCGGTGGGGGGGGGGGAATTACTCGGCTAGAAAGTGAGTCATTGCGCTGTTTCCGGGGTTCGGCTCCAGGCACCTTTCTCTAGACTCCCTGTAAACTCCCGTCTCAACTGCATGAAGTTTATCAGCACAGGTGACTAACAGTGCACACCAGGCTAGTAATGGGACACACCAATTTCCTTTATTTAACCATCTGCTGGCTTCACTTGACAAATATTTATGGGTTATCTGTAGTAGGCTCAGCATTTGGGCTCCAGGGCCGGAGAACCAGAGTCCCAAGAGGCCTCAGCAGCCAGCTCCCAGCTGCATGCGGAGAGGGGACAAAGGTCACTAACCAGGGCTGGGTGGGACTGGCCCTGATCCTCCCCCTGAGTTGGCTGTGTTCTTCACAGAGGCCACTCCACCCGGTCTGTTTTTCTAATCGGTCAAAGGACAACCAAGTCCCTTGTCAGAATTGTGAAGATAAGCAGGGTTATAAAACCTCTGTGACTATAGGTAATTGTTATTTATGGTAATGGTCATTGGTCATTGGCAGGTAAAGTGACATTTCCAAGTATGAAAGTAACTTACAGTGACAATATTTTAATGACTATTGTAGCACCTTTTATATTTCCAAGGTATAAACCTTTGTGGTTACTCCGTGGCCATCTAAGACACACCAAAGAGGGTTTAGGTGTAGAGAGAGAACAATTGGTATTACATTAAGTTATGAGACTACGGTGTCAAAAGAGAAGAAAATATTTAGTCTCATTTTGTTGTGCAGATATTTAACATAGTAAACGCATAACAAGTAGCAGTGACAAACTAAGTGAGAAGATTTTAAATGAACACAGCAAATCATTCAGCTGAAATGATTTAAATCACTTAAAGGCACAAAATACAAAGAGTTGCATTTTTGAACTGAAAATGTTTTATTGCTTGTAACCTTTTTAAAAAAATAAATCCCAACAGCAGTTTTATGTTTGAGATTAAGCAAATTTAAAGCTTTCGATGTTAGCTTTAAGACAGTAACTCTTATCAGATACTAAATAAGACAAACTGAATATTAAGTTGCATTTTCCATCTTAATCAGCTGTGGAAATTTTCTTAATAGACAAAGAAATCGTATCCATTATCTTGTAAACATTCGTATTCTCTGAAACGATTGAGCTCACTACAGTGTCAATAATTTCTATGAATGAAAACCTTTCATCAAAGCATAGTTTCACTTCTAATATATTTTAGGTAAAAATAAAAA
The DNA here is from genome assembly GCF_987537825.1 of Furipterus horrens. Classification (NCBI taxonomy): domain Eukaryota; kingdom Metazoa; phylum Chordata; class Mammalia; order Chiroptera; family Furipteridae; genus Furipterus; species Furipterus horrens. Next base: position 7,774,547 of record NW_028327171.1, read on the forward strand.
TTGACCGAGTTAAAGAAAAATATTAGGTGAATAATAGTGCAGGTTTTGCATTTCGGACGTGGAGGGTGGCCGTCTGAGATGTGCCAGGGTGGGCTGTACAAGGTGATCTAGACAGAGGGGCGCCCAGCAACGCTGAGGCCAGGTGGTCTCACGGAGCTGGAGGCCCGAGGGCCAGGCGCTCAGACCAGCTACCCCGCCGGGAGCGCCCACGGGAGGGGAGGGCCGGGAAGTGCCAGCCGCCAGGCTTTTGCGGGCGTTTTCCCTAAGAATTCTTAAATCCGCCTCCTCCGGGGACAGCGCCTCTGTCGTCCAAGTCTCCCGGTGCGCCCGGCTGTGAGCGGGTGTCCCCTTCTCCACAGAGCCACTTAGTCACCTCGCGTTGACCCTGCGAGCAGGGCGGGGGTGGGGGGGCTGCCTTTGCATCCCACCGTGGGGACGGGACAGACCCCGCTGGCCAAGGAGAAGGCTGGTGCGAGGACTCTCCTAGGCGGGGTCCCGGCGCCGTGACCGTGGGCGAGTTTGCTGGTCCTTGAAATGGGGGAGAGGGGTCCCTTCCCACCATGGCCGTGGGGGTCCAGGGAGACAGTGCGCCTGGCCTGTACCGGGTGATAACAGTGCCGCTTATCTGTCACTTCTGGTGGGCGTACTGCTGCGAGAAGTGTCCCCCCACCTCTGTCCTCTCCAGGGTCCCGAGAGCCGCGCGTCCCCGACCCAGCGCTCTTGGCCAAGGGCTCACTTAGCTCCTGCAGCCAACCCAGGACTGACCCCTTGGAATAAAGCCAGCGCCTCGGAGGTCCTCCCGCTTGATCAGCCCACCGGGAAGAGGCAGTGGGGACCTTCTTCCGCGCCCCGCCCCAGCCCCTCCTTCTGCCCCGCTCCCCTCCCCGCCCCCGGCCCGGCCCCGCCCCTGCCGCTCCTCCGAGTCCAGGAAGCCTTGCTCTCCTCGAAGGCCAACTCCTGCAGCAACTTGTAGGGCTGCTTTTGAGAAATTCCTGCATGATTTGAATGCTATTTGCTCCAAGAGCATAACTTGTCCGGTGCTGCCATCCTGTACTCATTAATTCTGAAAAAGAGGTTTGGGAGAACAGGCACTACAAGCAGGATCCCTGGCAAGGATTTCCAGAGCCACCCCTGGGGCTGGAGGAGAAAGGACGGGGTTGGGGTGAGCGGTACTGACTCCATCTTCTAGCTTTTCTCAAGTGAATATTGACTTTAACCTAAACCTCCCTTTTCAGAGATGCCTCTGCACCGTGGGAGAATACTGTACACTTTTTGTTGCTTTTAAGCCACCCAGTGAGTATACTTTGCTATGGCAGCCCCAGGAAACTGATGCACCCCCCCTAGATCCATCTCTAGCACAGTGACAAAGAGTCCTTATTTCATCCCAAAACAGGAGACGCTGATTTTCTGCGTCCTCTCTGGTCCTGCTGACTGTAGCTGACCAAAAAGCTCAGACTTGTCAGCCTCCAAAATCACATGGAGTCAATTCCTTACAATAAACAAAACAAACACACATCTTATTGGTTCTGTTTCTCTGGAGAACCCTGACTAATTTCACCTTAACCCCGCTTTCTAAAGCCAGCCAGTCATTTTACCGGCAAAGCTGGTACACTCGCCATTTTGCAGGCTGTGCTGTGATTTCTATTTTATTTTACTACTATTTTTTAAGCCATTTCTGAGCCACTCCAGTGAAGAAGGCTGATGCCGCTGCTCAAGGTCCAGGGAAAGCATATTCAGGACATGAGTCTACCCTTGTCTGGACAGGCCCTCTGACAAAAACAAGTGGGGAGGTGAGGTTTCCTCTTTTTGCAGCTGAACTGGGCTGCATTAAAATGATCTTAAAACAAGGCATGTGAAGGTCGGGCTGGCCTCCTGCTCTGCTGGGTGGGGAGCATGGAGAGGGCTCAGCTTTTACTGCTTCCTTTTCCCACCACCACCTGAGACGAGCTTGCCCCCCCTCCCGCAGCCCACCCCCGGGTTGTCATGTCCACCTCAAGGGCTAGGAGCCCTGCCTGCCCGTGGTTCTGTCAGCAGGGTCCCTGCTATCACTGCTCCAGATCTGACATTGCCAGCCAAGACTTCTCTTCCCAAGATGTCTATTTAGAAAGGAATTCTCCTTGGGTACTTCTCACACACACCCTGGTGGCTCTGCCAGATTCTCAATGGGGTGGTGCCACAAGGTGGCCACCTGCCATCTGTGGGCCGAGCGTGAGAACTGCAGCCGTGGCTGCTGCGGAATCCGCATGGCCCTACCAGTGAGCGAGCCAGCCAGCCACACAGTCACTCAACAAATATTTGTGGTGCCCGTGCTCTGGGCCAGGCACAGCCCTTGTCACAGATGGCCCTGCCCTCCTGGGCCTCTCAGTCCGGGCCCCAGAAGCAGATAGCAAGGTGCAGCAGCCAGGGCAGCCCACGGCATTCCAGCCCTGCAGGCCACCAGGTCTCTCGTCTTCGTTTCCCCCTCTGAAGAATGAGGACGGTGGAACGAGGGTCCCTACTTCATAGAACTGTGAGGTTTAACGTGTGGGAACAAGGTAGCATGTCCTCAGAACAGTGCCTGCATGTCCCATGCCCTGCTCCCACGTCAGCTCTGACTGCCTTTCTTCTCTCAGCTTCGACCGCTTTCCTGTGCTTTCAGTAATGGACTGACAACACCTAATCTTCCATTAACCCCATCTGGTGTATTTTACAACTAAAGTGGACGGATATAATAATATCAAATTATATTCAGTGAAAGAGCAAGCTACAGGCATTTACATAATGAGCCCCATTTTTGTTAAAATAGTATACAATTTGTAAAAGCAAATGACTAGAAGAAACCCAAGTCCCTATCAGTGGGGCACTGGGTGAATGATCATCACTCAGAGACATGAAGGAATAGTATGCAGCCATGAAAAAGGAGAACGCTCTCTCAGTGATCACAGAGGTCCCTGTGAGTGAAGCAAGGTGGAGGAAAGGACAAGTATACATTGCTGTTTATCCAAGGCAGGAGGGAACAAGGAAGGTAGCCAGCTCTCTCTCTCTGTCCATCTGTCTATCTACCTATTATCTATCTACCTATTATCTACCTATCTTATTTGCTTCTATTTTAAAAGTAAGCATTTGGAGACTAAGACAGAAGTAATTTGAAGGATACCTATGGGGATGGAGAGTGGAAGAGCCTGCCTCGTTTCATAGATTTGACTTTGGAAACCATGTAAATATTTTATATACTTATAAAACAAATTAACTTTCAAAAAGCAATCCCTAAACATCAGAAGTAAAATAAGAAAAAAGGACTAATGTGAATCCATTGGGTGGCCTGACCAACCAGAGCACAGCTATGCCATCCGGCTTTAAAACGTGGAAGTTTCAAAGTCGCTCCTAGTGGAAAATTCACGAAGGACAAAAAGAACTACGAAAAAGAAGAGAAGTCTTCGAGCTTTTCCGGTGTTCATGCCGCAGGCGGTATTATTTGGAGTCTGGTGCGTATGTGTGACGGTCAGAGTCTGTCTTTCCCTCCGTCGCGGGGAATAAAGAGTGGTGGTAGGGAGAACAAGAGCCGTGGAGCTCTGACCCGAAAGGGAAATCATCAACGCAGAATAATCGGCACAATTAAAAAAAATGGATAATGTGGATATGCTGTAAGTTGGGCTGGTCGTCCACAGTAATCCAAATTCATATTCAGGGGCCTGCCCTCTGTTCCTCCTCTGTGTCTTCTGCCAATTAATCTTATGTAAACACAAAAGCCCCATTTCTACCAAAGTCACATGTATTGTTTAATGCAGCCACAGGCTGTTTGAAGCACGGAGCCGTCCAGGACCTACCGCGTGTGTGTATCACAGCAACAGAAGTGAAAAGTGGTAAGAAAGAAAACAGGGCGGGAAGGCGGGATAGCACCCCATCTTCTCACACCCTAATCTCCCACCCCTGTGGGTGCACCCGCCTTCAGTCACCCCCATAATATGATTTCATTTCTCTTAGGTAAAGACCTAGAAGCAGAACTGCTCAACTGTCAGGGAGAGAGGTATGTTAACTTTCAAAGATACTGACAAACAGCTCTCCAGGGAAGCCAAACCACTTTGATCTTCACCAATGCTCGCTGTGTATCTATATACAGGCACGATGCATACTCATGTGTGTGCACACATGTACACACATGTACACTAACTGTGCAAACACAAATGTACGCATGCACATGCCTATATACACATGTACAAACGGGTGCAATACATATGTGTGCACATTTATACGTGTGTGTGTGTGTGCATGAGCGTGTGTGTGTATGACTTAAAATATTTGATACTGCCCTGACTGGTGTGACTCAGTTGGGAGTCAGCCCCCCGAGCAAAAGGTCACTGGTTCAATTCCCAGTGAGAGCATATGTTTAGGTTGTGGGTTTGATCTCTCATCGGGGCGTGCGTGAGAGGCAACAGATTGATTCACATTGATGTTTCTCTCCCTCTCTTTCTCTTTCCCTTCTCTCTCTCTAAAAATAAATAAATAAAATCTTTAAAAAATATTTGATACTAAATTATGCCTTTAAGAAGTAATACTAATGCAAACATCACAGTGGTTGCTTGCAGAGGCTTTTGTTTTGTTTTGCAAATGGAAGGGTTAAAATCCAGAATAACAAAAACACATTTTTACCTTTTCCAGAGTAGACTACTATGAGTGACATAGCTTTTCTCCTGAAGTCTAAAATCTCCATAAAGTGCCCCTGGTCAATCCTAGTCAGGGCACGTGCAAGAATCAACCAATGAATGCATAGATAAGTGGAACAACACATTTTTCTCTCTCCTCTCTTTCACTCCCTTTCTCTCTTTCTAAAATCAATCAATAAAAAAAAAAATTCTATAAAGTGATCTGTGCTTATAGGAAAAATACAGGAAACTAACTTACCACGCATTCTCGCCCAGTTCCAAAGCACTCTCTTCCTGACACAGTATTTGCTGCAATACTGATAATATGTGCTCCACAACTAAACATTAACTCACCAGTAAAGTATGGTTTAGTGAAAGATTGTTAAAGAGTGTAACTAATATTTTCCTTGGAAATCTACAAGATATAAAAGCAAATAGAACGCAGCCCACATACAGAGCAAAGAGTTAAGTACAGATTGGAGGAACTTAAATAAAATAAAATTGCAATTAAAATGTGCAAATATAAAATCACAATAATAATCAGCAAATATAAATATTTCAGAAGACATGTCAACCTATACTCTATGTACTAATGTTAAACACTCATTTGCAAAGACAACTTAAATGAATATTAAAGATAAAAATCTAGATAATAATAGAGACTTCTGGCCAAGATGGAGGCCTAGACAGACACGCTACATCTTCCTTCACAACTAAGAAGGAATACAACTACCTCAAAACTAGAGACAACCAGAAGTTCCAGAAAATTGAACTGCACGGAAGCCCAACAAACAAAGACATAATGAAGAAATACTCATCCAGACAGGTAGGAGGGGCAGAGCCCAGACAGAGAGGATGCAGTGTGGTGGCAGCAGCAGCAGCAGCAGCGGCAGGCTGGCAGAAAGCACAGTCACATGTTTTAAAAAATCAGGAGGGACACCTGGAGAGTGTTCCCAGCACCAGACCAGACCTCACAGCTCAGGGTTCCAGCACCAGGGGAAATCAAGCCTCATTGCTTCTAATTGTGCAAACCAGTGGGGTTTGGGGTGAAGGCAGGAACTGCTGGTCTCTCAGCAGAGTCAGCTTGTTTAAAGGGTCCCCATGGTCCTATAACTTCCACAGACTCACCCACTCTGGGAACGATCGCCAGGGCACAGCTAGAGAGGTGCCAGCCCCATATAGAAGTGGGAGAAGTGCCTGGAAAAGGAGTGAGTGCTGAGCAAGAGACATTGTTCCCTCTCACACCCCTCCCCTCCCTGCACCACAACATGGTGCAACAGGTTGCCCTGTACTGACAAATACCTAAGGCTCCGCCCCTTACAACATAACAGGCGCAACAGCTCTACCTAAGACACAGAGGCAAACAAACACAGGAGCCTGTCAAGATGAGGAGACAGAGAAGTATGGCCCAAAAGAGGGAACAGATCAAGGTTTCAGTGGGAGAACTAAGCGACGAGGAGATAACCAACCTAACAGACTTAGAGTTCAAAACACTGGTAATAAAGATGCTCACAGGCTTAACAGATATGCTTAAGTAGGGCAAATGCATAAGGGAAGAAGTGAAGGCTATGCTAAATGAAACGAGGAGAATCCACACAAAACCAATGGTGAAGGGAAGAAAACTGGTGTTGAAATCAATGATTTGGAACATAAGGAAGAAAAAAACAGTCAACCAGTACAGAATGAAGTAAGAAGAATTGAAAAAAGTGAATAGAGGCTTAGGAACCTCTGGGACAACTTTAAACATGGCAACATCTGAACCATAGGCGTGCCAGAAGGAGATGAGGAAGAGCAAGAAATAGAAAGCTTAAATGGAAAAAAAAAAATGAAGAAAAACTTCCTAAATTTGGCAAAGGAAATAGACATACAAGTCCAGGAAGCACAGAGAGTCCCAAACAAACTAGGCCCAAGGAGGACCACACCAAGGCACAACATAATTAAAATGCCAAAGGTGAAAGATAGAATCTTAAAAGCAACAAGAGAAAAGCAGACAGTTGCCTGCAAAGGGGTGCCTATAAGATTATCAGCTGATTTCTCAAAAGAAACTTTGCAGGCTAGAAGAGACTGGCAAGAAGTATTCAATGTGAAGAAAAGCAAGGACCTATAACCAAGATTACTCTATCTAGCAAAGCTATCATTTAGAATGGAAGGGCAGAGGAAGTGCTTCCCAGACAAGGTGAAGCTAAAGGAGTTCATCATCACCAAGCCATTATTATATGAAATGTCAAAGGGACTTACTTAAGAAAAAGGTCACAATTATGAACATTAAAATGAAAACAAACTCACAACTATCAACAACTGAATCTAAAAAATAAAAACAAAATCCAACTAAGCAAACCAGAATAGGAGCAGAATCATAGATATGGGGATCATTAGGAGGATTATCAGCTGGGAGGAGGAACGGGGAGTAATGGGGAAATGGTGCAGGGATTAAGAAGCATGATCAGTTGGTACAAAATAGACAAGGGGATGTCAAGAATAATATAGGAAAGGGTGAAGCCAAAGAACTTATATGCATGACCCATAGACATGAACTAAGGGGGGTGGGATTGCTGGAGGGAAGGGGGTAGTGGTGGAGGGGAGCAAAGGGAAAAAAATTGGGACTATTGTAACAACATAATCAATAAAGTATACTTTAAAAAGATAAAAATCTATTCTGAAATGCTAACTATAAAAATTTTGAACTTGAGGTCTGTGTGAGATTGTGTTGTGTGACTGTATGGGTGTTCGTGTTTGTGTGTGTATTTGTGAGCGATGGGGCTGCATAGAAAAAAATATTTTCTTGTTTCAACTGATGTTTTCTATGAGAAAGGCTTCCTATGAACAGGGCCCCCAATTCTGAATGCAGAACTGAGCAGATTTTATTATGGGTCGTGAGAGCCCCACCATTTACTCTGATCTTAAAACGTGCTACACATGTGTTCTTCCTATTTAGAAATGGGGAAATCAAGGATATTCTGGCCCTTTCTAATGCAATAGAGATATTTGGGACCAAGCAGCTAATAGTTTATGAGAAAGAACCTCAAGCCTCCACATCAGGACAAAATTAGGGAGGTTCCTAAGAGTTAATGCTTCTGAAGAATAGTGCTTAAATTCTTTTCTTGCTATTGTACCCCGAGAACCCAATGTCACACTGATTCCTTACAGAATCTGAAACTGTCCCAAGTTTGTTAACAAAAAAGAAATTTGCCAACCACAAGTTACCCAAAGTTGTGATAAGATATGAAAGACAAATGCCTATAAAGTCATCTCAGGTTTTTGGTAAAATGTCTTTCCTTACCCCTATATCAGAAAAAGATCTTCAATAGCATAAAGATGTCAAGAAATTTTTAATCTAGGATGAAGCTGTTCATTGGATGGGTATCCAAAAGTAAATGTATTAAGCTGCTAAAAAAAAACCTGTGAACTTTAAATGAATTAAAAACAATAACCATAGAAAATATGCTATTCTCTTTAAAAAAAAAAAAACCCAAACCTTTATTCTAAAACCTTCCATTTCTGAACTTCTATTTTCCCTTTCTTAACCATAAGTAACACATATTCTAAACCTTTTCTAAAAGAACTTCAAATCGAAATACAATTAATTGAAAAAAGTGCTTCTGCCAGATCGCACAATGTGTTTTCACAGTGTCTGCTGCTGTGAATGCAGCAGACAAAGGCATCTGTCTGTCTGGATTCTGAGCCCACCTGACGTCAACATCGATGTCCTAAGAATAAGACTACGTTGTGTAATGACACAATGACAATGTCACAGTCTTGTCCATTCAGTTCAACTCTTAAAGAAGTTACTAAAGACTAACCTGCAAAGATTGAGTAGTTATCTGACAACCACCCAGAACAGTCATATGTCCTATTTACATATACAGAATCATCACTTAATTTCATATTCAAAAGGAAGAACCAATTTAGAGCATATGACTACTATTCCAAAACCTTCTAAACTTCCTACTTTGCATCCTAATTGAACCCAACCACAGGAAAAAATATATTGCAAGAATATTTCATCTGTTACAAGAAAAAAATAGCAATTGACTTATTATCTTCCGGAAACTATTGTTTCGCAAGATCAAAAACTTCTATTTTTGGAAAACATTCCTGGACCAAAAGGGCAAGCCAGAACATTATCCCCAAGGTGTGTCCTGAACAGGTGCCTTTGGTTCTCTTTGGCCTGACCCTAAGGGCGCGTCCTTGTAGATTATAAAAGAGCTCCTTCAGCTGGGCCATGGGATAAAGTTAACAATCCTTTTTGCAAGGCCATGCAAATGTGAAGGATTATTAACAGAAGCAATATGTACAGCTGTTATCTAGTGGAGCACTCTTTTACATCAACTTAAAAGGAAGAGAAATGGAAGTCATACGTGGAATATGGTGCCATTCTCTGTCTAGTTCTGAGGGGACTGTAATGACTGAAATGGTCACTGCTGGTACCTGCTCTTCTAAAGAACCAGAAGAGACTAAGAAAAATGTGCAGCACGGGGGCCCCCAGGCCCCCGATATATGCAAACCCAGTTTAGTATTTAAAGTTTGTAAAATACACTCAGACTTGATGCTTTGGATGCCGGGCCAGTTAAAATTTTAAATTCCCCTGAAAACCTGGTCATCAGAGAAATTCTGTTCAAAGTGTATTACATGCTCAGAGAACACATGAAACCACAAGAACAAGAGGCGATGCTCACAGCATGAAAACAGCGTAGTACTGACGTGTGTTAAAAAACAGAACCTGCAGTGAGCAGGAGGCAGGGCTCCCTTCGCTTTATTTGTGACAAGAAGCCAGTCGGGGCTCTGTTTTTGAGCAATGTTCTTTGTACAGGATCTTCTGGGGCCATTGCGCATTGCCCCACAAGCCACCCTTTATTCCTGTGGGTAGACACGTGCCACCACAATGATGAGACATGGTCAATGTTGGTTTGTCAGAAAGTGACGTCACCATTTTCTCCATCCCAGAAAAGCGAGGGCTTTTAAAAAGTTCTTAACTCAGTGATGTTTGTGAACTTCATCACCAAACAGAGTACAATGGTCAATAAATTCTAGAAAATCTCTACACACTTAAGTCATGCTTCATGGAGGTAAAATGATTTGGATTTTCTAAGCCACTAGACTTCAGCCACACACACACATACACACCCAGACCCTTAACTAGAATATGCACAATAACCCCTGAGGGTGTACAGCCTACATGTGGAGACCCTGAGGCTGAGAGCCAGGGAAGAGGAAGTGTCTGGAAAAATGTCAGGGGACCCGGGCCGGCTGAGGAGTGAGCTCGTGTGTTTACAACGTGAAAGGTTATTAGACATCAGGCTATAATCAGCTCTTCATCCTTTGTTGCTGTTGTTCTGTTACGGCAGATTCAGCGAGAATAAACCATTTGGAGACAGTGGATAAGGAAAGCAAAGGGTTTATTGCCAGCAGCCGGGCCGAGACCAAGTCTCCAAAATGGCGCCGACCCCGAATGGGGTTTAGGGCAGGGTTTACATGGCGGGAAAGCAACCCTGGCAGGAAGTGGGGGTGGGCAGCTGCAGGTGGGTGTGTATTTGACATCTGGCAGCAACAGGGACAAGGTTTACGGGGTTATCTTCAGTCGTAGTCAGCTGCTTAGCCAGATTCTCTGCAGGACAGACAGCTCTGCAAAAAGGCCGGATTCTCTGCAAGAGAAAAGCCTCAAAGAGGCAATTACTTAATGCTAGCAGCAGACATTGGCAAATTTTTACGGGCCTTAGGCAATGGGACCCTTAGGGGATGACTGGAATTCCTTACAAGGAATGGCTGCAGCCCCTACAGTTCCCCATGAGCAGAACAAGAGGAAACCATCCCACACAAGGGTGCTTCTGGATGGGACACTTTGAAGGTTGTCGCTGTGAAATGTCTTCCACTTGCTCCATTCATAATAAAATAAACCATGCCTCGGGGACTTACACTATGTCTCGGTCCTTGGTTTGGAATAATGGCACCAAATCGTGGCTAAGGGCTATAAAATGTGAGTTGGTCCGACTTGAAGAAAAAGAAGCTTGGCTCAGCTGAATCACTGGAGCCCGGAATGAGCTGTCCCCCTGGCCCCCAGCGGATGTTCGCATAGCAGCCTGCCCTGCCAAGAAGAGGTGCCAACGAGCCTCGCAGAGTCAGAGTCTGCGGCTGGTGAATAATCGCCTTAATTATTTAGGCTTTGACGCCACTTGAAGGCAGGTATGGGGTGGGGGTTAATTACAGCCAGAGTGGGAGGCTGGCTTATGGGAGCCACACAGAACACAGTTAGGAGACAGTCGAGGCATTTAGTTTTGTTGTTGTTGCCTTTTAAGTTAAAAAAACAAAAACAAAAAACAGGTCTCTGGTTAAAAAAAAAAAAAAAAAGAACCGTTTCCACATTTTTTGGTGCCACATTTAAACACTGGTTATTTCGGGGACATTTCTGCCGAATCCTGGTGAAGTGCTCTCAAGCAGGAGACTCAGAATACACTTAGTCTGGCTGTCGACCAGACTTGTGTGGCCCAAGCAGGGGGCTAGAAACTCCTCAGAAGTCACAATTTTGCTAAAAGTACTCACACTGTTCTCAACACAAGACACCCAGGTCCACAAACATGACATCACAGATTCATTACAACAGTGTTTTGTCATGAGCCCCACTCATGGGCAGCGGGGCTCCCCTTTTGTTGAGAGACCTCATGTCATCTTCCAATGAGATGACAGTCACCTCCCAATGAGGTGACAGCTCTCCGTCTCAGGGCTCGCTGGGGGATTGGCCGAGGTGATGTTTGTGGGTGGAGGCCCAGCTGCAGCCATTACTCTTCTTACTCTAACCTGATATAAGCTGGACATTTAAGGATGATTTGTTTCTGTTCTAGATTCTTCCTGCCGCTTACGAGACATACGTAAGAGCTGAAAAGATCTAGTCACACACATTTCAGCTCTCAGATTCCAAAGATCTAGCACAATCAATGTCCAAACTACCAGAAAGATAACCAAGTGCAGTAAAGAAAGATCTCTTCTAGGGACAGCAGGGTACTACGAACATGAGGCATGGGTAACTTTTGTTGCGATGGTATTGTTTGGAAATTTCCATTGTTCCTTTCTCTCATCCATCAAGACTCTTTAAGAGCCTGGCACAGGGAAGATTCTGGAAAGTAGTGTAGGAAAGATTGGGATGTTTGGGGGTGATCACACTGGATCAGAACTTTCAAATGTCTCCTGAAGAATTAGAAATTTTGAGTGATAGTTCCAATTGGATAGAACAAATTGGGGGCTTTTTTTTTTCCTTTATTGCTTCAAAGCTTTGAAAGTCAAGGAAGCATGTTTCCCCCAACATTTAGGATTAACATAAAAGGCGGTGGGAGCTCTTCCTTTCCACTGTGTATCCGAGACAGGTAAAGTCTTTTTTCTTATTTCCCAGAACCATGATCTCAGATTTTATGTTTTGCTCTTAGAACACAACATGAATAATTCTCACCGCCTCGATACCTTACGATACTTATTACATGGAAAACACAAACCACACTTGAAATGGCCTGGCATTGGCTACCAGGCAGGTCCACGATTATTCCCCAGATAAATCTATACACCGACCCTCCAGGCTAGTCACCGTACTCCTGGGCGTTTATCCTACAGAAAGGAAAACTTACCTCCCCACACATATTAATACACCAGTTTTCATAGCAGCTGTTACTCATGATAGCCCTGAACTGGAAACAACCCAAGAATTCCTTCGGTGGGTGAAGGGTTAAACAGACTGTGGTCCATCCACACAATACACAGCAATGAAAAGGAACCAACAACTTGGGTAGATCTCAAGGGTGTTCTGTGCAGTGAAAAAAAGCCAGTCTTAAAAAATGACATACAGTAGTCCCTCACTTATCGTGGGTATTACATTCCAGACCCCGCCGCAAAGTAGGAACCTTACATTTATTCTACACTCTTAAATCTACATAACTTTAACAGCATACATATACAGTACCGCAAAATCCCGCGATATAGCGAAAAATCTGCGATAAATAATTAAATATAATAGTTTTAAAAATCCCACGATACAGTGTGGCCGCGATAAGTGAACCGCGACATAGTGAGGGACGACTGTACTTAGTATACTGACTAGAGTGGTAGATACACACACCAACACCAGTGATGAACTTATACAGCGTCTAACACACAGACAGATACACACACACACGCACACACACACACAGCCCCTTATGCCGCTGTCACAGAATACATAGATGGGGTGACTTATTAAAAAAAAAAATCACCCAAATATATGTTTTCAGTTTGGTAGGCTGGAAGTCCAAGATCAAAGTGTTGGCAGATGGTGTGTCTGGTGAGGGTCCACTTTCTCGCTGTCCTAACGGGCGGGGCGGGGGACAGGGAGCTCTCCGGGGTGTCCTTCATAAGAACACTGACCCCTTATGTGAGGGTCGCCTTCGTGACCTACCCATCTCCCAAAGGCCCCATTTTTGTGGGCAAAGCTCAGGAGGGGAGAGAAGCTCTGGAGCTCAGGCCATGCTCCGGATTGTCACACAAGGGGACGACTCAGCAGCATTCCGGAGGAGTGACCGTCCCCCGAGAGGAACAGGTCTAATTCAGCCAGTGCGAGATCCCGGTCCTCCATCCTCCCTCTTTCCGGGGAAGTGTGCTGGGCTGGGCTCTCTGTGAAGACACGGGTGGGTCTACGTCCTGTGGAAAGGACACCTTCCCCTGTGGGTCTCCTGTTTCCGGAGCAACCGTCCACGGGGAAAGAGCAGGTCGCGTGGCTCCAAGGCAGTGCCGATGCGGAGGGCCCGCCACGGGCACCGGGGACTGCGGGGCCCAGGGAAGCCTCCCACGGGGAGCAGGGGTGAGCGGGACGGCTGGTCCCAGCCGGCTCGTTGTCTGGGCAGCTATGGCCACGTCTGGATAACTGTGCTGCGTCCCCAAGCGAGTATGCCCCTTCACCCCTGTCACTGCAAAGCAAGGGCCCCTTTGATACTGATGCACTCAAGACACATAAAAACTGAGGAGAGGAAGAGGCTGGGGGCCCCGCCATCTCTCCCTTCCTGTTTTTAATGAGCGTGAAAGGACTGCTCACCGGTGGGTGCACCGCACAGCTGTCAGAGAGCAAGTTGCTCCGTGGGGATCCCTCCTCACCGAGAAGCACAGGGTGTGGAGGAACCCAGTGTGGGTGGACAGCGCTCGCTGCCGCCACTTCCTGTGGATACTCTGAGCGGCTGGCCGCACGCGCCCATGGGGAGGTGCTCGCCATTTGCTGAACGTTAAATGAAGGAACCCTTCGCTGGCCAAATCAGCCGCGCCCCGATGCTCTGGAAGGTACGGTAAGTGTCTCAGAGTTCAAATCCTTATCAGGTTGGATGACATTTCAGGTGCCTCAGAACTAACTTTAAACTAACCATCCCTGACAAATCAGAACATATCATTTAATATTTGGCCAGTAAGGGATCACTTCAGATCGCCGGCCCAAAGAAATGCCTGGATTAACTTTTCTCCTCTGCCTACTCATATTTTTTAGTGTCTGTTCTCTTTTTTTAAAAATTTTTAATTTTATCCTCACCCGAGGACGTGCTTATCGATTTTAGAGAGGGGAAGGGAGGGAGAGAAACATTGGTTGGTTGGCACTCGTACGCACCCTGACCCGGGACCGACCTTGCAACCTAGGCATGTGCCCTGACTGGAGATCAAACCTCTGAGACCTTACTGAACATTTCAAGTAATCCAAATGTTTGATGGGTTCCAGATTGCAGAGAAATCAAAATGTCATCGTTGGCGACAGGAAATATAACTGTTCTTGAAATACATAAAATACATCAACTACTTGGAAAAGGCAGTTTGAGAATGGGCCAGCGATTGAAAAACACAGGTCACAGCACCTTTTATTTGTCATTAAACAAACTGATGGGATACGAAATACATTCAACTTCTCCAGTCTCAATGCCTTTCAAAATCCAGTGGCAAAGTCACCAACTCACTGCCTCGAGCTGGGAAGCCATGAACTTTACGCCTTTGGACACTGTCGCTGGGAAAAAAATGTGCTCAATCCACGAATCTGCCTCCCACACCCAGATTCCCCAAAGCAGTTTCCCGTGAGACACAGTGAGGTGGTCCCTGGCCCAGAGAACACAGCCCATGGGACAGTCCCCTCCTGACTGCGGAGCTCAGAATTCAGGCGTCTGGACTGGGGTCCAGCTCAGCAGGCTTCACACCGTCTGCAGCCCAGAACTACACAACATTACGGATTCACAGGCCCAATATAAATTCTCATGATTTATTAATTCAGAATAATCAAGATGGATTCACAGAGCCCGGTGGCCACAAAGGCTTGATCTAATGTCCTCTTATGGGCCCAGCTGTGCATCTGGGATCAGTTAAAAAATTAAACATGTCCATCAGTAAAGAGTGATGCAGGCACAGGGCCACCTGCAGCCGATGACTCTGGGCTGATGACCTGGTTTTCTGCTCCCAGTTTCTCAAGGGCACGTTCAGAGCAACTGTCTTAAGACAACCAGAGCCCATTTTGCCTGACATCGTCACCCTCATAAGGCCAACCACGTCTGCAGAAAACTCAGGAGTAAATTTCATTTTTATTTGGAGCGCTCACCTATTTAACAAGAAGTATTATTATGCACCTGTTATCTAAATAAACAGTGGTAGCACACCAGGCCACACAACCTAAATTAGGTTCTTTAAAAAACATCTGATGCATTCTTACTCTCGGCACAAAAAACAACTTCTTTAAAAAAAATAAAACTGTGATTTAAAAGGCCTTTGTTTCATAGGGAAGGATAGGGATAAATGATAGGTGTTTAATCATGTTTGGCTTTTTTTAGTTAGTCATCCGCCCTTTATGTTCTGCAGATGCAAAAGAAATGGTCAGTGGTTAAAAAAAAATATATCTCAGGAGCCCTGGCATTCTGGATGATTCCATGGATTCCTGGACCCCTTCTCTTTCGAGAATGGAGACAATATTTTAGAAAAATCTACCACCCCTCACCAGAATCCCTTCGATGAAACTATTATGTAAAAAGCAGTTAATTATGTACATAAATAACATAAAAATAATTATCATAAATTAAAAAGTCGAACAATCTCCCACAGTCCATTCATCTGAGGGGAGAGCTGTGAGCGTCAGCGAGCCGTGTGGGCGGCGGGCCCTTGGACGGACCCCCTCCCTTCACAAAGGTGTGTATTGCACAAAACAGATTCCAGCCCCGCCCTCCGAGTCTTCCCATCTGGAAGAAAGTGAAGGGCTGAGCACATCCATCTTGCATAACAAACTGTCCTCGGCCTCCCTGGCCATGTCGGGTCACTCCGGCCTCGTTTACCCACCATGGCCTCACCCTCAGGACTTCCCAACGGTCTCCCACATCGCAGCGGGCCTGCGGACGAAGAGTGATCAAGGACGACATAAGGCAAATTTACCTCTTCATCTCGGACAGCGTGAACAGAAATATGAGGGGAGCAGGAATCCAATGTCCCTCTGTTTCCCCGGCTGAGCAGCAGGAGGCTGGCTGGCTGCTGGCGCGTGTCCGCCTCACCCACCCGCTCTGAGGTGGGCGCACACGTGACGGGCGTCTCCCCGGGACGCAGAGCTGGTTGTCACTCGGCACATTCATCAGGGGTGTCAATGATGTCATTATTGCCCGGCAGGACAGAGCAGTGTCACATTAGTTCAGAAGAACGAGGCTTTCTAGGCTTATTCAACATTGTTACAGAAAATTGGTCTTGAACCACATCAACATTTGGAACTAAAGTTAAGACAGAAAGAAACATGAACTTCTTGCCTCTTCTTCAGTTCAGGGGACTCTGGCTGAGCCTCAGTCATGACGAATACACGCGATGGCAGGGAGTCCACAGCCAAAGGGGCCACCAGCGGGGACAGCACAAGGCTTCCTTGTTGCACACAAGTGTGTGCCCCTCTGCCCTGGGGCCGCTGTACAGAACTGGACACAGACTTCGTCCTACAGTGCAAATGACTTCAGCGCATCAAAAAATAAAAACAACATGGCCACTACGAGTCTTGAATACATAATATATGCTTGAAATAAAATCTTTCAAAAAGTGAAAAAATGATCCTGAAAATCAATCCATGCATTAAATTACTAAGAGACCGTCGGGCCTGCATCAGCGACCCCACACACCACCTTGCCTGTAATGAGCTCGAGGCCAGAGGATCCCATCTTCTTACACGTGGTGTCAAAGTTGTGAAACAAATTCCACTCAACTTAGACTTCAAAGAAGAGACTCGATGTTATTTGAACTTCCACCTGCTCGCTTGCAAAAAATACCCAGAAGCGAGGAGAAAGCTGCATGTCACAGCGGCTGGTTGCCACGTGCGAAGACTCTCTCTGTTTTGATGCAGTGACTGAGCTCTAAAGGAAAAATATGCTCCTAATAACATAACACTTGCCTCTTGTGATCCTGCTTCTCTTTAGGTGTCACCGTCCTGAGCCCGTGCCCACCAGACCCAGGGCTGCTGGGAAGGCTGGGGGCATGGCCACGGCCACAGCCATGGCCACTGCCCGGCCTGGCCTGGCGGGGACGGTGCCTGTCACCTGCTCGCGCCTACGGCCGGCCTGCCAGGGCTCACCTCCCGAGTCAAGCTGGCAGACCATAATGGTTGCTGAGGGATTTGGAGATAATTCTGCAGAAGCTAAGTCAACCTTACTTACACTGCCATGTATGATTTTTCTGCTGTTTGGTATCCAGCAAACAAACCTCACCCATAAGCAGGGGACCCTGTCTGAGGTCCCCTTTGCGAGTCGTCTGCCAGGTGCCTCAGTAGCTGTACATCTGCTGTTGCTGCTCAGCCTGCACCTGGGGCGTTGCCGCCTGCGGGGCAGGGGGCTGGGGCTGCGGGGCCGGCAGCACGTCCGTCTGGGGCACGGCCCGCCACGTGAGCGGGTGCTGGTCACTGAGCTGGCTCCCCAGGGGTGTGATTGAGTTGACCAGGGTGGTCAGATTGATGAAGTGGGCCACGGACTGCGGGTTAGACGTTTCCGGCTGGGGGTGCAGCTGGAGGTCGTTCTGGCGGTTGTGCAACATGGCGGAGCCACTGACGGTGTCAAAGGTCACGGTCAGGATCGAGTTGTCCAACTGCAGCTGACGTTCCGGTGTGGTTAGGTGTCCAACAGCCACCGGCTGGAGGTTGGTAAACTGAGTCCCGGCTGCCGTGGTGATGGGCGTCATGGTGATGTTGGTCAAGCCGACTGAGCTCGATGGAGTGGTCACATTTGGGTCACCGAGAGTCACCACCACCTGGAAGAGCGACAGACAATGCAAAACAGTTAGTTTCTGTAAAATGGAGAGTGACAGATAGAGGCGGTGCTGTCACGCTGGAATAAATGTGGGTCCAAAGGGGAGAGGCAGACCACCTCTGGGTGAAAGATTAAGTCAGTTCATTTTGTCCTGAAACAATAACTCAAGTGGAAAAAGAGAAACAAGATACAGACATACTCATGGAGGCCACTGGGTGGAGCTGAGAAACACACGATCTCACTGGCCAGAAAACAATAGAGAAGCGTAATAATGAGAAAGACAGGAAGTATAATCTTCACTGTATGCTCACGCTTCCAAAGTGCCTTGTGGTTGGTCAATGACAGGCGCGACCAGAAAGCTAAAAGGGCGAAGAACACATTGGTGGTGCTAACAGATAATAAACAGCAAAGAAAGCAGCTTGCTTTCTCACGTAGCGGGACGGGAGGCCAAGTCAACGCAGATGTCTGTGCAGCATCAGACACACATCTGGGGGCCTCGCACCAAAGGGAGGGAGCCTGAGCCGGCTGGAAGGCTCCATTAAGGGGAGCAGACTGGCTGGCCACGTGCATCCTCCCCTTCCTCCAGCCCCCTGGACAGTTCCTTTGGTTTGCTGGGTCCGCTCTCCCTGATGGTCAGTGGGTGCATTGGGACCCCATCCACCATGAAGGGACGCACTTAGGCTGTTTACAATCTCCGGATTCCCAGCCAGGGAGGCAGCTCTCCTGAACACCCAGAAGGTCATGCTGCTATTCACCGTGACAAGTGTGATGTCTAGGTCTACAGCGGGAAACGCTTAGGTGGGAGAGGGCGCAAGTGAAAAACGGGATGTTTGCAGACGGCTCCTGCAGGCGTGTTAGACAGGGACAGGAGCGGGTACACAGGGGCTCCCGCGCCAGGGGCGTGTCCCACACAGTGACAGGGCCCTGACCGCAGCACAGGAAACAGCGACCTGCTGGATGCTCTGCACGGCAGAGTCGGTCTCGTCGCCCACGCCGCCCGTGAACGCGGGCTCCTTCTCCGAGTACTCGCTGAAGGCCGCGTCCTCTGGCACCGGTGCCCCCGCCGCCTCCTCCTCCGGTTTCTGTTTCCTCTTGTGACTTCTCCTGGTGGCTTTCACAGGCTTCCCTTCTGCCAAATCTTCCTGCTCCAGACCCAGTTCAGGCTGCAGGGAAAGAATCGGGTCAACGGGGCCATGGCCCCATAGTGGCCGTCGTGGTCCCAGCATGGACCCTGGACACACTCCAGGGTCAGCGGCGAGGCTCTTGGGTCACCAAGCCGCCCCAGGACACAGAGTGACCACAGCTTATCTGCTTACTTGCATTTCTAAAGACTGAGGCAAGTTTCAGGGGGTTTTGCTAAATGAAGCAAACTACTCACAAATCGTATTTTTAAAAGCTATATTTTGTGCTGAAATATAAACAAAAATATAAAAAACAAAAATTTTAAGGCACCATTTCAACACCGATGAGCTCAGCCTGAGGCTAAAAATGCTTTCACATCAGCCTCTCATCCCCAGAACCAATCTTGGATCAAAACGGGTCTGACCACAAAAACTAGACAGTCATCTCCTTTGGGGACAGCAAACAGGGCACAGCCATGATGGCGACCCAAATGGTACCCCACACGCTTCTCTGGGAGCTGGTACACCGTGGCCGGTCTTCTGACCCCTGCTGGGCTCACTCAGAGTCACAGAAGCCACTGGGCAGCGGTGGCCAGCAAGGCACTCCCCTCTGGCCACCCACCGACCTCCTGGACCTCTGGTGCCACACCCTGGGACTTGGTGCAGCCCAGTGGCAGCCTGCCAGGGCATGTCATCCCAGGGCTGCCTGTGTCACGGCCGGCCGTGGCCTCTGGGGTATCACCGGCATTGTCACGCTCACACGGCACAACCTGGCACCTGGCACTGTGCTCAAGACGCCATTTCAAGAGAAAGAGGTATAAATGCGATCTTAAAGTAGCTCAGAGTGTGACATGTTCTCTTTATTATAAAAGGAAATTTTTGTAAAAATACTGACTAAAAGTTCCCTTAAAAAGTAAGTTCATCTAATACAGTTAGAGTGAATTTTCTTATCAATCTAATTATGCTAAGTTTTTCTGAAACCATCTGCGAGGGGTGATTTTAAGGGTCTGCTTGGCTGGGCTAGGGTGCGACCTGTTGGGTCGAACACCAGTCTAGAAGTTGTCGTGAGGTATTTTATAGGTGAGATTAACGTTTATGTCAGCTGACACCGAGTAAAGCAGATTGCCCTCCGTCGGGGGGTGGGCCTTATCCAATCAGGTAAGGGCCCTCCGAGAAAAGACTGAGGTCCCTGGAGGGAAGGGGAACTCTGTTGCCATTGGCCTGCAGACTTGACTGTGACATCAGCTATTCCCTGGGTCTCCAGCCAGTCCTCTGCCCTGCACATTTTAAACTTACCAGCCTCCATGTCACATAAGCTGGTTCCTTCAAGTTCTAGAAACTTACAGAAATTAAAAGGCTCTTGGGGAGAAGATGGACCAAAAGGACGGAGTGGGAAACACAGGTGAGATGATGAGAGGCATGAACCCTGGGGCTTCCCAAATGCTCCCACCACCTGTCTGCATCCTGGAGGCCCCACCCTGCAGGAGTCTTCGCACCCAGAAGTCCCCGTGGGACGCCCACCCTGCAGGCTGCTCTGTGCTCACCTGCACAATGCCGATGGAGGAGGCGTCAATGGTGGTGGTCTCTGGGAGGTGGTCCAGGTCATCGATCCTCACGGCCAGGACCTAGGGGAGAGCACGGGGCAGTGAGCTGGGGACGGTTCTCCGTAGTCCCTCATGGGCATCCCCTGTGTTCCTGAGCCTGCTCCACTCAGGACTGACCTGGGAACCTTACTTCTGGATTCCCACCCAGGCCTGCGCACCCCTCACACCATGCGCCCTCATTGCAAGCGTCTGCAATGCTTTTGCACGTGCAGGGTGTCCCCCCGAATCTGCCTGGGCATCACTTCATGCCCACCTACCAGAGCCCAAGCAGGGCACACTGTGTTTCCTCCCCTCTTTGCCCACACTAATGTGTTTTCAGGAAGCAAAATTTCAGTGAATCTTGTTTTCAGATCAGCATCCCACAAGGAATCACCAAAAATGAGACCTTTATACCTTAAACACTTTACTCTTTAACTTGCCCCGTGGTTGGGTACTCTCACCCCCACCCCACCTCTGGAGCCACCCCACCCGGCCCCGAGGGCACAGATGTCACACTGTGCCTCCCACCGGTCACCAGAACCTGCCCTGAGTCTCGTCCCTGCTACTGTGATTAGTTAAGTGAATCAAAAGCATAAGGGAGACCATGGAACAGGCATGCAGAGAGGATGAACACTAAAAAGGCACAATGAAGGCGAGTTGCTAAAGAAAAGGGAAATCAGCTGTGAAAAAGTGTACAGGATGAGGGAAAACTGTAGAAGTCTGTCCGTAGGGGTTCTTCATCCAAACAGCTTTGCTAGTACCGACATTTCTGCTCAACTAAAGCAAACACCGCTGGGAAATTATGGACTATGCATCGTGGGCGTGGCCTCCTTAGGAAAGGCAGTAGGGAAATGCAGCTTCGCACTGATGGGCTGGGGCCGTCTCTGACAGGACTGCAAACAGAGGGGCGTGGATGTTTCCAGTTCACATAAATCCTGACGGTGGCACTGAGGACCCAAGTGTGACTGGAATGCTGCAAAACTGACGAAAAGCAGCCAGATGCCACTGACGTGCTTCCTACCACTGTCGCCGCCACCAGCATCAGCACCATGACCATGCCCATGACCATGACAACCCGCCATCACCAACACCAATGCCCTGGTCACACAGCCCAGAAGCTGACGCCGACAGAAGAACGACCACAGACACAGGCATTGGCTTTGCTCTTATTAGGAGATGAGACCAGAAATGAAAAATGCTTTTTGTGTTTTGATTTTTTAAATGTAGCACTCATTCAACCAGGAAGATCACACCATGAAGCCATTCCACCGTATCAATTCTGAAAGACCCCAAATAATGTGGATGTAGCTCATGCCCAACATCTGAACATGTCAGTCTGCCTCCAACACCCCCAACCCCGGGCCTACGCACAGCCAAGAGACGGGCTGTGAGGTCCATTGACCCTGTCACCCAGCCGGGCCTCACTCCACAGCAGAGCCCCTCTGAGTCCCTGCCTGCCCTGCCCGCTGTCACATTCTCTGCCTGATGTCACCTCTTCCACATCACCTGCTCTTCCCTGTAATTACGTAGTCACGTGCCTGCTTCCGTGTTCCCTTTGTCTCCCACCCAGGACTGTCACCTCCAGGAGGGCGGGGCTCGCCCTGGTTGGCTGGCTCCACAGTGCTCACCACTAGCAGGCGCTTACTCTGTATTTGTCTGAACCAATATAGAAGGACAGCGAAACGACCTGAAGGGCCGGCCCAGAGAGAACAGCCTGACGGCTGGAGAGAAAAGGGGCTGAGAACAGAGCTGACGACCGAAGAGCCACTTTCTCTACCCTTCATCTGCCAGTCGCCCCCTTCCAGTAGCCAGGTCTGCCCGGCGTGGGCATGCTGGGGCGTGGGGGATGGGAACACACTGCCCCCACCTGAGATGCAGCCACAGAAGGGGATCCTGCGGAGTGATCAATCAGGAAGTGATCGTTACCCCCAGCAAGAGGATTCGCTGGGTGAAGATGTCTGCTGAGTCCCTCTGTCCACTCAGCAACGCACAGCCGGTTGGCAAACACGGACTTGCACACGCTTGTTAATACCCGGAACTGCAGACCCATGAAGTAACAGAAAGGTTCCGACTCCACACTCCTCGGGCGCCCACTGGGTGAGTCTGCAAGGCCTGCTCTGAGCCCTGGGCCGCTGTCAGCTTCAGGGAGGGTCCCGAAAACACTGGCTGGGGGAGGTCTGGGGGAACCCCAGCTCCACGTATCGGAGTATGCGGGCCGGGCCCCCAGAGGACTGGAGAGCTGGTGACCCGCTGCACTGCTGGAGTGGGCTCCAGGAGGAAGAGCTGCACGCATCCCCCCACGTCAGGGCAGGCCGTGCTTTTATAACGGCAAAAGAACTTATGCTCATGAGAGGAAATTCCTCAGCGTGGAGCCAAGGATGAAGAAATGACCCGTAACTTCACCCCTAGGAGAAAACCGCCGCATACTGTTTTCTCGCTTTCTTTCCTCACCTGTCTCATCTACGTTGTGAAGGCAAGCGTGGCAGGCACCTAGGCAGCGGTGTGGTGTTTGCTGTATGTACTCACACAGAGCATCCTGCTTTTTTTTACAAGGAGCGTTCCACAATTTTATTTAGAAATCTGTTTAGAGAGTCAGGCACATTGCTAAGCCATCACTAATTTAACCCATTCCCCTT
Source organism: Furipterus horrens (assembly GCF_987537825.1). Lineage (NCBI taxonomy): Eukaryota > Metazoa > Chordata > Mammalia > Chiroptera > Furipteridae > Furipterus > Furipterus horrens. The sequence continues at coordinate 7,797,735 of NW_028327171.1, forward strand.
GCTTGGCATTGAGGCGTCCAAAGAATCATTCCTAAAGCACTGGAAAGCCCTCACGCTGCCCTCTGGAGGACACCCACGGCAGAGGCCACTTTGAACCTAAAAACCTCCTGCTCAGTCCGCGGATGGGGGCGGCGCCTGCTACATTAGCGTCTGCATTTCTGGGACTCAGTGAGGGCGAGAGCTCTTTCCTGAGCTTTAACCACACGTGTTTCTTCCCACAAACTGCCTCGCGCGCATACACTGCATTCCTCATGTTCTTCTCACTGAATGCTCATCACCTCTAATAACAGAGGCGGTACCTGCGGACGACAGTAATATCTTACACACGTTTGCCAGTTTGCCCTTTGCATGTTCCTTTAACTGCATCAGTTCTAAGTGTGATGCTGTTTATGGAGTCAAATCTACTGATGTTTTTGTTCACGATGCCTTTCGTGGCTTTTACGCTTGGAGAGTCTTTCCCTTTCGGTGGTCGGAGAGCTATTTACCTGCATTTCCTTCTAGTTTTATTTTTCAGTTTGCTTCTTTTTAAAGCACAGTGAAGTATTTAATGCCCCAGGACCTTCCTTTAGATCAAGCTTCCAGGCAAGCCGTGGTCTTCTTGCCTCTACAATTTCTCCCTCTGGGCTCTCAATGCCACCCTGTGATAGGCCCCCCCAACACCACCTGGACACTCCCCGTTCTGCACACTTTATTAGCCACTCCAAAGGAAAGAACGGAGGCAAGGGGGCAGGGTTGCATTTCCATCTTGCGGTAAGTCCCGGGGAAATTAACTTATAGCCTTAGCAAGTAACAGACGAGGCTCTTCTGTTCATGCGCTCAGTGCCTCCCTCCTACGTGTGGACCTTGCAATTCAGAGGGACGTAAGACCCGGGCCCTGCCTCGAGGAATTCCAGGTCTGCAAAGGGAGACGCGTCCGAGAGCCAAGGCGTGGTGTCTCAGGGCCGCAGAGGCGCACCCGAGTGGAGGGCAGCAGGACCAGGCCGGGGTGGGGTGGGGGCAGGGAGAAGGACGCTCACCTCTGGGTGCTTGCGTCGCATGTGCCTGCTCATGGAGGCCCTGGTGGACACCTTGGTCCCGCACAGCTGGCAGCTCTGCGCCTCGACCTTGTCGTGGGTCAGCTGCACGTGCTTCTGCAGCATGTACTCGGTGACGTATTTCTTGTCACACACGGAACACGTCCACTGCTTGCCCACTTCACACAGACACACACACACACACACACACACACACACACACGAGGAGGAAAAGACAAGCACAGGTGATGAGCGAGGTTGTCCCACGGCCTGCAGGACAGGTGGGGAGGGTGCTTCATCCTGTGTACGTGCTGCCAGGACCATCCCCCGGGTCAGCCTGGGACGGGCACGAGAGTGGTCTCCCTCCCTCACTGAGTGTGGAGCCACGTCATTGCTCTGATATTTGAAAATTCAAGAAAAGATATCTGAAAGTTGTATTGAGCTGATTTTTAGGGGGCAGTGGGCTACCACGGAGGCAGGATGACACCAAACACTCCAAAAGAGTCTACATTACAGCGGCACCCAACCGTCGCCCCCTCCCTGCGCCAGGACTGTGGTATGCGGCCAGCCACTCCTGCAGGCTTCCCCCTGCTTACCTGTATGGATGAGCTTGTGTGTCTCCAATGTGTTTCTCTCACTAAAAGTCTTTCCACACAGTTCACACATGAAATCTTTAATCCCTGCAGGAAAAGGCACATTTACTTTCAGATGAGTCACAGGGCTTTAACTCCACACAGCGGGTGTCTTGTCCCTGACACATTCTAGCATTTGGAGAGGCTGCAGGGAAGGAAGATTGCTGAGGGACGGAGATAGTAAATGTTCACTTCTAGCCACCAGAAAACTGTGGCTTGGAAAATGTGCTTCCTGTAACCCGCTTAGCTTAGCAAGGTCCGCTCCTCAGGAAGGGAGGCAGGTCAGTTTTGGCCCAGCGCTCACAGGACTGCCAAACATTCTGAATGAGCAGAATCTGATTCCATGAGCTCTATTCTGAATAAGCTCATGACAAGGAAAGGCAGACACCACGTTTATGAAACTCAGTTGGCTACTGTTAAGGTTTCCATCAGCTTCATTCTAGACCCCAGTGCTCCTATTGGTCCCTTAGTCTGGGGCACGCATCCCACTTGCCTGCAACCTGGCGCACACACAGCACCAAGGTAGGGAGGCTCCTGCCAGAAACGTCACACTCAAATTCCAGCACCAGAGTAAGCTTCCACCTGTTCTCACGTCTATCTTAGCTCTCTCTTACACACAGATTTACCCATGTATATCTGTTTAATAAAAAACGGGCTCTCATTTGATGTTGCAGAGGCTGCTTTTCTTCCTATTGTATCATGAACTCTACATAAACTAACAGCATCTCATCACTTTCAATGGATGCATTTTTTTAGCCATTGCCCTAATCACGGACACTTAAGATGTCCCAAAATCTGAAATCAGCTTGTATACACCCCTGAGCCCCTGTCTGATCACTTCTAGGGCACACATTCCCGCAGGGAAACGGCTCAGCGGGGAAAGGGCCCTGCAGAACTGGCAGGTGTCGCCAGCCTTGGCGCTAGCGAGTCCGGCAGCGGCCGGGCACCTGTGCGCATGCGCAGTGACGCCAGCGATACGGCACCTACGGGGACCGGAAGCTTCCCGGACGCCCGCTGCTTACCCGTGTCTGCCGGAGCTCCGAGCTCACTCGACCCCGGGTGTAATGGGGGGCTAAAGAAAGTGAGAAGCAGCGGGGCGTTCTCTTCCGGGCCGTGTCGCCCCAAGACGCAGCGGGTGCCGCGCAGCCGCGCTCCGGCCGGGACTCACCAGTGTGCCGCTTGTAGTGCTTCAGCATGTTGACCTTCTGCGCGAACTTGCGGTGGCACTCCTTGCACTCGTACTCCTTGATGCCCTTGTGCAACTTCATGTGGTGGCGCAGCGCGTGCTTGGTCTTCATGCCTGCCGGACAGAAGCAGGTGGGCGCCTGCCACGCCCCGCCTGCGCCACTGTGCCCGTGCCAGGTCCCCTCCCACTGCGCTCGCGCCCGGGATCCGCAGTGCCCGTGCCCCGGACGCCCTGCCCCCATGGCGCCCGTGCCCCAGACGCTTGGGCTTGCACGGTTTCAGTGATTGCAAAGGGTGAAGGGGAAGGACGGGGCCAAGGGCTCTTCTCGGAAAGGATCTCCCACTAATGGGACAGGCAAGTTGCACCATTGAGGGTCCTTAGGATTTACTGTCAATTTACAGCTCAGCTCATCAGTGCCCGCCGCACCCTGGTGGTCAGCACTCAAACCTGTGAGAGCCATCCGTAAATGTCCCTAGTGTACTATCGTGACGCAGTGGGGTCATCAGGGAAGAGCAGTGCAAGCCTCCTGAAGTTTCCTGTTGTTATCGGTGTTGTAAAAGTAATGAAGGTGAGGAATAAAGCCACTTGATATTCTAGCGTTACAGTCTAAGCCCGAACTTTCAACCCACCTTTAGTTTAACTTTACAAAGTCAGCCTTTGCTGAAGATGTGAAGTAAACTACCACCTTACCCAGGCCAATAGAGAAGGGACCACCTGGTTCAGGGTGTGACTTAGGGGCTGAGGGGCTTAGTCTGGGACACCCAACTGGGTTGGCAATGCTGCATGTGGAGGGCCAATGCGATGGCCACGGGGCTGCGGGCAGGGGGCACTCTGGAGCAGGGGGCAGCGGTTCACAAGCAGGTAGCGGATGCGTCCAGTCCCACTGGCCACAGGCTGACCCAGAAACTGGCCTCTGCAAGGGGGTGGTGGGGGCAGGTTACTAGTACTGCCCTCAGTAACAGCAGTGGGAGGACCTCTATGTCCACGGAGTCCTCTCTTCAGCTGGTCAACAGCTCCCTTCCAGGTTACCTAGAAAACCCTCAGCCACGGTCCACGGGGTCGTGAACTTCACCCAGCTCCTGGGTGGGCTCCGAACCCTGGACCCAGATGAAGCGCTGGGCTGTGTGCCCTCATCAGTCCGTCTTGCACGTACAGAAAGGGATTCCTAGGCTATGGAAGGTAGGGTGGGGAGGATGTGTGTAGGCCTGGCACTGACTGCGGGGCAGCGTTTTTCCCTTTAAAAAAATCACACATGCTCATAGTGAACGAAAAAGTAAACTACAGGTGATAAGATGTTAGTCCAGTGGATGGCTCTCCCACAGCCTGCTCTTCCAGGGACACACTCCTGGGCACATTCTGGCCACGCACCCCAGGACCCTCCACTGTCTGGTCACTTCTGCTGGCTCCACCGTTTGATGTTGCCTCAGTATCAGGCCTGGCCTGACCACTGCAGTGCACAGTGCACAGTGCACACGACCCATGGTTCATAATATTCATTACAGACTCCTGAGCTCCTACCACAGCCTGACACTGTGCCAGGTACTAGAGGCTGAGCAGGGAGCCAAACAAGGTCCCCAGCTTTGCAGGGGAGGGACAGGCAAGCAAAGGCAGAGCGTCGCAGGAGAAGGGACGAAGAGAAGCAGAGCCCAGTGATGTGATGAAGACGGCAGGATGCTGGCTCATGGGGACGGAGGGGTGTCTGGGGATCCCCCTCCAATGAGGCATCTGAAAAAGTGACCTGGGAAAATGGGAGGGGCCGAGAGCTACTTGAGGGAACAGCATTCCTGGTGGAGGGAACAGCCAGTGCAGAAGCCCTGAGGCCACTGTAATTAATTGCTCAGTGTTTCAAACTGTCTATCCCCTGTCCCAAGTGGGGCAGCAGTGAACACATCTTTATGTAGCAAACACGTTCTGTACTGCAGACAAAAAGGATATATTTCTAGCAGTGGCTAATTGCCCAACTGCCCACACCAGCTGCACCACCAAAAGTCCACGAGCGTGCCTGCCTCCTCTCCTCACCAGCACGGGCTGCCCCCCCAAGCTGTGCCTGGCACAGCAGCATCTTGACTTTGACCCTTGATGGGCGGTCACTGTGGAGTTAGCACCCAGTGGATAATTGAACAGAAAGGAGCTGGTCTTTACTCTTTGCCCCAACCAACATCTCTCTCCCATGTGCATCTAAAGTGAACTTATTCTCAAACACAAAAATAACACATGGTTATTAAAAAAACAAAAACAGAAAATGCTCAGAATTAGACGACAAACTCCACACCCATCTTGCCCTCCCCATCCCAGCCAGTATCGGTGACAGTCATGTTTCTCTTTCCAGCTAAAAAGAAAAACACTGCCACCTGAGAACAGCTTTGAAATGCACACGACCGCCCCATGGTGGATATTTTAAAGCTCTCGATTGTGATTTTGATTCAGTCTGCATCACATTTACAATTTACTTTCGGAACATTGGTATTTTTTAAATATTCAGAATTCCCGCCTTGGTCGGTGTAACTCAGTTGCTTGGGCATCATCCTGCAAACCAAAGGTCACAGGTTTGATTCCCAGTCAAGGCAAATGCCTGGGCTGCAGGTTCGGACCCCAGCAGAAGTGTATGCAAGAGGCAACCAATCCATGTTCCTCTCTCACATTGATGATTTTCTCCCTTTCTTTCTCACTCCCTCCCCTTCTTTCTAGGATCATTAAAAGAAAAAAAAATTAAAAATACTTAGACTTCTCCAACCTAGAATGGGTCCTTTTTACAATATTTCTTGGAAGGCCTGGGGTGGTAGCGTTCACGCAGCCCACACGGCTGTCTCACCAAGTGTTTTTGAACATGAAGTGTTTCTGAACATGATATTTTCCTGTTATCCTCGGCCACTGCTGCTGTATATGGAAACCCACCGGGCGTAGACACCAGGTTACAGGACTCTCATTACTTTTAACAGCCTCTCACCTGAAAGTCCCAGGCAGGTCCTGAATTTCTAAGGAAAAGAGCAAACCCAGCAACATCATTTGTAATGATGAAGGGTTGTACACACAGTAACCCTTAATACGTAAGTAAAAGCGTCCGGTTAGAGGGTGCACAGGACTGAATCCTGGTCAAGGTCTGCAGAAAGACCAAAGCAATATTAACCTGTCCTGATATGAACAGATGTCCAAGATGTGTTTTTAAGTAAATAAAAAGCAAGGTATGGAAAGAACAGGGAAGCACAGGCACTTGCTTGTATGCTGGTGATAGTGCCATGAAAGCCAAAGGAGAGGCAGTATTACAGGATCACGTAAAATAAACGCGGAGTCCAAAATTTAAAACTCGTATTTACTGGAAGTATTCAGGACTCCTGAAAGAAATCTTTAAACTTTCGATATATTTCAAATGTAAAAGTAGTATTATAAGATGGGGCTCTGACTTCAGTGTCTGCCCTGGGCACCCCTCTCTGCCTTGCCAGGCCAGCTGAGCAGCACTTGGCAGGGGAGCCCCTGGGGCCTAGGTATGGTTTCTCCCTGCCCACCGGGAGGGGGCACTCAACAATGCCTGCCTACCTTCAGCCCTTCCCACCTCTGCGCTGCTCTACAGGCTCCTCCAGGTGGTGGGGAGGGCGAGGGGATGGGGAAGTGGTGAAGGGGCTGCAAGAGCTCGGGCACATGCTTCCACTGGAGCGGAGCCAGCATGGTCACCACTAAGACAGGCATAGGAACTGCACAGAAACTGCTAGAAATGTTCCCACCAAACGATTAACAATGGATCCTTTGACAAGCCTAACGGAGGCCTGAGGCGGAACAATCACTTTATCTCCCATATACCCACTTGTGCAAGGTTGGGTGCCTGTGTTACTTTTTCAATAAAATAATCTGCATGCTGCCCTGGCCAGAAGTGATTCTGGGAGACAGACAAGAACTGTGGCCTCTGTGGGAAGGAGCTGAGGGATGGGGGTGGAGAGAAAGGGAGTCTCTCACTTTCTGCTTTTCCGTGTAGTTCATTCTTTTAGGCTTTTACATGTAATGTTATTTTAAGTGGGCTAGTAGGGGTTATCAAGTGAGTGGAATTATGGGGCATTTGTGTTTTCTTCACACTTTTCTATTTAATTTTAAAAATGAAATAGAGGACGATGGTTTCACTGGCCATTTCTACCAAGCATTTAAAGAATCGACACCAAAAAATTAAAGAGGAGGAAACACTCCCAAACTCATTTTACCAGGCCAGTATTACCCTTACACCAAAGCCACACAGACACCGTGATAAAAGAAAACTACGGACCAATATCCCTGATAAACATAAATGTAAAAATTCTCAACAAAATATTAGCAAATTAAACAACACATTAAATGGATCATTCACCATGATCAAGTGGGATTAATCCCTGGGATGCAAGGATGACTCAGCATCCGCAAATCAATTAACGTGATATATACCATACTATAAGAATAAAAGATAAAAATCACATGGTCATTTCAATAGATGCAGAAAAAGCATTTGACAAAATACAACACATTTTCATGATAAAAATACTCAACAAATTGGGTCCAGAAGGAATGTTCCTCAATATACAATACTAACGACCAAATTTGATAAACCCACACCACAGTTAATGGTGAAAAGTTAAAAGCCTTTCCTTTAAGGTCAGGAACAAGACAAGGATGCCCACTCTTACCAGTCCTATTCCATTTAATATTGGAAGTACCAGACAGAGCAAATAGGCAAGAAAAAAAAAAAAAAAAAAAAAAAGGGCATCCAGATTAAAAAGAAAGAAGTAAAAGTATCTCTGTTCACAGATGACAGGATCTGATAGATAGAAAACCCTAAGCACCCCCGTAAAAAACTAATAAATGAATTGGGTAAAGTTGTAAGGTACAAAATCAATACACAAAAATCAGTTGCATTTCTATACACAAACAACATATTATATGAAAGAGAAATTTAAAAAGCAATCCTGTTTACAATAGTATCGAAAACAATAAAATACTTAGGAATAAGTTTAACCAAGGAGGTCAAAGACCTGTACACTGAAAACTGTAACACACAGATGAGAGAGATGGCAGAAGACACAAATAAATGGAAAGATATCCCATGTTCATGGATTAGAAGAATACTGTGAAAATGCCCACACTAGCCAAAGTGACCTACAGATCCAATATAATCCTGACAAAACCTCTAATGACATTTTTCACAGAAATAGGAAGACTGCTCTAAATCTTACGTGGAAGCACAGAAGGCCCCAAGCAGCCAAAGCAAGCCTGAGAAAGAACAAGGCTGGAGGCGTCACTAACCCTGATGTCTTACAGTACATAGCACAAGACTACAGTAATCAGAACAGTATGGTACTAGCACAGAAACAGGCATATAGATCCGTGAAACAACAAGAAAGGCAGAAATATACCCGCACAAAAGCAGTCAACTAATTTTTGACAAGGGTGCCAAGAACACACCATGGGAGAAAGACAGTCTCTTCAAAAAACAGTGTTGGGAAAACTGAGTATCCACACGTAAAACTGTACAGCTATCTTATACCACTCACAAAAATTAACTTGAAATGGATCAAAGGTTTAAATGGAAGCCCTGAAACCATAAAACTCCTAAAAGAGAACATAGGGTAAAAGATGCTTGATGTTGGTCAAGGCAATGATTTCTCAGATAAGTCACCAAAAGCACAGACAACAAAAACTAAAACAAATAGGTGGGACTCCATTAATATAGAGCTTCTGCACAGCAAAGAAAGCAATCGATCTAAAACTTAACTTACAGAAGCAGAGAAAACAGTCACAAACTATATACCAAATAAGGAACTAATATCCAAAATACAAAGAACTTACACAACTCAATAGCAAAAAAAAAAAAAAAAAGAATCCAGTTAAAAATGGGTTAAGGACCTGAATAGGCATTTCCCCCAAGACTTATAAATGACCAACAGGTACACAAAAATGTGCTCAGCATCACTCATCATCAGGGAGATGCAAATTAAAACCACAATGAGCTAACTCCTCACACCAGTTTAAATGGTTTTATCAAAAAGACAAGAGATGATAATGTTGGTGAGGATGTGGAGAAAAGTGAACCCCTGTTTACTGTTGGTGGGAATGAAAACTGGTGTAGCAACTATGCAAAACAGAACAGAAGTTCCTCAAAAAATTAAAAACTGAACTACAATATTATGCAGCAATTCCACTTCTGGGTATATATTCAAAGGAAATGAGAACAGAACCTTGAAGAGACGTTGACACGCCCATGTTCACTGCTACATTAGTCCCAACAGCCAAGAAGGAAAACAAGCTCAGTGTCCATCATAGATGAATGGATGAAAAAGACAGGATATATAAAATGGAATAGTATTCAGCCACGAGAAAGAAGGGAATCCTGCCATTTGTGACCTCATGGATGGATCTTAAAGGCAGTATGCTGAGATAGGTAAGAGAGAAAGACAAGTACTACATATCGCTTATATGTGGATTCTTAAAACAACGAAACTTGTGAAAACAGATTAGAATGGTGGTGACCGGGAGCTGGGGTGGGGGGACTGGGGAGAGGCTGTTTAAGGGCACAAATAGTAGATGAGTAAGTTGTGGGGACATCACGTACAATGTGGTGTCTACCGTCCACAGTAGTGTATCATAAACTTCAAAGTCGCAGAGAGGCTGGATCTTAACTGTTCGCAACACAAAAGAGAAATACTAACTATGGGATGGGACGGAGGTGTTACCTAACCCCACTGCAGAAGTCGTACTGTGGTATACATGTACCAAACCAATGCACTGTGCGCTTCACACTTACACAATGTTGTAGCCAGTTATGTTTCAATAGAAAAGGGAAAAGACAAAACCTTTATGGAATACAAAATTTTAAAGAGATCCTAATGGCAAAGCAGATAAACTTGATCTGCGCTGCGTCTGCACGAGGGTTACACCTGCTGTGCTCCACGGTGTGGCCGCTTGAAAGAGCCACGGAAGACCCCCTGGGCGAGGCCTCTGGATGCTTTTGGTGGTTTTTAAAAAACAGAAATGGGTTAAAATTTTACCATGTACTGGAGTTATCTTTTTTTAAATTTCACTTATTTTATAGGCTCATTATTTCGCTAATTTCACCCGATTAAATAAAGGTCACAGTGATCACTGGTCATAGTAAATCATTGTCTTAGTACGTAGTTGGTTGTAGTCGGTAGCAGTTCGTAGCAGAGGATTGCATCTACCCTCAGACCACATGGTGATTCTTAGAACTGTTTTGTAATTCAAACAATTACATGTTGTACTATTTCCCTGTTTTTAAAACAAGTTGTGCCTTGAATTCCTCACGTCTTTGTGCCTCCTGGACTACTCTGATGTTCTTCTAGATCCCTCCTCCAATGCTTCCGTCGCGCCGGGGCTCCCTCCGATGAGCGTGCTGACCCCCTCTCACTGAAGTGCCAGTTCCCACACAGACTCTGGCTGGAGCCCCGCGGCTAGCCCCCCGCCCCCCACGTACCTTTCCCGCACTCGGCACACAGGTACTCGCGGATGTTGTCGTGCACGCGCATGTGCTCCTTCAGCATGTCCTTCCTGGCGAAGGACTTCCCGCACTGCTCACACGCGTGGCTCTTCACACCTTACGGACAAACGCACCCAGATTTCAAGCCTGTGAGACCCGCACCCACGGTTCCAGCCTAAAGGCAGTAGCGGGGAGGGAAGGTGGCCTCCCGCCCGCTGGAAGCAAGGAGGCAGCCCTTCCACTGCCTCCTCAGAAACTTCTCTTAGGCTCTTGGGCACAGAGGAGGTCCCAAAGACCTAGAGGGGTGACGAGGCAGGAGGAGGCTATGCTGGGAGCGGACGAGGTAGCCAGGACAGGAGAAGCCAGAGACAAAGAATGCGATGCAAGGGGGACGGTGCATGATGCTCTGCAGGGAAGGCCAGGTCCCCCAGTTCAGCTCCAGGCCAGCGTCCTAGGGGAACACCTACCCGTGTGGATGAGTTTATGCCGCTCCAAGTTCCCGATGCTGTTGAAGATCCGCCCACAGATCTCACACGGGTGAATGTACCTGAAACCAGACCAAAGCCTCATGGCGGCCCACGGCCTCGGGGACCATCTGCAGCAGGGACCCCTTTCCTAAGCACCGTGATCAGCAAAGGTGAGACCAAAAAGGCACGACAGAGATGGCAACAGACATAAAACTTGGAGGGTATCATGGGCTTAATGGGAGCCCCCCCAACTCAAACCCATGTTTCAGCCCTAACTCCCAATTCCCCAGAATGTGACTGTATCTGGAGATTGGGCCTCAACAAGTAACGAAAATAAAATGAGGTCACTGGAGCAGGCCCTAATCCAGTATGACTGGAGTCCTTATGAAAAGGTGGAATCTGGACAGAGACTCGGGTAGAGGGATGACTACGTGAGGACACAGGGAGGAGATGGCCAAGTACAAGCCAAGGGCAGGGGCCTGGAGCAGCCGGAGGGACCCAGGCCTGCGACACCTTGATCTCAGACCTCGGGCCTCCAGAACCGAGACGATACATTTCTGTTGCTCAAGCCGCCCAGTCTGCAGCACTTTGTCATGGCAGCCTGAGCTGGCCACTCACTCGCTCAGGCTCAGAGCACTGATTCCAGGCTGCAGCCAGACTCGGGGCTGGCATTCAGGGACCCTAATCCCTGGGGGAAAGGCCTGTAATGTGGCTGCTCACAATGAGTCCCAGCAGGGGGTATGTGGGGCCAGGGCAGGACCCGTGGAGGAGAAGACAAACAGGCGAGGGACTTCCCAGGACCCAAGTGGAGCTCGCAGAGTGGACAGACTTGCCCGTTCCAGCACCGCCTCTCTGCACCTCCCCCGGCCACCACCCAGCGCTGCTGCCCGCAGCCCCGGGAGCCTCACTTCTGCACGTTGGGGTCCGGCAGGTTCTCGCGGTGGATGACCATGTGGGCGTGGTAGGTGGCCTTCAGGGCGAAGCGCCGGTTGCAGGTGCTGCAACCGTAGCCCTTCTCCTTGTGCACCTCCATGATGTGCTTCAGGTACTCCTTCCCGCGGCCGAAGGTGAGCTGCGGAAGGACACAGGGCTCAGCCCACGCTCAGCCCGGCCTCTGCGGCTCAGCACGCCCCGCCACGCACCGAGGTGCGGGGATGCCCGTGAGAGCCCGTCACCCTGGCAGGTGAGGAGGGGACTCCTAGGGGCAGGGACAGGGCCAGTGCCGGGCCAAACTGCAATGGAGGAACTTTGAGGAGTGGATCCCAGCCCCTCCTGGGCCTCCTGGCAGACCTCAGCCTCCCAGCCTCCTCTCCGCCCACCTGACCTCCCTGGCTCTCTCCCACGCTTGAAGCGGGAGAACGGCCAGGTGCCGGGACGAGCACGCAGGTGCCAATGCTCACAGGGAACACGGGCACCTGCACCACAGGGCGTGGGCTGCGCGTTCCAGGGCAATGGACCACAGAGCTGGGACCGTGGCCCGTACAGCAAGCTGCTGAATATGGAGCCCGGGGCCGCCTGAGGAGAAAACCACTGCCTCTGAGCAAGATCCCCCTTCCACGCGTGGGGCAGCAGTGGTGGAGGCCAGTGGCCTGAGTTGGGGAGAAGGAGAGGGGAGGGGGCCCCACCAGCAGCCGGCCTTCATGGAGCCAGATCCCCACCCAAGTGAGCCACACAGCCACACACAAACCAGTCAGCAGACTGGTTCTGAGAGGGTGGCCCATGTGACAGCAGCAGTGCGACCATGCGCCATCCCTAAGAAGCACGGTGACACGGGGCGGCCTTCCAGGACACCTGTGACAAGGCCCATGCAAGCGGGGCCACCGCCCTGGTCCAGGCTCTCTGGGCCTGCGCCCATGGGTGGGGTCCGGCAGCCCTGCAGGCAGAGACTCCTTCCCTGACGTTCCCGAGCTGTCGAGTTACCTGACACCTTTTGCAGCTGTACTTGTGAGGCTCCGAGTCTGCACTCTCGTCAGAATTGTCATCGTTTTCTTCCGAGGAGATCCCAATCTTGCCGATAAACTCTTCCCTTTGGTGGTCATCCATCAGCGCGATGTCCTGGAAGAGTCACAGGGTCTGATTTCCAACACGCTCAGCAAAGCTTGCCTCGGTCATCACCTCCAGGCAGAAGGCAGCGCCCTGGGACGGGCAGGACGTGCTACGGAGCACCCACCTGTGTGTCCCCCGTGCACAGTCACGGCCCGGCACAGCCGCTCCCCCCAGGGGCATGGCGCACAGCCCACTCCCTGATGGTAAGCCCACCAGGCCCCTGCTTGCACTCAGGGAATCGCGCCGATGCCCACTATGGGGAAGGGCAGGGAACAGCAGACTCCCTGCCCTGCGTGCCTGGGTGGGAGTCTGGTGCTGCCTCAACTAGGAAACGCCTAATGTCCCCGGCCTCGATGGTGGCTTCTGTCAGTGGGTCGGGGGTGGGGTGGGGGGGCGTGGGGAGGATCAGTAGACTCTAAGGCCTCTTTCCGTGTGACACGACTGTTATTGCCCTCAAGTTCCTACAGTTCCATTTACTGCTCTGGAAAAGACAGCAAGAAACACTCCAACAGTCATCCCACGGGCTAGAAACACTCAGGGGTGAGAGGTGTGCGGGGGGGGGGGGGGGGGGGCGGGCCTGGAGGCCGAGGGGGCAGCGTTTCAGGGGTCCGCTGCCGCCTTAGCCACGCCTTCCTATGACCACGCCTTCCTATGGCCACGCCCCCTGCCCGGCCCATTCTCAGGCAGAAGCTGCCAGTGCGCGGGGCGCTGCTCGCCCAGGTTCATCAGTAAGTAAAACCTAGGACCCCGCGGGGCGAGGGGACAGCGTTCCACGGGAAAGTTCACTCTCCTCTCTCCCCCTGCTCCCTCCGGCCGAAGCACAGAGGCTTCTACAAAGGCCGGGGTTCCGTTTCTTCTACTGTAGATTCTCACGCCGGCTGCAGCGGGATCCTTATTTCCCATTAGCAAAGAAAGGGCAGCCCTCTGCGAGGAGCACAGCCCGAGGAGCACGGGCACGGTTCACGGGCGCCCAGGGCCGCCGGGCTCGTCGCCTCCGCTGGGTTCATTTAACCCTCATAGCAACCCGCTCGCCACGGCGGGCTTGGGGCCTTCTCCCCGCGGGGAACGTGGGGGCTCGGAAGGGCGACAGGACCGGCTCCTGCAAGTCCCAGTGGCACCAACTCCTGCGCTGGGAGCCTCCCACATGCTCTCAGACCTGCCCAGCGAAATCGCAGGGGCCGGGAACTGCCCCCAAACAGTCACTGAGCTGCGGGCAGGTGGGTGTCTAGGGCGTGTGCTCCCAGCTTCACTGGGGCCTCAGCACCACCTGCCATCTCTTCGTTTTCCCTGGATCGGCAGGTCTCCCGCCCTGAACGGTGACCCTGCGTCCTCGCTGCCCCCCAGCTCCGGCAACCTCCTCACTTTCCTCAAAGGCAGGGAGGAGGGAAGCAAATGCCACCATCCCATCCACTGGCAGGGAGGGACTTTAATGGGCCCCTGCAGTACAAAGTCATGAGGACTCATCTGAAGAGGGGCGTGTGGCCGAGCTGACGAGTGCGTCAGAACGCTGGCCTGAGGGCCCGCCGTGCCCCAGCGTGAGCTAGTGGGAGAGGGCGACACTGGCGACACCTTGAAGTGGACGTGGATGTGGTCCCTGAGCACGTCCACGCGGAAGAACTTGCGGCCGCAGATCTCGCAGGTGTACTTCTTGTCGCCGTGGGTCAGCAGGTGCTTGTTCATGTTGCTTCTGCAGGAAAACACCTGTGGGCCAAAGAGCCGGACGTGAAGGAGTCTTTCACAAACAGCGGGCTTCACTGGATGAACTATAACCAGAAAAACAGTTTCCGTTTTCTCTTGAAAAGGTCAAAAACATCTGGTAATGTTGCCACATGGTGGCAGGCTGGGCCAAGTTGCCACTGGCTGTCGGGCTGTGGCCGTCACTTCTCCACTGTCCAGACCTAGCGGCTGCTGATAGTGTACCGTGGCTCCAGGGGCCCAGCACCTCACATGGACTGCACGTGGCTGACTCAGAAGCTGTACCCAGACACAGGCTGGTGGTCGCACCCCCCCACACACACCCCTCGTACGCGGTGGCGCAGAGCCCACTTGGGACCCCCTCTGCAGACCGGCCCAGCACAGTGCCGACGCGGGCCACCGCCAGACAGGGCCCGCAGCCCCTCTGATGGGCGGTGCACCTCTGGTCATATAGGGTCCAGCTTCTCTGATAAGGAGTTGGCCTCTCAGCTGGCCCACCTCAGACGCGCCCTGGACGGGTCTGCTCATAAGGGTGACGTCACCTTTGTTCATGCAGGGGGCAGGTCACGGCACCTCTGTGGCCAGGGGGTTGCTGGTGCTGCCACTCGGAAATGCCACAGGGGAGACCAGCACCAAGGGACAGAGTTAAGCCCGCAGGGCCTGCCACCTCCTGGTGCGCCCACTCCAGTCTCTGCCACAACCAGGAGCGCGCAGGTGGGAATCGTGGCAAAAAGGGAAAGGCTCTAAAAGAGAAACACCTGTTTCTCAGCTCATTCACTGGAGACCCACTCAACAGCAACAGAGCAGAACGACAAGTGCACAGATGAGTGGACACTGAGGGTAAGACCACCCGTGCGTCCGTGTCCCCCCTGAACTCTTCCCTTGGATGCCCAGGAGCAGCGCCCTGAGCTCTGACGTGAGGAAACGAGGAGTGTGTTTCAGGCTACAGAGCGGGGCGCGGGCGTTACCTTGCCACACACGGGGCACCCCGAAGGCTCCTTCTTGTAGCGGACCAAGCTCTCACTGCTGGCCTCCAGGTCTTCTCTCTTCACCCGCCTGACTCCTGCAACGCCCACCCGCCCAAGCGAGAGAGTCAGCATGGGACATCAGCCAGTTCCGCTTCCGCCCAGTGTCATTTCCACACAATAGGAGACAGCTGCCCACAGTGTGGGGACAAATGAATGAGTGGGTAGTGTCACTTGGATGTGACGTGGCCCAGCACTAACCCGCTGCTCCTACACAGGGAGAGAGGAGACTGCATGCGCCCGCGGGGTTCGGTGACGTGCTTCCTGCATCTGAAACATTTGGAAACATGACAGCAGCTAGCGTTTCGCATTTTACAACGTGGGAGAGTTACAATGAACCAATCAGGGAAGGTGCCTGCACCCAATGGGAAGGTTCAGAGGAAAGGCAGGATTCTCAGAAATGGTTCTAAGGAGGCAGACTAATATTCATCCTTCAAATTACATTAGCTGAATCAGGATTGGGTGTATAGTCAGATGGTTTTAAGGCATAATTATTCATAATGTGGATCAAAACGCTTTTAGAAGTTAGCATGAAATAGGTTATTTTTGACAAAAGGGAGAAATTCACTCTCACGGTCTCTTTTTCTACACATTCTGGGACATTCCTACATAATGTGGTGTGACTGCAGAGCCGGATGTAAGAACGCCTAAAAATAGGTCGTTCTCCACAGGCTGCCAGGTCGCGCCGCGCCCCAGGTCCAAGCAGGGCTCACACCGCACGCCAGCATAAAGGGGGAACCACAAGGCAGCCGCAGCGGCATCGGTCTATTCCGGCAGCAAAGGGCGAGTTATGTGTCACGTGTAAAATGACATTGATAGGTACAGGTATCTATCATCAGGAAACGCCCGACTTCTAGCGGTGCCGGCGGTGCCTCGGTTGGGACTTTACAAGGCACGATGGTCACCCCCACTGCACAGATGAGGAAAACGAGGCACAGTGGCATACCCAAGGGCCCCCAGTCACTATGCGTGGCTCGTGAGTCCCTATGTGCAGCACTGAACGAATCACAGAGGAAAAGGGGGTGGATCTTACGAGGCCACACGAGGAAGAGCTGGGTGCAAAAGCAGTGGCTACACTGACTCCAGCCCTGTCTGAGGAAGCCATGACGGTGCGCTTGCACGCATGCTTGTGTGGCACACTCAGGCTTCGCACACGACTCTGCTGACAAGCGTATACAGCAGGTCCTCAGATAATGTTGTTTCCGCAGAGCTGAGATGCTGAAGGAATGGAGGCCTCGTTTACATCAATTAGCCCGCGGCAGAACTGGTTCCGTTGAAGGTCATCTCACTTAAAGTCACAGAACCTGCCGACAGTGTTAACTGAGGGCTTAGCTATACTTCATTTGCAATTCTTTAGAAAATGATTTTTTTCAAACTTTTATGAAAAGATACTTTGCTCAGTGAGGGCTGGTCGGCCAGGGAGCAGAGTTTTTTAGGGTACAAATCAGGATTGCCAACATAAAAATGCTGCTTTTGAAGAAGGAATGCCTGGGCAGGCTCTTTAAGGGTTGAGGACGCACCGGGTGCTTCTCTGCTTAGTGCCCATGCCTTCTCTTTCGGGGTGCTGCTTGCACAGCTCAGCGTCGGGCCACCAGGTCCCCCAAACCTCATGTCCAGTTCTAACGCATTCCCTCATCTCACCCCATACCTGGCCCCACTAAAGTCCATCTAGCTCTTGCACCTGACCTCTCAGAGACCCACCACGTGGACAGGCAGCCCCTTGTGTCCCAAGCGCACTACAAATCACAAGGGCACCAGGGTCCCCACAGAGTAGGAGGAGCCAGGGAAAACAGCCACGGGCACCCCCGGGAGCCTCCACCCGGAACATTCTGCTCCCCGCCCGTGGCAGAACGCATACCTCGTGCACAATATCATACGTTGTTTTTCTCCGACTTCCTATCATGTCAAAAGCATTTTTTCATAATGTTAAAAAACTCTTTGATAAAAAATTTTTAATGACTGCATAACATTTAATCTTATAAAGAGCCTGGTTCCCTTAACTCTTTCCCCACTGAGCACTCAGGACATTCCCAACTGCTCCCATTAGCGCATGCTACTACGGGGCCTGTCTCTGCCTGACCTGAGTTCCCACAGCGCGATGACGCCGCTGGAGGGTGGCCGAGCCACACTGCGTCCAGAGCCTGTGACCACATGGGCACAGCCCCCCTCCAGCTCCCCCCACCCCCCGCCCCACGCCCAGGGGCCCAGCCCCAGGCAGGTGTGCTCACCTTCCAGGTGCCTCCTCTGGTGGTCAAGCATGACATCCTTGCGGTAGAACATTTTGTTGCAGACTTCGCAAGCAAACTTCTTGTCCCCGTGCTTCTTCTTGTGCTTGGAAAGGTTGCTGTTGGTGGAGAAGAATCTGAAACACATCTCACATTGGAACGTCTTGTCATCTGTTCAGAAAACAAGCAGACACGGTGGCTTTTAGGTCAATGGCACCAGAGGCAGGCTCCACGTCGCGGCTGTGGAAATGGCAGCAGGCGCAGGGGGAGGGTGGAGAGGCATGAGGAC
This sequence comes from Furipterus horrens, assembly GCF_987537825.1. NCBI lineage: Eukaryota > Metazoa > Chordata > Mammalia > Chiroptera > Furipteridae > Furipterus > Furipterus horrens. The sequence goes on from NW_028327171.1 coordinate 7,815,760, forward strand.
TGCACGGCCAGGAAGCGGTGGCCCCTGTGCTACTGCAGCTGCCTTCTGCCCAAGCGCCGGGCCGAAGCAGAAGTGCGGCTCACGCCTTCCACCACCAAAGTCCGCCTCGTCGTCGTCCGCATCCTGCCCCCACGGCACCCACTGGCCCCTTGCCAGGAGCCACGGTGCTCCACCAGGTACGCTGGCAGTCCCCACCCACTCCCTCTGTCCTACTGTGCCCTCTCCCTCCAGGCACCAAGGACGGCCCTCAGCTCTCCTGGCTCCTCTGAAGGCCTGCTCTGAGTGGGCACAAGCAGCAGGGCCACTGGGCACCTGCACTGCGTGGGCACCTTTCCAGCTGTCTGTCTTTGCCTGACCCACCTGGCCTCTCCCCTTGGTTCAGGGATCTCAGGGCCTCACACCCAGCCCCAGCCCCCACATCACCTTCCCCCATCCATGGACAGTCGTCCATGGGTCTGTCACCTACGCAAGCCCCAGAAGGCAGCCCTCACTGCCCCGGCCCTCCTGGAGCACCAATCCCAGAACTCCCAGTCCACAGATGCCCGGCAGAACTCTCCCCCGGCCCCCGCACAGGTGGGCATGACAGTGTGGGTCACAGCGCACATCCCTCCAGAGCAAGGGCCTCAGGACGCACCGCGCCATCCTCAGCTCTGGGCTCTGGGCTCCAGTCTGCTCCCCTCTCCTAGTGGCAGTAAACACTTGCCAAACACACAAACCTCTGAACCCGCACAGAAACCTGCTGTTTTCTGCAATGAATCTGATGGGGGTCTCACTCTGCTGCAGTAGGGCTCTGGGAGCATCAAAGGACCCCCACGTCCAGGGTCTCAGACTGGGCACTGCTGCCATGTGGCCGAAACCTTCCCTGTGGGGCCTGACCTGGGCGCTGGGGATGTTCTCCAGCACCCTGGCTGTCCCCCACCCCTCCAGCCAGCTGTGACAACCAAAATGTCCCACAGGAGGTCAGGCCACAGTAGTTCTCAGGTGGCCCCTGACGTCCAGTCCAGGTGCAGCCTAGGTGCCTCTACATGATCTTCTGTACACACATTCACATGTATACAGTATGTGTGCTTATTATGCAAAACATGTTCACGCTTATTTTAGTAGCTATGTAATATTCCATCCAGTTCATTTATCACAATTTACTTCATTATATTTGATATTGTAGATAATTTAGTGATCCTTAAAAATGTAGCTTTCCCCCCATTTCTGTTAAATTCCCTTAGCATGGCTTCTTAGGAATGGGACCACCTGCCTCGTGAAGAGCCACGCCTCGACAAGGCTGTTCCATCGGACCACAAAGACCCCTGCCCCGCCTAGGCCTGCTAAGCCACTCACATGAGCCTCCCTCGAGGCAGGTGCTGCCAGCACAGGTGAACCTCCCACCCGGGCAGGTGCGTCGCTCCCTCTGGGGCCTGACAGCGTGGAAGGTGCAGTGTGCTCTCGGGCTTTAGCCTTCTCTCTCACGAGTCCCTCCCAGCGTATGGCGAGAAGTCCCTTGTAACCACTCCCGACCCAGACGTGGCCTCTGCCCTTGGAGAGCGGAGCTGGAGCAGAGCTGCTGGGACCAGGGCCTCACACAGGGCGGCCCTTCCTGCCGTGGCACCCAGTCCCCAGTTCAGGAATGCGGACAGGCGTCTGGTCCCAACAACTTTCTCCCAGCAATAATCCTGGTGCCCTCGAGCTCTACACTTGTGGTTTAATAAAACGCAGCAACAGAGAACAAACGCCCATTCATTGGGTCCTGGTGGCGGGCGCGGGTGCAAGGTCACCGGAGATAAGACGGCGGATTTCTGGGGGAGTCAGTCTGCATGGGAGCCTGATTGGACTGTTTGGCTTGAGGGCCTGGATGCATGCCCCTGCTAGTCCAGAGTCTGATGGTCAAGGGCAGTGCAGCGACCACGCAGAAGAGTCACACTGACGCCTTGTCACGCCCAGGACAGGTTGTGGTGAACGAGAGCTTGAGAAAAGCCCACCGGACTACACACTTCAAAGCTTCTCCTTCACATCGTACACAGTGTTGGTTTAATGGTCTACAGAAGACACAGTTTCCTAATGCAAACAGATCTAACGTATAGCAGTATGCCAATACTGTATCATGCAACTGAGCTCCATTTCCAGGTTTATTTATCCTTTGTTTTCCACCCAAAACTTCTAACCTTTGAAACGAGGGCACCTTAGGAAAAGAGAAAGTGCATTTCAGTCGCTGCTGTTACTTCTATGTAACGGAGAAAGGGGTCTAGTTTGCCAGAACTTGAACCGACCTGCAGCAACTACAGCTTTGACTTCTTTCGTTGCTTTCTGTTTCGTCTGTGTCCAGAGAGACAGTTAAAGGAGACAACTCTCCTTCTTTGACCCTGAGTTGCTCTCCAAACACCAGACAGGGCAGGGCGCCACTCTTGCTCCCGACACCCTGACAGCCCCACCCCACTCCTGCACTCATGCAGACCCACGGGCGGCCACAGAGGGGACGTCCCACTCAGGAAAACAATTCGCCCACGGCTCTGACTGCTGGTGCAACAATGGGGACGGCAAGGTGGCTTTGCCCCAGGTTTGGGGCAACACCTGGGGTGTGAGGTGCAGAATGCAGGTGGCCTGGCGCACTGGAAGTCTGTCTGAGAGGTCACATGGTGTCATGGTCACGGACGCCAGAGCAGCTGGGGCTCAGGTGAAACAAGGCTTGCCCGCCATGGGAGCAAGGCGCCACGGAGCAAAGAAGCCGCGGCGTCAGACGGGAGCCCTCAGAGCAGAACAAATGAACGAACGGACAAAGGGACGTGGCAGACGCGGCCGGGCCAGGAGCTGGCTGCATGCGGCGGGGGTGGGGGGCCCTGGAGCTTCAGCTGCTGCTGGTCAAGGCTCCCCAGAGTCCCAGCTGAACAAGAACCAGCACAGGGGTACGGGGGACGCACACAGAGGGGTCGACAGGAAAGGGTTCGGCGTTAATGGCTAACCTGGTGGGTCTCTAAGCCGGCTGCCACTGGTCCCCCCCTCTCCCAGGTGTGCTAGGGCTCCTAGAGAGAGGGAGAACGCAAGTCACCCACGGCACACAGGGAGAGCGCCCTGGGGACAGGATGGGGGCTTCCTCTGCTGGCTGGGCTCCTATGCCACCGCCTGCTTGCTGTGCGTGGGGATTTCTCTATCACGCGTGCTTGCCAGCCGCCAGCTCGTCCAGAGACAGTGCCCAGCATGCATGCCGAGACCCAGGCCCCCCACGGCACAGACTCATTGCAACACAAGTGGAATGAGGTTCCTGTCACTTTTGGAGACTGGGGGACAGGAGCAGGCTCAGAGCAAACATGGCTGGGTCGAGGTGGCGCAGTGCCCTGTCCCGGGCCCTGGCGGTTCCGTGCATGAGGACCCTTCTGACAAGTGAGGGACAGCCACTCCTGCAGGCACTACCCAGCCCCTCTGTTCTCACGGGGTCCTAGCACAAATGCGGCACCGCAGCTCACCATACTCAGCGAGGATGACAAGGGGTCTCAATTGTGGGGCAAGAGTAACAGGAAGGAAGAAAGATACGTTCCTTCAGGCGCAGGAAATGTCCATCTGGGTCTTTAGCCTAGCTAGTGGGTAAAAGTACGGCCACGGGTTGACGCCAACTTCAGTCCCTTCGAACGTCCCATGGTTTCCGTCCTGCCCCCCGGGAACAGACGCGGATGGCGCTCGCTCACCTGTCCGGCAGTTGTGAAACTCCAGCGCGCTCTCGATGCGGAAGGTCTTCTCGCAGGTGCCGCACCGGTACCTGTACTCGCTGTCCACCTGGGCGGAGGGCAGCGGGTCAGTGACAGGAGGGGCCCGAGGAGGTTCAGGCAGCATGAGCTCCCTGCTGGGCCATTCTAGCAACGTCCCCGTTCTGTGTGGTTTACGACGCTTTTCTATGCCTCTCCTGCTCCACTTAGGAACATGAAGAGCTTTTCACTCTTCCCACCCAATTTCCCTAGAAAGAGCACCCCATACTCAGGTGCCTGCCTGCTCACCGCTTCCCACTCCTCCTGGCCACCCTGTCCGTGCCTGGCCAGGCCACCTGCACATGCCATAGGGCGCGGCCGCTGCGGTTCTCCCCTCTCCCCTGGCCCTAGCCCCTCGCCCTGCCTGGACGGCTCGGTCGGTGGCCTGCTTCACCCTGAAACCAGGAAGAGAAGCCACAGCCGCACGCACCTCATTCCTGCTGTGCTTGTAAGAGACGTGCTGCTTGAGACTCTCCTTACGGCTGAACAGCTTGGCACACTCCTCACACTTGAACAGCTTGTCACCTAAGGAACCAGCGATAAAAAGCTGACCCGATGGCGCCCCTGAACTGCTGGCTTCCGGGGTCCGCGTGGGCCGGGCAGCCCCCGGCCGCGCCGCCGCTGGCAGAGGAGCCGGGACTCACCGTGCGAGCGCACGTGCCTGCTCAGGTTGCTGCTGTTCTGGAAGACCTTGCTGCAGGTGCTGCACTGGTAGACCCGCCGGTGCTCCCCCAGCTGCCGGACCAGCTTCCGCCGGATGCCGTGTCGGCTCGAGAGGATCAGGCTCCTCTTGAGCGTGATGCTGCTGCTCTGGTGATGCGGGAACCTGACCAGGGCGACAAGCGGGCTGTGAGACAGGTGGGACACTGGGCTGTTGGGGGGAAAGAGTTCAAGGCTACCGCCTTCTTGGAAAGAGTCCTTCCAAATCGTCCCAGCTTGATGAGCGAAGGAAGGGGAGAAGCTCAGGCATCCCCCAGGGGCCTGGGCATCCAGAAGGAGAGGCACCTTGGATGTGCAATGGCAGAGGAAGCTTTCTCTGTACCGGCCACACATCCTAATAAGTTTACCTCTGGCTACCAGAAAGCCTCAAGCCCAGCCTGGGCTTCAGCTAGAGAAGCCACATCTGTGCTGTTTGCTCACTGCTTTCTATTTTCCCTGCACCCGATTTTTAAAGTGTCTTCTGCCTGTTAAACATGTTTTTGATTCTAAGTCATGAAAACCCTTGGGCAATAAGGTAGATTGTAAATAAACAAACAGGTAACACCATTTCTGTCATGACTTTGGTTTCAGTATTTCCACAAGTTTCCAGACTGTGGAGGACCAGGCACATTTTGACAACGGTCAGAGGCACTCCAAAAAGAGCTGGAGGAGAAAAGAATTGCCACCAGCTTATTCAACTTCAGGGCAAAAATTATCCAAGAATAACAATGAAATACAAAAGACACTTTCCTTGTTCACACAAAGAAAAAAGAAAACACCTAGTAAGGTGTTAATTTACAGAAATTCAAATATAAAACTGCTTTATCCTAAAAGCCAAGAGGTGGGGGTGACCCGTGTGCTCACTGAAGCAGGACTGGAGAAACAAAATGTGGTCCATCCCTATGGGGGACTATTCCTCAGCCTTAACACGGAAGGACATTCAGACACAGGGCACAGCACGGATGAGCCTGGAGGGCCTCCTGCTGAGGGGCACAGCCAGACACAGAAGGACGCATATGGGTGACTTCACTTACATGAGGTGCCCAGAGTATTCAGACTCATAGACACAGGAAGTGGAAGGGTGGGTGCCAGGGGCTGGGGAGGGGGACAGGTAGTAACTGTTAAATAAGTATAGGATTTCAGTTTAAGGAAGATAAAAAAGTTATGAAGATGGATGACAGTGACTGTATTTAAAAACACTGAACTGTACTCTTAAAATGGCTAAGGTAATAAATTTCATGTTATGTCTATTTTACCACTATAAAAATATTTAGAAAGCTGTTTTCATGATAGATGCACCATTAAACTGGGTTTCGACAGCTGCCCAGGCTCATTGGTTTCCATCAGGAGAACAAGACCCTCCTCTCATCAGGCCTTCCCCTCGGGAGGCCCCTTCCCTCCCAATGGGAATCCCGGCCACCGGTGCTTCCTGCCCCGAGGGCTGGGGCGGGACTCACTTTGGCACTGCAGCCGCGTCGCCGGCGGTGGTGGCCAGCTTCCCCAGGACCAGCTCCATGATGTGCTCATCAGGCGCGGCAGTCACAGGCTCGTCCGGTGGCACCTCAGTGATGATTTCTGCCACTTGCTCTGTGTAGAAGGAATGGGACAGGCCATGTCACCACCAGGGCAGGGGACAGGACACAGCCCAACCAAGACACCCACGGGGACCACAGCCAGGCCCACGATGTAGACGCAGATTCCAAGATTTACACGGGGCAAAAGAAAAGAAAGGAAAACTAGCAACATTTTAGAACCCATGTGTTTAACTGTATACACAGAAAAGCAGGATATTCTTAACTCAAAGCTGGAGTGATACATTGTGCTTCTTTTTTAAAACCACAGTAGTGGTAATGCTATTTCCATCCCTCTTCACCCCAACCAAAAACAAAGCGTTTTGATATATAGTGGAATCTTATAATTTATGAATTTACTCGTGACAGAGATTTAAAGATATTAATTTTATAACTAGACAAGCCACCTTGAGTATGTTCAAAAGTGATAACCATTCAGCACAAGAGTCAAATACGAAATAACCACAGTAATAGGGACCCTGGCCCAAGTCTCTGGACAAAAAAGATACAGGAAGATCACACAAGAGAATTAGCACTGGTCCGACCACGTGACCCGCTACGCGTCTTCCTAACGCAACTAACCATTAGAGAAATAATCGCTGAGTAGCTGCTGGGTCTTCACTTGCCCTACCTGTCCAGAGAAGGGGGAGGCTCACCCCCTTCTGCCCCACCAGGCCCACAGAGCACGGAGACCGTGAGCAGGCTGCACACTGGCCAGTGAGGGGCAAAGCTGGGCGTGCTACATGAAGGCTGTTCCTCTAACTCTTTTTAATTCTCAGAAAGAATAAGAATAGTTTTCTCTTACTTTCTGCTGGGATAAAACAGCAGCAAAAAGAAAACTGCCCAGTGGTCAGTCAGGAAGGCAGCGAGGGGACCCATGCCGCAAAGGTGGGTCAAAGGCCCCTCTAAACTCAACTGGGGGTGTTGTCAGGGAGAATGAGCTTCAGCCATGGCTGGGAAACCAGCTGCATGCCCACCCACACGTGACGGGGAGTGGAGGAGGGGCAGTCACGCAATGACTAACACTGCTAGGCCGCCAAGGAGGCATGGCCGAGGCAGCCCACGTGCCCCATGCCTGACACCCGACACTGGAGGAGCGCCGTTCACGTGAACTCCTGGGATGGGCAAGCCCGATTCCCAAGAGACGGGGGGCCAGTGGCTGGGAGATGGAAAAGTCCTGTCTCAGTCAGGTGCTGGTTACGCAGGTGGCCCCACCTGTCCAAGTTCACAACCTGCACACTTCCTCGCGCAAATTGTATCATACGTAAACTGTACTCCAAAAGAGCTAATTTACGGAAAAAGAGGAGGACTTAGATTCCACTCCACGTGGGCTCCCAGTGCTGAGTTTTCATGCCCCAAACAGGTGACAGGTGACATGGCCTTGGGTTGCTCCCAGTCTCCCAAGACTAGCCCTGGCCTGCTGGCTCCTCCCCCAGGACCAGCCCTCACCTGCTGGCTCCTCCCCCAGGACCAGCCCTCACCTGCTGGCTCCTCCCCCAGGACCACCCCTCACCTGCTGGCTCCTCCCCCAGGACTACCTCTCTCACCTGCTGGCTCCTCCCCCAGGACCACCCCTCACCTGCTGGCTCCTTGCCTTCAATGATGACCAGAGGCTGCTCTGGTTTCGAGACTTTGGGTTTTCTCCCTCTTCGAGGCTTTTTCTTCTGCTCTTTGGTGGCACTGACGCTCTTGGGAACTGCAGGAGACTCCCCCTGAGACGTGTCTGGTTCCTTGTCTGGAGCCCCTTCCTGCTGGCTGGCCGGAGCAAGGCTTTTGGTTTGTTCCAAGTGACCCAGCAGATGCTCTGTGGCAGAGGGAGGCACAGGCCCGGGGGCACGAGGAGGCCCGTCAGCGTGGCTGCTCCCACCCCTCGGTTTTTTTCTGCAGTTTTAGTTGCTAACTGTGTGCCCTCAGCATACGTAAGTAAACTTTATTTCCACTGCTTTGGAAAATAAAGCATTCCCACTGCACCAAACACGACTGGTACTTTCAAAAGTCAATGAGGTTCACCACACACAGGGCTGTACAAACGAAAGGCATGTGTACACACGTGTGTGCAAACGGAAGTATGGAAGGGTATGTGAAAACCCCAGTGTGGTTCTCTCTTTAGGCTTATTTGTGTTTTCTGATTTTTCTACAACAAGTGCACAACACGATTACTTAAAAATGTAACCTGTAAGCGGAACAGGAGAAATATTCAATCCACATCTTTAAAAACAGTGCATAACTGCAAAAACCCCTTTGCTTTATTTTCAAGCTAACAAAGCCTCAGGAACATCAGAGGCCAAGAAACCCGGACGAAGCACAGGAGACAGGCAGGCAGAGGGGGCACAAAGGTGGAGAGCGGCCAAGCTCCCAAGTGAAGGGGACTTGGCTCGACCACTGGGTCTCAGGGCACCAGCAGGAAGGAGGGGGAGGACCCACAGGATGCTGGGGACCAATGCCTGAAATGACAGAAGGCACCTGTGTGCACACTGGGCCAAGGACCGATTCTTCATATTGTAAACCTCCACTGGTTCAACTCGGGCGCTGGGTATGAAGTTGTTACACCTTCATTTGTCCTGTACTTAGGGACACTGCGCTGGGCGTGTGCCCACGGAGAACCAGGGAGGGAGCGTAAATCACAGGCGAGCGCAGTGCTATGCGACACGTGTCAGGGGAAGGGTTTGGCGGCTCAGCCACAAGGCAGAGCACGCTAACAATGAGCCCTTCTGGCTGAAAACACTTGGAAAGACTAGATAAAATCAGAGCCCCCCCCCGGCCCCCCCACAACTGAAATACACCACTGAGCTTAACGGGAGGAAGAGAGTAAGACCTCATGACGCCAGACGCACACGGAGGGGACTTCACGCCACAGCATAGGAACACGAGCTGAGGGAGGCACTGGGCAGAGGGCCTGCTTCCCACACATGCAGTTCTGAGAGACACGCTCCCAGGGCTGAGCTGCTCCAGGAAGCCAGGGAGTATCCCGACGGCCGTGCGTCTGGCCGTCCAAAAGGGATGGCGTGCAGGTGACCGCACAGACCCCAGTGACCAACACAGGACCTGTGAGAATCTAACCCAGCAACCCGAGCCCCCCCCCCCCCCCTTACCATTCAGGAGCTGCAGCTCCAGGAAGGTGGCAGAACACACTTTACACACCCACTGGCTCAGCTCCGATTCCACCGGGGCGCTGTTTTCCGGGGTGCCTGTGGCTTCAAGAGAGAGACAAGGTGATCCTCAGCAACTCGTCTGTCCCCGGAGGCCCAGCCCAGCAGAGAATGCACCTGTCCTCACAGGTGACAGTGAGTGGCGACGGCTCACGAGCACCTTCGATGGTCCAGGCACTGCTCTGCCCTCGGAGTTTTACACACATGGGGTCATCCGGCCTCACGAATGCCCTCATTTCACAGATGAGGAAACCGAGCACCAAGAGGTGGCGCCATAGCAGCCTCAGGCAGGGTCTCTCTAGTCATCAAGGTCTTCCTCCAAGAAGCCCGTCCAGGGGCACCAGGCACACCCTTCGAATGACCTCAAGAAAAAAAATGCGTCCTACACACAAAATCAAATTCCTCAGTCTCTCATCGGCTCACACAACAAGGGACAGAGGGACCCAAAATGGCCAGTCCACATGCCCTGAGCCTGGTGTGGCAACAGCCTCAGCCCAGCGCTGTCCACCGCTTTGTGCAATGACAGGGATGCTCTGTAACTGCGCTGTCCTGGATGGCAGCCCCATGTGCCAGTGCTCCCAAGGGACTGAGTTTTTCATTCTATTTCATTTGAATTTAGAGTTAAGTAGCCACGCAGGGCAGGTGGCTGCTGGCCAGGGCACGCCTCTCGTCCTTCTTCATCACAGAACCTCAGGGGCCTAAGGAGGCAGGAGATGACCAGGCCTCACGGAAGACAGAGGGGGAGCCCTGGCTGTGAAGAGGGGAACTGAAGTCTCCCTGTTAAAAAATGACTGGTGCCCTTGTGGGACCTAAATGTTGGGGACGTGATCTTCTGGCCCAGCCTGACTTCTCTAAACCCCATCAGGCAGCCTGTCAGGGCTGGCCTAGGGCCATGAGCCATCACCACCATGCCCACTCCTGTCACTGTATAGCCGGTGTTGACACTCAAGGGCCACTCACACAATAAACTCCTGGGTTCTTAACTAAATCATCTAGAACTGCGACTGCAGGTACCTTCAGTATTGGGGAAAAGTACACATCTTTCTGTATCAAAAGTGAGCAATAAGGATGCAAAGGATGGAAGAAAAAGATGTTGATTTGCTCCAATTGTTGGCATGCACTTTCTGAGTCCTTGTAGGATTAAAAAAGAAGAAATATAAATGCAATATGAAATTTTTGTTATATTAAGAGCATATAGTGAGCAGAGGGGTCAGGACCGAGTGGAATGGGAAGCAGCGTACTGTGGTGGGCTGTCCCCTCCAAACCAACCCCTGATCTCTGAGAGTCCTCTGGGAATACCTGCATGAAGTAGGTCAGGAGGTCAGAGCCAAATTCCCGTTTCTCACTCACCTTCCCAAACACAAGGGGTTCTAAAGGGAGGACACACTTGCCCAGGAGTTTCAGGAAAGGATGAGATGTGGGTTGGCTGGAAGCTGACCCACATGAATCCAAACTTATCTCCTGGAATAAGGTCACTTAAAATCGGTAAGTTTTATTGTATGTAAACCACACGTAAATGGTGCTGCTTTAAAAAATACTAGAGCCAGCTCATCAAAATGCTGTTGTTGACTTAAAATGGTGATGCTCTATGTGATTTAAAATAGTTGCCCAAATGTATGAAATGTGTTTATATTTCATCTTTTTCATTAGAAAGGCAATTCTGAAGATGTGGTGTTGACGGCCAACCCTGAACCTCACGCAGTCACCCGTTCACACCCACTATAGTAGCCAGTGACTTGCACTAATTTCCAAAACATGCTTGTCATTTTTCCCAAAACGGGAAACCATGAATAGTATTTCCAAAGTTTGAGATTACCTAAGTTGCTTACTTATTTCCTCAATTCAAAAACTAGTTTGGGGTGACCATGCCTTCCAGCTTATGCTAGTTGTCCTGTCGTGAACAGCGTCCCACATTCTCGGAACCTAGAGGAGGAGTTACAGTCACCCTCGTATTCCTGAACAACAGTGATCAGGACAATACAGTACCAGGCTAACGTCATTAAAACCTACTCTCTGAAAAATCAGCTCCAGATTAAAGAGCTCCGCAGCAGGTAAAAAGCAAACAGAACAACTGTAACTCCAGCAAGTGGCATCGGCCTTTGCTTTGACCTTGACCTTGAGCACTGTGAGGGGTGCACCATCATCCAGGACATAAATGACAAGGTCAGCCTCTAACAACCCAAATCCTGACGCGCAGTCTGGGCTAGTCTCACCCACGGCTGGGCCGTAACGTACTGGGGACACGAGAGCGCCAGCTCAGACAGAGCCCAGCAATCCTGCACGGCGCTGGGGAGCCCAGCTCGTCATGCTGGACGTGGACCCCTGACCCAGTGGGGCACCACAGCGGGCGCCTCCCTCGGGGCCAGGTGCCTGGCTGTAGCAAATCCTAGAGGATGGCGGAAAGTCATCGGTCTCTCCAAATTCTTTCTGTTCACTTCACTATCAAAATAAGACCCCCCATAAAGCCCAGTCTTCCCATGAATGTGTCTGTGAAGGGGCAACCGGCCACCCGTGCTGCCAAGCTGCCTTTATCTTCCTGCTGCCACCAGACCTGGAGCGTAGGGCACCTGGCTCCCCTGACATTCCCCTTGGACGCCCCCAGGAGCTCCCCACTCCACCAGCGCCCACCCAGCCTGCAGTGGCTGGAGAGTGACCCCTGGCACTCAGGGCCACCTGGAAGCTTTGGGTAGGGTCTCTGCAGTTGTCATGAGAGTAAGATGAGGTCAGGTTGGATTCAGGTGGACCCCAAATCCAATGACTGGTATCCTCTTAAGAAGAGGACACTGGGACACAAGGAGAGAGCCTTGTGAAGACACAGGCAGGGATCCGAGTGATGCAGCTACAAGCCAAGAAAAGCCAAGGGCTGCCCACACCACCAGATCCCAAGAGGCCGAGAAAGGGTTCTCCCTCAAAGCCTCCAGAAAGAACCAGCCCCGCCCCCACCTTGACCTCCAGCTCCTGGCCTCCAGACTGTGAGACAATCTAGTTCTGTCATTTGGGCAGCGTCATGGGGTCCTCCCCTCATACTCCGCTGGGTGTCACCCAAGGCAGCTCCCCAAACCTCAGCCACATGAGCGCACACACCAGACAGACCAACCTTCCAAACATGAAGACTCGCTCTAGAGCTGTTTTGAATCACACTGGGTTTACTACAGAGGGAACAAGCCATTTGCTTGCTGGAATCCTGCCACGTGGGGGCGTCGGGGCGATAATCTTCATGGCAACAATAAACATGGCCCCCCCACGGCACCAGGAGGAGCATGGGCAAGTGTGGTTATGACAGGTTGAAAACGTCCAGAGTCAGCCACGTCCTGGGTCTCTCAGGGGTCTGTGGAGATGACCCACGCCACCAAGACCCACAGCTGGAAAGATTTAAATTCAATGGGTCACCTCACAAAGTGATGCCTGGACCCTCTTTGCCAGATACGACTTTGATTTGCATTTCTAATAGGAACATCGGGTTTGACTGTCACGAGGTCTTTCTTTGAACGCACACACATACATGTGTACACACGCATGCACATACCCCACGTTCTAGAGGAGGCTGTGAGGTGGACCGCACAGCCCTGGAGCCAGATTCCTCCGTCTCCTGCAGTGGACTGGGGACAGGCTCCTTACCCTCTCTGTGCTCAGTTTCCTCTGCCCCACACCAGGGACAACACCCGACCTCAGAGGACAGGATGAGCCACTGTGTGCGAAGCCCTGCGGGCAGAGCTGGGATGCGGCGTGTTGTGTGCGAATGCGGGATTTACTGCAGCAGAATTCAGAGGTGCAGCTTTCCACCAGCAAGGGTCTGGCTGAGAGGTGAGATCTTCTATTTGTTTATCAGCCCGGAAATTGACCAAGCGGAGCAACACCCAGGCATGTGGGGTCAAGACCCACGCTCTGCTTGCCCCACGCCCAGCCAACTCGCCAGGTACAATTGCTCACTGACACCGGGGCCCGCACACAGCCCCGGGCCCTCAGCGCCTGTGCGAGGCCCACCACGTACCGTGGACGCTGGAGCAGGCCTGCTTCAGCATGGGCTTGTCCATCTTCTTGGCATAAAAGGCCGCGTACCACACGCGCAGCTCGGTGCCAGGGGGGATGTCCCTCGAGGTGGTGAAGTACACGTCATTGTCGTGCTGGAAGGCCGTGAGGTTCTGGTGCTCGGGCCCCACCGCTGGCCGCACCAGCATCATCCAGTTGCAGTCGTCCTCGTTGGAGGTGTCAAAGCACACGGGGTGCCCATCCTTCTGGAACACCTGAGAGGGAGTGGGCCCACCGTGGAGGATCTGGTTAGCCGCCCGTCTGTGTCAGCATATATGTGGGGGGGAGGGAAGGGGGACGGGCTGAGCCACCGGTCTAGACGGTGCAGCACTGGGGCCAAATCGGGCTCCGTACAGGTCCTGTTTAGGGCTTTACAGTAGTCAGGGGGGGTCTCAGACAAGTCAGGCTGGTCACAGGCAGATACAGAGAAAGATCCAGGTGTCATAGGGAAACCTGAGGTCTTCGCCCTGTTGGGAACTGAGGCTCCTGAGCTCTACACCTGGTCCAGGTGTCATTGGGACACTTGAGTTTATGCATGGCTCAGTTGGTGACTAGGATGCCTGATTTTGACCTGTGGTCCAGGTGGGTGTCTAGGTACTTCTACTTGTGATCTAGGTGGCATCAGGACACCTGAGTTTTATTCCTTGTTCAAGTATCATTAGAACACCTGAGTTCTACTCCTGGTCCACGTGTCATTGGACACATGACCTCACTGGGAATCAGAATGCCTGAGTTCTACTTCCGGCCCAGGTGGGAAATGGGACGCCTGAGCTCTGCACCTGGTCCAGATGTCGTTGGGACACCTGAATTCTACCCATGGCCCAGTTAGGAATGGGGATGCCTGAGTTGTACTCATGGTCCAGGTGTCACTGGGATATCTGGGCTCTATACCTGGTCCAGGTCTCATTGATTCACCTGAGTTCTATGCATGGCCCAGTTGGAAATTAGTTGCCATGTTGTACTCATGGTCCAGATGGGCATCAGGACACCTGAGTTCTCCCGGCTCTATTACAGGGTGTTTAGTGACTTTAGCAAAGTTCTCTGGTCTTTCGAAGATGTGCCTGCTTCTGTAACAGAGAACTGTTCCTTATGGATTAAATGCAAGCAGGGGAAGAAACAAGTATTTTGAAGTTCAAAGTAAGCACACAGCATAGGGAGTTCTTGTCCCCTATTTTCTGATGTACTTGTTACTTCCTCACCGTAGGAAAAAAATCTCTCCCTTCTCCTTCTCCTGAGATTTTCCGATAGAAGCTCCCCACTGCTAATGAGCAGGAGGCCTCCTCTGAGGATGAAGCCCTCAGACACTAGGGGAGAGGGCAGAGGGGGGCACCAGGTGCCCAATGACCCCCAGCTGGTGTAGGGGCGTGCTCCCAGTGGGCCTCAGCCCTCCTTCCAAGGGGCATAAAGCTGCCCCAGGCACGCAAGTGCTCCACACTGAGCCTGGGCTGAACAGCACACATGCCAGACATGGACCTTCAGCATCAGGTCACTGAAAGAAACCAAGACGTGCATAAAGGGCTGTTTCAAAGGGACCTTGACCCATGGAGACCGTGTATCATGTGGCCCAGGTCCCACGAAGGACAGCAGCCAGCAGCCTTTCCTTCTTTCTTTCTCTTTTCTTGTAAACAAATAAATGCCTTTCCTTTTCCCTCATTTAGCTGAGATTGGCCTTGTGAGTTCAATTTTCCAAGGACTGCCCCAAAGCCGAGGTTATCGATTTCATCTGTCCCAAAAGGTCGGCCTCTGCTAAGGGTCTCTGAGAAGAGCCCGCCTCTGTGGGTGACTGTGGCTGACCAGCGCCCTGCCCTGCTCCTCCTCTGTTATTTCTCAGGCTTGCGCTGGGCACAGGGACAGGCCATGAACACCACCTGCAGCCCCTGGCCTCGTGGGCTCCCACGGGTCTCACTTCCAGCCTTCTAAGCCCTCCCTGCAACTCCCATTCGGTTGCCCTCAATTTCACATAAAAGCGGTCCTATCCCAAGTCTGATGGGCTTTTTAGAGCTGCCAAACTTTGCACCGGTGCCAACCGCAGCCTAAACAAAACACCCTCCTTTGGAAAGAGCTTGGCAAAGTACATTCACCCTGCCTAGGTGTGACAGTCACTAGGCCAGCGCACTACTGCAAGAAGTGACAGACGCGTCCGCCTCCTACAGCCTGTAACATCCACCTAGGTCGTAAGAGAAGTGAAGGCAACATCTGGGTCTCCCCTTGCCTACATTTTAAATACATGCTCTTTAGTGTTTGCGAAGTTGAAAATGACAAATTGCTGACTTAACTTGGATGCTCTTGTGAGACAAAACGCAAGCTAAAAGGGGGACATTCCGCTGGAAGTCAAGCAGAACTGCACTGCGTGGAGCTGTTTCCAGGACCCCAGTGAGCCGCAGGCACTCAGCAGCTGCGGCCCCCCACGCATGGAGGAAGGTCATAGGGCACCCGGCTCCTCAGCCCCGTCAGCACAGCCTTTACCTTCAGCGGAAAGGCAGATTCCTTCTCCCATTTGGCGACTCTCCTCGACTCGAAGGGCCCAAACTGGGTTCGCTTGACGAGCTGCGTCACAGCGAACACGCCTTCGGCTCCATCTTCCAGTCGTCTGATCTCCAAGTTGGAGGGAAGGGACGACCTGAAAATGGAGCCCGACGAGTCCCAGGGTGCCCCCGGCCGGAGCCAGGCCCACACACAGGGACGCAGGTGACGAAGATTCATGAAAAGCTCGCTCTTACCCACCGCCCAGGGTGCATGACGGAGGGCCACTTACTACAGGACAATTTACGATCCCCACCCGCCTGAGACTGAGCCAACACACACGTACTTCAGGCGTGGGGTGCGCCGGGCCTACAGAGACGGTGCAGACGGCTCTTGCCCACAGAAGCACACAGGCCAGGGAGGGAGAAAGACTACAGGCGCTCTGAGACCAGGGGCCACGTGGAAAGTTCCACGAGAAAGAGAGGAAGAGCCACGGGCACTCCAGAGGCCAGGAAAGGGCTTCCAGCTGGGCTAAACTGGTTGGATTCGTGGAGGATGTGGCCTTTGTAAGTAAACAGGAGAATGTCAAGGAGGCAGTGCTGGAGGAGAGGGCACACGGGCTGGGACCCCACATGCGCCAAAGCATCAGCGAGGAACCCAATTAGGGAGGGTCCACTGAGGGGCTGATGGTTCCCAGTGGGGTTTTGTGGGCAGCAGGCAGCCACGGGAGGTTTTGGGAGAGAGCTGATCCATCTCTACTTCAGGCAAAATTATTAATCTCTTTGTTTTGAGAAGGTAAGTCACAGTGAGAAAAAGTAAATAATAAAGAGGCTGGGAAACCAGCTGGGAGACTTCTAGAAATAGCACTGATAAGATAATTATAGTACAGTACCTCCTTGTGCCAGGCACTAGATCATGTATAATGACCACAGTATTTACAGGGGGTACTGTGATTCTGCTTGCTTTACAAATGAGGCAATTGAGGTGCAGAAAGAATGCCTGATCCAAGTTCAAAGAGCTACCACATGGCTGACCTGGGCTGTGAACCAGCAGTCACTCAGCCCTTGCTCCGGCCCACCAGGTGACATGGCCCCTGCAGGGACACAGTGGAATGGTAGAGCCACTGAGCCTCCTGACTGGATCTGCAGGTGCTTTTCCAGAAGCTGCCACGGCTTAGTCTTGCTACCTGCACTCACTGCTGCTCCCTATCCCACCCACATGGCCCACAGTGGGCATCGGTCAGTAGGGTGGCAGGTCTAGATTTGGGCCATGGGGAAACCGTGCGAGCAGACCTACAACTTGGCCGTTGCTCCTCAACCCATAAACCAGCCCAACCAATCAGTTCTCCTCTGGGCCTGCCTGGGTCTCAGCTTGGCTCCCCAGAACCACGAACTAGACAGGAGCCATTCCCTCTGAAGCCTTGGAGACATGCCTGACTCCTCCCGGCAACACACGACTCAGTTCCCAGGGGGTGGAAGTCACAGACGCCCTCGGGCAGCTGAGGACAGTCCTCGTCACCTGCGGTCTGCCCTCCCCATCCTCCGGGGTCCTCCCTTTCTGCAGATGTCGAGGCCGCCCGGCTGCGCTGCAGAGCCATGCAGACAGCCCTGCTGGACAGGCAGAGCTGTAACAACAGCTCTAGGCGCCACTCACCTGGCCCTGCTTAACACAAAGGAGTCCTTGACCGTGACCACGGGGCCCAGCTCAGGACACTCAGAGTCGTGGTACTGGCTGCAGTCTTCACACCCTGCAAACAGACATCAACATCAGGGGGAGACCCCAGAAGGACATCGGCTCCCCGCCCAGGAAGCACACACTCCCTGCCTGATGGGGGTGACCGACACTGCTCCCCACAAACATAACACAGTGCAGACACAGGATGTGCCCCCCAAGGAAAAGACTCAGCTCTCTGGCACATTTCAAAGCATGAAGAGTCACCTGTTTGGTGACGAAGAACAAGATCTTCCCAAGGAATGACAAGAAATGAAAATTCACCAGTCTCACCTGTTACTATAAACCTAACGCACCATAAACCGCTCTCCATACCCCTGGATGATTTTTCTGAATCAACTGCCAACCCCTGCAAAGGGCCCTTCGCCAGGAATTCTGAGAGAGATGAGCCTTTTAAAACTACGCCCCTGCCACACAATTCTCGTGTAATGAATCGTGCTTCTTAAAGCAAGTAAAATCATTTCAACTGAAAAAGAAACTGCTCTTCTGTATTATAAAGACAAAATGTGGGCCCGTGGACGTGGCTTTGCCCAGCGCCACGCCCGCCTGCGCTGGAGGACAGGCTCGGCCACTCACAGATGAACATGATCTCCTCGCTGCCATCTTCGGCCATTGCTGATACCTGTCAGGACACGAGAGAGCGTCGTTAATGACAGGCCTCTTGCCAAAGCAATCCTGAAAGAAGATTCCTGCCAAAGGCCTCCCGGCACCTGTGCTTTACGGGAACATGCTGTGGGGTCCCCTCTATGGGAGGATGGGGCTGGGGTCTTGAAGTGTGTTCTCCCCTAAAATAATGTTTCTTTTTAATAAAAGCAATGGACTTGAGTGACTTCTAGATTAGGAAGTCTTCATGATTTCAGACTTTCATCTTTTTATATTAGCCACGGTTCCATTTGTGAAACAAACCTATCACCGCGTTTAACGAGCCGGTTTTCACACTGCCACTTCCCCTCCCTCGCTGGCCTGAGGTCCTCCAGGGCGACCACGTCTGGTGCAACCTCCCTGGTTCTTCAGCTCCGGCTGGTGCCTGAAACCCGGAGGGCGCTCGGTTGTCCGGGGACCAAAGCAACGGGGCATCGTGGGGGAGGGCACCCCTGCTCCCCACAAAACCTCTGTCAGGTCCAGTCATTCCTAGTTCCTAGTCATCCTTTGAGGTACAGCGGGCACTGGGCCCCCACCTGTTTGTTCATTCTAGAGCCCGGAGATAAAAATGCTCCCCTCACGCGGTTCTGGGGGTAACAGCAAGTGCACTACATGCAGCACGTGCCGCTCAGTAACGATCCCCCCCCACTCCCACGCCCTCCGTCCCCAGAAGCCAACCCAGCGCCTCTGGCCTGCATGCACCCCAGGTGTTCAGCTTTGGGGGAAAGTGGCGCCTGGCGCTTCCTGAGGCTCCCCAGGGGCTCGGAGAGTGGAACACAGACGCAGAGTCCCAAGGAAAACTCGGATTTGCCAAACACACACGGAAAAGCTCACTGTGGCCGAGGGAGTTATTATAACAAGGAAGCAAGGCAGCGCGGTGGGACTGCCAACCTGCCCTTAAGGCGCCGAAGGCAAACCACCAGGGTGATTTTCCCTGCCGTCTCTACCCTGTGCCTCCCTTGGCCTGCCCGCCTTCCCCCTCCCCAACCCCCCCCAAGGTGTCTTCCTGCCCTGCCCCCCCTTCCCCCATTTTCCACACTGCTCAGGGCTCTTCCAGAACATGAACCCCATCAGATTACTTGCCAAACTGAAACTGAATGGCTCCCCCCCCACCCCCGGCGCCTGGGACCAAACCCAAACCCCGCAGCCCCCTGTGCCCCCCTCCCCTCCCCCTCGCTGACCCTCTCCCGCCACAGCGGCCGTGGTTTCCTTAGTGCCCAGCTCCTTCCCGCCTCCAGGCCTCCCACAGGCTCTGCTGCTGGCTGACGCCTACTCCTTCTTCTTGGCTTAGTTAATTGTCACTTCTCTGGGGAGCGCTTTCCGATCCACCTGTCCAAATGAGGGCCCCTGTAACACTTCCTGAAAGCGCCCTGCAATTCCCCTTCACCGCAGTTTTCGCCGCTGTGGTCATCAGGTGTGTGTTGTTGATCCAGTCTCTCCACTCCCTGGACTGGGGGGCCCGGAGGCAGGAACCGGAGGCACCTGCTCAGCGCCTGCGCTGCCAGGCCCAGGCAGTGGGGTGGGGGGAGCGATCACAGACTCCGCCACCTCTTCTCCCCTCCAGCTCCTATGGGCTCTGCACGGAATACTCTGCACACAGCAGAGCCCTGACGGCTTCTGACTGGACTCCCTCTGGGCCTTCAGATAATCACAAGTTGGTTGAAAATGTTCAAATACTTCATATGTACAATTTATGCCAAGAAATTTAAAAGCTTGGTTAGATTAAATGCTTATACCACTTTCTCAGGAGTTACAGAGCACCTCCTGGGTACCACCCACGGCCCGGACTCCGCAGGCAGCCCGCTTGGTCCTGCCCTGAGCAGGCCAGGCCTGGAGCCGAGGTCCTCCTCCCCTGTGGCCTCCTGGGGGGGTGGGGGACTGCACTGCCTGTCCTTGCTTTCACAGGGCTTCTGCCTCCTCTGCCTGGGACAGTAAGATTGGTTAAGGGTTTCCAGCTACACAGACTTGAAAGAAAGTTTAAACAGAAAATCTGTGCTAGGCAAGAATCTTGCAAACCAATAATGCTGTTAGAGGAAAGGGCAGCTTTTCAGGAAAGTGCCTAGCGTCCTTGAGAACATTTTATCAGCTCTAATAAGACAATGTCCTTTCTCGCCCAGGCATTCCCAGGAAACCCACCACCACCAGGTTGTGCTAATGGATTGCTTTACCTGGGGTGGCGGGACACGTACAAAGCCTGTCCTCCCACGGACACTGCAGGACGAGGGGCAGTCGGGACCCCATGGAAGGACACGGAGAGGTTTGGGGGAAGGACCCAAATTTGGCCAAACAAACATGTCCTATCTTCCGCTTCTGGGAAAAGCTGGCAAATACTTCAGCTCCCCATGGAAACCCTATGCATTCAACAAAGGGGGAAAGATCTAGAACAATATGTACAGGCTTCCCTGTGGTTACCAGGCAGGTTCGACACCGTGGCACACCTGTATGGGGCGGGAGCAGCTGCACAAGAGCACCAAGCCCGTGCCAGCCCTCCAGCCATGGCCCCGTGCTCCAGGGGCCAGGGACCACAGTGCCAGAGCCCAGCCCTCGGGCAGGTGGTAAGGGGCCAGTTCCTCTCTAGGCTGCAAAAGGTCACCATCCAGGACTGAGCTGTAAAGACACCCTAGTACAACCTCCAGCATGGACAGCCCAGAAACCTCATCAGACTAGTTCGAGTTTTGCACACATTTTCTGTAAAAACACAGTGTTTTTCCAGAACACCACCACAGGGCATTCTAAGGCCTGCCGCTATTCAAGTACTGACCGGAGAGGGTCGGGGAGCAGCCCCTTATCCCAGCACACCCCCTCGCATGAGTCCCCAGGCAAACAGGGCCGAGCGAGGGTCCTGGGAGAGCAGAGGACGCGCAGGTTCACTCAATGGCGGCACAGCGTGCACAGACCGTGTTTTAAAAGATTATTTAATATGAATGTGACTATTCTCGTCCCTCAGATACATAAAGTCACACAGTTCTTGCCTTTCTGAGACGGGCTGATTCCACTCAGCACGATGTTCTCACAGCTCGTCCGTGCAGTATAGCAGGTTCAGCATGGCCTTCCGTTTCAAGGCAGAAAACTACTCCATTGTCTGGATGGACCACATTTTGTTTATCTGTCCGTCTGTCGCTGGACACTTTGGTTGCTTCCATGTGCTGACTACTGTGGATAGTTGCTGCCGTGAGGCCAAGGGTACGAATACCTCAGGAAAAGCCTGCTTTCAGTTCTTTGGGGGTACACACTGGGCTGGCCAAAAAGTCCACTTAGTGTTTTCCATAAGATAAAAGACACGTATTTCATTTTCATCAATGATTTTATTGATGTGGATATTCTGAGTATGTCGGCTGTCTCCCATGTGGTATAATGCTGACTTTTCTCAATCAATGTCTCGATGTGCTCGCTATCAACCTCAACTGGCCTACACAACCGTGAAGCATCGTCCAGCGAGAAATCTCCAGCACAAAACTTTGCAAACCGCTTTGACACGTTCGATCAGTCACAGCGCCTTCTCCATACACTGCACAAATCGTTTTTTGTTGTTCAATTGTGTTTTTACCTTTCTTGAAATAATAAAGCCTAATCCGCCGAAAATGTTGCTTATTTTCTTCCATCTTCAATATTAAAATGGCTGCACAAAAATTCACCAAATTTGATTTTTTTAAATGCATGCTTATGTGACAGCTAACACAATACAACCTAACAAAATTGTTTTGAAGGAAGTTAAAGACAACTAAGCGCTACTAGATCCATCTCATGGAAAAACCAAACAGACTTTCCAGCCAACCCACTACTTAGAAAGGGGACTGCTGGGTCGTGTGATAAGTCTGTGTTCGATTATTTGAGGCATCTCCATGCGGTTTTCCACAGCGGCTGCACCACTTCACATGCACACCCAGTGCACAAAGGTTCTAATTTCTCTACATCCTCTCCAACACGTGTTAATTTTCTGATTAAAAAAAAAAAATGTAGCCATCCTAACAGATATGGGGTGGTAAAAGATTATCTTTTAATGTGACCTACAAAGGCTGGGTTTTAGAAAAAGTAATCAACTTTGAAACAGTGGAAAATTAAGACTTCGTAATTCTAAAACACAAATAAAGCAAAGTAAAGGGCGTTTTTCAGGGAGGCTGTCGATGTGAAGGTGAAATGAAGGTTATCTCATTTGTTACCCTGGCAGGGCGTGCCGGGAACACGATAGAGGGAGACAGATAAAGGAGGGGCACCGATGGCTGCCGCCCTGGGGGTCTATGACTGGCCTGGATGACTTACCAGTCTTTTCACTGATCAAAGCAGCACTCCCCAAGAGAAATATGAGGTGAGCCACACCTGTAATATTATTCTGGCTGTTTCTTAAGTTTTCAAATATTATAGATTCACAGGAAGTTTCAAAATTAGCAGAGAGTGGTCTGATGTGCCTTTCACTCAGTTTTTTCCCAAGCCTCATCTCTTACCTAACTGTATATAACATCAAAGCTCTTACGCAACTACAGCACTAAGAATTGCATGCTACTGACACCAGAAAAGCTGACCTTGTCACAGCACATGTCCACGTAACTCCCTGCCATTTTATCACAGGTGTAGATTCATGCACCCACCTCAATTGCGTGTCCCCTTTACAGCCGCCTCCGGGTCCCCACACCATCCCCAACTCCACCTCTATAATTTTTCATTTCAAGAATGTCATCTAAGTGGAATCATACAGTGTGACCTTTTTTTTTTTTTAACTCCGCATAATGTCCCTGAGAGCCATCCAGGTTGCTGCGTGAATCACCAGTTCATTCTCTCTACTGCTGTATGATATTCCACGACACTCAGTCACTGAAGAACACTCGGGTTTCTCCCTGTTTTTGCCTAGTACAAATAAAGCTTCTATAAAAAAACTGCGCATGGGTTTTTGGGAGGACATCAGTGGTCACGCCTCCGGGATAAATGCCCACGAGTGCAGTCTCTGGGCCATGTGTTAAGTGGACGCTGGGAAATGGAAGGCAGCAGGAAGAGGAAGACCACACGGGAGGTGAAGGGACGCCATCAAAGAAGCCACAGACGTGAGAAGCCACAGGACGCTGTGGATGTCACTCATTCACAGGGTCACCAGGAGTCGGCGCTGAGTCAATGGCGTGTAACACACACGTGGAAAGTGGATGTTTAGTTTCTAAGAAACTGCCGGGCTGGTGACACAGGAGATCCAGTTTCTAGCCCTCTCGCCGGCCTGTGGCTCCCAACTTCTACTGCGGCCCTTCTCACAGACGTGCAGTGGCCCCTGCTGGAGTTTTCGTTTGCATTTCCTTCCCCAACAGCTCATGAGATTGAACACCTTTTCATGTGCTTATTTGCCCGCTGTAAATCCTCTTCAGTAAGACGTCTCTTCCTCTCTTTTGCCCATGTTCTAGTTGGTCTGTCTGGCTTTTTGACTGCTGTGTTTTGAAAGTTCCTTATATCTCTAGATCCTTGGTCAGATGGGCAGTTTGCAAATATTTTCTCCCTGCTTACACCTTGTCTTTTCATCCTTTTCACACGGTCTTTGCAGAACCAAGGTTTTTAATCTTGATGAAGTCTACTTCATCAGTTCTTCCTTTTATGGACCATGCTTCTGGGGCCATGTCTAAGACCTCTGCTCTAGGCTCTAAGGTTCAAAGGTGTTTCTTGGAAAAGACTCATAGTTTTACATTTTACATTCCAGCCTAGTATCCAATTTGAGTTAATTTTTGTATAAGAGGTGAGGTTGCGGTCCAAGCTCATTTTTGTGCTTCTAGATGTCCAACTGCGTCAGCACCATTCAATTGCTTTGGCACCTTTATCCAAAACCCGTGGACCACGTTTGCGTGGGTCTATTTCTGGGTTCTTGCTTCTGTTCCATTGATTCTGTGTCTATCCTCCCGCCAACACCACACTTGGCAGAGATCAATCAGTACAGTCTCGGCTGCCATGCTTTATAGTACGTCTTATAATTGGGCAGACTGGTTCCCCTGCTTTCTTCTATTGCAAAATTCTCTTGGCCATTCTAGTTCCTTGGTCCTTCCGTATAAATTTTAGAACAATCTTGTCTATATCTAAAAACAATTCTTGCCAGGATTCACATACGTAAATTTGGTAACATTTTATTTAACAGACTATATCCCAAATACTATCATTTTAACATGTAATTCATATTAAAAATCACTCATAATTTTTTTCATCCTAAGTCTTGTAAATCCAGTCTGCATTTTATACTTCAAACTTATCCTAATTTGGATCAGCGACATCACAAGTGCTCAGCAGCCAGTCCTGGTCTAGAGGCTCAGGACATTTTTTTAAGCAAGTGGGACACTTCCCACTGGATGCATACCCTCATGACAACATTAAAAGTATAGAGGAAAAAAAAAAATCACAAAAGGAAAAGAGCAAACAAAAAGAGTGATTTTCACTAACGTGCTGCAGAATTGTTCTGAAGAGTACTTTGGGTGGGGATAGCAGGTGGGTGGGGAGGAGCTTTGTGACCAATAAATTTGTGACACATTGTAATTCCCATTCTGGAGTTCTGACACACAGTGACATTTTAAAGGCCCTGAGAAGTCCTGCAATAAAAATCTGTGGGAATGTGTGTAGTCCAGCAGTTCCTGAACTTACCTGGACCAAAAACAACTTTGCACCTAGCGATCCACATGCTAGAACCATGGTCCAGAGCATACTTTGGGTTGTCAGTATAAGGGAAGGGGCAGGTCCTATTGTGATATGACAGGCACCAGAGACCAGGGAGTGAACCTGGCTCTGCCATTTCCTGCATGTGAAACCTCAAGTTAGTTTCTTCCCCTCCAGGGGCCTCAGTTGCCTCGTCTGTACAAGGAGAGGGTTAGAATATCTACTCTGAGCCCCTTTCCAGCCTGCAGAGGTACAATTTTTAATTCTAGTTCATTGTTACGACCTCATGCGATGGCGGTTCTCAGAGATGTCCACCCCATTGTCCTCTATCCCGCATCACTACTATGCTATGTGCGTGTTTTTCAAACGCCAGCTTTCGTGTTATAAAGAAAAGGCATACACAGCAGTCACTCCTCAATGCTTATTAACCAACAGCTCGAACTCATGAATTTGGCACTGACAATTCTGTAAACTGGCTGGGACCTCCCTTTCTTTCTAATCGTATTTTACATCATACATGACATGCTGCTCCAGCCAATTTAATAAGCTCCCTGCCCCAGGAGTTTTTATTTCTGGATTTTCTCTGATCCCCCATTACACCCCCTCCCACCTGCACCACCGCCTTCAGTCTTGTCTGGGTCCTTTTCTCTCTGTCTGTCTGTCTGTGGCTGCAGTTGTCACTGGTAAAGCCCCCAGGCTGTCACCGTTTAACCCACATCCTTGATCCCTGCCGCAGAGAGCCCACTGTGAGGGCAGAATCGGACTCTGACAGGGCCAGGCTTGGTGACTGTACCTACAACATTTCAGCGCCTGGAGACTAATTCCCCAGAGCCGCGTCATCTGCCCCACTGGCTCCTAGTCCAGGGTCTGCAGGCTGACAGCGGGTCGTGACAGTAGAGGTGGGAAGCCCAGAGCCCCTCTGTGTGAACGGTAACAGGCTGGAAACAGAACAGGAGGCCTCTGCCATGACCACAGAGAGCCCGCCAGCAGCCCCTTAACTTCAGACATGGGAATCGGGAGGGGCACCGGAGTGACATGGCACATACCTACATGACCTACACGGTCAAAGCCAGTCTCCTGGCCCATCAAGCCACCTCCCAGGGCAAAGCTCTCCAATACAACAGAGTGGTGGGGTCCCTCACCCCCACAGCTTGCTTTTGTTCCTATCTAAGGTCACTGTTATTCTTCTAAAGCGAATGGCTGTGAGGCACAGGCAGGGCCTTAGAGCCAGAAGCACCCCCTTCCACACCCCTGCTCTCCGATCCCATTACCAGTTGGACCCCCCTCAAGTCCTTGGGCTTTTCTGCTACATCTACTTCCACATCTCAAAATAACGGGCTTGTACTGGGATCCCCAAGCCTCTCCACTTTGGGGGCTGTATTTCCAGTTCTGATCATGGTAGGTGAACAGTTAGCTTTCTTACACGTTCTCCCCTCCGTCACTCCCCAACATAATTCTGGTTAAACCAGTGTATGTAATATGATGACCCTGAAAATATTACCGAGGACTCAGTAAGCTGCTCTATGGTAAACTCCAAAGTTCACTACTAACACATTCCTTTTCTAGGGGCAACTGATTTATTTTTTTACATTTGCTTAGCTCTTGTTTATAGGTGAATTTTGTTTGCTGCTGCTGGGTGTAGATTTTATGTTGTTTTATGTGTATGTTAATTTTGTTGCGTTTTGTGTAGGCCTTGTGTTGCTGTTTGCATGTAGGTTTTGATGTGTGTTGATTTTGTTGTGCTGCCTCTGCTGTCTGTGTGGAAGTTTTGCTGTGTCGTGTAGGCCTCGTGTTATGTGTAGATTTTGTGTGGCTGTGTGTAGATTTTGTTGTGTGCTGCTTGTTTGCGTGTGGGGGTTATTGTATACTTTTGTGTAAGTCTCGTGTTGGGCACAGACTTTGGTACGCTGCTGTTTTGAGTAGGTCTCGTGTGTAGACTCTGTTGTGTGGTGTCTCTGCTGCTTATGTGGAGGTTTTTTTTTTTTAAATATTTATTTGTTTGCTTGTTTATTTTATTTTTTTATTTCTGGAGAGAGGGGAAAGGAGAAAGAGAGGGAGAGAAACATCACTGTGTGGCTGCCTCTTACTCGCGCCCCCAACTGGGGACCTGACGTGCAACCTAGTAAAGTGCCCTGACTGGGAATCGAACCAGCGACACTTGGTTCGCAGGCCAACGCTCAATCAATCCACTGAGCCACAGCAGCCAGGGCTTTATGTGGAGGTTTTGTTGTGTGTTGTTTGTAGATTTTGTTTTGTACCATTTTGTGTTGTTTGTGTGTGATTTTGTTGTGCTGTTTCTGCTACTTCTGTGGAGGCTTCGCTGTACGTGTGTCGAGTCCGGTGGCAGTGGCTGCAGTGTGGGGCACAGGGTACCCATGGCTACATCTCTGCGCATCCTGCAATAGCTTCTCCTATGGCTTGTCTTTCACGGGGTCCAGCCAATGGCGGGCCAGCAGTTCGTGAAGCCCACCCTTCCTGTCCTGGCTGCCGGTCAGGTCTGACACAGGCCGCAGGCTGGGCCTTCTCTTCACCATCACCTGGATTTGCCTGTTCTGTTGGTATAAACGGAGCTCCTGTTTCCTGAAGCCTCTTGCTTCCATTTTCTTGGTTTAGTCCTTCGATCTGCGAAGCACATTTTCCCATAGTTTCCTTAGAGTGGGGCCTAGCAGGCAAATCTTTTGAGAGGGCTTAACCTATCTGCAAATGTCTTCTTCTTAATCCCACATGACAGCTGGTTAGCCGGGGCACATGGTCGTTTTCACACAGAACACTGACTCAGGACTCCATCGTCCTTCAGCTTCCAGCATTACGACTGAGGAGTCTGGTGTCTTTCCAGCCAGCAGCCTTCTGTCTGTGACTACCAACCTCCGAATCTTTTAGAATTTTTATTTTAGCTGCAATGACCTTGAGTTTCATGCCCTGCTTTGATGCTGAGCACAGGTTGGCTCTTTCACCCTGGCACGCATGTCCTTCAGCCTGAAAATTTTCTTGTATTATTTCTTTCATAATTTCTTCTGTTCTGTCTTTCTTAACCTCTTAGTTTCCTCAAAGATGACTTCTATGTTCCTGATTTTCACGTCTGGTTCTTTAAGAGGAATTTCTGAGCAAAGAGGTGAGAGAAAGGTCTATACTCTGTCATCTTAACAATAGAAACTGAGGTAGCATTAACTTTATCAGGTGACTAGAGCTTTAACTGCAAGTAATCTTTTTACTAAACACAAAAAAGGGGGAGGGGGTATATGAGCACTGATTCTTATTACATAATGGGCCTGTGTGACAACAAGAAATTTTAAAATTAGGCATCCTGGGAGCTTTGAAAAGGTCCTTGTCACCCTCAGCAGAGAATGAATAGTGTCAGAGAACCAAGTCCAGAGGAGGTAGATGTGCTGGGGGAAAGGGACCCAAGAGGGACCTAAGGGAGCCAGGCAACAGGATCGATAAACAGAACTGAAGTGGCCTGGTCAGAACAAGGATTTCTATAAACCTCTTGACTAATAAGGTGCTAAAATTACATTTATGTTTTTGGTCACCATAAAAAGCAAACTTACTATCAGTTATTAGCTCATATATTTTTAAAACTTATAATAGGCCAAAGGCCCTTCAGAGTTACTAAACACTTAAGAATACTCCTTCCTTCTCAAAGACAGACTCTCTGTCCAGAAGGTACAGTCCCTTGTCCCCAGAGAGCAAGTAAGAAGTGACAGTCCTCTTTCAGGAAGCATGATATAAGGTCCCTCTACTTCTAACGAGTTTGCCTCCAGCCGCACCAAGGGCAGAAGGCCCATTAGTCAGGGTGTCCTGACAACACCCGCAAGGCATCACTGCCGTGAGGCGCAGACGCAGACTGTGCTGGACATCGACAAGGCAAACGGAGCCAATACCGTAGGGCCCCTCTCGGGGACGGAAAGCTGTCATCTCTGAGAAACCCAAGTTTCAGTTATATCTGGTTTGTGGAAACAGGACAGCATGCGTTCTGGAAGGCTTGAGGGGAAGACTCAGAACGGGGCTTCCTCGGATCTGATTAGGACGAGAGACCTCCCCAGGGCCCCTCGGTGACACTGAGCTCCCCGCCCCGCCAGTCCCACGGCGCCTCTCCACTGCCAGGCACCCAGGACCAGCTTCCCGGCCTCTGCACCCCCTTCCTCTCGCTTCCTCTTCCAGAAGCTCTCCCTCCGTCCAGCTGCCGCCTCACCTTTCAGACCACATTCAAATGGCCATCCCCTCTGAAGCCCTCTTGGCCACACCTGCCACACACCACGTGGGCAGGCCACGCTCGCTCTCCCCCAGGAGGCACGACAGCATCACACCTCTGTTATCACACCCCCCTCTCTACAGCGAATCACGCCCCCTGGGTTATTCACACCAGCTTCCCACAGCACCCACTCGTCCCCCCGCCACCCCAGTGCCCCATTTCTGTCTTCTTTTATTGCAAAATTCCTGGGAAGAACTCCAGTGCCTTCCTCACCTTCCAAACTCCCTTCAGTGGGAAAACCTGCCACACCAGTTCACCTCGTCACCCACCCCTTCGCTGGCTCCCGCCCCTGGGCAGCATTCCACAGAGGGCCCTCACCCTTCCCTCGGCAAATCTTTCTCCTCTGGTCTCCCAGTGCTTCCCTTGTTTCCGTCCTGCTGGACACGCCTTCCTAAGCCCCTCTTCCTTCCCATCCCCCATGAAAGCCACCGCAGAGGGTAACCCAGGCTGGCCCTTTGGTCCTCTCTCCCTCTGCACCCAGCACTTACTCCCGTCACCTCCCAAGCCAGTGGCCCAGTCCAGCATTGGCCCTCCCAAGGCCCCAGACCCTGCCCGATGCCTGGTTCCAGGCGCCAGCTAATATTCCTGCAAAGGTGCTTTGCCAAACGCTATTCTCTATATGTGCGCTGACAGCTTAAACTAGCATCCCTGGTTTAAACAGCTGCAAGGGACGTAAATGTCCAGTATATTATAAATACTGACTCCTAAAATAAAAGCAGTATGTCACTCTCCTAAGCCCGCCTACTGGGCTCTAAGCTCGACGGGACGGTGTGCGCTCTACCGCCGTCTATTCACGAAGCACGCGAACATGCTCTTCCTTGGCCGCCAGGAAGGTCACAGCACCTCTTCCTCTGCGACCTCCTATCCCCATCACTGCGGTCGTTGCACCCAATGTTACGTACTCGCACTCAAAACGACTCTATCGATCACACTACAAATATGCATAGAAATCGAATTAGTCTTGACTTTCTATGGCCGTGAGTGGATGCTAATTTCTTCTGGATTTGAGTTATCATTGCAGTCACTGAGACCCTATTATCGGAACAGAATGGCAGCACCTGCTTCAGTAAAAGGTCCCTAACACAGAAGCTATGTTCCATGAGACGGGCAGGGCTTTCCCCACAATCGGTTCACAGGTGGTGGGCAACATCCAGCTCAGCCCGTCTCCGCTGTTCTAACTGTGAGCGCAGAAAGCCTTGCTCCACAGACAGGCAGCTGGGAACGGAAGAGCCTGGTTACGGCAGCGTCCCCACAGCCACTTACCAATGACCACTGTAAGTACCAACAGGCCCCCACTTCCTCTGTCAGCATGAGGGCACCTTCCATTCACCAAGTCTGAGGTCTTACCCCACCGTGGGCTCACTCCTGAGGCACCCACACCTCTGTGGGCACCCTGAGGTTTCCACACCCCAGGGCTCAGCCCACACCAAGACTGGGCCCTGGGCAAGGGTTTATTCCACCCCAGAGGGACAGTTTGATGATGCTGCTCATCTGCAGGGCCCTGATTCCCCTGCTCGCTTCCCACATGGGCACACCTGTCATCTGCACCTCAATAAATGGCACCTCCTATCACCTTCCCCACATTCCCCAACCAAACCAGCAGCAAGGCCTGCCTCGCTCCAGAAATACCCCATCCTCACTCCTCATTTCCCCTTCTGCCTCCCCCCATGTCTAGTGGCACCTGTGGAGCCCAAATTTCCCAAGCATCAGCCACATGGTCATCTCTGAAGAGACACAGGTTCTGTCCCTCCCCTGCCCAAAGCCCCCAGTAGCACACACCTGGCACTCAGGACAGCCTGCGCTGTCCTCCTGTACTTTCTCCCCCGGCTCACACTGGCCCTTCTCATCCTTGGGCGCACAAAGCATGGTTCTACCCCAGGGCCTTTGCAGTCTCCATTCATCTGTTAGTGACACCCTCACCCCAGATCTCCACAGGGCACCTCACAGCACTGGTCTCCTGCTCAGACTGACCTTTCTAGTCCCAACTGCCGGAGTGTACCCACCCCTACCTACACCACAGCCTCCACTTGCTGGTCTTCCTTCTCCTCCACGCTCTAACCACCATGGACCTGACATGGTCTTATTGTTCATTGTCTTCTCTTCCTCCCTCCAGACCATTAGGTCCAGCAGGCAAGATCTTTCTCTTGTTCTCCGTACTGCCAGGCACATAACAGGTGCCCGGTGAATAAATACTTGTTGAATGAATGGCCAAACCAATGAACACATGCATTCAGGAACCGTGAGGTGAACTAGACAGGGATCACCCACACTTTACAAAATGTGAAAAGGAAGAGGAAGCCAAGAAAGCATTTAAGTCACTGCTTACATTCTTAAGCTATGAAATCACGTGTCAGAAATTCTGAGTTGCCTTAAATCTCCCTTAAATCTGCAAAATGGCCTTCCACACAGATGTTATCAAAAGAAAAACATGAGAGGTATGTCCTAAGGAAACAGAGTTCTTTCTCAAACACAGTAACTCCAAAAAATGCTGTTAGCCTCTACTGGTGTTAATTTATTTGTCTTCTGAAAAAAGTAACAGAATGTCCCTTCTGCTTCCAAAAGCAAACATATTATTATGGGCCTTGTTGGGCAATGTTTCTGCAAAAGTATGAATCAAAGCTATTGGGGGATAATGAAAAAATATTACTGTGTTTCCCTTTCAAAATCCAAACTATAGTTCTCTGATTTTTTAACCATTCACCATAAGGCAGTGATGTCAAGGAACTGCAGAGAAGCCAAGTGGAGCAGTGAAAATGTGGAGAACGTGAAAATGTCCAGGTTTTGAAACAAAATATGGTGTGTGTGGGGGGGGCACCTCACTTATAAAAACAAAGTATTTACATTGGTGCAGTCTCTAAGGAGAGTTCTCATTCTTGCCTTTTAAGGGTTATCACAAAACCAGTTGCTCCTTTAGTTTTCATCCTTAAAAAACACCTCCAGGAACCACGCTGGGTTCTCCAGATTCATCAGGTGAGTGCGGACTGTGTTAGAGGCTTAAGCACACGTGGATTTTGTGTGCTGGCATCTTTACATACGCATATGGGGTCCACCTGTCTTTGCTCACACACTTGTTTCTACCATTTTAACTAACCTTGAGGGGAGGGGGAAGTAGGCAATTTCTGAGCATTTGTGGAAAAAACCTCGTCCACTCCATTAAGAGCTTAATAAAGGTAAACACATAATAACTGTAACTCGCAGGTAGGTCTACATTTCCATAATGAGTTTTCGCTTCTAAAGCTGCCCCTCACCGAGATTACCTGTCCCTCTGCTCAGAGGCCACATGGCCAGCTCCTCCACCTGTCTGCGCCAGGGCGCGCGCCCTTCCAAGCCCAGCCACCCACTCAAAGGCGGGCACATGTCACCTGTCCATGGATCTGACTACCTTCCCTCTGCCACCCAGGGGATTACAGAAACGAGATGCAGGATGCTCTTGGGGGGCCTGGGAAGCCCCGTCGCTCGGCCTCCTGCTTCTCTAACCGCAGGGGCAGGGGTCCAGAGGACCTCCCGCGCGCCCGCGGGGGCTGTGCCCCGGTATGGAGAGAGTGACATCACGGGGGGCCGTCGGCGACCTAGGAACCGGGGGCGGAGACGCCGGGCCGGGGGCGGAGGAGCCCCCAGCCCCGCGCCCGCGGGCCGCGCTGGCCGAGGACGGTAGGCGCGGGCCACTGGGCGGCGGGCGGCGGGCCCGGAGCGCCCAGGCGGCAGAGAGGACGGCGGGAGGCACTCAGGGCGATCCCGGAGCGGCTCCGGGAAATCCAGCCGGGTTTTGACTCCGATCGCCCACGGTGCCCACAGCCGGCGAATGTAACAAAGAACAGTCGGCATGGCGGATGGACCGGGGCGGCGGCGGCGGCAGGCCGGGCGGGGCTGGGGCGGCGGGCGGGCGGGCGCGCGGAGGAAGCGAGCGCGGGTCGGGCGGGGGCGGTAAGCGCGGGGGTGGCCGCGGGGCGCGGGGCCCCGGGCTTTACCTGCCTTTGGAATGTGCAGAGCGGGATCGGATCCGGACTCCGGGTTGCGATCCGCTCCGGAAACTGCGCAGCACCGGAAGCCGGGGGGGCGGTGGCGGGGAATTGTGGGAGTTGTAGTTCGCGGTGGGGAGAGGGTGCGGGCGGCGTGGCCCGGGAGCGGACGGGCTGGAAGCGGAGGCTTGGACGGGGAGCGGGCGCCTTGGAAGGAGCGGAGGGCGGCGCGGACTGGGGAGCTGTGGGAGCGGCTGGGAGAAGAGATCTGGGTTCCAGCTGCTCTTTCCCCGGAGCAGGGGGAGGTGTCTGGAGGCCCTTTCCCGCATGGCGTGGCGCGGCCCCGCAACCCCGACAGAGACGTGCACGGACGGTTCGCACAGCCCCCTTTACCCTTGCGGTGCTTATGTCGAGCCTTGACTTCATCGGGGTTAGGTGGGAGGGAGAAGGGGTCGAATTTTTCATTAAATCGGGCCTGAGGTTTGCTGCCCAATCATAATTTCTGAATTTAGACGATGGGTTTCTTGGATTCTTGGCCGTCTTTCTAGTCCAGTAAACATAGCGCTCGCTCTGCGCCCAGCAAGCTCCTAAAGTATTAGATGCCCAGTAGTTGGCTGGCGAGTGGCAGAGCCGGGCAGTTGAATCCTGGTGGAGTGCGCTGATAAGTGGGCAGTCCCAGAAACGCACCTCTGGCCCAGGGCAGAGCCAAGCTGAAGCCAGACCACTCCCTGGCACCGGGTGTTTCTGCCCCCTTTTCCCTTCCCGATCTTGGGGGCTTGTGTGGCCTCTTGACGCCATCCCACCAAACGTAATGTGGAAACAAAATATTAGAAATGGAAGGGACATAATTTTAACCTAATGCTGGCCTTTTAGAGTCAAAGAAGTAAACTGTCTTGTTCCTTTCTGTCTGGCCAAAACCCCCATTAATAGTGTCAAAGGAAGGTGATGAACTGGGCGAAAATTATTTGAAATTGATATGGGCAGGGACTCTTCACTCTTACACGTAAAGCTCTTATGAATCAATTTTTAAAAAGGATAAATAATCCAATAAGTCTATGGACAGTTCACAATAAAATGCAATGGCTCTTAAGGTTATCAGAAACTGTTCAAATACTGTCATGTGAGAACAAGTAAATTGTAGTAAGATCGTTTTTACCTGTTGCATTAGCAAAGATTTAAAAAAGTTGAATAGCATTACACTGCAGAGCCCATAGAGAACCAGCTATCACATCCTTTTCTGGTGGGAGAATAAGTTGGTATAGAGGGGTTCACTTGTATGAGTTAGTACATGTATAAGGTTAGTCCCTAGCCCCAGAGGATTTAACGGCGGGCACACCAGGCGCACTCCCTGGGCCCCGACTTCTGAAGGGCCCCGCAAGTTTACAACTTGTACGTAATTAAAATTGCACATATGAAACCAAACTTGGTGGCATTAGAAAGCAGTGTAAAGTTGGGGTTTTGCGGGGCCCTTCAGAAGTCGGGGCCCAGGGCGCGCGCCTGCCGCGCCCGCCATTAATTCCGCCTCTGCCTAGTCCCCATCGGAAAGGGGTATCCACAGGTGGAAGGCTGAGCGCAGGAGAGGAGGTGTGGAGTGTCCTGCTGCTCAGGGTGCCTTCCTCCACCCTCCCTGATACCCTCCAGGGACTTCCCAGTGGCATGTACAATAGGGCTGGACTACAGCCTCCCAGACTCACCTGGGCCCTCTTACCTCTGCCCTGTTCACACTGGCCAAGCCTGCCTTCTCCTCCTCAAACACGGTCTCAGAGTCCTCCATCTTGCAACACTTCCCCCGGTTTTCCAGGTCTTCTGCCC
Organism: Furipterus horrens; assembly: GCF_987537825.1. Taxonomy (NCBI): domain Eukaryota; kingdom Metazoa; phylum Chordata; class Mammalia; order Chiroptera; family Furipteridae; genus Furipterus; species Furipterus horrens. Next base: position 7,850,404 of record NW_028327171.1, read on the forward strand.
AAATGCTCCCCAACCTCTAAAGGCACAAACTGACCACCACTGCTAATATGCACTCCCCCCCACCTACACACACACATCCTTTTAGTGACATTACGCAAAATTCCCAAATGCCCAGATGGCTGGTTCTCTGGGCCTCTAAATATGGACCGATGTACATAAACAAAAACAGGTCATTTACAGAAAAAGTGACAGGTCACAGCAGGAATGAAAAGTAGATGAGATCAACCCACATAAAGCCATTTCTCAGCAACACTGAGCACAGGGCTGGGGGGCTCACAACATCACTGCCTCTTCAAAAGAATTCTCAGTGTGTTCAGTATAGTCCTTCTATGAAGGCTGGAAATAATGTCTTTTAAGACAGACTGATATCCAAAATTTTTAAGTTGACAACTTTTGTTGCTTAAATTTTCAAATTTTCATTGGTTACAGCTAATGCCATAAATGTACAATATTTCAACCTCAGGCAGAAAAAGAAGAGAAAACTCACCTCTAAAGGATGTTATTGGGGAAATTTGAATATGGATTTGATACTTGATGATAGTATGGAATCAATGAAATATTTTCCAAGAGTGAAAATTGTGTCGAATATAAGGACTGATGTTCTGTTCTTAGAAAACACATTCTGAAGAATTTAGGGTGAAACATGATACCTCAAAATGTCACAGAATTGGTGAATCTAGGTATATAGGTCATTCTGTTGCTTTGAAATTAAAAAAAAATAATAAGTTGGGGAAGTTAAAAAAAAACATAAACATAAGAGCTTTTATTATCATGAGTGGGTTTTCCTAACAATGCTATTTTCTTTCCGAGCAGAGACTAGCTGTGACATTAAGAAGTAATCACTTTCCACACCCCCACTCTTATTAGGGATTTCTGGACCCAAGGGTAGGTAGGATGACAACCATGTCCAGCTTGAAGCAGCTAGAGGAGCATGAGACCTTTGCCCATTGTCCTTTACAAGGTTATAAAGGGACATGAACTAAGGAGGGGTGAGGTTGCTGGGGGAGGAGGGTGCTGGGCAGAGAGGAGCAAAGGGGGAAAAAATTGGAACTATTGTAACAATATAATCAATAAAATATACTTTAAAAAAAGATATCTAGAATAGTAAAAAAAAAAAAAAAAAAAAAGAAGTAATCACTCTACTGGGTGACCCCAGATTAGGGGTGATGCTCCCAAACCTGACATTGGCCTGACACCTCTCATCAGCTCTGGTTCTTTGTTAATGTAAGTATAAAACTCTGTTAGCACTGAACACTATGGACATACATACATCCTAAGCCACTTCGCTACATCCCCTCTAGCTTTTGTTTTCAATCTGGCTAATTTTCCCCGTCCAGATAAGGAGAGAAGTCATTAGCAGATCATTTAATTCCTATTATGTGCAAAGCACTGCATTTCACTTTATATTATTCTTGCCCATAACAGGGAGTATTACGCTTTAATTTCGGAAAAGACCACATGAGGGCATAAGTCCTGTTCTCTCCATTTGACACAAGGTAGAAGAGACTCATGACTTTGAACATGGATTCTCCAGACAGCCTGGGCTCAAATTCTTCTGCCACTCACTTGCTGTGTTATCTTGGGCAAGTTACTTAACCTGTCTGTGTTCAGTTTCCCAATCGGTAAAGCTGGACGGGATTATAACTTGTAGGTTTATCTCAAAGAGTACAGGAGTCACTATGTGTAAAACACATGAAAAAATTTCCAGCACGTAGTTAGTGCTTGATTAGTATTAGCTAGTATCACTGTGATCTCAAGCCTTTTTTTTTTTTTCTGTATAAAATATCAGGTAGGCACCTTATATGTAAGGCACCTAAGCATCTAACTTTATCTTATCAATATTGAGGACATCAATATAATCAATAGCTTTGAATGTCTGGCATCTGCAGGGCACAACTTGGCAATTTGCATTTTGGACAGTCGGTACAGAGCCAAAGTGAGCAGAGGTACTTGGGAAAAGTTGAGCTTCTAGGTCACTGTGGGAAGTGTTTGGCCTGGCACTTTCTCTTTGGGGGCACGGCACCAGGTCACCCGCCTGGTATCCAGCCCTCTGTGGTAAGTGATCTGCCTTTTCTTTTAAATAAATGACTCATTGATATACACACAGCACCCTGTATTCATTTGTAAAGGTGACTGAGGTAAAAAAAATGGTATGTTTTTCATCATGTGCATCCCGTGTCGGGCTCTGTCCCCTGACCCCGCTCTCTACACTCATCCATGGGCTACCACTGGGCACAGTATTAATAACGGGAGTCAATGGATGGATAAAAGCTTCCACCCCAAGGGGACAGCACCCCTCAGGTTTCTGGGGGGTCACAAAGGGTCCCACAGGCACCTTGTGCCGGGTTTTGCCACTTGGGGACCAGTCCAGGTAGGTAGACAGACCCTGACTGGTAGCACCCACAATTCACCCTGACCCGGGCACTTCACTGCTAACATTGACGTCCCAGTAAGTAGTTTAGCCCCAGACCTAAAACAGGGTGCTAAATGGCTTGAAAATCAAATAAGAAGGATGTTAGGAGGAAGGCCCTTTGCCAGGAACTGAGCGAGGAGGAAGCCTCTTCTACACCGGCTGCACGTGGTTCTGGGACCCTCAGAGGAGCGGGGATCTCCGAGCCCCACAGGACTCAGCAGAAAGCACTCAGTTTTTAGTGTTCCACGTGTATGTTTATTTCTTTAAAGACCGTTCATGTTCCAGCCACACCTCCCATGAGCCACTGCACAGGGCCGGTGTAGGGCTAGAGTCGGGTTTTAAAGTGCTAACAAGGAATACAATCATTGTCACGCAAACTCACCGACACGCTAGGTCACAAGCCAAACCTTCCCACATGCCTAGAAAACCTTTTACTTTCTTCTTTTTAAAAAACGTAGCTTTAGTGTGACATTGGGCAAAAAAAGCACAAGCCTAAATGATAAATGGTACATTACTGATCGGTAGGAGCCTGGGCGCACTGGGCAGGTGAAGAATGCCTCTGCACATGTCCCGTGGGGACGCTAAAGAAAAGGAGCCGGAGGTAACCTGAGTTTGCTTTGCAGGATTTAGCGCTGCCTGGTCCCTGGGCCACTGGCTTTGGTAATCATGCCTTGGCAGTTTGGGGCAGTGGGCGGGCATCAGGGTCTGCGTCCACGCCTAGCCTGCTCCCCACCTGGTAGAGATAAGTGTTCCGACCACCAACGTCCACCAGCTTGTACTCTTGCGGTCCCAAGGGCCATAGATTATTCCTCAGAAAACATCTGCATTTGGCGGCAGCAGGGCAAATTAATCTTTCCCTTCTGCTCAAGAAGAAAATGTGCAACTTTCTTCTACTGATGTGGCCAGAAGAACCAATCAGAAATCTAGACAGGTTTCTAATTTGTGATTGGTTGGCAGTGACTGGCCAGGTAGCCATCACCAGGAATCAAGGGCTGATTTTGAACTTCAACTGAAGACTTGACTGCAATAAAGTACTACCTAAACCTTCCTCACAGCTGGTTTTGAACAGAATGAGATGGATACTTTTGTTAATGCTACATTAAAGCGCACTCATACCTAAAGCTCCATTCCCTTCCTCCACAAAGACCCCGGGCAAAGTGCATGGAAGCGTGCCAGCTCATCAAAATCCTCGTGCGCTCCCGGTTCCAGACAGACAGACACACATCATATTAGTGTTCTATGAGGAGTCACTTTTAAAATACCACTCTGAAAAAATTTCATTGAGACCAAAAAACAAAAACGCAAGCCCTCAAGCCACTGAAGTGTATAGAAAAGGTGAGGGAATCAGTGATTTACAAATCAGCGTGTTCTGTATCTGCTGTATAACTGTAATTGACATTTAACCTTAATGACATTGACTTTAACATAAATACCCTACACCATTAAAAAACAAACCTGGATACACAGCTTGGAAAAGAAACATTCACAGTATCGATACAGCCCATTGTCTCACGGTGCTGCCCTGACATGCTTTTCTCCTTTTGTTCCCTGTTCCGTTTTGTGTCCTCCGGGACTTCAGAAAAGGCCGTTATGCAGACAAAGCATGTGTGTCTGGAGGACGGGCTCCTGAACCATGCCCAAATAGACAGGGGTCTCATGTGTACCCCACAGACACAGAGAAACGTGGATCTCCATGACAACACTCAGTGTCCACGTTAACTCACTTGCTTTACCGCAAGGGAAGGAGGAAGTCCACCTGGCACTTTCCCAGGGCCCTGGAGAGGTTTCAAGTCACAGGGCAGTTGAGAAAGCAGAGCTCTTGACGAAGACATCTGTGAACAGGATGCCCCTGGGGTCAGACTGGGAATGGCAATGGCTAAAAAGTTTTTGGTTTTCGGGTTTTTTTTAGGCAGGGGGCAGAGAGCAAGAAAAACTCTAAAACTCTGATAAAATCACACTGGAGTAAATTGAGTCCATTTGAATTTCCAAAATTACACAAACATAAAACTGTTCTAAAAACTTCTGACCAGTGTCTTATTTTTCTGACACATAATGTCTTCTTAGAATTAATATTTGCATGTTACATGTCTGCCTACCACAAGAAAGAACAGAAATCCTTCAAGTAAAACAAAACATTCAAGTGACCAATGTCCCAAAAAGACCTGTAGTGATTACTGACCTGTGGGGACTGATTTGGTACCAATGGATTTTGTAACATCAGGTGCTATTTTACAACGATTAAAATTGGGATATAATCTATAAAAACAAAGTATAGTGAAAAAAGTCATTTTACAGTCACATGATAATTCCTGGGACACTTAAGAATTTTTAAATGTGCATTTTAAGGTAAAATTCTTAATGTAGTCTTCTAATTTCTCCCTCCAAATAAAGTCTATAATTTTGATTTTTATAAAAGCTTTTGTTCCTCAGTGGCTCTACTACCCCTGAAATAGATGTTTAAGGGTTGACAAAAGCGCCTGAACGAAGCAGCGCCCCCAATTTCACATCCGTGACACAAGCCAAGTTTTCCTAACAGCCTTTTAAATCTTGTTGGAGGAAAATTAACCTTAGGAAACCATTAAAACTGATGGCAAATACTCTTGAACAAGCACATCTCCCCAAAGCAGCACCTTCAGGGGTGGACCAACGGGACAACTGTCAGTGAACCCAAGTGGCATTTTGAGGTGGCAGGTGCTCGGAAAGACACGTAGGGATATTACAGTCGCCTATCAAGGAAATCAAAAGATGGGCCCCATGAAGTGTGTCAAACACCGTTCCCAGGAGAATCCAGGCGCGCTCCTGGAAGAAGTCTGATGCCCGCTTCGCCCACTTTTTATTCACCTTCCGTTCCTGAGACATAAAATAGTTTCCTCTTTTGCCCTAAAAGTACTTTGTTTCAGCTACTGGCAATATTTGGCAAACCAACCTCAGATTAAGAAACTCCAGGTATGTGCGTGTGGGCACCACGTTCAGTTAGCTGTCACTTATTGCTCCCACGTGCATTGCAGAGGCATGCGACGCTCCTGTTTTGCAAGAGCCAGGTGGGGAGAAGTCCGTGTGTAGACTGCTCCGCTGGGACTCTTAGAGCTTTTGACCCTACAGAGAACATGTAAAAACTGTACAAGATGTCATATACATAGTTCCCACCGTGCAAACAGGCTCCAAGGAAACTTAGAAAAGTGTTCGGCATAATATGCATAGGATATAGTTCGTATTTGCATAATTTTCCAAGTTCTAATGGCTAAGAGCAAAGGCAAATGTCTTCCTAGGTTCGTCAGTGTTTCCGTTCCTATCGGGACTTCTCTGTTTATGGAAACCTGCCTGCGTCCCACCTCACTGCACTCAGGGCCAGCCGCACCGTTTTATCCTGAGCAGCCACACAGAAGAGGTGACCTACGCATTCCGTTCACAGTGACAGCACAGAGGGTCGTCGCTTCCTTGTGACGCAGTCCTGGCGTGGACCCAAAATAATACCTGGTAGAGCGCAGAGTGGGTGAAATTGAAGCCCCAAACCTGCCTCATCCACGCCCAAGGTAGTGTGTTCTTTAGTTCATAATGTAAATCTCCCTCTAACATTGAACTTGAGCTCTTAGACTTGAGCACAGCCCACATGGCAGAGGCCACCCAGGCCGCTCTGACATCTGGTGGTAAATGGGTTTAGTCCGTCCTCTTTGGAAGAAACTCTCAGCTGGAGACTCACTTTTCTCCCCCTTTAAAAGGCGGCACTGTCAGGAAAACCCCAGCTAGACAAGACGGGTGTCTGAGGTCATGGCAGTCCCGCTCCATCCTGGCGGGGTGTTCGCGGGTCCACGTCTCCAGCATCACCGTGAATGAGGCCACCCACCCCGGCCTACACACTGGGGTCCCCGGGGGTGCCATTCATGGTGATCTTGCTTCTGTGCTTGGACAGCAGCTTCTTGTTGAGGATCCTGGTGAGTGTGACCCCCTTCCTCCGGGGCCCCTCCGGCTGCTGTAGGAACACCAGGTCATTGTGGGACTGGCTCAGGCTGGGGTCCTTCTGCTGATGCCGCCGGCGGAAGAACAGCTTCGCGCTTTTCCTTAAAATGCCTCCTGGAAGAGCAAAGCACAGGGGCTGGTCAGCGGGGCTGTGGGTGAAACCCTGAGCGACTGGGCCAGGTTGAAAAAGAAAAGAGGAGGTTTGAATGACTCTGATAAGAAGCAGCTTATTACTCCAGTGTGCCATCGCTATTTGCGTGGGGAAAAACCACTGGAATCTGGCTTCCGTGCAAAGCACTCGAGTTTTCGAGATGAAATAAAAAGATTCTGAGGGCAGAAGCAGTGAGCTGGACTATCACGTGGCACCCATTCCAGGGCAGGTGTTTAAATCACTGACTCTAGTCAAACCGGATGGCAGTAGGCTGTCCTCAACTTGGCCCCTGGGGTCCCCTCAGCACTCTACCCCCTGACTCCCCTTTATTAGGAAGGTTATAAATGGCAAAGCAATACTAGGAACCCCCAAAAGGATGGTCATGCCATTAAAGTCAAGCGGAGGACCCTGAGAACAATGGGATTCACTGTCTTGGGAAAGTTCAATATACATTCTTTGGGGAAGTGAGATTTTTTTTTTATAACTTCATATCAGGTTAAGTCCTATGAGATATCTGTTATTTGATCGTTTTTGACCTACCAAACCCCAATTTCATATGGGCTCGACCAATCGGTACGTAATGTCAGGAGGTGGACTATGGAATGAACAAACAAATTAGCAGCAGCAACAGTAAGGGTTCCTTAAAGAGCAGATGCAAGCTAAGGCGGCAACAGAACTCATTCATCTTACACTTTCACAGAGTAGCTTAACACCCTGTGACCCCAGGCCCATCGAGGTCAGGGAGTCCTTCCATCTTGACCCAAGGCCCAATGAGGTCAGTAAGTCTTTCCATCTAGCCTGTGAAGTTCATTACCACTTGCATGTAGGTGTGAGTGACTTTGAAAGAAGATCAGCAGATCACAGAGGAAGCTTTATAGTAAATTTGGCAACTCATTCTTTTGCTGATAGACAGATGTGACAAATTCTTCAACAGCCACAACATGCAAAAATACCCACCATGTCTATTCAAAGTGGGCAGGGAGGTGAGGAGTATCAGCTGTCTCTTCTGTCCTCACTGTCTGCAGACATTGGATAATCAACACTTACCCAGGGGGAAGCAGAATGCTCGTGACCTTAGAGGCCACATATTGGACCTGGCTTTAAGGATGAACCTCGTGTCCTGTGTGTGCTGCCTGGGCTAGCTAAGCAGGACAGAGTAGCTCAAGAGAGCCAGGAAGTGGACTGATTTAATCTGCTCGGAGCTGCTGAGAAACTTTAAATTTTTTTTTTTCTCTTTGGATCCAATCAAGTAGTTCATTCTGAAAACTCATGAGGACACTTGTTATAGTTATCGACAGTTGGGAGCTGTGTGCAGGGTTTTAAGGATGGCTGGGAAGGGGTTAGAGCCAGAGGGCGAGTCTAGGTGTGCTAGCGGCTTTGTCCTTGTCCCCAGGCTGTCCACGTCTGTTCCTGCAGCCGTTCAAACCCCTATAACAGGGAGCATCACAGAAGATCACCAGTGGGGCTACAGATCACCACCACCAACTGCACTTGACCCTGCAGTCTGGCTGGTGGGGTGCATGTAGTGGTGACCACTGGTGAATTACCTGGGGCATCAAACGCCCGGGTGCAGTGAGGGGGCTCCCAGCCTGACCAGAGAGCCTCAGGTTGGGGGCCTAGGAGCCATTTCTGAACTGTAGGCACCTACCTGCTTTCAGTTAAGCTGGGCGTTCTAGACAGATACACCATGGGATGGAGAAGAGGCAGGAGGGACCAGGGGGACCACTCGGTGAACCCGGACTCTCTAACCCCACGCCCCTACCCATGGAGGGGAGCAGACCAGGTTCGCTGGAGCCTGGGGTCTCGGCACTCAGAGGGTCTCTCCCAGAAGCCCCATATCCAAAGCCCATTTCACATGTGTCCCTGCCCTGAAACCACTCTGGGGTCTGGAGCCAGGACCTCGGGTGTGAGCAGGGGCGGTGGTGTGGGTTGGACCACACCTCTGCAAAACTCATATGTTAGGGTCCTAATCTCCTTATTTAGGGGCAGTCAGCACAGAGGTGACTACGTTACAGTGAAGTCACTGAGAAGAGCTCTAAGCCAATATGACCGGTGTCCTTATAAAAGGGGGGATTTGGACTCAGACCCAGGGAGATGCCGTGTGAAGGTGAAGACAGCTAGCGGGTGATCCTTCTACAAGTCAGGGAACATCAGCGATGGCCAGCAACCACCAGAAGCTGGGGGGCCCTGGGACAGATTCTCCCTCATGAGCCACCAGGCCTGTGGATTCCCCGAAGTGACATGACTTGTCATGGCTTCCGTGGGGACAACATCAGCTTCTTGGACAGAGGGGTGAGATGAGGGGAGTTTGCAATTCTATAGGCTGGAGCCCCGGTACGTCTCCCCAAGACTTCAGAGGCAGATCTTAGCGCTGGCCAGCAAAGGCTGCCTGAGATCACGCGCCCTCTCCTGCTGACGTGGGCCCAGCGCAGGATGCCCGGGTGCTCATGCCTGCTCTTCTGTGCTGTTGGCGTGGCATCTCAGCTGCCAGGGGAAGGGACCCACCCCTGAGAAGCGGCCAACAGGTATCTGTAAAGGGCACGTCTGCGGGTGGTCACTGGGGAGGCCTCTGGAGAGCCGGTGGATGGCAACTGTCAGAGACTGTCACAGAGCAGAGCACTGCCCCACGTGGACACGGACAGACCTTCTGGAACGATGCTGGTGGTGTGAGCAGGAGAGGACATTCTAGGGAGGCCAGCCCTTCTCCAGGGCCTACCATTTTACTCATTAAACAGGAAGAGTAATGAGCACAGACAGAGGTAATGCCATTATCATTTCTGAATTTAAAGTTAGTCTGTGTACACGTGGTCACTACATCACAGTCACCTTAGGGGTAAGCAGTGCCGGGAGGACTCGACCACTCACAGCGGACGTGAGGCTTGTAGTCCAGGCAGGTAAGCACGCGCCCCTGTCAGCTGGGAAGTCATACTAACAGAGCTACTATGACTAATGACACTGTGTGGTCCCTTTTCTGTGTCAGCTTGGCCCGAGCACCCGGTGACTCAATCAAGCCTGACCTTGGCCTTGCTGTGAAGGCACATGGTGGACGTGGTTAACATCCACACCCAGGTGGCCCGAACTAAAGGAGGTGACCCTCGATACTGTGGCTTGGCTTCATCTGGTCAACTAAATGCCGAAGGAGCAAAAACCGAAGCTTCCTGAAGGAGAAGGAATTCTGCCTCAAGGCTGGATCGCCTGCTCCTGCCCGCATATCAGCCCCCAGAGTCACGTGAGCCAACTCCCCAAAATACGGGGCCTGTTGATTCTGGTTCCCGGAGGACCCTGACTGAGAACGCAGACAGTAACTAATGGTCTGACATGTCACACGTGACTGTGGGTCCGCAGACTCTGTCTGTCCCCTTTGCTGACAGGAAAGCTCAGTGAAGGGCTGGGGCTCCCTGGGCTTTATAAGCCCAACTCCTTTATCCCAGGCTCCCTCCTCCACACCAGCCGGCAAGAAGCAATACTCATCCACAACCTTAAAGATTCCTTAAGGCAGAACCGGGAGACAAGTTATGTGAAATTTGAGGCAAATAACCAAAATCTTAAAGGGGGGACAGGCAGAAAGAAAAAGAAATCTTTCCGTAGTTTAGCAAAGTTAAAGAAAATAAAAATTTTTAAAGGCTGAAGAATAAACAACATATGAAGGGATTTTTTAAATTCTTCTAAATTCGCCTTGAATAAATGTATCGCTTTGTTTCCACAGAGTCTAGCAGACATAAATAGCTCATAGAAGGCTCCGCCTTAAAACCCGATGGGTAGGAAACAGTGGCGGAAAGCAACCTTATAAACTGCCATCTGCCGCCCAGCGAGCAGCTTGGAGCTCCGGCTGAGCCACAGGGGGTCGGAGAATTAGATATCAGTCTGTATGTACATGGATGTCACGGCGAGGCTGTTCGGTCCCATCAGGTAACAGAGACACACCCTCCCCAGACCGCCAGAGACGAAGGTCTACCCTAAGGCCACCAGGGTCTACACGAGCGCCCTGGGAGGTAAAATTAGACAGGGGCAGGGGAAGAAAAGAAGGGACAGGGACCGCCTCCTGCTATGTGATACAGTACATGCTTTCCTCATCACAAGGCTACCCTTAATTTAAAAAAATATACGTAAGACAAAAATAACTTACTGTGAAGGCACTTAATTCTGCTTGGCATAGCGATCCTCTTAAGTGAAAGGGAATGAGCAGGAGAGGAGGAGAGGAGGTAACAAGAATGCAAAAGCAAAATAAGAATGAAAGACAGTAAGTTTGGAGGCACTGACATTACACACACACATGAAGTTACTGTGCAGGACATCTGGCAAGGCTCTGTTTCCTGACTGATACTTCTGTTCCTCGTCGCGGTAACGCACACAGCACAGAAACAGATCATCTTAGCCATTCCTAGGAGCACATGCCAGTTGCGTGAGGCTTATGCCCAGGTTGCTGGGCAGCCGCACCAAGGCTTCGTCCGGCTAAAAAGAAGCCTCAGTTCGGGGAGTCACTGTCCTGGACTGGCTGCAGTGTATCGATCTGTACATTTGCAAACAGCAGAACTCCAGAGTTCTGTGTGTGCATCCGTTCTCAGGACCCTGGCGCAGAGCTCCTTGCTAGGACAGGAGACTCAGAGACTGTGAGCTTCCGTTGGAAAACGAGAACACACGCCACAGAGCCTCTCCCTATGTCACCAGTGCAAAAACTGCTGGCGGAAAACCAAACTGATTTGCCCCCGTGACACGTGACTGTCCAGGGCTCTGACACCCTCCTGTTGGGCTGCTGAGTGCAAATCGCTTGGAAAACACTGGAATGAAGCAACAATTTGAAAACACTAGATCTGTCCCTTTTAAAGCCTTGTGTCTGCAGTGCCCCAGGCCCAACGTCCCCACAGTGGCCCCAAATGCCCACCATTGGGTGGCACTCAGAGCAAGAGCTGGAAGTGGCCCCCACCATTCCTTCCCAGCCCCTCGGTCCCCAAAAGTGCCTTTCTGGAGGGGTGTCATCCACCTGGCTGGTGACGGAAAAGGGGCAGGATGGCCACAACACAGCAAGGATGGAACTCTCAGGAAGGAAAAGCAGAGGGGAAAGGAGGGTGAATGAATGGTGATCCCTGAATAGACGTGGGGTGAGTGAGGCTTGGCCTTTCAGAAGGAGCCAGGAAGGCGGGATGGGAGGTTTGGGTTCCGTGAGGATATGTAGAAATGCAGGGAGGGAAGGGGAACCCCTGCCTGCACCCCCTTGTTTTCTACCTTGCCAGGCACCCACCTGCCTGCCTCAGGTCAAGGTGAGCTCCCTGGGGCTGCCCTGGCCCCAGACAAAGACCAGGCCAGAGCAGAGTGTGCTGCCCTGTGGGCCAGCAACCAGACCACCTCTTCCAAACCCTGGGCCCAGAGGTCACTGTGCAGGGCATAGCTTCCCAAGCTGCTCAGATCATCAGACTTGGTCCACAGGATGGCACTCCCCAGAGCAGGGCAGGCGGGCGAGGCCCGTTGTCCCGTCTCCATCACATGGTGTAGACACCACACCCAGGAATCACCTCCCTTTCTCCCCTTCTTCTCTGACTTTCAACTGCTTGTCTCTCTGTCCCTGCTCTGCTCCTGGCGGGGGTGGGTCACAGGGGACAGACATGAAGCAAACAGGATGTAGATGGGCAAGGATGGACACAGGTTCCCACCCTCGGCCCCTCGGACATGGGGTCACGGGATGCTGCTGGGGGCATCCTGTGCACTGGGGAGTGTTGGGCAGCACCCCACTCTCAGTGGTGACCATGGAAACTCTCTAAGCACTGCAAATGTCCCCTGGGGCACAATCGTCCTGCTGAGAACCACTGGTCCACGGCACCAAGAGGCAGGCCGGCCGACCACGGTCCCAACTGGGATTTCCTGACATCTACAGGTTCAGGGAGCTAGTCACTCCATCACTGCCGGCTTGGCTCAGGCCCCCAGTGCTGTCTGCCTCACTGGGGTCCCCTCGCTGCCTGGCAGGTGGGGTCTGTTGACAGGAGGGCACCCACAGTGGGCACACCCCACATCCCCGTTTATGGAGTAGGAAGCTGAGCCTTTGTGAGTCCTGAAATCCTGCATCAGAAACTGACCCCCAGCCCCTACATGCCTTTCCCTTAGCAAGTGAGGAATTTAACGCACTGATGTAGAGCTGATGGAAAACAAGGGCTGAGTCTAAGGAAATTATTACCTTGTCACTACACATATACTAAGCTAATCGGCTGACTTTCGGGGGAAAAAGGCACAAGTGAGCAGAGGTGCCAGTCTCCATGCTGAGGGGAACCCAGGCTCTGCCTGGCTGTGTTCTAGATAGTTCCTCTCTGGGCAGGGGGCAGAAGGAGGAGGGGTGCCTCCAGACCTGAACACAAATTGCCCCCCAGAGGCAGAGAGAGGACCCTGCCACACACTCAGAAGGACCCTGAAGCTCCCCGCCCCATCCCGCCCTGCCCACGGCACAGGTGTTTGTGCTGGGTGGGGATGCTGAGGATGCCGTGGATTGTGGAGAAGGGAAAGAAAGCAGACAAGGAGAATGGAGAGCTTGGGAACTAGCACTGGAGCAAAGCCATCAGCCGGAAGTCGGGGGTGCGGGGGCCCGGTACCTTTATGCTTTTTGGGAGCACCCGGCTCCCAGACATTCAGGGAGCTCTCTGACAGCTCGTCCCCCTCGGGGGCCAGCGGGGCTTCGCCGTCCCACGCCTCGGCCTGTGACTCCTTCTCCAAGTCCCAGGAGGCCGGCTCACAACTCTGGGGCTCCAGGGCCGGCGGGGCCTGGGCTGAGGCCCCCTCCTTGGGCGGGGCAGAGGTCAAGGCCATCTCCAGCTGGGATGAGGTGTCCTTCTCGCGGCTGCTGTCCATGGAGGCCGCGTAGTCCAGCATCAGGGCAGCGTCATTGTCCTGAGATAGAGAGGTCTGTCCAGGGAGAAATAGCCAGCGTGAGGGAAGATGACAAAGACACGTGGAAGGGAGCCCCATCCAAACATCCTGACTGATTGCAAAGAATCAGAAGAGGCCCCGCCCCCCAGGAGAAAGGTCGTTTAACGTGGCAGCTGCATGTGCAGGGCTGAAACTCAGCCCACGCAGGTGTTCCCTGGAGTAGAGGGGAGCGGCCTGAGTTTGCAGTGTGGGTAGAGAGTAGGGGGCCAAGGAGGTGATATCCTTCCCGCTGCAGATGGGTCGGCTAGGAGACCTGTGGGAAGCCCCAGAGCTGAGATGTTCCTCCGAAGTCTTGCAGGGCACACAGGGTGACCCAGGGCATGACCTCGGAGCCCCAGATTCAGTTCATCTTTGACTTTTTGTTTCTACAGCACTTTTACGTTTTCTGAAAGTAGAAACTAAAAACTAATCAATTGGTACAAATCTTGTACCCTAAGAATTATACTTGTGTGTGAAACCTATGTAAGTGGGGCTAGGAGTCAGGAAGGTGGCTCATTGGAGGGCGGGAAGTGACTACAGGGGGGACATCAGGGAGGCCAGTCAGGGTTCTTGATCTGGGAGCAGCTGCACAGGGGCATCTGCTTAGTGACAATGGACAACTGCACTTTCCTGACTCAAGTGCCACCTTGCGTACGTGCCCACGGACTCAAGGCGGGACCATTTGAGCCTCGGGAGAAATAATAACATTAAATGTTAAGATCCACGAGTTCCGAATGATCCTGAAATAAAACCTTGGAGAGAGTCACAAGTCTCATCCTTATTTCATTCGCAGGCATTCAGAGCTACCGGGGACGCCACCGCCACCTGCTGGCTGTTGCTGGAGGTGCGTGCAGGAAACTCGGCAGGAGCTGTCTTTTGGGTGATGCTGGCCGTGCGTGTTGGGACTTGATCACTGGCCACCCACGCTCTAGTTCAATGGAAACCTTGGTGACTCACCTCTGGCATTTCCCTTGACCCATTCTGGCCTTTCTCCTGGTAGCTGAGAGGTTTATTTTCAGTGTGCCTGTACACTCCTGTTCCCACCTCTGGGTGCCCTCAAAGAATCAACTCGCCCTCAGGGTTCAAGAACTATTCCTCCCACCTTCAAATCTCCCAACTGTCCCTCCATGGCTCACATTCTTCTTGTTCATTCTGGAATGTTAACAAAGAGTAAGGACCTGTCATGTGGCCCCTCGCCCCGAGAGCAGGGGCCTCTCCAGCAGCCCCGCCTGCCTGGCCCGGACCAGGGACAGCCTGGCACCCACCATCTGCTCTGCATGAACATCACAGAAGGAAGGGGATCGGGATATGTTCAAAAACAAGCTTTGTTTCTCTCTGTTTGCCAAAGGCATAAAACTTTCATGGCAAAAACGTTCAAAAGGTTTGGAAATGTGTCATGTGGAAAGTGAAAGCCCCCGGGACCGAGCAGTGGTATGTCTCAGGGTGCAGGGCAGTCTTAGGCCAGGCCGGTCCTTCTCTTTCAATAACTTTTCTTCCAATGAGTCACCAAGCCCTCAGCCAGCAAAGCACCCCCAGCTCAGAAACGGCCACGCTTCCTCCGTAAGCAGGAGAAGCTGTGTGCATGGAACCCCACCAACCGCCCCCTTGCTGGGTGAGGGGTGTCACCTGATTTCTGTAAACGGAGAGCTCAGCCAAGTCCTACAAGGGGAGGGGCGGTGGGCGCGGACAGAAGCCAGCCCCGTGGGCGTACCTTGGAGATCCCCGATATGATGATGGTGCTCTTCTTCCGTGGCGAGTTCAGCCTCAGCTTCGAGGATTCGCGGAGCTGTCGGATGGCGACTTCGGCCACGGGGTCCGAGCCATTCAACACCAGCAGTTCTGCGGGGGGGAGGGAGGGCAGCGTGGACACCTTAGCAAAAATTAACATTCTGTTTGCGGACCCTCGGTGTACCACTGATGTGTGTGTGTTACTCCTCGATCGGGGAGATGACACCTGCAGCCGGTAAACAAACAACAGACTCTAACCTCTGGGCAGATTTGGATCTTTTGGAGGCAGTGCAGTCCCTGCCCCTCCCTGGCAAGACCGGTGAGCCACACGCTAGAGTTCAGGCCACAAAGGGCCAGTACATACAAGCAGCTCCTTCCCAGTTACCGGCACACACGGCCAACATCTGGGGATGCACCACACGTACCAGGCATCACGCAACGGGCTTTGTGCATGTGATTTCATTCAGTCGTCCCCTGAAACAGGTACTTTCTAAAGCCTCATTTGAGAAATGGGGAAACTATCAGGCAGCCAGGTCTCTCAGACTCCCAGCTGATGCCGAGAACTCACTGTTCTGCTAAAGTCAAATTAAAAGGACAAAATATTCCAGGCCTGCAGACGACAGATGCTATGTTTTCAAATGGTGTGGTGATGGGATGAATACAGCCAAAAGTTACTTGGCCAGGACCCACGGGGAGGGGAGAAGAGGGGCCTGGGGAGAACACTTCAGGAGAGAGCTGTGCTGTGATTCCCAGTGACTCCAATGGGCAGGGATGGGAGTGCCACCTCCGCACGCCAAGGCCAGGCTGTCCTCGGAAGGGCCTGCCACGGTGGCAGGTGTACCTGAGAAAGCCGCTGTGGCCCTCAGCTGCCACCAGGCTGAGGGGCTACAGAACCATCCTAAGACAGCACCTGCCAAATGAGAACTTCCCCCGCCCCCACCCTGCCTGCTCCTCCTTGCCCCGTCCTGACCTTGGCAAGATCAGAAACAGCCTCCGTGAATGGGGAGGGCGGCCAGAATAAAGCTGCCCACCTGCTCCTTCTCCAACCACAGGTCCCACAAGCCAGGTGGGGGGAAATGTAATGCCCACATTTAGATTTAAAGAGACAGCAACACATCTCTTTAAAAACATTTATTACCTGAAAGTACCCATAAAAATAGGAAATTGGAACCGAGAGTTCTGGGGGGAAACTCCTCTTATTCAACAGGTTTCATGGGACAGTGAAGACAAAAATTAAGGTGGCTTTATGATTATGTCCCTTGAGTCCTACTTACTTTATGACACTCATGTAACTGGTATGTGGAGCCACAGGAAAAAAAACAATGTTCAGGAATTTTATAAAGTGAGGCAGAAGCTGGGTTTTATGTGTGTTTTGTTACAGAATCCCCTTAACTATAGCAGGGTGCCGGCACCATTCCTGGTCTTCGATCGACTTCTGTTTCCCTCTCTTCCTTCCAGTTTTTAACTTGTTACTCCCCGACTCCCAACGGGAATGCTCACTCCCCGTCAGGGGAGCAGCCCTGAGAAGGGCCCCGGGGGGGCGGGGAAGCGAGTGCAGGGCGCCCTTTCTCCTTACCCGTGTCTGACGATGACAGTGTCTTGCTGACGGGTGCGCCATGGCAGGGGATGGCCTGGATGGAGATGTCCTTCTCGATCACTTTCACTTTGACAGGCGTCCGCACAGGAGACTCTGCCAGGGACAAGTCCTGATTACAGATGACCCCCAAATGCCGTCTGAATCCCGGGACCGGGAAGTGAGTCCATACCTCACTTCAACTCTACCCCATGTCGTCAGAAAAGGCACGGGCCAAACCCTAAGATTTTTTAACAATCACTTATTCTTTCCTTTTTTGGGGGGGGTGGGGGGGTGCAGGGGCTGCCAAAAAGGAAGGCCAGGTTTAAATACAATTTCCGAGATGTTTTAATGAAGGGAGAATGTCACACTTTGTTTTGCCTTCGAGAACTGTGCCACACCACCTATTCTGGGAAGATAATACTTCTGTATAGGCAGAAACACAGTATAAATTAAAAAACAGTAAGAAATCATACATGTGCACAGACGTGTCTCCAAGGTGGTGGCTGTGGGGACGGGTACAGAACTCAGCTGCACCTGAAATGACCGCACATCAAGCCTTCTAACCCATGACTTTTAGTGGGAGAAACTCCATGCTGACCACGTAGACCCACTGTTTGGAGAGAGCGTACTGTCCCCACGGAAACGTAATGGAGTTCTTAGTTTAATTAGCTGTTTCATCCAATATCTAAATTTTAGCTTCAAAATTTACTACAGGGTTGAACCTTGCTTCAGCCTGTCATTTATTTGACAAAACAGGAAGACAATTTTCTTAAAAGAAAAAAACAAAAAGCTACACTAAAGTGTTGCCAACCACCATGTCCCCGGTGCCACGACACAGTCTTAACGACCACACCGCAGCCCGGGGCATGCCGCTTTCCTGGGGCACACGTTTACGGGGAAGCGGGACTGAGCGTTTTCACGGGGCGACTGGTTCATCCTCTCACCAGAGCTCAGCGGGGACGCCCTCCCGGTGTCGAAACGAGGCTTGGTTTTCACGGCAGTGACAGTAGTGACCACAGTCCCACAAGGCATCACCGTGCGGTCTTTTTCTATCTTGGCGGCAGGCACGGGCGGGGGGGTCTGCCAGGATTTCACTTCCGTGGGTTCCACGTAACAGAACTGCGGAGAAGGCGGGTGGTGTTTTGGTGATCGGTGCCAAGACTGCCCCTGACGTCCTCAGTTAGTGTCAGGATGAAGTACAATTAGTACTAGAATGAACCCAGGTGTCCCCAAAATTGACCAAGGACGATGAGACCCATGCTCAAACCCAGCCACGCAACACGTGTGATGGGGACCAACACTGGAGGGGCAAATGAAATAACAGCCCCTTCTGGGTTAGGCCCACGTGTAACGGCCTCAGGGAGTTCCTTCATATGGCAGACAACTCAACCAGGTCATGGGCAGGAAGGGTCATGGTCAAGTCTAGAAACTAGAAACGCACAGCTCTTCTCAGATGAGCTTCTTTCATCACGCTCAAGCCAGAGCAAGACCACTGGGCATAAACGAAGATGCTCCCCACCTTAAGTGGGAACTTGGCCACGTACCTCTGCGGTGACCGAGCCCAGCACCGAACTGCCCAGCAAAGGCCCGCTGGTCAGTGTGAAGCTTTGTGGCCCGGAAGGCTGCTTCTTAAACAAATCTAAAGGGACAGTCGTCGCTGCCAGCAGAGCTAAAAAGACAGGACACAAGCACTGAGCACCAGGGATGTCTCCATGACAGCCAAGCAGGTGGCGTGAGCTGCTACAGCCAGAGCGACTCCTGATGACGTCCTGTACACTTGGAGACATTTGACAAATGTCAAGGCCAAAAAGGCAAAGGAGGCAAAGAGATGTGATGATTATGGGCAATGTCTGAACCTGTTCCAGAGTCGAAAACAGCTGCTATGAAGCTCAGCCGTGAGTCAACCAACAAAAATCGAGGAACACCGGATTAAAGAACTGTATCAGCATCAAGCCGGAAGCTGATAACTGGGCCACGGACTCGTAAGAATGTCCCTATTTGTAAGAAATATACACTAAAGAATTTAAGGGTGAAAAGACCATGATATACAGAATTACCCTCAAACGATCCACACATCTACCCTCATGTGTATGTGTACGTGTGTTGAGAGACCACGTGCACAAGCAAGAGTGACCAAGTGTGAACATAAATAATAAAGGCAATGGGACATATGTTAAAATATGTGCCCGAGCAAAGGCCATGTGGTTGTTCTTTGTTCTGCCTCTTTTGTTTGTTTCAGTTTGAAATTTCCTAGTCCCCATCTGGCTAGGTTGGAATGAAACTCCAATGAGCCAAAAGGAGTGGGGCCCCCGAATAAACTATGAGTCACTTCTCTCCAGGCCAGCAGGGGCCCCATCTTATTTCAGGAACAGCCCCGTTATCTCAAGACCACAGGTGGAGGGAGTTGCCTCAGAATTCTTGCGGATGAGCAGGGCCCTGAATGGCTTTCTCCTGTGTCTTTGTCTGTTAGGAGATAAGCAAACGGCGCAGGCCTGGGTGCACTGCTGGGTAAGCCCAGTAAGCCCCCCACCTCTTGACTTTTGTATGTTTTGGGGGATTTTTTAAAAATCTAACAAATATTAAAACTACTGATCTATACACAGGCCCATTTACTTTATACAGGTTCACATTCAGTTTAGTGATTTTTTTTTTTTTACTTCTAACTGTTGCTTTCTTATATCTAAAGCTTGTGTTCCACTTGAGCTGCTGTGGCTTATTTTACAAGAAAAGCCAGTCGACATCCATAGAGACAGAAAGTAGATGGCAGTGCCAGGGGCAGGGGTGGGGTGGGGAGTTCGTGTGTCCTAGGGACAGGGTTTCGGTTTGGCAAGAAGGAAAACTTCTGGAGATGGATGCTGCTGATGACTGCACAACAAGGTGACTGTGCTTAATGGCACTGAATTACACTAAACATGGTTAAGATGATCAGTTTTGTTCCATGTATTCCATCACAATTAAAAAAAAAAAATTTTAAGGTCTATCATGGCTAAAAGGGTTGAGAACTGATTCTCTGAGCCAAGAATCATTAAATAAAAAATTCTGGTTACTTGTTAAAAAAACAAACAAGACAAAAAAATAAAAACAGCTGAATATACTCTTTCCCAAAATGTATAATTTTGCCAATAACTGAAATGGACTGTCAACCAAACATTCCCTTGGGAAGACCCTGATGGTTCGGGGGAGGGGCGGGCCTCCTCTGGGTCTCCCACCCTCGGCAGGTTCCCACAGTCCTGGCCAGGGTACTCGGTAACCCCTCCCCCCCCGCCAGAGAGGAGGGCCTCTGTCTCCATCCACCTGCTCACCACCTACCTTCTGAGGACGGCCCATCTTCTGAAACCTGCAGGTGCAGCTCCTTCGACTTGGCGTTCAACTCGCTGGGCAAAGGAAAAACAGCTGTGAGTCCTTAAAATGCTTATTTTTTGAAATAGTATTTTTTCAGTCATCATCAATATTTTAAAAACTGTGCGACATATAACCAAAAATATAAAGATTATCAGCAGCCTCACTATCCAGAAACGGTCTGTTAATAGGTGTCTAGTATCCCACTATTTGGCCTTAGGAGATTTCACTTAGCCAATCAATAACCAACCCTTAATAAGGAGTTGGTTGTTTTAATTTTTCATAATCATGAACCAGTTGAGCGAAACACTCGCATGCATGTGTCTTTGTGCAACTGTGTGATAAGTTCCTTAGGAAAACAGTAATTGCCAAAGGGTATGTGCAGTTAAGAGATTTTCTTTATTTTATCCATAATGATGAGCTACCAGATGGTTATTCCAATTCACACTTCTATTGACCAATCTCACTCTCTCATTCCTTAGCCGCCTGGAAGGGGCAAAACTACCTCTTTTGTGTAAGTTTGCATTACTTTCACTACTTCTGAGATCAAACGAATTTTCATAAGTTTCTATCTATCTGTGGTTCTGACTTTTTAATTTGTAGTTTGAAAATTGTACCCACTTTTCTAGGAGTGCTATATTTCCATTAATGATTTATAAAAGCTCTTTATATTATGCATGGACTATTTTCTTTTATTTCTGGACTTATCTATTGTTCTTGTAGACAGCCACTTTAGTGCAATATTATTTATATTAGTTTTTACAATTATCCCTGCTATCCTATGTCCATTATTACTTCTAATGGCTTGGATTGCTTTTTCTGAGTAGTCTAGAGATGTGATAATATCTACAGGTAATGACTAATTTTGCCTCTTTCTTGCTGGTAGTTGTATAGCGTTTCTTTACTTATCTAATTGCACTAACCAGGGCTTCTAGAACAAACAGTGGGTATCATCTTTCTCTTGACTTTAGCGGGACTACTTCTTGTATTTATCACTTGAAATAATTTTTTAGAAATATTTTTAAAGAAGAGCCCATAAATCTTGTTCTAATTAAGATTTTTTAACATTAGAAATGGATGGTAAATGTCACTGAATATCTTTTGGGCATATATGGAGCTGCATTAAAAAGAAATCCATGTGGGGGAGGGTGATGGGGACATCTGTAACAGTGTCAACAACAAAAATAAAGTAAAAAAATATATAAAAGAAATCTATGTTTGACTTAAAGCTATCTCAGATGCTTAATACACTTTTTTTTAATTAAAAATAAAAATTTTTTGGTGCTACAAAATGATCACAGTCTTGAGTAGGTGTCACCATGGAAACCCAGGCCCATGGCAACGGAGCTGCACGCACAAGGTGAATTCTTCTTCCCAGGCGAGGTCAGTAGTGTTTTTCGGAAGGGCGCTGGAGAACTTCTGAACAGGATCGTTCAGCTGAGCTCCGCAGCGGAGGTTACAGTTACCTGTAACCAAGCAAAGGGGCCCCGCAGTGCCTTTTATTTTTGTTTCTTAACTGCTTTAAGACACTTCTGCATATAAAAGAAAGGCTAAATAAAATGCCTACGGTCTTGGCTCACCCACACTTCTGAGGGGCCATTCTTACTTTCGTTTGCCATTAACAAACTCTCAAAGCACTCCACTTTGTTTGGGGTTCAAGATTTTCTACCCCCACTTGCTATGCAGAGCCCCGACTGACCCTGAGTGCTGCTCACCCCTCAGTTCTGGCTTTAGGCACAGCCTCGCATGGGGGACCCTCCTGGGGGTGACCTGACTACCGCAGAGATATGGCCCCCACTTCCAGACAAGACTCGCCCCTTGTCGAAGGAAGGGTATCTGGTATGACTGACACAGAACCCATTGTCCTAGATACAATGGGTGTGTTCTTTACACCTGACTCAGCTCACCTAAAACCTCTTCGGGGGTCTTTTTCCAGGTAATGAGAGCCCACTCTGGAATAGCTGCTTCTACCCCTCGGCCCATGGTCATAAGTACAACGCATGATCAACTGTCACTGGACTCGATCGACCCTTTGCCACATGCCTGGTGGCATTAGGTGTTTGACACACAGCATTTTACTAATTAATCTTTACAATAACCTTCCAAAGGAGACTCAGACCCCGACAGGGACCCCAACCCTGGCCAGTTGACCCCAGGAAATCCCCTCTTAGTCGCTAAGCACAGGGCCTCAGAGAGCAGCCTGTAAGTGCTTTTACCGAGGGCATCTCCCGCAACTAGCTTTGCAGAGTCTCGGTTGTTAAGCGCAGCCTATCTGCACTTGGAACGGAAAGAAACTCCTTGCAGACAAGGATTCTCAGACAACAGAAAAGAAGTTACTCCTATTCTGAGCAAAACTGAATTGATGGGGAGGGCTGTGTCCAGACCTGGGCTACTATGCACTTGGGGTCTCAGCAGCGATTCAGGACCACCTGAAAAGTCAGGCATTCTGGGGGTCACATTTGTCTTCACTCAGATAGCAGCCTTCTGCACCAAAGGGTCCGCACTGGCGCCAAAGCCCTTCTGCATCCATAAACCCGTGTGGCTCCTCAGCTTCCAGGAAAGCAGATAGGTCAGGGGTGCTTAGCGTTTTCAGGTTCGATAAGGAAGGAAGGAAGGAAGGAAGGAAGGAAAGAAGGAAGGAAGGTGGGGAGGGAGGGAACAAAAGAAATAAAAGAAAAGGGGAGAAAAGAAAAGAAAAAAGAAAAGGAGGACGGTGCCTTCCAGACTCCAGGGAAGGGGCGAAGCTAACGCTGCATATTCCTTCCTTCCTTCGAGTAACCAAAACCAGGGTTGTATTTTAATGCACTCGCATTATTATCTCAGTTTTGGGGGCCCTTCTTTGCTCCAGGGCAGGATCACGCTGCTGACCCAACTGGAGGGAGCCCCCAAGAACCCTCAGGTCGCCCCTCCCTCCGCTCATGCTGGGCGGCAGTCACTTCTCCGGCCAGCCAGGCTCCTGCCGACCGTCACGCACCTGAAGCACCAGGGTGGTTTAGCAGTGAGACGCGGATGTTCTTCACTGATAGTTTGAGATCGTGAGCCCTTGGAGGCTTGGGAGGGCAGGATTCCTGAGAGGCAGGTGGAGTGCGCTGGAGATTCTGCAGGACGAGAAGGAGCAGCGATCCGTGGGAAGGCAGAGGGCGGGGTGGCGGCCAGAGCCTGAACACCGGGCTCTGCTCAGTGACAGTTTCCCCCCTTACAGGAAGGTAGGGTGCTGTCAACCAGCACCACTTCCCTGCCCGGGAGCCCTAAAGCGGCAGTGCATTCAGCCAGAGAGGGCTGCCCAGAATCGCACTGTGGGTGCAGACTGGAGCAATCACGGGGGTCCACACCTGCCCAGGCCAGGTGCCTAAGAGAGAGTGTGGGTCACCAGGCTGTCGTCAGCCTGGACTAGACCGTGTGTCTGTCCAGTGTGCCTTGCTCTGCCTGCTTCAGAGCACGTCTTCCTTGCTCAGTGGTCTTCCCAGGTACCTCAGTCCTGGAAGGATGAGGTCCAAGATCACAGGCTCTGAGTGCAGAGTAAAAAGTCAAGTGTGGGTTCCTGCAAGTGAGTGGCAGGCCTAATCAGGGTCAGACTATGCTGCGTGGCCCTCTTCCTTCCATCCCATGGGGCTTTGGAAGCTCGTGCCCTGAACGCGAAGCTTCCCCAGAGCAGGGTCACTAGTGACCCGCAAGCACTCGCTCCATCTCGCCCTCTGGTGGCGAGGTGGAGAAACGTGGAAAACGCCCAGTCTCTCCAGAGAGGCCGGCCGCGATCCCTACCCGGGGTTCACACCCAATGAACAGGCTTACCTGGACTTCCCTCACGTCCACAGGTTTGGTGCTCAGAACCACTGATGGGGAGGCGGAACTAACCAGGTACTTCAAAATACCCTTGAGAGTTTCACATATTACATTCACCTCAACCGCCTGGTCCTGCCGAAAGAGGAGGAAGTTACCAAATCATTTCATAACCACGCATGCATGCAAAAGGACAGGCAAACATTTGGCTGTCCTCACTATGTCCCTGAGCTGAACAAACTTGGGTGTTGGCAGGGCTCCAGGAGGTCAGGTTAGGACCCACGAGCTATCTGGGAGAGTCCTTTTTACTCATCTTAGAAGTAATTCACCTTAAAAAATCAATCATGTGCACCATAGAAATGTTAATATTTCTGTGCATATCCTTTTCAATCATTTTCCCCAAACATACAGACACATGACTTTTCTTTCTTGCATGACACTGATTTTTTTAAATTAAAAAGCATTCAAATCAATGGAAAGGTCTGATGAGAATGAAGACAAGAAGAACAACAAAGTTGGACAACTTATACAGCCCGATGTCAAAATCTATAAAGCTACAATAATTAATACTCGACAGACTTGTGTTCACACATTCTAGAATGTTCACAGTGCCAGCACTCATAGCCGCTGCAAACTGGAAACTCCCTACGTGTCCAGCAATAGCTAAATGGATCCATAAGTCGCGGGACAGCCACACAATGGAATGGTACAGGGCAATGAGCACAAAGAACATACAACCACACACGCAACACGGATGAATCCCACGGACATGATGTTGAGGGAAAAGGTGCCCAACGCAAAATAGCCCCATCCTGTACGGTCCCTGTATATAACATACCAAAACAGGCAACACTTGCCCACGCTGTTCATGGGAGGCAGGAGTCCACGATGACCCCTCCCCTTGAGTGTAGGCAGGACCTGAGACTTGCCTTCAGTCAATAAATATGGCAAAGGGGATGCAATGTCAAAAGGCATGTTATATAAGCCTTCCTCTTAGCAAACTGGAGGAGAAATTTCTCCCACTGGCCTTGGAGAAGTCAGCTTCCACGTGTGAAGAGGCCACAGGGCAGGGACTTTGGAGTAGAGAGTAGCCCACAGCCAACAGCCGACAAAGAACTGGGACCTCAGTCCTACAGCCACAAGGAAGCGAGTTTCGCCAACAACCCCATGAGCCTGGAAGAGGATCCTGAGCTCCAGAAAGAGGCGGTTTGGCAGAGACTTTGATTACAGCCTGTGAGACTCTTCTAAGCTCTGCCCAGACGGATGGACAAAAACTATGAGGTAATAAATGTGTATTGTTTTATGCTGCTGTGTTTGTGGTAATTAGTTACAAGCTTAGATAACTCATGCACGTTGGAGGTCAGGAGGATGGTTTACCCTTGGAGGGGGCCGGAGGCAGTGAGTGGGAGAGGACAGAGGAGGTCTCTGGGAGCCGCTGCTGTCGTTTGTGGAGCTGGGTGCTGGGCACTGAGGAGCGTTCAGTGTGTGAAAGCTCCCAGCTGGACCCAGACAATACGGGCACCTTTCTGTATATCGTATCTCAGTAATAATTTTTAAGCAAGCAGGGTCTATTTTTAAAAATTTCAATTAAAATCCTGTTTCAATATTAAAGCTTTTGTTTTGAACTCTTAAAAACTGGCTCTGGTTGGATCCTTGCGAAGAGAATGTGTCAAACCCTGGTGGCTGTGCAGGCATCCGCGCCGCTGTTCCGTGACTTCGGGAGATCAGCTGCAACGCTTGGCGGTCCTGGCCCCGATCCTGGCGGTGCCACTGAAGACTCCAGGGCCCTCTGATGTCCCTTGTCACCTCTGCTGTAAATACCTTCAGTGTGGGGCTCCAGCCCGCTCCCACCCTGCTCAGGACTCCAGACCTGAAAGCTTCCCAGCATGTGGGGCTGGAAGTGATTTCAGAAACTGGCCTCAGTGCCAAAGGACAACCGGCTGGCCAGGCCCTGTTAGAGCAAACTTAGGCCAAGCCTGCCATTTATTGAAAATCTACTCTCTAAACTAACAGTAATCAAAATAGCTAATATTTACATTCTTCTTAGGATGTGTCAGACTTGATTTTACACACTTACATGTACTAATTTAATCTTCACAACCACCTTGAACATCCTTGTCCCTACTTTACGGATGAAGAAACTGAGGCACACAGAAGCCTATGAACATGTGTAGGGTCACACAGCTCATAAGTGGCAGAGCAGGGAGTCAGACCCAGACGGTTAAGCCTCCAGGGTCTGTCCTGCACGGCCACTCTGCCATCACCTTTCTCTTCAACCAGTTCTTGTCATCTTATTTTTTAATTAAGGTGCACAGCCCCAGCCGCACACACGTGCTTAAAAACATCCCAGCTGGGTTACACCGCACGGGGGTGGCAGGCAGCCTGCAGGACTCTTATGAGCTGCCAGGCGATTGCAGGTGCAGCCCAGGGTGAGAGTGTTCACAATGCACCATTGGAGGCATCATGGAAACGTATGGACTGACCTCCCCCGGTGCTCTGGGCTGGATCGCAATGGCCATTTCTGGCACGCTGATGAACGACCACCGGATCTGAATGTCCTCTCTCTTCTCCTTCATGTGCAGTTCCAGCTTTGAAAAAAGAAAAGAAACAGCGGTTACTGGAGGGCTCTGTCTCCACCAGAGCCCCAATGTGCATCTGTGTGTGTGTGAGCATCTGGGTGTGTTCACTGATTTCCTTTGATAACTGCTTAATCCCTATACCATCCCACATGCTTTCAAAATAGAGAAGAGGGACCCGCACGCTCTTCGACCTTCCCCTTCACTAGCAGTCCTTTCCTCTGCCTCCACCTACCTCTTAGCAAAGAACTTCAGGATTGGTGGCTGAAGGCCAGATGTCACTGAAACTCTGCAGCCTACTTCAAATTCTCTATACCCTGCATTTCTCTTCTGGGAGCAACCCCAAGATGTAAGGGGGCGGGAGGAACAGGCGGGAACCTGGTGCCTGAGCCAACCCCACACTCCCATGTTCCCTGAGAGCTGTGTTCAGAGCACACTGGAAGTCTGGTCCACTCTCGCTGGGGCCACCACGCAACCTCTTCCTGTCCTCTGATCTCTTACACTGTCCCCTTCAAGCCTTCCCATCCACTGTGGCAAAACATGGCCCCCAAAGATGTCCATGCCCCAATCCTTGGAACCTGTGAATAAGTGACCTTACATGGCAAAAGGGGCCTCGCAGGTGCGATTAGGGTAAGAACCCTGAGATGGGCAGGTGATCCTGGGTTGTCCTGGTGAGCCCAGCAGGATCACATGAGCCCTTAAGGACAGAAGAGGGAGGCAGCAGAGAGTACCAGAGATGTGACTGGAGGACAGAGGACGGAGGACGGAGCCCCCGCTGAGGCTGCCTCTGGAAGCTGGGAACTGCCCATGCCTGACAGCCAGCCAGGAGCCGGCCCTCCGTCCTACCACCGTAAGAGCTGAATTCTGCCAACAACCTGAATGAGCAAGGAAACAGGTTCTCTGCCGGATCTTCCAGAAAGGACGGCAGCCCGCCAACACCTGGGTTTTAGCCTGTGTTGGAACCAGACCCCAAGAATGGTAACATAATAAATTTGTGCCGTTTTAAGCTGAGTTTGTGGTCATTTATTTCTGCAGCCATAGCAAACTAACACACCAGTCTTCGTTTCTCAGCCAGAGACAACAATCTCAGCTCTTCACTCCTCCAACTTCTCGCAAGAGAAGGTTGTGTGTCTCAATACTGGGACCCTCACCTTATACTAGCAAGCAGGAAAGAGCAAGTGTACCTTCATTTCAGGGACACAGGTCCCAAGTCACCCCCACCAGGCAGGGCAGGGGGTGGCAGCAAGTCCAACAGCTGGCCCCCATATGCCCCTTTCATCTGGAGAATGACAGAGAGGCAGGAGGCCTGCCGCCTTGGGCATTAATAATTGACCGGTCCCCGCAGCTGCCTCTGCTTAGGGACTAACCCACCGGCTGCTTCGGAACCGTGCGAAGAGATCAAAGATACAATTGTGTTACTTGTGTCTCGGCTGCTCCAATGACACATAAACCCACTTCAGAAACTACATGTGCTCTGTTAGTGTTTCGGCTCCTGGCTGGACTCCCTCAGTCCTGAAACGTGGCAGATGTTCTGTAAATGTGTCCCACGCTTTGAAGTTATTTTCTAGCCACAGTGTCCAAAAAATTGGGGGGACTAAGAGGCATTGATATCTGACAAGCCCATGAGACCAACATCTCTTCAACTCAAAAAGGGGGTGTTATTGTGGGGGTGGGGGACTAGATTTCAGAAGGAAAACTATTTAGGTGCCCAGAAAATCTTGTTCGCCCAGCTTATATAAAACCATGTCTTTGTAAGAAAGGTCTCTGAAGTATCATCTGCCCTTGTGGTTGAGAATCCTGCGTGACTTGGGCTCAGTCCCCCCAACTTAGCAGCCAACCACAAAGACAGAGGGGTTGAATCGGCAGTGACCCCTGGAACACCCAGAAATTCGCAATTTTCACACACCGCTGGACAGGGGCTTCAGCGAACTTCTGCTTAATGTCAGAGACGTACAGTTATAGGACGGCTCAGCAATCCAGAAGTTTCACTAATAAGTCTATTATAATTATTACATATGTCTTTCTATATAATTGTTATATATAATTATGAAGATTCATAGATTATTATATATACATCATAAAATAGTTATATGCGTCTATTATAATAAATATACTAATGCCTATTATCTGAACAATAATGGCAATACTCGTTTTTTAACTTATAAATATGGGGTCTTGTAAAGTTGAATTTTTCAGGAACTAAAAAGAGGAAGGCCCCAGTTCAGTCCCTAAGCTGTCGTTCCAAGTGGCAGTCAGCTTCCGAGGCCCAGAGCTGATCCGGAAACAGAACCACTCATCATCCCCCTCCCCTCACCACCACTTACCTGATTCTACCAGTCGACAGCACCCTGAGTTGTTCAAGTGCCTTGCAAAATAGCATCTCTCCCATGTCTGATAGATGAGCAACCTCTAAATTCATCACACACACGCACACATGTATATGCACGTGTGTATACACACGTGCATACACATGTGTGTAGGCATACATGCATGCACACACCTGTGTGTATGTGTGAATGTGCGTGTATATAATATACATATTGCGCACACTTTTATATTTCCTACAGAGACACTATGGAAGGTGGGTGATAGCTGGGAAATCATGAAACAAATGGCAACTAATAAACCTGCCCCGCAGGTTCATGAGAACTGGTTCCCACGACTTGCACAACGCACCCAACCTCACCTGTAAATGCAGGGGGCTGAGCTGCACCCTGTACTGCTGGCGCCCCGTGTCCTCGGGCGCGGCTGGCCCCGTGCTGACCAGGAACTGGATGGTCTTGCCCACCACGTGACAAGACACCACCTGGAGGACAGCCAAGACAACTTTAATGGGACTTTACGAGACAGAGGAGGCAGAGACAGAAAGAGAGACGGAAACAAGGGCAAGAATTTAGGGTTTCAAACTGGGGGAAATATCCAGATTCACATCTTTTCTATTAGGCGGTACTTTGGAAACTGAAAAAAAGACATCTCAGATCTTTTCTTCCTGAGGGATTTCTCCAGAGCTAAACTCTTTCTTTCCCAAGTCTGGTTGTTGTGCGCGTTTCACCTGTAGAGATTCTTTTCTTTAAATATTACTTTGTCCTGTTTCTCCACGTCAGCTGATATTAAATTCCCCAGATGTGTCCACATTCAGACAAGTGAAAGCCATTAGCCCTCAACTCACTAAAAAATGGGCCTGAAAAAGAAAATAAGTTATAAGTTATAGGAACACACCTACGGGCCCACGAGGAGGACCGGGAGTCCCCGTTCCCTGTTCCCCGTACCCTGTTCCCTTGCTCCTCATTCCCCTTGCTCCTACGGGCCCTTGAGTTTGGTCCGGGAGCTGCCTCTCCCCTTCCCCCACTTTCTCCCCTTTTCCCTCAATAAACCCACCGCCTGATCCCACAGCGGTCTCCGGGTGATTTCTCAGAGCGAGGCTGCCCTGACATTTTGGTGCTGAGACCCGGGGGGGGGGGAGGGGGTTGCTCTGACAGCGATCACCAGCAGCCTGTGGGCAGGGCAGCGGCGGGCTACGTCCCAGGCTCATCCCCTGGCCGGCCCATTGGAACGCTCCCGCACCTTGCTCAGAGATCTGCCTGTCTCACGACCTCCGCCTCTGGACCCTTTGCCGTGGCCTGCCTTCCATCCACACTGGACACCAACTAGTCGAGGTTCGTCTCATTGGGGCGGTCAATGCAGCTACGGCCCAGGCAACCCACTCAACCACAATGCTGACAGACCACCGCTCCCAGCTCACCCACCAGGCTGAGACATGCACCGCTTAAACGGGAGTAAAAGCCCCACAACCGCTTCTCACACCCTCGCTAACACTACTTTTCGCTCTCATTCTAGGACCCTGCCTCCTGCGACTCCTTGTCAGCTACAGCTACGGCACGGACAGCTCACACCGTCATGTTCCTGTCTACTCCTCGGTTCCAACCCCTGCCGGCACAAGAAACATCGGAAATACGGACACGGAGGGTAATGTCCCCTCTAACTACGCCCATATGTCAGCACGAAGTGACCCTGGACCTCAGCATCATTCTTTTTCTTACAAACAAAAGCCTGGAAATGTCAGAACACGGAGGCAGCTGCATGCACATCTGGACTTTGGTATATGCTATCAACCTGGCCCTGGACTTAGCCGTTCCCAATATGCTGACGGACTTAGCAGTTCCCAAAAGATGTGCTGATGGACTAAAACCATTCCCAGGGGAAATGGTAATGAGCCTAGCCGGATGTGCTAACTAACCTGGGGGGGTGGGGAGCAATCAGATGTAAGTGACCCACTGAATATGTTGATAAGCAAACTCACCGTCACCGAAATGTGTGGTTGACAAGTATAAAAAGGTGCCTGCAGACGTGCGGGTGGGACTCCGATGGGCCCATGAGGAGGACCGGGAGTCCCCATTCCCTGTTCCTTGTTCCCTTGCTCCCCATTCCACTTGCTCCTACGGGCCCTTGAGTTGGTCCAGGACCTGCCTCTCCCCTTCCCCCCATCTCTCCCCTTTCCCCTCAATAAATCCATTGCCTAACCCCAAGAAAAAGAAAAAAAAGAAAAGAAAAAGAAATTAAGTTATAGATGTGACAAGTAAAAACATGTTTAAAAAAGTGTATCTAGAACATAATAAGTTGTTTCTATCTAAATAAATGTTAACCTATCATGGTTTTCAAAGATGTAGGAATAATTCAAAGAACGTATAAAATATTAAGCAGTTATGAAATTATACAGCCTTAAAAATAGAATTATCAAATGAGCTCATTTAGGAAGACAAGTAATTATACCAGGAATAAACCAGGCCATATTCCTGATATAAATCACAGAGTGTTTTAGAGGGAAGATTGTAATAGCTGTTACTTACACAGAGATATATCCAGTTCCTGCCCCAGAATTCCTCTACAGAGCAACACTTGAGGGGTCAGCCACGCTTCTGGAAGAATGCCAAGCAAGCCCAGGGTGGGATGGCTTCCAGGCCAAGTGCCAGGTGTGCACACCTGGTCAGGAGGTGCAGTGGTGGAGGATGGAGGGAGGCTAGGAGGTGACCTGTGTGTCTGTCCAAAGCCAGGCCATCAGAAGGCAGAGGGTAAGGAAGGACAGGACAGAACCCCCTACATTCCCAAGGAAACTGCTGACCCCACACTGGATGGTGTCACTTGGGAAGAAAGAGAAAATATTTTAATTCTCTGGTGGGTTTATGAGAATCGAAAATACCAGTGGAAAGATGATCAAAATAGTTCCTTTGTCGGGGCCTGCTATTTCACAAAGTTCAGGCTAGAATGTCCCCGCCTTTCTTTTTTTTTTGTCCCTCACTTCTTCCTCCCAACATCCAGTGTCTCTCCACTCCACGCCCTCTGCCCCCTCCAGACAAAACTGACCTGTACACATGGCCCCCACAAGCAAGAGGTCAGTTCCTAATGGCCGCCACAAAAGACCTCTGTGGCTCAGGTCTAGAAGAAAATCTTGCCTATTCTCAATACTGGCAGAAAGTGGCCAACCCTTATTTTCATCCGCCCTTGTAAGGTCTCTCTCCGAAGACTAATTTAATTTATGTGAATTAGTTACAATATAGTCATCACGTTATG
Source organism: Furipterus horrens (assembly GCF_987537825.1). NCBI lineage: Eukaryota > Metazoa > Chordata > Mammalia > Chiroptera > Furipteridae > Furipterus > Furipterus horrens. The sequence continues at coordinate 7,882,380 of NW_028327171.1, forward strand.
GCATCTCCAGAGTTCACAAAAGGTTAGAACAAGAAAATGTTTGTATAAGAAATGTCATCTATTCGTTTTTTAAAAATAAATGCTCTATAAACAACCCTTTTTGGAGGCGCATGTTTTGATGCTGAATGAGTTATACACACAAGTGACATGACAGAAAATTCACTGTCCCTTGTCTCAGCAACTCAGGCCTTTTTTCTGCGTAAAGTAAAAAACCAACTGACTGGTATACTTCTGCTGTTGCTTTGGGATCTTCTGTACTAAGCTAATTAGAATTTGACCAACAAAACCAACAGCATTAGCCCTAGCTGGTGTGACTCAGTTGAAAGGTCATCCTGTAACTGAAAGGTTGTGGGTTCAATTCCAGGTCAGAGCACATGCCTGGGTTGCAGGTTCAATACCTGGTCTGGGTGCATACGGGAGGCAACCAATCGATGCTTCTCTCTCACTATCTCTGTCTCCCTTCCTCTCTTTCTAAAAGCGATGGAAAAACGTCCTCGGGTGAGGATTAAAAAAAAATAAAAGAAAATAAAAATTAAGAAAAAAAACCTGACTTCTTTAGTGCCCTGACTTAAGCAGGCAAGAGATGGTTTCCTTTGGTCCAGTTAGACAAGAAGCCCCCCTACGGCTCCATTCTTGGGCACATAAGACAGCTCAGGCACTTGATTAAAACCAAGTAAAAAGAAACTTGAAAAGATGTTAGAATTTCTGGAATGTCAGAATCGGAAGATCACAATCACCATCTCAGTTATGTCAAGAAGGTCAGAGCCATCACTGAAGAAAGTGAGACAGCCACAGGTCTGAATGGCTTTGCCTAGAGACTCCACTGGAGGGTCTTCCCAGCCGAGGGCCTCCCGACTCTAAATAAAACCAAGGCCCACAGAGCAACCATGTCTCAGCTGCCCTGTAGCGCTCCGCTGGGCACACTAATGAAAACTACCATCAGATCTTGCCTCAGCATTTCAATATGGCCAAGCCAAATGCTGCCACCATTCCCATGAGGCCAGGGGCAGGGACAAGGATTGGGGCCGCATCCTTTCCAGGCCAGCCTCTGCCCACGCTGCCCTGAGAATAATAACGGCCCATTTGTCAAATGGATGAGAACAAAACGCAAAGGAGCTTTTAAAAATTAAGTCATCTTCTTTTTAGTGCATTAAGGTGTTATCCACAATGGAGATTAAATTCTGTCGACCCTGAAGAATAGTAGCAAGGCTTCGTCGTCCCAGGGGTCCCTCTCTTGGAACAGCAAAAGGCAAGATCACCAGGTACAGATCCCAGCTAGTTAGCCCCCATAAGTGGCCAGAATGTCCAAGGTAGACAGCTGCTAAAACACCATTGGACAGGCCCTGATCTCGACCCCAGAGTCTCCCGACCCCAAATACACCACATTTATGGGGATTCCTCCTGCGGTTTTCATGGTAGTTCCTGAGTCCCAATCAAGGGCGCAGGAATGGGGGCCCTTGAAGACAGGCACTGTGGACCCGCTGCTTTATCCCTGAGATAGTTTTTCCATGGCAAGCAAAGAACTCCTCAGCTACGTAAACCATTCCAAAGTCAAGAACAGAAGGCTGAGCTGTGTGTTCCAGAAAAGTCCCCAGCTTCTGTACACAGGAAAGCCTTAAATGGAGGGCGGGCCACACGTGGGGAAGGTCCTGAAGGTGAAAGTCTTGAATTCAAGGAGCATGTTGACATAAAAACAAACAAACCTGCAGAGAATGTGTATAAAAATGTATTTGAGCCAAACAGAGGATACTCTGAAGCAAGATCTCAGCAGACTCAGAAAAATGCTTTCTAGAATGGCAGTTGGCAGGTTCTTTTCTGCATTTGGAGTTCAGGAGAACGGAGAGAAAATTACAGGAAGGTTGGGGAAGGCAAGGTGGGGATCAGACTATGGAATAGTTAAGATTACTTGCTCTCTATAGAGGGTGGTCAGGCTTTAGATGGTGGGGTCTGAATGGGGGCATTTCAAAGGTATGTTAATCTAGTTGCACAGAAACAATGGACTGGGCTGGCTCAAGGCAAAGATAAGCCTTTTACTAAAGAAGTTATATGCCTGGGGCGTGACTACCCACAGTTAGGAGTTTAAGATCAGATCACCCTGGGAGGTTACTTCCTATAGAGCCTTGGTTGGTTGGTTTGTTTTGTTTTCTTTTGTTTTGTTCACAAGCACCTGGTCTGGCACGTGAAGGTATCAGGGCGTTCCGGATGGTCCACCTCCAGAATCCAGAGAGAAGGCAGCAGACAGAGGCACCATCAGAGCGGGAAAGGGGGCACATTGCAGTCACGACCTGCACTACAGACTCCATCCAGCTCCACGACCCTGAACACTCACATTCCTAGTCATATATAGGTCGTATCCCTTATATACTCACATTCCTGTACAAATAGGTCTTATCTTGACACTGTGTTCCTTTGTGCAAAGTGGGGCCAAAGATTTCCAAGCCAGCTATTCCAAGTTTGGCTATTGCTCACGAACCAGAAAGTCCCCTGATGTCTTCACCCTGCTGGACTCTTTCCACTTTCCCTTTCAATTAAGCCTTTTGTACAGTTGCCTCAGCTTCTTCTCTCAGAACACATTGGAGAACTGGGGACAATTTAATTCCTTTTGTCTCCAAAAGAACTAGGAACACAGCCGAGAAAAACGCATCCAAAAAGGTTTATGTCATTAAATATTTTTCACTTGAATCATCCTTTGTAACATCCTGAGAAAAGAACTCCAAAATTAAATGGAAGGAAAAAATCCTTCACTGCTTCTTTGGAGTTCCCAATCAGATGCCATTCCCGACTCTGCAATCTAGTTCTGACTCCTTAAGACAGCATGGATCTAGCTCTGACCAGTAGGACTCAGCCGGTTGCGTGTCAACCCTCAAAGCAAAAGGTCATTGGTTCGATTCCCAGTCAGGGCACAGCCTAGGTTGTGGGTTCTCGCCCTGGTAGGCGTGCGTGCGAGAGGCAACCAATCGATGTTTCTCTCTCACAGTGATGTTTCTTTCTCTCCCTCTCTTTCTGCTCCCCTTTCCCTCTCGAGAAAAAATAAATAAATATTTCTTAGAAAGCATGGATCTGATATAAAATATTGTTTCCAGTCTGGAACAGAGGCTCCATTTTAAAAGTAAAATCCATTAGAGCTAAATACTATCGGAACATCTATAAAGTTAATCCTACTTGTTCCTAATATGTGGCTGAAGGTGCATTTTTGTATGCAACTCTCCCAGTGGACTGAGATGGAAAATGCCAGAAACAAGAGGGCAGCCAAAACCAAGGAATGCTGGGTACATGCTCAAGGGGCATGCCTTGGACACGCGGGCCCCCACACCCTGTCCCCAACAACAGTCTCCATGCCTCCTCTTGTTGGGATACTTGAAAATTGTAAGAAACAAGGAAATAGTGACTCACATACCAGTAGAAAATCATTAGTAACAAAGGGCAAATGTAATTAGAGGGTCTTAAAGGGCATCCTGAAGGGGGAAAGATAGTCATCACCAGACAAAGGGAAATTGGGAGAAGGGAATTGACAGTAGTAGCATATTTACAAATCACAAAAGGGGCATTTACATAATCGCGTTAGAGTGTAACTCCAGAGTAACCAGTAATGGAGAAAGGAGGGAGAGGGAGAGGGGAGGGGGAGCTAATCACATTAGGGAGGGGGAGCTAATCACATTACTATAAAACCAGTTTTCTTTGTCTACTTGGCTGCACATTCTCCTGCCTGAGGGTGCGCCCCACTCTGCAGACTCATGAATAAACCCCTCGCTTTGTTGCTCAGGTCCTGAGTCCCGGTCTTGAGGTCTTGATTGTGAGCACTTCTCACAAAACAAACAAGGAGGCTTTCAGCAATATCACACTTCCGGGAGGTAGTCACACTGCATAACGTGGTTTAATGAGCACAATTATTAGCTTCAAAGTCTGTGAACGTGAAGTTCCCTTTCATCAACTATGTATAAAGAAACACACGCAAGAGAGTTCCTTGAAGAGGATGGGCAAGGGACTGGCTCTTTTCCAGGCTGGGTGTCAGTGCTCTCGCTGGGGCCGGGTCACTCTGTCACACCCGCCCCTAACACCCCTGCTCTGCACTCAACACACACACAAACCCACAGCTTGCCTGTGGGTCCTCTCGCCCTGTGTTTTCCAGGTGGAGTCAGGCTGCACCCCACGGCTACAGAACCCAAACTAACAGGTGGCCCTCCCAGGAGGAATCTCTCCCTGCCCTTGGGAAGGCCCAGTTCAAAACAATTTCACAACCTGTGAGCATTTTAGCATAAATGCCAGGTTAATGGAGTGCCTGGAATTTCAAGTCATGCAAAGCAACACACACACACACACCCCAACCAAGCATCCCCTTTGCAACTAGAGAGACACACATGAACAACTTCACACAGGCTACCTCTGCACACCAAGGGACCCACCGGGTTTGGAAAGAGCAGAGGAGATTCCAGAAGCTGGCAGAGTATATTTCAGTATATAAATGTATAACAGGCAGCCTTAGAAAAAAACACAGGCCCCCGATACCCACCCAGTGCCAGCTCTGGGATTCCCCAACATACATGCAGAATGATTTGGGGGGAAATCCCAGGCAATAATTGCCAATTCTGTGTTGCTTTGGCTTTATGGAAGCCGAGGCTGATTAGTGCCTTCCAGTTCTCTTTTCCTATCTGCCCTGTCTCTTTTCTGATGAGAATGGGAGTGAGGGCTTAAGTGAAATAATACTAAAAATACAAAAATAATAGTACCGGCGCTGTTTGTGGTATGCGGCTGTTGGAGCTCTTTCTGGGGGCCGACTGGGATTCCAACCTAGCTTCTGCTGCTTAATAGCTCTGGGTCACCTTGGTGACTTAGACTCTGTTTGCCTTAGTTTTCTCCTCTGTCCAGTGGGCAGGATCCTTGTTCGGGCAGAGGCGTGTTTGAGCACAATAAGAATGGACTCAAGGCCATGGCCCAGGGCTGGTCACACCTGATAACATCAGGAGTGGGACAGGGCAGGCGTCCTGCCTTCTTGCAGGCACCATACCGGCTGCCACCCTCACAGCCCTGCCAGGAGGGATTAACACTTTACGGACACAACACCTGCAATTCAGGAGAGACAGGAGCACCCAAAACAAGCCCAGATCTTACCAGTGTCTCCCTGGCTTCCCAGCTGGGCCCCCATACTGTGGGTTATGACGTGTATCTAAAACATTGGCCCAGAGTTGATCATTAATTAGAAGCCTCTACTTATTTATGAATGGTGCTGAAATCAGAGATACATAATGTTGTTAACACAACACCTGGCCCCACACCAAGAAAGCCAACAACACTGCCCATCTCTGAAGGTGGCTCCCAATGTGTCCGCTGACAAGCTTTCCAAATAGATGTTATTTCAAAAGAAGTGCACGGCTACCTCGGCAGAGCGCCCGTCACAGCGCCAGCCCCCAACCCTGACGCATGGCGAGGCACTTGCTCACTGCGCTCCTGGACCTCACGCCTGCACCGAGTTGCACGTAGGACTGGGAGACCAAAGACGTGACTTGGGAGCCCAGGGACATGCTGGGAAGGGCTGTGGCCACACCACGCGGAGGAAGAGGTGGCTCGTAGGCCACTGGCAATATTGAAATAAAGGTTTCCTTTTTCTGGGTCACACATTCCAGAGCAAGCCTCTCCCAGGACGTGGGGAAAGAGGACTTGGGAAGAAAGTCGCCGCTCTGCGTACGGGCGTAATTACAGTCTGGGAGAGAGAGGAGTGCTCGGTGCTCCTGGAAACGGGACAGAAGGCCCCTGGAGGCGAGTGTGACAGTGATGGCTCCCCACAGAGTACCCTGGGAGGTGGGTTTCGGGGGGTGGGGGTGCCTCGCCATGCAGCCCTAGCTGGTCCCCGGGCCTGGGGAGCCTGGGCCGAGGGTGAGCTTGCACGTGGGGAGCCAGGTGACAGGGATGCTTGAGCCTTTCTGAAAAGGTGCTCTGCCTGCCAGGCGAATGCCAGCTCCCTGCAGGGGAAACTTCCCTGCAGTGCTGCTGCTTGTGACAATCAATATTTGGTCGTTGTCTGGGGACAGTTCCTGGCACGCTGCTCCAAAAACTCTTGGAATCTGCTGAGTGATGAGATGTGCTTTGTGTGCTGGTGGCTGGGGGCCCCCCGGGCAGCTCTGGGGGAGGGCTGGTCACCAGCGAGGCCAAGGCCGGACCGGAGGGCTGAAACTTTCAGCCCTGCTCCTGACCTCCCAGGAGGGGCGAGGAGCGAGCTGGAGACCAAACTCCATCACCAATGGCCAGTGATTTAATCAATCCTGCCAGCGTCATGGGAGCTGCCACAAGATCCCCTCAATGAGCGGTTCGGAGAGCTGTGTGTGGCACGGGAGGCAGCATGGGAGGCGCCAGGAGGACAGGGCCGGCAGAGAGATGGAAGCCGCACCCCTTCCCCGGCTTGCCCTGAGAGTCTCTCCCACTCGGCTGCTGCTAAGTTTACGTCCTTCGTCCTGTACCACAAACGGGTAACAGTAAGTAAACGGGTTTCCTAAGTTCTGTGAGCTGTTGTAGCAAATCACCGAACCTGAAGGGGTATAGCCCGCCGGTCAGAGCACGGGTGGCCCTGACCTGGGACTGGCGTCTCACGTGGGGGCAGGCTTGTGGGGCAGAGCCCTTACCTGCGGCTGCTGCACTAGTCAGTGTCCCAACCTAACTGAACTGGTGAACACTCCGCTGCAGTCCAGAAGGTTGGAGCTGGTCGCTGGGCAGAAGAAAACACCCACTCAGGTGTTGTGAGCACACAGTTCCAACGCCCTGGCCCAGTCAAGGCTGCAGGGGTGGGGTCCTGCAAGAGGCCCCAACTGCTATAAGCAAGACCCCACTTTCTGTGCCGGACATCGAAGTGGGTTTGCCAATGAACCAAATGTTTGCAAAAGCGATTACTTTGGCACCTGGGGGTCTTTGGGCGTTGTAGGAGAGAAGTCCAAGTGTAGAGCACCTATGTGCAGGCCAGGTCCTGTCCCTTGGGGGCCGCAGGGAGACCCGAGAACACACAGAAGTCAGGAGGAGGCTCGCAGAGGCAGACAGACCAGAGCCCCCCATCTCAGCTAAGAGATCAGAGACGTGAGAAGATACCAGACTGCCCTGCACCAGGCAGGCTCTTCTCTCTCATCAGCTCAAACGCCATCCACGTGTGTCGGGGCTGAGCTAGAGAGACAAGAAAGATACAACCTGGCACTGTGGAGGGAATCTAAAAAGGGGAGGGCAATGTCCTTAAAATCACACGTCTATATTCCTTTTATAACATTTGCTTGTGGGCCTCAGGTTCTGTCAGTTTTTTCCTGCCGAGGAATCATGCCGAGCAGAGAGAACACGCAATGTGGTCGTAGGCTTCAACAGAAGTTTGGGATCCAATGGGGAGGGGGGTCACGCGTGCAGGTCAGATCCTAAAAGGGGGAGGAGGGCGGCGTTGTCTGTTCCTGCCTGACAGGCAGCGCGAGAACACTGGCTCCTCCCGTGGGCTCACCTTCATTTCATGCACGGATGTGAAGGACCCGCCCACCGGAGACCATTAAAGGAGGAGCTCTGATTGGCCTGGCTGGATCCCTTTGCAAAAGGATGCCCTGAAATGTGCCAGGGTCCACCAAGATGCTCGTCCAAGAGTGGAAAGGGCCATGGACAGGATCCAAGCACCCGGGAGAGTCTGACTCCCAACTCCCCGCGAGCCAGGCAGATCCCGGCAGGGTGTCGCCACTGGTAGGCATGCACAGGGGCCAGGCCACCAAGTGTTACCCCCACACACACCACTACCAGACCCTTTCACACACTGCGCAGGACCCCGGGGGCCTATCCGTCGGCTGGCCAGCCAGCTCGTCCGAAGGGGACAGCACGAGCCACAGCACAAGGCAATGACAAGTTGTCATTTCCTCATCTGGCTGAGAAAACATGAAAAGTCAAGAACTATGAAGAAATTTGTGAAACAAAACAGGGCCACGTGCACACGTTCCCATCTGCCTGTGGTCCAGAAAAAGCCTCTGGGGGAGCCAAGGGAGGAAACCTCAGGGAAGACTTAAAAAAAAAAGAAAGGTTTACACTTCTACCTTGTTTTTGACTTTTTAACGTGCACGCCCTAGTTCTGTACTGGTATTAAAATGCTTCCATTAACTGTCACTTTCTCCAGCACTGCAGACAGAGCAAGGCCTTTAAAAACAGTCTACTGGTGTCTCCAGCATCTGCACCCTCCTCTGCACCTCCAGCCCAGCCCTGAATCCTCTGTCCCTCTCTTAACTGGGACAGTCGCCGAAATTACCAAACAGAAGCTGCCCACCACAAAGGGACTCGGTCCCTAAGTGCCTATATAACAGAGAGGGCACTCGCTGCACCAGGTGCCACTGCCCACACCGGGGGTGGGGGGGGTGGGGGGGGGTGGTGGCTCGGGTAGGTCCGGCCTGCAGGGGTCCGCACCTCGGTCCCCAGTCTATGAAATTCAGGCCCTAGACCCCCTGCTTGTCTAGCACTTTCCAGCACAACCGGCTGTCCTGGACTCAGCACCCTGCGTTGTTGCCACTGGTTCTTCCTGTAGCCCCAATATCTTCAGGAGACCCAAGTCCCCTCCCCCGCCCCTCCGCGCACAGTTGTCCCGGAACACCTGCTCAGGCTGCCACGTGCGCACCTACAGCCTGGCAACCCCTCGTCTCCCCTCGACACAGTCCGGCGCTTGTGCTGAGGGGTTAGGACACTGGACACATGCCGGGTCACTACGGCTTTGTGGCGCTTGTGAAAAAGAGAGAACCACCTAATTACCCATCGACAGAAGATGGAGAAAGGAGCTCCGGTCCATCCAGAACCCTGAGCGGCACTTAAAGCCAATGCACAGAGTTCCATTAATTGACCCCGATGACCCTCAGAATCGCCACGTCCTATACAGAGAACGCTCATTGTACAACTGTACATACAAAATGATAAACGTTTTAAATGCATGAACAGCTCTCTAGCTGAGAGAGGGAGGAGCTACACGGGGGGCGGGGCTCCGGGGCCGGCACTGCGCTGCTTCTCCCCCTGGGGTCACAGAGGTGCCCCCTCTTTACCGCCTGCTATGTGGCATGCTTTTAACCGAATAATAAAACAGAGAGAGATACAGGGGTAAGCCTTGTATTTAAGAGGAAGTTTTTCAGGATCTTTTATGGGTACTTTCCATAAAAAAAATAAAAGAAAATCATTTATGGTATTTGACTAGTCTAATGAGGCATTCCGTCTTGTGAACGGTTAGCGACTGTAAAACGAATGCTAGGTAACATCTAAATGGCTCAAATCTATCTATCATATTGCAGAACATATCCATATATACACACATACATATAAGTGTATATTTTTATTAAGATAATTCACATACCATATAACTCACCCCATTAACCTGTAGAATTAAATGTTTTTAAGCTACACTTCACAGAAGTGTATAAACCATCCCTACCATCTCTACGACCCCTCTTAGAACATCTTCACCACCCCCAGAAGAAACCCTGTACCCACATCAGACACCGCCATTTCTCCTTAAGCCCGACTCCAACCCAGCCCTGGCAACCACTAACCTACTTTCTGTCCCTACTGACTTATCTCTTCTTGACATTTCCGATCAATGGAACCCTATCGCATGTGGCCTTTGGGGCCCGGCTTCTTTCACTGAGCACGTCTCTAAGGCTCATCCGCGTGGGAGTGTGTGTCAGGACGTCATTCCTTCTAAGGCTGAATTATACTCTATTGTGCAGATATACCACCTTCTATTTATCCATTCACCAGCGGATGGAGCAGATCTTGTAAACAGAAGGAGTCTGCACTTTCAATAATTCTAAGACAAAATAAACTCCCCCACCAGCTTTAAATTTGCTTCCTGGGTAAGGAAGGACCCATCATAGGAAGCCACGCCCAGCTCACCTTCTCCTGGGCAGACCTGGCCGCGCTCCACACCTGCTGCACTGCCAGCTCCAGGGGCTGCTGCTGCGGGTCCTCCTCGAAGGACAGGGACAGTGGGCCCTGGAACAGAAAAGCACAGTAAGCAGAGGTACATCGGTGATGCCTGCTTTTTAGAGAAAGTTATGTATTTCCTATAAAGCTCTGCAAACCTAAGGAAATACAATACAGCTTGTTCATTAAACCTGTGCTTCTAAGCAGCAGCAACGGTCGAACATCAGTAAGCGCCCGCCCCTGTGGACCAGCTGAGGCCGGATCACACGCAGGCGGGGGTTCGGTTATGGGACAAGGATGGGAAGCAGAGAAACACAGAACAAGAGCAAAGCTGTCACAATCCAGATGGTGAAGGGCGCCCTGAGTGCTCACGTTCACAGGGCAAAGAGCGCTGGCTTCTGGGGGAGGGGCCTGTGCCCATCAGCGGGTCCGTGGTCCAGTACAGCCGCTGCGGTCGCTCCTTCTGCTGATGAAAACCCTCTGCTTTCAGAGGATCCCTCCTCCTTGATCCCTGGTTGCTGGCACTGTGCTTAAGGCACCCCCCTTCTCTTTTCCCACCGCCCCAGGGGTGGGTAGGCAGAAGCCCCAGAGGTCGGCCACCTCTCCCTGAATTGGGACCCTTGGCTGGAAAGGAGCCGGCCTGGTGGCTGTGCCCGAGGAGAGTGTTTCCGAGCCACTGCTACGCAGGCCTCCAGAGCGGCCAGCTCCTGCCCCCACGGCCTCCCACTCCCACCCTGCCTGCTGCTCTGTACATCCTCCCGCACCCTTCCCATCAGCTCCCCCATGGCTCATCCGCCTCTGTCCACTTAGGCTCTTAAATCAAAGTTCTCCAAGTGAGAGACATGTGCAATTAAAAAGATATGATCCCCAAGGCAACAAGACCGATGTTTTATGAAAGATCAAGCCAGGGTTGGGACAGCCAAGCAGGTCTTGTCTGTTTTAAAATAAATTCTCTCATGCCAACAACACGACCCAGGAACGAAGCGCTTCTTACAGCACTGCCTGACTGCACCGTGGTCACGCAAGTTGCGATGGGGGTGCTGCAAGGAAAACATCCCTCCATAGCTTCCCCCTGCTCTCCGTCCACCTCAGAGACTCCCCGTTGTGGTGAGCTGGTCCTGACTGCAAGACCCAACCGGGGCTGGAAAATAAAATTCTGCAAAGGCACACAAGCTCTTCTGGCAGACACAACGCAAACGCGGGGGCGATAATGTTACCAGGGCCTTCTTAAGAATCCCCATGCTCCAAGGGCAGCAGCAGGCACAGAACACTTTCGATCACATGCTTCTGGCCCCACCCTGTTCCAGCAATGCCGACCTCATCCCCCAAAAATCATCAGAGGAGAATGATATCCACTCCCCAAGAGTAATGAAATCACAGTTTCGGGCTGCTCTGCCGACACCCTCCAAGGCTAGTGCTTGTTTTGCCGTGACCTGCTGGCCACAGGTACACCAGAGCCTGGGGATGACATGGGTCTGTGTACCACGCTGGCTGGCTGAGAGAACAGCCCCCAGCACTCAGCCCAGTGCCAGGCAGGGAACCGACCCATCGGCAGGAGTGGGGACAGCTGCCAGACAGTGCGGTGAAACAAGGCACCTTCTGTCCCAGCTCAAGAGCCACTGTTGTTGCCGTGAGCAGCCCGGATGCAGCCTCCAGGCCTGGCCATTAGTGGGTGCAGGCCACGCCCTCCTACCTGTCTGACACCGTATGCATTAAGACCCTGGAGAGATTCCGCTGGGTAAGTTAATGTCAGTGGGCGTTCTCACAACGGAAATAAATTATTAAGCTAAAACAAGGACGCAGGTTCCCTATCCAACTGCCTAACTGTCGAGTTTCAGGAAGCCTAGTGCTTGCACAACACTCGATCACAAACTTCCATTCCAGATGCTGCCCTGCTTAGCCTAAAGCCAGACTTCACGTCCACCTGGGAAAGCGATAGGCAGGAATCGCCAGAAAAGCGCTAAGAAAAGGAGAAGCGTGAGGGGGACCAGCCCTGCCAGACATCAGCACACAGAGCCTCGAAATTCCAACCTGGGTGGGCTGGCGCACGAACACGTAAATGGACCAGTGGACAGGAACAGAAGTCCCAGACAGGCTCAGATACCTGTGCGAACTTCCTGGGGGACGAGGGTGGCATCCCACAACTATGGGTAAATATAGATTCTCTCTTTAATCAGGATGTGGGAGGAACCCCAGATGGAACACAAACACTAGTAAATGAGCCTAATTGCATCACACACGAATATGAGAACCGCCTGAAGCGGTGGAAAAACACAGGTCTAACTTAAGATGCTTTGGGAAACGAATATTCTGACCGTACATAAATGCTGTAATCTAAGCAGTAAGTGTGTTTTTCACGGGGGTATGGGTTAGCCATTCAGAAACTACTCTGTGAGTATCAGACTTGACCAAATAAACATATATGTTCCAGCTAAAAATGCCTCCCTCCTGGAGAAGGGAGTTAACAATGAGTAAAGGGCAAGGTAAAATGAACGCTGTGCCGCTGACCTGGAGGCCACGGGATGGGCATAAAGACATAGCTTTGAACATACAGACAGGAAGACAGAAAAATACAGATGTGTGAATGCATGTGTTAGTATGCACACGTAGATTTCCCAGCTGTGTCCCCTAAAAAAGTGTAGAAGCAATGAGCACACCTGCTGCCCAGATCTTGGTTTCTAAACACTTCTCCAACAGAAGGAGTTGGCGTTGCCCGGAGCAGGGGCTGAACCCGGGACTGAAAGAGGGAAAAACATGCGATGAGTCTGGGAAAAACATCTGTGGAACCATGGAGTAAGGAAGTGCTGAACAGACACAAGCATGTAATTTTCCCTCTTGATGGAAGAGCCCAAAGGCTACTACAACCAAAGCAACAAAAAGAATAGCCACAGTATGGGATCGTAACGCAGAGAATAACAGAAACACCCAGTAGTCCACACTGATGTAAATAACCCACTCAATACATAGATGGAGGAGTGGGAGCTCTTCCTTGCAGTGGCTTTCCAATGAATAAACGTAGAAGAAGAGATGAAACAACAGAAATCACCACTAAGCAAACTCCCCAGCAGTAATTGTTGCAGACGCATCACACAGATGGATGCCAAAATCAATCAGCAAAGTGTGAGGGGTAACAGGATGTGTATAGTCTCCGGGTATCCCCACAAGGTATCTTTAACTCCGGAGGGAGTGATACTGTGCAAGAAGAGACATAAGACAGGAGAGAAACCACCTTTACCACGGGATCAAGGCCAATGTCCCCCACAGTCAGTTACAATGACACGATGAACTCTGTGATATAGTATATGGAAAGGGGCACCTCACTTCTGTGATTTGTGTAACCTCAGTCCAATTGTGTAGAAACACAAAATTGTGGGACATTTGGCAAAAGAATAATCAACACTCTTCAGAGTTGCCAAGGTAGTGAAAAACGAGGAGACTACAAACTGTTCCAGACTTCAAGAGATGAAGGAGAAGCCTCAACTTAATGCCATGTGGGACCTGAATGGGACCCTGGAACAAGAAAAGGACACTGGTGGAAAATCTGTGAAATTCACATAAGGTCTTCGCTTTAGTTAAAGACCATTGCCAGTGTTAATGTCTTACACTGTTGCAATGCAAATATCACTGAACCGTGGATTATAGTAACATTGTGCCAATGTTAGTTTCTTATCCTGTTACATTAATATCATTGTACCGTGAATTATAGTAACATGGTGCCAATATTAATGTCTTATACTGTTACAATGTTAATATCATTGTACCGTGAATTATAGTAATATTATGCCAATGTTAGTTTCTTATCTCGTTACAATGTTAATATCATTTTACTGTAAATTACAGTATCATTGTGCTATGGTTATATGAGACTGGGTAAGGAATATATGGAAACTCTCTGAATTACTTTTAAATAAAGCTTTTCTATAAATTTAAGAGCAATACAAAATAGTGTTTTTTACAGACAGCTTAGAAGAAAGCAGCCACTTTTACTGACTTTATTTGCTAAATGCCTCACACAGATATCATCCCATATAGAGGGGATTCTGTTTTCCATATTGAACCCAAACTTACCCTCTTCTATAAATGAAGAACAGAGGTTAGGTCAGAGCTGTCAGCCTGAGCAGTGAACACAGCTCTTCCAAGCGGCTCAAGAAGTCCCCTCCCAACCCAGCAGCCCAAGAGGGGCTGACAGGAGTCAAGTTCGCTTTGGCTGCATTTTAGCTAAAACCCCACACCCACTCCACATTCCCCCAATGGGTGAGCACAAAACACGGCCTGAACTGACGCCTCTTCCTGGGTTTCATATGGACAATTTGCAAACTCATCAGTGCGCCGCCTTTAATGTTGATTCTTTAGAAGTGAAAAACAAAGCACATGAAACAGATTGTTTTGCCTGGGCTTGGCTGGCTCCCATGCAGGGAAGGCCTGTGTCCAGATGGGGTGACGCGCATGGACCCCATTTCCCCCCTCCTCCAGGAACACGTTTCTAACAGGTCCTGCCATTCATCCCAGAGCCCACCCTCACCCCCACCCCATCACTGCCCACTCTGAGACACCAGGGTGGCTGTGCCTGGACAGGGCTCTGGCCTAGCTCACCATCCCGTGAGACACATATGACCACAAGGTGCCGATGCGATTCGGGGACCAGCCCAGGCTGCTGGGATTGGGGTGGGGCAGCATCCTGGAAGAATGGAAGGATCAGGGACCTTTCTGAAGGGTTTACAGAAGTTAAATAGGGACAAAGGTTAAAGAAGCATTCCAGACAAAAGGAATAACCCGTGGGAAGGCCCCCACAGGAAAGAACCCTGAATGTCTGAGCAACAGAAATGAGACCAGCTGGTGCGGAGGTCATGGTAGAGGGTGAAGGGAGGGGCCCCGGCAGGTCCCTTATCCAAGGTCGCCTTCATACTCTTGCCAACTGACTTCTGTATTGTGGCCACCTTCGGTGGTCAAGGAGTTTGGGTTTTTGTGAGCTCCACTCAAAGCTCACTAGGTAACAGGAAAGAAAGCTCTGAAGTCTTGTCACTTTGTTTACTTTTTGAATTACTGAAGCTCATCTACAAGTTAGAGCTATTAATAACTTGCTCTAAGTTCACACAGCATCCTTTCTCATCCCTGCCCCCCCACCACCACCAAAAAAAAACCCACAAACTGTCCCAGTCTTGGTCATTTGCATGTATAACATCCATCTGAAAAGAAAAGAAAAGCTCTGAGGCAAAGGACTAAAGAAACAAACAGCTTCAGGGTGGCCCATTGCTAGACAAGGCCAGAGGACACACCCCACTCTCGGGTCCGTACTCACAAATGTGTGGACATCCACCTAGCGGGGGAAGCGCTGTCCAGCTTACCTACAAGGGTCACTGGGCCTCAAGTGCCTGGCTTCCAGAGCCAGTGAGCTGCTGTGGAAATGACAACCCAGAGGCTCCCAGGTGGGTGTCAGGGGGTGTGGACCACCACTGGGTGACTGTCACTGCAAACCCTTTCTGTAGATGTCAGTGTTACTCAGCGGAACTAAAGGGCAAACCTCAGCCGTTGTATTTGGATAACAGGTCATTAGCTCGGCATCTAGTGACTGAGACAGTTCTAGGGTCTCTGCTCTCCATAGCAGAACTGTGATCAGATCAACTGGAATTAGGTGTTTTCCACATCAGAGTGGCGAGGTGCTGTTGGGTGACAGCTGGCTTAGGGACAGGTGTGTCGCAGCCTCTCACTAGTGAGAAGTGAGCTTGAGGAAGCTCCCCGCACCACTGCCAACCTATGAAGTCCGAATTGCAGGGAGGGGGAAAGCCTGCGTGTTTTCTCAAAGCTCTCCAGGCAAGTCGCCTGTGCTCCCAAACACCTGGCATCTGCCCGGCCAGCTGGCAGAGCAGCAATGCTCTCCTCTCGCGTCGCTCCAACTCGCCACCCTATCTAATGTAAAGATAGTTTCAGAGTGAGGGTCAGAAACACAGGGCTGCCCAACACAAGGAGCCTGCACTGTCAGTCATGGGTCACCGAGTCAAAGGAGGCTCCATGGGTGATTGCTCAATCCTCAGGTCCTGGGAGAAAGGAGCCCCTTAATTGGGGATGATACGTTAAACAATTGAACTCTTTGTATCCGTTCTGTCGTCTTTTATTTATTTATTTTTTAGACAGAGGGGAAGGGAGGGAGATAGAGAAGGGGAGAAACATTGATCAGCTGCCTCCCGCGCGCCCCCCACGGGTGCCTGGCCTGCAACCCAGGTATGTTCTCTGACTGGGAATCGAACCAGTTTGCATGACAACACCCAACTCACTGAGCCACAGCAGCCAGGGCCCCTTTGTATCCTTTCTTGCTGGACCTCAGTGAAAGGAAACATATGGGTCTCAAAGCCGAATTTGCTGCTCACAGGGGAATGTGAGCCCAGATACAGATGGGCCATGGAGACCGGAACAGGTACGTCAACCCCAGCAAGCCTCTCCAGCTCAAGCACCTCAGTCTCCCCCTGGAGAAGGAAGGGGCTTTGCTAGAACAGTTCAGCATTCCTTTCGGTCTTTAAGTACAAAGCTGGGCTAAGATAGAACGAGAGGAGTTACTGTCTCCATTCCATAGAGAATTCCACCTTTCAGAAGATGCTGGATATGATTAATTACTTCCAGTCTGTCCCCAGCCCTGCCAGGGACAGGCTGAGAAGTGGTCTCCTCCCCAGCCAGGGAAGAGAGCAAGCAGGACAGGCTGGAGGGGGCACTAAGCGGTGTCTCTCTGGGTCTGGCGGGCACGGAGTGTCAACCCTAATCCAGGATTAGTGGGAATCAAGTTGGAGGGAGGGCAAAGGGGAAATGCAGGGCTGGCTGTCAGGGTCAGGACACCCACTACAAGCACCAGCCTGCTCACCCACACTGTCATCAGGGCTGCAACAGTGATGGCCTAGGACAGGGGAGGGTATGTGACAAGTCAGTAGTAAGGAGCCGAGTTCCCCAGATCCCATCTGCTTGCAAAATCTTCCATTTGAATTCAAATCAAGCAACAATTTCAGGCACTGGGGAGCATAATCAGATCCAATCCACGGTCACCAAGACTGTCCAGGAAGTCTCTGCCTGCTTTGAGCTTGAGTCCTGTCCATTATAGCCCCTTCCAGGCAGAAGTCTGGGAACACTGATGTCCCCGACTCTGCAGTGCATGGTCAATGGCAGACAGAGAACAGAAAAAGACAGAGGGAACACAACAAGCCACATGTCTCTCCACTCCCTGAACAGAGAGCCCTCCCTGCTCCCACAAAGTCAAGTGATTTGGTGAAAGGTTTTCTTTCGAAACCTTTCTTTCCTTTAGGGTTCTCAGCTTCACCTGACCAACCAGACATTCCAGAAAGGAATTCTCCACACCCCAGGGCAATCTAGCAGCAGGTCTAAGGCAACCCCATCTTCTGAAGCCAGTTGAGAAATGTCAGGAAATGGGGCAGAATGGTAAGCAGGGCTGTCCTAACTCACACACAGAGGGTCCTGCCTCTGCATCTGAACCTCCACTAGGAGGCCCCGGGTTAGAATGACGGACCCTCCAGGTTACTCACCCAAAACTCCCTTGAATTTGAGACAGAGCAGGGAGAAGGTGCATACCATTCATGTCACCAGCCAAGGTGGGATCAGCACCAGAGCCTGGATGGTAATGCAAGGTCAGTCAAGGGTCAATGACAGCAGCTTAGTGGGGAAACAATTGTGGTTTTGCTCCCCTGTGTGAGGTCACATGGCTTTAGGACTCCCACAAGAGACAGGGTGGTTCCTCTGACCAAGAACTGTCCATCTCTGAACAACAGAGGCATAGATTCTAGGCACCAAGACAGATGGCTGTCAACTGACCTTGCAGCTTTTTCTTCAGTTATATGCACCGCTTTCTTGTTTTCCAAACCCACAGCCATGGGAGTCAAGGGCACGGCACAGAGACCAGGCTCAGGGCCCACCCTGGGACGTTGGGAAGGCTGATGGGTCCAAGCACACTGCACTGGCCACTTCCAAAGCCAGTGGCCACAGGCTTCTCCACTGACGGCACACGCCTGTGCAGGACCTGAAAGCAAGGAGGACCAGCAAAGGCTGGGAGACGTCTCCCCAATCCCACCAGGCCCTGTTCCTATCCGGAAATAATAGACACCAGGAGTTTGTCATTAAACTAAGATTTCTCAGAAGTAAAAGTAAGTCACCATGTCATTAATTCTGGAAGAAACAAAACCACAGGAATGTGTGGCATCAGATAGGTCACCAGCCCCAGAGCTTCGTTTGGGGTGAGAGGTAGCTGGATTCCAACCCCAGCTCTGCCAAGCAAGGCTGTGTGACCTTGGGCGGGCTCTTTAACCTCTCCAGACTGCAGTTCCTCACCTGTAAAGTGCTGACAACCCCAGGAGTTGTGAGGATTCACATATGTGCACCTAAAACCCCCAATACAATGTCTGGCAACAAATGGTCACTAATTTCATATGCCGGGAAACGCAAGCAAACCTTTTAGAAATACATTCTTGGTGGAATACAGCTCTATAGATGGAAACATATTTGGGTCAGTTATTCATACATCAGGTGCAAAAGCAGAAAGTGTCCAGCGCGGAACCAGAATCCACCTGGGTGGGACTCCAGGAAGGGCCGATAGGAACAGAAGGGAATGGGCCCCTGTGACAAGTCTGCAGCAGCCAGTACCCGACACACCTCCTGTGTGGTGAATTGGGTCTAATCACTTCGTCTTGACTCCCCATCAAGGTTCATCTTTCTCCCAACTTTCAAGGATGCAGGATCAGTCAAGGGCTGTGTGTGGCTGCAGAGAAGCACCCCGCCGTCAGCCGGCACCCGACCCCGCAGCACCACCACGGTCCTCACAGAAACTCACCCCATTCCGTCTGGCCTCCTGATTCAGGGCGGCCACCCAGGCGGCCTGCCACTGGCTTCTCCAGCTGTTCAGCGTTAGAATCCAGCAGAGCAGCACGTCCGACTCGGGGCGCTGGTCCTCGCCAGGCTCCGCCGCCAGTCGCGGTGGCCGCGATCGCGCCCTGGCTAGCGCCCACTGCGCCAAGTACAGGCCCACCGTGCCCAAGGCCACAACGAAGAGCGACACCAAGACCAGCCACTGGACCTCACCGAGCCAAGAGTCCAGGCGGGACATGGTGATGGTGCATACCCTGCGCGCCTCGCCCCACAACTTCCCAGGGCAGCCCCTGCGGGACGTGGGGCCCGCGGCGGCGAGCTCAGGACATCAGCCTGCGGCCGGCGGGGGGCGTGGAGGGGCGCAGCGGGCTGGATCTGGGCGGCTGGCGGCGCGGGCCCTGGGCCCGGGACCCAGGACCCGGGACGCGTGGCCCGGAGCCGGGAGACAGGAGAGACCAGGAGGGTCGAGCAGGAGGAAAAGCCGGCCCGCGCACGGCGGCCACAGCCTGGGACTGCGCCCCAATCCCGCACACCTGGCAATGGGGACGCAGCGACTGGCGTTCCCGACTCGGCGTCTGGGCAGTTCCCGGAGCCGTGGCGGAGCTCGCTTCCTCCTGCGCGCGCCGCCCCCGGCGTCCCGCCTGCTGCCCAGCGGTGGCCGGAGAGGCTCCGGCTTGGGGCGGGGGAGAGGGGCGGGGCGGGGCCGGGCCCTAGGGGGTGGGGCCTGGGTCGCTGGCGCCCGGGCCATCCCCGCCCCCTTAAAGGCACCGCGCGTCCGGCCCCTGTGGGCGCCGCCCCAGCCACCGCTCTGAGCTCAGGTCTGGCCACGTGCGCACGCCACCCGCCCCCTCCCGCGACTTCCCGGGGGCAACCGCCGCGCCTTGGCGCTGCTAAGCGAGCTAGGCGCGGCTTTCTTTAGCGGTAACATGCTCCCGGCGTGGCGACGCAACGCTACAGCGCGGTGCGCGGGACTTTCCAATTAGCCGGATTCCAGGGATACTGTGGGGCTGGTGTATTGGCTTCCCTGAGCGTGTGCGCCCGCGTGTGCATGTGTGGGCACGCCTGTTTGTGCCTGTGCATGTGAAAAGGTGATTTACAGGATCACCATGTGTCCACCAAGACGGTGTCTGGTTTTGACATACTTGGAAAGTCCCTGGAAATCCACAACTCGCACTCCAAAGTTGGGAAGGCCTGGAGACTCGTTGTCTTTGAATGGATCGTTATTTGTTAAGACGCTGTAGGCACGCCTGCGACTGGCAGCCCCCCGTGCTCCTCACCTTGCAGTCAGCCCCATTATTAGGAAATGCCACAAAACACTAGCCTAAAATTCTCCAAGGCCTAGATCATAGAACAATGACTCATTGGTATTTTCTGCAGCTGTCTGAAGGGGATTTGACCTTGAATTGGGTTGGCTAGATCTGACAGCCGTTGGTCACCTCGCCAGGGACTGCTGATGACCAGTCTGGTGGGGGAGGCCAGTGGTGATTCCTCACTGGCTCCTCCTCAGCCCCTCCCTGCCACTGCACTGGGTGAAGAGAAGCCTTAGAACCTGGCTGGGGGGGGGGGGCGGTTTGCTGAGAAGACAGGCAAGTTTCACAGATGTGAGATTAGGATCTGAATCTGGTTCACAAGTTAGTGGCATTTACTGTCACCTATTATGCAAAGTCCCTGAAACAGTAGAGCAAAGAGAACCACAGTTATTGTGATGGATCTTCCCTGGAGACCAAGTATTAAAGACAGGGAGTGAGATGCCACTAAAAAGGGGCAGGTTAGTGTAATGATATACAGTACACAGAAGTGTGTGTGTACTGCATGTGCAAAGGCCCTGAGGCCTGCATGTAGCCCCACACCCCTGAGGCAGAGCACAAGGGGGTGGTGTGAGGGCTGGAGGCACTCGGGTGGGCTGGGGGCTGCAACTAGAACACTGCAGGTAGTAGATTGAGCCACTGAAAAAGAGAAACTATACACTGTTGGAAGCACAGAGTGAAAAAATTGCACTTTACAAATATCATTCCCAGCAACAGGTAGAGGAGGCTGGGCTGGAAAAGAGTGCAGGGGGAAGAGAGTCCCGCTAGAGGGTGACCCCAGAGTCCATGAGAAGGGTTGAGTCAGGCTACAGCATGGTGGGGTGGGAGTGGGGGGTACAGGAGAGGGTATTCCTTGCTTAGAGGCTGGAGGCCAGGAGGTGAGAGTGAGTCAGAATTTGTGGGGCAGAGAGCAGCAGGAGGGCGAAAGACGTTTACACCCGAGGGCCCTGATTTTCTTTGAGACCAGGAAAGAAATTGGGAGGCAGCTGGACTGAGAGCCCTTGTGGGGAACAGAACAGGAAGTGGGCAGGGAGCTGAAATCATCAGATTGGCCAGGTGAACTGGGCAGGGGAGAGCCAGCCCTTACGAGGCAGTTCTGATATTAGCAAGTAGAACTAGAATGATCCTATGAGCTTTCTGCAAGTCACCTGGTCATTAAACACTAGCTCTTCCTTCATCCCATAGGCCCTAAAGGGTTGGGGGAATGGCTCTCCTTTTCCCGGAAATCTCTTCATATTTGGAGCAAGCCTCCAATTATTTTCTGGTCTGCAGCCAGATTGATGCAGTTGAATAACTCAAGTCCGGCTGGCCCCCTTGCCAGGACACCAGGGATTACTAGATACCTCGGCTCCCGTCTCCCTGCTCCAGCATGAGCCCACATGCATGCGTGTGCACTGGCCGTGGCCATGTTGGCAGTACCTTCACAGCCACCTTTCCAAGGCAGACTCACCCCCTCGGCTCATTTAGAGACTTGAAACAAATTGTAAACTAACAACCATCCCTGGTTTGGAATTTTTACAAAGGAATGCACACATCAGGTATTGAATTACTTCCCTGTAGAACCAATTGGAGGGAGAATAAGGAGCGTTCTGGGCTTACAGGAAAATGCAGTTGATCAAAACATGCAATAGAAACATCTTTAAATCCATGGGAAAAAAAAAAAAAAAAAACAGGCTGCCTTCACTTCTGCTCCCAGCCCAGCGTCATGGTTTCCCAGTCCCCTTCATCCAGTGCATGAAGGACACCGGACGGCTCAGCTCTCTGTAAGGGCAGCATTCCCCCTCATGTGGTGACATTCCCTGTTCCCCGCATGCTGCCCTCATCTCCCCTGGGCATCCCTCCAACCCCAGGAGCCAGACTGATGCTCCGCCCAGGAAGGACGCTGGTTCTCACTCACTACACCTTCCGATGGGTCAGGTCCTCCACGCTCTGCTCTGCAGAGGTTGTTTGCTGGCTTTGATGCTCCTAGAAGGAAACCCCTGTGTTTTGATTCCTCCAAAGTGTTCCCATTGAGCGTCTGTGAGCAGGTGGGGAGGGCCTGGGGGTCTGGATGCTGGCCTTTGCCCCCAAGTCTGGCTCTTATACAGTGTTGGTGATGAAACCAGCTCACAGGGGCCCCAGGGAACCCAACTTCACATCAACCTACAGGATCCACCAGAAGCAGCCACCTTCTGGATCATTCTGGAACCTCAGACCAGGTGGGTCCCCTGGGACAGAGAGGAAACAGCACAAGGCACGGAAGTAAATGCTCCATGGCTCTATTTTTCATTTTTTTAATATTTCTAAAGTGCTGTTCATGGAGACAAATATTGCTTGCTGGGTGATCTTCGCCCAGTCACCCCATCTCTGGGCACCTCCCCCATCATCCAGGATGAATGTATTTTAACATCTTCCCCAACCTGACCCAGGAGATTCTGTGATAATGTTACATTTTTTAAAATTAATAAATATGTCCAGTGTCATCTAGGCTTCATATCTATAATCAAAGTTCTACTTATTAATACTAGAAATTAGTCATTAGTATTGAATCAGATATTTTTGTGGGTTCATAAAATTCTGAAAAAAAATTGGGATGTATACATAAATACTTGTTCAAAATGTTGTTAAATCTCCAATGGATTACTGTAAATTTCTAGAAGAGGAAAGGAGGGGGTCAAGGGAGCTTGTCCTTTGTCTCCAACGTGGAGAAGCTTCTTGACCTTGTAGCAGCTTTCGTGATGACGATGACGATGGTGGTTATGGTGTGATCGTTTGAATTATCCAGTTAAGCCCAGTGCCCAGATGGACGAGCGCCCTGGGCCCCAGCAAGGCTGTGATGAATGACCTGGGACGGAAGACCTGTAAATAAACACAAATGGTCAGCTTCCTCCAGTGTCCCTTGAGGGAAGACATTCCGAGATTTCCCTGTTAGGGAAATGCTGTTAAGGTTTGGCTCCGCGCCCGCAGCGGTGGGGCCTGTGTGGACATTTGAGCCAATCTCCTGGCTACAATCGCATGGGCTTAGTCACTTCCACAGTCCGGAGGCTCGGGTGTGCTTTGGGTCAGTTTCCTGTCGTGCCTGTGGGTGGATTCAGGGAGCCTGAAAGCTGATCAAAGGTCACCTGCGGCCAGAGCTAGACCCTGCAGCGGAAGGCTCCAGGCGAGGCCCTGATGGTCCCGCTGGTCATTTGCATGACTTGCTCAGACCTTGTTCATGGTGCTGCCCTGGGAGAAAAGCAGCCACCCTGTGTAATTGCAGAAACTCCACAAACACAGTGTCAGAGGGGCTGGGAGGAAGTTCCTGCCCCTGAGGCTGGGCAGTGAGCCAGCTGACCCCCGCAGGAGCACTGGGACAGACAGTCACCGTCCAGCAAGCTCCTCTTCTAACAGCGTCACTGCACATCCCGATGGAGGGGCCCCCCTCAGGTGCACCCCGAGTGGTGGGCACAGAGGTCACGGCTGTGTGTGCCAACAGGCACAAGGGAAATCTGGACTTGAGGGGCTCACTTAATTTTTATGGCAACATTCAGAGGATGGCATTATCTGTTCTAAAAAGGAGGAAGCTGAGTTCAGAGATGTTGAGTCACTTGTCCAAGACCACACAGCGAGAAAGTGTCAGAGACAGAGTTTGACCCCAGGGGACGTTGATCCCAAAGCCCTCATTTTTTTCCATTGAGTTTTATAAAGCAAACAAATTCTACTGAAAACAGAAACATGTTAAAAGGTGGAAATGAAGGGGCCCCGTTTCTCATGTCCTTGAGCAGAGATCTGTCCAAAGAAGACGAATTGCCTTTTGTGTTCTGAAGACCAGGAGACACGAAGTCTTTCAAACCCAAAGGGGAAGGAAGTTCACTTAGGTCATTCAAGGAACTTGGATGGGGCTTCTGCTGTGTCCCCAGCCCTGTCTGGGGAAGATGGAGGTGAGTCCCACCCCAGTGCTTGTCTGCTGTGGAGGTGGCCGGTCAATCAGATGACCATCCTGCAGGTGCCCACGGAGGAGGACCCTTCAGGCCGTCCCCTGCCCACCCTGAGAGTCAACAGCCAGCAGGCCATGCCCGCACCTCTCCCCCCAAGAGCCTGAGTCACACCGTGCTGCAGAGAGGCTGCCGGGCAGGGTCAGAGGCAGGGCTGCCAGCCCGCTGTGGCCCAGCCAGTCTGCCAAGATCCTGCCCTGGGCCACCCAATGATGCGGCATCTGCAACTCAGCGCCCATGCCAGGCAGACAGAGGAATGTGACCCAGATGGCAGCCTCTATCCCTGCCAGGTGGCTCAGTGAAGCCTCCCGAATGATTGCCCAAGAGCGAGGTGGTTTGGCAATTTTGCCTGCGCCCAAGGCCGGGACCAGCCGTAGGAATCAGAACACTTAACCTCGTACTTTCCATACGCTGAAAAAGGTCCTCCGAGGAGGCCGTCACCTAAATCGCATGCTTTCCCTGATGTGAAGGAATGCTGAGCTGCCCTCGTCTGCTGATATCTGAGCTCACACCATTGGGGTCAGATGTGTCCACCCTATAGAAGTCGAGGTCCTGGGGACTCTTTTGGTGGCAGTGGGACCCTGGCAGGAGAGCCCGCACAGGAAGAGGCAATGAAGGCACTGAAGACAGGTTTCTGCCCAGCCCCCGCCCTTGTTGGGAACTTTGCTGAGGCCACATCAGAGGCTCCAACTGGGGGTGGCCACTGTGGGGCCTCGTTGCTGGGGACGGACCGTGAGCCACATGAAGGGACACTGCTCCAAGCTTCTCAGAACCTGCTGGATACACACATTTTCGGTCCCATTGATTTGGCTGTTCCCGGTGCTGATTTTGGAATAGCACAGTCTCAATGGTTGGCTCAGCTAGAGAATAGCCTGCTCCTGGCCGGTCACCAAGCCCTGTGAGCAGAAGGGAAGGTCGCACAGCTCAGCACCCAATGCGGGGCCCTGGAGAGGGACATTCTGTGCAAGTAACAGTTTGCCTGCATTTTGACCTAAAATTGCCCAATGTGTTATATGCTGGGTTTTTGGTTTTTTTTTTACAAAAACTTGCTGGGCACACAAGGATAGAGTCAACTAAATATCTGGAGGGATATTTAGCCTCTTTAAGAGTTAAAGGAAACTACTATTAAAGGGCTTTAAAAATAGCCCGGCAGTGGCCGCCCTCCTACAAATAATTAATGTGCTTGTTACAAATGACTATTACACGGCCGCAGCTCACCGGCTCAGCCAGGGAGGCAGAGTGAACAATTTTGCTGGTTCGGAAAATTCTGAAGCCTGGAATCAACTGTTCCAGTGCTGAACAGAGGGAAACACGGTACCTTCTGTGTGCCTAGCACTCTGCAAGAGTTTTTGAAATAGAAGCTCCGTGGGGACACCTGGCTTCAGGTGTCCCCTTCATGATCCTTCGTGCCGCGAGTCTGCATGACGCCCCTGTGGAATTGATGAAAGTGCAAGTTTACACACAAACTTACTGCAGAGTTTCATTTTTCACTGGTTCTGATGGAGCCACATCCCCCAGGCCACTCAGGGTGGTGGGGTGTGACTGTCCCTGTGAACAGCTGAGGTCATCGCAGGCATTCTCCGGAAGCATCACACTTCCTGGCAGAGTCACCTTTGGAAGCTCTGCCAATTCCCCCTCAGGGAGCTGCACTGAGCCTGAACAGGAGCGGGAGGAGTCAGCAGAGCAGGGGGCACCACCTGGGACCCGAGTTCCCCTCCCCATCCATCCACTCTGGTTCTCCTTGAGTTAAGGGCCACAGAGATGAAGCCGGAACTCTCAGGAAGGAAGCAGCCCAGCCCATGACCTCCAGGCTCTTCCGCAGGTGACAGGAAGAAGGCGGATGAGTCCTAGTGGGAGAAAAAGGTCCCTCTTTGTCCCCACCCTTGCAATTTTGTGTGAGCACCAGATGATCCTGCCTCACATGTGTTCAAAATGCCCAGTTCCTGATTATTCGTGTATATTGTTTTAACTCCACGCTTCTCTGTCCAGCAAGAGGGAAACCAAGTGCCCAGGGACCGCCCTGTCCTGCGTATCCAAGAACGCAGCAGGGAGCACAGCAGTCGCCTTTCACTGAGCAACAGGGAGTCCCAGGGCCACCCCCACAGGAACAGGGAAAAGAAGGCCGGGTGATTTTTGGGTACGTGCCTCCCTTGCTCTGCAGCAGGACCCAGCAGGGCAGGCTGGGTGGCCTTGGTCACCAAGAAGCAGCATTTAAAGCCACAGGGAACAGATGAATGGGGAACAGGTGACAATGAGACCCCCACGTTAAACAGAGCCTTCGAGGGAAACCAGAAAAAGAACACTCCGTAGTAAAGGGCCATGTCAGGAAAGCTGGCCTGCATTTATCCAACTGCATGGTCTCAGGGATCCACACAAACCTTCCTGTAAAAGGGGGTGTCCTGCTGGAACACTTGGGGCACCCACAGAACCTCTCTGCTGGGCAACAGTGTTCATTTTTGCGTCGCTTCCAGCTGTCACCCCAGGCCACCCTAGCGTACTGTCAGGGCTTCGCTTCTCACACACTTAGAAGGTGTTTCTTGATGCCTTGGCCCAGGCGGGTTGGGGGTGGGGAGGCGGGTGGGGTCAATGGGATTCTAGAATCTCCGTGAGAGCATCCTAACTCCCTCCCCCATACAGAATGTAGTTCCAGGAGAGCTCTTCTGTTTCCTGCTCCCACTAAATTCATTTCTTCTTAATTTTGGCCTTGTGCATGGTCGATTCGATATTCTTCCAGCTTAGAGTTGTTCTGTAAATCTGATCAATATCAGTCTGCCATCAAAGTCTTGGTTCAAGAAATAGGAGTGAGCATTGGCTGAAGCCTGGGGACGTGGCACAGGACAGTCACCAACCATGGCCTGGGCCCTCAGCTTCCGTTTCTGAGACTGGTTCTCCAAACAGCAACGGGGTACAGAGTTGTATTCCCTTGAATATTTCTTGGGTTATCATTCTGACAAGATCCACAATTAAAATGAGGTTATTTATTTTCATTCATTCACTTACTCATTTGCTGGTTCGTCCATTCATTCGCTCACATCCCTTGGGCTTGCAGCCCACACTATGCCGGGTGCCACCATCCCTACCCAGGGCCACACCTGAAGAGATGCGGTCCCCACCTGGTGTCGGATGCTTTGGGCCCCACCTCTGATCCTCCTGACCTAGTTCTTGCCCTAGCTCTGCTCTGGCAGCCAGCTGTGCCCAGGTGGGGCCTCCCTCAGTTGCACCGGGTATCTCTGCCTGGAATTTCTTTGTAGCCTCTGCATGAGACTGTCACGGCCGTTCTGGAACACACGTAAACCTTAAAATGACAGACCGTTCGTGCGCTCTGGGACAAGCCTGGACCAGTGGTGACAGGAGATGAAGGGCAAACGTTCCCTTCTTGGTGTCTCCCTTCTCAGACCCTCCTCCACCTGTCCGCACAGGGTCCCAGCAGAGGGGGTCCCTGGTGCCCACAGCATCTTCCCCATCCTGCTCTTCCACCTATTCCCCAGAATCGCTTCCAAGAACCAACCACAGGGGAGCAAACTCTTGTTCTTTGGGGAGATGGCTAAGGCCCCCCCAAGAGGCTCACAGCCTAGTGGGATGGACAAAGTTACTCCCAAACGGGGAGTTACTAAACGTGTGCTAACGGAGGTAGTTCACAAAGTGTGAAGGCAGAGGAGAGAGAACCCCAACTCTGTGAGGGGTTGGCTGTAGGCCAGGGAAGGTTGACCTGGGTCTTGAGTGTAAGTAGAAACAAGGCTGAAGAGGAAGTGGGTGGGAGGGACAGACATTCTAGACAACGTGTTCAAAGGCCAGGAAACAGGACCCACTGTGCCGGTGGCTCCGGCTGGGGCTGGGGCTGGGTCCCCGTGAAAGGGTTCGCTGGCACCTGACTGAGGTGGGTGTGACAGTGAAGGCAGGGCCTGGCCCAAAGTGGCCATGAAGAGAGTTTGGTTTTCTCCAAAGGGGAGCTGGCCGAGGACTTGGTCACAGGGGAGGCGTTGTCGGGTAGGTATGTCACTCAGAGCCTCGCTGTTCACTGCAGTTGGGGACAGGTAGCTTTGGCGCCACCTAGGAGCTCGTTAGAAACACAGACTTTCAGGCCCCACCCACCCCAGATGTGAGGAATGAAAACCTGCGTTTCCATCAGAGCCCGGGAGATTTCAGCACACGTTAACCTGTGAGAAGTCCCCTCCGAGGACACTTTGCAGTGGGTGCTTCTGACTGGGGTGGGGTGGGGAGCACTGAATTGTCAGGGTTCCACCGTGAGACGCGAGGGGGCAGAGGCCTCGATGACACCTGCGGAGGAATCTGGCCGGGTGAGACGGAGGGAAGAGCCGGGACGACTGGCAGGTCTCGTCAAGGGCGGGGTGACATACTTCATGGAAATGCAGGGTGAGGGCAGCTTGGAGGGGGTGGATGGCGAGTTCTGTTGGGACAAGCCACGTCTAAGGTGCCTGACAATGGCTCTGGAACTCGAAACCCACAGGTGTTCACTGGGGGCTGATTTGAGTGAACTGCCGGCTTGGGGTCTTCGCTGTTTACTAAATCTTTGCCAACTGTCTGCTGACTGATCTGATCTAGACTGTGGTCAGGGATCGATGTCCACATTACCAGACTGAAATTTCTAGAAAAAAAAAATCTCCTTTCATGTGCACCTTCTATGAGGATCTCAGAGGGCTGCCCCCAAGATAGCATGCCTCTTTCTAACCAGGGTGCTAACCTGGTAGTGAAGTAATGAGTTAACAAGGGTGCAGACTGTCATCATCAGTGCTGGTGGACTCGGCCTGAGACCTCTTAGCCCAGTTGGTTTGTTAATGCCGAACCCCCAGATCAGGTAGATCCAGGCACACACACCCAGGCAGGGCTGACAGGGCAGCCCCCCTGCCCGCAGGTGGCACCTTCCTAGTTATGCACCTGCTCCTCCAAATCTGCCAATCACAGAGCCACGCACCCTTCCCAGGGGCAGCGTGGGAGAGAAAAGGGGCCCCATTAATGGGTGCTCCGTCTCAGGAGGGAGACCACACAACTACCTCTGCTCACCTGCAGGCTCTCCGGCATCTTTGTGTTGATGCACCTGGGCCTGCAGACCTGACCCAAGTGCAGTCACCAGGGCTCTTGTTGTCTGGCCCTAACGCCCCGCCCCCCAATCCGTCCTGCTGCGTGACATGGGACCCACAGTAGCAGGGTCCGCAGCTCCTGGACCCACTTAGGGACATGCTGGAGGTCTCGGTCTGTCTCCAGCTGGTCGTGTGTTCTCAGGAGCTCAGTGGAACCTTCCTGGAAATGAGGGGGTGTCTCTGGGGTCCTGGCGTCCAGTTCCCCATTCCTGCTGCAGCTCTCAGGCAAGTCTGCCCGGGGCTCTGAGCCCTCCCACGTGGAATGTGCTCCTGCCGGGGCCGATTTCTCCTCCTATCTTTTTTTTTTTTTTTTTTTTTTTTTACTTATTTTTATTTTTTAAAATATGGAATGCTTCACGAATTTGCGTGTCATCCTTGCGCAGGGGCCATGCTAATCTTCTCTGTATCGTTCCAATTTTAGTGTATGTGTGCTGCCGAAGAGAGCACTCTCCTATCTTTTCAAAAATTAATTTTTAAAAAGCAGCTTCTGAAATTCCTTAAGCCAACCGTCTCATTAGAAGAAAAATGGTGAATTCTACTGAACTCCTCATCTGAAGAGACGATCGGGACATCGATCAGTGTTTTCCAAACCTGACCCGGTGCTCGTTTAAAATGCAGGTTCCCGGACACAGATTGGTTTGCGGCCTCGCTGCTCCTGCGTCGGAAGGCGTGGACCTTGCCTGGGAGCTCGCTCTTGCGAGAACCTGAATGTAGAGTCCTGGGCCCTGCCCATCCCTGGGAGGGCAGAACCTGCCTTTTCTCAAGGTGTCCCCGGGACTTGCATTTCCACAGAAGTCTGGGAGGCGCTGCTCGCAAGCAGCCGTCCCGGAGCCTGGCTACGCATTCAGATCTGGTACAGTCCTCGGAAGAGACGGCGAAGTCCCTCATGACTGGGGCCCACGCGAGGACTTCTGATTGGTCCGCAGTGGGTCCTGGTGTTGCCTACTTTACGTTTACTTTTTGCATGTTTACTGAAGTTTAATAAGGAGAAGTGCACTCATCATAGGTTCAGCTCCCTGCGTTTTCCCCAATGGGCCACGGCCCTGGAACCCAGATTAGGATCCAAAGCATGTCCAGCACCCAGGACCCTGCAGACTCCCTTCCCGTCACTGTCCCTCACCCCTCCAAAGGTAACCATATCCTGAGTTCTCACAGCCTGGGTTCCGCCTGCTGTGTTCTCTTCGTAAGCTGGGTCAGACCGTCTGTCCCCTTCGGTGTCTGCCTGTCTTTCGTCGGCCATTGTGGGTTCCTGCAGTGTTGTGTGTGCTGTGGTTGACCCGTCCCCACTGCTGAGCAGAAGTCCCTGGTGTGGACACACCACGCAACCCTTCTACTGCCCATGGGCATCGGGTTGCTCCCAGTTTGGGACTATTGTGAATGTGGCACCTGTGTTTCTTAACGGTTTCCATGGTGATTTTAATATCCAGCCAGGTTTGAGAGCCACCAGCCTACACGGTGCCGCCACACCTGCTGGGTTGGAAACAAGCGTGCACTTTTGCCACGATACGGCCGGTAGGCACCTTCTGCCTCGTACGCTTTCAAGTCCCTGACTCTTGGAACAGCAAATGTTCAGCATAAACCCCGTTGTCTGCACATACAGCTTAGGCACAGCGAGCACCTCTGAGAGAATAGAGAGAACCCTCCCCCCGACTCCAGGGTCCCAGAATCGAGCCAGGAGCCAACCTTGCAAACTTCCAGGAGAGCAGTCTGGTATGTAACAGTTTTCTGCCCACGATGTCAGCCCCTACCCTGCAGAGACCCCACTCAATGAGAAAGCCATGCTCAGTTCCTGAAACCTGTCACTGACCCAAGGCTCCCTGTTCTTAGTGATGCCCAGAACCTCTGTCCTCAGGCAGCCCAGCTCTCTCCGGCTCTGGCTCCGAGTTTTGTTAGCTTCTTGGGGGTGGGGAGGGGGCTCAGAATATCCCCCTACTTCTTACAGATCTGGTAATTCATCAGAAAATATGTCTTATTAAGAATAAGAATCCAAGTGCTCCCAACGTAAGAAATCTCCTTGGAGCAACTAATTCATCATGTGTCAGAAATGAAAATACTCTATTTATTTTTTAAAATTTTTCAAAAATCCCAATAGAATTCCTAATCTCAGTTATCAGGCTAAAGCACACATAAATGTTGGGAGGCTGTCATCCACTGAATAAATTTTCTAGCAGAGATTTGGAGGCCCAAGTTGCCATCTCTCTCTCTGGGGTCTGTTTCCCTTGGCTGGTGTGCACGCCTGCCTGCCTCACTTCGTCCTTTAATTGGGGCCGACTTATCCATTAAGCACAGTGTTTAGAGCCTATGGTGTTTTCAGGGAACCACAAAAATGCTTTTTGGGGGGGACCACAAGAGTATTTTAATTTCTTTAAAAATCAGAGAGGAGAAACTGTGCTTTTAGGATCAAAGAAAAATGTTCCAATTTTTAATCCAGCCTGGGTTATATTTTTCTCTATGTCAATGCAGTTGTAAAGTAGAATTAATCTAAATATTTTTATGGAAGAAAATTCCCCTCAAAATTCCAGGGCCCACAAGAATTATAATGTGGCCCTGCCTTTCATGCATTTAAAAAAATACCACGTATTGGTGACATATTTCTAGTGCTCTGTCCTAGCCTTAGCATTAGAAATACGGTTATTCCAATGAACAAAATTTCCCAAATTGTGCACATTGTGAGACTGCTCCTCAGCTCTAGAACTCTTCCAACTGTAACTCTTTGGACCAATCAGCATAGGTTTCCAGGGAAAGAGTTTCAGCTCCTGAATTGTGTCAAGTCTTTTCTTAGTGATGGCTACAATCCTTTCCAACTGTTCATTGCAAACAAACAAACTCAGGAAACATTCCCTGATCTTTCTAAAATATGGGCGTGAGGGGCTAGAAGCAGAGCCTGGCCCTTAGATACCCAACAGCACTTGGTGTAAATTATTTTTTTAATCTTCACCTGAGGATATATTTTTATTGATTTTAGAGAGACGGGGGCAGGGCGGGGTGGCGGAGGGGAGAGAGAGAGAGACATCAACATATAAAGAAACATCAATGGGCTGCCTACTGGGAGTCAAACCTGTGACCTTTTGGTGTACAAGACGGTGCTCCAACCAACTGAGCAACCCGGCCAGGGCTAAATCATTTTATTTTCTATGGAAGGGCTAGTAGGGTATTTTTCTACCTTATATTCTTTCACTGAGAAATCAGACAAAAATAACATCAAACATTACACACTACTCACTCACCTATCATCGGTCTTCGATTCTGTGAACAGAACTGGCCTTAACAAGCTCTGTGGACTCAACTCGGAGACCCAACTTTAGTGCCAGTGAAACCCTCCTTTCCATCACCGAGACCATTAGAACCGAACCTCCACTTCCTTCCCCACCAGATTTCTGTTCCTGATTTCCCAATGTCCTTACCACCTGAGAGAGAAAAGCAGGTCTTGTGTGTCTGCCATTTTATCTACACATCATCTTCGTCACCCAAAACGTTGAAAATCAAAAACAATGACCTGTCCTCTGGCCAGCAGGTCGAAGGCCACTCAGCCTCTCCCACAGAGCACGTCCTTGCCGCCCAGGTGGCCTGAAGACCTGGACAAAATCAAGGCTGTCTAATGGCAGGGCGTAGTCAAGGTTTTCCACCACAAATGAATAAAACAGACAGAGGTCGATTGACTGTGAAGCTAATGCCGCTCTGGCTCCGGGGCCCCTCCCTTGTACTGAGTCATAAATACCTTACTACGGCGGAGTTTATAAAAACATGACCAAGCATACGCTGGACACAAGAGACAGCTGTGTCCCTTTTAATTCTAACGTCCCCTCCACCACAGCTCCTTTCACGATGGTTGGTACTGAGGGGAACACAGGCTGTTTCAGGCCTGACTACAGGTGAGCAGAGGAGGGGGTACATTTAGTTTGGGTTTAGTGAGATGTCTATGGGATTTTTTTGGTCATGATTGAAAAAATCTCTATGGACTCTTCCCACACTTGGAATTTGGAAACATTTCCCACCGGCACGTTGTTCGGTGTGTGTACAGCGCCCACAAACACCCAGTGTTCGAGGCTTAGGGCATGTTAGTGTGAGAAACGCTCACAATAAAAACTGGGACACAGGACTTGAGCAGTAAAGCGAGGCCTTTATTCACGAGTCTGCAGAGCCGGGCACACCCTCATAGCCAGGAGAATGTGCGCCCCAAGTAGACAAAGGAACCTGGTTTTATAGTCTTAGTTTCCCCACCCTAACGCAACTAGTTTCCCCTCCCCTCTCCTCCTTCCCCGTTTCTCCATGACTGGATACTCCGGAGGTACAATCTAACGCGTTCATCTAAATGCCCCTATTGTGATTTGTGAATATGCTAATGTTATCCACTCCCTTCTCAGAGATCCTTTAATTACATTTGCCCTTAAGACCCTTCAATTACATTTGCCTTTTGTTACCAATGACTTTGCTACTGGTTTGGGAGTCACTATGACCTTGTTTCTAACATTAGCTAACCTGTTGGTAATAAAATGAGCTTCGGTACCACTTCTGACCAAGATAGGGGAAGAAGGGCTTCCATGAAATGTCTAAATTGCAGACAAACTACATGAAAAAATGATTTTCAAATCAACAAGGAGCAGTGAGCAGTGAGAGAGGAGAAAGGTAGGAGGTAGACCGGCAGCATCCCTGACGGAGGAGCTGAGCTAGAGCGCCCGCTTTCTGAGTGGCTCCTTGGCTCTGCAGCCGAGGACCCAGCAACATACGCTCACGAGGAAACTTCCTGAGGCCAGGGAAAGGCCACCGGAAAGCACTTAGAATGAGCGATCCCCAGAGCTCACACAGCGCTTGAAATAATTCGTGGGACATGGGTAGAAGGAGTGTGTTTGCCTCAGGGATGGAGCAATACTAGCTCTAGATTAAATGTTGCTTCGATCCCACTGAATGCAGTTTAAAAGTAAATCCTAGCCCTGGCTGGGTGGCTCATTTGATTGGAGCATTGTCCCATACACGGGAAGGTCACAGGTTGGATTCCCCGTCAGGGCACATGCCTGGTTTGTGTGTTTGGTCCCAGCTCAAGGTGCATACAAGAGGCAACCGATTGACATTTCTCTCTCACATCAATGCTTCTCTCTGCCCCTCACGCTCTTCCTCTCTCTAAAATCAATGAATATATCCTTGGGTGAGGATTAATAAATAAATAAATAAATAATAAAAGCAAAACCTGAAAGGATAGAACTGCTCCCAGCAAGTTAATTATGCCCCCCTCTCCCCCGCCAAACAAATTTCAGAACATTTGTAGGGATACAGAAGTAGCCAGAACCACACGGTTAAGTTCACAATGTTTGCCATCCAACAAAAAATTACCAGATATGCCAAGAGGCAGGAAAACGTTACCCAGGATGGGGAGGGAAAGAAAGAAATTGAAGCCAACTGAGAAACGGAAGTTGTTCTAACTGTATTCCATATGTTCAGGAAGCTAGAGGAAAGATAAAACATGGTAAGTGTAGGCAGAGAAGATATAAATAAGATCCAAACCAGACTTCTGGCAGAGAGGTCTAGGCAATTCAGAAATAAATCCAGGTGTGTGTGCGCGCACTTTCTTTCCCTCTAAGTCTGTCCACTGTAGGGACTGTGAGCACACATAATGCCCAAATGTTTGTTGGGTTTCAGACAATATTCTCCACTAGAAGGCATCAGATTCCCTGGAGAAATGGCTTATTTCAGGGCTCTGGCAGGGAACAAACAAGAAAAGTCTGGAGCACCTTATTGTGTAAGAATGTAAGAAAATACTCAAAGAATAAAGGGGACATGTCAAAGATCAGAGAAGCCAGTTCGATGCTCTCACTGGCTAAATCTAGGAGAGTTTGAGAATCAAAACTTAAAAAGTAATGGCAACTGATTACAACTCATTGAACAGACTAGGATTCCAGGAATCCACAACACTCAAAGAAATGAATAAACGAATGAGAATAACAGAATATTTTTTCTTGCAGTAGAAAGCCCACAAATAAATGAAGAGAGAACGGAGGTATGAGGAAAATCTCCATTTGGCAATGACTATAAAAATAATTCAGCCAAGAAACATCACCAGATGCTAAAATTTGTGGGTAAAATTTAGATGAGGAATGGACTGTCTCAAAATATCTCCCCACAAAGTACTTATTAACTACAAAGGGTGAAAAGCATAGTGGAGAAATCTGACAGAAATGGTTTTAGTCAAGTGGCTAAAATTAGTACCATCAATAGGGGGACAAGGAAGAGTCGCATGCCACCCATAGGCTGGGGTGAAAAGAACATGGCCTCTGTGATAGATATCCTGGTACA
This sequence comes from Furipterus horrens, assembly GCF_987537825.1. Taxonomy (NCBI): domain Eukaryota; kingdom Metazoa; phylum Chordata; class Mammalia; order Chiroptera; family Furipteridae; genus Furipterus; species Furipterus horrens. Next base: position 7,917,780 of record NW_028327171.1, read on the forward strand.
AAAATGCCTAACTTGGGTCTAATCATGAGTAAACAGTAAACAAACTGCAAATAAGGAACATTCTATAAGGTGACTGGTCCATAATCTTCAAAATCATTGAGGCCACGAAAGTCAAGGCAAGACTGAGGAATATCCCAGATTGAGGGGACAAGAGATTATGGGGCTGTGAATGGGGAAGGTTGGGGGAGAGGAAAAGTAAAAAATAATACGGAAGGAACACCAGCCTGTTGCTACTTTATAAATACACACACGCACGTGCCCAATGCTTCACGTGACAGTAAGCACTGTCAGCTATTCCTACTAGCAGTAACTAGTAATTAGTGATTACTATTCTTAGGTTTAGTGATGAGTTTATTGAGACAACTTGCTACACTGGGGTGACCCAATGGGCACTTAAGTAGTGCCAGTGACCCTCACAGCACGCACACACCCAAAACGAGCGCATGACACTTACAGGCCAAAGGACTTGCCAACCTAGGACCAGCCACCTGAATATTTCCATTCCTCCTCAACCTCACTGAGAACCACGTAAAAATTAGAACACCCTGGGTTTCTGAGTAGCTGAATCAAAATCTGGGGAAAATATGCAGAGACGTTCAGGAAATGTCCTTCTAATCATAGCTTAAGCAGGCTGGTTGTCTCTCGCCTCTGACAAGGAGTTCTTTGCTGTATTTATCAAATACTTATTAGGCCCCTTGCTTATGCCTGGCCTTGGAAACATGAAGCTGAGTAGCAGGCCCTGCCCGTGGGCCCATCCCAGTCTTGTTTCCAATGGTCCCCTACCTTTTTGGCACTAGGTACCCGTTTTTCCACAAACGGGGGGTGGGGGGGTAGCATCAGGACAGGAGGCTGTGTTCGGGCGAGCTTCCGTTGAGGCCTGGTTCCTAATAGGCCACAGAACGATATGGGTCTGTGGCCTGGGGGTTGGGGACCCCTAGTTTAGACCACATATCAGTAAAGCAGTGACTGGGCAATGCCAGGGTTTTCTGGAAACACGGGTGGTGGAGGCACTACTTTGGGCTGGGGTGAGGAGCGGGTTAATAGGTGTTGGGAGGTATTTCCTAGAAGATGCCACAACATTCGCTAAGACACTCAGCTGGCAAAATGCAGGCTTGCCTTACGGTGAGGTCAACTAACCAACCACAGGACCCCACCGCTGAGGATGGGCGCCCATGGCAGAGCATGACACCTAAATCCACGCACAGCAGGGCTGCGCTGTGCTTTATTTTCAAAGTGCTTCTATGACAACGGGGGAACGTTTTTCTCTCGACAAGGTTTATACCAAGAACGCCTGCTGCTGAATGGGTGTTAATGGAGCCAAGACTTAGCCTCTCTGGCTGGGTGAAAATATCACGCTCTGGACATGTTCTTGAGTGTGTGTCTAAGACCAAGGACAATGCAACAGAAACACAACAATCCTAAAACCTGGAAAGCTTGTTGTTAGAAGAAAGGACACCTGTAAGCTTTTAGAACAAAATTATCTGGTGGCAAATTGAAGAGAAGGGCTAAAGGAGATTCAAATAAAGATTGTGCCATTTATTCCTGGTGCAGTGTGTTCAAGAAACTTTTAGCCAGAGGTTCCCCAGAAAGCCTAGTTTAGGGTGTCAGGCAAGGAAACGGAAACCGTCTGAAGGCAAGGGCACTCTCACAGGGAAGGAATCAGTAGCGGCCGTCCCGATCCGCCTCTTCTTCCCTGGCTCCCCAGCCAGCGTGGTGGTGGCGACCTGAGCTCCACAGCTCAGCTCCTCACTTCCCAGGGAGAGCTGACCCACGGTAACCGAGGGACTGTAGGCCGGTGTGACGGAAGCACCACAGTGGAAGGAAGACAGATGCTACAACACAAAGCCCGGACACTAGGAAAGACTAGCTTCTCCGTTGCTGTGCTGAAATGTCGATGTAGGGCACTTCAACACTTTTCTTACGCATTTACCTGCATAACCATTTACAAAAATGCTAATTTGAACAGTAAAGAAGAAAGTAGGTAAGGCAGGCTGCTGCTCATGTGGCTTTAGTTATATTTGTGGTCCCCAAATTAGTGAAGCTTTCGTGTACGCAATTCTGCAAGCAACCTGGAAGTGTTGGGGAAAATTAAATCTCTCTTACAGCTTGTAGGTGGCTATTCATATTAGCCACAGAGAAGGATTTTATCTTCACGTTCCTAAGTTCAAATGCTATTAATCATCACCATCAAAGCCCAAAACATTGCCATGAGACTGGTACTCAAAACAAAATACAGTACAAATTTATTGACTCCCATCATTCTTAGTCAAGATTTAAGCAAAGTAAACAGACAACAGAATTGGATACAAGCAATGGATTAACACTCCACAGAAACCCTATTTGAATATGAATTTTCATTCCAAAAAAAGCTTATTTCTAAATAAAATCAAATGATTTATTCTGCTAAAGATATAACAACAAAATATACACAATTATAAAACCACATTTGTTTTTCTTTTATCAATAAGCATTTATTCAATGAAAGTTTTGAAACAGTCTTGGATTAATCTCTATAAGAAATTATCACTTTTTGGAAATCAGTACTAAAGGAGCACAACTGGAAAATCTGGACAGCATTAACAAATGACCAAAAGCACTCAATTCAATTATTTTACAGATTTACACTAAAGTACTTTGGTTCCCAAATGACTGTCTCCAAAAGGAATTTTTTAAAAGCCTGACATGAACTCACTGTTCGGTTTCCTCCTGGTTGCGTGGAATGGCCACAGCCAGAGAACACTGAGAAACACTGAACAAACATGTTAAAAATTAGGCAAACATAAAACTTCTTAAAGTGCTAAAGCCATAAGAGAAAAACCTATCTTTAAAACTTAAAAAGACCAGTGTTAAAGAACTTAGTAAAGAATGTATATTATTTAAGTCAATGTTTTTCACAATATTACAAAAACATTGATATCAGAAATTGATGAAACTGACTTATAATATTCCAATATTAATTAGTGCAATTTATAGAGAAACTTGTTATGAATGACATCTAATTATTTTCGTAGTAAGGAAATTCAAATAATTTTACTTCCTAGAGTTCCAGATTACAGTTGCACACATGTACACACACACACAACACAAATTTGAGGGAACAAAGGCCGACTTCAGATGAGTTAATTGTCTCTCCCTCACCCTGTCCTGACCTGCAGATGAAAACACCCCTCGCTGCCACGAAAGGACCTGTTTTATTCTTGCTTGTTTCTATTCTCAGCACCACGGGGTGCTGTGTATGGATTACAGTATCTCCTATTAAGTGCTGGGGCATATTTTTAAAGAGAAGGCTATTACAACCCGTAATAGATCAGAAAACCAAGAACCACTTAACCTTCCCACAAATGCACATGGCATCACTGCTGAAGTGTTAGTTGTATATTTTGGTAAAATTATAAATGCATACTAACCATACCAGTTTTGAAGGTAAATATTCTGTTAATCTTGAGAAACTACTATAAAAAATGTGCACTGTTACCTCCATTGCTTACCTTAATAAAAACACGTGTTTTATGGTGTTCCTCCCTCCCTTCCCAACATGACGAAAATGATTCAATAACAAGTTCTCAGATTAACAAAGAATATATTAAAACATCTTACATTCTTTCCACAGCTGCATAAAAAAGCAGGCATCCTGAATACTTACAGGGAATAATGAGTTTTCTATATTTTCAAAAATTACAATCAGAGAAAACTTTTTCAAGAATATATTTGCTAAAGAGCTGCAAACAATGAAAGACCAAGTTCTCTTAGACCAAGTATTTGTCTACTGAGATAAAATCTTTAAAAACTTGTTTATTGATTAAAGCAATTAACTTGTCTTTCATTAATTTACCCCTTAACATTTAAAAGTTACAGGACTGGAAGCATATTTTATTTTTTGACCACCAAAATAAACTCTTTCAGCCTAATGCTTTTAAGATACAGTATAAAAAGTAATAGAAAAACCAGAACTGCTTTATAAATGTTTTTGGTTCAAAATTTTATTTGAAATCTTATGTTCCTTGCCTAGACAAAAATGTGAACAAGACAAACCACTGGCAACTTTTAAAATCTAACAGATTCGTAGAGCGTATATTTAGATCAAAAATATTTCTTACTAATGAACTTTATTAAAAAATCTCAAAAAAGTAGAATAAAGGTTCAATTCCTGGGATAGTAAAATTACAATGCCAAGATACTGTCTATCATGGAATTGTTAGATACTTGAACAGCTGTAGTAATGATTACTCTGAGAGAAACTGTCTTCTGAAGTTGACAGCCACCAAGGTGTTCAGAGTAAGAAATGCCACATTACATAGGAAATGGACTCAATGAACGATAATCCATCCTAATGTTTGACATAAAATCACATGCTTTAGTTTTGTCTTTAAAATGCATAGGTTTCTTCAAGAAAACATAAAGATGGTAATAGTCATTAACTGAAACTTATTTCCCTTTCTCCACCAAATTTAAGAAAGAACAGAAATAGGAAGTAACCATTCAAAATACTGGCGGCTTTTGAGTTTTCAAATGAAAAGAAAAAAAGGCAAGATTTCCTATATAATTTCTATAATGTACAAAGTCAATTAGTATTTTATAAAAATGCTTGTATTTCAAATGAAAAGTAAACATGTCTTTCCTGGGCTTGGTACGGAATGTGGGTAACAAGACTGACAAGGACAGTTCTTTTCTGTTGGAGCCCAAAGTACTCAGAAAATTATTTCTTAGTCACAGTAGTTGTTTTGAAAGAATAGTTTGTAAAAAATCAGTAAATTTTGGATTCTTAACCCATATCACTACTTTTAAAAAGCTTTTGTATTTTCCCCAATTTTTCTACTTTTATTTATCTAACCACCCCACACAAGTGAAATAAAAATTTTACCTTTTGAAACAACTCCTTGAACTTTGGATAACACCTACTGAAAGGCTTTTAATTACAATTTAACTTTAAATACAATATGGAGGTGGGGGAGCCCAGACCCTATGGGCCAAAATAAGACACTCATTTTGGACCCTTAATAGTATTCACCATACCTATTTATGAAACATGGAGCAGAGCCTTAAAGCAGAACGTTTTCACTACGGGTGTTTCACCACGATAAACTCCAACAAATTCTAACAGAACTTATCACGAGAAAGAGAGGTAGGAAACTGTATACTGTCATCTTGTTTTTGAAAAGCACATGAGACTGCAGTGTGGCGTTTCTCCCTCTGCTTCAAGTCTCCGGAAGTGAATGGTAACTCGGGATTCAGAGCAGCTGGACTGACTCTTTGTAAATGTAGGTCCCGAACTTATTTGTTATACTAATGTTGTTAATTTCACAAATTAGTGCCATGTTATCGTTGTCCCAAATACACTGATTCTCGGTTTGTGGCAGCATAAACCAGAGGAAACCAAACATTTAGTCCTTCCCATGCTGGGCTGAACTCAGAACTGACGTGCACACAGCACGATGCAGCCGTTTGGTTACAACGCCTGTCGCTACTGGAGTTTTTGTAAACGGACTTTGGAGGTCTTCCAAAAATCTTAATATTTTCATTTCCCGAGTCCTCCACCAACAATTATATTAAATGACCCAAGAGCAAGTTTTTGTTTTATAGAAATCTAAGTATTACTATTGCTGATTTAAATTTCTCACAATTTTCATACAAAAAAGTTCTACATGACCACAAAATGCCAAATATTTTTTATCAAGTGTCAGGATAACTTTATTAAAGTTGAGGTTTATCATTTTTTTATTGCTAGAGTATTCTAAAGACCTAAATCAAAACTGCAAACTACTCCACTTGTTCCTGATTAAAATCTGGACTGAAGAACATGGCAAAAAGTTTTAATTAGAACTTAGGTGTCTGATATAATCAGAAGAAATCCTTTCATAGTATTCCACTAACTGCAAATCAGTAAAAAAACAAAACCACCTCAGGTAAAAGATTATACTGACACTGTGGAATGAGGAAGCATGCAAACAACCAAAATCAATCAAATTTCAACATTAATGAAGTCAAATGTTCTGTGACTGTAAGGTCAGAAGCACAGTACTTTTTAGTTTTCCCAACTTGAGTAAAGACATTACTAATTAATATCAGTTTACCTCAAACTTATATTCAAACATAACAATTCCCAATCTTTATTATTCTTTTGTAAAAAATATTTTGCTTCTTATGAGACACGTTTCACCATTTAGGCTGAAACCTGAAGACCTCTCCCATTTTGTTACGGGTGAAAGGGTAGGTCTTTTAATTGTGGGTTTGTTCATGGCTCCAAAGACTAAACGCGGTCTTGAATGTCCTGTGGCAAAGTTTACACATAAACTGTCTTTTAAATGTAATCGCTGAAAGGGGCGGGGCGTGGTAAAAAAGTGTGTCTGACTCCTGGGGCACAAACAGTTTCTCCGCGGCTGGAGCCGTGTTTTCAGACAGACCCGTGGGACTGTCGGGCTCCAGGGGCTGGATCTTGGGCAGTGGCGGTGGCGGGGGCAGAGGTGGCGGCGATGGAGAGTTTGTGGGAACAGGGCACACTTCTGATTCTTTATGTGCTGAGTTCTCTGTAGCCTGAGACATATGGGACTGGAAGTGACTCCAGAGCCGGAAATTGGTGCGAAAAGCTTTGTTGCAAACGTGACAGATGAATGGCTTCACGGAACACAGGAGCTCCTGGTGCCGCTCCAGCTGCTTGTGCGCCGTGAACGTCTTGCCGCATTTCTCGCAGGGCCACAGGTCGGGGTCCTTGCTCGAAACCGCTTCTTTGGGAGCTGCGCTGGCCTCGGGTGCCGCTTCCTCCGCTTCCTCCAAAGGCTCCTCTTTGACGTGGATCTTCAGTTGCTTCGAAAGGCTAAGGTCTTCGGGGAGGCAGGAGGAATCTTCTGAATCGAAGTTGACTTGCTCGGAACCGTCGCTGAACGTGCTGTCGTCCTTCGCTGTGACCATGTGGTTTGCTTTCTGAGGCTCGGGCTGGGCCTGGGGCCTGGAGGGGCCGGTGGCTTCACCGTTGTGGTCCAGGATGGGTAGAGAGAAGCTTTCGGCCAGAGACATGGTGTTCTGATTGTGGACTTCGACTTGGTGCCGCCAGATGCTGAAGGAGGACTTGAACGTGCGCATGCACTCGAGGCACGTCAGCTTCTTGTACTCACACTGGCGCTCGTGCTCGTGCTTGAGTTCGGGCGAAAAGAACCTAAGGCTGCAGTAGGGGCACACGGTGGCGTTGCGGCACAGTCGCTCGTGGCTGCCTTGCTCTAGGAGAGAAGAGAGCTTAGCGTTACAGAGGCGGCACTGGAAAACCTCCTTGTTCTCTACCGGGCCGTCAAGAGCGAGCGCTTTCGGCTTAGCGACCTTGTGCCCTCCAACAGGCTTCTCTCCCGGGTGCATCTTTATGTGCTGCTTGAACTGAGAGAGAAAGCGATAGGCCTTTCCACAGTAGGCACAAATGTACGCGCCTTTGGCTCGCGACCTCAAGTTCCTCTTGATGACTTGAGCTGGGGAACTACTCTGCCCCTGAAAACCAGGCTTGCTGCGCCTCAACTTAATGATCAGGGCCTTCTTAATCTCTCTCTCTCTCACTATGTCAATCAGCTTTCTTTGGAATTTTTCATCCAGAACGGCATGTGAACTAGAGGCTGGTGACGGATTCTTCACTATGCCGTGCTGGGTCTGACAGTGGGTCCACACCTTGAAGTTTGTGTGAAACCGCTTGTGACAGATGTCGCAAGCGTAGGGCTTTTCTGGGTTGTGGTACATGTTAATGTGCCGGTGAAGGCCTGCTGTTGATCTAAAGATCTTAAGGCAATGTTTGCATTTAAACTTTTTGTTTGGTCTTGTTCCCTCCAACTCACCAAATTCATCTTTATTCAAGTCAGAATCCGGAAAATCTGCGTGGAGGGTGGGGCTCGAGCCTTCCTCGAGGTTGTCTTCTGACACGAGGGAGCCGTGCTCATCCACTTTTAACTTCTTCAACGGCAGCCTTCGGTCCGCCTGGAACCTCCTTTTTGCTGGGAGTCTGCTCATGTCTTTTTGGTCATCTTCCATTTTCAGAGAAAGGTCTCTCGCGCCAGATGCCACCACAGCGGCATCCCCCACGGTGACCCGAATGATGTCAGAGGGATCTGCCAGGGGGCTGCGGGGCTCCGTCTTGATCCGAACCTCGGCGACGGCGGGGGCGCCCTCCCTCTCCGTGGTCTGAGAAGCACTGAAGGACCTGAGACGGTGTGGCTGTGGAGCCCCATCATCCAGGGCTGGTTTCTCACCACCCTCTTTTAAAGATGACTTTTGAGATAAAGCACAAAACGCGTTCCCTGGTGCCTCACCTGACACTGCACGTGACCCCTGGGAAGATTTCAAATCTATTGAGGGTGAGTAGACAGGAACCTGGCTGTCCATCGACAGTGACCGTCGCAGGAGACTCTTAACAAGTGGGCCGCTTCTGTCGATACTTTGGTTTGCAGAAGTGGACCCACTGGATGGGATCACCAAGCCCAACTTTGAATAGTATAACAAGTTTCTGTCCTCGCCCAGGCCACCTCCTCTGTTAGTTTCTTTCAACAGATAGGGAGTCTCTGATGAGCTTCGAATGGACAGAACAGGTGGCCGTGGCCTTTTCAGAGCCATCTCTATAGCTTTTCCTTTGGGAAGCTGCCCGCTTCCACCTGGTTTATCATCCACTGCCTCCCTGTCTTGTAGAGGCGTGGAAGGCAGGACTGCATTCCTTTTCACCAGACTACTTCTGCTGGTATCATCCACAGATCCAGAACGTTCAAGAGACTTCGTGTATCCCACAGAACCCTCTTTTGGCCAATTCTTTTCAGTCAGTGACAAATTGTGAAGTGGTTCGATTGGTTTGGGAACATGCGGCTTACTGGTATTGGCCTTGACTGCAGTGCTTGGGGAAGGCCGAGAAGTATGGCTTAGATCAGGTGGACTTTGACTCACAGTTTTTCCTTGTGCTTCGTTCCTGCTTTGACAGACAATGACGCTTCTCTTCTGAGAACTGTTTTCATCACGCTCTATGCATATTTTTTTTCTGTTGGGACACATTGGAAAGGGGGCTTGAGGTGTTTTAGAAACAATGTTAGTCAGAAAGGAAATCCCGAGGCTGTAGCCTAGTTCTTGCACCGCGGCAAGGCTGCCCTTCTCAACAAACAAGGATGAGGAATAAATGTAGTTCAGAACGTTATCAAAAGCATCTGGTTCACAAAAGTCAAGCTGAAACACAGTCTGCGATTCATTCTCCTTATTTGTGAACAAACTATGGAAGTATTCACTGCTAGCAGCCAAGACGTTTTTATGAGCTCGGAACTTCTGGTCTCCGACAATCAGAAGCACGTCACACAGCTGTCCTTTGAGGCGCTCCTCGTTGAGAGAGCTCAGGAGAGAAATGGCGTGTGCTGGGTTGATGTAATGCTGTAATCCCTCCATTGCTTGGTCTTACCTGAAACACAAAGTATAAAATTATTATGAACAATGCAGTGAAAAGTGCTCCACCGGGAGAAATGCTACTCAGGGGCAGGAACCATTAGCTGTCTTTTCAGAGGTGTCAATATTTAGCAAATTATAGGCACACAGAAGCTTTTTGGGTGAGTAACCTTATTTAAATAACACATAAAATATGAGCAAAAAAGTCTCACAGTGTAAGTAGATCACCAATTATGAAAACTGCAGGATTTTAGAAACTAAAGACTATAACACAGGCATTTTCATATCATCAAAAAGGCTGCTAGAACTTGGCAGGTATATAAGTAAGCAATATTTGAAAATAATGGTTTATTATTTTGGGTCCTTATCCATTTCATGTTTGGTTCTATTCATATTAGTTCAGAAAATAAGTATGAAGTATCGAAATGCCTTAAGTTTACTATTCTAAAAAGGAAATCCGCTTTATTACCGTGTAGAGTTTCAGAACAAGCCACCCAAGATGTGTCTCTCTGGTATGTGGATTACTTTGAGCTAAAGGCAACTGGGACCTTGTGGGCTCCAGAGAAACTTTGCCCCCAAGCAACCTAGAGGAACTGAATTGGGGACTCTGTCCACAAAAAGATTATCAGATAACCTTTCTAACCTACCTATATGGCAGGACAAACTACTAATTACTGAACATCTGCTGTTATTGTCCTGCAATAACCCTCCTTGCTCTGAAGCCCCCAAGATGCCTTACCTCATCCACAGCTCAGAATGTCACATATATCTCAGTTCCCCCGTCTCTGAACATGTATGTGGGGTTTGCATATGAATATATGTAATTAAATTTCACTATTTTCTCTTATTAATCTATCTCATGTAAATTTAATTATCAGACCAGCTCAGAGAGCCCAGAGGGGAAAGTTTCTTCCTACTCTACAAGTGGGTATATTTACTTGCAATGTGAACTGTAAACAATGAGCTGCAATATAGACATTTCAACCAGACCTTTAAAAATAGGTCCGGCCCTGGCTGGTGTGGCTCAGGTTGAGTGCCAGCCAGCAAACAGAAAGTTCACTGGTTCGATTCCAGGTCAGGGCACATGCCTGGGTTGCTGGCCAGGTCCCCACTTGGGGGCGTGCAAGAGGTAACCGACTGATGTCTCTCTTGTGCACAGACGTCCCTCTCCCTCTCCTTCTCCCTCCCTTCTCCCCTCTCTAAAAAATAAATTTAAAAAAAAAAAAAAAGCTAAGAATTTGGGCCCTGGCCGGGCAGCTCACTTGGCTGCAGCAGCATCCCACACGCCAAAAGGCTGTGGGTTTGACTCCCGGTCAGGGCGTGCAGGGGAGGCAGCCTGTCGAGGTCTCTCTCTCACGTCGATGTTTCTGCCCCCACTTCTCTCTAAAGTCAATAAAAACACATCCTCAGGTGAGAATCAAAAATAAAAATAAAAATAAGCACAAATTTTGAAAGTGAAAAATCATTTGCTAATTACTACTGTCTCCTAATTCTATTTAACAAAGGTTAAAGATGTTACAGAATGAAAGTTTTCTTTTTTATACTAAACACCGTGTAGTCTTCTGAGTATTATTTTCTTACCAAATCACATGTTCAATGACAGCACAAGGGAAACTCTGTCCTGGGTCTAAACTAAATTATCACTAATTTTAAATTAAGGAGTTTGAATTGGGATTTCACTGACAGTCTCTTCAAATCTAAAGGTAAGACACAACCTAGTGACAGGATGCGGGCTCTGCCTGAGATGCTGGGGCCGAAATGCCAGCTCTTCCCTGTAGTCGCTTAGCCTCACTGATTATCAGGTCCCCTCACTTGAAATGGCACGGGCTGTGGCCTCCTTTAAGGTTGTTTCAAAATTTAGGTGAGCTAACATCATGTGTATTGAGTACTTGACAAATGTGCAATTAATATGCAGGATTAATTCAGTATGAAAAAAGAGGTAAGGGGTCTAGATTAACCCCACCCATGTCACATGGTCTGCTTTTGGAAAATCCAAAATAAGACACCAACGGAACGTGAAACTATAAGTATAGGCCAAGGAACTGTGTGAAGACTAAACCAAGAGTGTGACTGTCTGTCCCAGAACCCTGTGAAGCACATGCTACCCCACATACCACCTGTACCCTGCTCCTCTATGCTGAAGGTCAACAGTTCCTTTTTCATTGTTCAGAAAGTTTCCTTCCTTTGCTTTCTTCAAATATCACCCCTGTTTTTGCTCTAAGTAGGTACTTCCAATCCCTTGAACCACAGGCTTCTATAATCTTGAACGAAAACATACGGTAATTAAAGATAAGCCACTCAGAGCTGACTTGTAAGAGAAATAGTCACTGTTCCTGAAAGTTATGTGGGGATTAAAACTATTTGACTGTAACCTCAGTGAGACTGCTTGCTTGAGAAGGGGCTAAGCCGGTCCAAGTTCCTGATATGCGTGATAAACAAACACTGTACGCATTTTCCAATGTATTCACTCATACACTAACTGAACACTTACTGCCACAGACTACTGTAAACACTTTTCATTCATTAACTCAACATTTACAGCAATCCTCGGCTGTAGGTACTGGTATTACCCCCATTTTACAGATGAGAAAACAAAGTGCAGATGAATAAGCAATCTGTTCAAGGTCACCTAGACTAAGCAGCAGAGCAGGACTCACACCAGCTGACTGGTTCCAGAGGCCATACTCTGAACCCCTATGTCATCCGCCTCTAGTTCTCTCTTTTAATTCTCACAGAAACACCAGAGCTAGGTACTGTCACCGTCCCTGTTTTACAAATTAGGAAATGGAAGCACTGAGAGGTCAAGTAATGTGCCCAAGGTCACCAGGTCAGTTAGTAGTGGGCCTGGAGTCTGGCTCCAGAGCCTGGGCTCTTAGTCATCAAGTTACATGCTCCTCATAGCTGGGCACCTGTCTAGTATGTGCCAGAACATGCTAGACGTGAAGGATATCCATCTGACAAGCACGGTCCTGCCTTACGGTGCGTGAAGTCGTGCATGGGAACAGGACAAGTCACTCCGTCATCGTGCTCCAATATGCTAAGCACCAGACAGGTGTGTACAGAGTACGGCGGGAGTACAGGTGATGGGCACTGATCCAGGTGAGAGGGAGGCCAGGACAGGCATTCAGGATAAGAGGCCTCATGAACAAGCAGGAGTTAAGAACGTGGGAGGAGCCAGGAGGAAAGAGTGAAGGGCGTTTCAGAGACAGGAGCAGTGAGCCCAACGTCATGTCACGGAGATAAGACAGAGAGCCGCGCTGGAGCAAAGGATACATGTACGGGAAGGCCGGCGAGGAGGCTGGAGAGGGGAGAGGCCTGAGGGCCCTGGGCCTGCACTCGAAGACTGCCAGAGGACCATGACCTCTTCTGCCTCTCTAGTAGCCCAGGACAATGTCTAGAGCAATAGGGCAGAGAACACAGGGCAGTGCAGACCCCTCACCTTCAGGTTGAGGTCCTTGCTTTCACCTTTTAATTCAATTACTAAAACTTAGACACAATGGCCCCTTTCCTGGTGGAGCTGCAAACAAATAACATTTTGAACTTTTGTGTTTTAATGACAGTAGGTGTGCCTGTGGAGTTTAACAACTTAACTAAAAACATAAAATGCCACATTAAGAATGCAGGCAAAAAGGGGGGAAAAACCACGACTGCTAAATGTCATGAGATCATCCAGCAGAACCCTTTGTGGACGGCAGACATGCATGCAGCCTGATTTCTCAAAGCTTGCTGCCTTTGCTGCTCTTTGGTCCCCAGATGAGGCCAGCTTTGTTCCTGGGTATACTTTCTCCTCCATAAATCTGCTGGCTCATCAAACTCCAATTTCTTATGTATGTTTTAATTATGAATAATCAGCCTCTGCTTATAAAAGAGTGCATCGTAAGTTTAAAAGCTCTCATGTGTCCATGTCCTGTCCTTTTGCTTTGCTCATTTCTACCTGACTCATCAGTGCAGGTGTTCCTGCTACCACTTTTAGTCATGGTGGAAAAACCTCAGCGCCCTTGAAAGAAAAGTGGGTGAAATGTGAAGAAAAGGCCCCTTTCCGAGTGGCAGAAAAAGCTGGGAGGAAATCCCCCAGGAAAACCAGATTCTGAAAAAGGGCTGGGTCTTGCTTACCACTTGGATTCCAGCACACAAGTATCTTCCCAAATTCTTCCTGAATTGTTTCTATCTCATGTTGTTTCCTGAAATTTCAAAATGAGAGAACCTTTATGGTTAACAATTCATGGAAGTTACAGCTACATGGGACTTTCAAATCAGTGTACTTGCCTCAACTCACGGCTTTGCCACCGATTAGACATGTAACCTTGTAAAGATCACTCAACCTTTTTGAATATAAGTAGTTTCCTTAACCTGATGAGCGGGGCTAACACTACCTGTCACAAAGGATTTTCGTGATGAACAAAAGACGCAGTATGTTTGAAAGTTCTAAGACATACAGTATTTCTTATACGGCAAGCATGCATTCTATTTCCTTCCCTTCCTGAACAGTTACGTGGGCCTGCGACATGCCACGTATCATAAGAGATGCTGTGACAACAGAAGAGTGAGCTGGCCAGCTGTCTGTTCTCCAGTAGCACACATGCCTGTGGCAGGACAGACATGCACGATGAAGGACACAGGAAATATATGATAATACTGATTTCAGGAAGCAGTTAATTGCCCCAGGGGTGGGAGGGTGGATGAGTGAACAGTGGGGACATCAGGAAGGTTTGGGACTCACAGCTCGCTTGACTATTACGGTAACATTACAGGTTCCATTCCTCAGATTTCTACTACAGATACTTTACAGAGGCGCTTATCTGATCCTAGTAGGACTTCAAAACTCCCAGGAGTCGTGGTCTGGCCTGAGATGCCAGCTCCCTGGAATGGCTACAAAGTCCTTCACAACTGGATTCCAGAACATTAATTCATATCATCACTCAAATTCCTCAGATACTAAATGCTGAGTGGGGAATTCATATTTCAATATAATTTAATTCAATGCCAATAATTTCCTCTTTATACTAAATTTAGATCCGTTGCAAGAAGATTTTTAAGGGGACAGGTGGAAGGCATGCAACTTTGGAATACACGACATTTGGGGGAGAGAAACAGAAAATAAAACAAATACAATAAGCACTTGGATAAAAAGACACTTAGAGATGAGAAAGGGGCTCAGAAAGGAAGATGGGAAGGAAGCAAAAATAACCTAACCTTTAAGTTCTGGAGATTAAAACTCACGCTGGCATTATAGCTAAGGTACACTGTAAATCAAACTGGCTGCCACACTAGTACACAGAACCCTTACTACCAGTTCTATAGGGAAATGTCTCTCTACATTTAAAATATTAACTTAAAACTGAACTCTGGGCACGGAATCCTCTGGGATGTTGAGGGCTGCTTATGTAGTCCTAAAATGGCACTGGGAAAAAAGAGGGAATGCATATAACAAAAAGCAAGCACACAGTTAGAGAAACCACGCACCTACATTTGACTTTGGAACACGGTACACACCGCATTCAGCCCCCAACCCTCACATCTGGATTTAGCCCTGATTCTCTCCATTTGATTTTACCATTAGATGGTGACAAGGAGCCGGCTCTGAGTTTAGTTCTTATCATCACTCACTCTGGGACAATGGAGAAATCCAGAAATTTCTGAAGCTCCTCAGATTTCAAAGCCAGCCTTGCTTATCTGATCCTCAAGAGAGTAACGTCACTCACTCCCTTAGATTCCATCTCACCACATCTCTAGTCTCTATAGAAGGTCTGATGTTGGTTGAAGGTGTATTCTCTGCACCTCCAGCTCAATGGCTCCCCTGTAACTCAGTCCAGGCCAAGGGCAGCCTCTCTGGGCCAGGCCGCCTGGCAGCCACTCCTGCTGCTACAGGAGGCCCCTTGATCTGGCTTTGGAAGAACCATCCTCACCCTCTGAACACAGTCAGATGCCTGTTCGCCCTTGCTCAGGGGTAGGCACACAACCAAAGCCAGGCCGATCAGAAACTTTCTCTCTGGAACACAGGTCTGAGAAAGATGACAGGGAATAAACGAGTGGAGCTGATTTATCTCAGCAGTGGCCTGAAGTGTAGCCTGCCGGTGCCCGGCTACACAGATTCCTGCAGTTACCATGGTTTTTGTTCTTCCAATTCTTTAGCTTTTCCTTAAACCACATGAGCAACCCTGTACCTTTATAATAAATTCCTTTTTCTAGTCAACCTAACCAGTCTATTTCTCTTCTTGTTATTAAATGTCCCTAACATATTTCTAAGTGGTATTCATTCTTTCTGCCATACCTTCCAAATCCATCCCTGATGAACTGTGGCTCCACTGAGCTTTCTAAAGCAAAGCTTTAATCATTCCTCAGATGTACACAGTGAGCATTACTATCATCAATGCAATTTATTGGAAGTTCCTATTAGGTATGCAAGGCATGGTTAAGATATACCTGAAATACCGGGGTGCATGAAATTGACAAGGTCCCACTTTTTAGTGAAGTAAATCAGATGACAAACAAGGAAACAAATAAAAAACACAATACAAATTGTCGTAAGTATTACAAAGGAAATAAACACGGTGCTATGACGAGGGGTTTGGAGAGGATGGCCAGGAAATGCCTTGATGCGACCTTTTGACTGAGCCATAAGATCTAAGTGAAGAGCCAGTCTTGACTCTAAAAACAAAATAATAAAAACAATTGTTCTCCATTAGGCTAAAAAGCAGAACTTTAAAGACATGCACACCAAAACTCTGTAAATTTTGTTTCCAGATATTTTTCAGATTTTTTCTTCCCCTTATTCGTCCCCAAGATCACTTCCTGCCTCAGACATTTCATCTCTTGAAAGACACAACCTGCACATCTTGCTTCTTCCATCACCTCACCTGTAATGTCCTACACTTCACCTGTCCCCTCCCCAGCACGCCACTCAGCTCAACATTAATCATCTTTCAAAGCTCAGCTCAAGTTTCAACTAAGTCTCTTGTCCTGGGCTGCACGGTGTGACCTGTCCCCACTCACTCATATGCTGCAGTGCTAACCCCCACTACCTCAGGACGGAAGTGTATTTGGAGGGAAGGTCTTTAAGAGGTAATTAAGTGAAAACGAGGTCTCTGAGCCCTCCTCCAATCTGGCTGGTGTACTTAAGAAGGGGACACAGAGAGGTGTAGCCCTGTGAAGACAGAGCAGAAGGCCCTACACTGTTAGTCACCTGTGTGTCCCCATCAGAACTGTAAGCTATTCAAGGACTGAGAATCTATTCACTCTCTCTTTTGACACTTCTCACAATGCTCAACGTATTATCTTGCACAACAATAAATATTTATTGATTTTCCAATACTGACACTCCAATTAAATGCAGGAGTGGAAATCACGCCTTTGTGTCCTAACGTAAAGCTGTCCCATCACTGCTCGGCTTTGGAATATTATATTGATCTTCCTATTACTTCCCAGATAAAACCCACATGCTGGAGCAGCATCCAAGATTCTTCATACTCCGGTCACAATTCATCTCTCCACCCTTCTGGACACTCCTTACCATCCACTCTACAGACTTGCACACCTGGTTTCTACCGCCTAAAAATATCTTTCTTACCTTTCCTTTACTCGACCAACTTCTACAGAAAGATCCGGCTCAAACATCGCTGTTCCGATAAAGCTTAGTAGTCTGCACCCAGCAGCAGCTCAGGCATCTGAACCACCATACCGTTTCATCTCTTTGCAATAACACAACTATTCTGCGTGATATGCTTTCATATCTCCTTCATGAGGGTCCCTACAAGGAGAAACCCCAGCTCCCGCCTGTGTATCGCTAACACTTAGCACAAGGCTGGGCAGGCATCTATTGGGCAGAGAGAAGTCATCACACTAAAAGCTCGAGACCTGGCCTTGCTCACCTTTACGGCTCCAGGTCTGCTACAGAGCTCAGCATGTGGCAGCTTTCCTTGTTTTGTGTGTAAGTTCTTGTGGCTTTAATTTACCACTGGGTAACGACTCCGAAATCTGTGTCTCTGCTTAGACTTCTCCTTGGAACTCCAGCCTCTCAGATGCCCGATGAAGACTTCCATCACAGGGTACCCCACGTGTCCAGGACGGCAGATATGACCACACCCTCCCGTCCCACTCCCCATGTCTGCTTGTCCTCACGCACTCCCTATGCAGTTCGGTGTGCTGCGCCACCAGGTCTCCCAAACCAGAAACCTCTACTCCTATCCGGTCGCTATGGCCTGTCAGACCTGCTCATAACAGCCCGAGAATTTGTTCCCCCTTCCCCATTGGCTTTGGGGATGAGCATATGAAATTGTCCCTTCAGTTATCTCTTCACCCCGAGACTCCCACAGTAACTCAGCCCCCTTTTTGTTCCACATCTAATACCACCCCCCCCCCCCGGCTCTGCCACAAACATTATAAATTCCGTGAGGGCAAGAGTTGTACCCTTTCAACTTTTATTTCCACAGAATGAAGCACACCATATACTCAACAGTGTTAAAAGAATGAAATCAAGTTTACCGTTAAGTAAACCGATGCCCCAAATCTCTACTTTCTTTTTAACAGCGATATTTAGGGATACTTCTTCAATTTAAATGTGAGGACTGTTGAGTCATTAGAGATGAATGAGGAATTTGCCCCAAGCACTGGAATTTGCCCCAAGCACTGGAGGGAAAAGTTTTAAAAAGAATGGTCGCCCAGAATTCTTTCTAAGACGGATTAACCTGTTTTCTTGTCTTCTTACACAAGCACAGGGGCAGAACACAGGCTCCGGGCTCCGCAGGGATGACTCAGGGCCATCATTACGGACAATCACCGGACTGTGCTGTATACACCGATGGCCTCGGACGCTGCAGGCGAGGCCGGTGGCTCCTGCCCTGAAAACCCCCCGCTGCGGCGCCGAGCGAGGCTGATCGTTCCCCCACCTCCCACGGTCGGGCGGTCCCGCTGCAGAACCTGCCTAAACACACCCCAAGCTGCAAACACGCGGGCGCAGCACGGTCTTCCCCGGAACCACGTAGCCCCGTGGCTGGCGTGCAGTGAGCGGGGTTAAGAGCCAGCGCAGAGGGGGCTCCCCTACGGGTCAAAGGTGCCATCCTTCACGGGGAGCTACCGAACTCGTTCTCGATAAGCGCTCTGAGCTGGAAGAGAGCCCATTACAAGATCCCGGGGACTCGGGCCGGTGGAAGGCTCTGGGCTGGGGTCTCCGGCGCCGCGAGCCTGAAGGGCCCCTTCCCCAGCGCCCCCGGCCGCGGAGTTCGGACCGGGGCTTCCCCAAGTGGGGAACCAGGAAAGCCGAGCGGAAACGCTTGTGGCCAGCGGAGGGAGCTCTGCTCCGCGGCGGGTGGTGGACGGTACGAGAAACGGGTGTTCCAAACGGCCCGGAGGAAAAGGGGAAAAGGGGTGCGCTCCGAGGTCCCCCCGGCGTTCGGGGGAGGGCCGGCCCGGAGGCAGCGCGGAAAGCAAAGGCAACTTGGGTTGT
Organism: Furipterus horrens; assembly: GCF_987537825.1. NCBI lineage: Eukaryota > Metazoa > Chordata > Mammalia > Chiroptera > Furipteridae > Furipterus > Furipterus horrens. Next base: position 7,936,606 of record NW_028327171.1, read on the forward strand.
TGGTCGGTTATGCCGGCAGCCCCGGGCGGGGCCCGCGGGGACCAACGGGAAGGGGCGCCGGCTGCGGCAGGTGCGGCACCCCCTGACCCTCCAGGTTCCAACGCACACTCGCGCGCCCCTCGGCGGACAACCGCCACTGGCCGGGCCTCCACGGCTGCGCGGGACGGGAGCACGCGCCCCTGACCGGAAGGCGCCCCAACAGGTCAGCGCAGCAGCTCGCGCCGAGGCCGGGCGCGTCCGCCCCGAGGGCCACCTGGCCGAGCGAGGGAAGCCCAGTGAGGGACAGAGCTTGCGCAGTGGCGAGGGCGAGGCCAAGTGCGGGAAAGGGGCATGCGCAGTGTGGAGGCAACAGCGGCTACGTGGGAGCCCGGGGCATGCTCGGTGAGAGACGGGAGCCGGCGCAGGCGCAGAAGCGCTCGGAACCCGCAACCCACTGGTAGAGAAAAAAGGGGAGCGAAATCACCTCAGAGTTACGTCAGGAAAGGCCCCGTTTTGCGGGGAGGCTATGGCCTCCTACGGGGCCCCGCAGTTCTCCTAGGGGGAGAGGCGTGACAGTTACTCACCGGTCTTCAGCCCAGAGGCAGACGCCGGGTCCCTTTCCGCTCACACTCGGCTCGCGCGCGCCGCAGCTGCCGCTGCCGCTGTGATTCCATCCATCTTGAATTTGACGTCATCCCACACCAGGGATGAGGTCATCGCAAGCAGCGCTCGTCACGTGCGCGGTGCTGTGATTGGCTGCCGGGCGCCGGGGGCGGAGCGAGGGAGGTGCACGGAGCCGGGGGCGGGGCAAGGGCGGGTCCGACTGGAGTGCCGCGGGCGCTGCAGTCCGAATCTTCCCGCGCCAGCGTCTGCTGGGACCGCACCTGTGTCCGTCTCCCAGCGACTGCCTGCCTTGCTACCGCTGCGCACTCTCACCCACCCGGGAGGGGAGGTGGTGGCGGGAGGCGTGCGCAGCGAGGAGGCTCGCCGCTGCCGTTCGCCCCGCCCCCGGCCCCCGCGCGTAGGGGCTCCTCCACACGCCCTGCTGCGGGGCTCGGGACATGGGGGTTGGGGGAGGTGGCGTCACCAGCGGTCATGGGCACGGGAGTCGGTGATGCTTGGCTCGAGGTGGCTCTGCGCTGGGTCGCTCAGAGCACAGAAGCGTCACAGCCCGCGTGGAGGGTGCGCTGGGTATGGATTTGCTGACCTTGAGCGCTAGCAGCCTCTCCCACTGACACGGTTTACTCTGCTTGAACAGATCGGGGCGGTTACTCTGATCGTCAGCCCCATGACAGGTGCTCGTCAGCTGCGTGTTCACAGAGAAAGCCTTCCCTTTCAGTAGGCACCGAGTTAAGTCACTAAATGACCGCTGGGCAGTTCACTTATTTTCTCTAATGTCAGTTCTAATTGGATGCCTCTCAGACAGTTTTCTTGCATGAGGATTACAAGTCCATTCATTAGAAAACGCACTTCACTTTCAATCTAAGCCAGGAAACGAGTGTAACAGGAATGCCGAACGGTAAACACTAACTAAAGAAAGGTTGTGTTAGACAAGCTAAATAGAACATCATGTTGCTTGATATTTTTCAAATGTTTTAATTTTCAAATGAATGTTCATATTTTTGAAGTTGAATTCATGTGCATGACCCTAGAAAAAGGAATTTAGGAAATGTTTGAGGAGTGTGTGTAAGAAATAATCTTGCGTTAGGTTTTATCAACTTGTTTCCAAATGACCAGCAGTGTGATCAGTTATTATAGTTTCACTGATTTTAAAAGGACTCTTTAAGCCTCAAAGGATGAAACTTACGCCAGAAGTTTCTATTTTGAACTGGAAGGTGGTATAGCAAAAAGGGGCTTTGACTTGAAGGCGGAATGCAGCGGTGATTGCAGGTCTTTCAAAGGGCCTTGGGTGTCAGGGTCCTCTGTGTTCAGGCCCGGCGAGTGCTTGTGGTTAGTCCCATGTTCCAGGCGAGAAGCTCAACACCCAGCTGAGCAGCAACAGCCAGAGCCATCAGCTGGGTTTTCCTGTTCCCAGTGGACGGCACTGCATGCTAAAAACAACCTCCCCTACCTGCATCACTTTCCCGCTGTCTCCACCTGCAGCCACACCATCAGACTTTTGCCCTTAGGGCTTTCACTAAAAGGGACTGGACTGCTACATACCCCAGAAACCCTTCCCTTTCAGTTGGCCTCTTTGATTTGTGACTCCCTACCAATTCCTTTTTTAAATCGACTAGCTTAGTGATGCCTCCTTCCCCAGGATTCCCTCCCTTTCACCTGACCCTGGTTCTCGGGCTCCTGGGTTGGCTCTTCTGCCCGCATCGGCCTCACACTTTGGATTTCGCAAGGTTCTGGCATGGCCCTCTCGCTTCATGACACCGTCTCAGCCATCCCTGGGACATGAGCCCAGCCGCTTGAGCTAGAAGACTTGGGCACCATCTCTGCCCCTCTTTTTCTCGGGTGTTCACCTGTCACCAAGTCCTGTCCGTCAACCTCCTGAATGTTTCTCTGGTAACATAACCACCTTCTACCCCAAGAACTTTGTAACTACTTCCTCAGCCTCCAGGCCTTTCCCTTTTAATCCACCCTCATATTGCAGTCAGGGATTTAAAGAAAAAGTAAAAGGTATGCCATTCCCTAGCTTATGTTTTTGATGGCTCTCTGTTGCCATACGGAGATAGCAGGGTGGAAGAATCTATTACGTATAAGGTGGTAGGGGTGGCGGTCACTAACCTTCCATGGGCTCAACTCTAAGGAGCCCTGAGAAAACCAAAGTGGGGACTTGGGGTGGGCATCCTAAGCTCAGATCCTTACCTAAATGTCCAGACTCTGGCTGTGAGAAGGTTTGTCATACAGGAAAAGGATGAGGCAGGAACTCAAAATCACTGTTTTGTCCTCCCAGCCTGCCAGTCCCCTCTCACCTACCTCAGCTTGTCCAGGGCCCAGCGTGTTGCCTGGCCTGTGGAAGGAGCACTACGCGTTTTTATGGAGTATTATCCATACACAGATGCATCCTACCAGGTTTGCTAGCATCACATGAGTATTTTTATTTACACACAGTTCCCAACATTTCTATAGCCAGCTTCTTATTGGGCAGCCCCATCTGGGTAACCCACACTGTTCACTCAGCAAACTCACAGCTAAGCTTCCTGTCTGCTGTCTTCGCTTTACCTGTTCTTCCCTCCCAGTTTTTGTCCTACTGAATGGGGCTGCTGTCTGCCCCATTACCCAAGGCAGACGTTCGATGGTTATTCACTAAGTCCTATCAATCTATCTTTTAAATGGCCCCTTAAATCTGTCCTCACCTGCTTCTGGCCTCCATGTTCTCTGGCTAATCATTGTAGCTCTTCAACCAAGTCCCTGCTTCGGTTTTGCTCCTTTCCTTCTCCTCCAGTCTGCTTTCAGTCAAATTATCTTTTTTTTTTAAATTAACTTGTTTGCTTATTTATTTATTTATAGAGAGAGAGGGGAAAGGAGAAAGAGAGGGAGAGATACATCACTGTGTGGTTGCCTCTCACTCGTGCCCACAACTGGGGACCTGACGTGCAAACTTAGTCATGCACCCTGACTGGGAATCGAACCAGCGACACTTGGTTCGCAGGCTGACGCTCAGTCCACTGAGCCACACCAGCCAGGTTCAAATTATCTTTCTAAACGCAAATCTCATGTCTGCCAGGGTGGCCTAGGTTGCACAGCTGAGATGGCTTCTCTCTGCCACGCCCCTTCGCCAATTCCAGCCATGCGTGGCTAGGACAGGCACTAACTCGGATGCCCTTTGCCTGCTCAGTCTCCTAGCAGGTCTGATGGCTCTTCCAAGAGCCAGTCCAAGGCCTCCTGCCTCTGTTCTTCCATCGCTCTGCCAACATCTGTCACTGGCTGCTTGCAAGCCAACCTCGCACTAGCTTGTGGGCGCCCGAGCTCAGAGTCATGCCTCATAACCTGTGTATTCTCAGAGCTTTGGGCCTATCGCCAGGGCTGCTCTCGGTGGCCACTTTCCCCTCAGAACCTCGGTTCTGATCCTGTGGTATTGGTAACACTATAAGACTAGTTTGTTCGCATTTCCTGTACCAAACAAACACAGCCCTTTCATAACTTGGGGGAGGGGGGTTCTATATGGGTTTACAAGCCTAAGCCTCTACATTTTGGGGAACGGAAATTTTTAATCACCTGTGGTTTTCTTAACCATCTGTTTCATTTGAAGGTGTATGGAGATGTCCAAATTTGCCCAGTTTGTCAGCTGGGAGATTGCCCCTTTAAAAAATTTGGTTGGGGTAGAGGATGAAATACTAGTTCTTTTATTGTTGGTGTCGCAAATTACTACAATTTTGGTGGCTTAACACAACAGACATTTATTCTTTTACAGTCTGGAGGCCAAAAGTCCAGGTGCCGACAGGACCCTGTTCTCTCTGGATGCTCTAGGGCACAAGCCCTCCCTGCCTATTCCAAATTATGGTGGCTGCTGTCGTTCCTTAGCTTGTGGCCACATCACTCCAATTTCTGCCTCTGTGGTCACATTGCCTTCTCTCTAAGTGTCAAGTCTTCCCTCTGTCTCTCTCTTATAAGGACATATGGGATGACACTTAGCACCCCCCCAAAACAAACAAACAAAGATAATCTCTTCATGTCAAAAGCTTACCTTAATCACATCTGCAAAGACCCCTTTGTCATGTAAGGTCATGTTACAGGTGCCAGGGATTAGGACCTGACATCTTTGCAGGTGAGTAGTCAACCTACTACAGGTGAGACCGTTTTCCTGTGCGCATGTTAGCAGTGGGGGAAGGTCTTTGACAAGCATACGGTACAAAAAGGAGAGAAGCAACCAGGACTGGGAAGTGGTGAAATGTTAGTTTAGATTGCCCTGTGAATGGTTTGTGACCATCACCTTCACTGTGAGCGCCATGTGAAATGCTCACTTAGGCTCAGAACTGGAGTGGGCCGTGGCTCACTGTCCAGCATGGCGAAAATGAGGCCAGGTTCAGTGCCAATCCCACTGGGTTCTCACAGTTGAGAAGCCTTGCCTTTAAACATTATCGTCAAAGAAAATGAAACCTCACACAGTTGTGGCCGACATGCCAGAAGCACCAGTCTGCTGTGTGCTTCACGGCTCCTCCCCACCCTGGTTCTTTAAGACCAGAGACTCCACAACATCCTCCAGCTCAGGAGACCGCTGTCCCTTATAGTAACCGGATTGCATCAATAGCTCCATTCCAGCTTCTAGCAACCCTTGGCCTTGAACAGGGTTGGAGGACTCTGTGTGTGTGCATACGTGTGTGTTTGCAATAGCAATAGTAATTCTGGGTCTCTGATTATGAACTGTACAATAAGAAAATGGACTTAGGTGAGGTTTCTTACGTAGTGATTCATAAGTTGCTGTCATGGAAGGACGTGAGGAACACGGTTCCTTTAAAATCTCCACCGTGGGATTCCTTGGGTAAAGATAGACCCTCAGCTTCCCAAGGCCGAGACACGGGGTGAAGATCGACAGCTACTGTTGAACAAGCGTCTGCTCTCAGCTGCGATTGGATCCACACAGCCACCATACTTTTTAGGAATAGTGAATCCCACGCCACACACGAGAGAAGTGAGGCTCATGAAGGCTAGGAGTGGGGCAAGGGGGATTGGAACCAGGTCTGACAGCGAAGTCCATGGCCTTTCAAGTCAGCTGCTCAGGAAGCATTTCAGATGTATTAGGCAGAGTTTGCTCACTGGTTGGTCTTTTGTCCTCTTTTCCTCCTGACGGGAAGGGGGCATTCAGAGCACAGAGCTCTGGCCCGAAGCTTCGGGACGGGAGAAGGCGTGTGCAGGTGGGGATAACTAGAAGAGAGCAGAAGCAGAGGTTCCATACTCTGCAGCCTGTTTGGTGACTGAATTAGAAGATGAGCTACTGACTCCACAAAGAGTGAGTTGTGCCCTGGTTGGCATGGCTCAGTTGGTTGGAGCATCGTCCTGTAACCAAAAGATTGCAGGTTTGATTCCTGGTCAGAGCACATATCTAGGATGCAGGTTCGATCCTCAGTTTGGGCGCATATGGGCAGCAACCAGTCAATGTTTCTCTCTCATATCAATGTTTCTCTTTCTCCCTTCCTCTCCCTTCCTCTCTCTCTAAAAGCAATGAAAAAAAAAAAATGTCCTCGGGTGAGGATAAAAAAATAAAAGAGTTAGGTGTGTCAGGGTGGAGGATATGGTCCAGGTCCGTCTCTTGGCCATTCAGCATTACGATTTATGTGCTCAGCGTGGCCCAGGCTTTGGGACTGAATGATGAGAACTACCCCAAGGGACTGCCATCCTCTCTAGGGAAACAGACATGAACTGTCAGTCCAAGTGGTAAATGCTACAAGACTCGTGTGTGCTCGAGACTGTGAGACACGAGGGGAGGAAGTTCGATGACCCTGTGGCCACACCGGCCTCGGTCCTCTCAGTGCCGTGAAGGGACCTCTGGAACCCATTAGTACAATGGCCACACACAAGGGGATCCAGCCTTGTCCCTGACATAGGCCGTGCTGGTTCCGGGACAGGCAAGAGGGAGCGGACCACGGTCATTCTGGATTTCTAGACCGAGACACCAGATTGTAGGAGAAAGCGATGAACTCACCACAGGGCCTTGGCCTGGACGGCCCTTTCCAAGCAGCTGTTACACTGCATGTCAACAAGCAAAATGGTGTTGTTTCTCATCAGGACAGTTCAGAACAGCTTGCGCACGTTTGTTCTGTTTGGACACCACGCCTCATGTGGTTCTGTGCACACAATGAATAGATGGTTAAAAATGCTGACTAGACTTTAAAAAAATGCTGACTATGTTTATCTGATCCTGAAACTTTTTTTTTTTAAAGAGCAGAGATGTGGCTGTTTTTTGTCTGTTTCTTTTTCCTTTCCTATTAAAAAAAAAAAATGTTGGCGACTTGAGAGCTTCACCCCTTCTCTTTTAATAAGAGTCAGCCTTGTTGTCCTGGTCCAGGGCATGAGTCACCCTGCTGAGAAAAAGCAACGAACGTGCACTCGCATTTCATTTTAAGAGGACTTCCTGTTACTTAATCATCGCCAAAGTTCATGTGGGTATTTGGCATGTTTTATGCTGTAAATTTGACACATTTAAACAGCAATATTTCCCCCCAAATTTATATTAAAATAGTTATTGACAAAGCATTCCGAACTTGAAGCTTGCTTACAAAGCACTCCCATGAAAACTGGGTCAGATGACTTAATCTGCTTTCTCCATTACAGAAGAGCCTTCCCCACCCCCCGCCCTCCACCATGTGACTCAGTTGATTTGGTGCACTGTCTGGTTCCCTGGTATCTGTGAAATTACTACCTAAAAATAGATGCCTTGTTCCTTTTATGCTTTCTTTCCCCCTAAGGTTGGCAAATTATTGTCAATGTTCTCACACGTTGAAAAGTGACAGATGGTGCTAACCAATGGCCTAGAACCATAGTCATGTCATCAGAGGTTTGACCAAGTCTGCATATTTAATTGAGTTGACATATCGTGTGCAGTAAGAAGTCTAGAATTTTCAAAATAATGATGGAAATATTTCCAAGAATTGTTGACTTAAAAAAATCAAGTAAACTTCAACAATAAGATGTTTGGAGGATGTGATAGGGAAGTATGGGTAGAAAAAATGTTTAGGCATCCCTCTGAAATCTGATTTCATTTTCAGATTGCATTTCCCCTTGCCATCAACGGGCTGGAGGGGCTGCTTTCATCATGATGGCATGCTTGTTAAGACAGTATTGTTACCAACCGCGTAATAAACTCTTCTAAAAGTAAGCAGTGTGCTCTTTCCCCTGGGTTTGAAGTGAGTGTATCAGAATTCTGTATTAAAAGTAAAATCCTCTCCCAGTGCTACAAGAAAGGGGGCCCTCACTGCTTTCATGGCCCTTACTGGCCAGAAGAGAGAATGCCCTATCTTGGGCTCAGAAAAGTCTAAGTGGTCACCCTGTAACAGAACCCCTGGGCTGCTCCAATTGAAACAGAACCCACGGGCTGTTTAGTTAGGGGCCCGATTGCCCGCCGCCAGAATCATAACTCTGAATACCAGAGTTTGGTGAAAAGAAAAAGGATTGTTTATTTACACATAGTCCTGCCTCCCCCTCCCAGAGACCTGGCCAGTCTTAGGAAAGTCAGAAACACCATTTCCCTACTTCCTAGGCACAGTTCAGCTTTACCAGCAGCTGCCAATCACTCAGTTCTGATTGGGGAGGTCCTTTCTGTGCTGTGGTACCCTCCAGCTCTCAATGAAGGACTGCCTGGATTCTCAGCCTCCTTGCAAACTGCCTTCTTCCTGCAAACCGCATGGATCTCCTCTCCTTCTCAAAGCAGCCTGGCAAGAGCCTCTTCTTAAAGCAGCCTGGAGACCCCTGCTCCAAGCCAGATGGAGGGAGCCCACAAGAGCCCGAGAGTGAGGGCGTGAGGGCCAGAGAGAGCCTGAGAGAGAGAGCCTCCTAGAGCCAGAGCCAGCCCAAAATGTCCGCAGCTCCTCCCTTCCTCCCTGTCTCCTCTCTCCCCCTGCGTCCTCTCACGCAGTGGGTGTTGCAAACAGTTCTGACCATTCACAGAACCCTACGTAGGCTCTGTCTGCTTCTTCCTACCAGCCCACAGTCCAAGATCCCTCCCATCTTTCTGAGTCTTGGAAGTAAAGCGGATCTTTGCAACAATGTTTCCAGCCACTAGCTCCAGGCATGCAAGGGCATCCTGAAAGCTGCTTCCTGTTGCCTGTCTCCCAGCCACAAACTCTGGGGTTTGTTTTTGGACTTCCCTGTTTCTGTAACAACCAAGACAATTATGCTATAATAGAAACCATTCATTGTTATAGCCGGTATAAACTAACCTAGGTTTTAAGGCATGTGGTTTGTGGCCATTTGTTATAGCAGTACTAAGAGTACTAGCTATGTATGCAAGGTGCCATGTTGCAGAATTTAAGCTTCCTGTTCAGTTCAGCACTAATACTTGTTCTCTGCCATTTACCTGTACTCATTTCTTTAATACCATAGGCTGGGGATTAAACAACAGAATTTTATTTTCTCACAGTTTGGAGGCCAGAAGCTCACAATCATGGTCTGAGCTTGGCCCTGCTCCCTCTGAAGGCTTTCGGTGAGAACCCTTCCTGCCTCTTCCAGCTGCTATGGGTGCCATCACTCCTTGGTGTTTCCTACCTTGCGGCTGCATCACTGCAGTCCCGCCTCTGTCTTCACGTGGCCTTCTCCCTGTGTCTTCTCTGTGTCTTCATATAAGGACATCAGTTACTATATTAGAGACCACCCTACTCTACTCTAACCTCATTGGAACTTGATGACATCTGTAAAGACCCCAATTCCAAATAAGGTTGCACTCATGGGTGTTGGGGAGCAGGACTTCAACATACCTTTTTTTGGAATACATTCAACCCACAGCAGCGTCTCTTATGAAAACCTCTAAAAATTGTGGGGAGGTATTTTCATTTTAGGCACTTGAAATAACAGATTTTTAAAAATTCATTTCACAAATGAGCATTGGTCGATGTCTGAAGCAGATGTTAAAATGGGCACTGAGTGTCGGCCACAACTGCGTGAGGTTTCATTAATACGTTTGGGAGAGTAGAGAAAGCAAAGCCCTCTGTATGTGCATAGAAACTTCCTGTATTTTGCTTTTATGGAAATCAGCCACGCATTTGTTCATTCAACAAACACTTATTGCATCCTAAGGTCCATGACAGAGAAAATGGCCCTGGTGCTTGCCCCGCCATCGTCTCCTTGGAATTGTTGGTCAATGTCCAGCAAAGGGGTGCTCTTTTCCTGTGCCGCCTCACCCAGCTGTCCACCTAACTCTGGTCCAGCTTCAGCTCTGGCTTGAAGCTCATCCTGAACTTTTTTTCCCTCTAGATCTGTCAGTTTCCATTCCAAATCAGGGTGGCCTTCCACCTCTTCATCCCCATACCCAGGAAGGAGAAACACATGATTTGAGCGTCTGTTTGTGTCTGGCTTATGGCCAGACCTGTTGGAGTCTCCATGCTTATCCACCCCCATGGCACTCTGGGTGGGCAGGACAGAGGTCTCAACATTGTCCTTTGGACATACTCACTGATGAGGATGGATGATGCCCAAGGCTGACCCGGGTATTGACGAAATTCAAAATCTTTGTGAAGGGGGGAAAAAAAGCCAATGTCATGTGAATAATAAAGTGTCTGCTACTTCATACGAAAAATAATAAACATAGCGCATTAATCAGTGTGTATGTGTGTAGCAATGATGTCATTCCTAGGTGATATTCCCCAAGAGCAAAGAAACATCCAGCAGCTTTATCACCCAAACCAACGACAGCACAATGGCCATGAACCCATGCTTGCATAAAGGAATAGTGCTATGTCCATCCCATGGAACACTGCTCAGCCATAAACAACTACACAAATGCGTACATGGCACCAAAAGCATTATACTGATATAGACAGACACTCTGCATCTCCCTCCACAACTAAGGAGGAAAACAACTACCTCAACACTAGAGACAACCAGAAGTTCCAGAAAATCGAGCTCCATGGAAGTCCAACAAACAAAGAAATAAAGAAGAAATACTTATCCAAACAGGTAGGAGGGGCGGGGCCAGGGACGGAGAGGACGAGGTGTGGTGGCGGCGGCAGCAGCAGTGGCAGCGGCGGCAGCGGTGGCAGTGTCAGGCCAGCAGAAAGCGCAGTCACATGTTTTAAAATGTCAGTAGGGACACCTGGGAGTGCTCCCAGCACCAAACCAGACTGCACAGCTCATGGTTCCAGCGCCAGAGACAATAAAACCTCATTGCTTCTGACTGTGCAAACCAGTGGGGGTTGCGGTGGGGGAAGAAACTGCTGATCTCTCAGCAGAGACCACTTGTTTAAAGGGCCCCCATGGTCCTAGAACGTCCGCAGACTCACCCACTTTGGGACCGATGGCCAGGGCAGCAGCTAGAGGAGCGCCAATCTCATACAGGAAGTGGGAGAAGTGCCTGGAAAAGGGGCGAGTGCTGAGCAAGCAGCATTGTTTTCTCTCAGACCCCTCCCCCACATACAGCACCACAATGTGGTGAAATGGGCCACCCGTACTAATACCTAAGGCTCCGCCCCTTTCAAAGGAACAGGTGTGACAGCTTTACTTAAGACACAGAGGCAAACAAACACAGGAGCCTCTCAAGATGAGGAGACAGAGAAGTATGGACCAAAAGGGGGAAAGGATCAAGGTTCCAGTGGGAGAACTAAGCAACTAGGAGATAGCCAACCTAACAGATGAGGAGCTAGACAACCTAACAGATACAGCATTCCAAAACACTGGTGATAAAAATGCTCACAGATTTCACAAATATGCTTAAGTACGGCAAACACATAAGGGAAGAAGTGAAGGCTATGCTAAATGAAATGAAGGAAAATCCACACAAAACCAATGGTGAAGGGAAGGAAACCGGGGTTCAAATCAATGATTTGGAACATAAGGAAGAAAAAAATAGTCGACCAGTACAGAATGAGAAAATGAGAATTGAAAAAAATGAGGAGGGGCTTAGGAACCTCTGGGACAACTTAAAACATGCCAATATCCAAATCATAGGGCTGCCAGAAGGAGAAAAGGAAGAGCAAGAAATTGAAAACTTATGTCAAAAAATAATGAAGGAAAACTTCCCAAATTTGGTGACAGAAATAGACATACAAGTCCAGGAAGCACAGAGAGTCCCAAAGAAGCTAGACCCAAAGAGGACCACACCAAGATACATCATAATTTAAAATGCCAAAAGTTCAAGATAAAGAGAGAATCTTAAAAACAGCAAGAGAAAAGCAGACAGTTACCTACAAAGGGGTGCCTATAAAACTATCAGCTGATTTCTCAAAAGAAACTTTGCAGGCAAGATGGGGCTGACAAGAAGTATTCAATGTGATGAAAAGCAAGGACCTACAACCAAGATTCCTCTATCCAGCAAAGCTATCATTTAGAATGGAAGGGCAGATGAAGTGCTTCCCAGACAAGGTAAAGCTAAAAGAGTTCATCATCACCAAGCCATTATTATATGAAATGTCAAAGGGACTTACTTAAGAAAAAGAAGATCAAAGTTATGAAGGCTAAAATGACAACCAACTCACAACTATCAACAACTGAATCTAAAAAATAAAAAAAAGAAAATCCAAGTAAGCAAACCAGAATAAGAACAGAATCACAGGTATGGGGATCATTTGGAGGGTTATCAGCTGGGAGGGGGAGGGGGAGAAATGGGGAAATGGATTAAGAAGCATAATTGATTGGTACAAAATAGGGGGAAGTTAAGAATAATATAGCAAAGTGTGAAGCCAAAGAACTTACATGCATGACCCATGGACATGAACCAAAGGGGGTGGGATTGCTGGAGAGAAGGGGGGTACTGGGCAGAGGGGAGCAAAGGGAAAAAAATTGGAATAACTGTAACAACATAATCAATAAAATATTCTTAAAAAAAAAAAAAAAAAAGCATTATGCTTAGCAAAAGAAGCCAGACACTAAAGCTGCACACCGTCGTCGTCGTCGGCAGCCGTCCGTCTCGAGAGACGATGGTGTAGCTTCTTAAGAGTCCATCTGCACCGCCGAGAATGGCTGTGCAGTCCGACTCGGGAGTGACATGGTAGTATCTGTCTCCTCCCGTGTTGAATCGACATCTTGCGATGACGCTGAAGCTACAGAGCCTGGGCAGGGTAATATGGAGGGTCTGCTGTTGCCCATGCTGCAGACCCCCCCTCTCTTCGCAGCTGAAGGATCCAAGGGAAAGACGGAGTCAATACAGCTTGGCTTCAGGTGCGCCGCAGGAGTTGCCGGTGTTGACTACAACGTCAAACCGCCTTAGGGACTCCGGCTCCGGATTTTCTGTTGGGGTTTACTCCCTTAGCCTTTCCCCTGAAGAGGTATGCCGCAAGGCAGCGGAGGTTTTTTGGAGTCAGAGTTTTCCTTCTCTGAAAGCTGCACACCGTATGACTCTATTTATATGACATTCTATAGAGGCAAAACTATAGGGATGTAAGTCAGGGGTGCTGAGTGTGGGGGGCAGTGGCTGATCACACAGGAACACAAGGGAACTTTTGGGGGTAGTAAGATGCTCTATATCTTGACTGTGGAGCTGGTCACATGACTGCCAGCACTTGCAGAACTGCGCACCAAGAGGGACGGATTTTACCCCATGTACATTTCACTTAAATAAATCCATCTTAGAGAGAAAAACACAAAGAATGCAAAGCAGGGTCTCCTTTCAAAGGCCTGAAAGCTCAGCTTCACAGGGTCCTGGTGTCTTCTGAAATTTTGCTGTGCTCTCCTGAAAAGCCCAGGGGACAGAATTTTAGAGCAATCCCTCCTCGGTCTTTTTATTTCTGGGTTTTAGGTTTGGAGCATAAGCCACACAATCTCTTTAACAGTTAGGGGTATTAAGTCCCTGCTGGCTTCCTTCATCCCCCCAACTCTTTGCTCATGCTTTAGTACAGATAATTTTTCCCCATTAATAAGGATATTAGGAAACAATATTTTTGGCAAGCATTGCTGTGGAGACTGTTTTCTCTGGGATATTTCTATCAGCAGAAATGTAAATGGTGAAATCAGTCTGTAGTTTTGGTGAATAGTTTTGAAATGAAGGGTCAGATCTTTGACCGATGCTATGATATTTATCGTCGTCGTCGGCAGCCGTCCGTCTCGAGAGACGATGGCGTAGCTTCCTGAGAGTCTATCTGCACCGCCGAGAATGGCTGTGCAGTCCGATTCGGGAGTGACAATCCCTGCCGCACTTGGTACAGGTGAAGGCAGATGGCTGTTGTTGCTGCTGCTGACGCTGCTTCCGCCTCGATCTTTTCTGGACCGCCTCCTCGTTGCGCGCAGCCTCCGCGCGTGACGTACCTTGCCTGACCGCGAGCCTCCAGGCTAGGCGGTCGTCTGCTTGAACTTCCCATGTGTTGAGATTGATGGAGCATTGTGTCATGTCCTTTTTGCAGATGTCTTTGAACCGCAGTTTTGGTTTTGGTATTTATACACCTTGAAATAAAACACTATTTGCGAACCTGTGTCATTTGGGAGCCCAGATTTAATACTGAGTCCTCAGAGTGGGGAAAAGGTGAGCTGGTTGTGCCCCTGTGGGGCGAGCAGATGCTTTGCCTCCGGCGTCCCACCTGGCGGGCTTGCTCCTTTGCCCACACTCTTCCCAGCTGCCCCAGCCCCAGTCCCACAGGGGAGAGCTACTCATGCAGTGGGCCACCAGCATTGTGAGGAATCAGGGTGCAAGGCCCTGCGTTCAACCCGGAGCTTTGAGCCTACTCTGGGTGGTGCCCACCTTGTGTGGGCTTGCCCCATGTACTGGCTCCGACACGGGTCCTGCCACCTTCCAGATCTTTCCTTGGGAGGTGAAGTCAAGGCTGGTCCTGGGTTAGGCTGGAGATGCTATCCTGGGGCCTGGTCAGCTCCTTCTCCCTGCAGATGAACTTGAACTTGAAGTGCAGGTCTGGGGGACGGGGGGTAGTGGGTGGTCTCAGTCAGGCCTCCAGACCTCAGCTATGGCCTGTGACCCAGTTTTCTCCAGAGCACCCTGCACATGGGGACAGGCTGCCAATGGTGCCCTTCCCACATATGTACACAGTGGCATTTGGCTTTGGTTCCTTGCCCATAGCTCCCCCTACACGGGTGGTCTTTGGTTCCTGTCCGTCACAGCACCACCTGACCATGCAGCCCCACCCCAAAGGCCCCCACAGCGGGTGGGGGGCTGAGGGGAAGAGATTGACAGGGATACCTGGGGCTCTGAGAAGCTGGGGCCGGCCATGGAGAGAACAAGGTCCCGGACCTCTGTCCCCTGGGCTTTCAGGAAGACGGGCTCTTCAGGTTCACTTGGTGTCACACAGGCTCAGATGCTGCCACGTCTTCAAATTGTGAAGACTTGACACTCTGAGAACAGTGTTAGGTTCACAGCAAAACTGAGGGGGAGGTGCAGAGATTCCCCCCATGTCTCCTGCCTCCACACAGGCACAGCCTCCCCCACTGTCCACATCCCCCTCCATTACAACCGATGAATGGCATTGGCGCGACATCATCCCCAAAGTCCGCAGTTTGCATCAGGGACGTCAGTCCGGGGTGCTGAGAGTGGGGGTCACCTTTCACGCGGTACACTCTGTGGGTCTGGACAAGGACGTCACCTGAACAGCCTCTGTGGCCCTCCCTCCCTCCCCGCCAAACCCCGACAGCCACTGCTGGTTTCACGGGGTCCACGGTTTCGCCTTTAGCCACTTTTTACAAAGAGCATTTTATTTATTTTCATTGTATGTTTTTCCCATTACCGCTGAGTCCCCTTACGCACCCTCCTTGTCACAATCCCCACACTGTTGCCCACGTCCGTGAGTCCTTTTTCCTTTCTGGTCAGTCCCTCCACCCCCACCTTCCTTCCCCCCACCCCCACCTTCCTTCCCCCCACGCCCTGTAGATGGAAGTCACTTGGAACTTGTGGAAAAGCTGCAGGCACAGAAAGTGTGTGAGAATGCCCCCTTCCCTCTGCGCCCAGTCCACCTGTCACTGAGCTGGCCCTGTTTGCTCGAGCATCCACTCCCTCTGTGCGTGTGCATAGATGTGGATCAGCATCATTAGAGAGCAAACCGCTTGCATCGTGGGCCTTACTCCAGTGCGTATTCCCTAAAAGCAAGAATATGCTCTCTCTCACATATGCCTGGCACATAGAAAGGCTCAGTTAATGGAAGCTGTTATTATTCCGACCACACTAGCAGAAATGTCCATGCTTCCTTCTTGCTTGCGTGCCTCGGAGACCAGCAGCCCCGCTCTGTCCTCCTTCAACAATTGAGTCTGAGTCTCGTGCCCCTTAACCACGGGGGGCAGCCTTTCCTTCGGCCCACAGCCACGGGATGTGGCTTTTAGTTCTGAAGAGGGGACTATTTATGTTTCCAGAGCTGGCCTAGGCCCGGCCTAGGGGAGGAAGAGATCCCAGAACTCGAGGAGGTCAATGGCATCTGGCCAGTTTAAGGACAGGACAGAGTCTCAGGGAAAACCAAATGCAAGGGGCCCCCCACTGATGCATGCTGGTTTAAGTCCAGTTAAACGATTGCGACACAGTGCCATCATACAGGCAGACGGACTTCTTCCTGTCATCACCCCGCCAACCTCCTTTTCAGTGTCTGGGTATATGCGGCGACCATGAACTCTGAATGCGCAGATGATGTCATTTTACACTTTCACAGGTTGAAATGTCCTCAGTGACATTCTCTGTCCTGCGCTTCTGTTTTCAGACATGATGAACGTCCCGTGTCTGAGGGTGTGCAGTGCATGACTACTGGGATTATTTTTGTCTTTTTAGTCAGCGTTAAACATCTTTTACCATTTTAACTGTGCAGGCTTTCTAAAAAAAAAAAATTAAAAAGCAACTTTTCCATACAATAATCTGAGCTCAGAAAAGCCAGTGTTGTTACTCATTGTCACCAAAACCCAGATGGTATTTTCATTTTGTGCTCAAATTGGCTTCTGGCTTCTTTCTAGGCCCTGGAAGTGCCTTAAAATTTCCATTTATTGGGTCAAGCTGTTCTTTAATCAACCAAAAAGTGCAGGACACACGTGTTTCTTAGTCTCTTTCAAACTCAGATAGCTAAAGAAAGATTTTTTTTAAGTGTGTTTAAGTTTATATATATTTTAAGAAGAGAACAGGAAGGAGTCCTCATCTAAAACTCCCATGAGAGCTTATGTTTCATAAATAACAGTTTGCAGATTGCTGAGGAAAATGAAGAGGAGCTCCATCTGATCAAATGGAGACGAGAGCCGGGCATCCTGGCCCTCCCTGTGGCTGGGGTGGGGACAGGGCCCCGGTGGACAAGGCCCCGGGGGTGGGACTCCTAGGTCAGAAGGGCACAGTTGAATGCCACAGACTGATTAGCAAACCAGTTCTTTGTTCCTGGGAAAGCCATGGGTCTCTGGAGTTGGAAAGGAACCTGGAGGTCTTCAAGTTCAATGTGCTCCCTATTCAGAGGGCTGAGCCAGAGTCCATATTCAGACCTTGGGCTCCAGGGCTCTGCTCCAAGGGTCAGGATGCCGGGAGAGAGCCCCCTGCCTGTCTCCAGTCTTCTGGGAACGTCCTCTTCTCTTCTGAGACAAAAGAGTGGGACAGGTTAAAGCCTCATGAGAAGCTAAACTCTAGGTGGGTGACAACCTTGACCTGCAGTTGGCTCTTTCTTCCCCAGCTCTGGATGTCTTTGCAGACGCTGGTCCCGGTGCCACTTGGCTCCAAGTCATGGAGTGGAGAGCATTCTCCCTTACCTAGAACACGGTCCCTGTTCACTTCCTTCCCAGTATTTGCAATGCATGGAACAATAGCATGATTCCAGGCTGCCAGCCTTGATTTCAGGCCTCCAGGACCTGCCCAGGTGCGTGCATCCCTATTCCTGTGAACTTGAGGTCCACCTACCCAGCTGGCTCTGCATGAGGAATGCAAACAAGATGCAGTCAAGCTGCACAGGCCCAGGGCTGGGGCTGGTTCGAAAGTCTTAAAGAGGAAAGTAAAACTCAAGATTAGAAGTAAACTGATTTTCAGGAGACGTGGTCCAAAATGGGGGTTCTTTCATTCATCTAGGAAAATGATAGATTCCCTAAAATAAATAGTTCTTCCAGAAACACCAAAAGCCTGGTAGTGGAACACAATCACCTTTTGAGGCATCGAAGCCATTCATTACAACTTCCAGGAACCAATCACGTCCCTTGAGACAGATATTAATGTACCTCTATGCTGGTGAAGTAGAAGTGAGTAGAGGAAATGTTTCGTAGAAGTATTGAAGCATAGTTCCATGAAATTATTAGCACTGTCTTAAGCAGAGAATGGTGACAGTAGTCAGGCTTTGAGGTGTGTTAAGGGCTTGTAAGAAGGAAATAGTGACTCCCAAACCAGTAGAAAGGTAGTCATCACCAGACAAAGGGAAAATGGGAGAAGGGGGTTGACAGCATTAGCATATTTACAAATCACAAAAGGGGCATCCTGAAGTGAGAAAGATAGTCATCACCAGACAAAGGGAAAATGGGAGAAGGGGGTTGACAGCATTAGCATATTTACAAATCACAAAAGGGGCATCCTGAAGGGGGAAAGATAGTCATCACCAGACAAAGGGAAATTGGGGGAAGGGAATTGACAGTAGTAGCATATTTACAAATCACAAAAGGGGCATTTACATAATCGTGTTAGATTGTAACTCTGGAGTAACCGGTAATGGAGAAACGTGGGAGAGGGAGAAGGGAGGGGGAACTAATCACTTTAGGAAGAGGGAGCTAATCGCATTACTATAAAACCAGTTTTCTTTGTCTACTTGGCACGCACATGCTCCTGCCTGAGGGTGCGCCCGACTCTGCAGACTCATGAATAAACGCCTTGCTTTGCTGCTCAGGTCCTGTGTCCCGGTTTTTATTGTGAGCATTTTCTCACAGGTTGAGTTATGTATCCCCCAAAGTCATGTGTTGAAGTTCTAACCCCTCCCTCATACCTCAGAATATGACCTTATTTGGAGATGGGACCTTTAAAGAGGTGGACCGGGATGGGGGTGTTAAAGAGACCCTGAAGGCATCCTGAAGGGTCAGCAGTGGGCACTTAGTAAGTACTGATGATAGACTGAAGGTGTGTGGGGGTGATCCCGCACTGAGGTCAGAGAGGAGGGAAGATGCTGTGCTGCTGCCTGTGAAGATGGGGGAAGGGGCCACGAGCCAAGGAGAGCAGGTGACTTCTAGAAGCTGGAAAAGGCAGGAAATGACTCCTCTCCTAGAGGTTCTGGGAGGAATGTAGCCCCACCAAACACCTTGATTTTAAATTGCTGACCTCCAGAATTTAAGGTAATTAAGTTTGTGTTGTTTTAAGCCATTAGCTTTATTGTAATTGTCACACCAGCGACAGGAAACTGATATATGGGTTTTACTGTTGGTGAAGGCAGGGAACAGGCAAGGTTGAGCCAAAAAGGGAGATCCTGAAAGTTGCTGGTTCTAGTGGACCCTGGTCTTTCAGTTCCTCTTCGGACATACACACACCTGTCACAGGCATAGGCCACCAGAGGTGGGATGGGGGTGGGGTGGGGAAGACAGGAACAAAATAGAGAGAAGGCAAAGTCCTGATAGGACGATCACCAGAACCCAAGTTCTATAAACCTCCATGCAAACAAAAGCTCTCCAGTTTGCAGAGGATGAAACCAAGTGTTGCTCTCCCCCACCTTGGAAGCTGCCTGCACCCCAGCCACGTCCCGGGGTCCCCTCCTCCAACATCCCTGGTGCTCTGTGGGAGTGCAGAACACTCCAATAGGCTTTTTCCTGTGTCTGTTTGCCAAGGACGAGGGCATTCTCTGGACTGAGGCAAGAGCCTGTCCTACTCACAGGACAGGCTAAAGGACAGGGAGTCAAGGTCCCAGGCAGCAGTGACCCCCAACCGCCAGGAGTTGGAGATGACTCAGCTCCCTTCTGATTCCATGGGGCAATTGTGCAGCGTGTTCTGCCTGGCCCCTCAGTGGAGCCCCAGAGGGGCTGACCCTCTCATTAGGGTCCCTGTCCTCCCTGCTCCCCTGTGCATGTGGAGACCACCACCCAAACCAACGGTTTGCACACAGGCCCTTGTCTTAAGGTCTGTTTTGAGGGAAGCCAGACTCAGGCATTAGGGAAAGTCCTGCTTCTGCACCATGGTTAATTGTGTCCATTTACTTGGAAAATTGATAAGGGTGTGTTCTGTCCATTTAACTGAAAAATCAATAAGGGAACATCATTTTTTTGAATGAAAAAACAAGATCGTAGGAGTAATGCTGTGTGACATTTCAGTCTGTCACAGAGTTCAATTTATTCATTGCGGTCTTTGGGTAATAACAGAGCACCTGGAGTCAGGTTCCGCCGATGTTTAAAAACTTGTTTCTAAGTTAATTTGCCCTATGAAATTGACACATCACTGCCTATTGCCATCCTCTCTTACTATTATGAGGATGAGGAGGGGACCGATCAGCAAGGATGAAGCTGGGGTGGGGTGACTGTCCCAGTGCATCGTGAAGCCTTTCAGGTGGGCTGTGGCCGTACCAGAAGTCAGGCCGATCTTCCTGCCACAAACGGACTCCCCCCGCCCTCACAGTCAGCGGGGGGAAATCTGAAATGAGTAAGCCATGGAAGACGGGGAGGTGGAAAGCCGGCGCCTGCGAGCATCTTTTCCCACCTTCAGACTTTTAAGACCTGTGGATCCCAGGTGCCCTTGCTTTTACCACCCTCCCCAGCCCCCACCCCTTTTCTGCCGTCTGTGCCGGAAGAACTAAGTGCCATGGTCCCAGGGCTGGGGTCTGCGCTGTAGGTGGGAGGGCCGAGAACTCAGTCAGCTTTGTTAGCTTTGAACATGGAAGTTTTCAGACACAGCTAGCTCGCCTCCATTTTTGGGATCTGGCGGAGCGTACAGCCCAGGTATCACAACGGTTTGTGGTTGAGTGCTGGCTTTCCCCCAGTGGCCCAGGCTAAGGTGACCCTGATTTTCCCTCCCCAAACACTCCCAAGAGGGAGGGGGGAGGACGTCTGCCCAGTGTGTCACACGGAGACTCAGGGCGACATGACCTGGTTTGGAAGCAGCTGAGGAAGAGTGACCTCAACAGTCATGAATGAATGAGCAGCACCATGGGTTTCCGTGAGGCTCAGAAGTGGCCTTTCCACCAGGAAGTAGGAAAAATAACAGATAAAGGAGCCGAAAAATAACAGATAAAAGAGCCAAAAAATAGCAAGTGGGATTGGAGGTGTTGGCTTTCTGTGTAGAACATGATTGTATTTAGATAAGAGTCCCCATTTCTGCCCCCGCTTCCCAAAGGATTCACAGGCGGCTCCATTATCACGGTCCCTGGATGTGCCAGGTGACTTTAGGTAGGTGTGGGGACCCTCTTATTCTTACACGACTGCAGTCCCCATGTCCACTTCTGTCTGAGCTGCACACGGCTGGCTGCCCAGCGCATCTGGGAGCTTATCTCCAGCGCTTCCTGCTCTGCTCCCTGGAACTGTGACTGACCTCTGCTCAGCGCCCGCCCACATCCCCGCCATGGACAGGACGGGAGGAAGAAACACCCGCTTCCTTGACTCAGCATCTTTTTAGGACAAAGATCAGCACAGACGACCGGCCTCCTCTCTGTGACCCAAACTGCAAAGGAAAAAGACAGGCCACTTAGCAGATTCTGGGGCGAGGCAGGGTGGGGGATCATAGCCTTTAAATTTTGTTTTTGAAACAATAAGGCAGAAATCAGCAACTGACTTTCATATGTTTATCTGAAGCACGATGGAATCTTTAATGGCAGTATTTATTCAAAACATGTCTCCGTGAAACAAAAAATATTTGGTTTACCAGCAGCTGTGCTAGAAGAGAAGGGGGAGGAATTCTGGGAAACCAAAATTGGGTTTAAGCATCTCTAGTCCAAACATTTGGGAGCCATTGGTTTCCACGTCGGTCAGGGGACTGGATGACCTCATCGTGCTAAGTCCAGTGTGACCGTGCAGTGGAATGGGTTGTGTGTGTGTGTGTGTGTGTGTGTGTGTGTGTGTGTGTAGGGGGGAGTCCCAGTGCTTCTTATCCACGCGAAAGATAACCCCTCGCATCTCGTAGACGTTAGAAGGAAAGCAATATTGAAGTATACAATATTAGACCTTCGGAACTCCATCGTGGCCAAATGAAATTTATTTTAAGATTCTGAAGTCATCACCACGGTGCTTTATTTTCTGAGCAATGTGCCCGGTCTTGAAGTCAGAGACGCCTCGCTCCAGCTTTAAGTCATTACCACAAAGCTCAGACGGAAGCCAGGTGTGAGGTCACCGGCTGGCGGCTGCCAAGGGCAGAGCTAGTGCAGAGCCGCCACCCTGGCTGCATTATCGCATGCTTTGATCCCACGCCATGCAAGGTGCTGGGCTGTGAGGAGGTAAGGCCAGGGGAACAGAATGCTCACAGGCCTCCCTTGCCCCTGCCACCATGTGAGGACACAATGAGAAGACAGCTATCTACGAACCAGAAAGTGGGTCCTCACCAGATATCAAATCTGCCAGAGCCTTGATCTGGACTTTCCAGCCATCAGAACCGTGGAAATAAATCTCCCGTTTATGAGTCAGTCTATGGTATTCTGCTATAGCAGCCTAAATGGCCTAATGCACTCCGTCTTTCTCTATATATCTTTCCATATAAAGATATACACACACATATAAATTTTCTTCTATGTATACAACTGTCTATGTATATATATTTTCATTACACAGGCACTACATTCTCGTCCATCACCAGAGTACATTTATCAAAATCCTGAGACAACAGTACTACATCCTCGTATTTAGCGATCAATTACACCATGAACAGATTAGAGCAAATGAAAAATGATGGTAGATAGTGCTCAGGAACAGGATGGCATGGGATGGGACAGGTACATTGTGGCACCTTCCCGGTGGATCAGTGCCGCTGGTTGGCTGGCCCATGGCCATTGTCCTCACAAGTTCCTTCCCCGGGATGAAGAAGGGAGGCTTTCTCTGCCTGTTTGTATTCCACTGAAAAGGTTTGAAAAAATTTTCAAATAATGACTTGTCCAGAGATTACATCCTCTGGGAAACATAGGGACACTTTTTTGTGGGGGAGAGGGGGGACAGAGAGATGTAGGCACTTTCATGAGTGAAAATAATGAAGTCCTACAAATGTGCTAAACATTTTTGTAGTTTATAACATATCTAAAGCCCTTTCTGGCGACTTTTTCTGGGACTAGCGTCCCCTCCAGGATCACACCTTGCATTTAGTTGTCAGGCTCATCATGATAGGGAGTGGAAGGGCTATTTTCACCTTCAGTAAAGTCTGAATTAGAGCCAGTGGCCTAAGCATTGCTTTCATTTAAAGACTTAGAATCCACACACCCTTTCCAACAATCAGCAGTCAAAAATTTTTTTAAATCAACCCGGGAAAACCTCTCATGGCCGGCATCCAGGAGCACAGAGTATGAAGGCCGGTCTTCAGGTTGGCAGTTTCTGAATTACCGTCGTCCTGACCCTGGTCTGTCTCCAGCCTGCTATTTAGATGGTAGCACCTGGTTCTGCTCTTAAACCTGGTGTTAGATGCTGTTTTTGTGTTAAAAGGCAGGTTTCTGTCCAGACTCTTTGCCCATGAACTCAATGACAAACTCTGCCCTAGCTCTGAAGGAATGAAAACTTCTCAGCTAAATCGAAATAGTGCTTTGCCAGGTTTCAGCTGGATCAGCTTGTCTTTCCATAACTGAATAATAGATAATGCTTTGTCCGAAGTGACACTGGTCACCCCCAAACTCAAAGCCCTTTGTGGTGGCTTTTTTTCTGAGGGCCACTGTGGTGCAGCTAAGGGGCAGCAGAGGTGATGAGGATATTGCTCTTGGCCACCCTCCCCGGGTCCCAAGCCAGCAAGGAATTTAGATCAGAGCCTCCCAACCAACTCAGGCCAAGACTTCCTGCGTGTCAGCCTCCAGCAGGTGAGACTTGCGGAGAACCACAGGCAAAATGTCTTCGTCACCTTAAGTTTAAAAAAAAAAAATTTTTATAACACTCTTTGTCTAACAGCAAAGTGTCCAAGATGTTTTCAGAGTGCCTGGGAGACATGACACGCTGACTCAGCCTGGCTTGGGGTCACACTGTTGAGTTTTCGACATGGGCTGTCGAAGGCGGTCTCACCTTCCTCAGCACGCTTTAGTGGTGACGCTAAGAAGAAACATTTCTAGAAAACCTGTTGTCCTTTGCAGGAGTGGGAGATGAAGCTCACAGCGTGGAGAAAGCTTCTCCAAGATGACTCCATGGTAAGGGGCGGAGCCAGGCCGCCTCAGAGGTCACCACGGTGGGGCCTGGCGACGGGGCCTGCCCAGGTGCTGCGTGGGCAGAAATCAGTGAAAGCAGGAGCCCTGGGGGTGACTGGGAGTGGCCGCAGTGCCTTCTGCCGCGGGCCCTGATCTTCTGGGTGCTGTTGCTTCGTTGATTAGGAGCTGACAGGTTCCAAAAAGACACTCACTTGAGTGCACGTTTCTGTCGAAAGCACCCAATTCCCTGTTGAGTCAGGAGAGGAGGCTGGAATCTGTTATCTGAGTTTGCATCGCATTTTCCATCGGAAAATGCGCATTGGCAGCTTCTTCACTCAACCGGGGCGGTTGTTTTAAGCATACACGACGTCACGACACAACGTCACGAGTGTAAAAGCAGGATCTTCACAGGCACCTAGTCAACATGATACAGTCCCACCTCAGAAGCAGTGGGAGGCCTTTTCTAAGCTGCAGAGACCTGCTGAGCAATTCACATTTCCTATGTTGATTTTCTCATGTGTCTGCCCATCTGTTTATCCCACACCCTTCAACCTCTGCTATCTTGTCTTCAATGAATTTCAAAGTCACCTGCAGACATCCGTGCCTGTCACCCTAAATACTTCACCATGCGTAACATCATTTAGAGTTCAGCATCGGTTCATGTTCTTTCGTTGTTCGAGATAAAATTTAGGCACAGGGAAAAGCACAGATGGTCAGTGTACACCCGCTGAATTTCGACAAACGTGTAAACCTCCGTCAAGGGACGGAAAAGAACGCCACCAGAACTCCAGAAAGTACCCAAACGCTCCTTCCCAAGCAGAACCCACACTCAACCTTCAGAATCCACCATGCTCAGAGTTCTTTTCACCACAGATTTGCTTAGCCCATTCTAGAATGTTCTTTAAGTGCAATCACAGCGTGTGTACTCGGTTGTTCGGGCTTCTGCCATTCAGCATGTTGTTTTTGTGTGGCACCCCTGTTTTGTGTGATTCGGTGACAGTTCATTTCCTTCGATTCCTGAGCAGTGTCCCACTGTAAGAACATAATACAGTTTTTTTATCCACCCCCCCCCCCCCCCCCCCCCGCTAATGAACCCATGAGTTATTTCCAGTTTGGGGCTATTATGAATATAGTCACAATAAAAAGAAAAGAACACATCTTTTGGTGGACATATGTTTTCATTTACCTTGCGTAAAGGTCTAGGATTGGAATTGTTGGGTCTAGGGTAGGTGTGTGTAGTTTTACAAGAATCTTCCAGACCCTTTTCCTAACGGGTTGCCCCATTTCATACTTCTGCTGACAGTTTGTGAGCTTCATGTCCTTGTCAGCCATGTGTTGTTGTTGTTTTTTTTTTTTAACGTTATCCACTCGGGAGAGCAACTTCAATCGCCTTTCAAAAACACCCAAGGCCTGTTTCATCTCCCTCCATTTGTGAAGGCCCGTGAAAATGTGTCCAATCAACAGATCAAGAGCCAAAGTTGTGTCGACTCTAAAATTGATCCTCACTGCGGCTGAGATCCCCTGGCGGGCACCTCTCTGCTTTTAGGCACAGAGGTTGGTTTCTATCTCTCCCACTATTTCCGGGAAAAGACCATCTTGGTGTGATTGAGTTTGTCTCTGGCTCATTTCTCTGCTTTGGGCAGAATTTCCTTAATTCTCATTTGATGTAAAAGGAAACTGAGGCTCCAGTCTTAGAGCTGCTAAGAAGCCAAGGTGAGGCTTGAGCCCAGGCTGATGTCAGAGCCTGGCTTTTCCCGCTGATGTGTAACCTGCAGGTAGAAGCCCTGTGTGGCTGGCATGTGGAGAACGCAGGCTCAGGTGGGGAACTCATCCTGTGTCCACTCTGGCCCCCCTGGCCCCTGGCCTTCTTGCATTCTTTCTGGCTTTGACCCAAGGGCTTCTAGGTCTGATGGAGCATTGGAAACAGTCTGGCAACATCTCAACCCATAGACCACTCTACCCCTGCTGCCCAGGTAACCAAGTGCAGGTCCGGCCACCTGCCGCTACAAAGCCCATACTCGAGAGGCAGGTGCTGATGTAAAGAAATGCGGTTGATCTGTAGATAGCAGTCATCTGGAAGATGTGGGATTCATGTCTCAAAGCCCATCTCCACCTCTCAGTGCAGGCAGAGGTTTTGATAAGGAGGAAGAGGGGAAGAGGTCCAGGGAGGGGGTTGAAAAGTCCTCTATGTGCAAATGAGCACAGTCCATTCTGATAAGCAAGTGATGGGCCGATGTGTATCCTGGTTTATTCATCCTGGCTTCACGTCATCCTGGCTCCATGGGCAAAGGTCAGCAGATCTCCCGGAGCTGGGATGCCTGAAGGTCAGAGTCTGTATCTTTTGAAGTTAGTTCCTAGGATTCCTATGCAAACATGCTGTTCATCTACAAGCTACATATTAGTCAGAGTCGGCACTTGCAGAAACAATGTCAAAAGAATGGTGGGGTGAGTTATAATTTCCTACCATTACAATTTTCCACCGTTACACTCCCAGTAAGGCCTCTGCTTGTCCCTGACCACACAGGGCATGCCCTCACAATGCTCCAGCTTATAGGACCTTACATGGGCCTTTGATCTGCTTGAATACTTTCGGTGTCAGGGAGCTCATTACTACGCAAGGTGGCCATTACTGCCCAGCTGTAATTATGGGAAACCTCTTCCTTCCTGAATCAAAACCCACCTGGGGATAACCTCCAGTCATTGTCCCTTGTTCTAATTTTCAGCTTTCTACCAAATAAGTATGTGCTTCTTCCCCATGACAGACCTTCAAATGCTTGCCATCAGCCGTCACACCTGCCTTTGGTCTTCTCCAAGAGGACTCTTCTCGGATGTGGGCATCACCCCTGCCCTGCCCATGCCCTCTCCCAAGCGTGTCTACAATCTATCACTATTTTCATCTGCTGCATGTATGTCAACTAATTAGTGATGGGGCCTATGAACCCAGGAAAATCCAGATTCCAGCTGGCATTAGCCAGTGTGGAGTGGGCATCCAGGATGGCACAGTGCCTAGGACAGAGCAAGGGATGGCATGATAGGCAGCAGAAGCTGGGCCCTCACCCGCATCCCGTCTGCGTGTGGGTAGGTCTGGCTCTTCAACGGTGGGTGGGGTGAGTAATGGGGAGGGGTGCAGATTGTGAGGCTGGACCAGAGAGCTAGGAATGGGGGTGGAGGGCCCTCCAGAACAGGTAGCCTGAGATTGTAGTGCCAGTCTCACAGCCCTGCCTGGGGCGCTCTGGAACCATCCCAGGCTGCCTGCGGGCACAGGGTAGAAAATCCTCACTGGCCACCGGAGCAGCAAGTCCCATCACTGGAAACTTCCTGTGTGCGAGGACTACAGGGCAGGCTGAGGGGGCAGACGCAGTGTGGAGGGGACCTTGCCCTCCTGCCTTTCCCTAATCTCTGGGGTTTCTGGTCACAGGTAGGAGAGACTAATTCAGGATCCTTCTACAGAGATAAGGCCTCAGGGCAAATTCTCTGATGTCCTCTGCTGGAACTCCAAACACGTGAGGATGAGAAACACGTGCGCATCCAAGGCCAGAGCTGGACTCACTAACTGCAGGCCGCAGGGAGGGGCGTGTGAGGAATGGAGGGAAAGAGTAAGAACATGGCAGTGCCCTTCCCCCTGGGATTCCTCCCTAACTCCCTCCCTCCCTCAGCCTCCCTCCCCTTCCCTCCCTCCTTCACTCCCGATTCTCTTCTCCCTTTCCCCTCCCCCGCCCCTCCTTTTTTTTTCTTCCACTCTCCTAAGAAAGGGCATTTCTAAGAGGCTAAACTGGAGAACGAAAAGCCATTTTTTTTCTGGTTTATAAAAGTTGAGAAAGAAGGGGCAGGAACTAGTCAAAGAACATGCATGAATGACCCATGGATATAGACAATGCGTGTGGGGATTGCCTGGGGGGGATGGGCGGAGGGCAAAGGGGGAAAATTAGGACAACTGTAATAGAATTGTGGCAGTAGCATGAGTAGCAGAGGGGAAACAAAGGCAGGACCCACACCCTTGCACTCTGACAACTTAACAGAGGAGGCTGGAAGCAGACAGAGACATGTCTCACCCGCTAACTCAGCAGCCCTGGGCCTGGCCCGGTAATACTGCCAGGCATTCCAACACCACAAGAAACACACTGTCTTAGCCTGGGAGGAGGGCAGTCCTTGAAATTCTATGTATCCCTTCCATTATCTGGGAAAGGGAGCCTTTGAAACTGTGCTTTCATCCCAAGGCTGGGATGAAAGAGGGCCCACAGCCCCCAAAGGGAAAAGACCCATAAAACAGCTTGGGTTCATTGCCTGCCTCTGGTCACTAACTATCTTACCTGGCTTACAAGGGAGTCCCTAACGTTTACAGCCAAGAGCCCGTAAGTAACTCTGGATAACTGCCCCAACTTGAATTAGCTGCCTCCTGCCGCCTATCTGTTTTACCACCAGATGAACAAATGGAGCCTGGAGCAAGATAAGGATGCAGGCTAGCAGACCCCCACATACACTGAAGTTTGGGTCGTCATGCCCCGCCCCCTCAAGAAAAGCTGGCTCCAGCTTTATCTCCCAATCAAAATGTAACTTCTTCACCCCTATCCCGCCAACTATATAAGTCCTCAGAACAAAGGACTCACTTGCTCTCTTGGCTCTCTGGCCCCCCCGCTAGGGTGAGTTGCCCCTCCAGCCTTTGGCTACCCTTGCTTTTGCTGTTCTGTTCACTAATAAACTTTGCTTGTACGCTAATAGATTTGCTGATCTTTAACTCTTTACATGTATCAGCAAGAAGAACCAAGTCTCTCCCGTTGACAGAATCACAATAACAATAAAAAAAGAAAATATTATCAATGCACAAAAAATATTGAGAAAGGAAAATTTGAATTTACTGTGTACCTCTGGGCTTTGCTCTGGAAGGCCCTGGAGGGTGTGGCTGAATCCCTGGATTGACAACTGTGTCCCTGGTTTAAGCCCCTTCGGGTTGTGGCACAGCGAGGCCTGGCCCAGTGGGTCCCATCCCCTGGCCCCGCTGCCTTTCTCCGGGCACTTTCTCACCAGCTGCTGTTCTTCTGTTCGGCTCACAGGCCGGGGAGGAAGAGACGCCGCAGCGTGGGAGTCAAGTTGGAGCTGTTTTCAGAATACCTCTGGCCTGCTTGCATTTCCTCACCTAATTTTCTCAAAATAGCTTGGGAAGTCTTGGGGCAAATCACTTAAAAATTTTGTGCCAGATTTAGCATACAGAGGCATTGTCCTCACCGTGAGCAAACGAGTCTCAGCAGGAGAATCATTTCCTTCTCTGGGGTTTGCCTCCAGTGAACATTAAACCAGCATCCACGAGTGGATGTCTTCAGAGGAAGGATAAGCCAAGACTTGGGCCAGGACCCTGCCTGAGTCCCATGTGATTCTTTCTGTCCTTTTCATTTATAATAATATCCTGTGGCTGCTGCTAACAAATCACTACAAAATGTATGGCTTAAAACAAGAGAAATGTATTCCCTTGCCATTCTGGAAGCCAGAAGTTTGGAATCCAGCTGTGGGTAGAGCCTCACTCCCTCCGAAGGCCCCAGGCAACTATCCTTCCTGCCTCCTCCGGCTCCAGGTGGTGCCAGTGTCCTTGACCTTCCTGGGCTTGTGGCTGCCTCACTCCAGCATCTGCCCTGTGTGTGTCTTCTGCCGCCTCCTACGGACTCTGGGCTCAGCCTGAACCAGGATGATCGCATCCTGCAGCTCCACCTTAATTACATCTGCAGAGGTCTTAATTCCACACAGTCACATTCTGAATTTCTGGGTGGACATGAATGGTGGGGAGACACTATTCAACCTACCACAACTACTAGTCTTGCTTGCATCTCTTTCTTCTCGGATGCCCCTGACTGGTTCCTTTGCTCTTCAGACACTCTTGGGACACTTACAGGAAGCAGTGGCCTCAGACGCTGAAGATATGGTTTCTCCCTAACTCATTCAGCAGATCCCCGAAGTGGAGCTGGAAATGCTGCATTGCCTTTTTTCTTTAGGGATGGAAAAATGTTCTCTGTGGCTCCACCGGCCCGGGAGACATTCCAAGCACTGTGTTGTGAGGCTGTCACGGGTCTGAATGCCCAGCCATGGTTCCCCCGTGGGTCCTCTTGCTTGCCAGGCACAGCCCCCCTGTAGCGTCCACCATACCCTGAGGCTCTCTCAATGTCAACTGCCTGGAAAATCAGACAGGCCAGCGATGAATGGAAAAGGTTCACTTGCCAGCCATGGTCTGCCCTGTGGCGTGATGCTCTGTCTTTTCTTGGTCAATGATTTGGAAAATGGTCCGAATTAGACGTGGCTGCTGCCCTCATAAGAGTGTTAAATATATAACATTAGATGTAAAAATACTCCCAAGACCAAGTGCGCCATTTCTCCCCTGGGACTACTTCCTCTCACTCTCGGATTCCCTTGCCAAGAAGTCAGCGGAGAAAGCTGCCAAGAAAGTAACTTTGCCCATTGGTGACCTCTGTGGGAAAGGGGATGCCACCACCTGAGCCATCAACACCAGAAAGAAGCATTTTCCTGATGGCTCGTGCATATTTTGGAAAGTGCAGCTGTCATTCTGTGAGGCTGGTGATTTACCCAAAAAATGAGGTGTCCTCAGGCAGGGGGCGGGGCAGGCTGGCAGTGGAGGCACTCGTCTGGGTACTTGGCTTGCAGAGGTCCTGATCCCACCGCTGCCATACGTATTGGGTCTGCTGCATGGGCAACAGCAGACCCTCCATATCACCCTGCCCAGGCTCTGTAGCTTCAGCTTCACTGGAGAGGACACTCCAGCGTCATCGCAAGATGTCGATTCAACACGGGAGGAGACAGATACCGTGTCACTCCCGAGTCGGACTGCACAGCCATTCTCGGCGGTGCAGATAGACTCTTAAGAAGCTACACCATCGTCTCTCGAGACGGACGGCTGCCGACGACGACGACGACATGCACGCGGCCTGCCCCAGGCCATTCAGACAACACGCACTTATTGAGCACCTCCTGTATGCCAGACACTGGGCTGGGTACCAGGAAGGACAGCTTAGTCATGATTCTTCCTGTTGTGTTGACCAGTGTCTATCAAGGAAGAGGATCCCTTTGCTTGAATGGATATAAAAAAATAAAGGGGCCAAAGAGGTCAGAGGGCAGAGGGACAGAGTTGGGTGAGGGCAGGGTGGCACAGGGATAAATTAGTATTTGAGCCAGGGCTGACTGGACCAGTATTTGTTTTGCTGTTGGTCCCATTCTGACCGATGGCCCTTGTGTTCTTCCTAAGCATTAACCTCTCAGACCAAGTCCAGTTGTGATACTTGACCTTGGCCTTTGACCTCAGGCTGGCTTGGACTCTGGGCCCAGCTCCTTTGCTCAGCTCAGCCTCTGTTTGTGTTCCGGTAGAGGTGGTCTGCTCAGGGCCTGCCCAGTCCACAATGGCCCTTAGCGTTACCCCTCTAGGGTCTGGAGTTGCAGGAGCTGAGGGTCTGTCTATTCACTCTCCGCTCAAGCCACCCACCTGGGGAGGACCCCTTGCTCTGAAGCTGTGACCTCAGACACAAAGGCTGGATGGGGTGTGGGTGGGGAGCCCCACCTGCCTCTGGCAGGGTCACCCAATGCCAGGTTTTCCTCGTCACAGAGCTCTAGATAAGGCATTCCAGCCCTTAACAGCCCTCATTATCTGACCCAAATACCTCCTGCTGCAATTGAAGTTGACCTCTGTGGACGCAGCCCAGGTGTAGGAGGTGACCAGGGCCCACTTTCACTGGCGCGCTGCCTTGATGCCCGCTTCAAGAAAGACTCAGCCCTCAGATAGCCTGCTGCCCTGAGCTGTGGCTGGAAGGATGGGGTGGGGCCACATCTTGCTCTCTCTGAGCCTCAGGATCCCTCCCCTCCATCAGTTTCTTGAGGAACCAAGCACCTGGCTCCAGTGCCCTCTCCTTTCAGGTCCCAGCTTTTATCCGTGGACCCTATTGTTAGAATCAGCTGTGAAATTACGTTTAATGCCTGTCTTCTCCGTTGCATTCTGTTAGATTTCTCGGGCCGCTGTAACCAAGTACCACAGACTGGCAGGCTTAAAACAACAGAAATTTGTTCTCTCACAGTCTGGAGGCCAGAAGTCTGAGATCCAGGGGTCAGCAGAGTCACTGTCCCTTCTGGGGTGGCCGGTACGACTTGGCAGCCCTTGCCTGGCACCTGTTAGCACTCCAATCTCTGTCTCACGTTCATATGGCCTTGTCTTTCAGTGTGTCTGCATCCAAACTTCCCTCTTATACGGAGCCAAGGCGTATTGGATTTGGGGCCAGGGTAACACATCCTGAGTGTGTCAACCTGCAAAGGCCCCGGGAGGCACATGTGAATGTGTTGGAGTAGACCCCTGAGCAGGCTGAGAGCCGACCCTGTCAACAGGTGGGAAAGGAAAAGACCCGACAGCCAAGAAAAGTCCGGGTTGTGCTGTTGACGTTTCTGTTTTCCTCTACTTTCTTGTGTGTTTTGATTCTTCTTCCTCAATGGTGAGGTCTCTGTGTTCTCCCCCCCTTCACCGCCCCTCCTCCACTCACTTCCTGTTTCCTGCCTCTCTTCTGAGCTGTTTCAGAAGTTGAAACCATCAGGGCTGCTCTTGCCAGCGAGAGGAGGCTCGCTTCTTCCGAAATAAGAAGCAGTGACGGGGCTTTCTCCTGTGCCCTGACCCCACACATGTCCCCAGCAGTTTCCCGTGTCATCCAGGGTCATCCTGGGGTATGGCCCTTGAACATTGCTTGCGGGGAGGTCTCCACGGGTATAACACAGAGAGAGCCACCTTGATCCTCAGAAGCCAGGCAGCCCTTCTCAGGCCCTGTTTTATTTCCATTTGCCTGCAGGGTGAAATCCCACACAGGCTCTTGCAAGGATGGCTCTGGCTTTGATCTTGGGCACTTTCTCCTTCCCCCAAGAGGCTCTGAGCTCATCTCTGACCTCGCCTCAGAAAACCAGAAGGACTGATAATGCTGGGTGCTCACTGCCACCAACTCCGAGTATACTAAGTACGTTGGGCCCGCCATGACCCAGTACCGACTACTGCACGACTTACAACAGAAACTTATTCCGTACAGTTCTAGAGGCTGGAAGTCCCAGATCAAGGTTTTAGTGTGGTCAGCTTGATGATGAGGGTTCTTCTTACCTTTCCAATGGTCATGTTACAGAAACAGGGGAGTCCAAAAACAAACCCCAGAGTTTGCCGCTGGGAGATAGGCAACAGGAAGCAGCTTTCAGGATGCCCTTGCATGCCTGGAGCTAGCGGCTGGAAACATTGTTGCAAAGATCCGCTTTACTTCCAAGACTCAGGAAGATGGGAGGGATCTTGGACTGTGGGCTGGTACGGAAGAAGCAGACAGAGCCTGCGTGGGTTCTGTGAATGGTCAGGACTGTTTGCAACACCCACTGCGTGAGATGACGCAGGGAGAGAGAGGAGGCAGGGAGGAAGAGAGAAGCAGCTGCGGACATTTTGGGCTGGCTCTGGCTCTAGGAGGCTCTCTCTCTCAGGCTCTCTCTGGCCCTCACGCCCTCACTCTCTGGCTCTTGTGGGCTCCCTCCATCTGGCTTGGAGCAGGGGTCTCCAGGCGGCTTTAAGAAGAGACTCTTGCCAGACTGCTTTGGGAAGGAGAGGAGATCCATGCGGTTTGCAGGAAGAAGGCAGTTTGCAAGGAGGCTGAGAATCCAGGCGGTCCTGCATTGAGAGCTGGAGGGCACCGCAGCACAGAAAGGACCTCCCCAATCAGAACTGAGTGATTGGCAGCTACTGGTAAAGCTGAACTGTGCCTAGGAAGTAGGGAAACGGTGTTTCTGACTTCGTAAGACTGGCCAGGTCTGGGAGGGGGAGGCAGAACTATGTGTAAATAAACAATCCTTTTCCTTTTCACCAAACTCTGGTATTCAGAGTTATGATTCTGGCGGCGGGCAGTCGGGCCCCTCACTAAACAGCCCGTGGGTTCTGTCTCCATCGGAGCAGCCCAGGGGTTCTGTTACAGTCACCTTCTTACTGAGTCCCCACATGGAGGAGAGAGAGCAAGAGAGCGACAGAAAGAGAGGGAGAGAAGGGGGGGTGCTCTGGTGTCTCCTCATATTAAGAGTACCAATCCTATGAGGTCAGGACTCCAACCTTATGACCTCATTTAACCTTAATAACTTCCTTATCCCTAATAGAACCCCACTGGGCGTGGGTAGAGTAGGGCTTTAGCTTAGGAGTTTAGAGAGGACACCAACATTCAGTCCAAAGCACACACACTAGTCTTTTTCAGGACAAATCTCCTTTTCTTGCGTGAAGCACGGAGAGAAATGCTCTGTGGACAGCAGGACAGGCAGAGGCAGAGGGGGCAGAGTTTGGGTTGGGGCCCTGGACACCCCGGTGCTGGGTGTTCCGGCACTTTCCCCCTCGGTCCTGCTAAGACTGGCGTGCTGGAGCCTGGAACTGTCTAGCCACAATAAAGAAAGCCCTCAGGACAGAAACAGAGCTCTCTGCAACCCACTCGCTGTGGACCGAAGAAGAAACAGAGAACGCGGGACAATTCTCGGGTGAAAGCGGGGGAAGTCTGCCAGGAATTCAGGCTGGGCTGTGCAGGCCAGCGGTCAGCAGACCGCGAGGGCAGCCACCAGATGTGGCAGAGGTACCACAGCCAACTCCCAGCACGGCTCCCTCTTGCCAGAGGAGGAAAAGCACCCCCCCTCCTTTTTTTAGTGGGACAAAGACATTACAGACCCATTAGGCCAAGGGCAGGATCTCCTAGGGCGGCTGGCAGAGAATGTGGGCTGGGCTGTGGACGAAAACGCCAAGACATCTGACTTCTCAGTTCCCAGTGGCGATGGCTCTGGAAGGCCTTCCTCGCTCCTGTTGTTACCGCGATTTGGTTCAGATACAGCTGTCTTTCCCCTTGGATCCTTCAGCTGCGAAGAGAGGGGGGGTCTGCTGCATGGGCAACAGCAGACCCTCCATATCACCCTGCCCAGGCTTTGTAGCTTCACTGGAGAGGACACTCCAGCGTCATCGCAAGATGTCGACTCAACACAGGAGGAGACAGATACCGGGTTGGTTCAGATGGAGGCTTATTTGTCCTCCGGAGAAAGCCATTTAGCTAACAGATGGTCACCCCCATTTCCAGAGTGAATTTAGGGTGAACATGTGTGACCCATGGTGCTGGCAAGTCCTCATACATGGGGGCTGGGTGTCATTTATCTGGAGAACCCAGATGTAAGGGGCCATGTCTGCTCGGTTATAGGAAAGGTGAGATCCTGTCTCTGCAAAGGCTAGAATGTGACTGCGAACTCTGGGCTGGGCACTATCCCAGCTGGCGTGCCTCAACAGGAGGGAGAAAGCCACCTTAATTTGGCCCAGCGTAACATGATCATCTTTAATATACAGTCCCAACTGCAAATTGTTTGTGATCTTGACCTACGTGGCTTGGAAGATACATACATGGCTTTCCCCAAAAACGTGTTATTGGAAGTGGCTACCACCTCGCTTCTGGCCAGTCCTGTTACTTAATGGTGCAAAGGCTGGGAGATCACCCATGAAGCTGTCAAGGATGGGTCCTTGGTGAACATGGAGACTTTGGTAGTGTGCCTGTGTGGCGTGGAGTCTCCCTAAAGACACTGTCCCCTGATTTAGGCACTGATGCATGCAGATAAGGAACAGGGGAAAGAGGTTCACAAACCGGTGGTTGACAGTGCTTGTGAGGTGATCTAACTGAAAGGCCACTGGACTCTCTGTGGCAGATGTAGCAGAAAGTATAATGAAGAATCTTAGGCAGGTGCATCCAGTTTCCACCAGGAGCAAGGGTCCCTATGGGATACAAGAAGACGACTTCCTTTGTTTCTTGCATCCTGGGACAGAATGGAATCTCAGAGGCTGTAAAGGTGGTCCTGACACCCGAGGAGGAGCCCCGTTTGAGGAAGAGAGCAGATACCCTTTGGGGGATCCAGAAGGAGCTGCAGTTGTAAAGTCTCCTAATGAACCACCTCAAACTGTCTGGGCTGCAACAGGATTTTAGTTGGAGTTGGTGCATCTTGTCCCTTTTTTCTGATCTGTGACTAAAAACATCAATTTCCTAAAGATAGACACTGTCATGGGCCATAAAACCCTGCGTCTGTTCCCTGATGCTGGATGGTACTTATCTTGTGGGGTCCTAACCTGGTCAGTGTGAAATAGTTCCACCTCCTCGAAGGCACTACTGCCACCATTGCACACACTACAGCCACCCTTCAAACTACACGTGTTCACTGTGTGTTACATAACCTGTGGTTCCTTTACCCAACGTGCCTAGGCCAACTTTTCTTTCTCCAATCACATCCTGGGACCCAATGTATAAGTCCAATATGGCATGTCTTGTGCATAACTATTCTCGAGGACCTTATTTTGTGTACCATATGAATCAGGTTAGGGTCGTTGCCATATCATGTAAAAAGAAAAGTCTACACAGAAATAATGCATCCAGCTATCCAAGTGTCACACCAACTAAAACACCAAATAGACCTTAAACAGTGAAAATAACATAAAATGAGTTATATCCTTTGATTTCACCTTCGTTTTTTATAGAAATGGTAATACATTATAGAAGCAAAAAATTCTAAGAGGTGATGCAATAGAATATCATAATACAGATTCATCTCACGTTGTTAAACATTCAGGTTTACCTAAATTATGTTTTCTGTTTACTCTGTCAGTGCTAATTAAATTTTATTTTCTTGAATATTATATTGTAGCTTTAAAATGTATTCTTTCCTTAGTGAAAAAAAAAAATCTTTTTTAACGTCCATTCTGGCATAGTCAGTGAGTTGATCCTGCTTTCCTAGGTCTCTAAAAAGGGCGCTGTCTTCTAGAAGATTCCTGCTGAGCCCCATAACTGCACGATTATTTATTTCTAGCTCTGTTTTTTTGGTATTTTTGTCCTAGCATGTGCCCTTTAGCCATTAACCAACCCTGCAAATGCAGCAGTTAATCATCGCAGAGGGTAATCCACTGGGAATAAAGGACATAGCAACGCTGTTGCGGGCGCTAGGCTATAAGCTCCCTCCTGGAAGAGCTGTTTAGTGTTTCAAACCCAAGGGACTTAGACTTCTGAACCATCAGCCACGATGGGTCTTTGTTGCCCCATTTAGAAGTTCTCTCAGCAGAATTCATAAGATGTTCATCTCGTGTTAAAAATTGTGCCTCTGTTTTCAGTACTGAGCATTGAAAGACAACCCGACAGGGGAATAAGAAGACAGCATCCACTAGACAGAATTTCATACAAAACTTTAAACTCCACCTTACATACAATATGACAGCTACTGAAATAACAGAAATCAGCTACCCCTGTGCTGGTTCTATTCCTGCGGCCTTCCAGGGTCATGCCCATTGTTACAGTCATACAGAGTCGTGGTCTTGATGCGGACAGAACTGTAGGAGCCACTGCTTTGGCTTGATTGTGAAGCTGGGTTTTCCTGCTGCTAGGAATCTTCAGGTGAGCCTGCTACTGCCTGCGGGATGCAACCGCCAGATGCTCCGCATAATTTACTTCCCCGTACTCCCGCGATGGCTCACTCGGGGCCTTTTCACTTTTAAGTCCCGACAGCCTATGAGCAGCTCTGGCAGATTCTCAGGAGCGATCACTGGGTTACGGTGTAGGGGACGTGTTTATGGCTTTTGATCTGCACTGTCCACTTGTGGGAAGGATGCTTTTCTGCATCTGATGGACCACTTTGATTTGACGCTGTTTTCTCCTGCCAGTTCACAACGATAAGGTTCAGAGAATACTTTGGACTGGATGGAGGGAGTCAGATTCGGGCCTGAAATGTGTTTTCTGCGTAAGAACGAGATGGGGCCCAGAGATGCAGCCTGGCGGCTGGGTACTCACCTTTCCTCAGAGATGCCATCTGCCTGGAGTGAGAATGGGCTGTGACATGCAGGTGCCCCCCGGGGACACGGCCGTGGCAGTGGCAGGTGTTAACGAGCAGGCATAAGGGACTGCTCCCTGAGAGCGTACCCTCTGAAGCCATTGCCACTGTCGGCGGCACAGGGAACAAACGGGAGGGCCCTTTCTCCTGCCCGGGCAGCCCAAGTCCCTTTGTGCTTCCGCTCAGGAGAGGCCCAGAGCTGCCACCACGGCCCAGCCATGCTCAGGACCCTCGGGCTGGCCCTGCTGCCTCTGCTCAGTGCGGTGGGCTCCAGCCAGGCCAGCGGCTTCACAGGTGAGGGGTCCGGGCCCAGTGTGGGTGACGCTGGGGGCGGGGGGCTTCCTAGGCGGTAGTCTCAGGGAGTAAGGGCAGCAGCCCTGCAGGCAAAGGCGCCTCTGCGCTGAGAGGCAGCATCTGTTCCTTCTGAGCAAACTTTCTTGTGACCACAAAAGACAGGGCGCGCGTGCTTCTGAATCACCTGGGGGGGTCTGTGGGGTTCAAATGCAAAGCCTGAGTCTACGTGTCTGTGTGGGGCCCGGAGCTGCGAGCATTGCTGCTGGTGGTGTGTGGGTGGTGCAGGTCCACAGGCCACACTGAGTAAATGCAGAATTGAGGTCTCCCAGACTTAGTGTCCTCAACTTAAAGAGAAGGAGACGCAGGCCCAGGTGGTCAGGAATGCGCCCAACGCCACACAGCCGGCTGAGGGCAGAGTTGCCACCAGCGCCACCCTGACAAGGAGGCTCTCTGTCCAGGTGCCCCTCCACCTGGGCTCTGCCAGTCCCCATTCCCTCAGCGGTAAATGAGGACAGAAGTGGTCGGGGGTGGGGGAGTGAGGGGCTGAGCAAGGGCACCTGTGCAAGGCCTTTTTGAGGCACATGGTCAGCTGCTAAAAAGATCACTGGGTTTCTGAATCCCCAGGTGTCCAGGGATTGAGATTGGAAAACTTTACATCATTTTTCTCCTGAAAGGTGTCTTATTCGGTCAGGAACTCGAACAGATCCATTCTGTTCTAATAATCAACTTCAGTTTTGTTCTGGATTAAAGGTTTTTCACCCGCAAGTAGGATCTTGGCTTAACTGTGATTGTTTCTACGTGCTTTTCCTTTGGAATGGGTGTGTGTGAAGCCCACAGCTCAGTCGCAGAACTGATGGGACCACCGTGAAGCTAGGGAGACCTTAGCCGATATTTCCTGGGCCCCTCCCTATACAGGCGAGGACACAGGGAACAGAAGCTTAGGGATGCTCGGGGTCACGCTCTTCTTCGGTCCTACGGGCTGGGCACTGCCTTTTTAGGCTTTATTTCGGTGAATCCCACGACCCAGGACATAGCTAGTATGTGCAAATGACAAGGCTGGGGCACTGCAGGGGCACGGAATGGGCTCAGAATAACACAGCTGGTGTTTGCGAAGCTGGTGTGAACTTGGGTCTTCCGACCCTAGGGCCCAGGTTTGCTATGAAGTGTGCCAATGTCCCACTTCTGAGACTGGAGCCCGGGACCCCCGACTCCCCCGCTGAGAGCTCTTGAAGGGGTTTATTGAATGGCAGGATCTGCTAAGAGGGTTGTACTCTGGCCTCTGCCAAGAAGCCAGGCTTGCAGAGAGGCCGGTGGCCTCTGGGACAATGTAAAAAACAAAACAAAACAAGTTGCTCCCAAATGCAATCTCACAGGAGATGTGTGGGGTGTGTGTGTTAATGATCACCTGGGACCTTGTCACAGTCAGATGGTGACCGGTGACTCTCTAGAGACAGGGACGTGTAACCTTCATTAGTGGTTGGCATCTCATCTTAGGTTAAGATGGAAAACAAAATCTAGGTCCACTTGGTAAAATTCTCCATGCGGGAAGTCCTTGCGCTTTGTCCTGTCAGCTGATCACTCAATTATTGACCACTTTCATGGTGGCCATTGTCCCTAGACCTCCATCCAAGTCACCTCTAAGCTCTGAGGCAAGTGACTCTGGTCATGGAGGCTGGTTTCTCCTGCCCCACCCACATAAGGAGGGGCCTCCCCTTCCTTCCCAAAGCTTATTGTCACCTGCCCCTTTGGTGGAGACGGACAGCAGGTGTCTCTGTTTCCAGAGGCCCTGCCACCCACAATGGTGATGGGGAGGCAGCCCGGTGGCTGTGGAGTGGGCTTGCTCTGGAGTGGGGTGGTTCTGCACTCTATTCATCCCAGAGAAAGGCTGCAGGCTTTCCTATTAGCCCTAGATTGAGGGCCAGCTCAGTCCATTTCTTCCTGGGGATCACTAGCCCCCATGAATCTCGCTTCCTGCACACTTGGGACCTGCTGTAAGGCCAAAGGAGAGGCTCTTCAGGGGGTCATGCCTGGTGCTGGGGACAAAGGTGATTTCTGCTGCCATCCCGGAGATCCTCTGCCCCAGAAGCCCAGCTTCTCACTATAAGTTATGCACTATAAATTGGGTGCCTACTCATTGGCTGTCCAGTCTCAAAGCTTGGAGCCTAGAGGTTGAGAATCTGAAGATGTGAAGTACGTTCAGACCATGCATTCATCCATCCTGCACCAAGAGCCCTGAGTTCAGAGGGCCTCATGCCAGCTGCGTGAGGTCCCTGGGGTCACCTGGACAAGTGTGACAAGCTGGGGGCTTACACAGCAGTGATTTATCCCCTTAAAGTTCTGGAGGCCAGAAGTCCAAGATCAAGGTGTCAGCAGGACTGGTTCCTCCTGACAGAGAGACTCTGTCCCGTCCTCTCCCCTAGCTCCTGCTGGCTTGCGGGCCATCTTAGGGTTTGCAGAAGTATCACCCCAAACTCTGCCTTCATCTTCACACGGCTTTCCCCCGGGGTACATTCCTGCCTCTGTGTCCAACTTCCTCCTTTTATAAGGACATTTGTCCTATTGGATGGGGGCCACCCTATAACCTCATCTTAGCTACTTACATCTGCAAAATCCCTATTTATGAATAAGCTCACATTCTAAGGTACTGGGAGTAAGGACTTCAACAGATGGATTTTGAGTGGGTGGGGGTCACAATTTAGCCCATAACAGTCCCTGCTACCTGAGACAACAGAAGCTCCCAGGCAGATGGGATGCCCCAGGGCCACAGGGTCCATGACAAAGAGGCACAGGGCTGGTGACGGCAGCGGGTATCACAGGAGCCTGCAGTGCCATCCTAGGCCCTCATCTCTCGATGGCGACAGTAAGAGCTGGACTGCATGTTACTATCCATGACCCCTCCTGGTTGCTTGAGATTTGTGTTTATTTACCTTCCATTCATTCCAGAAAGGGTGCCATTGCCACGGAGCCTGGCACACAGTAGGCCTGCAATATATAGTCATGTGGGCATTGTTCCTGATGCATTTCCCATGTGACAAACTGTGGCTCATGGAGATTAAGAGATGTGCACTCTGGCTGCAGAATCACAGAGCACGAAGCAGAAAACGGGGACCCGAGCCGCAGAAGTGTGACTCCTTGGTGTCTCCCTTCCGTGTACCACCCCCCCAAGGCGGGCGCTGTGGGCAGCGTGGCTTGGCCTGGTGGCAGCTCCGCGTTCCGTACAGGAGGGTTTCTTCATGGACAGGTCTCTGTGGGCACTTTTCCCTTCGAGCTTACATTGCTG
The DNA here is from genome assembly GCF_987537825.1 of Furipterus horrens. Classification (NCBI taxonomy): domain Eukaryota; kingdom Metazoa; phylum Chordata; class Mammalia; order Chiroptera; family Furipteridae; genus Furipterus; species Furipterus horrens. Next base: position 7,977,760 of record NW_028327171.1, read on the forward strand.
CACTGACCTCTCAGTGGGCTGGTGGGCAGATTCTGCGGGACTGCCCCAGTGCAGGGGGCTTGCTTGGTTCCCGCGCTTCTGCAGAAGCGAAGAGAACCCTTCGCAGCCATTTGATTCTGGTGTTGGTTCTTTTCTTGGTTCCTCTGTCCTCTTCCTCCCTCCTAGAGAAGGGTCTGTCCTTGCTGAGTTACCAGCTGTGCAACTACAGCGTGACCCAAAATGTCCAGAAAGTGGAGACTGTCCGGGTGTCCCACGTGACCTACGCCCCCTGCGGCGGATGGATCCCGTGGAGGCGGTGCCCCAAGACCACGTACAGGACCCGGTACCTGGCAGTGGACGCCCCCGAGTCCAGGAACGTGACCGACTGCTGCGAGGGCTTCGAGCAGCTGGGCCTCTACTGCGTCCTGCGTGAGTCCGGGGCGGTGGGGAGTCTGTGGGGGGCCACTCCCCGATCTCCTCCCTGGGAGTCCTGATGAGGCTCAGGATAGTCACCGTTCACGCCTATTAGCTCTGAACTTACTAGATCCTTCTGGAATGCTGTTCTTAACCTTGAGCATCAGGATCATGTGGAGGACTTGTCTAAGCACAGATCATGCACCCCACCCCCAGACTTCAGATCCAGTGGGTCAAGGGTGACGTACAAGTTCCTACGTGGTGCTAATGCTGCTGGCCCCGGGGGGACCGACTGAGACCTAACCACACACCGCAGGCCCCTGAACAGCTTTAAAAACACTGATGCCCAGGTCCTGCCCTCCGATACTGCAATGGACTTGGTCTGGGGCATAGCTTGGGTGTTGGGGAACTTTTAAATCTCCCCAGGCCACTAACCCGTGGCTGCATTGGAGAACCGATGCTGCATCTCCTCTGCTGGCAGCCCCCCTTTTCTTTTTAAAAGTTGCTGTGGGTGCTTTCTTTATCCAAAATCCTAATCTGAGCTCCACTATGTGAAAGAAGTGGAAGGGGTCCCCTCCGTGCCCCCTCGCTGCCTAGAGGCCCTCCAGTCCTCTTATTTCCTCAGGTGGTTTGGAAGATGCTTGGGGCGGTTACCAGGGTGACTGGTGTGGCTGGGCGGGGCCAGTGTCTGAGGCTGTGCTGTGTGTGGGTTCAGGGCTCAGCCTCTCAAGGGGCAGAGAACTTTCCGGAAGACCTCTTCCAGGGAAAGGGTGAGCGTGTGTGGGTAGTGGTGATTGTTACATCTGAGTCAATACCAGATCTCAAATGAGTTTCTGAGCCGTCAGAAGGTCCCCCTGTCCCCACTCCGTCATGGAGGGGAAGTGGGAAGGGTGTGGCTCCAGTGAGTGTCAGCGGGTCACCCTGAGTTGTGAGAGCTGCTGCCTCCGGAGGGCAGAAGGCACCAGCCCAGGGGGCCAGGGGGGGACCCCACGTGACCCATACCTGGGGCCCGAGGCCCAGGTGTAGACATCGCACACCGGGGTGCTGACCTCCTTCCCGCACCCGCACCGAGGGCGACAGGATGTAGCCTTGTCCTGCAGACCCTGCAGGAGGCTGCGTGGGCTTGGCACACTGAGTCATCCCGAGCCTGCCTTCCTCAAGTCCCCCCAACGACTCAGCCACCAACGGCCTAAAACGGGAAGAGCATTACGAGAACACGTGCGATAGTGCTTTCAGTCTGAATGCCTTCTTCAATTTTTAAAAAAGTCAGCGTTTGGAATGCCATGGTAACTCATTACACATTATTTTACTTAACAAGGTACCTTTTTACTGTAATTCCAAATAGGAACACATGAGCCCTGCAGAAAATCTACAAGCTGAGCACACTCCCACAGAGGACAGGGACACCTGCCACTTCCCGTGGACCCCGTGCACAGGGCTGGGCACAGAGCTGTCCCGTTGGCTCAGGGTCCCCTATTAAAATGATACCATTAGCACTATCACCGCCCCCACCAATAAAAACCAGGGAGGGCCAGCTGTCTATCCCCGCTGGCTCTCTAAAGGGGCGCTTGAAGGGGGGCGCTGTCCTCTGGAGGGGCTGCCCAGGTGCAGGGTAAAAGGAGTCCCTTCCTGTGCTATAACAGCCCCCTCTCGGCTTTCCCCGTCTTCAAGGGCCACATGCGTGAAGGGGCGGCCACCTCAGCTGCTGCCCCTGCCCTGGGGGCACCTCTCTTCCAGAGGATCCAGGGTCCCATTGTTTGTGGGGACCTTGGGGGGCCCTTGGCACCTTGGTATGGAACACCAGAATCCAGTAAAAGAAGACAGGTGTGGCCCTGCTCCATTTGTCTTCACCTGTGAAGGCTACTCACGTGACCACCTGCTGGCTGTGGCCGGGGTTGGTGAGGCTGCAGGTCCAGCCGCCCGGAGCAGGAACCAGGACTGGCTGAGCCCCACCAGCCCCACCCATCAAAGGGTGACCTTTCAGCAAGGGCTGCTGACCTGCTGAGCCAAACAAGTCAAGTCCCTAAGGAGAGGTGGCAGGAGGGCTGGTGTCTCTTCCTTCCTGTCAAACCAATCTTTAAGAAACGCCTCTTTTAAAAGGGGTAGCAGTTTTAATTAGGAACTCACTGGGTAGGGAGAGGGCCAGAACATTCTAGTTAGAGTCCCGTGGGCAGGGCTGCGCTGGGGAGCTGCAGTGGGGGAGTGGCTGGAGTGGGAAGAGTGGGGACATGAGGGGAGCCCCTCTTCCCACCTCTGCATTCAGGGCCAGTGTGGCGGCAGCTGAAACTGCCCATGGTCGAAGCATTTGCACCACGGTCACTGGCAGCACAACCTTCTCCACGCCGGTGCTGCTCCTCCTTCAGGGTCTGACTGTTTGATCAGAGCTTGTCTAGAGAAGCCTGGTGACCCTCTGGCTCTCTGGGACCTGAAGAGAGACATCTCTGAAAGTGAGCCCCTGACCCGCTGGTCGTTTGGCACAGAATGGGATAGAGGCCACCCCCTGGATGTGGTAGCTACGGGGACAGCCTAGGACCCCGGGGAGGACAGGAAGGCCTTCAGGTACCCCTGGGCGTGGGGTGACTTGTGTCTCGGCAACTTGGTGCTCTCTGCTTGGAGGCCTCTTCTCCAGGCAGCAGCGAGACCTCAGATTAGCTTCTTCCTCCCCTCCCACTCAACAACTGATTAACTAAAAAGGGAAGAATGTCATGAGAACACAAGTGACATGCCCTTCAGTCTAAATGACTTTCAATTTCTAAATGTCCGGCATTTAGAACACCATAACTCATACGTGATTTCCTTTAAATGGATCTGTGTACTCTGATTACAAAAACAAATACACAAACCAGGCAAAAATCTGGAGACGCAGAAATGAACTCAGGAACATCACCCATAAACTGCCCCCCTGCCCCAAGCTTAGCCGTTGTGAACATTTTCTTCTAGCTTCATTCAGGGTAGGCGGTTTACAAAAGCATGGTCACCCTGTTCAAGAATTTTCTGTAGCGCGCTTTTACCACTTGGCAATGTATCTGGACCGCGTTTCATGCAATAAATATTGTCCTGCAGCGGGATTTCACGGCCACGTGGCATTAGCTCATATGGATGTATCAGCACGAAGGAATCTCCTACCATTTAACATCTAGTTGCCTCCAAGTGTTCATTTTTATACATAATGCTGTGAGGAGCGCCCTGTGGTACAAACCCTGCTATGCACAAGCGGGGTTATTTTCTCAGGAGGAATTCCTCGGGGTGGACCTAACTGAGCACCTTAGCTGACTCTCACAGGTGTGGTGACAGTGACTCCCTGGATTCCACTGAGCCCATCTTTGCCACAGGCCCATCATCATAGCAGAAGGACCCCACTGCACTCGGAGACTACCCCGAACTCCTCATTCCCCCCAGGTTGAGACCAGGGCCCCTTTGGGGAAGGAGGCAGGAGCAGGAATGCTATTCCAGAAGGATTCCTTTTCTGAGCCCGGGAGACCTCAGTGTTGCTGCTCACAGAAATCTCTGGTGGGTTGTCCGCTAGAATAGGGACTAACCTTGGGTTGCCAGGTACCGGACAGCCGTGTTTCGTTGTTTCTGTTGAGCTAGTGGAAGAAGCAGATCTCGGACTTTCTACCAAGTTGGAATTGTTGACTGTTCTCTTGGGCTCTTAGTGAGCGCCAGCCCTGAGGGAAGGAGTAGGGGACAAGGCAAGGGAGGGGGCTGCAGCAGTCATGTCAAGGTGAACTTGAATTTGAAAACATGTCTGTTGTGATTGACAACCATTTTTGGAAGCCGATTTTTCTTGGTGGCCTGCACTTTCTTTTCATTTAAATAAGCCTTTTAGTTTAGAATAGTTTAAACTGACAGACAAGTGGCAAAGATGGTAGAGGGAGTTCCCCCGTACCCTTCAACAGTGTCCCCCAGTTAGTGTCCTATGTCACCATGGTGCCCATGTCCCTACTGAAGAACCCATGTTGGTGCATTGCTGATAGTTCAACTGAACACTCTACTTGGATTTCACTTTTCTCCTAAAGTCACTTTTCTGTCCCAGGAGCCACCTCACCTTTACTCTCCTGTCTCCTTAACCCTGAGGGCATTGGTTTTTTGTTTTTGTTTTTTTGTGATGGGGGAGGAAACAAAGACCTTTGGATCTTTCTTTGCTTGGTGGCCCCACGGGCACTTTCTTCCCGGTGGTTCACCAGGCTGTACCACTCACCCATTTTTTTATGTCCCCAAAACCAGTTCCTGTATGGCAATTTCTCTAGGACATTGGGCACTGGAATGGTGCTGCTCAGGCCTGGCCATGGCCTTTGAGCGGCCACACTGCACACCCCCGGGGACCTGCAGGAGGAGTTGGCATCAGGAGGCATGCAGATGGGATGCTGAGCAGCTCACCCGGGTCTTTATTGCTAACATCACTAACTGCTTATGACTTCCCCCCAGCCCTGAATCGGTCTGAGGAGTTTGCATCAAGACCTGGGGTCTGCCCGAACGTGGGGCAGGAAGCATTCACCTCGCCCTGTACCCTGGACACTGACTGCCCGGGACTTCAGAAATGCTGTCCCTTATCGTGGGGCCACCGCTGTGTGGCTCCTGCACCCCAAGGTAGGACTGAGACCTGCAGCAAAGGAGGTGTCCAGTTAGGCAGCCATCTGTGGGCTGGAGTCCCACCCTGATCTGGTGGGGGAGGGAGATGGAGTGAGTTTCAGGAACCTCCACCAGTGTCACGATGTCATGGGGAGCCCAAAGCTGTGTGCAAAGCACATCTTGCTCAATACAGTGTCTCTGTCCAAGTCTGGCCACTGATGTCTCAGGGGGAGAGGAGTGCTCACAGGCACTGTGGGTGGGGAACATGTTCCTGGTGGAACGGTAACCCAACATTCCCAAGTTTGCGGGGGGACCCCTAGAGCTCTGGTTGGCGCTTGTTGGAAGCTGACCTGTCTCGTAGTCAGAAGGTGTTCAGCTGCTCCTGAAACACCACAGGGTCCCAAATCCTGCTCATGGCACCTACTTGGCAGGTCCGTGGCCCAGCCCTCAGGGCATGTCTGTCTGGCCTGGACGGTTCTGGTCTTGACCGTGGCTGTCCCAGGAAGAATGGGTTGGTCACAGTGTAGAGCCGTGGAAAAAAATATCATACATATGTATTATAATATATTCTAGTGTTATTATAAATAATGTAAAGTATTAGATATCACATATATTATGCAAGTTTACTATAAACAACACAGTATACATATTCTATAACATATATTACATACAATATTATCTAGTATACATTATTTACGGTACTATATAGCATATGAGAGGGAACCTCCCCAAAACGGAATTTATTTATAAAAAATTGTGTATTCTTGCCTGTTTAAACTTTAGTCACCTTCAAAGTACTCTTCATTTGATGCAATACACCTATTGAGACATTTTTTCCACTGCTCAAAACAGTTTTTGAACACATCGATTTTGATGCCTTTTACCGCTTCCACATCAGCAAAATGTTTCCCTTTGAGGACTTCTTTTTATCAGGGAAACAAAAGAATGTCACTCGGGGCGAGATGGCTGAACAGGGAGGTGGGGCATGGGGGTCATGCTCTTTTTGGTCAAAAACTGCTGAACACTCAGCACAGTGTGGGCAGGTGCGCTTGTAAATTATCTATCGTGAAATGGGCAAATGCACTGAAAGTCTCCAAAAAAATTCACTGAAGCTGAACACAGCCTCTCACAACAACACCAGCTGGTACACTGATACAGATGGGTCCGTAGAACACTCACCTGGCGTGAGAAGCCTGTACTACCAGGGGACCTTCCCTCCAGAAGACAATTCTGGGGTTTTTTTTGCCCACCCTTGTATAAAGAATTACATATATAATATTATAAGAGAAGTGTGGGACAGGAAGTGGGGGAGGTGTCTCACATGGGCCAGGCAGCAGCCCCTCTTATGTAGGAGGATAAATGCAGAAGGGCCAGCCATCTGCCTCCCAGGTCTCCTGTTCCCCTTCTCACCCCAGGGCCTCTGGTGGCCCCACCTGGTCCTGGGCCTGTAGCTCATCTGCATGTGCCCTCCTGCAGCCTTAGAGAGGACCTTAACCAGATCCTGGTACAACGTGACCGTCCTGGTGAAAATGGACTTCCGGGAACTCCAGCAAGTGGACCCCAGGCTCCTGAACCACATGCGACTTCTGCACTCGATGGTGGGTGAGGAGGGAGCGAGCCACAGGCCATACTGCTCGTGCACGGGGTGGGGCACAGCGGGAACGGGAGGTTGGGGAGGGGGTCCACAGGTGACTTTAGAATGCCTAACTCTGAAGCCAATGTGAATTCTTATTTTAAAAGAGGTATGATTTACATGCAAATAAAATTTACGCACGCAAGTGTGCAGTTTGGAGTTTGACGAACCCAGCGCTGTAAGCCCCACCCATCACAGTACAGAACAGGGAACCCCTAATCCTTCTACAGGGCCACCTCATGGGCGAGTGTCCTACGGAGTCACCCCAGGCTCAGAAGGGTCCCACACTTTATGTTCTGCTGTCGCCTCTTGAAATGCTTTATGCTTTTTAAATAAGGCCCCCCATTTTCCTTCTGTGCTGCGCTCCATACACAATGTGGCTGGGTCCCTTCTCCGCAGGACAAATGGCACACCTTGCTCCGGGCTGTGCACTAAAACAGCTTGAGAGACATTCCGAAAGGTCCCCGTCCCCTGGAAGCCCTCCTAGCTGCCCCAGCTGGAGATGATTTATCTCCTTTGAGCTTGTTGGGGGCAAAGGAAGATGGTCCAGTTGGCCAGTGAGAGCATGGCTTGGGAGCCAGACTGCCTGGGTTCAAATCTCAGTGCTGCCACTCATCAGTTGTGTGGCCTTTGGCAAGTTGCTTAACCTCTCTGTGCTTTAGATACCACTTCCATTAACTAGAAGCAGTTATAATCTTACTGGAGCCAGTGGCTATAAAGTTTAAACAGTCCATGAAAAGAACTTAAAGAGATAGTAGGCTGGAACAAAAAGGATTCATATGAAATGAGATAAGGGATCACTGAAGCTAAAAAAAATATCAGCTGTGCAACATGCGACCATGGCTTGATGTCTAGTTCTCTAATTTCTGATCTAATTCTGTTAAGAGCTGTGAGGGTGGGGACTCAGGGACCCAGAGGCTGACTGGTGTTTTTTCTGGGGGTGGCTGTGATAGCGCTGATAGCCTTAAAGAGCAGACAGATGTGTGCCCACAGGTCTGGGGGCCAAGGACCTGAGATCGAGGTGTGAGAAGCACTGCTCCTCTTCAGACTGTGAGGGAAGGGCCCCTGTGGGCCCCTGTCCTTGGCTTGTAGGTGGCTGTCTTCTCCCTGTGTCCCCACAGCATTTCCTTCTATCAGTGTCTGTCTCTGCGTCCAAATTTCTTCTTTGTGTAAGAACACCAATCAGACCAGGCAAAGGCCCATCCAAATGACCTCATTTTTTATTATATCTGCAACGACCCTCTTTCCAAATCTGGGCCCATTCTGAAGTCCTGGGGGTAGGACTTCAACGTAAGGATTTGGGGGGTGGACATTATTCTGCCCATGACAACTGGCGTTGCAGAAGTATTTGTCCTCTGGTTTGCAGGACTTGTCCTGGGGCAATGACTGAAATAAACTATCACCACGGTTCTAGCCTGCAGACTGGAATGGCGTGTTCGCAATTAACTCGCTAGTCCAGGCTCAGTCTCCCTGTCTGTCCGAGGGGGGTGCTTTCACTGAGTGAAGCTCTACCTCTGGCTTCACAGGTCACCAGTGCCCTGCAGCCGATGGACGCTGCTGTCTACCACCTTCGCTCGGCCTGTGGGGACACCTCGACCACTGTGTCAAGGCTGCTGCTGGGCCTGCCGCGGCTGGTGCCTGTGGCGAATGTCTCTGCGGTGCTGGACGGCATCGTGAAGCGTGTCTATGAAGTGATCAACATCCAGGTGCAAGGTGGTGCTTTCCCCTGGTCCTCTCCTTGGGGGGAGGGAGAAGGAGTGGAAAACCAGTCTGGCAGGGGAGGGGTGGCTGACCCATTTTAGCTCATTCTGGCCCAAACTGAATTTAACCTCCAAGTTCACACCCCCATGTCACCGCCACACCCCCACGCCTGGGTGTCTCCTCCCACGCAAGTGAGTGCCGGTGAACGGATCCCAGAACAACACAAGAATTTCTTTCTTCAGTTCTCAGTTCCTATATTTTCCTCATGCCTCCCTCCTGCCCCCACCAAGGACATCCTTGTACCTAGAAGGCTTTGTCAGCAGGATTTGTACAAAGATGAATTTGGTAAAGCACACAGATGGGGCCTTGTTTCTGGAAGAAATTACCTGGTCCATCTCGTCTTTTCTTTTGTCTTTTCTCTTTTCTTTTCTTTCCTTTTCTTTTCCTTCTCTCCTCTCTTCTCCTCTCCTCCTCCCTCCCCATGCATTCCCTTCCTTCCTTTCTTTCTCTATGTCAGGGGTCAGCAAACTTTTTCTAAAAAGTGTCAGACAGTAAATACTTCGGCTGTGGGCCCTGGCTGCCTAGTTCAGTTGTTCAAGTGTTGTCCCTGATACCCCAAGGTTGCGGGTTCGAGATCCCCAGTCAGGGAACATACAAGAAGCAACCAATGAATGCATAAATAAGTGGAACAACAAATCAATGTTTCTGTCTTCCTTATTCTCCTTTCTCTCTCAACTCAATAAATAAAAAAATATTTAAACTTACAAAAAACATGTTGGGCTGTGGGCCACGTAGCCTCTGTCTCAAGTGTGCAGCTGCTATGTGACATGGGAGGACCCCAGGATGTGGGACTGGAGCAGGCAGTTGGAGAGAATCTGTTATGGGATGTGGGCGTTGGGCAGCTTGGGGGCCGGGGAGCTCTGACCCAGGGCTTTGCTCTGGACTGGATGCTATTAGGAAGTGAAGCTTCTGTAATTGGGTCTCTCAAGAAATTTATTTATGGAGAAAGGCAAACTCACCTGAAGATAAGCTCTAATTAGTGAAACACCAAGTCACTCATTTTGCCCAAGGTGGGTGGTGATATTTTGTGGGTGACACAGGGGTCTTCTTTTCTGTCCGGCTTCTGTAAAATCGTGCAGTGGCACGGCTCTGTTTCACTTTGTCCCGGTTGGGGAGTCGCCTTGCATGCTCTGTGAGGCTGCTTCTGTGGGCAGGAGAGTGACAGGGCCCGGCTGTGAGTGACAGGCCACTTCTGAAGGTCCGGGGCTGCACTGCTCTCCCTCTCAGCCCAGAAAGATGCCCATCCACCAGATTAATTCTTGGTCAGGATGTTTGGACTCTCTCATTTCATGACCCTTCAGGCTCCATACAGCCCCCAAAACGACTGACTCGGGCAGCAGTGGCCACCGAAGAACATGCGACGGCTGTGGACAAGTGCCCCGTGGGCCTTGAGACGCGGACCCGGAGGCGGCCAGTGGGCCCGCGCGCAGTCTGAGTCAGGGCTTCGGGAGGCACCTGGGGACCGCTGCCAGTCCGCTCCCTCAGCTCACGGGACACACATTCGGAGGTTAATGAGAATGACCAGGGGGTTACAACTTACCTGTTCTTTGCAACAGACGCAAATGAATGTTCCCACGAGGAACTCAACGCCTGCTCTGAGAGGGAACTGTGCCGAAACGTGGAGGGCTCCTACCAGTGTGTCCGTCACCCGGAGTCGCCGGCCTCGTCTCCCCAGACGCTGAACTGCACGTGTGAAGGTAAGGTGGCCTAAGGGACCTTTTCAGGCTGGACAGCCCGTAGCCCGCAGAGACCCTCTCTTCTTGCAAAGAGGAAAGGGCTGGCTCGCGGGCAGAGAATAGTCACCTAGTTCTGTAGATGGTTCTCGATCTCATGCCGGACTCCTTTCGCCATCGTTCTTTGATTGAACCGATGTTGATTTACGTGCCGCCCACTGTGCAAGACGCTGGCGATAGCACGCATGGAAAGATCACCATCGCTGCTCTTGGAGAGCTCAGAAAACAGACTGATGGATGCTTATTAGGCTGATGTGTATATAAGTAAGGGGCCAGTGTAATCCATTACTTAAATCGGGAGACCTTTGAGAGTGAAAGGGGCCCGATGAACACTTACCTTGGGACCAGGACTAACCTGAACCGTCCCCAGGATGATTGGTTAATCAGACGCAAAAGAGAAAGAGGGAACTGAGGCAGCGTGCAGAGGTCATGGCCGAACAGTGGAATAGATGGTGATTCCTGAATGAGTGGGGGAGGACTAGGGTTGTTACGCTTTTTGAGAATAATAGTTTAAGTTGGAAAAGGGGTTGAAATGGCGCGGAGAGGCCAGGATGCTGACTGAGCTGGATATTGGGTGCTGGAGCAGATACCACTTATTCAATTTGGCCACTAAAAGTTTCTCCTGTCATTGCAGAATCTGCTTCATTACTTTAGCAGCGTTCTAACAACAGTGAAAAGATAAGTCACCCCGTTCTCAATGCACTGGCAACCTGCTTTCTGTTCCCCGTTCCCTTCCAGGTTTTCTACCCTGTTTTTAAAATCCCACCGTGCATGCAATTGTGTAGGCTGCTTTCTTTGCTCACCATTATGTCACCTAAAGGGTTCCAAGAAACAACCTGGTCTTCATAATTCCAGTTTTCGATGGTTGAGTAATAATGTTGTAGAGCAGTGATGTAATGTCTTAGCTATTTGCCTCATGGGGGGCATCGAGGGGGCTTGCAACAGTTTGCTACAAAAACTAGAACTTGTGTTAACATGGTGAGGTGCTTTCGGAGAGTTTTGTTAGAATCATATTTGATCAGTTATTTTAATTCACATGCCCTAGCTCCACTTTAAAGGAACTTCATAGTGAGGGCCCTCCCTTTGTTCCTAATAATACGGCCAAGAGCTGCTTAGCACTGAAGTCATCAGGCTGAGCAATAAGCACTTCTACAGTATCATCTATTTAATCCTGAGAACGACCCCCACACTGCGTCCCCCGGGGGCTGCCCCTTGTCACAGCGGGGTGCCCTTTCCTCCCCCACCCGTGAGAAGGATCAGGAGCTGGCCAGAGGTCTAGAGCCAAGGACTGTTTGCCTTGGTGATCCAGAGCTCAGCGGGATACTGAGTACAAGGTCCTTACCGATTCTTCTTGCTCTGCTGTGGGGGGCGAGGGTGGAGGCTGTGGGACGACCCTGGGGAGGAGCTGGGTCCCAGCACCACTTGAGGACTCGGAGGGGTCCGCGGTCAGCCTTCATCCACTGGAATGTTCTGCCTCCCTCAGCATGAAGCTCCACGGGGCAGGTCCCCCGGTCACTGCCGATGAGTCCCTGTACTTGGCAAATAAACACTCAACACGTACTTGATATCAGTGAATCAAAAGGGAGATTTGAGTGCGGCACCTACCAGCCCACCTCTACAACAAGACATTCTGCTAGGCAGCTCGTGGCTTTGAGGGTCTGTTTAGGACTGTGGCCACAAAGCTTTGCACAGACCCCCTTCCAGACCCCCCTTAGATCTCCTGTATTGTCGGCTCCTGGGGGAGAATCCTGTTCGCTACCAAGAATAGATTGGAATACAGTTATTGAAAACACTCTGCCCGGATACTACGAGGTTCCCTCCAGATAAAGGGCCATTCCACAGGTGAACATAGGGAAAGCTGCCCCACTGACTTCTCTCCTTCTAGGGCAGAAAAGGCAAATCCAATGTCACCAGCTCAGAAACTTAAGAGCGGGTCCCAGTCGTATATTGCTAAGGGGAGCAGCACATGTTTTGAATTTGGAAGCTAATATAAATGAGCAATCTGCTGGAATGGTTTAGAGGTACAAACCCGTGGAAAATACAGCACAAATTTCACATGCTTTTCTTGTGAAATTAGTCATTCAATTAATGACACACGGGGCAGCTCGATTCTTGCACAAAACAGAAACCATAAGAAATATTGCCCAGTTGGCATGTAGTGTTCCAGGAACATATTCTGCTTTTAGGACTGAGTGGCACTGCATTTAAGGGTCATCCTAACTCCTTCTGACATCGACCCCTTCCTTAGCTGGAACCAAATAGCTGTATAAAGAAACATCTCCTGAACTTGGGCTTGGCCAGGGCAGGGCTGCCCACTCGAGAGGCGGCCAGGCTGGCAGGAAGTGGCCTCTCAAGTTCCCCCGAGCCAAGACGCCTCATCCCTAACTGGATGCTCAGACTCTGGGCTCAAATCCTCGGCATTGCTACCTTTACAAGGGTCAGGTGTCAGGGTGACAGGCCCAAGGGAAAAGAAGAACAGCCTGACACAGGATATCCTGGGAAAGGCAGCTTCCCCAGCAGGTCCCTTCCTTCTTCACCAGAGACGGGACAGGGCCACCCAGAAGAAACAAAGCCCAGACCCACGGACACAGGGAACCCACTGTGCTGCACCGAGATAAAGGTCAAGTTCCTAAGCGAAGGATGGGGAGGGCCACATGACAGTGGTGTCCTCGGACCACAGAGCCAAGAATTGGGTGTTATTTCCTAGGAGGAAATTTTAAGAGGGCCATAAAAAAGCAAAAAGAGCCATGAGAGCAGGGTTTCCTGGCTAATACAGGAAGACTAAAATCCAAGTTCAGGTGTGAGGGGCAGAAGGACTGTTTCCAGTTGAAGATGTCTCAAGCTCTGCCCTCCAAAAGAGGGACTAGGCTTAGGGTGTCAGAAGCTGGCTGGTTTTGTGCCAATACGAAGAACTTCCCAAGTTGCTGTCTGGCCCACAGCTGCCTTGAAAACTACTTAAAGGACGCAGGGTGGTGGATTCATTTCCTATGGCTGCCCTGCACCTGGTGTAAAACAACAGGGGAAAAAAAAGTAAAAAGGTAAAAGAAAAAGATGATCAACTTAATTTTTTTAAAGAGAAGGGAAGGAGTCTGAAAAGGACAGATGTGTCTTTTTCAAATACGCTCTATGTCCCCATCCTGGGAGAGTTATCAGGAGCAGTGAGAATTTAGATGGCAGGGGTGGGAGGGCTGGGCTTCCTGTTCTCAGGAGCCTCCAGTCATTTACCTCCACCTGCTTGGAGGGGGTCCCACCAGGATTCACAGTAGGGAAGCATGCATACACAGGGCACCCCCATTTATAAAAGGCAGCTCAGGGCTCAGTGGGAGGAGGACACGGAAGGGCTGAGTAGCAGGACCAGGGGGAGGCACGGAACTTATTCTGAGCCTCTTGACAACCAAGGCAAAAAAGGAAATGGGTTGGGTCAGACAGGTTTTTATTTTGTTACTGAAAGGAAACATACACATTTGTCTGGAAGGATAGAATTTTTTCATGCTACTAGAAAACCTGTTTTATGAATTATTACATGAAGAGTTTTGGGAAACTTCAGACAGTTTTTAACTGCTTTTTGCTGTGGGTTTTGCAAAAAGATTTTTAAAAAATATCCTCATGGCTAGCCTTTTTATAGAACTCAAATTCTGATGTAAAAATTAGTATACCTGGAATGAGGGCCAACCTACTTTTTACATAATTCATATTACCCGGGTGCCTGTTGTATGCCAGAATTTTCTTTCCAAAAAGAGAGATTTAATTATACTTGAGTATTAAAATATAGATTAATTGTTGTATTAGAATATTATATACTAGAGTGGTCTATTGGAGTATTGCTCCCCAAGACATGGGTTTCAGTATGAAAACATAAGAAGCCGCCACCTATTACCTAACTTTAGCTTAGCTGTTCCCAATACTGTTTCCCAATACTGTCACACTCGGATGTACTGGGAGTGAAGACTTCCACCCATGAATATTGGGAGACAGAGGTTAGCCCCCGGCACCCCATGGCAGCCACAGCTGCAGAAATGACTTAGGTTGTTCCCACGTGTCTTGGCTGCTGTGAATAATGCAGCAGTGAACATGGAAGTGCAGAAATCACTTGGAGGCAGTGATTCCATTTCCTGCAGATGAATGCCCAGAAGTGGAATCGCTGGATCCTCTGGCAGCTCTAGTTTTCATTTTCTGGGGGACGTCCTTGCTGTTTTCCACAGTGACTGTGCTGACAGTGCCCAGGGCTTCCTCTTTCCCACGCCCTCACCGGTACTTGTCCCGTCTTATTGACAGCAGCCACTCTGACAGGTGTGAGGTGACACCTCGTTGTGGTTTGGTGATTAGTGATGTTGAGCATCTTTTCATGTGCTTGTTGGCCATCGGTACATCTTAGGCAAAACGTCAGTTGAATTATTTGGGGTTTTTTTTGCTATTGAGTTGTATGAGTCCCATACGTATTTTGGATACTAACCTCTTAGCAGGTATATGACCTGCAAATACCTTCTCCCACTCTGTAGGTTGCCTTTTCGCCTCGCTGGTGGTTCCCTTCGTCGCGCAGACGCTTTTTGATTTGTGGAGTGCCATTGTTGAGGCTTGCTTATGTTGCCTGTCTCCAATGCCCGCTGAACTGTCTCTTTCTGTGCATCCGCAGGCAGCCCTCCCATCAGAGACTACATGATCCTCAACGTCACCAGCAGCAGCTTCCAAGTGTCCTGGAGTTCAAATGCCACCCAGAACCGCACCTTCCACGTGCAGGTTTACAGAGGTGAGGAGCTGCTCAGGAGTGCCAGGACCCAGGGGATGACCCTGGAGGTGACTGGGCTGGAGGCTGGAGTGCTGTATGGAGTGAAGACCAGCTACCAGGCATGTGGGACCAACGTCACCGCCACACTGACCGTCAGAACCGGTAAGACACTCGTCTGAACGCTGCATGTTAGCTGTGAGCTGGTCTTTTTATTCTGGTTCTGCTGGCCCCAGATCCAAATTGTTGCTCTTATAACTGGGCAGGGGCAGCCGTGAACCTGCCTCCTCCCCGACCCCCCACACCCTAATGAGGTCGTGGGCTCTGTGTGTCCTCTGAGCAGTGTCATGGCCATCAGAGGCTCCCACGATCCTCTCCACTGCGTCCTGCTGGGGCCGAGTCAGACACCTGAGGGGCTGAGGGCTCCATGGGGACCCCACCCTTCTGCAGTTTGAAGGACTTGCAAAGCGGTCAGAGAGTGGGCAGCAAGGGTAATGAAGTAGAGGCTGGTGGCGATTTGCACACATTGGAAGACCTCTGTCACACTCAAGTCCGCAGGGCTGGGTGTGGTATAACCCCCAAACCAAGGCCTGAGCACCATGCCACATCTCAACGAAGCACGCTTCATTTCTCACACGTGTGCCGGACATGCTAAGGCCATGCCCACGTGTCAGTGCCATGAGGGAACTTTTCCCTGAGCAGACACCACATCGGAAGGAGCCGGGAGTCCTGGTGTCCAGAAGGCAGCTGGCGTGGCCCGCGTGACTGCGCCAGGCGGCCCGCTTTTGCCCTGCCCCATGGCTCCCGCTCCCCTTTGCCAGCTCACGGTGGCACCTGGGTTGTGCAGGCCTCCAGCTATTTCTTTAAACTTTCCCCTCAAAGAGTGGGCTTGAGGAAAAGCATTAACAGTAAATCGTGTGACGTGGGATCCCTGGATTTCAGCTAATCTGCGTGATTGTCTGTCTCAGATGCCCGCGTGTTTGAAGTCACGGTGAGGATCCTGAACCGCACTGTGAGTGGGTCACTGCTGGACCGCGGCAGCCCCGAGTACCGGGACTTTTCCCAGCAGCTGCTGCACGAGGTACAGCCGAGGGCGGGCGCAGTGCTTCCCCACCTCTGACTACGGGGAAATTAACCCAGATTTAAGGCCAAACCGTCTTGAAATATGTGTCTTTGATTCAAACGGCCTACGCCATTTGATCCTGTAGCCTGCTTTTCTGTTAAACTTCCATCCGGGGGGCTAGAGGGACCTAGAGGACTGGTCCTCCCACTTTGGAGCAGCTTTATTGAGGTAGTGCTTACCAGTGGGCGGGCGTCCATGCCTCCCTGTGGGTAAAGGGGGCCATCAGCATGCAACCTGGGAGAGCCAGGCTGGTGGCAAATATTACTATCCTCAGATGATAACTTGGAGAAAAAAGCGACTTGATAAACTGTCAAGCACCCTGAAAGGTCTAAGATTTTACCCTTCTTGCGAACTAATAAGTTAGCCTATTCCTGTTGCCTGGCTGCTGGTAGAAGACACGAAATGTCTGGATCAGAGACAAAGGACTTTATTCCAGCAGAGCAGGCAGCATGACCATCAGCGCCAGTCCCCCTTCTGGCCCCCAAGTCCCTCAGGGGTGGCTCAGAGGGGCCCAGGGGGGGCACTGCACACACAGTGGGTCTGCATCACAGCAGAGAATCCCCGGTCTTAGGGAACCCGAACCTTCGTAACGGGCTGTGAGCAAACCTGCCTAAACCTTCCTCATAAAGAGACATTATCTTTATTATGTCAGACAGTGAACATATCTGCCCTGTGCTCGGGAGGGGGCCGCAATCTCTCCCCCCCAAGGCTGTTCATCATACAGATGTCTTGGAAAGCTATTCTGGAACAAAAGAGTTGTTAGTCCTTCTACTTGCAAAATGTGTAGAAACGTGAGAGACAAAAAGAAGGTCATCTCTCTGCCTTCACTTACAGGGAAAACTGGTTTTTAAACTTTCGTAGAGACTCTCCTCTTCTTTTCCATGGTATTCATGAGTGTGCAGGAATGGCATGACAGGAATGTAGGGCAAGGTGGGTGTCTCCCTTGCTCCAGTAGAGCCAACCCTGAGCCTCTGGCTCTGCCCATGTGTTTCCTGGAGGGCACAGATCTGTAAGTGGGGGACCGCACCAAATAGCCACGAGATTGTTCCTCAGTGGCTCCTCTTGGACAATCCATCCATCTATCAGTCAATCCACCCGTCCCTTTGTCTCTCTCTCACACCAATGACCTTCACACCGATTTTCAAGGTACCCAAAGTGCATTGCAAATCTATCTCAGGCTGCGTGACAGGGCAGCTAACAGTGGTGGTCACTGTGCGTTCTCACAAACACCCAGTCTACTGTCCCGGGGAAGCCTGGCTGGGGAACAGTGAGCCGGGGGCATCTCTGCTTGCCCTAAGAGGCTAGTTGCTAGGTGCCTGTTCTTGGTCATGAAGGGGACATGTGGATTCTGTGCACCATCTGTCAGACACGTGTGGGGCCCTGTTTAATGGTTTTAAAGATGTTGATGGAAAATTGCCTCTAACGGGTGGCTGTTGCCTCTCCTTGGCCAGGTCGAAAGCGCCTTCCCGCCGGCTGTGTCTGACTTGTACAGAAGGGGAAAGCTGAGGCTGCAGATAGTGTCTCTCCAGGCAGGAAGCGTGGTCGTGAAGCTCAGAGTGACGGTGCAGGACCCCGAGTTCCCAGTGGGGGTCTCCACGCTGGCCCCCATGCTCCCGCAGCTCTGGGCGAGCAGAGTGTTCCAGATTGACCAGAAGGGGACGCTAGTGCAAGGTAGGTTGCCTCCCCACATCCCAAGTGTGCCGCCAACATGCTTTCTAACATCCCTGCCGCAATATGGGGGGTCAATATTGACTTTATTCAAAAAAAATGGGGCAAATGAAGTTCAAATCCTTATTCTGTATTATTCCACGGAAACTGGGACCTAGGACCGCAGCCCCCAAACCGTGAGCACCTCTGTCTTTCACACCTGCTGCTCCAAAAGGGGGAAGTGACCCAAAGGGTGCAGGGCACTTATCCCCGCAGAAGGTGTCCCTCGGTTGCCCCAGTCCTGGAGCTCGGGGCAGCGGGTGGGAGAGGATGAGAGCTCATTGCGTCTGTGTCGGGGCCCGAGCACCGCCTGGCCGCTGTGTGACCACTGTCACGGGGGTCTGTGTCATTAGGCCAAACCTTATGTAGTTTGCCATGGTGCTGCCTTAAGGCAGGAAGTCACAGGTCAGAGAGGAGGAAAAGAGACTAGCAGACAGAGAGAGAGATACAAAGCCATAGAAAAAGACAGAGAGATGAGGGGGGAGGGGGAGGTGCGAAAGAGAGAGAGGCAGAGTAAGGAAGGATTTGTCTTTCAAACACAGGGATAAAGTTCCCTCGTGCATCGAGGACGCCTGCAGTCTCTACATCAACGAGCATGTTTGGGGCTCAATCTGTGGAGTGGGCGTCCCTCTGACCCCTCAGTGGAGCGGGTCCAAGAATGAGCCCTGTCATCTTTGAGCTCTGTCCTGGGCTGGCTCTCTATCCCATCCTCCCCTCACCCAGGAATGCAGGGATGGCCACCTGTGTGCTACACCTGAGGTCAGACCTGCTGCTTAGCCTGGGGGTGGCCCTTGTCACTCAGCCCCCCAGGGATGGAGATCACAGTGGCTCTTTGCACCTGGCAGGCACTGGGTGTGCTGTGGGTGAGTCCTAGGCCTGTGACCCCGGGGCCCACCTGAGACCAAATAGGAGACCCCTGTAGGTGATCCAGCAGGGCTTCTGCCACCACTGCCCAGAGGTGGCCTCATTCCCCTGGGCTTGGGTTATTTCACATCTTTACCCAATGATGCAGCATGTTGAATGGTGGCCCCCCAAAGTTATGCCCCCACACAACTTCAGAATGGGCCCTTATTTGGAAGAAAGGTATTTGGATCAGGATGGGCCCTAAATCCAGTGACAAGTGTCCTTAGAAGAGACAGAAAAGGAGACACAGGGGTACAGGGAGGAGGCCACATGAAGATGGAGCGGTGTGCTCACAAACCGAGGAACCCGTGAACTCCCAGAGGAGGAGGAAAGACCCTCTCTGGAAGCCTTCCGGGGGCTTTCTGCCAGCACCTGGGATTTGGGCTGTGGCCTCCAGAGCTGTGAGCCATGATGTCATCATTGTCATTGTTGTTTAGAGAGAGGGGAAGGGAAGGAGAAACAGAGAGAGACATTGATGTGAGAGAGAAACATCGATCAGTTGCCTCTTGTACGCACCCTGACCAGGGACCAAACCTGCAACCCAGGCATGTGCCGTGACTGGGAATTAAACCGGTGGCCTTTAGTGCCCAACCCACTGAGCCACACCGGTCAGGGCTGAATTGTGTTGTTCCAAGCCAGCATAAAGCCTCAGAAAACTCCTACAGAGGAAGAAGAGGCACCTTGCTTTGCTGACATTCCAGGGGTCCCAGCAAATTGTTTAGAAGCCTCCTCATGGAATCGCAGAGGCTCCGCAGAAGCAAAGAGCCCAGAGAAGACTCGCCCTGCAGCATTCCTGACAAACAGTGGGCGCCTTGTGGAACGTTTTAGAGCTGACGGGAGGCTGGGGGAAGGCCCACCCCACGCCTGTGCAGGCAGCTGCCCTTGGCCCCGGACCAAGACGCCTTGGGCTGATGGGGGACTCATGTCCCAGAGCCCATCTTTCCCTCTCAGTGCAGGCAGAGGTTTTTTCTTACGAGGAGGAAGAGGGAAAGCAGAACAAAGAGATCAAGGGAGGGGGTTAAAAAGTCCTCTACATGCCGCTGAGCACAGTCCGTTCCGATAAGGACCTTGAAACTGGTTAAGCAGTTGCCTGGTGTGCATCATTCTGGTTTTACATCACCCTGGTTTTACAGTTGAAGGTCAGCAAATCCGCTGGAGCTGGGATGCCTGAAGGTCAGAGTCTGTGCTTTTGGGAGTTAGTTCCTAGGGTTTTTATACAAAAGTGCTATTGGTCCATCCATAAGCTCCACGTCAGAGTCAGCCCTTAACAGAAACAATGGCAAAAGAATGGTGGGCTGGGCTGCAATTTCTCACCATTACCCCCCCCCCCCCCATTACACAGACAGTTGGGGAGGCACAGGAGCAGGGGGAGCCTGGCCCTGAGACTGTCACTGTCTGCCTGGTCTGCTGGGTGGGCTTTCTGCCCTTACGTTCAATGGTGCTGCCTTTTGTCCAGGTCTGGGTGTGGTACCGTTAGAACCAGGTTTCTTTGTGCCCACATTTCCCCTCAAGTGTGCATCTGATGCTGGTCCCCAGGGGACACGAGGGTCTGGCCCACACTTCCCCTCCAGAGGGTACCTGGGCCCCGGTGTGAACCCTTGTGAGGAGCCTGCCCCCTCCAGGCCCCAGGGGCCTGGTTTTAGGCTCCCTGACTCATTCCTGGGTCAGAGGGCACCTGTATCAGGAGTTAAAGCTTTGAGGTGGCTGTCCCCCTCTTGTGGGAGGTGGGCCACACCCTTGTCCCAGCTTCAGGGCCCGCAGGAGCAGAGCACAGCTTCCTCCATGAGACTCCTGCCTGTGTCCTCATCTGCCCAGTCCAGGAGGGGCAGAGGCCACCTGGCAGCTCTGACTGCTCACAGACCCGCCGCCCCCCTCTCAAGCAGAGAACCGCCTGGCCTTGGGCTTTAATACAAGGCCAAATAAAGCTGCAGCTGCCTCGCTCAGGCTTGCTGGTGAGCTGTGTGCTGGGGGAGCCACCAGCACTAAAAATAGCCACGAGGTGCTCCAGCCAGTTTGAGCCCAGTGTGTGTGTGTGTGTGTGTGTGTGTGTGTGTGTGTGTGTATAAGTGTTGCATCAGCTGATGAGCGCTTGCCAGTCTCCGGGGAACTGCTTTCAATGATGAACGCATGAAGCAAGACTGAAAACTCTGCACTCAGCTGCAGAGTTTGCTCTGCATGGAACTGCACGTGTCCCTCATCTTGACTTGAATCCCAGCCAACCCTGGCTCCTCTGGCTCAGTGGGCATGGATCGGGCACGCTGCCCCAGGCTCCAGCGAGGCATGTGGAGTAAGACCTCCCAGCCCACCCCCACGCAGGGAATCCAGTCCCTTCCTGGGGCCCCAGTTTGATTCTGTTCAGAGTCACCTATTCCCCTGGGGTGTAGGGGAGGTGGGCCAGGTAGTGACCCAAAGAGCTGGGTCTGAGCTGAAGGATGAAATTCTAAGGGTTGGGAAAATTGGCCCCCATCCCAGCTCCTCCCAGCCTGACAGAGTTTGAGATGTTCCTTTAGGGTTATCATACTTATTTCATGTAGCACTTTATTCATTAGTCATAGGTCAAAATGCACAAGACCATCTGATTCTTTCTTAAAGCAGGTACAGAAGTAGGGGTGACTGTCCCAGGGGCCCAAAAGAGGGGAGAGGAGAGGGTGAGAGAAAGAGAAGGGAGTGGTGCCCGTGATGAATTTTGTTTCCCAGTTTGGTCTAATGCAAGACCTAGCTGCCTGCTGATTAAAATAGGCAGGGCTGGACTGGGTGCAGGTGGATGAGCCAAGGCTGGGGGGGTCCCTGGGGCATTTTACAGGGATGGGGGCTTATCTAACATTCTTCTTTGCCCACATCAGAAGGGTCAGGGCTTCCTGGTGACATGGAGTCTGTGGGACTTCACAGTCATTTCCCAGAGGAGGGGCTCAAGGACCACTCCTATCCATGTCACAGAAAGCTCATGTAGGGGACCACTCCTTGTGGTTTTGGGAATTGTAGCCCAAGCCATGAGCCAGGCCTCCTCGGGAGGCCTTTAAGTCTCAACAAAAAACCAGAAAGGCTAAGAGGCAGACAGGATCGAAGGCCACTCAGAGGGTTCCCATGGGAATTGGGTTTAAAGAATGCATATTATGCTTTGAAGCTTGCTCTGCTTTTCTTATCTCTCAGTTAACTATAAACAATCTGTAGCTAAAAATGTACGAAGCCTTGCACCTAATGCCAGTGTGGCGTCAAGATGTTTAATAGACCCTGACACAGACTGGTCACTGTATTTTCTATATTGATATCTGTAATCAGTAACTGTCAACTGTAACCCAAGTGCCTGAAAGCTTATTGAAGATTCATAAGTCTTGACCTTGTATCTCCCCAATCCCCTCCTCAATAAAAGGCATGGGAGATGGAAGTTCTGTGCTCTTCTCCCCTAGAGAGGTTAGTCACCTCCCATCCCTCCAGACAAAATAGTGTCCTGGATAAACCTGTTTCTCCATCGTGGTCCTGAAACCTCTGCGGGACAGGGAGTTTCCAACCGAGCCGGGGCGTTGGAGGCAGGGCAGCCTTAGCTCATGCTATACTTAACTGGACCCCTGGCTCAGTCATTTTCCTATTTTCTTTCTTGAAACACTCTATATTGGGGGCGTTGACACATCAGAAAGATGTGTGTCTTGGAACAAAGAATAAACTAGAGAGAAACATATTCACCTGTGGTGCTAATACCTCCAGAAGTAACCAACGTTCCCTAATCCTTACTCTCAAGTCAGCCAGCCGACGGTGAGGGCCAGCGCAGGCAGGTGCTTAGCTCATGGCCTTGGTTCTAGTTCACGCTTTTGCAGAAGGGTCTGACCATGGGCACTTCTCTCAGTCCTGGCCTCGTCCTCTGGGCCATTCGCTGCAAGGACAGGAAGAACTCTGCTCCATTCCCATGCATTTTCTGAGCAGCCTCTGGCCCTTGTCACTGGTTCCTGTCCCGTCTCTCTCCCCGCTGGCAGACTGGGACGAGTGTGAGGACAGCCGGGAGCATGACTGCTCTCCTGCTGCCCAGTGCCTGAACCTCGAGGGCTCCTACACTTGCCGGTGCCTGACGGCCAGGGACGCCAACCCCTCCCGCGCTGGCCGGGCCTGTGCAGGTGCGTCCTCCACCCCATCCCTGCCCCCAGCACTGGGCCGGGCCCTCACCCAGAGGACCTGCATGTCGGGTAGGGCCCACTTCTTCATCCGACACAAGAGGCACGGTGCCCGGGGCCCACCATACTGTTAGGAATCCGTGGAAATGTGTTTAATTTCTTTTAAAATCAAAGGAAAGAAATTAATAGAATAGTACTATCAATAACAAATCCAATCTTTACACCAATGCAGTTTTAAAAGATAATTTTTAATTTTATTTTTATGGATGAAAGGGATCACAAAAAGTCATCATGCAGCCCCCGGGAGGGGGTCCTCCCCAGGTGGCCTGGGGCCCGAGAGGCTGCAGAAGCCCAGGCAGGAGTGGAGAAGGCCCTGATGTGGGCCCCAAAAGCTCTGCCCTGAGTTTTTTGGGGGGCCAGTTCTGATCGGTTGGTGGGGCTACCTGGAGGGCTGAGGTGAGAGGCAGGGGGAGACCCATACAGACATGCCATGCTGGGATGGACCAGCCATGTCTGCTCTGGGCGCGGGGCGGGCTGCGGAGGCGCTCAGCTGGAAGCAGTGGCTGAGACTGGTTCCCTGGAAAGGACCCCTGCCGTGTACATGGTCCCGCCTCCTGACACCCGCAAAGCTTCTCTTCTCCCGTCTTCTGCTTAGTCATGTGATGTCCAGCAGGTAGATGACAGTGTCCAGCACCATGCCCCACTCTGAGCACACATTTGGGGACATTGCCCCATTTCCCAAAGGCTGGTTGGATTCACTCAAGGCCTGCAGGAACCAAGGCCTGCATCCCTGTCCTGGTTCTGCAGCCCCCTCAGGGGACCCCCACTCTTGAGGTCTCAGTGTCCTCATTTATTAAGTGGAGAGGCTCCTCCTCGTTCTCCACGAGAGTCACTTGGGTGACAGCCACACTAAACATTGATAGTCACCAACTGAGACAGCCTGTGTTCTCACTTGGGGCCCACCTGGGAGGCTCTTGCTTGTGGGTGGCACCCGGTGGGCTTTGCTCAGCTGTTTTTGGAAAAGACACCCCATCTGAGAGTGGATATGTCCCAGCAGGTGATGTGGTGAGCCCCATGGAGGGCGCACTGTCCCTGGGGACAGTGGCAACAGCCTCAGCTCTCAGCACAGAAACAGCAGCCCTTGGTGTGGAGACCCCTGCCTGGTCATCCAGCCCCGGGCTCCCGTCGGGCACCCCTGCAGCAGGCCAGGCCCAGACCCCAAGGCCTCTGCCCGGGAGATGGGACAGTGACCTGGTTGAGCAGGACAGAAACAACACGGGGCAAGGCATGGAGGAGAGAGTGCCCAGCAAGGCCCCAGGCCTGGGGACAAGCCAGTGGACGGCCAGCAGGTTACCCAGGCCAACCTACAGCTCCCTTCCCGGGGCCACGGATGGCCTATTGGACCCCGCTGGATGGCTGCTGAGAAACTCCACGACAGAGCCACACGCCTGGCCCACCCCTGCGGAGGGCCCCATGTGGGGCACGTCGCCAGCACCTCTAGACCCCACGTGGCCACAGAACGCAGACCCTGGACGCTCCCGCTCCCCAGACCTGGCCTTGGCCTCCACCCCTGTGCTTCTGAAGCCCCCGGCCTGTGGTAAGTGCCCGGGATCCTGGGGGTAAACGGGACTATGTGGTCAGCTTGAGTTCCAGGGGCAAAGACTTTTCAGGAATACTCAGGTGGATTTCTCATTTTAAGGCTCTGCAAACCAGGGTTCAGAGCAGCCCTGGCCCTGGGCGGCTGACTTCCGGTCTAGTTAGGAAGAGAACTCCGTCTGAATTCTTTCTAGCCCTTCTTCCCTGTTCAGAAGCCTCCGGTTTGCCAACCACTGGGGCAGGAATTCAGGCATCTGGAGGAGACTGTGGGGCACATGTGTCACCCTAAGCACTAGGACACATCCCGCAGCAGTGTTGGACCCCCCAACATTTCTGCACCTCTCCAGCCATGCCGCCCCCCATGGTGCTGATCCCAGCTGTGCTGTCCCCACTGGGCTGGCCCCAGTAGCTCCACATTATACATCACACATAGAAGGTTGAGCCATTGCCAAGGCCCCTGGGTGACAGCTCAGGAGACAGGTGACACCTCTCTGCAGGGGATGGCCCGGCCTCATCGGCTCCCACGGGGGAGGCTGCACTGGCATGTCTGTGAGCCCAGCACTGGGTGGCATCCCAGCGGAAGTAGCTGTTAAATGCATTTCCTCTGCTGAGCGGTGCAGGTTCCAAGACTGAATTGTTAAGCCTGCACACACCAGGGCTGTCGGGTGCCCTGGGGTCCCCTTGTAAGACTGGCTCTGTAACCAGCAATGGCTACTCTGCTGACTCCTCGGAGTCTGCCCAGGGGTTGAGGGGAACAACCTCTCTGGAAGAGCCGCCCACAACCTGCTCAAGAGGTCTTCGTTTTGGGAAATCCAGGGACCTCAGAGACAGACACCAAACCGAAAGCTTAGCGGTGCCGTCCAGGGGTTCTGCACTCAGATGCCCTGATTGCAGCAAGGAGACTGCACAGGACTCCTCTGGGCTGGTGTCCCCTGCCTGGTGCATTTGATTTAAGCACTGGGTGCAGCTTCTTCTTCCCTCTCTTCTCCAAATGTGTTTTTAATCTCAGCATTTATATCCACTTCTCAGTTCCTGCCCCCATCGGAAGGGTCACCGTCTCCAACGTGACCAGCACCAGCTTCCACATGGCGTGGGTGGCGGATCTCGCCCTGCGCCCCACTTTCCGGCTCACCCTGATGTCCCCGCGAAGCCCCACTGTGCACCTGGTGACCCAGAACACAAGTCTGCAGCTGCGGGGCCTGCAGCCTGGCGTCTTGCACCTGGTTGAGATAGCGGCCCAAGCATGTGGGAAGGAAAGCGCTGGGGCACACCTGAAAGTGAGGACAGGTAAAGGTTCTGGAAACGCTAATCGCCATTGGTTCTTAAAGGGAGGGAGAGTGCATGACACAGATTTCCGGTGGGTTAAGGTTGGAAAGAGCTGGATTTACTTGCAGGCTGCCAGGTGTCCATTGGCTCCTCTGCATAGACACATCTGGCTCAGGTTGTACTCGGCTGGCACGGGAGGGCCAGACAGAAGGTGGCTCATTTCAGGAAAAAGTGTGGGGTGAGGGTGGGCAAAGAGCTCCAGACTCTGTCCGCGAGGTTGTGTTCTCCATGTGGGAAGATGGGGGCGGTGCAGGTCTATGGAGCGTCACCCATTCCTTCGGGTCACTCACTCTCAGTGGACCCAGAATTGGTTTTCAGAAAGCCTGACAGTAGGCAGTTGGACCCACAGCGGATCTATGAGTGCCCTCCTGCCACCCCCTGAGCCCAGGGCTGCAGAGTAAGGGGCATGGGAATGGAACTGAGCAGATCACATGTGGACTCTGATGAGGAGCAGCTGATGGTTGACCATAGTTATATGTCCAGATAAAATTGCTCTTTTTTCCTCATTAACATTGGTCACCCAGGTATTTTCTTG
Source organism: Furipterus horrens (assembly GCF_987537825.1). Lineage (NCBI taxonomy): Eukaryota > Metazoa > Chordata > Mammalia > Chiroptera > Furipteridae > Furipterus > Furipterus horrens. Next base: position 8,003,868 of record NW_028327171.1, read on the forward strand.
AGTGTCTACCTTACCTGAACAGCCAAAGGGCGGGCCTGATGTTGCCAGTTAGTCCTCAAATCTGGGCAACTGTCTGGGAGTTGATGGCGGTGGTCTCCAAAGTGGGGTGCACACCCCTTGGGAGAGGCCTATGGGGACCTGTAAGGAAGCAGTCAGAAAAGTATAGAGTTCTTGTTTCTTAAAGTTCTGCTTAGCCATGACTGGGGAATAGAGAGAGGTGTTCTACGTGCTGTAGTGCACGTTTGTGGGAGCTGGAGAAGGGGGGGGCTGTGTTTGTGAGTGTCAGGTGCTGCTCCTTCTCAGTAGAGTCCAGGTCAGCCTCGGTTTGATGTCCTTCCTGGCAGCGTAAACCTACTATTATTAAGATAGACGTGATCATCTGTTCCCAATTCATTCCTGTTCCAAACGTGTGTGTTCTTCCTCCTGCAGCCGCCCAGAAGCTCAGCGGGAAAGTCAGGGTAGCCAACGTGAAGTATTCCGAATCCTTCCGCAATGTGAGCAGCAAGGAGTCCCAGGACTTCCTAGCGCTGTTCTTTAGGATGGTAAGTTGGTGAAATCGCCCTTATTTCCTTGCAGGATGTGAAGGAGGGAGGCAGGGGGGGTGGGTCCTGGCTGCAGCCGAGCAGGACTTAGACTGGAAGGTGCGGTGGACGCCTCTTTTCCGAAGGAAGCTGGGGCTTCTGGCTCTGCCGTGGTGCCTGGGTGTCCCTGGGTCTGCCGCTGGTGTCAGTAGATGGGGGACACGCCTTCCCTCTGCTGCATCCTTGCCTCACGTGGTTCCCTGTTCAGTGAAACACTATGGAGGTGGGGCCCCTTGAAGTAGGAAGCCCCGCCCCTGCCTTAAAAGAACACTTAAAAAAAAAATCGAGATTGATTTTACAAACCACAGAACTCAGTTTTGTATTCACAAAATGGTGCAACTGTCACCACCTTCTCATTCCAGAAAATTTCATCACCCCCCCAATATAACCCCTACCCATTGGTAGTTACTCTCCATTGCTGCTTCTCTCTGCCCCTGGCAACCACCAATGTGCTTTCTGTGACTCTGCCTGTTCTGGACATTTCCTAGGAATTAAATCACACAATATGTGATCTTTTGCGTCTGGATTTTTTTTTCACAGAGCATCATGTCCCCAAGGTGTATCCCCACCGTAGCAGTATCAGAACCTCATTCCTTTTAGTGGCTGAATAGTAGTCCATCCTTTCACTCATTGATGGACACTCGGGTTGTCTCCAGTTCGGGGCTGTTGTGAATAGTGCTGCCATAATCCCTTGCCTAAAAAAGCTACTTCTCCTACTCTTCCTTGTGCTGTCCTCTGCCATTCCTTTAGCATTCTTTGGGGTGGTGTCTTGCTACGATTTAGTCAGGATAACAATCTCAATATTCTTTTTGATGGAGGTTAGATTTGGATGAATTGAGAACATACCGGTCATGACCTAGTGATCTTATGTGCACGGGGGAGATCTCACGTGTTTTAGCCTCTCCTTATTCTGGGAGTTCACGCCACAGAGGGGAGAGAGTTTGGCAGCACTGTGTAGTGGTGGAATGCCATGACATGAGACGCCTTAGCAATGCAGGTGGCCCCACTGTTGGCTCTGTTCACCCCTGCCTGCATTCCTGAGTAATGAAACAGTCACACTGCCTCCAGGGACTGTCCCCTTGGGACCTGGGATTCCACATGATTTGTCCTGGCCCAGTGCATGGGTTCCAGAGTTGCAAATGGTTGGATACCCTCACGTATCCATCTTCTTCAGGTTAAATGATGGTGACACATAATATTAAGCAAACACTGAAATCAGTCCTCACCGCTCTAGCAGTCCCATGGCAGAGCTCCGTTTCCACCCTGGGTTTCCTGATTAATCTTTCCTCTTTAAACCATTTCCGCTTTTGCCTATTTTTGGGGACAGTTTTTTTTGGGGGGGGTTGTTTGTCTGTCTAGAATTTCAGGATAGCGAGTAACTAGGCCACTTATATGCAGGATTTGAAGGCAAATTTTGAGAAGTTGGGGCTTAATTCAGCGCCTTGTTCTTTGTAGGTTCCTAGCAAGGAGCCTGGAACTTGGTTTGAGATTGGTTTGGAAAGCTAAAGGTGACATTAATCTAAGACTGTGACAGATTGCTCTTAGGAAGTCCCAGAAGAGCAAAAGAGACACAGAGGGAGGGAGGGAAGGAGAGATCGGTGATAGGTAAGAGCTGACTGTTCAAAATGGTAATAACGTCAGCCACAGGACTGCAGGCAGCTCCTGTGGGCCTCTGCAGCCTTTCATGGGTGACAATAGACTTGCTTGGGCTGACCGTCCCAAGGCTGTGCCTTAAGCACTTCCCACAGTGCAGAGGAGGCTAAGGTTTTCTCTCTGAAGGCAGAACTTGGAGGTGCACTTTCCCATGGGAGGTTTCCATCACACAGGCTCCTGATAGCACATGCCCGTATTGTGTGCCTCTGGGGCACCTCGGCCATGATGGTCTAGACTGGAGTGATATTCGGGGGGTGTCAGGCGCTGCCCAAAGTGACAGAATGTAAAGCAAGCCGTTAGGAGGCAGCAACAGCCTGTCCCAAAAGGGTGCTCATGGGGGAGCAGTTTTTGGAAATACAGAGAGGAAGAATAGAGGGGGAATGTTCTAGACCAGCGGTTCTCAACCTGTGGGTCGTGACCCCTTTGGGGGTTGAATGACCCTTTCACGGGGTCGCCTAAGACCATCGGAAAACACATATGTAATTACATATTATTTTTGTGATTAATCACTGTGCTTTAATTATGTTCAATTTGTAACAATGAAAATACATCCTGCCTATCAGATATTTACATTACGATTCATAACAGTAGCAAAATTACAGTTATGAAGTAGCAACAAAAATAATTTTATGGTAGGGAGTCACCACAACATGAGGAGCTGTATTAAAGGGTCACGGCATGAGGAAGGTTGAGAACCACTGTTCTAGATTGTTCTACAAAAGACAAAGTGAGAGAGGTGGTGTTCCTCCCTCGACTGCTCATTCAGCTCCCTGTCCCCCATGACTCTGAGCTGATGGCAGCAGATCCTAAGTGCCTGTTGGGGACCCCCGACCCGCAGAGATCCCCTGGTGTTGCAGATGAAATGAAGACTTCCCAGGCAGCCTGTGCTAGGGGAGAGAAGGCCTGCAAACGTTGGAGAGACAAATTCCTCCATTGCCTTCCTCCAAGGTCTTTTATGAGTGCAGTCAGCTTAAGGGCATATAGCAGGTATGTAAAGCTCATCAGTCAATGCTAAACAGTGCTGACTACAGAAATACTTTTCAAGGATAACTATTGAAGGAATGTAGAGATCTCCCTCAGGCCAGGGTGTGCGGGACACCAAGACTCCAGATGGCCATAAAATACGGTGGGTGAGTTCTTTTTGAGTTAAAGTTAACATCTCTGCTGCTGGTACAATAAAAGGATTAAGCGAGGTAAAAGAGCAAGGCAAGCTTCAAAGGACATAAAGCATTTTCTCATGGCCCGGTTCCCATGGGGCCCACTGGCCATAGCATCGAGGCACGTATGCACCCAGCTTTCCCGGTTTTCTGGTCAGGTTTTATAGGCTTTGTTTCCTTCACCTGGCCTGCGCGAGGCTCCAAGTCTCAATACTTTCCCAGGGGGACCCCGACAAGTGCCATTGTGAACCCCCCAACTCAGTGACAGACCCCCAGGGTAGGGCTTTTGCACCCAGCCCCATAGCAACTGGCTGGTTACGGGCCAATAGGTTCTTCTCAGTATATCAGACCCTGCAGGCACTGGGAACTGGGCCCAGAACCGACCCGTGGCTTTGACCTTTTTGCCAAGGCCAGCCCTGCTGCTGGCTGAAATCCCAGGAAGAGCCACCTTAGGACAAGTGCCCTGCTTCCTCTCAGGCAGCCCTTCGCATTGGCTCTGTTTCTCCAAAGGTGCGGGATTCCCTGTCGCCCACCATGCGTCAGCACCTGGACACCGGCGGGCTGCAGGTGGAAGTGATCCGCATCTCCAATGGCAGTGTCGTGGTGGAGTTTAACCTGCTGATCATCGCAGACTTGGATGTCCAGGAAGCATCTGCTGCGTTCCTTGCCGCCTTTCATAACGCCTCTCTGCTGGAGGTGGTCAGGGGGGACAGCTTCCTATGGGGTACGTGGAGGTCCAGCCTGGTGGCAGCTCACTGGGTCTGGAATGAGAGGCAGCAAAAACCCAGCCTTTGTTTCTGGAAGGTTTCCTTCCATGTGCCTCCTCTTAAGGGCTTCCCTGCCTTAGATGAACTTGGGAAACAGAGAAGACCCTGGTCTCAGTTATTGCTACTATAGTTTTTTTTAAATGTTTTAAAAATTTAAGGGTTGAGAACACCTTCTGGCGACCCAGCAAAGATTCCCAGGGTGCTGCTCCCTGGTCGCAGGCTGTGTCCTGCCCCCATCCCTCCTCCGCTGCCCATTTCCATGGGCCAAGGGCAGATGCGTCCTTTTCTGCAGCCAGACTCCCTCCCAAGCACAGTTGCCAAGGAGATCCTAGTGAAAATCATTGAAAGGAAAAGCAGGAAGAAATGGCAGTGGAGGATCTTTTTTAACCAGTCTGAGTCAACTCAGGCTGTCATAACAAAATAACACAGCCTGGTGGCTTAAACCACAGAGGTTTATCTCATTGATCCTTAGGCTGGAAGTCCAAGATCAAGGTGTCAGCTGATCTGGTTTCTGATGAGGGTCCTCTTTCTGACATAGGTCCGCAGAAGGAGAGCGCCTTGGTGTCTCTTTTTATAAGGACATCGATCCCATCAGATCAGGGCCCCCACCATCATGGCCTCATTAAACCGTAACTGCCTCCTCAAGGCCCGCTGTCTCCAAACACTGCCACACTGTGGGTTAGGTCTTCCACACACAAACTTGGAGGGGCAAAATTCACTCCACAGCATCCATCCTACTTGAAAATAAGTGATTAGCCCTGGCTGGTGTGGCTCAGAGGATTGAGCACTGGCCTGCCAGCTAGGAGGTCACCACTTTGATTCCCAGTCAAGGCACATGCTGGGTCCCCTGTTTGGGGATGTGTGTGAGTCACCCACACATGGATGTTTCTCTCCCTCTCTTTCTCCCTCACTTTCCCTCTCTCTAAAAATAAATAAATAAAATCTTAAATAGAAAGAAAGAAAAGAAGTGATAAAAGGCTTCTAGTTACATGCATAAAAAAATCAAAGACAAGATGCATGAATATTTTCCTAATTTTTTGAAATGAGGAGGGTTTTCCAAGTTTCAAAGCACAAGGAAAACAAGCCCATGGAAGAAAAAATGGAATATTTGACTCCATACAAGTGTATATTTTTTTATGTCAAAATGAAGGCACTATTATAAAGGAAGTAATGAACCAAAATATAATTTCAATAATTTGATGAAGAATTATACCTTAAGTACATGGAGAGATCACATGCATGGATAATAAAATATTAAGAACCTGATAGATAAATGCAGAAAAGTCTCAACTGGACAATAGATGAAAGAAGAAACACAAATTAAAACACAAATGAGTAACAAAGATGTAATAACCAAAGGCATCCCGCTAAAAGGAGTGGCTTTCTTTCCTGTCTAAGAGCCATTTTTTCTAATGATAATGCTGATGAACGTGTCGTGAAGGTGGGACTAGAACAAGCTCGTGCTCCCTGGAAATCAATTTGACAATATTCGAGAGCTTTAAGAATGTCCCTCCACTTTGACTTTGGGATGTCATTTCTAGGACCCCATCCTAAGGAAATAGGTCACAGGCGAGACCAAAGATATTCACCTTCAGTGTTTCTTCCAAAGGCAGGAAATCACCCATCGTCCCCCCGTAGGGAAAAGGTAAAGTAAACCTTGGCAGGTCTGCACCACGGGCTGGAATACAGTGATTACACATGAGGTTTGCTGAGGCAGAAAGTGTTCCTGATGAAGGGATTCAGGACGAGAGCCAGATTCACGTTTGCGGACAGGGCACGGTCTCAGCCGTGCCGTGGTCTGTCCTCTATTAAGGGACCTGGACGAAACACGCAGCCGTGCGAACACCATTACGTTTGGGAGGGGATCCCAGGGGTGGGTTTGGTGCTCTTTGCTGAGCTGTTCAGGCTCATTACCATTTTCTTCAGCAAACCTGCATGACTGTTAGCCGTGAAGTGTCTGAGCCTGGGGAGCAATGGCAGGTGGGCGGAGAGCTTTCCATCCGGACTGTCTGGCTGTCAGGGTCCCTCTGCCCGAGACCGGGAGGTGGGTGGGGACCTGCTCACCTCCTGGCTGCTGCTCTGAGGTGGCACGACTCCGCCCAGCGTCCCCTCCCAGCCCCAGGACCAGGAATCCTCCTTCCAGAATAGCCTTCCTAACACCTGCCGCTCCCCCACCCCCCCACCTGTCTCCAGAACTCTCCAGAACTGGCTATCTTTGTTGTCATTTGATACTTTTAAACTTTCTCCGAGACGCACTTTCCAGAAGGCTGTCTGTAAACAGCTGGCCGATACCCTTCTCCCACGGTGACCTCCAGCCCCCTGAGAAGTTCCCCTGCTTTGTTCTCTCAATGTCGCACAGATTACGATGAGTGTGAGAGGAAGGAGGACGACTGTGAACCGGGCACATCTTGCCGCAACACCCTTGGGTCTTTCACTTGCAGCTGTGTGGGCGGGGCCTCCGACTTCCCTGTAGAATATTCTGGAAGACCCTGTGAAGGTAATATCCTTATAGCGCCTTCTACTGTTGGATAATCTGTTCTTTTAAAAGAAGCGAAGTGCTTCTTTTTCAAGTGAGATCAGTCTATTTTTCTATCCTTGACAAGTTTCCTTATGTGTGTGTGTGTGCGTACATATGCATGTACCCATGTGAGTGGATATGCATACATGCATGTGTGCATGCATGGAGTGTGCATGCATGCATGTATTACACATGTGGGTGGATGTGCTGTCCCTTCACATTCTCCCATATAGCTCCAGCCTTCTGGGTGGTGCCTCATATTTTCATATGCTTCTTCTGATGACCAGGATGAGAAGACACACACATGACCTGAGGTGTGTTCTCTCAAATGCTAGAAGATGATCCTGCAAAATGTACAGCTCAGTGAGAAAAGCAACATGTGGAAAACGTTTCTACTCAGCCCCTCTTCCCACCCAGCACTTTCTCCATTCCATGGGGCCTTAGTGAATTCAGCATTGACTCAGAGATGATGCCTGCCACCCAGGGATCTGTGGTCAACTAGAGGGAGACAGATGTTTATACAAGTAAACAGTGTCACAGGGAATATGGAATGCGCACCACTTGAAGTAGAAGCAGGAGGCCCAGAGGAGACTAAGTTGTTTCAGCTCCATGTATGTGGTCAGGGAGGGCTTCCTGGAAGAGGTGTCTTAGAGCTGGTCTTAAAGGATGGCTAAGACAGCACTAGGCAGAGGGGGCTGCGGTGGGGCAGGCCATGGTGGGTAGGGGCAATGGTGAGAACAGAGCTGTTGAAGGTGAGCATGGCCCAGGCACACAGCTGGGCTGGCTGCAGAGCAGGTGCCCACAGAAGACGTTTGGGAGAGAGTGGGAGGCAGGCTGCCAAGAGCGGTGGGTGAGGTGCAGCGATTTGGACTGCATCCTGGAGGCAGGGGGAGCTAGGTGAGGCAGCAGAGTGATGGAGTGATGGGTGAGTTCTCTATCTTGAGACAAGAGAAAGCAGGTGCCAGGGTGGCAGACAATGGAGCCAGGCTATGGAGGAGGGCCCAAGGGCCAGGCCAAGACACTTCCTGCGTCTGCTTCATGCAGACGAGGGAGGGAGCCCAGGGAGAATGGTGGGCGCCCTTCGGGAGCCTCTTCATCCTCCTAGGGGTGAAACCAAGTGTGCTTTGGGGGAAGCAGAAAGCTGGAGCAGGGGTGAGGGATTCGAGGATCCTGGGAGTAAACTTCATTAACTCACCTTAGAGACAGGACTCGGGGTCTCCTGAGGGTAGATGGCTTGTCCCAAGTCCACAGGCTTGGCACATGCCCAGTGTCAGCCTGGGAGAGGCTGGGAAGGCAGAGGGTCTCCGTTTCCGGGGCAACAGGGGCCCATAGGGGCCCATGGGGAGTCAAGCCACACCTAGCTGCCTGGGCTGGCAGAAACATGCAACACGTGTGTGCATGTGGCCGTGGCTGGAACATGCAGTCCCCAGGTGTGTGCTCCTGCAGGGCGCAGGTGGTCCCCATCTGCTCTTCACCTCTTGCCCCTCTGTGCTGGCCTCACTGTCCAGGCTCACGTAAAAGTCCCCAGACACAGACCCACACTTCACTTTTGTCTCCTCGTGCCTTGCAGGCGATTCTTCGGGCAACACAACCCAGGCCCCTGATTCTTCTCTGGGCCCTGGCCTAGAGCAGCCCCCCACTGCAGCAGATACTAGGGCTGCCTCCGGGCAGGGTGGCAGCCCCGCCCCCCAGGGCCCGCCCCAGCGGCTGAACCTGACTGGTGCGGTCAGGGTGCTCTGTGAGATCGAGAAGGTGGCCATCGCCATCGAGAAGCGCTTCCTGCAGCAGGAGTCCATCCCTGAGTCCTCCCTGTACCTGGGACACCCATCCTGCAACGTGAGTGACAGCAACAGCACACACGTGTTCCTGGTGGCCGGATGGAGTGAGTGCGGCACCCTCGTGCAAAGCGTAAGTCCTGGTGCAGCAAAGGGACCTGGGGACCAGGGAAGACTCTGCACCCCGAGGTCTCTGGCTCTAGGCAAGGGACCCAGCAAAGGAGTCAGGATAGGGCCACATTCTCACTGGAGACTGGACTACACCCTAGAACCAGGAGGGACCCAAGAGCCCGGCCCTGCAGGATTCTGGTGCCAAAGGCCTGGGGTAGGCCTGAGAATCAGGGTTCGAGATATCCTCTCAGTGATTCTGATGCACAGGCAGTGCCAGTGGGCGAGGAAAAGGGACAGAAAAGCCGGAGCCCATGTGTGAATGTGAGTGCCCATGTGTGCATGTGTGAGTGTGTGTGTGTAAATACGGTTGTGTGTGTGTGTATTTGGGGGGGGGTGTGGGCACAGGCTGGGCATGGCAGGGCTGTCCACCTCCTGCCTGGGTTGTTCCTGCAGGCTGTCCCCAAGGGTGAGTGCCCCTGAGGTGGGTGAGGGGACCCAGAGTCGAGGCTGCAGATGCCAGCTCATGTCCTTTGTTTTTCTGAGCTTGACCAACACCTGGTTTAGCAGGTCCATTCAGTCGGGTTCACTAACTAATCATAGCAAACGGAAATGTGTCCCTCATGAGTCATGCCAGCCCTGGAGTCCACAGAGGGTCTTGACAGTCTCTGACATTTGTCAGCAACTAACTGTACCTTGAAGACTTACTTGTACGAACACAATAGATTGCAAAGAGTTAGCAGGATCCACCTCCCTTTTTCATTGTGAAGCAGTTTAAATTTTACTGACCTCCAGGTTTAAAACAGAAGTTAAATTGAAGGTCCCATCTCTATGTTTGATTACTATAAACAGATCATGCAGCTAGGATACGAAGAGATAGAAATTCGTCCCTGCCCCCAAAGTTTCACTAGAGGACAGAATCATCTTCATAAATCAATATAAAATTCTTATGAAGATAGGAAGGGACTCTGCAGTTCTTCTGAGACACTTTGCAAAATGACTCAAGGCACACACCGGGCACCATCGTGAAGACACAGTCCAGACCTGGCGTGTCTGCTACAGCCCATCAAGGACTTGGCTTCGCGACTGTTATAAAACTAACGAGCGGAATGAGAGTCTGCTCCTTGGCTGAGAAACCACAGGGCCCGACCATGACTCCAGAGCACGGAGATGCAAATATAAGCCATTTCTTAAAAGAAGCAAATGCAAAAGATAGGTGTAAATTCAAAAGTGTTAAAAGGCTTCTGTGGGGATCAAGTTAAGGACTAGACAAGTTTGTTTGCAGAAGCTAACGCATCACTAATCTCTACTAAGGAAAATGAATTCTAAAAATTAGCATGGATAGGCCCTGGTCAGAGGGCTCAGTTGGTTGGAGTGTTTTCCCATGCACCAAAAGGTTGCAGGTTCGATCCCCGGTCAGGGCTCGTACCTAGGTTGTGGTGTACAGGTGGCAGCCCATTAATGTTTCTCTCTCACATCAACGTTTCTCTCTCTCTGTCTCCCCCTTCCTTTATCTAAAATCAATTTAAAAACATAAAAATTAGCATGGTTTTCAATAATTAAAAGGTTGCTATTTATATGAAAACCTAGACCAATAATATCTAATTGCTTCCAAAACTAAGCTAATGGCTCTGATGTAATCAACTTTACCGACGTTTGTCCAGGTCTGTTTAATACACAAGGAGAATACATTTCTTCTATAATTTTATATAAAATAACAAGCAAAGGAGCAGAAGGGGAGACTCCAGAACACCCTCCTCAGCGGCTTCCCCTTCAGAACTGCCAAAAGCAGCCAGTGCCCCTCCCATTCCTGCAAGCGTTGCCCTCTATGCAACGTTTTGTTCCCAAACCCTCCCACGTTGGTGTCTGTTTGGCCATTGGATTCCTTGTCTATCAAATTCATGGTCCCATTAGTCACGGAATTTTTATTTTCAGCGAACACTGAACTGACAACCTTATCACGCAATCTGCCTTGCTCTCCTCCTCTGCGAGGTCCAGCAGCTTCTGCTGCCCTTGACTTGTCCTGTCAAAGACTCAACTCCAACTCCTTCACTCTCATCCATTTTCAGCCCTGCCCCTCGCTTCCTCCTCATTCCGTGGCTCTGGCTTACTGACGTCCCACAGAATTTCCCTTATGTGATTCTCTAGGACCGAGGCCGGCGAGGGAACGGCAGAGCAGTGCCCACTGCTAATTGTCACCCGCTGGGTGTCCACACTGCGGGGAACCCAGAGCTATCCTTGCCGGGCCTTGTGCTCTGTGCTGGTGACAGATGAGGAGCTATCAGGAAAGGGGCATTGGAAAGTCCACCACCATGACAGTCAGACTCCACGCCACTCCCCAGCAAAGTGCTTCAAACGAACAGCTAGAACTTCAAGCATTTGTCAAATAAAAGCCCTTCCGTGGAACCACAACAATTTTCACAGAAGGACCTGTCTTCTCCTGCAGCCTTTCCACCGAAGCATGCTGTGACGCGGCCCGTCTCGGGGTCCCCGTCTGTGGTTTTGCCTGTTTCAGCAGGTCTCCTAGGAAAGCCTGGTCCTGCTGTCTGGAACCTTCTCTCCTTTCTGCTAAACTTCCACGTCCCCAGCACCCAGACCTACTACCAGCTGACCTTGGGATCTCTGACCTTGATGCTCGAAGCCAGTGTGCTCTGCGCCTTTGTTACGGGCGTCACTTCAGTATCCTGAACGGGCTTCGCGTGATTCCCCGGAGACCCACGCGAACAGCGTTAGCTGCGGTTCCCTCTCACACCCGAGCCGCTCCAGGGTCCCACTCCCTTCCTGGAGGTTGTCTTTGAATCCTGGCTTCCTTGTTATTTCCCCAGGCTGGAGAACTTACAAGTGGGGCTGGTTTGCTTCCTCGCAGACCTTTGCCAGTTGAACCCCCAATCCCTCCGGTGAGGGCCTTGCACCCTCGTTTTCAGAAATGCACGTAGGAACCCCCTGATCGAGGCTGCCTCTGCTTCTCTTCCAGTGAAGAAACCAGCACAGGGAACAGGCTACGGTGGCATCAGGACTTGACCCTCTTTTTGACAATTTATGGTAGAAAAAAAAAAAAAAAAGACAACATTAGGGTTTTCATATTTTGGGGGTAAATCTTGCAAAAAGTCCCCTCCTCAGCACCCATAGCTGTGGTCCACAGCTGTGCCGGGGTCCTGCTAGGGCCCGGGAGCTCGCTCACGCTCCGTTTGGTTTGTGTTCAGAACATGACGAGTACCGTGGTGAGGACCACACTGAGGAACGACCTGTCCCCAGAGGGTATCATCCACCACCTGAAGATCCTGAGCCCCATCCACTGTGCCTTCCAGAATGACCTGCTGACATCATCAGGCTACACCCCGGAGTGGGGGTGAGTAGAGAGCTCCCTCCGCATCCCCCCTCCAGTTCACGATCCTCAGGAGCGTCCTTGCTGCGCATTTCTTTAGGGTTCCAGTCCCCTCAGGATCCACCTGAGAGGTTGAATCTACAAACAGATGGTGGCCAGGACTTGATTAAATAACTGATAGCTTCCCTAATTTTTGTTCCCACTTCCAACTCAGGGCCAAAGCAGAGAAGGCCACATATGTTTCCCTAACAGCCACATAGACACCCCACTTCTAGTGAGCCCGCCCACAGCTTCCCCAGGAAGACCCCCCGCAGGGCACACCCGAGACTTCCCTTTCCAGGAGGAAGCTGCCTCTTCTCCTCCGCCTGCCTCTGAGTCTCCTCCAATGCAGGTGACAGGGCCTGAGCCCCTGCTCCTGCCAGCTGGGAACAAACAGCCTTTCTTGGCTTGTGCTCACTGGGGTACCCTTTCGTTACTTCCACACTTCTTTGTGGAGAGGAAGGGGAACGAGAGGGGTCATAGGAGAGAACCTCCTGCAAAAACTGCTCCCTCTTGCAGGGTTTATACCATCATCGAGGACCTGCATGGCGCTGGAAATTTTGTCACAGAAATGCAGTTATTTATTGGAGACTCTCCTATACCTCAAAATTATAGCGTGTCTGCCAGCGATGATGTCAAGATCGAAGTGGGGCTTTATAAACAGAAAAGCAACCTCAAGGTGGTCCTGACCGAGTGCTGGGCCACGCCGTCCAGCAACGCCCGGGACCCCATCATGTTTGGTTTCATTAACAACAGGTAGGGGCTTGGGTGGGCCCCGGGCCCCGCTGTCACCCTGGCTGGCGGCCTGCTTCAGGCCTGCTGAATTTCCAGACTCGTTCAGGTCTGGAGCAGCATTTCAGGTAACACCGCACAGGAGACGCTCTCCTCTCAGGAACTGGTGAGCTAGCCACCCTTGCCTTCCACAGAGCCTGGTGGGGATGCTCCATGTGCAGTCAGGTGCATTATAACTTCGTCATCTGGGAACAAGGACAGGAGGGCCGGTTTACAACTAATGAGTCACCTTTGCTCTCCTCCCAGCTGCCCCATCCCCAACACACATACCAACGTGATTGAGAACGGGGACTCCAACAGGGCCCAGTTTAAGCTGAAAATCTTTTCCTTCATCAACAACTCCATAGTCTATCTGCACTGCAAACTTCGCATCTGCATGGAGACCCCAGGAACCACGTGCAAAATCGTAGGTGTTGGGTGTTTGAAGCTTCAGTCTGGGTGCTCCCTTCTTGCTGTTATGAGGAGGTTTGCTCTGTTATCAAAAGCCCAGCGCGTGGGTGGCTCTGGGGCCCGACTTGTGGGACGAGATGCTGGGTTCTGCAGCCACGGCCCCCAAAAGGCGAGAAATGAGATTTCAACAGTGGGCAGCCTTTGGGTGGAGGACCCCTATAGTTGGAAGGTTATCTAATCCCTTCTTGAGGCCATACCACCTGCTAGAGGTCACGTCAAAGCTTCCTTGTCGTGATGCTATTGTACTTCTCCTCAAGGTGGCTTCCTGCATATTTAGGTGGAAAAATGCTATTTTAATTTAATGCTATTTTTAGCTACATCGATGGAACACGGCTGAATCATAGCCACTGTGATATTTAATCAGGTTTTTTTCTTCCCCTATGTGTGCCACCCATGCTGGGGATTATGAATAATTTTACATTCTCATTTCCTTAGACCTTTGAATTCAAAGTAGGCTTTACAGTCCTGAGATTCGAAAGTTCTCCTTCATACCAGTGACAAGCATGAGAAGTGACTGTCACATGTTGTCTGTGGCCAAGGACAGCGTGGAGGGTTCTGCTGGTTGTTGGTTCAGCCCCTGCATGCCTTTCTGTCCTTTGGGGGTGGGATAAGCTTGTCCCTCTGCTCCTTGTGAACTCCTGAGACCTTTCCTGGGTGGTCGGCCTTCCAGTGTCAGTAGGTCATAGGTGAGAGAGACCCAATGACAGCCGGTTTTGCTGATGTCACTTTTGCTCAAACAGTAGATCTTATGGAACAACAGGAGGAAAGGGACACAGAGTCCTGATGACTGCCAGCCAAGGGCACAGAGGAGCCGGTTCCCAAGTTCCTTACAATAGGAGCTCCACGCACTTCTTTCCACGTTCCCTTTGGAGGCGTGTTGTAGTGCTTTCCTGTGGCTTCTGTAACACGCACCGCAGTAGGAGGCGGACTCTACCCTAGAAACGTGTTCTCTCACAGTCTGGGGGCTGCAAGTCTAAATCCAGGATGTTGGCAGGATTGGTTCCTCCTGAGGCTGCGAGGGAGAATCTGTTCTGGGCTGGTCTCCTTGGCTGGTAGATGCCCATCTGCTCCCTGAGTCTTCACAAGGCTTGTGCCTCTGCCTGTTTGTGTCTGTGTTCAGGGGTCCCCTTTGTGTCAGGACGTAGTCATATGGGATTCGGACCCACCCTAGCAAGCGCATCTTAACTTGAACATCTGCAAAGACCCTATCTCCAAAGAAGTTCCCATGCACAAATTCTGGGAGTTAGGGCTTTGACGTCCTTCTGGGGAAGAAGCAACCCGGAGCAGGTGTATAGGAAGCAGGTGCCATCACGTCACTGAACCTTCCTGTGAGGCAAAGGCACACAAGGAGCAGGTGGCGCCAGCAGGTGGTGGAAAAGGCAGAGGCAACTCTGAGAAAAGCTCCTCCCCCCCCCACCAACCTAAGGGGCAAAGGGACCAGTGTTGGGACCTGGAGGCAGCTCAGGGGGCCGCTGCCTCTCACTGCTGTGGGTATCTGCTTGCCCCATCCCTCCCTCCCACTACGGTCCAGGGAAGTGGTCCAGGCCTCTGCAGCCCCCTTATTCCTATCAGAGCTCATCTATCACAATTTCATGTCTCCAGCAAGAAAAAAGAAATCCATGAATCAGAGTAGCATCCCCGAGAGTGGGTACATTTCTCATAAACATTCGTCAACTAATTTGAAGTTTCTCTCCGTTAAAAAAAAAAAAACCCACAGAATTGCAATGACTTTCGGTCGCTGAGAAGTGGTGACCCATCTGAAACACACCAGATGTCCTGGGGACCCCTCATTCGGTCTGACGGTGAGTTGCTGACTTGCTTTAGACAGTTAAAGGAAAGGTGCAGCCACTTCCATTTCACCAGCATGTAAACCAAAAAGCAATGTCTTGGAACATGGAGCTTTTAAGAGTTTCCCAAAAGACTCATAATAGCAGTAATAATGCCCGCGAACACGCATGGAGAGGCCCGACTTTCCAGCACTGTGTTAGGTTCTTCTGTGAGGTCAGATCTCTTCTTAGCAGATGACAGGACCGAGGCTTCAGGAGGTGGGGAGGTTTAAATGATGCATATTTGAGCTGGATAAGCAGGTAAGTTTCCTGACCCCGGATAAGCATCCAGTGGGTTGTATGAGGAGGAAACTCAGGCTACAGACACGTCAGATTCTGTGTGTGTGTGTATGCGCGCGCGCGCGTGCGCACAGGCACACATGTGCCCATGTATGTGAATGGGGAAGCTGTTGTATTTCAGGAGTGGCTAAATCCCAAGATGCAAAACGGAAAAGTGGCACTGTGATTCTCTCTCAGTATAAAACTTCCATCAGCCAATGACATTCTCTGTATTTTTGAAACTCGCTGTTAGTTTTTCCAGGAAAATGTTTTCTTTTCTTTGTGATCTATTTTTGAAAAATAGTTTGGGGAAGTTGTGTGCTTTGGGTTATTAAGACAAAAACTGCTAACTGTTCCCCAATATTGGTTCTCCTCTCCTTCCATAGAAACAGAACCCCCAATTTTTAGCCTGGAACAAAAAGCTATAATTTTTTAAATATATACCCGACCTGGCAGCGACGCGTGGCCCTATGAGTAAGTGCTGGCCAATGAAATGCAGATGGGAATGTCCGTGACAAGTTCCAGGGCCGCCCTCCATAGAAACATCCTGCGCCCACGCTTCCCCCCAGCTCAGCTCCATTTTCCTTTCCCTGTCCTGCCTCCTGTCATGCCTAGGAGATGGCTGCTGCCAGCCGCCATCCCAGACCGGGAGGACCACAGGGACAGGTGCTGGAAGAGCTGGGTTCCGAGGATACCGCAGAGCAAAGCTGCCAGGCCAGGCCTGGGCTGTGGCTTAACCAATTTTTATGCAAGAAATAAATAAATGTCCATGCTCCTCATCACTGCTATTCTGGGGTTTCCTCCTTTTCTGCAGCTGCACCTCATCCTCCTTGCTTTTCCTTTTTATTGTTTTTCTTTCTCACTTGGAGGGCTCTCCTTCCTCTTGATATTTTCTGATACAAGAACGTCTGTGTCTCAGATGCAGGTTCTGAGCCAGGATGTGAGTGCTGGTCAGAACCTGGGTAGGGAGGGCTTCTTGGCTAGGGATTCTCAGCAGCTGGTTCTCATCCAAAGCGTCTGGGAAACGTAAACCTTCACAGGCCCCAGACCATGCCCTGGCCCAATGCAGTCTCCGGAGCTGGGCACCTGGCCCTGGTGTTTGCTGGTCCTCAGGCAATTGTAGGTCTGCGTCCTAGGACCAATGCTTTTCTTACTCTCTGCACTTTCTTAAATTGCTGAGGAGAACTGGGGCCTTAATATGAACTAGAACAGGTGAGTCGAATGTCCATTTCTAGGTGCACACCTTCTATTTATTCATAGATATTTCAGTGGAAAAACCAGGGTGGAAAAAGCAATGAGTTTGGAGTTAGGAGACCTCACTTTGAATATAGGCTCTCATGCTTAGGAGCTACGTGGTCTTAGGAAACTCACTGAATCTTCTGAATTGTATCCATCCACTCATCCATCCATCCATCTGTTCATTCACCCATCCATCTAGTATCCTTCCATTCATTTGCTCACCCACTCATCCACTCATCCTTCAACCTGCCCATCCATCCATCCCTCATTTCTTCATGCATCTACTCATCCGTCTGCTCATCCATTCATCCACTCACCCACCCACACACCCTCCCACTTACTCATTATTTCATCTACCATATGCCAGGCGCACTGCTTTTTCTTGAGCGCATGGGTGTGCCACATCGTACTTCATTTTTATCCATTCATCCTTTGGTGGACACTTGGGTTGTTTCCATCTTTGGCTGTTGTGAATAGTGCTGCTATGAACATGGATTTACGAGTATTTATTTGAGCCCCTGTTGTCAACCTTTGTGGTTCACACTCTCCTGTGTTTCTTTTATTGCCCCTCCCTGGGTCTGTGGCAGCCTGTGCTCCTCTGTGCTGTGGAGTGTGTGAGCCCCGCGTGTCTCCATGTGGGTGGTCCCTCTGAGCTGTCTGCCTCCACCGGAGGGCCTGTTGCTCCCACCAGGGCCGGTGCTTATCCTGAATGGTGGGCAGGCTGAACTATCGTGGCTGCTCTGCTCTGCCCACCTTGGGACACCATCCTGGTCACCTTTGGGGACCCACAGATACATGGGCACACACCTCATGGCCACAGTGCCTCAGATGACTCGCTTTCCAGTGATAATGCTTTACACCAGCTGACACACGTGGGAGCCCACTCTAACCAGGCTCAGTCCTGAGCCCTCCCTCGACGCTCACAACCATGTCTCAGGGCCCACGCAGGTGCTCTCCCCCTCTTACCTTATACCTGTCCCGTCTCCTGCAGGGGAGTCTGCAGGTGTGAAGCCAGGCCTGAGACCCAGCTACATCGTCCTCATTGTGGTGGCTGTCTTTGCCGTGGTGACCGGGGCAGCTGCCCTTCTCATTCTGCGCTACCAGAGAATGACCGGAAAGTACACCTTCAAAACACAGCCAGACAACTTCAGCTACCAGGCGTTCCGCGACTGACTGGCCGCTCCCAGCTGCCTGGGAGGTGGGTGCAGAGCGAGGCACGAGACACGTCCCATATGTGTGTCCTGCCTTTGCCTCCGATGGAGGCCACCTAGTGTGTCTCAGTGGCTTTGGCAAAAGGTAGATTGGTGGGTGTCAGCATTTTGTGCCCATGATTTATGATGAAAAAAATGGATATTTGGTCTTTGTTCATTGTTCCTGGCTCGGAGCTCCTAAAGCCCTTGGATTCCTAAGCGATTGGAGCAGGAAAGGTGTGTTCTGTTATGAGGCAACTTTTGGAAAGCACCCAAGGATGGGGCAGGTCGCTAGGAGAACCAACCATGGGATTGGGGGTTGGAAATGTTGGCCCCGCCCCCTGACCTCTGGAGAAGGGAGGAGGGACTGGAAGTTGAATCAATCACGATTGGCCAATGATTTAATCAAACAAGCCCTTGTAATGAAGACTCCATAAAAAAAATAATGGGGTTCTGGGAGCAATTATCTAAGATATCCACAATGCTCACAGTGGGGTACCAGGTGTTAGGGTCAGGAAGAAAGAGCTTTCCTGGGGTCCCTGAAGCCTTCTGCTAATTGGGGTCCTCTGTCACCCCTGAGAGTCCCAAATAGGGGAGTGAATGGCAACAAATTCCAGTTCATCTTGACACTTTAATCATAAAGAAATGACCTGCCTCAGTGTGGCGTCTTCGTCTCTCGTTTGGGGACCACAACTCTACCACTTACTGACCCTTTCCTGTCCTGTCCCCTGTCAGGGGTACTGTCACGTGCACATGTCCCACTGCCCCTATTTCCTCAGTGGGGTCGGCAGCTTCCCCAGCCAAGGACACTTTCCCCGTGTTTGGCTCCTTATTCTCTTGAGGTAACAGATTTTCAGAACAACTCAGCAAAGTGTGATAGATACTGGCCGCATCCTCGAAAGGAGGAGATCGGTCCCAGAGAGTTCAAGGGACTCCCCCAAGGTCACACAGCAGGGGCGGATCACAGCGCACTTCACCACCAGCTCACATCCTTGCCCGGGTCACTTCCCTTCAACCAGAGATGAAGGAGCTGTTCAAGGAGCTGGTTCTGCAGACTCTGGAGAGATCCTGCCTCTGCTTCGCCGAGCCCCCTTTGCTCGGAGGACCCCTGGCAGCTACGGACCCATTATTCGGGGTCCTAGCACCCTTGCAGCCCAGAGTGGGTGGGAGGGCTAGACCAGGCCCAGCACTCCAGGTCAGTCACTTCCCTGGAGAGACTTACAAAGGAATTTTACTTAATATTTAAAATGGGAATCCCAACCGTGGGGCCAATGCTTGTCCTGACTAAGGACCTCGGGTGTGCTGGTGTCAAGGCTGTGCTGCTGTTCCCTGAAATGAAGACAGCAGAGGGAAAGTTGGCCCCTCTTCTTTTTTTGTTCTCCTGGGGCTTCTGTCCCTCACAGGGAAAACTGTCTATAACTGGGGTTCAGGTTCCTGCAGAACTGTGCTCTTGGAAACACGTTAAAGAAACAACCATCCCTCTACACCGCAGGCTGGTACTCAGCACAGGGCCCTGTATCTGCAGGGGGTTCCCCACAGATAACACAAAGACACAAGGGCCCCGAGGACGTGGTTGTCCAGCTCAGGTGTGCGCGGGACATGGGGAGTGTCACTCACCAGAGGCCAGGCCCCGAGCACCGCAGTCCTGTCTCCTCTGTGCCTCCCAGGAGCCACTGTCCTTTTATTTGAGCACAATCTCTCCCCCTGTGCAGCCAGCACACAAGCCGTGTCCTCGGGGCTGGCGGTAGCCCTCACCAACCCCCGTACTGCAGGGGGAGCCTCTCCTTCTCTGCATGCAAGCTGACCCGGGTCCTCCCTTCCTGTGCAGGTGGCCCTGAAGCAAGCTTGGTTCCTAAGTCCTCCGGCATCGACAGAAGCCTACTCTGCCCCCCATCCAGGCCTCGGAGGAGCCCCGGAGATGATGAAAATATTACCTCTGCCTGCTCCCAGGAAGCCTGGCGACTCTGTAGGTCCCAGACAAGTAGGCAGGTGACAGGAGCTGTTGGAGAAGTGGGCAGAAGTGGGCTGGGGACGCCTGGAGCTCCAGACACAGGGATCTTCAAACCGAGTGTGGACCCAGCTCTGCCATCACCCAGCTCATCCCCTCAACCCCAGAGCTCCCAGGCCCTTTACCATCCAGTTTGGTCCAAGTGGCCCTTCCTGGTTTTGCTCACCATTGACATCCATCCACCCATCTATCCATCCATCCATCCATCCATCCATCATCCGTATCCAGCCAGCATGCCATTCGGCACTCTTCGTCAAATACATGATATTCTTAATTTTCAAAGATTTCTGACAGTGCACTTGAAGTTCTTAACAATACGTCAGTAATAAGAATGTTGTTGATGTTATGTTTAGTAGATGTGTACGCTCTTTAATTTTTCTCCTGCTTTAATATGAAAATCTTCATAAGTAGCAATAACATAACATATATGACTATTTTATATTTCTCCAAACACTTCACAGCCAATTTAAATTTCATCTGACCACAGCAGGAGGTTCCATGTAACCATTATACAATGGGACAGCAGAGAAGAAACGCATGAGTTACTCACTGAAGGTCACAAAATGAATTAATGAGGAAATGGGTCTAGAACCTAAATATTTTGGTTTAGCATTTTCCCCATTATGCCATGCTAACAGACGATGCTTCTTACTGCATTTAAAATAAATGGAATTGTATTTGATAGCTAACATTTGAAAGTATAGCGCTTTTTTCCTTGATGAACTTAGAATTATAATATGATCTTCAGTTTTTAATTTTAGAGATTAATTTTGTTGAATATAATCAACTAGTACTAATACACTCATTTGGGAAAAGTGAGGTTTTTCATTCATTGGATACTCTCGGAGTCAGTAAAGGGTTACAATATGTAGAATTGCGGATGACTGACTTGGAACAAGTAGAATAAATTGCATGTGACTCTGAAACATGACCGTGTTGGCTGCTCTGTTTGGTTCAGACGCTCAGCTCGCATCTGCCAAGGGCCCAGTGTTGTGCTGGGCAGTCTGGGGAGACTGGGAGCATGTCTCTGGCTCCTCCCGAGCTGCATCCGTTTGTTCTGACACCAGCTCAGGAGCTGACATGCCTTTCCTGAAGACAATAAACATGCAACAGCCCAGGCTCTGAGCCCCATGACTGTGTGGCATTTGGATTGCACAGCTGATATGCATTTTAAAACTCCACCTTTAAAACATCACCTACAGTCTTTATGCCATCTCAAGAACATGCTACCTTCATTTAGTGGTGGTTTCTATAATAATGAAAATTTTGTCTCCCCTCTCCTTCCCTCATCGACTCCAATCTCTTCTCTGACAGATATTTCCTGAACGCACACTATGCTCCAGGTCTCGGGCCCAGAGCTGCTCATGAAATTGTGAGGGAGCAGGCTGAGCCCTGCCCTCACGGAGCATGTGGTCTTGTTGGGGGCAGGGGAGCCACTCAAATCAGTAGATGGTGACCACCAGGACAAGTGCTGAGAGGGACAAATGCGTGTGTACTATGAGGTGCCCCTGACCTGGCCCATCTATCCACTCACCTAACAACTCACTGTTCTCTTCCCCACCCCTACATCCATCCACTCGACCATCCGTCCATCATGCATCCATCTACCCAGGTACCTCCTCACTCACCCATCCATCCATCCATCGCCCGTCCGCCTACCCACCTACGCATCCACTCATCCATCCATCCATCCATCCGCTCATCCATTCATCTAAGAAAGTAATGTTTACTGAGTTCCAGTTCTTACACTGAGGTTAGGAAGACTAAGGAATGAGGTAAAGTCCTTGCCCTTAGGGAGTCAAAGACCATCTGCAGAAAAGCCCCTGTGCCAGTCAGGGAGGCTGAGAGGGAAGGAGAGAAGAAACAGAATAAGGCGCGTGTGGACACACACACTCACGTCACTCCTACAGGAGGGTCCTGGGAGGCGGCTGTGTCAAGGCTGCTGTGGAGAAACACACTGAGTCTGCGTACTGCTTACAGTTGAAATCGTCTAACCCACGTCTCTTCCTTCTGGCGTGGCTCAAGAAACTAAATCCAAAGCTTACTGAAGCAGAAGGAGGAAGGGAGGGGATCCCGGGTGGCCCTTGACAGGTGGAGAGGTTGTTCATTGCTCCTGCTCTTCAGTGCAGCTGCCACCTGCAGGGCTGTGCAGTGCACAGCCTGTAAGGCCAGCCTGGGAAGTCTTGGGGGAGCCCGTCACAGACTGAGGGGGCTCTGCGTCCTCCTGCTCATGGGGGGGGGGGGGTGATTTTGTAGGAGTGATGCATGGACTCCGCAGCTATTACCTTAGTCAAAACTCATTATAAGCCTCCATGTATAAATATTCTCACTTTACAGTTGAGGAATGGAAACATGCAACCTTCCCACAGCCAAACAGCTGGGAAGCGGAGGAGCTGGCAGGAAAGCCGCTGGTGGAGAAGCCCATGCGGCCGTGGGACAGTGAAGGTGACCAAGACGGCCCTCCCCTCCCTCGCCTGATCGTTGCAACAACCTTAGGAGTTAGAAGTTGCTGATCCCACTTTACAGACAAGCAGACTGAGGCCAAAAGTTTAAATTATCGGTCTGAACAGCTCAGAATGGTAACTGATAACACCTTCCTCCTTGTTCAGGCCGTTCTTGCTCCTCCAGAGAGGCCCTAGTTGTTTTACTGGCAAAGAATGGGAGGGAGGGCCTTTGAGGACTCAGAGCTCAGAATGCCTCCGAGACATGGAGAGATAGTCCATGGGGTTCCCTGAGGCAGCATGACCTCGGGTGGCTGAGTGGGCTGGCTGGGTGTCTGGGTCCCAGGCTTGCCCTCAGACACCACCACCTGGGTCCCGGAGTCTTCCTCCGCCCAGGGGCCCAGGCTGTCTTCTGACCCAGGCTGCACCACCCCTTTCTGACCACTAGATGGTGGCGCAGACCAGGGCGGCTGGTCCCCCTGGTTCTGTAGCCTCCACAGCTGTTTCTCTGGTTTTGTTTCCTTTTGCCCGATTTGACCTCTTGCTGGCAATCAAAGGGGAATTTGAAATCATTCCACATGACTCTGGGGTCCTAGGGCACCTGTCTGGGGGGCGGGGCCCTGAGTGCTGGGCATTCAGGGCGGACAGACCTGGCGATTTCAGAACAGGGCGTGTTTGGATGCTCTGGCCAGTGCCACCGGCCACGTGGGCAAAGCTGGTGTGGACTCCGCTTTCCCACCTGACCGCCCAATGGAGGGAGTTGCCTTCTTCCCCTCCCTCTCTGCTTCTGGGAGGAAAAGGGCAGCCCTACCAGAAAACAGTGTCTGGGGGCAATAGATAGAACCCTACAATGAACGAGTGTGGCCGCTTCCCTGAGTGAGGACTCTGGGAAGGGACCATGGTGGCTGCCTGCAGCAGGTCCTCGGGTTTGAGCAAAGCTGACAATTTGACTGACGACGTGAGCAGGCAGTGTCTGTGTCAGAACAGAAGTTATTCTGGCCTGGACTTGACTTGGACTCTGCTGGGAAGTGACGGTGACACAGGAAGGGAGGTTGCAGGGCGTGGGGGGGAGCCCTGGCCCCAGCAGGCGCCCCTTCAACGCCAGACATTGAGCCTTGACTGAGCAGAAAGGTCCTTCTCACCATCAGGGACTACGGAGTTCACTTTGGAGACCCTGGACACCAAAGTAATTCTGATGGAAAGAAATCGACATAAAGGGCTTCGCTCGGGGGTTCCTTACTATTTAGAGTTTGCACCCCACGATGTGGCGTGTGATTGTGGGAGTTGGGGTGGTGCTGAGATTCAAGGCACCAGCTCTTTCACATGGGGCACCTAACCTCTCCGAGCCTCAGCTTCCCTGCCGGTGAGAGGGAGACAGTACTTGCATGAACTGGGGAACTTCGGGCTACAAGTGACAGAAACATTGACTCCAACGGGCTTTAACAAACAATGAAGAAAAACGCTGGCCTCTTGTAAATGAAAAGCCCAAGGCGGGGCGGGCGTTAGGCAAGGTTTGAACCTGCAGCTCTCAACGACCTTGGTTTTGTCCATCCTTTGCTCTCCTTCCATAGTTTCAGCTTCAACCAAAAGTTCCCTCCTGGCCCCCAAATAGCTAGGAGCCGCCATCTGGACTAAAGGCTCCTTCATCCACATCTAGAAGAAGAAAGACAATGTTTCCCCCAACTATTGATGGAAGGGGCTACGACTGTCTCTCGATTAAAACATGCTGGGGCCTGTTCCCAGCCCTGAGCCGATCGCTCTGGCCAGGAGGATATCCTGTGTTGATTGCTGTCTGGCTCAGAGCCACTTCCATGTGGGGGGTGGGGGGAAGGCATCGTGCCCATCAGCCACAGGAAATGAATACACTCAGGAGAGAGAGGGGCTCCCACTCCTGATTCCCGCCGCCCAGGCTTGGCTCCTGAACGAAGAGGACAGGACTCCAGGCGATCTTGAACACGTTTGTATCGATGTTCACCTCTCCGCCTCACTCTGGGGCGCTGTGGGCTCCGCTCCCCCTCAATGTTCTCTGGGAACCAGTCTTGTCAAATGACCCTTCAAGGGCGCTCTTAGTGGACGACTGATGTCTTCTGATTGGATTGTTTGTGCTTCAGT
Organism: Furipterus horrens; assembly: GCF_987537825.1. Lineage (NCBI taxonomy): Eukaryota > Metazoa > Chordata > Mammalia > Chiroptera > Furipteridae > Furipterus > Furipterus horrens. Next base: position 8,028,128 of record NW_028327171.1, read on the forward strand.
TCCCACTTAGCAGCTGTTTGCAGGGATGGGGCGGGGGGAGGGTGGTTGTGGGGTATACGTGAGGGGCTCTTGGGGAGTCTGGGTCGGCTACTGGAGTTCTCCTTGGAGCTCTGCTTTTGAGAGCCAGGAAAGACACCGAGAACTCACCTACCCTTCAGAGTCGGGGCTCTGAGGCTCGTTCTCCAAGTCAGGGGATGATGATGCTTGTACAACGCTCACTGTGAGCCCCTGAGGGCTGGGGGCTGGGCACACATCACTCATTTCTCGGTGCCACCGTCTTGGGCGACGAGACCGTAGGACGGGAACAGAGGCCTAAGGCATTAGTAACGTCCTCCGATACAAGGTAAGTGCCTCCTCTGGCCGTGGCTACCTCACCGTTCCCCAAAGTGTGGCCTGCAAAATACCAGTCCCACAGGTGCCACTGGGTGTTCAAGGAGGAAAGGGTTTCAATCCAAACAGATATGAGAGACTGGCTAAACAAGGTCGCCCAGGTATGCTGTCACAGGCCCTCTCAGCCACCTCCGTGGGTGGTGGACTGGCCTCCACCCCAGGCCTGGCCATGGAGTAGCCTTGACCTTTACTCTCCATCTCCGGACACAGATGTTTCAACGACTCAGAGTGACACTGGAGAACAGTAGACATGACACAAGGTGAGCATGATACTCAGCTCCCCCCATGGAGATGTGTCAAGTTAGCCTCTTGCTGTCCTTGCCCTGGGACCCTGCTTCCCAAAGTGGGTGGGGGTCAGCGCCTGGCATGACCCCACAAGGGCTGGGATGGAAACCTCCCAACAGCAATCCCTGGTCTCTCTCAATGACTGTCAGAGGCCATCCCTGCTGGGGGCTTCATTTTCTGGGGCCTCCAGTCACCCAGCCAAGGTGGGGAGCCCTGGTCGGGGAGGTGGGTGGCCCAGGGAGGGAGGCAGCCTTCGAGCCTGAGCTGAAGGTGGAGGGGCACCTCACTGCTCATGCCTTCCACAGAGCCATTTGGTGTGGTGGCTGACATGGCCTCTGTCTCCTGCCAGCCACCCCGCCCCATCCCCCACCCCCTGTGCTCTGGAGCTGCCTCACCCCACCCCCAACTGGCCCGCTGGCCTGCCCTCTGGGAAGGAATTGGCTCACTCAGCACCCATGAGTATACGGGCCTTGCTGGGGGCAGGTCAGTTCCTTGTCCAAGGCAGGAGTCTTCCTGCTTCTTTCCCCTTCACGTGAGTGGGGCCACAGTGGTCTCACATCCTGCAGGTGGGCTTCCCCACTTGTGTCAGAATCCAGTCTCTTCAGGGGCCTGGCCCGCTTGTGACAAGAAGTCAGAACCAGTGGACACCACGTTCCTTTCTCTTTCCCAGGAAGGCCCGCAGTGCTGACCACATGCTCCCCGGCACGGCAGCACCCACACCCCCGGGGGCCTTCTCGCAGCTGGTGCACACGGAAGCTGAGCCTTCTGCTTCCTCCTCCCTGCAGGCGGCCCGGGTGCCCACACGGCCTGGCTTTTCAAGTCCGCACAGAACTCTCTCCCACGTCCCACCCCACGTCCCACCCCACGTCCCAAAGGAGGCAGGCGCTGGGTGTGGAATGAGGGCAAGGCCTCCAAACCAGCAGGTGCTCTCCGCCAGGTGCCTCTCTACCAGGTGCCTCCCTCACCTGCGGGCCTGCGGCCAGGTCACTCCTGTGGAGGGAAGGGAACGAGATGGAGGCTGCAGAGGAGGCGGCCTCAGGTTCAAGGCCGCTGCCCTAGGCTTGCCCACTGTCCACTCTGGCCCTGGCCTTCTCGGCCTTCAGCTCCTGGGGCTTCCTGGCTCTGCATCTGAAACTGGACACGTGGCCTGGGACACAGGTCCTGTGTCTGGGTGACTCTTACAAAAGGTGTCATCAGTGGCCTGATAGAACCACCCAGAACATCTGTCATCCCAGGTCTCAAATCCAGACCAAAACCACATTCTGAGAAGGTAATCCTGTTCTTGCTTGGGGGGCGGGGGAGGGAATTGTTTTGTAGCGAGAAGCCCCTATTAATTCCAAGAATGTTTAGAATCAGACGCAGATGATAAATCCAGCCCATCCTGTTACGGCTTTCCCATTAGATTCCGGGACAGTCTGGGGGTGCGCGTCACAGCGTTCACGGCGTTGGGAGACGAAGACATGCCGGAGGCTCCCACAGCTTAGCTTTTTAGAGTTTATCCCTCAGAAGGACTGACTCTGGTGTAAGATGTGCCACTCCTACTGGGCCATTGCATCCGTGTTGAAAGGCGTAAGAGAAACAAACTAAATGTGTAAACAGATTGTTCACCAGAGCCCAAGAGCGGCCGTGTTTCCACGTTCCGCGGCTGACTTCACTCGGGTTCTGTGAAGCACCATCCATCCCCACGCCGCCCAGGCCCCTTCCCAATGAAATCAAATACGCTAGACTCGTAAATACCGTTTAAAATGCACCAGGAACTTGAACCGAGGGGGTGGGTTGGTGGGTGGGTGGGTTACGAGGGTTTTCATCATCGGGGTGCATCAAACTCAAAAGGCTCCCTTGAAAGATTGTTAACAGTTCCCAGGTGTATGCGAAATACAGATAACTCAGTGAGATTCACAGGCTGAGTTTACTTAAGGGAGATACACTGTCTTTGAAAAATTAGCCTCCATAAATTACAAATTACATTGTCAGTTGCTGGGAAGGTGTTTTCTGTGCCCAGTAGCCCCCTGGGACATCGAGGTGCCCAGATGGATGATCAGTCGGGGCCCTGGTGTGCGGAGATGCTCTTCTAAGGTAGCACAGCCCCGGGAGCCATGGAGACCCAGGGCTTTTTGGGAAGGCGCAGGGTCTGGACAGCCCAGCCCCGCTGAGTTAACCCTTTACTGCGCAGGGACTTGTGGGAGGGAGCAAGCGTCTAAGGGTTCCCGTGGGCCCTCTGAGTACCAAATCCACATAAAGAGGCACCCTGGCTGCTGGGAGGCCAGCCCCAGCCTGCTTCCAGCTCCAATGTCCTTACAGAGCAGGGAAGTCACCCTGAGATCCAAGCGGAGCTGGGCTGAGGGGGCAGGGGCTCAGCTTGGGTCTCCTCAACCACAGCTGTGCAAAGCGACCTGACAAGAGCGGGCAGTTGGGAAGAGGGGCCCTCAGTCATTGAGGCTGCATCACATTTTACACATCTCTCCAAGTGTTTATAGATATTCTTTTTTAAAGTTTATTTATTTACTTATTTTTAGAGAGAGGGGAAGAGAGGGAGGAAGAGAGGGAGAGAAACATCAATGTGTGGTTGCCTCCTGCGCGCCCCCCTACTGGGGACCTGGCCCACAACCCAGGCATGTGCCCTGACTGGGAAAGGAACCAGCGACCTTTTGGTTCGTAGGCGGGCACTCAGTCCATTGAGCCACACCAGCCAGGGCTATAAGATACACTTTTTTGAGTAGCTGAAGTCACTACCAGCTCAGCGCAGCAAACATGCAGGTAACCATGGAGACGTAAGCATTTCAGCACTGGGCAGAAACAGCCTCGGGCGGACAAAGCTTTAATGCGTTTACTCAGGGTTTGATGCAAAGTGATAAATCAGATTGAAAACCTTCCTTCTCTTGTGAGCTGTATCTCTCATCTTTCTGTAGGTGTCTGTCCCCATTTCACAACCCCTGAAGCCCAACAAGGAGTCATGGTCACTGTTGGCACCCAGGCCAGGCTCCGAGGCCACTTTTAGCTGCCTGGTCTGGGACAACACCCATCGACCAGGCTTCCTTCCCAAAGCCCAGACCCACCATATCTGGATTTCTTTTTCACAAAGTTGGTACTCAAGTATTGCAAAATTCACCAGCTAATGCCAGTCTTCTGTCTGTGGATTTTGTGATTTAGAAAAAGAGAGAGAAAGAAAATAACAGCAAACTCCCAAGGAACAGAGTGAGAGGAAATTAGCACACAGAACTTCCAATGAAAAATTAAGCGTAATTCCCCCACATCATGCACCTCCAACCACTTTGGAGCTGCGTTTACAACCGTCAGGAAGGCTATGAATGGGCCCCAGCCATATGCCTGCAAGGTTAGGAAAGAGGGGTACGGGCAGTGCCTCTGCCGAGACTGAGATTGGGGGGCCCCTGTCAACGCTAAGACGCAGTGCTGAGTCCTCTGCATCCGGCCACAGGAGATCAATGCAGGAATGGGTTCAAAGGCAGAGGGACAGGGAAGCCATGGGACAAACACCGCTGAGGCAGGAGGGAACCCCCTCCCCCAGGGCAGCGAGGGACTGTGGCCCTGGGAGGAGAGAGGCTCCCAGGGCACAGCCAATGACCTGTCAGAGGGTCCAAGTCCACGCATGTGCATGCTGTCTGCGTGAGCTTCGCTGGGGTTAGTAGCATTAAAAGAAATGCTTTGTAAAAACCACCTAAGGATGTTTAGGAAATTCAGACAAGGGCCCACATCCTCCTTCCTGTGCCTTTGCCCTTCTCTTCTGATGGAGTCCAGAAATGAGAGGCTGCCGGTGTCCCGAGGCTTGTGGATGGACGCTGTGCTAGGGTCCTGCCAACACGCCTCAAACGCCGTCCCAAACTTCCGACAGTCCAGGACCTCAAACAGTGCTGCGCAGCCGTGGCTGCCAGGGTCTGATGCGTGCACGTGAACCCTCCAGGTGGCCTCCGTGGTAGAGCCTCTTCTCCCTGCGGCCTGAACTTCCCTGGACAGAGCCAATCCCCTGGGTGGCTGGCATGGGGCCAGCGGTCCCAGAACCCCAGCCCCTCGCCCTCGGGCCTCCCACCTGGGTCTGCCCAGACGCTGCTGGGACTGGAGAGGGGGAGGCAGTGGGTGGAGGCACCAGACCAGGCGGGGGGAGGGGGCAGGAGGCACCGGCAGAAAGGGGAGCCTGGCACTCCGCTGCCTGCCCACTTTGCCCTCAGCCTGCCCTGAAGCGCGAGTCTGTTCTGGGACTTTTCCAGACTCCGTGCCCACACCTTTGAACCTGGAAACCTGGGTGGTGAAGGATAAAGCCTGTCGAGGCAGGTGTGGGGGAACCTCGAAACCGTGAAACAGTCTTGCACTTTGACCTTTATCCCTCATTGTCTCAGCAGGCGCATCTGTGAACATGATCTGCTGATCTAAGCCCCAGTCTCTGATGGCACTTCCACCTGCCCCTTCGCCCTCCACCTTGTCTCAGGTGAGAACGCTGTAGGGCTAGAGGCAGGCACCTCCACATGAGCGCTCCACTGGAAACCCAGGATGCGGGCCTCAAAGGCGGGGGGTGGGGCCTGGTACCCACAGCGATAGTGGAGAAAAGGGGCATTTTCTGCTTTGCTGATCTATTTGAAGGGCATAATGCCCAAAAGATGGCTTCCTCCCAAATCATTAAAGGACAAAGCAGATCAACACACCATGCTCGCTGGCCCGGGGCCATGCCGCGGTCAGGAATTAGATTCTGCAGCCACATCTGTTGTAAAACAATGTACAGCAGTCCTTGTCCTGAGGACCAGGCTGGCTTCCAACCACTGTTGCTTCTGGAGAAAGAGAGCCCAGTCTTCCCAGAGAAGTGGGCTTAATAAGGACTCAGCCCCTCCTGCCTCTGGTCCTGCAGCGGCCCTGCAGCGGTAAAGACAGCAGAGGCTCATGGCCAGCAGAGTTCCACTGGGCATTCATAATCATTCTAATCCTATTAAGTCCTTGCACAGCCGGGAGGTCAGTGTCCTTTTTGCTCTTCAGTGAAGCTAAGTGACAGCCCGAGGCCCTGGCTGTTGCCCCTCGGGGCTAGGTATGCACTGGTAGCCACTGTACCATATTACCAGACCCGTAGTTGTTTAAAACAATACAGTTGCATTTTCTCACGTGGAGGCCAGAAGCCTGACCCGTGTTCCACTGGGCTAACATCAGGGAGTCAGCAGGGCTGGTCCCGCCTGGAGGGTTTGGGGAGGCTTTGTTTCTGTCTGTCCCGCTCCCAGAGGTGACCTCATTTCTGGGTTCATGGCCCCTCCTCCACCCTCAAAGGCAGAAGGGCGGGTGGAGTCTGCCTCACTCTTACTTCACAGCTCTCTGCGGTGTCCGCCCCCGTCTGCCCCGTCTGCCCCGTCTCAGGATCCTGCCAATGGCTCTGGGCCCTCCCGGATGACCAGGCTAATCTTCCTAGTGTCAGGCCAGCGGATAAGCAGCTTCAGCACCACCTGCTACCTTAATCCCTTGACCTGCAGATAATATATTCACAGGTTCCAGGATCAGGGGCTGGAGAGGGTTTTAGCTGGGGTCACTTCAGATCTGTGCCCCCCACCCCCGGTCCCCCTTTCACTCTGTAACATGGGCTGGGCATCCCACCAAGGCCCAGTCTCTACCTGTGGCAGGTGCTGGGGCTGGCTTCTCTGGGCTTTTGGGAGCCAAGTGGTAAATAGCTGTTAGTAAAAAGTTATACAGACACAAATAAATTATATTAAAACAAAGGTAACAAATGCTCCAAGTTATCATGTCCTAATCATTTTACTACCTGATACTATCACCTAGATTCTGGTGGTTGTTTGCCTCTATTACCTCTGAATGGCAGAGGTTCTAACACCCCACATCTCCTTCCAAATCTGTGTTCTGTGACGTCATGGGGGCAGCTCGAAATTGGCCACGAAGGGAGTATTTACACCATCTCAATGAACAAACACTGCAAATCAGGGCTTGATTTATTTTGATTTGTCCTGATTATTGATACTTGAAGTAATGGAGAAAATATTGATAATGCAGATAAACTGGAAAGTTTGTCATGTTTGTAACTGTTACGTTGTGAATAGCACCGAAAAACGGCCAAATCATAAGGGAACTGCAGCTCTCAGCTGGCCACAAATACAGCAGTCTGCCAAAGAGCCATGAAAGGGTTCTGTGTGAATCACTGGCTATATGGCATTCACCACAAAAGAACTGTCTATTTCATTATTATTTGTAAATTGCATGCTGTACTCCCTTTATCACAACAACCTGGAGGTTAAACGGATGCCTGGGTGTAGCTCCCTACAGAGCTGGGTGTTAAGCCCTTACCAGCCAGCACACTGCTGCCCACCCCTCCCCCAGCCGCACCTCCGGGCACCACGTGCTCTGTGCTCTGCCCTCTGAACTGCTCGCATTTCCCAGATTCCTCCCTGCTTGTTCATAGGCTGTTGCTCAATGGGGCAGGACCCCACCTCGCTCCACGCTGTTGCATCTGCTGCTTCTCCTGCGTGTCCCTCAGGCACAGCCCAGGAGCTGTCTTCTCTGGGAGGCCCCCGGGTGGGGTGGATGACACCCCTGTGTTTCCTCATCGTCCCCGGCTTCTCTCCACCTCAGCTCCCAACACACATCCCACCCCACCTTCTGCCCCCAAATCAGGCTCCCTTCTCTGTGCACAGAGTAGCCCAATTCGTATGTAGCAGGTACTCCACCCCATGGAGGCAACCCCAGTTCTAATTTTTTCACTCCAGGTTAGTTTTGCCAGATCTGGACCTTCCTACAAATGGAATTGCATTGTGTGTCCTCTTGTGTGTGGGCATTCTCCCACTCCACGTAACATTCTGGGAATCACGCTGCTGCATGTATACTCGGGCAGAACCCTTCTACTGAAGAGTATTATTTCATTGTGTGAATGTGCCAACATTTGTTTATTCATTCTGATGACGTGCTCCCATGCTGGCTCCAGTGTTTGGCTAATTTCGATAAATCTACTGTTTCTGGTGCTTTCCCTGGGATGCTTTTACTTCTCTTGGGTAAATACCTAAAAGTGGAAGTTTAGCTCAGGGAGTGTGTGAATGTTTAGTTTTACAAGACGCTGTCAGACTTTGTCCAAAGTGGTTGGATCATTCCACCTCCCACTGATGTGAGTTTTGGTTGTACCATATCTTTACCAACAACTGGTGTTGCTATTCTCCTCAATTTTACCCATTTCGGTGTGTGTGCGCAATATTTTGTGATTTATTTGGATTTTCCTGATTACTAATGATGCTGAACGTCATTTCATGTACTTTTTAGACATTCGTCTATCTTCCTTGGCCAAGTAAAAAATCAGGTTGATTTTTGCACGGTAAGTATTTTGTGTGTCAACATTTATCTTCTCTCAGATGAATATCATTAGGCTAAGGACCCAGTATTGTGGACACTTTTGTTTATTGAGTTATAGTTTTCATAGTCAACAATACACCCAATTTCAGTGTCCACCCAATAAATAGGACGTTAGGTAAGGCTTGAGGTTTATTTGTTATCATATGGCATCCTGCCGTTCTAGCACCATTTATGGAAAGACTCCCCCATTGACTTACCTTGGCATCTTTGTTGGAAATTAATTGACTGTATATGTGAGTGTATGCTGGATTGGCCATCTTTCCCCACCAATCTATGTCTGTCTTTATATCAGTTCTACGATGTCTTGATCACGGGAGCTTTCTAGTAACTCTTAAAGTCAAGTAGTACAACTCTTCTAATTCCATTCATTTAAAAAAATGGCTCTTCTAGGTTCTTTCTGTTTTCTTATGGAATTTTATAATCAGCTTGTCAATTAAAAAAAAAAAAAGACTGCCAGGATTTGGGGGGAGCATTCATACAGAATTAATATTATTTCTTCCTAACATGTTCAATAAAACTCACCAATGAGGTCATCTGGGATTAGAGTTTTCTTTGAAGAAAAATTTTAACTACAAATTCAATTTCTTTAATAGCTATAGGGATGTTCAGTGAGCTTTGGTAGTTTGTGTTTTTCAAGAAGTTTATTCATTTCAAGTAACTTGTCATAAGTTGTTCATAATATTCCTTTATTATTCTTTTAACATGTAGTGTTTCAATAGTCCTATTATAATTCCTAATACTGGTGATTTATGTCTTTTTTAATTTATGATTTTTCTAACTAGAGACTTATCAATTATATTCATCTTTTCCAAGAACTTAGTTTGCTTTCACTGGACTTTGTATTCTTTTTCCATTTTCTTTTTCAATGATTTCGACCTATTATTTCCTTTGTCTTAACCTGGGTTTATTCACTGTTGTTCTTTTAGTTTCTCAACTTGCTAACTTAGATCATTGATCTGAGGCCTTTGTTCTTTCTTTACATAAGCACTGAAAGCTGTAGGATTCCCTTTAAGCACTTTAGCTACATACCACAAATTTTGATATGTTGTGATTTCATTTTCATTCAGTTTGATATAGTCTAATTTCTTTTGTGATTTCTTCTTTGGCCCATGGGGCTTTTTTCCTTTTTTTTTAAGAAGCGTGTTATTTAATTTCTAAATATTTAAGAGATTTTTTTCACATACATTTTGTTATTGAGTTCTAGTTTAATTATTTTATGCTTAAAGGACAGACATTACATAATTTGAACCACATCACGTGCATTATGACTTGTTCTATGGCTTGGCCTATTGTCTTTCTTGCTCAGTGTTTCATGTGTCCTGGAAAAGAATGTATTTTTCTGTTGTGGGCTGAAGTGTCTACAACCAGAAACTGGGCAAGTGAGTTGATATTGTGTTCCTGCATAAAGGCAATATTGTTACTAATTTTCTATCAATTATTAAGGGAGGAATATTGAAATCACCATCTAAAACTGTTGATATGTCTTTTTCTCTTTTTAGGTCTGTCAGCTTTCCTTTATGTGTTTTTGAAGCTCTGTAATTAGACGCATACACATTAGGATTATTATAGCCTTGTGATGAATTTATTTATTTTTTCATTCTGAAATCATCCTCTTCATCCTGGTGATAGTCCTCCCTCTGAAGTCGGCTTGGTCTGCTATAAATACAACTAATCCAGCTAATCTCATGCCTAGTATGTGCATGAGATATCATTTTCCATCCCTCTACCTTAAGTCTATCTGTGTCATCATATTTAAAGAAAGTTTCTTCAAATATTTAGGTTCTGTTTTTGGATCTACTTAAACAATCTCTGACTTCCAATTGGAATGTTGAGCCCATTTATAGTTGGGATGACTTGGAGTGTGGTTGGGTTTAGATCTATCATCTTGTTTCTGTTTCCTTATTTTCTTCCCTTATTTTGACCAAATGTGCATCAAATTCTTTTGTAAATGCATAGTAAAATAAAGATGACATTTTAAGGTGAGTACTTCCCAGCATTTCGTTTTATCTCTCCTTTGGCTCATCAGCTGTACTTGATTGTTTTGTCACTTAGTGGGAACTGCATTGTTTTTAGTGCTATGCTCTGCTGCACCTTGAACTTGCCCCAGTCCGCCTTCAGATAGTATCACACCCCTTCCCCTAAAGAGGGTGAGAACTTCGCAGCAGTAACTGCACTTTCCTTTTCCCCATTTCTTCTCTTGTAATATTGTTTTCACGTTGTACATTTCACTTTTACACATGTTAGGGATCTCAAAATACGTGGTCGTTTTTTTTTTAAAGCAGGTCTTTTAAAATCACGAATAAAAAAAGTAATTTTCAAAGAAAAATATCATTAACAGAAGATGCCCAAATGACACAGCAAGCACGTTGCTTCCAGAATGTACTGTGTGTAGTGTGATTGCAGCATTTTTATGCTGTCATTATTTATTTGTCCTTCTCCTGCATTAGACAATAAAGTCCTTGAGAGCCAAAACAATATCTATTCATCTGGCAACCTCAGCACGGAGCTCGTGCCACTCACGAATTTCCTGACGACCCACGGCCTGACCTCCCAACGAAGGAGTGACGGAACAGCGGAAAGGCGAGCACCTGAAGCACAGCTGGAACACGCCCTCGCCGGCAGACAGATGCGCGCTGCCGTCCAGTCGCTTCTCCCTATGCCTTCTCCCCTCTGTGCTCCCTCACACCGCCCGGCTCCCACTCAAACCCGACAGGCAGGAGGAGGAAAGCAAGGACCTCAGGCACGCTTCAGAGAGACCTTCAAAGGTCCCAGAGCAGCACTCGGGGTGGACTCTGCCTGTGGCTGCACCTCCGGGACTGCTGGGAGAGGCCCCAGCGGGTACATCATTTGTCTGGAGGCCTCAGATGGGTTTGTGTTAGGGACAAAGGTGACGCGGGTGAGATCAGAGAATGGACAGTGGGTCACTGCTGGACCATGTCACCGCTGGCCTGGGAAGTGGCCCAGAGCCCTGGGCTGCTGCTTGCATCTTTGCGGCCCTGACTGTTCCCGATCTCATCGGGGAAACTGGGGCAGTAAGCAGCTTTATCACGTGAAAAATGTTTCTGCAGCCGAACTAGAGCGCCGGCTGACTAATGAGGCGGACGGCGTGAGTGCTCCGGGGTGTGGGGATCTCCTGCTTACACCGCTGGGGTTGTGTATTAAAGGCATTCGGGAAGAGTCGGGTGGTTTGGGAATAGTTAAAGCTGGCTCACAACAGGCAACAGCGAGTTCTTCTGAGAGTGAAGAAATGGAAATGTTTCTCTCCTAGCTCAGTGAATTCAGAACAATCAGAGCATTACAGGTTTTACCCTGCTTGGCTGACCTTCCTCTGATTTGCCAAACCTTGAAATGTTGAGAGGATTATAAAAATGTTCACAATGTGCTTCAAAAAAAGAAAAAATTCTACATGAGTAAATAAAAAAAACAAAATTAAACAATATTTTTCCCCTTCCAGCTAGTGTTAACCTTCTAGGAGGGAATTTATTTCAAAAAAGGATCTTAAATGTATACATTAAAAATTTTTAAAAAGTAAAAAAAAATTTTTCAAGTATAAAATTAAACTTAGGTTCAAGTCTTCCTTTTTCCTATTTCGTAGATTTAATGCACACGTACGAAGCACTTATGGACAGCGTGATGAAGGGGATGTGCACTCACCACAGGGGAATAAGGCAAGTCCGTGCTTTATGCCCCAGGACAGGTATGGGGCAGTCCCCCCAAATAATCACCAATTCTCTCTAGATTGATTCATTTATGTATTTATAGTTATTATTTATTTATTTATTGTAATGTCCTTTTGATCAGCCATTGGTCTCCCCACTCATCACAGAACTAGAAAAGCCTTTGAGGATAATGTACCGTGGTGGTTTTCAAACTCTTTTGTTTTTACTTTTTGTAGCCGAGGAGGCAGATGTCTGGTGACTCAGATGGAAGAGGAGCTGCCTGGTAGCAGGTAGGAGACCCGCAGCTCTGTCCCCCTCCCCGACAGCCAGTGGCCTGGCCCAGCCTTGGGCAGTGGATTGTTTGAATACTTGACAGGCAGGGAGAGGAAAGCAAGGACTTCAACTGGGGTCAGTTGAAGTCACGTGACCCCAGGACCAGGGTTGCCTCATTCTCAGAGCTTCATCCCTCTGTGAAGGCCAGGGGCATGGGCAGGGAGAGAACGGGCTGCCTGGGGAAGTGACCGGCACATCTAGGCATCTGGAAATGACCTGGCGAGCTGCAGCAGGGGTGACCTATTGAGTCAGTGGCCAGGATTCCCCTTGGCCAGGGGGCCTTGGGAGCAGGAAACTTTCTAAGCCTGAAGGCTAGGATAGAATCCTGCAAAAACAGTCCATTTGGGCCTCGGCCAGTGTGGAGAGCTGCGGCCAACCTGGAAATGGCACGGAGAGGGCAGTGAATCTAGGAGACCCTCAAGGGGGGTCGGCGGAGGGCTTTTCCCTCAGGAATCAGCCCATGTGGTTCACTGGGAAAGAGAGGCAGCAAGTCTGATCCAGAATCTTCCAGATCGTCATCTCAGTCCCCCTGCAACTTCACCCCACGAGATAGTGCCAGCGTCACCTTTACATTTGAAATGGCAGTCTATGGCTGGCGCTTAGTTTTCTGGAACTATTCAGCCTGATTCAACCAATTCAAAATTGCTCCAAGAAAGTAAGCCAGGTGTTGTTTTAGAAGTTCCATTAACTCTTCCAAAATGATACGGTATCATTTAGTAAATTACTACTCTCTGGTACTTAATGGCATCCTAGCACCTGAGAAGATTGATTTCATCTCGTAACAGTCTCTAAACTGTGTGTGTGTATGTCTGTGTGTGCGTGTGTGAGAGAGAAGGAGGGGGTAAGGGGGGAAGGAGAGAGACACACAGACAGAGAGACAGAGAGAAGGAGAGAATATTTGGGAAAACAATGTACAAATGCAAAGGTTTATCTGTAACTCTAAAATGTAGAACATTCCTCTCTCGATGGCCTGAATTAACATCCACTTCTATTTCTATTTTGGGCAATTATTAGCTATAATTTCCTTAAGACGCTATTTAAGAACCTCTTATCCAACAATGGCTGTATGTGTCAGGATCCTCTGAACTGCAGTCACCGCCCCTAGTCTAAGCAAAGTAGAGCGTTACCGGCTCACAGAAATGGGAAGTCCAGGTGCACTCAGGAGGCCACTGGCAGGGCTGTCATCTTGTTGTCTCTCAAAGGCACTCAAGGCGAGGCTGGGGACAAGGCTGGCAGAGCCTCCCACTGGCTCCAGTGGCAGAGGCCCAGGAGGGACTCTGACTGGCCCAGCCCGTGTCACATGAGCAAGCCCAGATCAAGCCCTGTGGGCCACATGGTCGGCAAGAAGTCCGCCCTAGGTAGGGCTAGTGGAAAGGACTCCTGCCCGAACAGGGGCTTGGTTAACTGCAGAAAGGCAGGATAGGTACTGGCCACACAAAAGCCGCCAGAGTTAGACCCTGTTTTTCAGACCCTTCAGTATTTTAAAAAATATTTTATTTATTTATTCTTAGAAAGAGTGGGGAAGGGAGGAAGGACGAGAGGGAAGGAAATATCATCGATCAGTTCCCTGTCGCACAGACCCTGACCCAGACATGTGCCCTGACTGGGGATGGAACTGGTGACCTTTTGCTTCACAGAACGATGCCCAACCAACTAAACTGCCCTGGTCAGGGCAGACCCTTTAATATTGATAGGCCCACCAATAGCACAGATTCTACCATCCAGTTCCTTCCAGAACAAAGCTGGGTGTCAATACTGACTGGGCCTAGATATCCATTGTGTTTCATTTTGAAACCGTCCTGCCTGCTGTCTTTGTGGCTAGTGCTTTCATTGTATAATGTTTAGCTTTAAGTCCGACTGCTTCCTTCACACAGAACCCCCTTGTTGTGACAACACCCCGCGCCCTGGATGCCCAGCGGGCAGAGAGATGCATTGGCACCTTCCAGAGCTTTCAGAGCTGGAAGACCTGCCGTCCTTGGCTACTCAAATCCCCCAACTGGAGACCTTCAAACCTGCCAGGAAGGGGAAGCTCGTGGATATTCCTACTCTTCCTGGCATTGTTCTTCAGAATGTCACGGTGTTTCCCTAATAGTCCTTAAGCACTTGTTTGCCCACCCTTACCCTCGGGTACCCCTGTGTTGTGGGAACCTGACCCCGCTGACGGTCCCTCACAACTTCCCAGAGCTTCCTGGCTCCACATGACTTCTCTTCACTGCCCCTGAGATCTTCTGTAAGAAATGACCCCAGATTGCCGTGTTGAGGTTGGCTTTGCACAGCAGTGATGGGCTGTTCTGTGTCTTCAAAGCTGGACACCTGCTCCTTGGTCGTTTAGCGAGACCGCGGGTGGCTTCTCCGCTGCAACGATGGGAGTGGAAGGCTTGTGAGTTTACCTCCAACGCGCAGCTGACACACTCCCACTTCTTTCTAGAAGCCGTCCTGCTGGCCTGCTCTCACGGGAGGTCCTTCCTTCTTCAGGCTTCGATGAACACCGACATTTGATCAAATGCTGGTGAGAGGTTTGTTGTCTGGGATGCATGTGAGCACGACTGTGTGCCTGTGTGTTCGCATGTATGTTGTATGCACTTGTGGACCTTGACTGTTCACGAACTCGGAAAACTTGAGGTTGGGCACCAATACTCTGCGGCTTTGGACGTCCCATGGTGCCCGCTTTGCAGCTGCTCAATAAACGCTTTTAAATGAACTCAAGACTGATTTTGACATTTACAAATGTGTTTTCTCCTTTCTGGGTTCTACTCCCCAGCTCTTCAGTCGCCCTAGCACATCAGAGCTCATAGCGCCCCACCCATCAGTCTGCTGTGACATCCCCTCAGCTCCTAGGCCCTTTGGGGGTTTGCCCCCTGCCACTCAGCCACAGTGGGGGGACGATAGAACTGCTGTGGCGTTGTTTTCTGAACCTGCATCAAGGATCAACATGTGAATGAACAAGACCCAATGCCGGGGTATGTCCTGGAAAAGCCCAGTCATTGGCACCTCCCCTCCCAGGTAGCTGAGAAAGATCACCCGGTAGCTGGGGAGACACACTGAAGTCTCCCCAACCATCACAGCGCAACAGGAGAAATGCCAAATGACTTTCTTCATCTGTAAAGGAACGAGCGGGGCATGAGGCTCCCACCTTCCTTCCAGCTGAACAGCCCGACCCTCAGGAGCACAGTATTGGTTTTCGTGGGCAGAACTGGGGGTCGGGGTGGGGTTGGGGGAAGAGTCTCTTCCGCAATACCATTCCCCTAAGATCCAATTCAGCTGTTTAGAAACGTGGATTTCCTCCAGCAAAACACCTTTGGTTTCCTTCCAGAAAACAGGCCGTTTATATGCCGTTAAACATTTTGGGAAGCATTCTCACATGAGTGCACTTGATGTTTTGTGTAGCGTGAAGACTAAAAATACACCCACTGGTTTGTTCTCTGCTTGCAGTTTTGACATCTCCTATTGACACACTCAGGGAGCTGACCTTTCATCGTTAGGTCTTCTATTTGGATTAAACATTTTGGAAGTTCTTTTTAAAATGATGAGACAATTATTAGAGTGAGAAAAATCTTTTTTTTTTTTTTGAAGATTTTATTTATTTTTAGAGGGGAAGGGAGGGAGGAAGAGAGGCAACTGATCAGTGTGCCAGAGAGACATTGATTGGTTGCCTCTCGCACGTCCCCAAGTGGGGACCTGGCCCCAAACCCAGGCATGTGCCCCGACTGGGAATTGAACTGGCAATCTTTCGTGTCACAGAGCGGCACTCAATCCACTGAGCCACACCAGCCACGGCAAAAAGTCTTGACTTCTTAGAATGTCCAAGGGCTGTTAGAAAGTGATCACTGCATGGGGTGACTCTCCTTATTTGAGAGGCGGGTGGCCTGATGGACAGAATGGGGCATTGCTGTTTGTGGATCACGTGACCTAGTGCCTGAACCACATGCCTCACTTCCTTTAGCTTTCAAAGGATCAGGTTGTAGAGGATAGGAATCGTTAAGTTCACCAAATGCTGCCAAATGGTCCTCCAAAGTGGCTGTGCTATTGTACGTCCCTACTGAGAACGTGTGTAAAGTCCCGTTTCTCCACGTGTGGGGACCCTTGTAACTGACAGACTTAACACGTTTGCCAGTCCCACGAGTGTAAAATGCTATATGATTATTTCAATTTCTAGTTCTGCGTGGACTGACAAACTGGAGCATCTTTTCATGCATTTATTGGATGCTTGAGTTTCTTCTGTGAATTTCCTGTTCATCTACTTTGCCCATTTTAGATGTTAGGTTGTTCCATTTTTGTGATGCATTGGTAGGATTTCTTTATATAGTCCATATATTAAGTCTGTGTTTAAGTTGTACATATACATTTTTCTCACCCAGTTTTATCAAACTTATATTAACTTCTTAAAATGAATTATAAAACACAGCCTCTTTTTATATTCTTTGAAACAATTTGTGTGAGATGAAGATGATCCATTCCTTGAAGATTTGAGAAATTTTACCTTAAAATCTGTCTGGGATGTTTAGGGAGGTGGGAAAATTTTGACTAGTCATTCAATTTATATAAAGCGTTTATAGGTTTATTCAGGTTTTTGTTTTCTTCCTGATTCAATTTTTGTGATTTTTACTTTCGTAAAGATTATCCATTTCAATACTGTTTTCAGATTCATCGGCTAAAGTTACTTACAGTATGTCTTAAATACATTTTTTATTTCCGCTGCAATTAAATCCCACTTCTCGTTCTTATTGATCATAATTTGTTCTCATCCCCCTCCTATCCTCCCTCCCCCCACCCCCTCCTCTCTCTTCTGGTGCATTCTGGTCAGCGGTGTGTCTGTTTTCTTAGTTTTTACGGAGAACTCACTTCTGTGTTCGCTGGTTTCTTGCTGTTGTTTCTAGGGATGGTATTTAGCTGTTATGATATCCGGAGATCTTGCTGGCCACCCATTCAGGTGGAGCCAGTGTCTTATACCTTGTACTGTCATTTCCTCTCTCAAGAGTCATTTAAGAGAGCATTTACACTTTCTAAACATGCTTTTGAGTTTTGAGTTTCCTATTACTGATCTGTAATTAAATTGCATTGTGGTCTGAGAATGTGTTCTTTCTGATGGCAATTTAAAAAATCTGTTGAAACTTAATGAAAAAAAAAACACCACTTTTGCCTATGATTAATTAATTTAATTTCATAAGCACTTGAAAGAATGCACTTTTTTAAAAGTATATTTTATTGATTATGTTGTTACAGTAGTCCCAATTTTTCCCCCCTTTGTTCCTCTCTGCCCAGTACCCCCTTCCCTCCAGCAATCCCACCCCACTTCGTTTATGTCTATGGGTCATGCACCTAAGTTCTTTGGCTTCACTCTTTCCTATATTATTCTTAACTTCCCCCTGTCTATTTTGTAACAACCAATTATGCTTCTTAGTCCCTGCACCATTTCCCCATTTCTCCCCCTCCCCCCTCCCAGCTGATAACCCTCCAAATGATCCTCATACCTATGATTCTGTTCCTATTCTGGTTTGCTTAGTTGGATTTTGTTTTTATTTTTTAGATTCAGTTGTCGATAGTTGTGAGTTGTCATTTTAGTGTTCATAATTTTGATCTTCTTTTTCTTAAGTAAGTCCCTTTGACATTTCATATAATAACGGCTTGGTGATAATGAACTCTTTTAGCTTGACCTTGTCTGGGAAGCACTTCATCTGTCCTTCCATTCTAAATGATAGCTTTGCTTAATAGAGGAATCTTGGTTGTAGGTCCTTGCTTTTCATCACATTGAATACTGCTTGCCAGTCCCTTCCTGCCTGCAAAGTTTCTTTTGAGAAATCAGCTGATAGTCTCATAGGCACCCCTTTGTAGGCAACTCCCCACTTCTCTCATGCTGCTTTTTAAATTCTCTCTTTATCTTTCATCTTTGGCATTTTAATCATGATGTGTCTTGGTGTGATCCCCTCTGGGTCCAGCTTGCCTGGGACTCTCCATTCTTCCTGGACTTGTATGTCTATTTCCTTCACCAAATTTGGGAAGTTTTCCTCCATTATTTTTTCACATAAGTTTTCAATTTCTTTCTCTCTCTCTTCTCCTTCTGATATCCCCATGATTCAGATGTTGGCACTTTTAAAGTTGTCTCATAGGCTCCTTAGTCTTTCCTCATTTTTTTTCAATTCTTGCTTTCTCATTCGGCACTGGTTGACTATTTTTTTCTTCCTTATGTTCAAAATCATTGATTTGAATCCCGGTTTTCTTCCCTTCACTATTGGTTGTGTGTGGATTTTCCTTCATTTAACTTAGCATAGCCGTCACTTCTTCTCTTATATGTTTGTCATACTCAAGCATATTTGTCAAGCCTGTGAGCATCTTTATCACCAGTGTTTTGAACTCTACATTGGTTAGGTTGACTATCTCCTCATCACTTAGTTCTCCCACTGGAACCTTGATCTCTTCCCTCTTTTGGGCCATGCTTCTCTGTTTCCTCATCTTGACAGGCTCCTGTGTTTGTTTGCCTCTGTGTCTCAGGTAGAGCTGTCGCTCCTATTATGTTGTAAGGCGCAGAGTCTTAGGGATTCATCAGTACAGGGCGACCTGTTTCACCACGTTGTGGTGCTGTGTGTGCGGGAGGGGTCTGAGAGGGAACAATGCCACCTGCCTAGCACTCGCCCCTTTTTCAGGCACTTCTCCGTTTTCCGTATGGGACTGATGCCCCTCTAGCTGTTGCCCTGGCTGTCGTTCCCAGAGTGGGTGGGTCTGCAGACGTTCTAGGACTGTGGGGGCCCTTTAAACAAGCGGACTCTGCTGAGAGACAAACAGTTTTGATCTCCACCCCAACCCCCACTGGTCCACACAGTAAGAAGCAATGAGGCTTGATTTTCTCTGGTGCTGGGACTGTGAGCTGCGCGGTCTGGTGAGGAGCTGGGAATGCTCCCCAGGTGTCCTTCCTGACTTTTAAAAATGTGTAACTGCGCTTCCCACCAGTGTGCAGCCACTGCCATTGCTCTTGCTGCTGCTGCTGCTGCCACCACCACACTGCCCCTCCTACCTGTCCGGATGAGTATTTCTTCTTTATATCTTTGTTGGACTTCCATGCAGTTTGATTTTCTGGAACTTCTGGCTATCTCTACTTTTGAGGGTGTTGTGCTCCTTCTTAGTTATGGAGGGAGAAGCAGCGTGTCTGTCTAGGTCTCCATCTTGGCCAGAAGTCAGAATGCACGTTTTTATTTTGCGGTGCTGAATGATGGCCACTGCTGTGGCAATTAGGGCTCAACCAGGCTGGGTCCTATTATTGAGGAGGGTGTAGAATTCTCCCAGACTTGTCCGTCCAGGGAGTGAAGGTGGGGTTCCTGCCTCCCACCGGTGAAGGTGGGGTGTTAACCTTCTCTACTTTGGGGCTGCTCAGGGTTGCGTGCTGAGTGGGATCTTGCTGGCTGGCACCCTACTTCCAATGCATCAGAGAAGTCGGGTGGGAGGAAGGCAGGGCATAAGAGATGTGGGGCTGGGCAGGCTTGGGGTGACAGCCATCAGTGGGGAGGGACCGAGCCACACACACTTGTTTCTTTTTTTAAAAAAAATTATTTATTTATTTGTTTGTTTATTTATTTTTAGAGAGAGGGGAAAGGAGAAAGAGAGGGAGAGAAACAACACTGTGTGGTTGTTTCTCACTCGAGCCCCCAACTGGGGACCTGACATGCAACGTAGTCATGTGCCCTGACTGGGAATCGAACCAGTGACACTTGGCTCTCAGGCCGATGCTCAATCCACCGAGCCACAGCAGCCAGGGGCATGCACTTGTTTCTAAGGTCACCACTGGCACCAGTGGGGAGCCTGTGGATCTGAGCTGTGTACCAGGCACCTGGCATAGTTTGCTTTCCAATTCACTAATGACTGCTCAGCATTTATCAGTTTCTTCTTCTGTCCTCCTTGGGCTCCCTTGCTTGTTCATTTCCTAACTTCTTACATTGGAAATCTAGTGGGTTATTATTTTCTTGTGTAAACTGTTAGAGCTTTAAATATCACTTTAAGAACTATTTTACCTGCATCCCTCAAGATTTAAGAGGTAGTAGTTGTAATATGGCTACTTAAAACATTTTCTAATTTCAACATAGTTTCTCTTTGACTCATGAGTTAATTAGAAGTTTATTTATTAATTTCCAAACACTTGTCCCTTCCCCAAAGTTATGTTTATGTATGTATGTATTTTATTGTATTTTTTCCATTATTTTTTTATCCCCCTTATACCCTCTCCCCCCCACCCAAGTTATCTTTGTGGTGAATTATTCACTTATTTATGGACAAAGAATGTGACGTTGATGAAAGCAAACTTGACTTTTCTTGAGGCCTGCTCTGTGTCCCAGATGTAGGTACATTTTTGTAAATGTCCTGGGTGTACCGTAAAAATGCCTGTTCCGTTCCGTCACAAATGCTGCAGGACCTCAGGGCCCTGTCATTTGGGGATGTTTTGTCCAACTTACAACTCCCTATATCTGCGTCTCCATGTCTGAAGGCTTTTCTGGAACCGGAGAAGGCAGGGCAGGCAGGCAGTACCTGGGAATGGCCACCCCCGGGGACCGTCCAACCGTGAGCATGGGAGCAGAGGAGGGATCCCTCTTCTCTGCAGACTGTGGGTGTCCTATTGTCCGTGGGTGGCACCTGAGCTAATATTCTGCTTCTCTATCTCTCTCTCATTCTCTTTCCTTTTCAATATAAAAATTTCTATTCATAAAAATAGGGAGAGTAGTAGAACAAACTACGTGTACTGCCCACCCAGCTTTAGGAACCGTCACCCAACCTGCTTTTTAGCTTCTGTTTTTAAAAAATAATGAGGTTGTCTCTTGGTTTTTCTATTCTGGAGAATTTTTCAAAGGTGCAACCCATTCATGCATTCTATAAAGTCTGATTTCTAACTCAGGAATTTCTACCTTTATCTGTTAATTTGTTGTTTTTACCTTATGCCAGATATAAAGTGATTGGGTATTCATTTCAATAATTCTATCCTTCTTTTACAAGATGCCTGAGTGGCTCTTTCATATATTTGTTGTTGTTCATCTAAAAATTACTTTTTCTTTATTTAAAATGTGTCTTTTTTCATTTATTTCAGCCATAATCGCCTATGAAATTTTTTTTTTGCCATTTTAAATATTTTGTTTTATGTTTTAAATTACAACTGACATTCAATATAATATTAGTGTCAGGTGTACAGCATAGTGGTTAGACACTTATATACCTTATGACGTGATCACTGCCCCCCCATAGGTCAAATGGCCATCTGGTACTAAACATGGTTATTACAATATTTCTGAGTAGGTTCCCTGTGCTGTGCTTTACATCCCTGTGACTGTTCTGTAACTGCCAATCTGTGCTTCTCAGTCCCCTCCCCTTTTTCTTCCGGCCCCCACCCCCACCCCCTCCCATCTGGCAGCCCTCAGTTTGCTCTCTGCATCTATGAGTTTGTTTCTGTTTGTTGTTTGTTTATTCTGTGTAATTGAAGTGAATTTGTATTCTGAATGTTGGTTTTCCCCGCTCATCATCGATGGGGATTCAGTTTTTTGTGAGTTTTAGATTTGGGGCTGCAGGTTCATTTGGGGTGAGGACTTTCTGTCGCTCTGTGTCCCCGCCTCACTGACCAGAGACTCTGTGGCTGCTTGGCATTCCCACGCCCACACCAGACCAGCCTCCTGTCTGTCCCAGCAGGGCGGCCATGTGTGCTGTCCGTGATGTCCTTCGTGTCCTTGTCCCGGCAGCCTCAGCCACATGGCCATCCACAGACACTGCTTCTCACTGCTGTCCACCAGCAGGGCTGCTCTGTCTCCGCCCTGGCTTTAGACAGACACCTGGCTCAGTCCTGCCTCAGCTGGCCTCCAGCACCTGCTTGCAGCCCCAGGTCCCCTCAGGGCTGTGACTCTGCACAGCTGTGACTCTGCATTGCTATGCCCTTCCCAGGCCACAAGGGTTTCCTACCTGGCACATTGTCTCTTCTCAGACTTTACGCTTGGGGCGACCTGAGCTTCCTGCACCACCTTGCCTGGACGTCTCATC
The DNA here is from genome assembly GCF_987537825.1 of Furipterus horrens. Classification (NCBI taxonomy): domain Eukaryota; kingdom Metazoa; phylum Chordata; class Mammalia; order Chiroptera; family Furipteridae; genus Furipterus; species Furipterus horrens. Next base: position 8,050,135 of record NW_028327171.1, read on the forward strand.
TCGCCTTCAGCTGAAGGGGTTCGGAGAGATGAAGCGCTTGACCAAAATCACATGCCCCTTAGTGGAGGGACAAGGGGTAGGACTGCCAGCTCCACCATCAGACATGGGATGCCTCAGAGCAAAAAAAAAAAAAAAAAAAAAGACTTTAAAATCATCATGAACTAAGTGAACAACTGCAAAAATGTGCATGAACTGTTATGAAATTTTAGCAAACACACTCTATAAAGCCAACAGTTTATTTTTAAATTAGAAAAAGTGTGTGTGTGTGGATGTACACTCACCTGTGTGTTCGTGTAAAAAAGTAGTTAAAAGAGGGAGTCCCTTGAGTTAATGTATCAGAAACCCACTTGAAAATTGGGTCTAAGATTATTATTTTTAAGTATTAGTGGTTAGAAGTTGAGGAGATGCCTCTTTTAAACCCTAAGTGATTCTTGTGCCCAGAAGTGAAGAATTCCTCTGGATAGCATGACATTGTTCTGGCAAACCTCTCATGATGCACTCGGGCTGGTGGAGGGAAGAAGAGGAGATGGAGGCAGATGATCCAGCTGCTGGCGTGTCAAGTTCAGGGTGGGCTGGAGTTGACACCTGTCAGCCAGCAAGAACCAGTTGTAAAACCCAGCCATTATTCAGAAGTAAAGAATTTTAAAACCAAAGGTGATAGACATGCAAACTGCATCACTTCCTAATTGTTTTAACATTTTACTGGTATTTGTGCTCTTGAGACCACTGATATCCATTGTGCCTGTCTGGTGGGGACATTTCCTGATGGCCTGCTACGCACATCTCTGTTAGTGCTGTGTTCAGTGATATCACATTGGTAGTGTGAAAACGGTGAGAGTATTTACATCTTGGAAATTGGCAAACTCCACAAGTCAGAGATGTTCCCCTCCCCCCAATGGCCAGTTGTCACCCATCAATCAGCACGCAGCTGCTTAATGCTATAGCTTTTTTAGGTTTTCCAAGTTAATGAGGACTCACTCACCCCCTCTATCTGTGTCATTTCAGATGGAATAATAGTGTGGCCATGTAGGTAACTACTCTCCAATTGGAAGGTCAGTGCCTCACAGTCCTCGGTAAATTAATGGACAAAAGAGTCCTTCAAAAAGTGAAGAATAAAAACCTACTTCAAATGGAAGAGAAAAAAACTTAGAAAAATCAATATAAAAGAAAAATTGTTTGTCAATTTCTTAGAAACAAACTATCAAGGTAAGGAAAAACTAGGGCTCATAGAGAAGCAATATGATATTATTGATCATTCCCAGAACCAAGCTAGGAGGTACGTGACATTTAGATTGCGTGAGAAAACCCCAAGGAAAAAAGTAGCTAAGTTTACCCCTATTAGCCAAAAAAGAGAGAAAGAGAAAGAGAAAGAAAATTAGCGGCAAGAAAAGGAAACGAGCAGCAAATTTCGTGTTCATACATTCCTGAATAAATTGTGGCAGCTGCAATTCAATGGAAGATTAGGTGGCTAATAAAATAATGGGTAAGATTTTTATATATTGCCATGAAATACTTTCACATTAAGGAAAAAAGTAATGTGGCTAGGATGATTCTATCCTTATATAGAAGAAAACTAATTACCTTACATGATTCACACACACACACACACACACACACACACACACACACACATTGCTTATTTTGTGGCTACAGAGAAATTTATGGGAGGATATTGCCTCAGTCAGCTCACGAGTAGAAATTTGTCTGAGTAGCTTCACCAGCAGAAATTTGGCACGCACGCTTCTGGAGTCCCACTCTGAGTCTTCCCAGATAGACACACTTCCTCGTTTTTTACAATCTGGATAGCCGAGAATTTTCCAGCCTTTAAGTTCTGGTTTCTGTTTTGCTTAAGTTTCTTTTCATTTCTCACTTCGCACATTTTACTGTAAGCAGTCAGGCAAAACTGAGCTGCTGCCTCAACACTCCGCTGCGTCTCCAATTTCATAGCTGGCGAGTTTTACCTTCCACAAAACACCGGATGCCATGTGGCCAAGCTTTCTGCCGCTTCAGTTTCTAACAGCCGGGCCCTCATTTCCGTGAGACCTCACCAGCTGTTAGCCAGCCCTTGGTGGCAGTCAGAGCTTCTTCTAGCCTCACCTCCGAACCCTCCCAGCCGCGACCCATCCCCTGGGTCCGAAGCCACGCCCGCACTTTTGGGTGTTCGTTACTCCAGCACCTTGACCTCTCCATGCCAATTTTCTAATCACCTTGGTTGCTCTAACAAACCTCTGTAGGCTGGGTGGCTCGTAGGCTACAGACACTGATCTGTCACAGTTCTGAAGGCTGGGGCGTCTGAGGATGGGGTGCCAGCCTGGTTGCGTTCTGGTGAGAACTGTCTTCCGGTTTGCAGGTGGCATCTTCACTGTGTCCTCAGACAGGTGCTCCCTCTGGGGTATTTTCCTATAGGGCACCAAGCTCATCACCTGGCGCCCCTCTCATGCCCTAATCCCCTCCGAAAGGTCTCCCCACCCCAAGCACCATCACATTGTGTATTAAGGCTTCAACATATACATTTTGGGGAGCCACGATTCAGTCCATAGCAGATATCCACCCAACTCCTAACACTGGTGTCTTATATGTAATGTGGAAGGTATTAACCTAAAAATAAGAGGCCAAGGTGAGAGGCAACAAGCATTTATTGAGATAAAAAAAATATATGCTATTCTGGAAACACTGACTCAGGCAGAGGCCCCAAGAGTGTTCTGATGAGGAGGCAAAGGCAACAGGTATTGATGAGAACGGGAGGCGGAACACGTGCACCCGCAGAAGGAAGGCATTGCTGTCCGCGCAGACGGCATAACAGAGTGAGGCTCGTTCTGAACAATGTATTACATTTTCTGTCCTGTTGGCCTCAGTCCCGAGGTCATCACGTCTGCTTTCTTGTCACCTTTGCACACAGTGCTTTGGGGCCCACGGTTGCTCAGGCTCAGTCAGAGGTAGCTGTGCCCTGTTCTTAGGCTCCAAGGTTTGAGGGGTGAGACCTGCAGGGCAGCCCCCACCCCCCCGCCCTGGTGGCAGCTCCGGCTCCGTGTTAAAGTGGCTCATTTATTATCATTCTTTTACAGAGGTAAAGACGGCTGTAAGCATTTTTCATATACATTTAATTTGTTATAATAAACATGCATAGTTTGTCTTATTTTAAAAAAGAGACCTTTCTCTTTTCACAGTTTGAAAAATTCAGCTGAAGGGTGTTAGATGCGCCAAGCAGGGCAGGAATATGCCCTCAGGTGGGGGGCAGAGCCAGGGTTCAGGGCAGGGGCTGGGGTTGAGCAGGGTGAGGGTCATCCACACGGAGCGGAGGTGTGGCGTAGGGTGCCTAAGGCAGAGTGCAGCTCCATGGTGAGGGGCTGACATGAGGCATGGGGGTCACGCAGGGCAAGAGGGGTGCCCATAGGAGGCTGCCCGGTGCAGGTGCCTGAAGAGTATTCCTTTTTTTATCTCAATAAATGTGTGTAGCCTGTCAGTTTAGCCTTTTATGTTTGGTTAACACTTCCAACATACATATGAGATATCATTCTTAAAACCTGCTATGGACTGAACTGTGGCCCCCCAAAATGTATATGTTGAAGCCCACCCCTCTGTCTGCTTCTATGTCTTCGGGAAATCGCGTGAGACTTGGAAAGAGATGTTCTCAGCACTCTTGGTTCATGTCCAGGCCATGACGAGAGACACGTGGCTGGTTCTTTATAAACAGGAACCTGCCAGGGAAGCCTGTGGTTGTGTGGCCGGGAGCACAGGCCCCGGACTCCGGGTGCACAGGACCAGGGGCTGCAGCCCCACTTTCTGTGCCCTGGACATGCTATGGATTCCTCTGGGCCTTGGTTGTTTCATCTGCAAGATGGGGATGATGGAGAGTAACTGACTCATCCTGGTTGTAGTACCGGAAGTCCCATGTCCCAGGAACTACTCTTCCCTCCACCCCAGGCCTGGGAAAACCAGGACAGCCAGTCACCCTAAACAATACTCCCTCCTCTAGGTTATCGTGAGGAGTAAAGTACAGGAAGCAAAGACTCGGCCGCGCAAAGTACCAGGCTTGGGGCAGATAGACAGGTGGATGGATAGATAAACAGACAATGGCTTTCATAATAATGGAATCAGTTTATAGACATCTGCTTGGGAGACGGTGTAAGACATTAAAATCTAGTGTACAAAACAGATTAGGGATTATAACCGAGCCAGCTTATGCGGCTGATCAGAAGTCCATATTTATATTTTACTTAACTGGGCAGGCCGGTGACAAGCTGAATGGCTGGCCGGGTGCTGGCTGCCAGGGTGCACCCCGCCCCTGCCTCAGGGCAGTGCTTCTAAGTCTATTTCACGGGCTGCAGCTGCTTACCGGGAAAGCCACGGGGTTAAACACAGCAGGGATCAGCCTCCAGGAGCAGCCAATGCCCGCCATCCGCAGTCCGGCAGCGCCAGCCTTTTACGGGGCACCGGGGCCCAGCCAGCTGCCCTCTTCTCCTCTCCAGGCAGAGAGGGGCTGCAGGGAACATCAGAACAGCAAGGCCAAAGGAGAAATCAGGGTATTTTTCCTGATCAAAACTCTCAGCCAAGGCTGTGACGGCCAGGCAGCCATGGAGGGGCAGCCAGCTGTGCTGGGGTTGGCTCTTGAACTTGGAGCAAACCTGTGGCCAGGAGCAGAGGAAGGCAGTTAAAGCCCAGGAAGAAGAGGTCTGGGCTGAGTGTGTACTCACTTTAAAATCGTCTGTCTATCTGTCTGTTATATCATCTACCTGTCTTCTACCTGCCTATCATTTATCATCTATCTATCTATCTTTCATCCATTTATTCAAACATATGTCCTAAATGTGGTTGCTTCATGTGGGTTGCGCTCACTTAAGTTAATAAACAGGTATATTTTTATTTAAAAAGCCTGGAAGATTCTCAGTGGACTTCAGTGGAGACCTGACCTCTGCAGGGGTCAGGGAGGTAGCCGGTGCTTCCCACCAAAGCTGCAGGCCTGGCACACACGGCTCTGCTGGACAGTCCTCACGGCCAGGGCAGTGCTTCTCCATCAGCCGTCCCCATCTCTGTTCTGAGCTGGGAGCTTTCACTGGGGTGTCACGAATACAGAAACCCCTTCCATGCAAGGAGCCCCCATGCCCCCAGGGTTCACGGTGCACTCCCCTGGAGACCCGTGAGTACCTGCCTGCGCCTCAGGAACTCTCTTGGGAGAAATTCTCAGACACAGTTAGAGGGGAGTCACTGCAGAGGAAAAACCCTTTAAAATGACAGTAATAGAATTTTACCTCTGGAGATTTGCCATCCTTTAAATAATGTTGCAAACCAATCAATAAAATATTATTTAACTTCCCCAAATATATTAATACAGCATTGGAAAGACATAAAGTGTAGAGAGATAAAATTATAGTACAAATTCAGACATGATGCAGACTGGCCACATTTTTCTGGACACCGAAGAAGCATACAACTTTCAACAAGAGTGACCTCAGCCATCCAGGCTATACTTAATTTTATATATAAAAAAGCAGTACTTTTCCCCCAGAACATGATCACTGTTTTTCCCCCACACTACATAGACATTATTTGGTATAGAACACTTTTAGGTTTGTGCCCAGTGTGATAAGAAATGCTTCTATTATGGACTTTGGAAAAAAGATCCAAGTGTTTGCTTGTTTCTTCCCTGGGAAGTTCTAAAATCATGACAGGTTGTGACTGCCCCAATGAGGGACCCCCTTCTGCCCCCACACCTCACGGCTTCCCCTGCCCTTCCCCTTGGCAGACATCACAAATTGATCAGGGCACTGGGTCCTGCTGAGGGTAAACATGACCTGAAAGGAATTAAGGCCGTGACAGCCTTACTGATTGAACCAACTCTGCCTGCCCCTACGGGAGCTCTGGCAGGTTCACTGCAGGTGCCCACCCTGCCAGTGTGGGAGACCAGAAACGTTTGCCTAGCACTCAGGACTCCACCCTTGGAAATGACTGAGCCAGTTGATGTCCTTAACCTATGAAAGGCTGTCCCAGCCCTTCCCGCCTCTTCCTCCCCAGCTTCTCCTCCGGCCCTGAGCTACAGCAGCCCCTGAACCATCTCTCACCTGGATCCAGGTGGCGTCCCAGGGCCCTGTCTCACTAAAGAGTGGCTTTGTACAAAAAAGAAAAAAAAAAAAAAAAAAAAAAAAGCCCAGGCCCCCCCACCTCCTGGAGGTCAGAGGCTGAATTTGGGATATTTTCCGACAAATTCAGGGCTGTAGAGCTCTCTATACCGAGTTCCACAATTTAATACTGTGAAGAATTGCAGTAATGCAATTTATCTACAAATAAAACAAAAACAGGCTTTTATGGCCTGGCCTGGGAACCTAACCCCTGTGTCTATGGGAAAATGCATTCTACATTTTAGACAATAAGCCAGAGAAAGTGCTGGCACGCCCTGTGTGGGGACTGCCAACACTCCGGATGCGGCGTGTGCCCGTGGACTGGGGCTCGGCACCGAGGTGGAGCTGATGGGCCACCCGCCCGTGAGCTCAGAATCCTTCGTTCCCAGCTGTGCGGGGCTGTCGTGGGAGCTGGGCTGCAGCACGAGCTGGTGAAGAGATTCTAATATCCAAGCCTTTTACGTGGGATTTCGATGATTCCAGAAGGCAAAGCCTTTAGAAGTTGGTGTCCTCCTACCAAGGGCACATTTTTATTCTGGATCTAGTATGACTTAAGGAGATTGCTAGTCTACCCTGGGGACAGGGAGGCTGACATTGAACGGCACTATTGATCCCCTTGGGTGCTCTCCAGCTCTGCTCTGTTGCAACAGGACGGCTTCCTGCCCTGACAGAATTTTCTTAGAAGCTCAGCCATCAAGGTTGATTCTCATAGGTTCTGAGATTAAATGATATTTCTGTGGTCCCGTCCACAAGCTGCTCCATGTTTGGTGCCACCTTGTACACCCAACTCCGCTTGGCCTAGCTCTCCACCCCCAGACCCCACTGTCATTGCCTGGAGACCGTATTTGATGGTGACCATGTGGGGATTTGCAGCATACTAGATGAGGAGCACTCACATGGGGTCCCAGTCACCTGACCCTCCTGCCTTCAAGTCCTCTGGTCCTGAGGGAGGTGTTTCCTAGGTTTGCTTCTGTCTCTCCTCTTGGCTTCTGGGTTGCAGAAATGACCTTTCCCATAGTGATTGGGACTGTCCCGACCATGTGAACAGGACCGAGGCTGCTTGGCGAACAGACTTAAGGTTTGGCCACCACCCTTGTGATTTATATCAAATTACGTATATATAAGGTCATGAGGTCTGTCTGAAAAAAGTCCAGCCATTGTTAATATAACAAGAATGGTTTGGGTGACATCAGTGTAACCTGACAGCCAAGCAGAGTGGACTAGAATCTGTGTGCGTCAACAATGATGACTTCACTGTACTAGTCAGTGGGAGTGGTAGACACCATTGAGTGAGCATGTGTACTGTGTGGTCATCGTATTCAAAATGACCGCGTGAGTAGGGCAACAAATCTGCATCAGATTTTGTGTTAAACTTGAACATTCCTCCACAGAAACTATTCCCATAATTCAGAAGGCCACATCTATAAGCAGCTGGTGGTTGGCAGCTTCACCACAACAACATACCTGCTCATGCATCACGTCTCGTGCAGAGATTTTTGGTGAGACATCAAATGACCCAGGTGACTCAACTCTGCTACAGCTCAAATTTGGCACCCTGTGACTTCTAGCTTTTCCCAAAACTAAAATCACCTTTTAAAAGGGAAGAGATTTCAGATCATTGATGAAATTCAGGAAAATACAACAGGGCAGCTGATGGCAGTTGGGAGAACTGTGTGAGGTCCCACAGGGTCTACTTTGAAAGGGACTTGAGGCACCATTGTCCTGTGTACAATGTTTCTTATTTCTTGTATCTTGTATCTTCTTCAGTAAATGTCTCTATTTTTCATATTCCATGGCTGGATGCTTTCTGGACACACCGCGTGTGTGTGTGTGTGCGCACACGCATGTGTGTGTGCGTATTTCAATCCCAACTATGTGGGATTCTTATGTGGTCTTTCAGTTGCCATGTTCAGAAATTACTCACTAGACAGCAGCGGCTCTGAGAACCTGCGGTGATTAACTGGAAACCTCTTCCTGTGTAGGGGAACAAAATGCTCAGCCCTGATTTTCTATATTTTGTTTCGTTTTTGTGTCCTGCAATTGTTCTCAATCCCACTTCACCTTTGGTATATCCAGAATATTCTGGGATCTTTTTGGAAGAGCAAATAGGCAGTTGACTGGGGTTCATGCCTCACTTCCCATTTCTTACCCTGGGGTTCACCAGGAAAAACAAAACAAAGCCAAGCATGCTCCTCCTCGTGGTCTTGCGGCCCTGAGTCTGGGCTCCACAGTCCGGCCCTGCAGTGACCTCCGACCACACTGCCGTGAGTGGGGACACCACAGGTCTGGACTTAGGTCAACAGGGGAGGACGGCCACCTCCAGCAGGGCTGCAAAGCGACTAGGGGTATCAGTGGGGGGGGGGGGTGCGTGGCTGGTGCAGGGCTGTGTGAGAGGTGGGCTGCATGGGCAGCTCCGAGGGCTCAGGATCGGCTCCCAGGCACGACCTTTAGAGTTCTCTCTCCTGGATCCTACCCTGCGGTCCTGACTCATGGGGCGGGGGGTGACGTGGAGGCCTCCATATCTTGTATCAGTCCCTCCCCCAGGGGATGACAGGACAGCCTGGCTTTGGACTGACTGACTTCATGGTGTGCGACCACCAATGCAAGGGACAGGAGGCCTGGTCACGCTGGGCGTGAGCTGGGGGGTAGCTGGAGGGCCAGGTTATCAATGACATGACAGGGGAAGGGGCCGGCAGGCTCGCTGCCAGGACAGACTTCAGGACACACCCTGGGCACAGGAATACGGAGGTGATATGGGCGCTGCGAGACACTGGTTGAAAATGCACAGACCTCCACCCCGCACTTGTCAGGTGTGGGGTAGACTGTTTGACAAACTCCCAGGTCACTCTTATATGCATGGGCCAGTTTAGGCCTAGGGTATTTTCCTTAATTTTTGATGCATATTTAAATCACCTGGGAGCTACACACACTCTTGATACTCAACCTTTTCCCCCGACCTGGTTAGGGAGGCTCTGGTTGCGGGCACCCATATAGAATATAAGGAGTTCATCAGCAAAGGGCAGGGGAGCATGTTTGGGAGCTGGAGACCATCCCAAGGCCAGGTCGTTGCTGGGGGCACGGGGGCATGAGGCAGGGGAGGGTGTCTGGGTTTGGATCTGGAAGTGCACATATTTATGAGTTACCACTGATTTCTGAGACGATCAGGCAAACGGACAGGAAGGTGGTGTGATCAGTTCTCCCGGTGCTCCCACAGCCCCGCAAAGCCCCCACGTTTCTGTGACCATGTGACTGATCAGACAGGTGCCCACGCCAGCAGCTGCACTGTGGGGAATGGAGGGGGCCCTCAGTTCTGGCCCTTGGCCTCCCTCGGCCATGAACTGGTGAGTGCCCAAAGCAAACTAGCATGGCTGAGCAAAGCAAGGTGCTAAGGCGGTGCCGCTGCTCTCAGGCAGCAGCAGTGGTGTCTGCCTCAGACGTGGGTCCCGCTCTTCTCAGGCCCCTTGGGGGAGCATGGTGCATGCACAGCTTCTTTGGGGAGGCCAAGGCGCCCCAGCATCTTGGAGCAAGGCGACCAGAGACCACATCCTGTGAGGGGTGGATGAAGGAGCCAAGAAGGCTCTTAGTTGGAGACCTCAAGGGCAGAGCGAGGACCATGGGGTGCTGGTGCGTAGCCAGGAGGGGCTCCAGGTGGCGGGGGATGAGATCGGCTGGACAACGTGGAGCCAGAAGAGCATCAGGGACAAGAGCGTCACCAGCACACACAGGCTGTGTCAGGTGCACAGGGCCGGCAACATGGCTCTGTTCCAGGCCTAAATCCTTGGCTGGCACCGACTTTTCCCAAGTCTTTCCTTCCCAGTCACTGCCACTGACAGGCCAAGCAACTCTTCTAATCTCTCATCAAGCTGAGTTAAGGACTCGATACAATTGAAATAGGAAGTACCTACATTGTGTCACACTTCAACTTGTGTAGCAATTGAGACAGACTTGAGACATAATAGCAAGTTTCTCCATGCGCTAGGTGAACTTCAAGTGCACGCAGAGGCTTGTCCGTAACTAATCACAAACCTTTACAGACTCCCTCAAAACCCTCCGTCCGTAGAAGCAGAGAAGTCCATTGTAGTGAGCTCGTTAGAGTATCCATTCATTACCTTTGTTTTTAAGAGAACAGAGTTTTAAACACATGCAATATGCTATCTTAATTAAATTTGCAGTCAATTTTAGCTCTTTTTTTTTTTTTAAGAATGTTTTACTCAAGCTGTGGGTTGTAATTAGGTGAGTTAGCAATCTTCAATGTGGAAGGGCCAATACAAGGAAAATGGTGGAAATGATCTGTATCTGGAGACCGGGTGTTGCCCAAGACACCTTCCCAATGTGTCTGCGGGAGGGAACGTGGCCGCCTGATTTCCTGTGACAACACGATTTGGGGCGTTGGGCTGTTACCAAGGGCGGATGGTAGCGCTCGCCTCCTGCAGTGACAGAGCCGGAAGACAAACCAGCCGAAGGGCCTGAGCTGTGGGTGAGAGGTGAGGCTCCCGCAGGAGTGGCCTAAGTCAGGGGACAGTTTTCCTCTCTGTGGAAATGGCTTTGGTGTTTAGAGTCAAAACTTCAGAGAGCAAAATTAGCAAGCAACTTCATAATAACTATGGTAAATATGTTAAAATGTCAAAACGGATGCAAAGAGGGGGCATTCCCATGGAGGACTGGGATCTACAAAAATCATCAAATGGACATTCTAGAAGCACAAATAAATAGTTTGAATTATGGGTATTTCAGATGAGGTTAACAGCAAATGGAAAACCGCATACAGGATTAGGACATTTAAAGACAGATTAATAGAGAATATCCAAAATGAGTCACAGAAAGGGGAAAACATGTAAAAATAAAACAAAGGGTAAGACAGGCAGGACAGGAGTGATCTCAGCACAGGTGTAGCTGGAGTCCTGGAAAAAGAGGAGAGAGAAGGGGAGGGAGAGGAGCCATAGTCGAAGAAATAATAGCCAAAGATTTTCTAAATCTTATGAAAAATAGCAACTCACACATTCAGGAAAATAAATCCAAACAGGATGAATAATCTTAAAAAATCAAACTTAAGCACATGAATCTATAAACTATTATTATTAATAAAGTATCTTAGGAAATTTACTAATATGTGGAAATTAAACAACACCCTTCTAAATAATAACGAATAGTACAAAGAGGACAGAAATCACAAGGAAAATTGAGTACACTTTGTGATGAAGGAAAATAAAACACAACAGACCAAAATGTATGGGATGCAGCAAAAACAGCGCTTAGAGGGCAATTTATAGCTATCAATGCCAATATGAAAAAGAAGACCTCAAATAAATAACGTAAGCTGTCACCCTAAGAACCTAGAAAAGAACACACTAATCCCAAAGCAGCAGAAGGAAGACAATAACAAAGATTAGAGCCAAAATAAGCGATGTCAGCAAGGTTACAAGATACAACGTCACTATAGGAAAACCAGTTGCATTTCTACATTCTAGCGCAGCAGTTCTCAACCTGTGGGTTGCGACTCCTTTGGGGTGGAAAGACCCTTTCACAGGGGTTGCCTAAGACCATCAGAAAACACATATATAATTACATACTGTTTTTGTGATTAACCACTATGCTTTAGTTATGGTTGGGGGTCACCACAACATGAGGAACTGCATAAAAGGGTTGTGGCATTAGGAAGGTTGAGAACCACTGTTCTAGTGGGAAATAACTGGACAGTGAGGTGGGAACGTATCACTTACATTAATGTAAAATATAAAAAAGAATAAGTCTAAAGATTTATTCAGTGGACAAGAACTCTTTGCTGAAGACTTTATAACACCATGGAGAGAAACTAAACATAAGAGACATATACCACAGCTGTGGACTCGGGTGTTTAGTGCTGTGAAGACGGTGGTTCACCTCAAAGCGATCTATGAATAATGCCATCCTAGGTGGATCTCCAAAAGGTTTGAGTTCTTTCTCCTCTCCCTTTTCTTGGTGGCAATTGACAAGCTCATTCTAAAATGTGCATGGATCCAGAACACTATCATATTTTAGGACTTATTTTAAAACTACAGCAATGGAGATGGTGTGATATTGGCGTAAAGACAGACACAGAGATCGGTGAAAAATAACAGGTACTCCAGAACTAGATCTTCCTCCCATACGTAGTCACGTGATTACGTCACGGTGCACGTGCAATTCCACGGAGAAAGGAGGGAGTCTTCAGTAAACTGGCGCTGGAGCAATGACCTGAACAAGCACGTGGAAAAAACGCACCTTAATTGCTGCCTTTCAGCACACATAGAAATTAACTCAAAATGACTAACTGCTATGAATTCAAAATTCTTGAACTTTAATGTTTTGAAAATGAAAACAATGGTACTTCTAGAAGCAAACATAGAAAAATATTTTCATATTCTTGTGGTAGGTTGATATTTCACAAAGAAGAAATAAATGCAAAAAAAAAAACAAACCCCTAAACTAGAAAGAAAATTATTGATAAATTAAATTTAACTAAAACTAAGAACTTCCATGATTAAAAGAAAATTAAGAAATTGGCAAGCTGCAGACTGGAAGAACATATTGTCAATATGTCTCTGTGACAGACACACATCCAGACTATATCGAGAAATCTTACAAATCAATACTAAAAATATCCAATTTTTATATGGGGGAAAAAATAAACAGGTACATCATTAGTCAGTACAGAAAGGCAAATGGAAACCTTGATGACTTAATCACCATACATCACCAAGCCAGACATGAAGTGGTGCATATTGTATTCCAATCGTATGAAGATCAGGACTAAAACAAACTAGTCTTGGTGATGGCAGCCAGACTAGTGTTTACCTGTGGAGACAGGAATTGATTGGGACCGGGCACAAGGAACATTTCACACCATGGAAATGTTCTCCGTGGTGATTCATCTGGGTGCGAAATATACAAGTGCAGAGATATGCAAAAATCACCAAGCTTTACATTAAGAGGTGTGTGCCCTTTACTTTAAAAAGAAAAGAAAAAATCCTTTTTACAGGGAGAAGAAGAACATATAACCTCTGAAGCCAGACCTGTCTGTTTTGGATCTGAGGTTGGGTACTTTCTTGCTGTGTGACCTTAAGAAGTCAGATAACTTCTTTACGCCTTACTTCCCCGTGGTGGATAATAATAGCATCAGGCCCACAGAGCTGTGATCCAATTAAGTGAGTTGGTGTCTGTGTGTTCAAGGCACAGTGTCAGCACCTACTATAGCCTTCATGGTTATCAGTTGTCGTCACCAGGTGATGACCAGCTGCCTTAAGCGCTGAGGTCTCAGGCACTTCAGCAACACACTTTACCCCATTTTGCAGCAAGAATCAGTGGCTAGAGCTATCATAATATGATGTTTTTTAAGTTATTCTAGCTCTCCTGCTAGAACATACTCTTTACTATTACTCTGTAGACCCTGGTGAATTTCTGTTACTCTGTAGACCCTGGTGAATTCCTGTTTGGGCTGTTGTCAATGTGTGGTATAAAAATAAATAAATTCCACCATATTCACAAATGCAAAATTTATCCTCTGACCCAAAGGGGCAAGGCAGTAGGTTTCAAAGTTGGCCAATCTGTGGACAGACAGGTGGTAGGCGCTCTTTTGTGCCAGTAACCTGGGAGGGACCAGACTGCTCTTTAGTAACCTCTGTAGCTTCCTGTTTTCTTCAGTAACAATTGCATTGGGCAATATTATCATACATATGATTGCGTCATACCTATTTTAAGACCGTTCTTCTTGCAGCGTAAAACAGAAACTGAACCACTCTTTGTGGTTTGGGGTTTTTCACATGTCTGCGGTGGTGAAAGCTGAAATTCTGTTTTACATAAGGCAGGAGCTTCTTCCATTTATTAATTGCAAAATAAATATGCTCCATAGCAGATGATCTGTTTGCAGAAGAAGGACTCCTTAGGGGTGTGTACAAGTAAGCTCGTGGGTAAGTCACTGACCAAATGCTTTTTAGTAAAATGATATTTTGTAATATAAACATATGGAGTAAATGTAATTAATTGCAGGTCAAAGAAAATATGTCCTATCTCTTATACAGGCAGCAAATAATAACTTGGATTTAAACTGTGGTGTAAAGTTCTGTGACAGCAATCTGTCAAATATTGGAGGGTTAGCCAGGGCGAGGCACCTGCTAGATATTGGAAATCAGTGAAAACACATCTGAGCTTCAGCAGCCTCTTGGCCCAGACACTAGCGAGGGAAACAACGAATCTGTACATTTGGATGGGCAAAAAGTGAGATGCTTTGATATTTTTTCCAGTTTGATTGAGCTGTAACTGACACATAACATTGCATGAGTCTAAGGTGTACAGCATCATGATTTGAAACATTTATATTGTGGAGCGATCACTGTGATGAGTGTAGTGAACATCCATCACCTCACGTAGTTACCATTTTCTCCTTGTGACACGATGAATCTCTTAGCCACTCTCAAACACACGACACAGTGTTGCTGACTGCTGTCCCTGTGATGTGGGTTACATCCTCGGGCCTTACCTCCTGAGTAGAAGTTTTTACCTTTTGACCACCGCATCGATGTCTTAGTATTTATTACTGAAGCACTGTCCCTCTGAGGTGGGTGACTTAAGGGACCCTTTGTATCTGTATCTACCCATTTTCCCTTGCAGAACGTCCCACACGACTGTTCCTTGTAGGAAGCAAAGAAGAGTAAAGCCACCGGGGAGATGGTGAGCAGTGAAAACAGGGCAAGGGGGGCTTAGCTGGGGGTTATGGACTCAGGATGTGGAAATGTTTGATGCATAGGAGCCTCCTTGTCAGTTCTTGGCTCCCGCGCCCCATAACTGCGCTCTCTCACTCAGCTGTCACAATGGTACCCCTTTTCATTCCCATTTTACTGATGAAGACTGAGGCTCTGAGAGGTTAGGGTCTGGCCCAGCATCACCAACGGCTGGTGAGGGGGCTGGCATCCCATCCACTGCTGTCTGCCTGCAGATGCCTGGCGCTCTCTCTTGCTCTCTCTCTCTCTCTCTTTCTCAGTAAGGAAGAAGAGTCTTCACGTTATCAAGTTCACAGTGGACAAAGGACAGTCCCAAACACTTCCTTGCCTTGCAGACTGGCTGTGTTTGGTCCCAGATGCTGTATGGTTCCACGTCCTCTCTTATTTCCTCCCTCCCCGCACTCCACGTGACATCTACGCTCCTGCTACAGATTCGTCCGAGGCCACCCCATCCAGCGTGGCCTCACAGAGGAATGTCCTGAGACTTCTTAAACATTATTTTAAATTTTGAAATAATTGAAGTTTCCAGGCAGTTGTGAGATCCCATGGACCCTTGACCCAGACTCCCTGCGGGGCGACGTCTGGCACAGCTCCAGTTCAGCATCACATCCAGGATGTGGACACTGATACGGTCCAGACACAGAACATTCCATCCCCACAGGGTCCCTCGTGCTGCCCTCTTACAGCCACACCCTCTTTCCTTCCACCCCACCCCCGCCTAAGCCCCTAGCAGCCACTACCCTTGTCTCCGTTCTATAATTTCAAGAATGCTACAAAAATGGAATCACATATTAGATATAATCCCTTGGAACTGGCTTTTCCCAGAACTCTCTGGAGACCCACCCAGGTTGTTGTGTGTATCAGCAGTCCATGCCTTCTTATCGCTGAGTCGGGTTCCGTGGTGTGGACGGATCACAGCTTACTTAACTTGTCACCTACTGAGGGGCCTCTGGGTTGTTGGAAGGTTTGGGCTATTACTGAGCCAACGGCTGCAAACACGTGCGTGGGGATTTTGGTGTGAATGTAACTTTCTACTGCTCTGAGCTAAATGCCCAGGAGGGCCATTGCTGGGTGCATGTTTTTAAAGAAACGATTAGCCTGTTTACCAGACTGGCTTTATGTTTTACGTTCCCACCAGTGGGAACTTGGTCCTCCAGTGTATCTACGCCCCCAACGTGGTGGTGCTGCGCTACTTTTTATTGTAGCCATTCTGATAGGCACGCTGTGGCATCTGATTTGAATTTAATTTGCATATCTCCAATGGTTAGTGATATTGAACTTCTGTTCATGTGCGTATTTGCTATCTTCTTCACCAAAATGTCTGTTTCTGTCTTTTGCTCTTTTTCTAACGGGATTTTTAAAATTATTTTTTCACTGTTCAATTTTGAGAGCTCTTTTTACCTTCTAGGTTTTTTTGTTGGGTATGATGTTTGTAAGTCTTTTCTACCAGACTGTAACTTGTCTTTTCATCTTTTTAATAGTTAAAGTTGTTCATTTTGACGTAGTCCAATTTATTAATTTTTTATTTTATGGATCATGCTTTGGTGTCTAAGAACACTTTGGCCCTAGATCTCAAATTTGTTTCCTTCTATTTTTTCCCTAAAAAAATTGTTTTATATTTAAATCAATGATTCATTTTGAGTTAATTTTTACATGAGGCATGAGACTTAGGCCCAGGGTTTTTTTTTGTTTTTTGTCTTTTTTCCTGCCTGAGGATGTCCAATTGCTCCAGCACCATTTATTGAGAAAGCTACCTTTCCTCCATTGAAGTGCTTTGTACTTATGTAAAAAATCATATTTGGGGGCATGTTTGTGTGGATATAGTTCCAGATTTCCCATTCTGGTTCATTGATCTTTGTGCCTATCACTTTGCCCATCTCAAATAGTCTTGATTATTGTTATTAATCTTGAAATCAGGTTGCCCAATTTCCCTTACTTTATATTTATTTCATAAAATTGTTTTAATTATTCTAATTCCTTTGACATTTCAAAAATTTTATACTACTCTTATTTATCTCTATAAAAAATCTTACTGGGATTTTCATTGGAATTGCATCAAACACAATTGATATTTTTATTACATTAAGTCTTCTAATCCTTGAACAAAATATGTCTCTCTAGCTTTAAAGATCTTTGATTTCTTTCATCAATGTTTCATAGTTTTTAGTATATAAGTCCTGTACATGTTTTTGGTAGGCTTACACCTAAGTATTTACTTTAGCTTGTGCAATTCTAAGTGATATAGTTTTTTGTTTTTTTTTAAATTTCAGTGTCCATTGCTAGAATATAGAAATAAAATTTATTTCTGTATGTTTATCTTATATCTTGCAACCTGGCTGAACTCACTTATTGTTCTAAGAGTGTTTTTGTTGATTCCTTGAGATTTCCTATGATGACAATTATGTCACTTGCAAATAGAGACACCTTACTATTTTTTTTCCAATCCAGATGCCTTTTATTTCATTTTGCCTGACCACACTGACTAGAATCTCCAGCACTACGTTCAGTAAGACTGGTAAGAGCAAACATCCTTGCATTATTCTTGATCTTAAGGGGAAAGCAGTCAGTCTTTCACCATTAATTATAATGTTCGCCATGGTTTCTAGTAGGTGTTCTATATCAGGTTGAGGAAGTTGCCCTCTATTCCTATTTTTCTAATAGTTTTTTAAAAATTATGAATAGACGTCGAATTTTGTCAAGTGCTTTTTTTGCAAGTGGTATAATCATGTAACTTCTTTTCTTTAGTCTGTTAATATGATCTACTACATTGACTAACTTTCAAATATTAAATTAGTCTTGCATGCCTTGAATAAACTTCATTTGGACATAGTGCATAAGTTTTAAAATATATAGTGGTATTTTGTTTGCTAATATTTTGTTAAGGATTTTTGCATCTATATTTTTGAGGGATATTCCTCTGTAGTTTCCTCTTTTCATACTATCTTTGTCTGGTATAAGGGTAATACTAACCAATAAAATGAATTGGGAAGTATTCTCTAAACCATCTTGCCTGGGGAGTTCTTTATTTGGAATTTTAAAATTATGAACTCAATGTCCTTAAAGTTATAGGGCTCCTCAAATAACCTATTTTATATTCAGTGAGTTGTAGAGTATACATGTTTTTGAGAAATTGGTTCACTTCATCTAAGTTGTCAAAATTATTTGTGCAGAGATGTTTATAGTGTTCCCTTAGTGTCCTTTGGATGGTTGTGGGACTTGGAATGACAGCCTTCGCTCCAGCTTTAATATCAGTATTTCGCGTCCTCTCTCTTATTTCTTTCTCAGTCATGCCAGTGGTGTGTCCATTTTATTGATCATTTCTGAGAGCCAGTTTTGTGTTTTATGATTTTCTTTATTGTTCTTTAAGTATTAATTTCATTGATTTCTGCTCTTATCTTTATTTTTATTTTCCTACTTCTTTTTCTACATTCCTGAGGTGGGAGTTTAGATGGTTGATTTGAGACTTTTCCTCATCTTTAATTTATATGCATTTAGTGCTATAAAGTCCCCTCTCCACGCTGCCGCTGCCGTAGCTCTGTCCCACCGACTTTGATATGTGCATTTCCACTTTAATTCAGTTAACCGTGTCTTGTATTGCTTCTGAAGACTGCCTCTTCGACTCATTGATTATTTAGAAGTGCGTTGTTTGGATTCCAAGTCCTCACAGATTTTTCTCTTTCTATTACTGATTTCTCATTTGATTCCATTTGGATCTGAGAACTCACTCTGTATCATTTCAATTCTTTTAAATTGATTCAAGTTTGTTTTATGGCCCAGGATATATCTTGGTGTACATTCCAAGAACATTTGAAAATGATGTGTATTCGCCTGTTGGTGGGTGGTGGTGTTGAATTCTATGTCCTTGCTGATTTCCTGTGTAGCTGTTCTAGTGTTATTGTGAGAGAGGTGTTGGAGCGTCCGACTGTAATTGCAGGTTTATCTATTTCTCTTTTCAGTTCTCTCAGTTTTTGCTTCACGTATTTTGTAGCTCTGTTGTTGGGTTCATATGGGGTTGGGGGGGTGAAAGTAGATTTACCCCTGTTCATATGGAAAATAGCGCAATAATTAATAAATAATAATACAAGAAGAAAATGTCTTATGTACTCACAACTATAAACCTACTTTTGCCCCACCGTGTGTTTAAGATTGGCCCTGTTATATAATGTCTCTATCTCTGATCATCTTTTCCTGAAGTCTACTTTATCTGGTATTAGTACAGTGATCCCTCACTTATCGCGGGTATTATGTTCTAGACCCACTGTGATAGGCGAAAATCTGTGAAGTAGGAACCTTACATTTATTTTAGTATTTACTGTACAGTACCATAATATCCTGTGACATAGCAAAAATTCCGAGATAAATAATTAAATATAATATTTTAAAAAATCCCATGACACAGTGAGGCCGCGATAAGTGAACCGCGATATAGAGAGGGATTCCTGTATAGCTAGATACTCCTGATTTCTTTTGATTAATGTTTGCATAGTATATCATTTCCATATTTTTACTTGCATGCTGCCAATATCATTATACTTGAAGTGAATTTTTTATAGACAGTATTTAATTGGGACATATTTTGAGTCCACTCTGCCAATCTCTGTTTTTAATTGGTATAGGTCATTTACATCTAATTTAAGTATTGACCTAGTTGGCTTAAGTATGCATTTTATTTTTTGTTTTCACTGTGTTTTCTTTCTTTTTTTTCATTTTCCTATTTTATTTTATTTTTCTGCTTTCTTGGGAGTTACCTGAACATTTTTGAAATCCATTTTGATTTATCTATGGCGTCTTTGAGTGTATCTCTTTATATGGCTATTTTAGTGGTTTCTTTGGGTAGTTTATTACATATACGTGACTTATCAGTCTACTGGCATCACCATTTTATAAGCTAGAGTGCCGTGTAGTATAGTAACCTTACCTCTATATCTCTTTACCCTCCTTTGTTTATAATTGTCTTAAATATTTACTCTACGTACATTTAGAAGTACGTCAGATGGTATTAAAATTTTTGCTTTAGCCCCCAAACACAATTTAGAAAACTCAAGGCAGAAGGAAAGTCTACTTTTGTTGACTCATATTTTTACATATTGTGTTCTTTGTTCCTGATATGTGAAGTTCCCTTCTGTTACCATTTCCTTAATATTTAGAGAACTTCCTTCAGTCAGTCTTTTAGGCTCTGTCTACTGGTGACAAATCTTGGGTATTTTTTCTGGATATAGGAATCTGAGTTGGCCATTTTTTTCTTTCGGCCAGCGAACAGTGTTGAGCCATTTTTTTTTTTCTGGCCTCCATTGTTTTCTGTGAGAAATCTGCTCTCCTTTGAATTGCTTTCTATCTCCAGGTAGGATGTGATGTCTCTCTCGCTGCTTTCGAGATCTCTTCTTTCTCTTTAGTTTTTAGAAGTTTGACTGGGGGATGTCTTGTGGATTTCCTTGAGTTTATCCTGTTTGGACTTGGAACAACTTCTTGAATCTGTTAGTTTCTGTCTTTTGCAAATTTGGGAAATTTTTGACTGTTATTTCTTTGAGTACTTTTTCAATCCCCCAACATGCTTCTGGGACCGTTAGACCTTCTGTTAGATTTTTTTGTTATAATCCCACAGGCTCTCTTGGCCCTGTTCATTTTGCTGGACAGCCTCTTTTTTCTTTGCTGTTCAGAATGGGTAATTTTTGTTGTTCCCTGTTTTTTTTTTTTTTTTTTTTTTTTCCTTCTAGTTCATCGACTCTCTCTTTTCTGCCCTCCACTCTGCTGTTTAGCCCATGGCTGAGTTTTTAATTTTGCCTATTTTTCAGTTATAAAATGTCCATTTTATTCTTTATACCTTGTATTTCCTTGCTGAGACTTTCTAATTTTTCATTTGTTTCAAGGGTGCTTATAATGGCTGATGAAGCATTTTTACGATGACTGCTTTTAAATCTTTATTAATGTCTTTGTCCCCCTCCCGCTGACATCTGCTTATTGTGTGTTCTGTTTTGTTATGTTTTCATTTGGATTGTGACTTTCTTGGTTCTTGGAAGATGAGTCATTTTTGTGAAAACTTAGATATTTTCGGTATTATGTTATAAAGCTCTAGGCATTACTTAAGTCTTTGGCTTCCTCTGAGATCATTCAGGCAGGGGGCACTTCCTCATTCCTGTCCAGTGAGGGTCCAAGCCCAAGTTCCCCACTCTGCCTTTATTGACATCCAAGAGCGTGCTCCTTGTTACCACTGAGAAGGGCTGGAGTTTGGCTCTCCACGTAGTTGCTACCCACACCTCTGTGATGGGGAGAGATAGCAGGTATCATTGCTGCTCCCCACATGAGTAGTGTCCTGATTAGCATGGTGTAGTGGTGCAAGTCCTCATTCTACTGGGTGTCCTTGGCCCCTCTCCAGTGAGGAAGGGGGGCTCCTCATTCCCGTCCAGGAGGGGATGGATTCCAGTCTCCCCATCTGGCCTTCCGGACACCATTTTGAGTGGTGGTGGGAGCAGGGTTGGTGCCTCATTACAACCTGAGAGAAGGAGGAGTCTAAGCTCCTTGCTCATCTTTGCTGGTGGTTGGGGTAGGACCACCGCGTATTGGTGTTGGGCTGGAGCAGAGCAATAATTGTGTAGACATTGTGTGTATTGCTTGATTGCTTCTTTTCCATTTCTCTGACTAGAGAGAGCAGTCTTTGGTTGGGCCTTTGTTTCAAGGTTGTTGGTTTCTTCCTCTGAAAGGCTGGGATATGTGAGGCAAAAAGAAAACTCAGAGACCTCATCACAGTAGAGTTTCCTGAGGCCCAAGGTCAGACCATCCCTGTCCTCCTCGCCTTTCAGAATCTCCTCCTGTTTGTCCTCTGTGATGTCCAGAGCTGTGCTCAGGGGGACGAGTAGAGAAAAGCATGTCTACTCCATGTCCCCACTTGCCTGCCCTGTGACCTGTCACAGATTGAACTTGGGGTTTCTTATAGATCTCTCTCCTTATTTGACATAGGTTTGGCCTATTCCCCAACACATAATTGACAGCTGTGGAAAGTGGTGCTGGGCAGGAGTCAGGAGTCCTGGGTCCTTGCCTGACACATGGCCCTAGGCAGGTTTCAAACCTCATAGAGCCTCCAACTCTTTATTTCCATGTGTCAGAATAATTTGCTGAGATAATTTCGGATACAAATTTTCTTACTCTAGCTGTTTTCCCCTCCCTTCCCTTAAAAAAAAAAAATAACCAAGTCTTTTTAAAAATTATGTTTCAATTGAATTGCTTCTTTTTCACCCTTGGGACTTTTGAGTCACAGGGATCTGTCCAGAAATTTCCAGGCAGGGAGGAGATAATGTCCCTAACCAGACTTTTGCTTTCAGAAACCAGGGCTCAACAGGGTGACCGCCCAGGTCTGCCTGCAGGGAAGGGGATGCAGAGCTGGGGCTCTGAAGTAGGGAAGCAGGAGGGTCAGGAACTGTTTGCCATGACAAGGAGGGGAGAGGTGGGGTTTGCAGATCCCAGGAGAGCTCAGGTGTCTCAGGGAGGACTTCTGCAGTGATGACCAGGGTGCTGAGCACACTGGACTTGAGCTGTGGTCTTTGGAGCCAGGAGAGTTGAGTCGCTCTGGCCTGAGCTGGCATGATGTGGAGGCACTACCTTCCAGGGACCAGAGACAGATTATCTGACTGATAGGAAAAAAACAAAACATAGCCTTCCCTGCATCTGGTCTGGGGAGTCAAATTCACATGTGTTTCATCGACGGCAGCTGCCCTCCTACCCCACTGGGCGCCCTGAGTGTCACATGGGATAATGCATGTTATAGAGCTTTGCAAACCATTAGCAGTTGTTCAAATAGAACTCATGATTTTTATCAAGCACCTACTCTAGCTAGATGCCATGCTATGAATGATATCGGAGACCAAGAAATATCTGAGAGGTGCTGGGCTTTATGATCTCCTTGGGGAGAGAAGGCAGGTGCTGGGGAATGAACAGAGGCTAAGGCAGTAGGGCTTGCAGGGTTGACCTATAAACTGTTAGGATTTTCAAAAAAACTGGCTTCTGGCCCCTGACTTTTAACAGCACTGTCAAACTGACTTAATCAGGACGTTTTAAGCTACAAGTGACTGAAACCTAATTCATGTGAGCTCAAAGTCAGAGGGAAAGTACTGGGTCTCATACAGTAAATAAATAATGAGAATGACCAATATCTATTTATAAGACACACTGGAACGCTATGAGCTAGATATGATTTTCAAAACTGGACTCATTTAATCCTCACAACAATCCTAGGTGAGGGGTGCAATTGTCACCCACTTCACAGCGGAGATCATGGAGGCACTAGGGGACACAAACCTGTTTCAGGAGCCAGCCCTCTGGCTTCAGAGGCCTGTGCTCACCACCACACTGCCCAGCCTCCTGGAAAGTGCTCTGTGACTTTGCTCAACCCTCAGCCCACCTCCTTCCAAGTGGCCACGTCATTCTCACCCAGACAATCTCCTTACAGCAAAAAAGATGGCCACGGCATGTGGCTGCCAACTCCAAAAGGAAAAGATCCTCCACTTCATGGGTAAGCCCCCATGAACGCTCAGATGGCTACACTGAGTTTGTAAATCCTTGCTACAATAGAGCAACTGCAGTGGCTGGAGGCGGGGACCGTTGTGACTGACCAGGGTTGTGTTGTAGGATGGGTCACATGGACTTAGGTGACGGAGGCGGGGAGCACAGAGACATGGGTGGGGGGAATGGGACGCTTTCATATTTGTGCACGAAAAAGGGGCCACATACTAAACCTGACAAGCTCAGGGGAGGCCTGCATGGTGGCCTTATAAACTCAGAGACCTAAAGTAACCATACAGGATGGTCTGAAATTAATCCTTTCTAACTAAAAGCAGTTCACGGCTGGTAGTCATGTCCTAGGCCAATATTTCCCTGACAGAGGTCAATCTTCACCTTAACTGAGCCTGTCTGTTGTCTTTCTGCATTTCCGATAACATACCTTTGGCATGTCAGAGTGATTTCGGGTTTTTCTCCCTGGACCCTTCAGAGCACAACCACCCACCAGGGCACAGACCACAGAACTGCCTCATTGTTACCGTTTCACTGTTGTGAACTGTTAACTGCTCTGCCCCCACCCATGTAAACCAAGTGTGTGTGTCTATCTGGCTTATTTTTTATCCTGTCCCGTTTACCTTTTGTCCGATCTCAGCAATGTCCTGCTTTGCTTTTTCCCACCTCCCCAATCTATTACCAGTGAATTTCAGGTAACTCTCTCATGACTTCCCCTTTGATTCTGAGTTATAAAATAAGTAGTAAAACGGCCATTTCCTGGGGCTTTTCTCAATCAGTTGAGATTTTGCTTCTTGGCAGTTGTCATCAGTTTGGATCAAATAAACTCATAAAAATTCTCTACAGGTTTGGACGTTTCTTATATTTAAGTGTGGGAAGGAGGTCTCCAGTAATTTTCCAGTGTCCGTCTCTGAGACTTCTGTCCTAATCTTCAGCTTGAAGGTCATCTCAATGCCAGATGTTATTCTCTCTTTTCATGCCATTGGCTAATGGAAGAAAACAGAAATAATCTGTTTGCAATACTTACTTTGCCTCTTTCTAACTTCGTTTATGAAATAGTTACTTACAGTTTTCTTTCCCTGTAAACATCTCTCATTAATCTTGTTTTTTCATCTCAGCCTCCGGGCACTTCTCCTCTTGCTCCATCTACTTTTATCTTCCGGCCCTTCCTCTGTCCCCACCTCCTGGCAGGCTGGGAAGGGAGGGGCTCCCAAAGGGGATGATAAGGCAGGGACATCTGGACACTGGAGACAGAGCACCATGGCAGTCAGGCCAAGAGCAGAATCCTCGAACCAGAGACCAAGTCCTCAGGCACCTTTGTCTCCACCTCATTTCCTCGCCTCAGTTCTGGGCCTCGGCAGAGATAAAGTGGGACATTCCTTAAAAATGGAATTTGGGGAATACAGAGAAAACAGGCAGCTGAACCTGACTACATAATGATAAGGGAAGTGAATGTAGCTGGCTGCTGTTGCAGTGCACAGGGAACAATGGGCGTGGCCCTGGGAGAGCCCGCTCATTAACGAGGAGGGAGTGCCCTGAATAGGCTTTCAGAGGTACTCCCAAGTTTCACGAGGGGCATTGGGAAAACGGAGCTCACGCAGAGAAAGGTGAACAGGAAGAAAGGGCACCTCTGTGAAGCAATGCTAGAGGGACCAGGGCTGTTTGGTCCATGGAAGCAAAGGCTTGCAGAGAAATAAGGTGCAAAAACTGAACCGCTCAAGGCCTGCTGTGCAGAGGAGGGGCTCACTGGCTTTGTGACTGTGGAACACAGAGCACTGGGGGTGACAGGGAATTCAGTTAGTCACAGGAACTGCTTGCTAACAATGACAACTACTTAATACTAGAACAGGCTGCCTGTTGAGGCACGCAGTGCCTCCCCACCAGAACTTCTCAAGCCCAGCCTGGCCCACCCGTCGGTGATGTCTTAACAGAAATATCTATTGGGGTTGGGGTCTGGAATGGACAGTCCTGGGATGAGCTCCTCTTGTGTTTACCTGCTTGGCACCCACACTTCTTCTCAGAGCACCCCGAAATGGCCTTGGTGAAGCACCCATGTGCCAGTCTCTCCGAATGGTGCTACTGGGGCTGACTTTCCCCTTGGCCCATTTGGCACATGTGACTCATGGCAGGCCACTCCCCAGGCACAGTGGCTGGCTGCTAGCCGATAAGATACAAGCCTGGACCTGTTGGGAGGGCCATGTAGAGACAGCCAAGATAAAGGAGAAGCGAGCAGGCAGATAGCAGAGCCATGGAGAGAGCTACAGACCAGGGGCTGAGGACACAGAATGAGTGCTTGGCCCTGGCAGGCCAGAAACCAGTGCACCTGGAACCTTTCTGTTACCTAAGACAATGCATTATTACCTCTAGTGTAAGCAGGCTGGAGTCAGGTTTCTGTCCTGTACAACCAAGAGTCCCAATACAAATATCACATATCTGACCTACTCTACCATTTGTTTATTCCCTAATTTGGCACAAGCTGGTAACATTCATGAGGATTAGAACGGGAGTGCTTGCTATGTGCCATGCACGGTGGGAGGGGCTTGACATGCGTTGTTTCCCGTGTGGCTGAGATTATTATTACCACAATTACTGATGTAGAAGTGAGGGCTCTTCCAGGGGCCTGTAACAGAAAAGCCAGAAGCTCAAAGCACACCAACAAGGAACCAGTTTGTCACTCCCTTCCCTCTTGGGCTTTATCCTCAGGCTCTGCACACTGTCCCCTTGGCCATTCCCAGGAGCCCAGCAAGCATCCATCACCTTACATCTCTGGTTCCTGACCAGTTATGGCTACAAATTGCATTGCATAGAACTGGGAGGCAAGGGGAATTCCGGAAAAAAATCTCTGGACATGTTCTTAAGAGTGAGGCAACTAGATATTGGAGAGATTAGAGGCCAGCACAACAGGACCGCAATGTCATGTCACTTGGCCGGTCACACAGCTGGGCAGCATTCAGCCGGATTCTCACAGACACTCCCTTCCCGTCTGTGCTCTGTGTCAGCCTCTTCTGCTCTATGTCCTATCTGCCCCTGGAGCAGATGGGGGCTGCAGGGCTGTCCACAACGCCAGGCCCCAGAGATGAAGCACCTTGGTCTCTGCTTTTTGGCCTTTACTCTCCCCAAGATGTTGTGGATTTTAATCCTCTTTCCAGAACGTTCAGAGGTTGTTGGCCTCCCTGTTCAGTACATTTAAGTCACCCCATGGCCTCCTGGATCTGGTGCATGGAGCGGGGCAACTGAAATACAGCAGGCAGATAGAGTAGAGGTATTACATCAACTCTTCAAGTGAAACCTTTCAGACAAAAGCAGGGCTGTTTCCTCCTCGAACTTGTACATTATAACTCTTTTGATTTGAGGGGAGAATTTGGTTATGGTCATCAGATGTGTGGGTGTGGAGTCTACCTGCCTGGTATGAAAATTGTGCCCCCTTTCTAGGTGAGAAGACAGGCTCGTTCATCTGAGGTGTGGTGGGGAGGGGAGACTCAGGTGTGCCGGAGGTGAAAAGAAAAACATTCCTGTGTGTGGTCCCAGTATGAAAAGTACTGAACAAAAAAACATTAGCCTCTGAGATTGGGAGTAAAGATTGCCTTGTCACTATGGTTACCAAGAAATGGTCCCACTTATATATAATAAGGGTTTTAGCAGATTCCAGGCCATCTGATATTCCAGCCTGGGGCTAAATGAGAGAGTATCTGGAGTGTCATTTCTTATTCAGCGACCTGAACACAGCTGTGGACCAGGTACTGGGCCAGACAGTGGAGACACCACTCTGCAAAAGCAAGCCTGTTTCTTATTGTGTTGGGGGATGGGGGATGGGGGATGGAGGGGAAGGGGGCGGACAGAGGTCTGGATATCTTCACCTAAGTTACCTGCCCTTTGTTACCAGCACTTAGTTCTGTGACTGGCACAAAAGCAATGCTGTATGTATGAGTGTGTATTGCCTCAGTGTGCACGTGTGGGGAGGGGGGCGGGTCACTCCAGATATGGAGCTGTAGTGGGGAAGGGGACGTTGGAGTGAGTGGTCATCTCTTCATTAGTCTTCACGGTCTTACCTGGCAGAAACGTGCCAAGAATGAATAAAGAAAAGAGAAGATCCCCTGTCCCTTCCCTTCCCTCCCGCGGACTCCTGGTCTGGCCACTGCCACGCATGCTTGGAGGTGGCGGTCCTAGAAGGGGACCCCACTGTCTGTCGGAGCCCTGGGCCGCTGGCCTAGCTCCCGCGAGTTTCTGGACTCAGGGGTTCCGGAGCTGGGGAGGGCCCACAGCGCCTGCTTGGCCAAGGGGCGCAGGCAGCTTTGGGAGTGGATTTGCTAGCGGGCTGTGCCCGCTGCCCCCAGCAGGAGCAAAACAAGAGCACGCGCACCTGCCGGCCCCGCCCCATCCCGCACACTAGCCAATGGAAGGGCGCGGGCGGGGCGTGGGCATGGGCGGGGCCTATACCGGCTGGGCGTGCCCGAGCAGCGGCAGAAGCTGGAACACGCGCTCGGCGGCGCAGTGGCCCTGCCAGGAGCGAGCGCAGCCTCGTTCCCGCTGCCAGTGTCTTCCATCGCTGCTGCCGCCGCCGCCGCCGCCGCCACGGCCGCCTAGTCCCACCGCTGCTGCTGCCGCCGCCCCCGGGGCATGGCCTGTCTGATGGCCGCTTTCTCGGTCGGCACCGCCATGGTGAGTGAGCGCATCTTACGCCCCCAGGGCTTGGTTCTGTTTCTTTCCGGGAGAGCAAGGAACACACAAAGACCCGCACCCTCACCTTGACACTTGCCCCTGGATCCCCTCCTCCCATCGCCCACGTCCTGGCAACCTGGTGCTGCGGAATGCTCCTTGCACTTGCCGAGAACGCTGGGAAGGTGGAAGGGTCAGGAGTTGGGGAGAGGCGGCCGGCACCCCCACAAGTGGACTGATGGCTTTGACCTCTGTCCGCCTCTGGCTGAGGGGCATGGGGCCCGAGGGCCTGGAGTGCACTGGGGAGGGCGACAACCTGGGCCGGACAGGGTCCCATCGCCTGCTCGCGCGCGCGGCCGGGGCTCCTGAAACAGGCACTTCTCGCCACCCTCCGGAGTGCCGGGCATGATCCGGGGGAGCACAAGAGGGAGCTGCTCCCCGAAGCCAGAGCCTGCACGGCCCCTGAGCTGCCCGGGAACTGCCTCTCTGGGACCTGCTCAGAAGGGGGCGGCGGAGTCCCGAGAAGGCAGACAAGGGCGAGCCTGGACACCTGCAGGCTACCTTTCTGCACCCTTTAGAGAGACAGGGTGGGGACAGCGGCGCTCATCTGACGTCTCAGGAGGGTACCAGCTCCGCAGGGGGACCACCCGGTGCCGCGAATTCATTGCTAGATACAGCAAGTGCTATTCCCAGGGCTGGTCAAAAGTCTCTTCTTGCTCGTTTATAATAGCTCCATAAACTCACATTAGGACAAAAGAAACAAACCAACCGTGGAACCATCCTAGGGCCTTTGGTTTCTACGCCTAGCAAGCCGGCATTCGCAGTTAGGTACTTACGGACTAGATTTCAGGTCATCTAAAGTACAAATAGAGCACATTACGTATTCCAATCCATATCACCTTCCCTACCCATCCCTCTTTCTATCCCATGTCTGTGTATTTACTATCCTGCTAGTTCCTTCCCATAGGCTGTAAGCCCACAGAGCATGGCAGCACCGATCTGTCACCTCCACGCCTCGCCTTCTTTCATTTTTAGCATCCTGTATTGAAGTCAGCAGGGCTCAGCAGTATTTGACCGACAGTTACCTCTTGCCTTAAGCTCAAGAGAAAAAAAAATGTAGCCGGGTTTCTGCGCATGCTCTGCTCTGCCAACTGCATCCTATGATTCCAAACAGGTTACTGTAGAACATACCGCGCCTCGCCAGCTCATTATATAATGATTTTGTGTAAACTGATAGAATGGGGCCACGAGCACTTTAAGGAGGTTGGTAGAGCAGAGGGGAGCTGGGAGCTCACAGGTCAGGTCCTATTTCTGGGCTTGCTTTGCCTTTATTATGTGGCTTCTTACAGATAAGGGGTGGGGGGTGGGGACCAGGAAAGGCAATTCCCTCTTTATAACATTTGCTTTGATCTGGTTGAGTGTCTGGGTCACACTTGGCAATTCTACCTTTTCCTTTTGCCTACCTATTTGCGATTCCTAAATTGTGCTGATAGTGGAAAATTAAGGAGATTATTGTTAGTTGCCAGTAAAGAAAGTTTCAGGTCTTTTAGGTGCTGGGTAACTCTTGAAGTCCTTTCAGAGCCACAGAAGCACCTTATACATGTTGGAAAATAATGAATGAGAATATTTCGAGGTATAGAGGTTTTTATGTCAAGATTTTTTTTTTATGTTACGCTATGGTTGATACACAGCCCCAGAAGTCAAGTGTTTTTTTCTCATGTGGCGATGCTAGTGGCTGCGCTTTCCTCCCCCCACCCCCAGGGAATTTAAAAAAAAAATTATTTTCCTCTCTGAAAACCTTGTACTTTTATTTTATTTTTAAAAATATGTTATTTATCTATTTTTAGAGAGAGGGGAAGGGAGGGAGAAAGAGAGGAAGAGAAACATCAATGTGTGGTTGCCTCTCACATGCCCTCAACTGGGTACCTGGTCCACAACCCAGGCATGTGCCCTGACTGGGAATCGAACTAGTAACCCTTCGGTTCATAGCTTGACACTCTATCCACTGAGCCACATCAGCCATGGTTGTACTTTTATTTTAATTAAGCAATTCTACTCCAGTCATAAACAATGAGCCCTGGAGAGCTCCCTGGGATCCTGAGGTTTGCCTTACCATAGCCCCAGCCCTGGGGTTTAGCCCATGCTGATTGGGCCAGGTGTGAGTTTAAAGAGCAACCAGCACCACCTGGGTAGTGGAGTCCCTGGGCTGGTGGAAGGGGCAGGCAGGGTTCCCAATGGGATGGTGGCATTTGGGGGTGTGTGAAGCCAGGTTTTGGTTTTGGTGAGGCTGGCATTCCGAGTGACCACCCAAGTGGCATCTGCCCTTTGCTTAGTTAATGGTGTGCCATTTGGGTTATATTCCCACAGGTTGTGGCCTTGAGAATTCTTGTCAGTACATTTTCCTCTAACATGCCCAAGGTGCCAGGGAATGGTCTGCGTAGGTGGGAACTGAGGCCAGTGGTGATGAACTGAAAAGAGAAGTA
Organism: Furipterus horrens; assembly: GCF_987537825.1. NCBI lineage: Eukaryota > Metazoa > Chordata > Mammalia > Chiroptera > Furipteridae > Furipterus > Furipterus horrens. Next base: position 8,080,627 of record NW_028327171.1, read on the forward strand.
AGAGAGGGAGCATGCCAACACCTGGTGCTTTCGGGTTCCTCTTCCTTTTCCTCCCTTCCCCATGATGCTGGTGTGTGTGCGTGCGTGCATGTGTGTGCGTGTGCATGTGTGTTTCTATCTCTAACCATGCTTCCCTGGGTAAGTAGAGTGAGCCAGCCTCACAATGGCCTAGGGCAGGGTTCTGCCTGTTAGACACCCTCTCCAGCTAAGTGGGCATCTCTGTATGTTAGCATTCAAATTGAAATCAGCACCAAAGAAAACATTCTCACCAACAAAAGGCAGGATCACTCCAAACAGGATTGCCTCGGCATTCAACACCCATGAACAGACTTCCTATTATTACCATTTCTTATGCAGCACAAATTGCGTGTGGAGTGGGTGAGGTCAAGACAACGTTTAGGTAAAGCAGGGAAACATACAATGGAAGTGAACCAGTGGGGAGGGAAGGCGTATTTGCTTCATTGTTAATGAGCTCAGGAGGCTGAGGACAGTGAGCGGTAACCTACATTGTGGGTCGCTCTCATCTAAGGATGTGTTTCCAGAGAGTTGGTCTATTTTGCAGTGACAGCCACTGCCTCCCATTATACAGGATTCCATGATTTTATTAATTGGGCGAGGCCAGTGGACATCCACAGAGGGGAGGTTGATAATGGTGTGCACAGCTCTGGTGTTAGTTTATTTAAGGGTGGGGTTGTATGGTTTCCTCAGGGTTTTTTTTTTTTTTTGTGTGTGTGTGTGTGTGTGTGGCTTTCCTGATAATGGACAGGAGCTGGGATGACCCAGGATCACCTACAACTTCTCTGTAAAAAGCTAAGCACTGTTAAGGACGCTGGCTGGGAGAACAGGGTGCAGATACGCAAGCCACACAGAGCTGCACCCCGGCTGGGCTACTCACTAAATGTGTACTTGCTGAATTAATAGTTGTTGTTCATAGTCACTTACCTGCTATGCAGGAGCTATTATTGTTTAATACTCTAAATAGTGAATACTGGCTTCTCTCTGTCTCTCTCTCTGTCTGTCTGTCTCTCCCAGATCAGTTTAGTCACCCAGCTTTGTCCTGAGCAGCATTGAATGTCCCTTACGACTCTCTGCATGGTCTCATTATAACTCTTGCCTTAAAATATTATAACTAATTCCCCCTATTCTTGCCTGGGGCCTGATCTTGACCGTGAGTTGCTAAGGCCATAGGCCATAGGCCATGTCTGTGTGGGTGACCACTAACCCCCAGGGCTTTATTTAATGCTCAGTCTGTTAAATGAATGAGGGAGAGAATAGATAAGCGTGGGGTCTAAAGGGGAAAGTCAGCCCCTCATAATACAGATCTGGCACCTCCTACAGCTGGTGGTGAGTGGGTGGTTGGAATAATGGCTATTCGTCTCTGTGTTCATCAGAAGGGAAAGCTGTGACCTATTCCTTAGCCTCCTTAGGGGTTGACACGTGTGGCGGATTCTGGGGGAGTATATGGATGGTCTGTGGTAGCTGGAATGCTGGGGTGGAAGCCGAGGGGACTGCCCCTGGAGAGGAGTTGCTGGATACTCCTTGCCCCCAACTGAACACACAGCAATTGGGGATCCCAGGTTAGAGCCAAGTCTGCCAGCAGGATGTGAGCTTGGAACCATACGGGTGGCCTTTTCTCTTGGTGGCGTGGTGGGCTGAGAACGAACCTTGGGGGCCTGGCCTGGAGCTAATTTGTTTGCCCAGTACTCTCTCCACTCTCCCCCAAGGCCAAGGTTTGGGGCTTCTGGGGCATTTATGGAGTCAAAGTGGGTTATAAACCTGGGACAGCAGCATGTGCCCCAAAGGACAAGATGGGTGGGCAAAGGGATGGCACCTGGTGCCTGCTCTGGCTGCCAGAGCTGAAGTTGCCCATTTTCTCCCGATAAGCCAAAGCCAAGAATGTGCTGAGCTATGGCAGGGTCTGCTATTAAGTCTTTAAGGGGCCCTGACACAGAATGCCCAGGACAAGCTCAGAGGGAGAAGCAGCGTCCGTCCTGTGGCTGTCTCTTGGGAGCTGGAGAGACACCTGTTGTGCCAAGGCTCTGAGAACCTTCAATGCTGGGCTAACGCAGACCTTCCCTGATTTCTGGAATGTATGAACTTACTTATGTTTGCAGTTGAAACTTTTCATGGGTTCGGTGCCAGTAGTGAACCAAACTTAATTTTGTCAGATTTATTCTGCACCTTGATTTTTGTCCACAAAATGTTACAGTCCGTGAGCTGAGCTTTGATTTGGTTAAGTTTTCCAGAGGTGGGAGATGCTTGAGAGGTGTGTGCGTGCCTGCGTGTGTGTGTGCGCAACCATGCCTGTTTCTTAAATGTCAAAGCAACATTTTCTAACATCACAAGAACCAGAGACCCCTACGCCCACATCTGCCCATTCCTGTGTGCTTTGGATATTCAAAACCACGAAGCCTTCCCAGATTCTTGAGCCCTTCAATACCATGAGGGAAAAAAATACCCGCTCTTCAAGGACACAGTCAGGTGCCCTGAAGAGGGCATTCCAGTGGGGGGAGGGCTTGTTTTGGCCACATGAGTTGCTAGGTTGGTAGGAATATTTATGGATGACCCACTCTCAGATTTTGTTTTAGGTTTTTGATCAGAAACAATAATGATCAAAAAGCTATCAGCTCAGAAGCAAAACTTTATGGAAAACTAACAGTACGATGTCGTTCCTCTTCAGAACACACAATAGCTCTACAATGTGTCCCCGGTCCTACCGTAGTCACAGGGGCTGAATGAGCCACGATGGTTATCCATGGCCTCTCCTGTCAGGCTCACTTCCTTCAGTGGTATGAAGGAGCCCCGACTTTGGGCTCCGTGGAATGTTCCCTCTTGATTCAAGAGACAGCTAGAGAGAGCACAGCATATTTGTCCACCCCAGGGTCCTTCTCAGTTTTGGCGGTGTCTGAAGCATATTGATTTGTTCGGGGTTGCCAAGCCATTAGAAAAAGATATTCCTTTCTTTGCATAGATACTTTTGGTTCCTGGCACATCTGTAGCGGTTCAGTTGACTCCCAGTGGGAGCTTGAAAGCCACTGAGCTACAGAATGTTAGGTACTTGCATGATGCAGTGGAAGGGGCATCGGAGGGGGTTTTCTGTTCTGTTTTGTTTATTTGATGACTCAGATTCTGGAATCACATCTGCCCCTCCCTTAATTATAGAGTTTAGAGCAAGTTCAAGTTCCTTCAATTGTCTGTGCCTCAGTTTCCTTGTCTGTGTAACGGAGAAAAAATATCAATGTTTCTAACTTTGCTATTTTTAAGATACAATGAGAGGAGGGTTGTACGTGATTTGGAAAATTTACAAGGGAAACAAAGGCCAACTCTCACCAAACCCAGAGGTTCAAGCGGTGTCCTTGCTCTTGAGAAATGGTCATGAGGTTACATGAGAAAGGCTCTTAAAAAGCTCATTTTAAAGAACACCTTCAATCATACATATTTTTAGGAGCCTTATGCACCTTTATTGGGGTTTTTAACGAGTGGGCTGTACACAGAGAATATTTTATGGTGGCTAGTGTTCCACCCTTTGAAACCATGATTTATTTATTGTGGTTTCGCGATTAGAGTTTATGACCCCAAAGGAAGACTGGCTAGGTGAGTTTCATGTCTTCGATTAAGCATTGTTGTACCGGAAGGAAAAGTGATGGCTAGAGAAAGACTTTCTTCTCTCACAAAGTCACTGCAGTTTAAGAAGGGTAGCTATGAATATTCAATGACCTCGAACCTCCTAGCCAGTCCCCTGTGCTCTTTTCCTTGATGTGACTTATATCCTCTCCCGGTGCTTCCTCCCTGGTGTCTAGAATGCCAGCAGTTACACTGCAGCGATGACGGAGCCCAAGTCCGTGTGCGTCTCGGTGGACGAGGTGGTCTCCAGCACCATGGACTCCACCGAGAAGGACCTGCTGAACGGACACCTGAAGAAGGTGGACAACAGCCTCTCGGAGGCCCAGCGTCTGTCCTCCTTGCCTCGGAGGGCAGCTGTCAACATTGAATTCAAGGACCTTTCCTACTCGGTGCCAGAAGGACCCTGGTGGAGGAAAAAAGGTAGGGAGGGTGGCTGCGGTTGTCTGGGAAAACCGGGGCCTGAGGGCGGGGGGCTGAGCCTTCCCACTCTGTTACTGCCGTGGCTAATGTACCTGATGACTTTGTGCCTGATTTTTTCTCTCACCTATAATACGACCAAGTGGATTAGATGATTCAAGACTGGCAGTGGGTCTTAGCTTCAATTGTGTACAAAGAATTTACAGAGATCGGCCAGTGCCCATATATGCTGGCTTTGGGACTGCGCTCGGAGGTCCTCCTTACTGAAGGCTGTTTATGTCAAGAGGGGACTATTTTTTAATGTTTCAGAGCAAAATGGGAGACAGGTGCTCTCTCCCAGGTTTGAAGTGTTGAAAGGTAGCCGGTGACTTAGTATGACCTCTCTCAAAACCAATCATGTATGTTTAAGGATCTTGAAAGGACTTTCATGGGTGGTGTTATATGAGATAAAAAAAAAAAAAACAAAAAAAAACTATGGTCAAGTGAACCATAGAAATAAAAATAGAAGAGATAGGGAGGATGGAATTCGGGAAGTCTCTGGAAAGCCACATGGTCCTGGAGCTTGCCACCAGCTCGTGGCGCATGAACAGGAACTGGCGATTGTTGAGTTTTCTTAAGAACCTGGATGTTGCTTTGCCCACTTTAGGATTTTAAAGTGTGTGGAGTCTCCTGAGTTGATGTTTCTGATCTATTTCTTCCTGTGGCGCTTACCCCTCATCTTCCTCTGCTCCGTGCACCCCTCATCCCCCCATCTTTTGGGTGGGGTGCCCATGGGAGAGGACACATTATACATCAACAAGAAACGATGGTCGCTAGTTTCTAACGAATCACTTAAAACATCTTAAAAATCTATGAGGAATTGGGAGCAATGAAAGTGACTCACATACCACTGGAACACTGATTTTTTAGGGCTCCCAACTTGAATCTAGATTTGACTCTTCTTAATCTTTGAAAAAGATCCACCAAGACTCACTTTTTAATTATTTTATTATTTTATTATTTTTTTCCTCTCCCTTACCTCCCGCTTATTCTCCTACTCTCTGAGAGCTAAGCCGTTGAGGCTGTGGGCATGAGCACTCTGGACTTCTTGGTGACCATAATTTTAGAACCTGGACTGACTGGTTACTGGGACCTGTGAGCCAAGCTGGGTGTTGGATGACTTTATGTCTGTTTGCACAACCAGGAACAGATCCTAAACCTTCTCACCGGCTGGTCGTATAACATTTTTATCTGGCACATTTTCACAGTATCCAGCCTGTTTTGTTAAGAAATTCTGTGACCGGCTCAGGGTTGGACTCATTTGTTTGAGCCTATCAAAATTTCAACATAGGATTTCAGCCTTTTCCCCCTGAACTTGAAAAAATATTTTTACCAAAAAAAAGTGCACCAAGTGACCAGGAGGGCCTTGTCATGTTTGGATTGGTGTCTCTACGAAGACAAACTGTGGCAAACCCATGAGCAGCGTTGACCAGTTTCTGTCCATCTGATACATGTGGCCTTAGGAACGCTGTCCTGATGGGCGAAAATGCTCGGATGGCTCTCCTTTAAAGTGAAGATAGCTTGGAATGCAGAAATGCAAACATTTGAAAACTGTGGCAGGATCTTGGTTTGAAATCCAGCACAGCAGGTACTCAACCAAAGTTTGTAAGTGAAGAATAGCATTTCCTCATGGAGTATATGGCTTGTCCACCCTGTATTCTCTGAGTGTTAGAACTTGTCACACTAATTGTCCAACTTAGCCAATGACGATGGCATCTTAACCAGTGAGGGAGGGGCCACCACTTGGAAATTCAGCTCATGTGGCTGCCGGTTAGACACTTGCCCTATAGTAACCCCTGCTGGCTCAGGAGGGGAGGAGGGGGAAGAGGAGGAAGTGAGCCTTGAGGGACCCACCCATGAGTCAGAGATGGTTAGGGCAAGAGGAAGCTGGGTATGATGGGGCCTCTGTGTCCCAGGGGCTGGTTTGTGGACCTGTGAGGCCCAGTTTCTGGCTCCCTCCCAGATGCCCTCCTCAGCAGTGGCACCTGTGCCTGCTTCAAGCTCCCTGCCCTTCCCCCACTGCATGCACCATCTTTCCTTTGTTCTCGGTGTCCTGCGGTTCAGAATTCAGACGGTTTTTCACTCAGGCATAAATTCCGCGTGGGAAATACCTGTCCACCGAGTGGTTACGGCTTGCCGGTGTGCCCAATCTAGCCAGGCAGGCCTGGGACTGTGGGGGGTGGTTCCTAACTCTGCAGTCTGACTTGGTGCCTGTGCCCTGCCTGGCACAGGACCATGGGGTGCCAGGGTCCCTGGAGCCACAGGGAAGCAACACTTCTCTAGGCTTGGTTCCCGCGAAGCCTGCACTGCTTGCTGAATTGGTTGCCCCCATTAGGCCGGAGGCTGCACGCAGGGAAGCCTTGAGTTTTCCCGAATGAAGGGGAGTCAGCTGCTGGGGTTCATCACAGAGCTCACAGCACGCTCATCAGCAGGGTCTCAAGTGCTACCTCTCCAGTGAGCTGGTAACTTGGGGACCACATTTCCCCAACTGAGAGCTGCCTCTAGGATGAGCAGTACGAGCTGGCTCCGAGTCTGGACCCAGGCATTGGGCAGATACCTGTGAATTCCACCTGCACCTTTACCAGCAGGTCCGCCGTCCTGTCGGCTTCCCACCCACTCCTCGGGTCTGGCTCCTTTCCCTCAACGTGGCCTTCTTCGCTTTGTCCCTCTGATTGTCGGTGATTGTCCCTGTCCCCAGCAACAACGGGCTTAAGCTAAGAAGTCAGATCCCAGCTGCTCTCTCATTTCCCGTCTCTCTATGTGGCAATTGTCTATTTGGCCTCACCTTGGTGTTGACCAGCCTTTCGGGCAGGAGCTCTTTAACTCACCATATCGGTTTTGCTGTCTCTATCAAGTTGATTGTTTTTATTTTTATATTTTTTAGGATTTTATTTATTTTTAGAGAAAGGGGAAGGGAAGAATAGAGGGAGAGAAACGTCAATCCGTTTCCTCTCGCATGCCCCCAACCAGGGACCTGGCCCGCAACCCAGGCCTGTGTCCTGACTGGGAATCAAACCAGCGACCTTTTGGTTTGTGAGACAAAGCTCAACCCACTGAGCCACACCACTCAGGGCATGTTTTTGATTTTTTCAGTTCAACTTTACGTGTGGAGCTCATTGTAATAGGCTGCACTGGGGTTGGGCGGCAGGGCATCACGTAGGGGATGGACACCTCCAGATGTGTGGTAGAGTCTGGTTGTGTAGCAAAGGGAGCAGCAGTGATGTGCTCAAGGTCAGAGTCAATGCTGGGCTCTAGCTGGCTGACTCCCAGGCCAGGTTTCTTTCCATCACAGAGACACCAGACGACCCCAGTAAATCCCACGGAAGTCTTTTCCTCACAGTTTCTGCCAGAGCATGGTGCTATGAGACAAACCCAACATAGACTGCTGTAGAGCAAAGCTTGCGTTGTGATTGCAATGTTCTTTTAAACTCCTACTTGATTATTTTAAAGAAAGAAGACAGAGAAAGAGAAAATCATAATCCTCAGAACGAAGGGGTGAGTGAGCGAGGGCAGTGTTGAAGAAGGAGAGGTCAGGCACTGGTTCTTCAGCATCGCCGAGCTTGATGATTACCGAGAGTTGGTGACAGCATTTACCAAAACATCTTGTATTTTCAATTGTAGTTACCTTTTCACCATATGATTAATGATGTCTTTGGAGGAAAAACTAGACCATATAATAGATTCCTAGTAGAGAACATAATTATGAAAGAAACTATTCCCAAGAGAAAAAGTGCACCCAGAGGATGATTTCACCGGCTTCTGACACAGTAATTAGTTTCCCGCAGGAGTTCACTCATGTAGCCTAAGCTGACGGGGCAAAAGCTTCGGAGCAATGTGGACTTCCACGCGGGCACTGGAGCTATTGTGTCAGGGGACGTACCTGGACAATTCAGGTTGGTTTTCACTGAGCCCTCGGTATGACTGACTTTTGAAATCAGCTTCTGCTTCCTGCAGGCACACGCTCTGTTGATAACATTTGAGACCCCATGCTAAGGAGAGAATCCACACTCAGAACCTCCAAGATGATATGGGTGGTGGGTGATGAGAACATCTGATGCTAAAATAGCACTTCTTGGCTTTCAGGGCTTATTCCTACAGGGGTCTCTACTTTTATTAGGTATGACTGGTCCTAATTTACAAGTGGAGTGCTTGGGGTCCCCTGGATAGTGCTTAACACCCTGCCCCAACCCCCAAAGGATACCACAGCCCTTTCCATTTGTGAAATTGAAGCAGGTCCACTTGGCTAAAGGGCCTATTCTGCCCTTCGTACCTATGGCATACATGAGGTTCAGAGATGCATCCTGGATCACAGGAGCACAGAAGATGGGACTTGATAGCAGGTCTGTGGTATTTGAGGCTAAGACCCAACAGGGACCCAGTAAGCACCTGGCCCAAGAAGGGCCCACCACTGGACCGTAGCATGGATGGGCCTCACTGCATTTCACAAAGCTATTAGCGATTGTCTGGACAGTTCTGACTGATTTTCCTTTGAATTGACCTGCTTGGATGTCAGTCAGCTCTGCCATTCATAAGGCATCTCCTAGTCCTTTGGACAGTCCCTGGCTGTTCTCTCCTCTCATGAGAGAGGTGAGGCTGAGGCGTGTGACATGCTTTCCCATAAACAGGTGACATGATTCTTAGAAATTAAATACCCCTCCCAGGATTACTGTGTGATGAAGTTCAGGCTGAGAACAAAAGTAATCATATCTGGGGCTTTCGCAAGTTCTCTTTACTATTCGTCAGCCAGGCTGCTGTCTCAACATGGTAACACTCCAACAGGATGAAATAGCATCTCCTACTTTGAAATCCGACCTTCCAGCCTCCCCCTTGCCAAACGCCAGGAAGGAGTTAAACAATCTGGGCAGCTCCAGCTTATCTGTATTGGTTTGCTTTTAAGCTATAAAAATGCATTTCAACACCCTTCTCAAATTCAAGTCTGCTTTCTCTTGATTTTCATAACTATTTCCCAAGGCCTGTAGTGACCAGTTGGTTAAAATGAGTGGAATGTGCTTTTAATAATTGCCTTTAAGGAATTCCATTAAGGGAAGACTGGAGTCTAACCAAGTGCCGGGTGACTTGATCCAACCCTCTCGGGCAGGGATGGGAAGGGCAGCCAGTTAAAGGGGGGCTGCAGAAATCCTAAGGTAGCAAGGGGTTTTCGGGGGGGAGGTGGGCTGCTCAGGTTCAGTGGGGATTTCTGTTCCCCTAGCATGAATGGATAGATTACTCTTGTGCTTCTTGGGAACCATCCTGCCAAGGTGGGTTTTCTTTTGGGTGCAAAAGGAAATTGCTTTTAAATTCTCCGCCTTTGTCTTCATTTGTGGCTATAGCTAGTCTTTTTTTGGTACAGTGTGGTGAACCTAAACCTTGCTCACAAGAGTGCTTTGCTTGAGTCTCAGGTGTGACAAATGGAGCCAAATGGAGAGCTCCTCTCTTCCCCTCTGGGGCCAGTTCTTAGGTTCTCAGTTCTTGGTGGCTCCCTGGGGCAGGCAAGCAAGAACCCACTCAGGGCCCTTTGGTGATGGGTCTTCTGGAACAATTACCTTATAGGCTCTGAAAGAGGCTTTGAAAAACTGCTGAGGATGGGCCAACTCTCAGCAGACTCATGACAGATGAATGTGTAGTGACTGGGTACAAAACCAAAGGGTTTGCTAGTTTACAAGAACTTTACATCCAAGGAGGCTAGGTGCTTCCCTACTCCAGCCAGCACACCCCCTCCCTTTGAGCACGCTGCATGGAAGCTGGGACCTGGGACCTGGGGTGCATGGTTCCAAAATGTGCCACGATCAGGCTCCACACCCCTGTAGAAATGGCTCAGGTGGCCCTGCCAACAGGGGCCTGGAGGTCTCCTTTCCTGCTTTGCTTCAGTGTCTGGCCACCCGTTACCTTCGGATTGGCAGGTTCTTTATTCTTGCACGCTCACACTCCGTCACTTTCCCAGAGAGTGTCCCTGCTCTTGAGCCATCTGTTCTCTCCAGAGCAACTTTGCAGGGCTGTGCTCTGCCCAGTGGGGAGTTGGTGTCACTGCTTCACCTTTTGCGGACATCCTTGCCACACTTACTCTCACCTGCCGGGTGGGTGCCCTCCTGCCTACTTTTAAAACCTCAAATATGCTTGTACCTTGAAAACTTCACATTCTCGAACTGAAGTCCTCTCTTACAAACCAGAATCTAATCTGCCAAGGCCAAGAAATAACCCAAGGTGACATTTTGCTGAATATGAAACCGTTTCTTTTGTTTATAAATTGGCAGGGAAAAAAATGTTTAGTAACCATACACCTGCTCTTTTTGAGTTCAGTTCTAGAATCAACAGATTTGCTTATTTAAGAAACAAAGGTACCACATGGGTCAGATTAAATAGTTTGTTTAGAAAGAAGGAATCATACGAAGTAGGGGTTTGTAGAATGGGGGTGATTCTCTATCAGACCCATGCTGATGAACTTGCAGAACCTTCAGAGGAAAGCTTACCTTCAAATAAAATGTGTCAAATACAAATTTTGTTGCTCATAATATGAAGAACGGCAGCAAGAGGAGTGTGCAGAGTCAGGGATGGAGGCTGGGGCATCTGCAGAGTCCAGTCTGACCCCTGCCATCAGCTTCACTTCTCACTCTGTCAGCTGAGATATTGTTAGTCACCCTCCAGCTTTGTAGGGTAAGTGGCATTCGGTGTCAAAGTTAAGACATACCAGACTGACTTCAGGATTATGATTATATCCAATTGAGACCTATATTTAGAATCTGAATCTTGGAGCCCTAAGGGGACTCAAGAGTTCCCTTGGTCTCACCTCTCACCCAAAGGAGTAGTCGCCTTCTTGCCCTGTCCCCAACAGTGGGTGGCCAGCCTCTGTCTGAGCACTTCTAGTAACCAGGGACTGACACTTCCCTGGACAGCCAGGCCCGTGTTTGCACAATCTAATTCTTAGAAAAAGCTTCTGTCTGATGAGCTGAAATTTGAATTTGAGTAATGTTCATTCGTCGATCCAAGTTCTTCTTCTTGGAACCCTGCAGAGTAGACCTTGGTCTTGGTCTTGAAATGCGCTCACAAGTTGAAAGGAGAAAGCCTGACCAAGTACAAAATGGTAACCAAGTGGGTCAAGAGCCGGAGCTACCCGGAAAGGAAGAAATAAGAAGCTTGTGTCTTCGGAGGAAATGAGGCCTGAATCCTGCTTTGGGAGCAGGCATCAGAGTGGCACCCATGGGGGCAGGGCACTGGGCAGGAGCCCCTGCTGAAACGTGGTTGTTCTCTGTAAGCTGATAAGGGTGGAGCATCACAGAAGAGCAGATATGAGTCACTCTTTCTGTTTCTTTAAAGTCATTCAGGAGAGCCGTGTGCTCGGACAAAAAAAAAAAAAAAAAAGGCCCTGGCCTGATAGCTCAGTTGCCTGTCTTGAAAGCGAACCTTTAAGCAGGAGTTCTGTGTGATTTCTCAGTTGTTTTTTCTCTCTTCCCACTTTTCTGGGAGTGCTAATTTTTTCAACATATTTTTTACTAAACAAATGCTGTTAGCTGTAGCACATTGCATCATCAAGTCATCATGGGAAAGCCATAGGGGCATACCAGGATGGACATCTTTCCCAGGAGGGGCGGGGGCAGCTTTAGAGGGAGGCAGATCTCCTGATTCCAGCTGAGCCCTCCAGTCAACTACCTCCATTGAGAACTCGGTCATTTGTCAGGCTCCCTAAAATGAGCTGTGTTGGGTTTCCGTTGCCCACGACATACACAACCCCAGACCCTGGTGGCAGCAGAGGTGCCACAAAAGGCGTCCCCGCCTCTTCTGAGGAGGGGGTTCGCAGGCACCCTTCACCCGCTGTGCTGGGGGCACCCGGCTGGGGGCTGTGCTAAGCACCTCTGCTGGCCCTCTCCCTCGTGGGTGGGGTTATCGGGCCGCCTGCCTTGCACCCAGACGTTCCTTCCAAGGGCATTGAGACCGGCTTGTCTCCAAGGGGCGAATTCATTCTGGCCTTGTTCACCAGCAGGCCCTAGAGAAGCGGCGGCTCAGGCGGCTCTTCCGCGGGCTTCAGCTTTAACTGTGGAGTAAAACCCCATCTTTTCCCCATTATTATGGTGCCCTGCTGACCCTGCAGGCCCGGGGTCACGTTTGCACTGTCCCCACCAGGCGGCCCGACACACCGGCTGCAGGTCTGGTGGAGGCTGTCCGGCGGACTCCGTGCTCCTCCGGAACCCTAAAACCTGACGGGTTGTAGAAGATGAGCACCGCGCGGCCCTCTTTGGCGCGCACGCGCGCGCAGGTGGCGGCGGTGCAAGTGCGCGCTGCCGCGCTTGCGCAGTAACGGCCTGCCGCAGTCGCCGCCGCCAGCGCGGAGGTTACTCTCGGTCAACGCTCGCGAGTAACCTCAGCGGCCAGACACGATTGGCTGCGTGCGGGGCGCTGTTGCTAAGCGGAAGCAGGGGATGCGGAACTCCCGGGGTCCGGATGCTGCGGCCTCCGGGGGCGACGTGGGGCGACCGGGGGCTACCGGTCTCCGCTTCCTTGGGACTGGGGCCGCCCTGCGGACCCCTGGGGAGGGCAAACCGCGTGTTCTACCCAAGGCCGGTGGGACACCTGGGCTTTGAAAGTGCCAGAACCTTTCCTGTAGCCTCATTTTACTCCAGATATCTCTAGAAGGGATCTGATGGACGGAGATATTTTTTAAACTGATTGTTATTATTTTGATGTCTCTCCGAGCATATTTAGGAGACTTCACTGGAATGGAAATAGCACAAATGCTTAGAAAGGCCGTCCTAAGGAAGATGGCTGGCGTCCCTAGTGGTTTCTGTGTCCTTGTAACTTTCATCAGAGTGGGGAGGCTTCACAATTTTCCAGACTTCTATTTATTTTTAAAAATTTTAAATTAAATTTATTGTGGTGACACTGGTCAATAGGATCATATAAGTCAGTCTTCTGTTTAAAGCGGCAGGTAGCATAGCGCAGGTCGAACACATTTTCTATGAGACAAACAATATCTAACCCAGTGTTCTTGTTTTGTTCTGTTTTGGGCTCACCACGTGGGTGAAGTGACAAGAGGCAGGGCCTCTTGGGTGGGGCCAAGTAGGTTGGGCAGGAAGCAGCCAGCCACTGTTCTTCTCCCAGATCAGCATTTCAAGATGACCAGGGTAGGTTTTGGAATCCTGGAATTCCCCTCTGGTATCTGAATTGAGGATCCAGTCAACGGGCTGGAATCCAGCCCCATGACGACTCTTCCCCACTCCCTGCCAAGTCACTTCCATCCTGGGTGTGTAAGTGAGGCAAGGAGAGGTAATAGCTGATCTTGAGGTGCGTTTTCTGTGGTACATTTTTTGGTGACACCACAGATGTGATAAACATGATTTCTGCCACCTAGGCTACATTCTAATTAATGCCTGCATGGCCTGGGACCACCCTGGTGGAATAGGAGGTACCATGCATTGCCTCTGCCTGGGACCAGGGCCTTCCCTAGACAACTGGCAGATCTGGTGACTTCGGGCTTAATTTCTGTGTGTTATGAAAAGTTAAATACCATCATTTATATGCTTTGCTCAACCTTCTGGGTTCCTGGGCAAATGCAAATTGCCAGCGGCAAATAATTTTTCTCGTAGTCCTGGGTTGTACTGCTTGTTTGATTTTGATGGCGGAGTTGACATTTTTGTAAACCTATGTGGAGATTATAGTTCTCACGCCTCTGAGACTCGCTGAGCTGAAGGTGGAATACAGAAACTTAGAGGTGGCATATAGGAAGTTAGAGGTGGCAGTGGGTGACTTTGACATGATCAGTTCCCTCTGCCTTCCTGGGGTTTTGTGGATGAGGCAAGTGAAAACATTTGCAAAAGGAAGGCAGTGCATGCTTATGATAACTGAGGTGTTCCATTACTGCAAACGATCACCATGCATATTGCTAACATAAGAAAATACTATATCCTGAAGTCTGATTGAAAACTGGGAGCCCTTACATTTAGTTTCATATTTTATCAGAATCCCCATTAAGACTTGTTGAGGAAGCTTGCGGGTTTCCTGTTTCTAAAGGCGTGCATATCAGCTTGGCCAGAAGATGGTTAGGTCCTAAATGGTGAGCAGAGAGCCCTGTAACCATGTGTGGCTAGTCCTGCCCTCCTAAGTTGTCACAGATGGGCCATGTGTGATATGTGTGTCCTGGGCCAAACCATGCAACCTTTCCTCATCTTTAATTTTTATCTGGCTTATTAGAGGAGGGTGGCAATTTTTATCTCATCAGCTTCTCTCTTCCCAGGGGTGTTCTGTGTTATTCGATTTAGGATTGGATATGTCTCTATAATATAATTTTCAAAGTGCTTAGCCTGGCAGAAGGGGTTCAAGGAGAGCCCTTTCCTGCCTGTCTCCCAGCCTTTCTTCTCTGCAGCCACCCGCCATGGGCTAGCCAGGTGGGCTGCCTGTTAAGTAAAGGGTCTGTCTGCTCAGTCAGTATTTGTATGTTCTTAGCCTGTGCTATACCCTCTGCCAGGAACCCACTTTACTTCCCAGGCTGGGGGAAGGGAGCCTGCCTTCATTCATCCTTACCCCTGTGGCTAGAGTCCTTCCCAGGTACCCCCTTCTGAGCTTCTATCAGTTACCCTTGTCCCTATGGTGCAACCTAGAGTAGGGAGTGGCTGAGGCCCCCTTACCGATACTAAAGTGAGCTCAGTGCATTTTAGAGTATAGGTCAGTTTGCTGAAGGGCTGGTTTTTGTGTTCTTGGCTTTATTAAGGGTCTGACTAAGTAGTAATAATACTAACATCAGCATGGTAAGTTGTTGTCTGTGAGAATTTCTGTACTGTACCTTCTCTCCTTCTTGAAGGCTTCCCGGGTATCTTGCTCATGGCTCCTATTAGGACTTAGCCCCACCATTTCAGAGATGTTAATAACTGATTCTTCTTTAAGGCTGTGTGCTTTCAGGGACCAGACAGGCAAAGGTTTCATTATTTCTGGGAGGTTTTTCAAGAACTTCAGATCTTCTGATGAGAATTGCGTGGTTGAGACTATTTACATTGAAGCATCTATTGTACATTTGTGGTTACGGGGTGGAAATTTCCACCGTTGCGACAAAGCTCCCAGCAACATTATACTTCAGAATTTGGCTCAGGAGGAAGGGTCAGGGAGGTTATCTCAGGAGGATGTCAGATTCATCAGGGGCTGTGCAGTTTAGTCTTGCGGCTGGATTTTCCTGGCTGAAAAGAAAGGATAGCGTACCCATTGCTCCCAGTGGCAGGCGTGGTGGGCCTGGCGGTCTCGGTGTGGCAGCAGCCTCGGTGGTGCATGAATGCTCTTCTCAACTTTGCAGATATTTAATGTAAAATTCAGCAGGTGGCAGGTTTGTAGAAAATGCGTTTTCCTTCTTTTGCAGTAATGCTAAGTTAACGTGTAACAAGAAGGAGGTTAAGATGAATTGAACTATATGTGGGCCTTAGTTCCAGTTCTCTTCCCCCCCCTTCTCTATTCATTTTTTAAAAATGATTCAAGGCCCAGCACCTCATAGCAACATGCGCTCAGTGCAGGAAGGGGCAGGCCAGGGGTGTGGGCTCAAGGATGAGAGAGTCTGTATAAACTCTGCTCTCCCACTTAGTAGCTGGGAAACTGGGTGAGCTACTTAACCTCCCTGTACAAGGGGCATATTAATAATGCTAATACTCATTGGATTAAATAACTTGACACATATGAAGCACTGTGCCACGCATGTACTGCTTAATAAACAATCCTTATGAATGATGTGATATGTGATACAAAATAATAGCCTAGAATCAGTAGGATGGATCAAAGCCTTTTTGTTATCATTCTCAAAGTAAGTTTGGGGTAAAATCTTAGGCTTTAAAAATAAAAAAGAGTAGAACTAAGTTCCCAGTGATGGTAAATGTCGACCTGAGTGTCTCCCGGGAACCGGGCATTGTTCTAAATGCCTCCCCCCGATGGGCCCTGTGAAAGAGGAGAGGGGAGCTGTGTGGAACCTGCCCAAGGTCACAGGGCTGTATGTCTCATCTTAGAGACAGGGTCCAGCCCTGTGTGCTCATCCTCGACTGCAAGGCACCCCAGCGTGGGTAGAAGAGGAGGTCAGTGGCCTGACCTGCCTCATCGTGTCCCCAGCGACCGTGTGAGGCATTGTTCCCACATCATCAATGAGAAAACCACAGCTGGAGAAGTGTAAGCAACAGGTTCAGAGTTCCTGCGAGGGCCACCAGGACCCCAGGATCAGGTGCAGCCTGACTGACCCTCACGCTCCTCCTCTTTGCCCTGTGTCATGTGACACAAATCCAGTGACCACCCAGGTCCACGACCATTTTTAGTGAATTCAAAACATGAAAATGTTTACTTCCTCCAGTCTTGTGCTTTAAAGCGTTGCTTTCAGTGAGAATGAAGCAGTGTCATGGGAGAGAAATCTGCGTTGGGAGGGCTGAGCAGTGTGGAAGGCTGCAGTCGGGTCTCATGACCCGGCCCAGATAAAACCCACCCCTCAGCTACACCTGCTCACGCTCAGCAGGCGTGCCTGCTGGTGCCACCCAAGTAACTGAGGGCAGGCAGGCAGTTTGGGGCAAATTCGGCTGCTTTGTCACATTGTTGGCACAGAGTGGGCGTGGGCAGAGGGAAACGGGGCATGGGGGTGTGGAATGGCCACTCTCTCCGTCTGCACCCCAGTGAACAGCATGGTGATCTCTGGGAACCTATAATTCTGATGTTCCCAGACTCATGAGAACACTGCCCACGTTCAAAAGAGGCTGCCTCGCCCTGACTGGTGTGGCTCAGTTGGTTGCAGCATCTTCCCATAAAATGAAAGGTCTTGGGTTCAATTCCTGGTCAGGGCTCAAGCTGAGGTTGCACGATTGGTTCCAGTTGGGGTGCGTATTAGAGCAACCGATTGATGGTTCTCTTTCATCTTTCATGTCAATGTTTCCCTCTCTCTCTCTCTCTCTCTCTCTCTCTCTCTCTCTCCCCTTCCCTTACCCTCTCTCTGAAATCAATAAGCATGTCCCCAGGTGAGGATAAAAAAAAAAGTGACTGCCTCTCAGGACAATGGGCCACCAAGTTTCGTGCAGCCCAGTGCAAAGTGGACACTCTTTCTTCATCCTGAAGCCAGTGAGCTTGCTCGGAAACTGTTCCTGTGGGGCTTTGAAACTCCCGAGAGCATTAATAATTTTGTACTCTTTCTTCAGAAGTTCCGTTTTATTAAGAATGCCCAGTGTTGCTTGGTTACTTGTTTTACAAACATGCCTGTTATTGATGGTGCAGAACAACGAGCTATGTTTCCAAGAAACGCGGGGCCAGTGTGTTAAGGTAGATTCTAATGCATTATATTTGAAGCAAACTCATCAGAGCATGTGCCATTCTTATTAGCGTGCTTCGACTTTCTGACGAAATGCACTGTGAGAAGGGAGGAAGGTGTTGTAGCAGGCAAGGAAATAGTTGGCTGATGTCCAGAACCAAATGGTAAATCTAAGGATGGGATAATGCTAAGGGATGAGTCAGGTGAATTAGCCGAGGGAAGAACACTGACCCTTCAGGGGCCGGCTCCCCTTCCTGAGCTCTGGTGTTATTTCGCACCCCCACACCCCAGTCTCCCTCCGAGTGGGCGCTGCTGAGCTGACGGGGAGAGCAGTGGCCCATGTAGTGGTGTTTGGTGTGTTCACGCCCCCAGAAGCTAAAGTGACATGAGGTGATGGTCTCAAACCTGAGTGAGCACCAGGATGACCCAGAGGGCTTGTGCATCACAGAGGACTGGGCCCACCCAAGGGTCTAACTCAGCAGGCCTGGGGCAAGCGAGAGCTGACATGTCCATGAGTGCCCGGTGATGCTGACCCTGCTGGCCCCGGGACCCCACTCTGACGACTGCTGACTTAGAGCAAAGAGGAATGGATGGCCGCCCAAAAGCCACACTTGGCCTTTTAAAAGCTGGAGCCAAGTGCTGGAAACAGCCTAAGTGCCCGTCAGTAAATGAGTGGATCAAAAAGCTGTGGTACATTTACACAGTGGAGTACTATGCAGCAGAGAGAAAGGAGGAACTCCTTCCTTTTGCAACAGCATGGATGGAACTGGAAAGTATTATGTTAAGTGAAATAAGCCAGGTGGCGAGAGACAAGTACCATATGATCTCACCTAATACGGGAAACTAATGAACAAAATAAACTTAACAAGCAAAATAGACCAGGCAGACGGTGACCAGAGGGGAGCAGGGAGGAGGGAATGGTGGAAAGAAGGAGATGGGACTAGTCAGAGAACATGTGTGAATGACCCACAGACATGGACAACGGTGTGGGATTGACTGTGGGAGTGGAGGGCAGACTGGGCGGAGGAGGGCAAAGGGGAAAAATTGGGCTAACTGTAATAGAATAACAATAATAAAGTAAAAAACAAAACAAGCTGGAGCAGGAAATGGCCTTGCTGGCCCGTTGAGGAGGTTGGATCAGGGGACCAGGCTCAGCGTCTTAGGGTCCCAGCAGCTCCAGGGTGCACCGTCGGCTTCCCCGGGGCTGGGACAGAGGGACAAGGATGCAGGCACTGCTTTGTGTGAGATGCAGGACCAGGCACAGTCTTCTGAGCCCCCTGTGCACCCGCAGAGCCTATCAGCCCTCTCCCCTCCACAGGGACCCCAGTAAAAGCTTACTGTCCCCTGGGACACCTCCGTAGGGACAGCGGGCTTCCAGATGCTGGATAACAGGGCAGGAATGCCTGGATTCTGAAATTTATATTCTTCTTATTTAAGAGAGTGCAGATTGTGTTTTTATCTTAATTAGATCCAGAGAACTGTGTTTTAGATAGTTGAGTGTGTATGTGTGTGTGTGTGTGTGTGTGTGTGTGTGTGTTTATGTTTACTGATTTGCAGTATCACCTGTGTGGGGTAAAGAAGATAAGGTTTCCTTCTGCTTATTTGTAAAACCTTTTCAAGCCCCAAATAAAGCTCTTTGAACTCGAGCACCAACTTGTCCACCGGCGAGTTCCTCTGTGAAATCTGGTAGGAGGGCTGGTGTGAAGGGACAGATGTGAGTCGCAGGACCCAGGCACTGTCCAGACCGACAGGGCGGGAGAAAACCACGAGGTCTAACCTGGTCATTTTCTTTCCTTGTCTGTAAACCCTCCTTGTCTCTGACTAAACAAAACATTGCTCTCTTCTGTCCGAAGCATCACTGGCAGTGGCTGGAGCCTGAGCTCGGCCTGGGGTGGAAGAGTGTGGCCGGAGCAGACACGGGGCTTGCAGGTTCTCAGGGTGGGCCACCCAGACCCTGAGTGGCTCCTCTCCCCTCTGGTGCCGGGTTCCAAGAGGAACCCACCTGAGCCGTTCTCTCAGTCTTTAGTACTGTACTTGACCATGACAGAATAAGGTTGCTATGGCCTTAATCCTCGGCACCAGCTCTAGGGACTAGATAAGAAGCACAGACAGTTGACATAGATGTAACTTTGCTGATAAAATGCTGTATCTAAAAGACCTCAGAAGTTTGGCCCTGGCCAGTATGGCTCAGTTGCTTTGAGCATTAACCCCAAAACTGCAAAGTTTGTGGGTTCAACCCCCGGTCAGGGCAACCAGTCAATCTCTCTGTCTCTCCCTCCCTCCCTCCCTCCCTTGCTCTCTTTCTAAAAGTAATGAAAAAATGTCCTTGAGTGAGAATAAAAAAAATAACTTTGCAGCCCCCACCCTGTTTTTGGTAAAGAACTTGAGCCGTGTTTTCTGTACCTGTGTCCCTGGGGCTGCCTCTGGCCGCTCCAATGACATCTGGACCCCCGTGCTTTGTGCCGCAGTGTGGCGGATGAAGCAAGCCTGTGGGTCAGAGGGCTTTTAAAGTCTGCAGACGAAAGGAGCAGAGAAAACGGGGTTTACGTAAAAACCTAAGCCTCCCCGTTGGCTGGTGGGTGAGCCTGACTTGTAAGGAAGCCCCTGAGTTGGGGCTTTTGTAGTCATGAAAATGACGAAGGAACCAGGGTGGCGCGTTTTTCTCCTGTTGACTTTCGGCACTCGGTTCAAAGAAAGGGCAGACCAGGTGAGGGCAAGGGGACTTGTGGGCCCCAACTTGCTTCACAAAACTGCCTGGACAAAGCGCTCTGCTGGAGGGTGGGGTCCCTTCACCTGAAAACTATGGTTTGCTGAAAATACTGCGATGCCCAGGTGAGAGGGTCAACCAGGGGACAAGAAGAGGACAGGGCAGGTGGCAAAACACACACACAGACTGAAGCTGAGTGCCATTGTGTGAGGGGTGGGGGGCAGGGAGAGGCCCAGGAGGCTGGACACGTGAACAGGCGTCCCATGACAGGCAGAGAAGGGAGAGCAGCTCAGGGCCGGTACTCGCCCAGCAGGGTAGGTAAGAAGGTCACTGGGCCGACCTGGGGGAGAACCAGGCTATTCGAGCATTTGCCTATTTGTCCCTGAGCCCCACCCTTTCCCAAACATGCCTGCACATCTGAGCGTCTTGGTGGAGCTCTGACTTTCGAGTAGACGAGGCAGTGTAAGACATCCTGAAATTAGATCAGGAACAGTGGCCCTTGCCAGGAGATCCCAGAGAGGATGGGTGGGTGGGGGATACCCCCAGCGGCTCTGGGCGGGTGGAGAGAGCGAGCTGATGGTGAGGAGGGCGGATTAGCGCCCACACCACGGTTGCAGGTGCCAGCTTCTAGGTGTGTGCAATGGCAGTAACTGAGCTTGCCATCCAAGCAGCTCAGGGGCATAAATGGGGGGATTTTTACTGAGGTTGCCTATATACCTATAAAGCAGCTCCTTAAGGGGGGAAAATAGTCATTGACAGGCGTGAAATCGTTTTTAAAGGGAGTTATTGCTCTCGAGACAATAAAACTTGTTCCGATAGTTCACCTGTTAATGAATATTTCCATAAAGTGACCTCAATTCAGGACAAAAAGAGTGCTCAGAGCTGCTTGGACCGAGGGGACAGTTTGTCCGTCACAGCGCTTCCTCCCTGGTGTGAAGGAATGGAATGGAAGCCCACGAACTTTTCAGTTCCTTTCTCATAATCTCGCCTTGCAGAAAGTCAGAACTGTCACTTCAGAAATCAATGGCAGATGTGTAATTTGCGCTTGTATGTTTAAATACATGCATGTATGATTATACTTACATGTCAGTATTTTTTTGAAGTTAGGGAGAGATCTTCAAGATTCATATAGTCCATTCCTCTCATTTCATAGATTAGAAACCAAGGCCTAGGTTGAGAGGTTTTTTTGTTCAAGACAAACCAGATTTCGAGAGCAAATCTTATTTGTTTGCCACATCTAACTTTGTATCTTATATGCACATGTTTATTTTATTCTGAGCAGGAAGGTGATACCTTTAATTCTGCTCTCAAAACTAAAGTCCTGTGTAACCAGATAAGGGTAAGTTTTTTTTTTTTTTTTTTTTTTTTTAAGGCAAAACATTACAATTACAATAAAGCCACAAGATTGTAAACTTGACTGTGACTTAAAGACTGCATCAGGGAAATCAGTTTAAATTAGACGTGAGCATCTAAGGTAAGAAATAGTAGCTACTATAAACTTTTGAGAAGTAATTTCTAACTGACCCACTTTCTATTTCTTGGTGAGTTTGCTTCTTTCCCCATCTCAGTAATTTTCATAATAGAAAATAGTTGAATTTTTTCCCCCCGTTTTCATTATGAGCTGGGCTTTTGAAGAGTTTGGCACCTCTGGTTACTTTTTGAAGGTGTTGTAAAGGGACAGGAGACAGATTCAAACTCCGTTCCCTCTTTCAGTGCTGCTGGGGGCCACCGTGCTCTCTGTTTCCCTATGGGTGCCATGGGCGTCCTGTACAGAGAGGAGGACTCTGGGACCCCCAGGGGCCCACAGGTGCATGACTGGTGCTCAAACATTGAGGGGCCACAGTCCAGCTAGATCTTCAGAAGCGGCCCTGAAGGCAGGTACTAGGCGTCCTCAAGAATGAGTCAGGGCCTCCGTCCTGGTCAGCTTGTGAGCTTTGCCTGAGTCCATTCGAGGTCTTTTCGAGTTTAGTCCTTGGGGGCCACACAAACACCTCTGGGTTCAGAACGCTCCTCTCTTGCGCGTTATCGGAGGAGGAATGAGCTCAGGAGAATGAAGGGCTCGCCCCAGGTCACCCAGTTAATTAGATCAGGTCTTGAGCCTCAGGGGCATCTCACACTCAAGCCGCAGACCAGTGCCACCAGGACTGCTGTTCAGAGATCACAGGACAGTCCAACGTGCAGGCAGCGGTGAGAACACTGGGCGAGGGCTTCAGAGAATTACTTTGCATACAGCATTGGCTCTGAGTTATTCTTTGTTGTCTACGGTGTCACGAAGGAGGCGCAGGACCATTGGGTACAGATGCACTCGAGTGGGACATGTGCTAGAGTTCGTCGGTGGTGGGCGTGGGTGTGCTGAGACCTGCCATCAGCCTCCTCTAGAGCCCTTGTCCCAAAGCGTGTTGGTGGGCCAGCGTGGAGGGAAAGCACAGGGCTCACAGCCCAGACTTGGGCCAACCCCTCACTCTGACCACGTGCCTGCTATGCTCACCAACCCCCACAGAGAATACAATATTTCAGAAACCAGAATGTGTTTCAATTAGTGTCAGAGAGAGATCTCGCCCAGCTTAGGTCGTGGTTAAACTAGCCACCAAAGTGTCTGCAGTCCAGAGATGTCTCCCTGCACGGTGGGAGTGGAGCCCCAGCCCCAGGCCGGCAAAGGTATTTTTGAGAATGACACTTCATGACGACGGAGCAGCTGCATGCGGGCTCAACCGCATTCCACACCAGTGCATCAAGATGGGCTGCCCAGGAGACCTGGACACTTGGGGCGGAGACCTGAACGATCGGAACAGCCACTTGAACTGCGGGAACAGCCCCTCCAGAATGCAGATGCCGCCTCGGTGTCCCCCTTCCCTCTCTCAACTCACGTGCACTTCCTGGTTTCCAAACCTTGACAGTGATCTTGAGCGCCTCGGCTAATCAGATCAGACAGCTGTAATTTGAGAGAAGATTCGGAGCCAGGCTCTGCGTGACAGTGAATTTGGGTCCAGCCTCAACAGCAAGGCTTCCATGAGCGTGGCACCTGCAGACAGACTTCCCTGCCAATGGTCCTACGTCAGTGCCCTTTGGCCATTTAGGTAGGAGCTCGCACATGCACCTCTGGCACCACTCGGTTGCCTAGGGAAAGAGAGCTCCA
The DNA here is from genome assembly GCF_987537825.1 of Furipterus horrens. Lineage (NCBI taxonomy): Eukaryota > Metazoa > Chordata > Mammalia > Chiroptera > Furipteridae > Furipterus > Furipterus horrens. Next base: position 8,103,790 of record NW_028327171.1, read on the forward strand.
TGTGACTATAGAATTCAAGTGCTGGAAAGGGCTTTGCAGAGTAGACCTCTTCTTTTATCATGGGGAAACTGAGGCCAGGACAGGAAGGCAGCCTTTCCATGGCTATTCCCTGGTCATGAGCATGGCTGCCATGAGACCCCAGCTGCCCCCGGGCTCTCCAGAGGTCCCCACTGGGAACTCCAGGCTCATTCTTTTTCTTTTCACAATTAGTTGCACAGGTCTTAATCTGCGCCTATGACCTCGTGATGAGCCGTCTGCACTCGGACCTGTTCTGACCAGGCTGTGGGCCCGTGAGGGCTGCACAAAAACTTGAGAATGACATTGCTTTGAAGAAGGGCTCCTGGGAGGGTTGTAAGATTCAGCTCCCGGCTCTTCCAGAACAGCCTGGGGCTTCCATCTCAGAATAGGACTACCCCATCACACCGCCCCCTGGAGAGGGTTTGCTGGCTACAAAGCGTAACTTTTACACAATGTTCACATAGGAGGAAGGGAGTCATCCTCAGAGGGAAGTGAGTCCCTCCAGGAGGGTCTGGGAGGCCCGGCAGGGGTGAGCGCTGGTGTGTGCAGGGTGAGGGTGAGTGTGTTCATGTCCGTTGGCTGCTGTAACAAATTACTACAAACCTGGTGGTTTAAAATAGCACAGATTTATTATCTGGTGGTTCTGCAGGGCAAAAGTCTATAATCAAAGTAGGGGCAGGGCTGTGTGAAAAACTAATGTCCTGGATGCAGATCGAAGGGACTGAGGCTGTGGAGGTTGCCTGGTTTGCAATTTAATGTCCCCTCTGTGAGAGGAGGGGTCCCGATGAGGACAGGGACAAGCAGGATATAAAACTCTGTCTCCAGTGCAGGGACCCCAGAGAGAAAAAGAGGGGAATGTGGTGGTGGTGGGGAGGGGTGAATTTGGACATCTCCCTGAGCTTCTCTCTACTGAAGACCAGGCCTCCCTCTGTGCACTGGGGACCCCTTATCTGTGAGGACACTTGCCTTTTTACCGTGAGGCCTAGAGGAGAGTACTTGGTGTGGTCCAGCCACCTTGGCGAGCTCTCAGGCAAGAGACCAAAGCCAGGACCGTGGCCCTTTGTGGCCTCCCCATACTGAGCTCCTCTCGGTGACTTGTTCATCTGTTCCAGTGACCATTGCAGCGTTCTCATCCCGGCAGTCAGCCTGGCATGTGACATCTGGGCAAGCACAAAGCGGGCCTGCTCCCCAGTGGGCACCCACTCCACCTGCCCCAGTCCGGCCCCCATGGGGAGACAGCAGCCTTTATCGGGCGCAGCTCGCAAACAAAAGCCAGTGAGTGACCCTGGCACCGCTTTAGAAACTGCCACCCCTTCCAAACAGCAGCTTATTAAATGAAACCTGAGTGAGTCACTCGCTGGAGTTTGAGGGACAAGCTGCTTATTATTTTCTGCAGGTCACCAGGATCGGGGGCCTAACGGGTCCCAAGAGGCACGCTGTGCTGTGAGCTGCCCTGAAACCCATCTGCTCCAGTCCCTGTCATTGGGCAGCTGGTGGCGACAGGAGGCAGGGCTGTTCTTCTAACAAGGAGCCATGGGAAGCGGCATATGGGTCGGAGGACGTACATTTCCTCACAGACGTACCGAGGGGTCCTGAACACGTGTGGGGCTGGAGTCCTCCCTAAATGACAGAGACCTGGACACACCCTGGCAAGAATTTTTTTTTTTTTTTTGACTTGAGAATGTTTTAAGGAAATTGAAGGATGAGGGGCAACTGGATGAGTTAAGAGCTCTTTGGATACTCGCAGGATATTGGGGCCTTAGCTTTCAGATCACCATGCCACACCCACACCCAAACCCAGGTGGCAGCGTTGGCCTTCGGTGACCAAGGGGATTTCATTTCAGGGGAAGGAAAGGCATGTACTTTTTTCCAGTCCTCTGCTAAGTGTTTCATTCAGCAGTAGGCTAAGTGCATATTCCTGAATTGAGCTGTCCATAGCGATGAATGGGAAGGGGAGTGGGCGGGGGGGGCCGGCTACCCACAGCCCTCAACTGCGTTGCCCAGGCTGGCAAGGGCTTGTGGCCGAGGGCAAGGGCCACCTCTGGAGCTGAGCAGAAGTGGTTGGAATGTTGGCTCCTCTGCTGAGAGGCTGTGCAGCCTTGGGCAGTTCATTAACCCTCTCTGAGTCCTTGTTTCTTGTCTGCAAGATACAGAGAAGAAACTTGTCCTCTGCTGGCTGTGAGGTATGTAGGGGGAAAATGTGAGCAAAGTTGGCCCTCTGCCTAATCCGCATGAGCCCGCCCAGAGCCGGGACTGTCCTTTAAGGATACATTTGTACAAATGAGAAAATCTTCACCTCTACCCAACCGAACCAAAGCTGCCGTGTGTCCCCCAAACCTTGTAGGAACTGACAGACACCGTTTCCCTCCACAGCGCTGCTAGCTCACGCAGGATATGTAAGTAGTCAGTCGTTCCATTTCTCTATGATTTCTTGACAAGTATCAGCTCAGCCCAGGGCAAGGGTCATAGGGCAGCAGCGGGCTCACAGGATTATTGGGGGCACAATTTCCCATCTAAGGAATGTTCCACGGACAAAGGAGTGCTGTCTTCATTTCTAAGGGAGACAAATAGCATGTTCCCCTTTAGGAAAAATATATTCCTCTATCTAAACATCAGCACCCCTGGGGTTCTGCTTAAGATTCAAAAGCAGTTACCCATTGAAGTGATGAGAGGGGCTTTCCAGGATTCTTTATATCCCATTTCTGACCTGGGGTCTGGTTCCCCAGAAAGCTCAGTTTGGGGGAGTGCCACACTTGGCACACACTTACACTTCGTGCATTTCTCTCTCTGTATGCCAAACTTTAGTAAAATTTGCATCAGAAAGTAATTACTCTGAAGTACATATAATGCATATTTTGATTGTGATTATGTAAGGGTTTACTGGTGACTTTTGTCCATCCAGTGAGGGACACCAGCGGCCCCTCTAAAATGCACCGCACAGCAATCCTCCACCGTGTTGGGGTGACCTCAGGGACTGTGTGAAAAGCTGAACCAGCAGGGGCTTCTGGGAATTTCTTGCTGACCCAGCACATGCTGATCTGAAGCCCAGAGGGGCCTGTAGGGAGCCACGGCTTGGAAAGAAGCTGTAACCAAATGGTGGTGCCAAGACAGCGGCCGTGACTCTGAATTTACTTATGCAAAGAGTTCATATTCTGTTTGTTAATTCCACGAACATTTTTTGAGTGACTACGACATTCCTAGTACTGTTCTGCACACACGACATGGTGATTCAAGAGATAGTTCTGGTCACATCATCATGGAGCTGATGTTCTGGGGCCTCTAGGGACGAAAATAAGTAGTGCTGGAAGGTAGAACAAGGTGTGTGTGTGTCAGGGGTTGGGGGCAGGTATCAGATGTCCAGGCTCCTGTCGGGCACCAGTTTGGGGCTGGCTGGCTGGCTGGCCTTCAGGAGGGGAAGCCTTGCCTCTCCCACTGTGTTCTCACCTTTATGGAACTTCAGGAAGCTCAGGTCATTGAGATGCAGGGCGTCTGGATAGGCTCGTTGGGAATCTCTAACATTTAAACCTAAATCCTGCAGACCGAACTGAGGAAGCCCTTTAGTGCTCACCCAGCTGTTCCGAAACACCATTCCCCATGTGGTTTTCAGACGTCCGTTCACGTGCGTCTTACTTCACCAGATTACTGAGTTTGCTACCTGGGCTGGGTGGGGGGCAGGGCTGGAAGGCCTGAGATGGAAGCCGAGGTGCCCGCTGTGACAGCGTTTCCTTCTCAGCTGCCCTGGCTTGAATAGCCCTTCAGCCAGAACCAAAGGCACATATTACATTCGTCCCCTTTCCCATGTTGTAAAGCCTCAGGGTCTGGGAGACACATGAGAAGCCTCCTTTCCACGTGCCCCTCCCACCAGGCCTTTCTCCTGCCATCAGCCCGGCTGCCCCAAGGCTCTGGCTCCGGAGGCCTTTGGTCCCCTGTCTTCTCCTCCCTGAAGGACGCTGAGCTCTCTCACTGGGACCGTGTCTGAGCAGAGCTCTCCCTTCCCTGGGACAGGAGCCCAGGCGAGTCAGCTCTCTGTCTCTGTCTCCATTTCTCTCTCTCTGTCTCTCTGTCTGTCTTCTCCTCTCTGGCCTAGCTTCTGGCCTGGCTGCTTTAAGGTGGGAACGCCTGTGCCCTGCGAGGCTGATGAATAGCCACAGCCCTGCCTGTCGGGTGGGTTCCCCATTATGCCAAGAATGGAGCTGCGTAGGGCTCATGGGAGGGAAAGTAGGGCTGCGGGAGTGCTGGGATGGACCCGTTTGTTTTTCACTTTAAGGGGACAAAAGCAGGCTCTGAAGTGCAGGCCAGCTTCGTTCCACACACAGAGGGACGTGCACATGTTGGACACTTTAAGAGGTGTCCCGGCCTCTCCGCCTGGTGCCGGGAGCCCCCCGCTCTGTTTCTTCCATCCCAGCCTCGGCCGGCACACGAGATTGATGGCCACTTGACTTCTGTTTCTAGCGTCACTTTTGAGTCTTAAATCCCAAAGGCATGTTTGTCATTTTTAAAGAAAAACAGGTTTCTCATGTTAGAGAAGGGAGCCCCATGTTGGGTCTCATATCTTTTCCACTAGCAAACCCCATGCAAGTCCCACCCGTGAGTCCCACAGGTGAAGACCCTTCCCGGCTGGCCCTGAGCATGTCACACACATACACTCCCTGTCTTTCCACGTCACCTTGGGAACCGCTGCTCCCCTTGGAGGCAAGAGTCATCAGCCTTGTGTGGCCTCATAAAGCCCTTGGCTCAACTGTGTACAGGTGTCCCCGGTATAATACGGTACTTCTATAACACGGTTTCGCTCTAACACGGATGTAGGAGACATCCAAGCATTGCTGGGAGAAGAAGAAACTAATGAAACAATTTTGGTGGAAATGACATCTGGAATGTGCCAACTTAGGGGACGATAGACTGAGGAAAACGAAGAAGTTAAACAGGTTATTCTAAAAAGCCTAAAGAAAGGCCTAGACTTAGCCGAGCAGTCAGTCCTATTTCTTAAATGCAGATCCCTGCACTGCCAGGAGCACAGAGTTGAAGAGAGAACTTCAGAAGTGCTTAGCACCGCATAAGGAAATTTATAAAGATCTCTCGGCTAAAAGCAAGCAATCTAAAATAACAGATTTTTGCAAAAAGCAGAGCATGGAAATCAAGATAATGCTGAAGAAAGTTCAGAGGACGAGGATATCTTGTCAAAAAGAAAATGCATTCGGTTAATGGAGCTTAGTAGTGATGATGAAGAAAACATTGCTTAATTCATAATAACATGTAATACTTCTGATGAAAGTTGCTTTAATAAAGATATTTCTCTTAATTATAAAAATATAATAGCATGTTTTTTTAACTTTTGGAACCTAACCCCCCTTTTTGTACTAGTTCTTCATTTTGTATAACATGGATTCACATAACACGGCCTTTGTTAGGAACCTAACAACCGTGTTATACGGGGGTTTACCTGTATCTGTTTAGCATCAGTGCTCATGATTGGACCCACAGTTCCAGTCTGGTGGCTGTAAGGGAGGAGACCACGGTCTGTCTGCTACTCTGCCAGACTTTTCCCTTGAAAGAGCCGGATGCTCCCCCAGCTGCCACACACCTGTGGCGCTTCCTGGCTTCCTGGCCATGGGCATCTGAGCTTGTGACCTTCCCGCAGCCACTATTGTTATCTGTGCCCCGGTGTGAACCCCAACCCCAAGGGCCAGCACCAGGTGACGTCAGAGCGAGAGCAGGGCCTCTCAGAATCCCAGAAGCAAGGCTGCTTTCAGGTTGTCACGTCCCATGTGCAGACTGCACTTGGCCTCCAAATGGCCAGTGGCCATCTCAGTAAGGCATCGGCATCATCAGGCAGCTCCTGGTTTATAGGGGACCGGCTGGGAATCAACCTTGAACTTTGAGAAGAAGCAGGTTATAGGAGAGTTTGCTGGGAAGTAGCCCTGCTCTGGACCTGAACTGAGAGGAGGAGGATAATGAGCAGATGCCTGGTACGTCTGGCATTTAACGCTCCCTCGGTGATGTCAGGCAGGGCCCCTGTGGCCCAGGTCCCAGAGCCCATCCTGATTCAGAGCCTGCTGCACTGGGAGCTTGACCTTGCAGAGGAGGGGTCTCTGCTGTCCCCCAGCCCTTCTGTCTGCCCACTGAAAGGCTGAGGCAGTCCTTTGGGGTCCCCATGGTCTCCTTTAACTCTCGCCTGCCGGTGTTGGCTGACCTCCCAGCGGCAGGCATCTGGCTCATTTACGGCTCTGAACTGCTCTTCTAAACACCCTCCATGTGTTCCTCTGCCCCTTTCCCACCGGGACAACTAGCTCAGCCCTCCCCAGGTGACTGTCACTCTCCGTAATGAGCCAGATCACAGAGCCACAAGCTTCCTGCCTTTGTTTCTGCTTCTTTCTGCCTGATTAAACAAGGCCTTGGGGACTCCCCATCCAAATCAAGGTGCACCTGGTGACAGGTTGGGTGTTCAGGTGTCTTATCTGTGGGACTCAGGGACTCTCCAGACCCTGGCTGGGGCTTGAATAAACATACAGGTTTGGGGTCCAGGGAGCATCTAACCTTGGACTGGGGTTCTGGTGGGGTGCCCCATATCCCTTTCTCATCTGCCCCACCAAACATCATGTGGGAGCTAAGATGTTACGTTTTTGCAACCCTGGTCAGTTAAGGGTATGCTCTGGGACTATTTCTCAGGAACCAAGAACTGTTTGTGAGGTAAGAGTCTTTGTCCATGAATCTAGTTTCTTCTGTTTTATTCCTTATCACACATTTGAACAGTGTACTGGAAAAAACAAACCTCATGTGGTTCTTTTTGCGATGTATAGAATTTTTGTCCTTTTACAAAGCTCCTGGAAGGAGACTTGGCAGGAATTCCAAAGCAATTTGATGTGGCTGCAAAATAATAACTTTTAATTATAAATTAATTATTGTAGAGTAATGATTTATGAATAAATCCTATATGAATAATTTATATTTCTATAAATTATAAATAAAAATTCACAAATGAAATGATAAATTAATCATTTCATTACCCATCATGGGTGCCTGGGTCAGGATCTGCTCACGCTGGCTGTGGGGGCCAGGACGAGTCCCCCAGGCCCCAGACACCTGCGTCCTCCTTCTGAAAGGAGGTGGTGTTTGTGAAAGTGCTTTGTAGGGTCTAAAGCATGATACACCCACTGGTAACCGTTGTTAACATAACCCATGAACTGCAGCTGAGGAAGTAGGCAGAGGCGACAAATCTTGCCCTTGGCCTGGGTTCTGTGGTCAGATGCGCCTTGTTTGTCTGTACAGCCCTGGGGATGAGACCAACAAGTCCCGTCCCAGAGAGTGAATGTAGTCTGCTTTTTTGCAGGATACAAGACGCTTCTGAAAGGAATTTCAGGGAAATTCAACAGTGGGGAGCTGGTAGCCATCATGGGCCCTTCCGGGGCTGGGAAGTCCACGCTCATGAACATCCTGGCAGGATATAGGTGAGCACACCCTGTTGAGGAGAACAAGGTCCTCACCTCTGGTGGCGTTGTGACAATATGAAGTGAAGCCACGTCCATCTACCCCATCTCTTCAGAGGTTCAGTACAGGCTGCAGTGAAGCCTGGGGCTGGGGGTGGGGGACAGGTAGCCTTAAGAGGCTTCTGAATCTGTGAAGGAAATATCCCAGGGAAGAAAATGACATTGAAAGTGTCAAAAGGCACCTGGTCATTGCAACAAGCTAGTGGAGGTGGATGCTCTGTACTCAGGGGACGGAGGCCATGGGACAGAATGGCCGTGGTTCCCACCGCCTCCCCAGGCTGAGCTGATGCACCCAGCAGAGCCTCGGGCAGTGGAGACGCACGTGGGCTGGGAGATAGCGCGTGAGTGTGTTTGGCCGGACTGTGCTCCCTCCGTTTCCAAAGTATACACGGGTTGCCCCAACCTGTCCACTGTGGTCATAGAGAACATTCCTGGTGGAGAAGGAATATTCACTTGGCTGAGTGGGTCCAGGGCACAGGTCCCCTCCTCTTTGAGCTATGTGAGCCCAGAGACCCTCCTGTGGTCCCTCCCTGTCAGCATCAGAGCCGGACCCTCAGGAACTGGTTCTGATGTAAGAGCCACACCCCTGACTGCAGAGTCTTGGCCTTTGGCGCGGCCAGTGTGCCTCGGCTACCCACAGGACTGCTCAAAGCCAATCTTAGAACCCCTCCAAGAAGCCGGGGGTGTACACCTGACCTCGTGGCTGTCTGCACGGGCATCCGTGCATAGCTCTGCTTGTTTATGGCACTTGTTACAAACACGCCCTCCCCTTTCTGTGTTGGGTGTCTTCTCCATGCAGTCCTTCCTGGGGTGCTGGGGCTGTGTCCAGTCCCTGACCTTCCTGCCCCTACGGGAAGGCGCTGGGAGGGGCTGCCCCTCTCTCAGGCCCTCCCTGGCCCCCAGAAGGGGAGGAGCAGCAGAAGCTGGGCTGACAAGTCCTCTCCTGGCCTCGCAGGGAGACTGGCATGAAGGGGGCCATCCTCATCAACGGCTTGCCGCGGGACCTGCGCTGCTTCCGGAAGGTGTCCTGTTACATCATGCAGGACGACATGCTGCTGCCGCACCTCACCGTACAGGAGGCCATGATGGTGAGCTACCTCCTCTCTGCTCTGTTAGCAGGAGAAGAGAGCCCAGGGCGGGACTGGGGCTCGGCCAGGCCCCTCCCTTCAGTGGGGTTCAGACACCAGCCCTGCTGTTTGGGCAGCTCCATGAAAGCAAGCCCCTGGACCCTGGGTGGCAACATTGAGACATTGAGGTCAAATTCCTGAGAAAGTTATTGACCCAAGGGATGTGATTGGCCTCTTCCAAGGTGACCACAGTCCTGCTCTCTCAGGCCGAGGGTCAGCCCTTCCCATCAGCTGTCCTTCAGTCATTTGTGGCCTTGGGCCTAAGTTCTAGTCAACCTGGTGCCAGGTTATGGCCTCATCCTCCTCTGACTCACCTGCCTGCCAGGTGGGGAGGGGAATCAGCGTTTACTGCCCACTTGTGAGTCCCAGGACCTGCGCCCACTTAGCCAACTGTCCTCAAGCGTGCAGTCCTGCAAAAGCACATGAGAAAGGCGGCCAGCAGCGTGCAGCTGTTCGCGCAGGGCGTCCTGTACACTGGGGTCCAGAATGACCTGGCCACCATGCCCTTTGAGCAGACCACGACCCAGCCAGGTGCCCTGCCCTGGGCTTCCAGGGCCACTTTTTGAAAAGGCCCAGCCCACGCCAACAGGGACTCCACGGACCCGGCTGTGAGCAGTGGGAACCCCTGGAATGTCTCCCATTGAGAAGGGATGGGAAGGCCGCTCAGCCAGCCCTGCTCATCGTGGTGCATTTTGTGGCAAAGCTGCTTGGGTCTCTGCTTTCCCTTGTCCACCATGAAAGACAGGGCCTCGGGGCTGCTCCTGGCACATGACGTGATGTTCTCGGCCGGTCTGCCTTACTCCCTGGTCATCTCGTCTCAGGTGACCGGAGAGAAGCTACCTTGATTTCTGGCTCAGGTGCTGCTTTCTTTTGTAAACAAGATTGGTGACTTGTGTTGCATCTGCCTCCACCGCCTAACCTCTCTGTCACCAGGCTCTGCTGTGACATCCACTTCTTTTCAAGATTAAATTACATGAGATTTTCACGTGAGGTCTTGTCACACACGTAGGAATGACACTGGCTACCAGCTATGGGTTGTGCCTTGTCATGTGCTGCTTCTGACCCTCACCACCACCAGGCCAACCAAGAAGTGATACTTGGTGTCACAGGGCAAGCAGCTGGCCTTACTGTCTGACTCTGGGACAGTGGCCTCTTCCTCTGCATCTCAGTCTGTCATTGATCTTCATGGCAATTTCAGCAGCTCACGGGTGGGCAGGTTCTAACATCACCATTGTGCCCGTAAGCAAGTTGAGGCTCCTCATTCCCCGAGGCCATAGAAGTGGGCAGAGCAGACCTGAGGCTGACACTGGGCGTGATGGTGACTGCCCAGGGCTGTACCCAGCGGGTCAGGGGCCCTGGGGTGTGCTGGCAAACAGGATCTCAAACAAAGCAACAACACCAGAGCCCTGATCTATAGCATTTGCCAATGTCTGTGGTGTAAATACTCTCCAATAGGCTGTGATGAGTGATGGATAGTTCTAAGCTATCAACAGTTTAACTGGTGGCTTGTGAAATTCCTAAATACACACCATGAGTCTTCAAGCCTCTGGGGCCTGAGGTGCCCTTATCTGTCAGTTGCCCAGATCCAACTTCACTCGTGGGCACAGCAGCAAACTCAATGGAGAGAATGGGAAGCGCCCCAGACACACACTGCTCACCCAGACCCCACCATTGTTGAACCAGGGAGGTGGGAGGCCAAGGCCCCCTCCACGGGTCTTCCGCCAGCCACTGGGGCTCTTGGCCCGTGGTGTGTCTTACGGGGTTTGCCCGCTGAGAGCCATCTGTCCTGACTCTACACCATATCCCTCGTCCCCTGCAGGTATCTGCACATCTGAAGCTCCAGGAGAAAGACGAAGGCAGAAGAGAGATGGTAAGTGTGTGCCTTGGGGCCACAGTGGCCCAGAAAGTGCAGGAACGCCATTGGTCAAATTCCTGGGCAGGGACTTTTTGGTGCTGGTTTTGTTGGTGTGTCACCTTTCCTCCTGTGTGTGTGTGGGGGGGGTGATGGGTGACGGGGACGCGACATCGCGGTGTGCTATGCTCTCGCCTGACAGCCAGGAGCAGCCCCTCTGCTGCAAGAGCCATGGCCTTGACTCTCACGTCCTGGGGCTGCCACACAAATAGAGCCTGAGACCTTTGGTGGCCAGGAGGCCTGACCACAGGGTCACCCCCGCGCCGTCCCTTTTCATGTTTAACACACTTCATACTCAATTGTTTTTTTACAAAATACAAACTGTGAGGATGCCCCCTCATTTAGTTAAAAATAACCAGCCCCCACCCACACCCGCTTGCAAGAAGAAATTTGATTCTCACGTGTTATTAACCAGCCTTTTTAAAATAAAATGAACATGTTTCCAGGGTGAGTAAGACCTTCTTCTAATCCCTTTCATGGCTCTTTTCATTTCCCAGAGCCCCAGGGAGCAGGGAGGGTGGTGGGTAAGGAGACCCGGCAGGGAGCCCGAGACAGCTCCATTTTGGGGGGTGGAGACCAATTGATATTTACGCACATCGAAGGGAAACTCAGCTTCCTGCCTCTCCACTCCACCAGTGAGCACCAGTGGGATTTCCCCTATAAGAACAGAATTCAGTGAAATTCCACTTATAAACGATCACCCCGTCTTCTGAGGCCCTCGTAGGGCTGCAGCCCAGCAGCGGGAAGAGTAGGGTCTGGGGGGTGAGCCCCAGAGGTGCAGCCACACTCCACGTTCTGATGACAATTCTGTTTCCGTCTGTTACCTCCCCTGTCCTGTGTAATACTTACTGTTACTCAGTGTAAACCGCCTTGGTATGTCTGGGCTCCTCCTCACTTGCCCTGTCCTCCTCTCTTCACCCCACTGCGACCTCCAGAACTCTCAGGGTTCCGCCCTCGAATTGGGGGAGGGAAGGGTGAACTGCACAGTGTAGGTGGAAGAGCCCCATTTCGGTGACCAGTGAAGCTTGTTGCTGCAGAAGACGTATTGTGTGAGACTCCTCTGTTCTGAGATTGGAAGGAATAAGCCGATTTAGTGGAACCCAAAGCAGAGATGGAGAAACCGTGGGAATCACGCGTGATTTTGTCCCTTGTCAACTGAGGGTCAGTGGCGTTGCTGTAGCAGCAACAGGAGCCCCCCAGTTGGGGTGCGCTGAAGAAGGAAACTTGATCCAGTGCAAACAGCTCAGTTGTGACAGAGTGCGGCACAGGGGTGTCCCCTCAGCCCTGGCCTCCCAGAACGCACTGGAAACCTCAGACCCCTGCCTCCGGCATTCTGCGCTTCTGCTGTAAAGAGGGAGTTGAAGGCCAGGCGACACCTGCCTTTGGGACAGCGAGAGGCTGAATTAGATGATGCTGTTAACAGGTCTGAGCTGCCCAGAGCAGGTGTGCCCCCATCGTAAGTAGGCCACGGAGGACTTCCCTGCAGCATGAGCTGCGTGGACCAGCCTTTCCATGCGGGATGAGGGCACTGAGGAAGGTAGCCTTTGCTGACGGGCTAGGAGGACAGGTACATGCTGCTCAGCTGACTGCCTACACTGAGGAGCACAGCCCGCCGCCCTGTGGCCGCCTGCACCAGCTTTGTCTGCTACAGCCCGGCCTTCAGAGGCAGCTTCCGGCCCCATCCAGGTAGCTGGCTGGCATCATCTAATTGAGCCTCACGCTGCCCCGAAGGCAGGTGGGGCCTGGCCTTCCATTCCCTCCTTACGGGTGGGCGCCCAGAGTCCTAGGGGCAGGGGCCCGTCAGGGTGTTGGGGGGAGGCCACTGGAACCCACATCACCTGCCCGAGCGGAAGGGGCATGCGTGATATAGCTTTCTTGGTAGGGAATGGAGGTGTCTCCTGGGAGCACCTGCCCAGTGCATGTCCTCCATGTCCTAAGACACAGACTGGAGGAGAGCCCTGTGTTGTTCACTGCTGGACTATGGGGCCGAATCACCCCCAGGGAGCGAGAGCCTTGCCCCTCAGTTCAGGTGCGTCTGATGCTGATTGAACAAGGCAGTGAGCCACCCCTGCCGGGTCGACAGGTGTTCTTGGGTCCTCCCCACCCCTCTCCCTGGAAGTCTGCAGCCTAGGCCGGCTGACCCATCCTCCTGGTCCTCAGCCATGTGCAAGTCCCGTCTCCTACAGGAATCCATCAACAGGACTGTGTGATTATTTTAAAGATAAGAAGCCCATCACATGCCCTGACTCATTTCCCTCCAATTCCATGCAAGGAAGCACAATAGACTGGAATGCTCTGGCCGTAGGGGAATAAGTTGTCCTTTCTTCCCAGAAAAGCAGCCTCAGTGCTAGAGAGCCTCCAAGGAGGGGGCTTCCTCAGGAGCAAGGTCTCCAGGGCCAACATTGTTCTCTCCGACTAGTTTTGAAACAAAGCCGACCTGCAGCATCACTCCTGGGACACACTTGGCTGCAAGGAGCGAGCCCTAAGAGGAAGCAGATGGTCAGGCGAAGGGCGTGTGCCTGCTGTGACAGCCCCAACGTGAGCCTAGAATGGCCAGTGTGACTCTGTCCTATAACTCTGGCCTGGGGTTCTGTCTGCACAGGCAGCAGTGTGCCAGGAAGAGCCGTCCCCACCCACCCCACCATGATGGCCTTTTCGGAGAGACCTCGCTGACCTTATTTCTGGGTTGGTGTCCGTCAAAGGCATGACCTTCCAGAATAGGCAGTAGAGTGGGGTTTGGGACCAACAAGAGGAGGATGAGCAGCACTTGAAGCCAGGCCTGGCCGGCCAACTGCTTCCCAGCCCATGGAGCAGCAGTGTCCTGGGTCCCTCTGTCACCAAAGCCGAAGTTTGTATAGACCGTGCTTAAGTAATTTGAGCGCCGGAATGGAAATTTTCTTCTTTGTGAGTCCTTTCTCCTTTTGGATGACCTCATCTCCCCAGAGAAGACGCTGGACTGGGGCTACCCAGATGGACCCAGGAGCCACCAAGGGCTGGGACGATGGCCGGGCAAAGTCTGGGGGTTCCCTGAGAGGTGAGCCCATGCAGAGGCAGGGAGGCTGACAGCTGACCCCTGAGAAGACACCGGGCTGCACCCTGAATGCTGCAGCTGACCTAGCGCCACCGGCTACCCTCTGTCCCCTGAGTCAATACTGGGTTGATAATCCCATCAGACTGGGCAGGCTCAGCGAACTGGATGTGTGTATCTCAGCGGCCAGCCCGCCTCCCAGGAGGACCCTGGGGCCGCTGTGGGAGGGACTGGCTGCTTCAAGCAGTGCCGTTGTCTTGCGGCCCCTTCAGAGGCCTTGTTCTCCCGTTGACATGTGCACAGGGGACTCCGTCTCTTCTTTCCCAGAGGCCTGGCCTGTGTGGCTGTGCGTCGCTGGTAGTAACATCATTAATAGCTGCCGCTGATGGAACACTGACAGGTGTCAAGCGCTTTCATTCATTACCTCATTGCACTGTCCTGGTGGTCAGCACCTGATCATATGTCCATCTCTGGGTCCATCCGCCCACCTGTTGTACAGACCTGGGCCCTGAGCCGGGCTTATAAGTGAAGGTCACAGCAGCAGGCAGGCAAGGACTCCGCCCTGGCAGGCCTGGCTTCTCTGCTGCCTTTCAGCCTCCGGGACCCAAATCAGGACCTTGGACTTGGCAATGGGCAGCCTGGGGTGGGATTGGCATCACTGGCATCTGTCTGTGTGTGTCTAGTGGGGAGGGGGCAGCAGGTTTCCATGTAGACACTGGAGGTAGTGACCTGTGACAAGAGGTCCCTGACAGCCACTCTGCCTCTGCCACCCCCAGGTCAAGGAGATCCTGACGGCTCTGGGCTTGCTCTCTTGTGCCAACACGCGGACCGGAAGCCTCTCGGGTGGGCAGCGCAAGCGCCTGGCCATCGCGCTGGAGCTGGTGAACAACCCTCCTGTCATGTTCTTCGACGAGCCAACCAGGTACTCAGAAGCAGCAGAGGGAAGAGCCCCTGACCTCTCTGCCTGCAGATTTTGGGGGGAGGCACGTGCCCTGGCTGACCTGTCTTTTTCTCCCTCCACTTCGGGGTCACAGAGCAGAGGCCTGACCTGCCCCACTCTCCCTGTCTGAGACTAGGAGACAGCCATGGCTCAGGCTGGCACACAGACCTACCCAGAGCACTTTGGGTGGGCACGGTTTGGGGGTCCCACAAGTGTCTCATGGTGCCTTGACTTGCAGCGGCCTGGACAGCGCCTCCTGCTTCCAGGTGGTCTCCCTGATGAAAGGGCTGGCTCAAGGAGGGCGGTCCATCATCTGCACCATCCACCAGCCCAGTGCCAAGCTCTTCGAGCTGTTTGACCAGGTACGCAAGCCCTGCTGGGACCAGGCCTGGGGAACCCAAATTCCGGGTACTCAGCTTCCCCTTAGTGCACAGGGTTCTCTTCACTGTTGGATGGCCTTCGGTGTTATGTTTCTTAAGATGCTGGCGCCATAAGCAGCTAAGGAAGGGCATAGGGAGAGCTGGCCAGTGTCCTCTCTCCGGGGCTGGTGTGTGGCCACAGGGACTTGAGTGAGTCACTGATGCTGCTGTGGCTTCATTTCCTTCCCTGTTACAATGGGGAAATACCTGCTTTACGGAATTAAATGACAGGCTACTTTATTTGTATAGTATCATGTTTTATAAATCTTAGGTTTTGGTATTATTATGAGCAAAAAAAAAAAAAAGTCGCAACAGTTGAAATATGTATGGCTCCAAAATCTTTCCTGAATAGGCAGTTAGTTAATGTAAATAAAATCAATATAATAAAACAATCCAGGGCCTCGTGATATTCTCAGTTTTCCCTGACTTACCTGACTTATCATAGATTTCCCTGTGAACATCAACAGAGTTTTTGGGAGGTGACAGAGAGAGAAAGCGAGAAAAGGAAGGAAGGCAGGAAGGGAGGAAGGGAGGGAGGGAGGGAGGAAGCAAGATATGGGTGGATGGACAGTGGATAAATGGTGGGTGGGTCAGTGGATGGGTGGACGGATGGATGGAGGGAGGAGTGGAAGTGTGGTTGAGTAGGTGGGGGATGGCTGGGGGGGATGGATGGGTGGCTGGGCTGAAAGCACCAGCTGCTTTACTGGGACAGGCAGGGCTGATGCTCACCTCTCCTTTCTTTTTCCAGCTTTATGTCCTTAGTCAGGGACAATGTGTGTACAGGGGAAAAGTCTCCAATCTTGTACCATATTTGAGGGATTTAGGTTTGAACTGCCCAACCTACCACAACCCAGCTGATTTTGGTAAGTAGAGTCTTGATCAGGAAGGGAAAGGATATTTGTTTGTTTGTTCGTTTGTTTGCCCCTCTTGATGGGTCTCCTCTTTCACCTGAGGCCCCGAGTCGGGAATTACTGTGTCACAGATGGCTCAAGTGCCATCCTGTGGTGGGACTTCTAAGCGCAGAGAACAAGAGGTTGATTTTCCTCCAGATAAAATATCTGGAAACCATGACAAGTTCCCTAACGTCCCCAGGTGCCAAGCACACCTCAGGTCCCGAGCACCCCTTTTTCTGCGGTCCCACTGATCTGCCGCCGCTCTCGTCACTCACACCCGAGCCCACGCACAAAATGCGGCTCAACTTCCAGCTTCTGTTCCAAACAGGCGTGGGTCCCCGTAGCAGGCACTCAGTGGACACTGGATGGTTGCCTAAGTTAATAGAGAATGGGCTGATTATTTTCATGCCCAGTCTCCTGACCTGAGAATGGGCCTCGCTGGGGGGGTTAGAGCTGAGAGAACACGGGTCGCCAAATGATTTTATCATATAATCATCCTCATGCTGCTCGTTAAAAATGCAGTTAAAAATGCAGTATTCCCTCACTTATCGTGGATATTACGTTCCAGACCCCCCTGCGATAGGTGAAAATCCACAAAGTAGGAAGCTTACATTTATTTTAGTTTTTATATATATTTTAAGGCTTTATAAACCCTTCCCACACACTTATAAACTGTTCCCAGTCCCTTATTAACCTTTCCCACTCCCTTATTAACCTTTTCCACACTTTTATAAACACTACTTATGTCCTTAAACATATTCTACACTCTTAAATCTACGTAACTTTAACAACATACATATACAGTACCGCAAAATCCCATGATAGAGCAAAAAATCCATGATAAATAATTAAATATAATATTTTTTAAAACCCCGCAATACAATGAGGCCGCGGTAAGTGAACCGCGATACAGAGAGGGACCACTGTATTCTGCTGGCTTCGTGGCTCTGCTGTTGCCAAAACAAAAGAGGCCCACGGTCCCGGGACCTGGCTGACCTGTACGCCTGTGTCTCCCGCAGTCATGGAAGTGGCGTCCGGTGAGTACGGCGATCAGAATGGCCGTCTGGTGAGAGCCGTCCACGAGGGCATGTGCGACTCGGACTACAGGAAAGAGCCTGCGGGGGATGCCGAGGTGAACTCTTTCCTTTGGCATCGGCCCCCTGAAGAGGTAAAGCAGGCAAAACGATTGAAGGGGCTGAGAAAGGTAATCCCACCCCCGGCCCGGGAGAGCCCTGGCTGCGTTTGGCCCCCTGCGGCCTGGCGCTGTTTCTTAGCCGCGAGGAGATGCGTCGTGGGGCTGGGGTCTCACCTCCTCTCCCTTCTCGGTGTGTCCTCAGGACTCCACGTCCGTGGAAGGCTGTCACAGCTTCTCCGCCAGCTGCCTCACCCAGTTCTGCATCCTCTTCAAAAGGACTTTCCTGAGTATCATGAGGGACTCGGTAAGCCTGTTTGCAGTGGCCTCCCTTGGTGGCAAAGGAAGCTGCCTGCCATGTTCGGGGGTATCCATCCTCACTGACCTTTCAGACTGTTGTTCCCCCATTTGCTCAGTCAGCTTTCACTCTGTGATGCTGCTGTGACAAACACCCCCAGACACCAGCGGCTATGACAGTAAATATTTTTGGCTTAGCGCTGTGACTCTGCCCCACAATTCTTCTCTCCTGGGACTCAGAATGGAGGAACAGCTCCTTTCTAGAATGTGACAAAGGGAAAATGCAAGGGAGGAACCAAACGTAAAATTTCTGGTGGCAACTTGTCCCTTGCGCTCACATTCCTCTGGCCAAAGCAAGTTGTAGGGCCAAGCGTGACGTGGGGGAGTATATTCGTCCCTCAGGAAGCACAGCCAGGCATAGGGCTCCGGGGCTGTTTGGAGGCTTATCGGGAAGGAGGGGGGTGAATGGTTGAGAGCCATAATGATGTCCACCTTTAATGGGGACAGTCTGACAGCCTGCCCAGGGGGGGTCCAGTGCTCAGTGGGCCTCTGGGCCTCATTTGAAAAATGGAGCTCTTCAAGGATGGGTCTCTGATATATCCACCCTTTGTCCCTTTCTCCACCATCATTGTCACTTGTCCTCTCCTCTGAAGGTCGGTGGACCTTGCCAGTTTTGAACAATTCTGTTCTAACAGCAATAAACTGCTGTCCTGTGTGCGTACGTCTGTGCGTTGGTTTAGGGTGGGAGGCTTGTTTTTCTGGAGGACAAGGGGCAGGACAAAGCATGAGGTCGGTGACAGATGATGCGTCCGGCGGCCTTGGCCCTGTGGTTCTGTTCTTGCCTGGCCCCATGACTTCCAGGTGCTTGAGTAACAGCCATGTCCACCCCCAGGTCTTGACACACCTGCGGATCACCTCTCACATCGGCATCGGCCTTCTCATTGGCCTGCTCTACTTGGGGATTGGGAACGAAGCCAAGAAGGTCCTGAGTAACTCCGGCTTCCTCTTCTTCTCCATGCTGTTCCTCATGTTCGCGGCCCTCATGCCCACTGTGCTCACATGTGAGTGCCTGGCTGGCCACCCGCCCACCTCTCCTCCACTTTCTGTCATTCCAACCCATGAATCGGGGACTGAGGTCATGGCTCAGCCAAGAGATGAGTTTTCTGAACACATAGTGTGTTGTTTTTTAAAACCCCAATTTTTTTGTAGACAGATGTAGGCATGACTGTATTTTTCTGTTAGACAAGAAAATACAAATCGTAGTTGAGCCAAAGGAATGAATCGCTAGTGGAAGACTTTTATGCCTAGTGGAAGGCTAATGAGAGAGAGATTTCTAATCTCATTTGATTATTATGGCAGCCCTGGTACAGCCAAGCTGGTAAGTGGGTAAAGCTATTCCAGATGGATTTCCGTGCAAGTCTAGATTGTTTGCAGAGTAGGCTGCCCTTGGTCCCTTTGGGCTGACAGTGGGGAGACCCATTGCTCCAGCTGAACTCCAGCGTAAACACTTCCTCCCCACGACAGCTCCTCCCTAAATTGCATGGAATTTCCAAGACTAGCTTGCGAGGTCTTGCCCAGAGGAAGAAATCACATCATTAATTACTCAATGAGAATATGTTGAGTAATAAATGCTTATATTAATCACTAAAATAATATTTAATACTCACAGAGATATTCCGCACTCAATATAAGAGTTATAAGGTTATAAGGTTATAAGAGTGGTTGGCAAATTTCTCAGGCTAGTAAATTGATCCTTCTCTTTTCCATCCAAACCCTGAGTACCGTAGTATTGAAAGGCCCAGGCCAGGTGACCTGGGTCAATATTTGGCACGCTGGGTATGACTGCTTGACCCCTTTTCCATTTTCCTGCCTCCTAGTTCCCCTGGAGATGGGAGTGTTTCTTCGGGAACACCTGAATTACTGGTACAGCCTGAAGGCCTACTACCTGGCCAAGACCATGGCCGATGTCCCCTTCCAGGTACATATGCAAAGGGCGTGTGTTTGAAGAGGGGCAGGAATTCTCCACCATGCCCTGTAAAATGGGGTGGAGGATCCCGTTTGCACGAGCGGCTGATGGACCCTGTGTTTCCAGATCATGTTCCCGGTGGCCTACTGCAGCATCGTGTACTGGATGACGTCACAGCCATCTGACGCCGTGCGGTTCGTTCTGTTTGCTGCATTGGGCACCATGACGTCTCTGGTGGCGCAGTCCCTGGGCCTCCTGATCGGAGCTGCCTCCACGTCCCTGCAGGTACCAGCCCAGGAAACGCCTCCCTGCGGCCCCCTCCTCCTGATTATGCGCAGCCTTCCTAGGCTGGCTTCGCCAGGTCAGTCTCTGGGGCAGGACTCATCTTGTCCCAGCTGGTCAGAATTGGCATAGCGACAGCTGCAGGTGCCCTCCTGTGGCACTTGGTGTATGCCAGGCGCTGTTCTCAGTGCTGTCCACCTAACAGCTCATTGAGTCCCAAACACAGACCTGAAGTAAGTGCTGTGCTATCCCCATCGTACAGGCGGGGACACTGAAGCCCAGAGACGCAGCATGATTTGGTCAGGGTCGCGCAGCTGGCTCGGAGGCCAAGCTCTCGATGCCTAGGTTTTGTTGCTTCGGGGGATCCACTCGCCCATTAGATCCCATTGCACTCCCAGATTCCCTCACCATCCCCGTCCCCACACATGGCCCCTAGACTGCTCGTACCACCCACCCACAACTGGCCAAACCCACGTGCATTTCTGCACCTCTGTGGCTTCAAGGAGCTCAGGCCAGGCCTTTCCTTAAAAGCAAAGTCAGAATTCAAGTGAATCATGAACACCCGAGAGCAGGCTGCTCACTCCCCCAACCAGATGCTTCTCCATGCCATCCTGGCCCTAGGATGACCCATCCTGAAAACCAGTCCTATCCCAGTGGTCCAAATGACTGTCCAGGAATATGGCCTCCAGATGCCACCTTTGGAGGAAGTAGGACATGACTGTAAGCTCTCTTTGCGTCCCCCCAGGTGGCAACCTTTGTGGGCCCGGTGACGGCCATCCCTGTCCTCCTCTTCTCGGGGTTTTTCGTCAGCTTTGACACCATCCCAACCTACCTGCAGTGGATGTCCTACATCTCCTACGTCAGGTAGGATGTTGGGGGGCACCCTCTACAATTTGGGAGCTTTATAGTGACAGAGGGATGGGGACTCTTGTTAATGTGCAGACGTTCACAAAAGCCACATCTTGGCTCTCCGCTAAATTCTGGCATGAGTCCTAGCTCATGGATCCAGGAAGAGCAGTGCCTTTTATTTTTGTCCCAGTTTTGTGTGCCCCATTGTCACCAACACACACACAACAAGGATAAGATGGGGACTAGCCACTCGTATCCTGAAGAAGCCCAGGTGCGTCCATATTCTGGTCCTTTGAAGAGCTGTCTTTGGGGAGTGTTTCCACCTCTTAGGCACTTTATTCCTCTCTGAAATAAATAAACAGCGCTCCTAACACAATTCTGAATATTGTAAACCCTAATAAGAAATCCTGTGGAAGACAAGTCATGACTTGAGCGTCTTTGGACACAAGCATTCTGGCTCCCGCCCGCTGGATTGGATGGCACCTTGGTCCCCGGCGGGCCACGCTTGCTTCAGAGCTTTCCTGCCCAGCTGTAGCGATTTCACGTGCCACACAGATCCCAAGTTGGGACAAGCTTCTCTTTTCTATGTCAGTTCAGGCCCAGGTATATTGTTCTGGAAAACAAACTGGAAACAAAGCCCTCGTACAGAGTTTCAGCGCTCTGCACGCGCGCCAGTGCCAAGAAATCCGAAACCTCGTCTTTCTCCTCTGAATTAGCGTTTTTGTTCTGACAATATGGGGCTGGCACAGAACAAGAGATGGGGCAGAAGTGTTTTGTTAGAGTGCTGTGTGGTGCTGGGAAGGCTATCAGACCCTCTATTATATCTAACTTCTAAAAGTACGTACCATCAGAAGTAATCTTAAGTGGTAGTCCGTTCCTTGAACCGCTGAACAAACAGCTACGATTGGTTAGGTCTGGAGGCAGCGTAGCGTCTGTGTTTATCTTGGGCCTGTTGTGGGAATAGGAAGTATTTTAGTG
Organism: Furipterus horrens; assembly: GCF_987537825.1. Taxonomy (NCBI): domain Eukaryota; kingdom Metazoa; phylum Chordata; class Mammalia; order Chiroptera; family Furipteridae; genus Furipterus; species Furipterus horrens. The sequence continues at coordinate 8,125,115 of NW_028327171.1, forward strand.
AGGATGGAGCTTTGCGGAGGGAGCCGACGGGAACCATAGAGAAGGCAGATGGTGTTTTGCCCTCAGCAATTGGAGGCAGAGTCAGGGACGCGGGGAAGTCATCGTGTCACCTGGGGCAGGGACCTCCCTCACACTGGGCTCTTTCCTCTGCAGGTACGGCTTTGAAGGGGTCATCCTGTCCATCTACGGCCTGGACCGCGAGGATCTGCACTGCGACATTGACGAGACCTGCCACTTTCAGAAGTCGGAGGCCATTCTGCGCGAGCTGGACGTGGAGAATGCCAAACTCTACCTGGACTTCATCGTTCTGGGCATCTTCTTCATCTCACTGCGGCTCATCGCCTATTTTGTCCTGAGGTACAAAATCCGGGCAGAGAGGTAAAGCGCCTGAATGCCAGAAGAGAGGAAAATCAGACATTGCCGCAGGGGCCACTTGTAGACTCATGGCGGCCCGCCTGTGCCCGAGGACGCAGGGACGGTTGTGACCCCACCCCTAGCCACCACGTCTGGTTGGCGGGTGCCAAGTGTTTGACAGCTCCGCCCTGAGGGGTCAGGTCTTCTCCCCATTACCCTTTCCAGCTTTAACTAGGAAGAAGATGTAGAAAGAATAATTTTCACATGCAGAATTTAAAACCTCCACAACCGGGGCAGAATTTAAACCTGCCACAAAGCTGGTGACAAGAGGCTTCCTCAGTGGCATTCTTCCTCGTGACCAGGTGGCTCTGGTCCCAGATAGGGGATGCAGGCAGCCTCTCAGCTGGTCACTGCGCGGTTACGTCTTGGGGGAGGAAGGCAAAGAGGGAAGCAATCCCATGTTCTGACCTGCTTTTTGTAGTTTTCGTCTTTCTACAGTTTGTCTCTTTTTCCAATGAGAAGTCATTTTCGAAGCCAAAAGTCGATGAATTTCAAACATATTAAGAAACTGTATCTTTTTAGTACTCGTTGAAGGGAATTGTTCAGGGTGAGCTGGCCTCATTAATGAACTTGTGAAAGATGCAGATGCAGGCTCCAGGTCGAGAAGAGACTTTGGAACTGCGTGTGCTAAGCCGTGCCCAAGTTTTAAAAAGTTAAACAAAAAGTGGGAAGGTGAAATTGGCCAACTCTTTCAAAGCCTTTTATTTTCCCTTTGCTTCTTATTTTAAGCAAAATATATCGTTTCTTTCTTCCTTTCTGAGCACCTTAATTTTGCCTCCGAAAACATTCTAGAAGATCCACCCTGTTGAGTTTTTACAACCATTTTTCCGTTCCCTCATTAATCACATCAACTACCTCCACTGAACCTGGGAACGCTGGGCCGAGGGACAGCTGGGTGTGGATGTGGAGGGGTCCTAGGTGCAGCTGTGAAGGGTGAGCTGACGCACGGGATGGGATATGCCGGGGCCTCCTTAGAGCCCAAGGTCCATGCAGGAGCCCAGCGGACACTTGGTGCGGCCAGAGTGTCTGTGGCTCATCCCATGAAGCTGTGGGTGCGTCCACCTCCGGACGCCGGTTCTTACGGCATCTCTGCCGTACTGCCTTCTCCGTGCTGGGCTTGTGTAGACCTCGCAGACTGAGGCCCCTTCTTTCCGGTGGTGGAATCACATGAGTAGATCTCTCTAGGGCAGGAACAGCCGTGTGTGCAGGGTAAAGAGCCTGTGACTCCCCAACAGGGTGCCCATGTGTCTGTCAGCTGTCAGAGGCAGGGTAGGAGGTGGTTCTGGCCAACAAAGGTCATCTGAAGGAAAAAGGAATTGCTTCCCCTTCTAGAACATCATGGTCCTGGAATCAGGGTCCCCTAATGGAAGATTGTATGTTTGTAGGAAAGTTCACAAACCTCTCTGGCACTAGCTAGTCTTCAAGGCCATTTCAGCTCTAAAAGATTCCTCAGTTCTGCTCCCAAAACTCTCAGTTCCTACTTCAGAGAATGAAAAAGAGTTCAATATTTCCTTGCCCACACATTTAATTTGCAAATTCTTAGAGGCTGCTCTCTCACCCTTAGATCCTTTTCAGTAAACACAGTCGATGTAATTTTAGGTTTGCTTGTTCCACACAAATAGAGCATTGCCTTCCAGACTATGTTATGTAACCAGGGTCAAACTTAGCCTTTGTGAAAAGTCTTCCTTTAACATCAAGATAGATTTGCCTGTAAGACATCACATATAGGAAGGCCCACATAGGAACAGCCTCGTGCAATACAGAGTCAGGAAGAGGAGGAAATCATCCATCGCAGGACAGCGCCCCAAATCTGAGGCTTTTCAGTCATTCCTGAACGCGGGGACACTAACACCCCTTTCACCTCTGACTGCTTCTTGGTTTGGAGAAGGATGAACCCCAGGGTAAAAGGTGAGCGGCAGAGCGGAGGTGGGAGCTCAGGGAAGTTTGCTTTCAAGCGGAACTTGTCAGAAGAGAAAAGGGCGCCGGGGATTCTAACCACCGTCCTGGCCCCAAGACAGTGTCAGGACCTGGTCTCTGCTGACCAGCCCCGTTCAGGGAGCCCTCCGCCTCTGTCCCCTCCTCCACTGAAAGCACTTGTACCCCCTTTCTCTTACGCTTGCTGAGTATTAGCTAGAGAATTGAATTCTTCCAAAGTTCCTGTGGGTGATCTGGGAAGCTCACCCCAGAGAGGGCAGAAACCCCTCATGAACATTTACATAGAAGAGGCTGGACTCAGATTACGCAGATGGTAAAAGCCCAGTCAAACCCCACTAAGGTTTCCATTCGGTGCCCACCGAATGACAATATGACAAAAAGGAAAACCACGCTAAGTGGGGGGAGGGGTGGCAGAGGGTATGGCTATAAAGTTAGATGCTTTTGAGAAATGAAGACTTCTAATAAAATATTTTATACACAGCTTTTTCTTGTGCTCACTGTTAAGTGCTTCCCATTCAAGATGACTCGCTTGACCTTGGCTGGTGAAAATGCATTCTGAGGGGGTATTTTGACCAGCTTGGCTGTATGTCTAGGAGGGGTTCAGGTTTACTACGTAGCGTTCGGGTCTGACACCAATTGTAAATAATCGCCTTCTGCTCTTGGGAATTGTCATGTTTTATGCTGAACTGTCTTCAAGTTTTGTGGTTTGCCTCCGTCTTCCCAGACTCCTCGCCCACCTTCTCCTGCCTTGCTAATGTTGGGGCCATGACCTCAGGAAGTGCCAAGGCACCAAATGCAGGTGGCCTGCGCCCGCCCACCCTTCCTTTCTGGCCCCTTCATCCTTGCAATGGTCTCCCCGCACATGAGCTCCACCAGGGGGGCATCCTCATTCATGGCTCCAGGAGTCTGGGAAACCCACTCCTCAGGCCGCGGCCTCTGCAGGAGGCTGCTCCAGGGAGAGCACCCCACGAGGTCTGGCTCCCAGTCAGGCTGAGCAGGACCCAGGAGGAGCTGGGCGTCACCAGCTGCAAGAGCTCCCTGGTCCCTCAGCTCCGGCCACAGCTGCTGGGGCAGGGGTGCTTAGGGCCTAGCTGTCGCACGGGGCTTCCCTCCCACCTGGGGCACAGCACAGAGAGCAGGGCTGTCCAAAGTCACAGGACCGATGACCCTCGCCATCTTCCTGAGTGACAGGGAGCCAGGCGTGGTGTGCACAGATGTGGGACAAGCTCACGAAGGCAATGCCTGCCGACCACATCCCCCGGGCTCTGCAGCGCACGGGCCCGCCCTCGGTCCAGCTTACTTTACCATCAAGGTGGCTCTGGGTCCCTGCACTTGTCCTCTCGCGTCAGGGAGATGTCTCTGACACGATCACCAGGGCCTCCCTGGGACAAGAAGCAGGGAAGAAGTAGGGGAGCCCCCACCCCCTAGTGCACATGAATTTTCATGCCTGGAAGCTCATTCCAGCCTGTACTGGAGCCCACGCCTCCTCGGCAGGAAGGCAGTACGAGAGGTCACTCTCATGCCCGCATGCCCACCATCCTGCAGGCTGTGGCTAGATGCCCTCAGAACTACAGCGTGCCCTTCCCAATCTCCTGTTCCCGTCTTGGAGGAGACAGAAGAGTTTGACCTTTGCTCCATTTCTGATATTCTTTCTGAATCTTTCTCCAGCAGACGAGCTGTGGCTCCCTCGAGGAGACCTGCTCTGTACCTGTACAAACCTGGGGCATGTACGTAACTCCCGTGAGTGCAAGCCAGGCTTAGGGACCAAATGCCGCTCTGTCCTCAAATAGTCCCCTGGGCTCAACAGCAGAAAATAATCTATACCCACCAGCCCCCATATTCCCGCCAGGGGAGGTGTTGTCATGGGCAGGGACACAACTCTGGGGCTTTTCCTCCATGCAGTGACCATTGCAAAGCTGAAGAGAAAGGAACGGAAGCACAAAAGCGCCCTTGTTATGTCACCAACCCAGGTGGAGCCTGCGGCGGGGCCTGGGCCTTGTGAGGGCGGGCGGGACCACAGCCAGCTCTGTGCGGTCCTCCCGCCACTGGGGGATTGACTCCCATGGCCACCGCCTTGCCGTCCAAGTCAAGGACATGGCCACAAGCATGTGTGAATTTCTTGTTGGGCTTCGAGGTTTTAACCAGATCTTGGGAATGGCATGAGCCCAAGCCACAAACACAAAAACAAACAAAAAATCCGGCAAAACTTAAAATGATCACATTCGGTGGACGTTTTCTCTCAGCAGAGCGCCAGGGTCCTGTGGGCTGCGTCTGCACTGAGCAGAGGAGGGACTCGGCTGCTTGCCCTGGGCGCCTTCGGGCTATGCTTTGCACCTGAATTTAAGCGTGGCCCCAGAGTTTATACAGTTAAATGGTATCTCCTTATGTTCACTGTAGTCAGGAGATCTGGTTTGGGGGACCTGGTAGGCCACCTGCTGTTAACATTCATGACGGGGTGATTTTTCATGTGCAGCAGGAGCCCAGCTGAGCTGGGACAAGGTGCTGAAGCCCAGCAGGCAAGCACAGGAGTGGTAAGGCGTGACCCTCTGGGTTGGCCTGCGTGGCGCCCTTCTCGCGCCCCCTGGATGAGTGTCTCTTGCAGAAGAGCGCAGGCAGCCCTTGCTGCCGGCACCGGGAGTGACCTATGTTCCTGCACTTCTCCTGCCCTGAGGCCTGGTCCGCACCAGCCCCTCTAGCACAGCCCTGGCCCAACACAGGGAGCTTTCGTGAGAACAGCAGCCGCCAAACGAGGCTTTGCTGAGGCACCAGGCACATCCACTAACCGCCCCCCGTGGGGACCTCATGGGCCCTCTCCTGCCAGGAGAGATGGATCAGGCCTCAAGGGGAGGCAGGAAGGAAGTCCAGGGTTCCAGGTTTAAGGCTGAGCGCCGCTCACCATGGCTTCCTGGAGGCAGCCACGCGGCCCAGTCTGAACACCCAAGGGGGCTCGGTTCTTCCGAGACTGTTTCAGTGGCCATGGCGGCCATTGTGTTTTAATACCTTCCCATGTTTTCCAGTTCTGTCCTCATGCACCTTCGGGGTCTCTTTTCCATGACCTTTGGGTCACAAACTGCCCTAGCTTAGTCGTCAATGTCTCATCTTTATGTCCTCAGCTGATTAAAATGGTAGAAAAGGTTTTGTCATTTAAATTGCTAATAAAATCCACCACCAGCCCCACATGGGAGGTTTCCATTTTTATAGCTATGATCCCCATGGGAAGGGGAATGGAGCTGAGTTTCTCAATAGAACATGTGTGTTTCGCAAGGTAATCTCTGTAACTGACACCCTGCCCTTGCTTATTTTCTCCTGCACAGCCATGTGGGTGCAGCGACCGATCGTGGCTGAATCTGTTGTGAATCGTTGCCTTTCATTTGATGAGCAACTATTTTAACGTTTTCCCTTTGTTATTCCTTCCAAAGCAAGAGTCAATGCAAGTAACATTTTTTAACCAGCGTGCAAACATGTGCATATATCTGTATATCTAATATGTAATTATATAAGCCCTGTTTTTTTATACTACTGTATGGGTAACTTTGAATTAGCCATGTTACCTAGGAAATACAATTGCTTGCACGCTGTGAGAGGTTTGCACTGTTGTAGATAAACTTGACATATATATATACGTACATATATATATACACACATATATATATTTAAAAATAACAGGGCCTCCCTCAGGCCCTTGTTCCTGGGCTGTTTCATGCCACCAGAACACAGGCCTGAGCAGATCCCAGACGTGCGCTCTAACTCTACCTAACACACCGTGGTCCTGCTTTGTATATTTCTGTAGAGTTACCTTCTTAGATTTGTACGTGCATTTTTTGCAGACTTGAACTTTGTTTTCTGAACTTAGATGCCATTTATGAAAATGTGACATAAACCAAATAAAATTGTTATTTTCAGATTTCCTCCCTCTCTTTCTTGCTTTCATCAACACCAACCCTGAGAGCTGCCGGGGGAATGGGCCTGGGTCTGGCAGACCATGTGGAGTGTCTTTGCCTCTCCACACCGCCCTCGCTCTTGACCCGGCAGTTTCTTCAGTAGCTGAGATAATGGGTTCAGATGAAGTTGGGAAGGAAACTAAGAGTGACGGCAGTGATATGCCAGCCCCATTGTTCTGTGGTGGGTAGCGCAGGGTCCGGTGCTTTGTCACGCCTTTATCTAATTTAACCACGGTCCTCAGGGCCAGAGAGCCACCGCCAGCCTCATTTCTCAGAGGAGGAAGCAGGCTCAGGGACACTAGACAACTTGCCTAGGAGTGGAGGCAGAGTTCAAATGGTGGCCGTGTAACTGGGGAGCCAGGGCTCCTGACCCCTTGATCACACTCCTCGTTTTAGGCAGAGACATTGAGAGCAAAGGAGGGGAGTCCGTTTTGTCACAGGAAGTGGCCATAACCCAGGGAAACTCCTCCCAGAGACGTGTGGTTAATGGGTAAGATGATGGACAAACGTCCCCAGGGGTCAGCTTTGGGCTCTTTAAGGTCTAAGGGCTCGGTATGGGTCAACAGTGGAGTTTGAGTGGGTCTGGGTCCAGGTGTCACTCTGGGACCGTCACCTGGGTATGGCCATGATGGGGAAGACTAGGCTACCTCTAGGTGTGGAACGGGCAGTGCATGCAGGGATAGGACAGAGAGAAAGGCCAAGGCCTGATGACCTGGTGCTCCTGTCCCTTCTTCTTGTCCAAGTCTCTCTGTCCCAGGTGCTACTCTGTGCTTCCAAACCATCTGCCACCTTCCCCATAAAAGCCCCATTCCTCCCCCACTTCTTCCAAAATGATCTTTATTTGAATTTTTAAATCACAAATATCCATGCACTTGTTTCAACAAATAATACAAAAGCTAATAATCTCATCCCCAACCCTTCCAAGCACCCCCCCTTGAGTGTGGACAGCCAGATAACACTTCATTCACCCCTTGGGAATCACACCAGAAAGAGAGAGACACCTGTTTTCCTCTCCTGTGCCGAATCGCAGACAGTGCTCCAGACCAGAAGAAGCAGAGCCCCCACTCCCTCTGCGTGGCACACCTTTGTGGAATGTTCCAGAATCTGTGCGGCCATTCCCGTCTGATAGATCCTGTGGTCATTTCTCCAATAACAACCATGCTTCAAATTTTTTGAAAATTTGGAAAATATCCTTACACTGACATCTTTACAACCTGCGATTCAAACCACAGAAACCTTTCTGGATACAAGCAATGGAACTCCAAAATGTAAAACGGGGGTGTAGAGAAGCAGACCCCCACGGGGTCCCTCTCACTCTCCCAGTGTCCCCTTGGGGCTGTGGAGGCCACCCCTCCCAGCACAGACATGCTGCCACTAGGCCTCTGGCTGCCAGTCACACCTGAAGGCAGTGACTCCCTGGGCCTGCAGGCGGCCTCGGTGATGTGGCCAACGAAGACTTGCTGTGTGAATCCCACCTCACCCAAGGGTGCTCATTGTCACGGACAAGATCACCATGGCCTTGGCAGTAAAAGTAGTGGGGCTTGTTAGCAACCTCATTCTATGCAAAGATAAGGGGCTAAGAGAGCGAGATAAACCCCTATGTATGCCTCTTGAAGAATTGGCTCGTTTCCCCAGGCACCGACCTCCTCCCTTCTCTGCTCTTTCCTGGTGAGGGAGCAACCATGGGAGGGTCTGTGCTCAGTGCTGCCCCGCTCGGAAGACATGAACGCAGCCACCTCTTAGCTCGGGACCTTGAAAGTTTGTTTGTTTCTCCTAATTCCCCATCTAGTTATCAGAATTGAATGCAGGTGGAAGAAGGAAAAGGGACCTCTGCCCATCCGGAGACAGACACTTCCGCTTTGGCAGGGCAGGGCAGGGCTGGGGTGGGGGTGGGGGTGGGGTGGGGGTGGGGGTGGGAGGGGCAGCAGCGCTGAAAGGCTCGGGACGCTGTCCAAGGGCTCCCTCTAGAGGGCGCTGGGACTGCGCACCATTCTCATCCTGCGGAACCGAGCCGCTGTGTGAGCTGGATGGAGGAGAAAAGGGGGACATCTGTGCCCCAGAAATCCAGGAAGGAAAGGCCACAGCGTCCAGGCCAATAAAGGCAAAGACAGCTGCTCAGAGAGAAGCCGTAAATAGTTCCTGCCCCCGCCCCCCACCTCCCCGAGTGCGGCCTGGATAATGTGCAGAGAGCCCTCGGCCTAGGGCCACCTGGAAGGGATCAAGGTCCCCTCCGAGGCCACCTGGCAGAACCAACGGTATCAAGGACAAAATGAGCCAGTCCACACCTTGGTCCTTGGGAAAGCCTTGGAACTACACTCCTGATTCTCAGCAAAAAGTCAGACACTGTCTAAAACCAGTAAATCAACAGAGACAAACATGCACTTACACACAGAGAATTCACATACCATAAAATTCACCCTGTTAAAGTGAACAATTCACCGTTTTTTTAGTATTTCACTGAATTGTGCAGCCATTACCACTCTCTGATTCCAGAACGTTTCGTCACTCCCCAAAGAACCCCCAGACCCCACCAGCAGTCACTCCCCATCCCTCCCCCAGCCCTGGCAACCACTAATGTACTTCCTGTCTCTGTGGATTTGAATGCGTCATATAAATGGAATCACGCTACGTGTGGCCTTGGTGTCTGGCTTCTTTCACTCAGCAGAAAGCACATTTAGATTTCAAAAGCAACACGCAGCCTCAGGAAGAAAGGGAGCCGCAGCTCAGAAACCGTAACACCAAAGCATTAGGACCAAGGTCTGTGAACTTGGACCTCCTGTGGCTTTTCTTGCTTGTCACAGCCATTAAACACCCTGTGATACAGCTATTGCAATTGTTCCCAGGTTGCCAATGGGGACTTAGAGGCTTAGAGGGTCTCTAACTCTTTCCAATATACAGTGATGCCTCTTTGATCCCGAAGCACGAGGTCCAAAGGGAGACTTTCCAGCCTGTGGGAGACCTCATCTGGACTTGGCCATGGTCTGAGGCTCTGCCCACCCAGTCCTTCCTCCCTACTCCCCGTTCACGGTTGTCAGACCTGCATGAGGTCATGCCTGCCCTTTCTACCTTGAAGGGCTCCCCAGGGAGACGGCTACTCATCTAACTTTATTCTGGCATCTAAGAATGGAGCAAAACCACTTCGCTCTATGCTATTGAAAGTTTAAGAATTCTTGGAATAGAGGGATGAATTTCGGTGAATTCCAACGTATTCTGAAACAATACACAGCTATCCAGCCAACATGGAAGGAACCATAGCCAAATAAGAAATGTTGAAGCAACACTTTTAACGACCAACTGCATTTAAATCCAGGTCGAGGGGACAGACATACAAGCAGCATGGAAATAAATTAACAGGTTGAATGCCCAGAGTACACATGTGTGTGGGGGGGGGGAGTATTGTTTATCTCCCCTTTCATCAGCAACAAGGGGGTCTGGCTTCTCCTGGGCCAGTCAAAGTTCTCATTCCATAGTTTCTGAAAGTCTAGAAATGTACCACGTTCAAGTCAGCGAGGAAGCTATTTGATATCAAAATAATCCCTGGATCTTACAAAACCCAGTTCATTATTTGAATTCACCCTGAGGCGCAGGTGGATGAAAAGGTGAGAAGAACCCTGAGCAGGAGGTGGTAGGTTTGATGGGAGGTGTGAAGGCCATTTGGTCAAAGGATAGTCATGGGCAGCTGAGCGCTCAGGGAGCCTGAAGTCCACCAATGATGACTGTATTACCTGAAGCCCAGCAGAAGTGGCCGGCATATCCCAAGTTTGAACCTTAGCAATTTGTGTTCTGCAACAATCTTCTCCGTTTCCTCGTTTATAAAGTAAGGGTAAATAGAAGATTGCTCCTGGCACTAGGTGAAAAAAAATTTCCAGGCCACACTATAGCACTCCCTAGCCAAAAAATTTAAAATTAATTAGCACTCACTGGGTACTTAAATAACCTCAACTGTCCAGAGCCAAGAATGTTGTTTAAATTTCTCAAGGAAGACCATGCTCTCAACCCCTTGGTGGCTTCAGGGAGTCACACGGAACTCAGTGACCGAATTGGGCTCAGTGGGATTTTGTGCCAGGTCCTGGCAAGTGAGTACTTGGAAGTAATTATTCAAGTGTAGTTTGTCAGAATTTCAGCATTTCTTTCATTTAATCCTCACTCGAAGATATGTTTATTGATCTTAGAGAGAAAGGAAGAGGTAGAGAGAGAGAAAGAGAAACACGGATGTGAGAAAGAAACATCAGTTGGTTGCCTCCTGTAAGCACCCTGACTGGGTAGTGAACCTGCAACTTAGCTGTGTGCCCTGACCGAGAGTTGAACCCATGACCTTCTGATGGGATGATGGTCCAACCAATTGGGCCACCCGGCCACAGCTCAGTGTTTCATTTTTAAACCTAGAAAATTAATATGGGCCTTTAAACAAGGTTGAAAACATATGAACTATTTAATTTCTTTACCCAGTACTATTGCTGCTTGTAAAATGAATTAGATAGGATGGCATGTGGGAGGTGCTGTAACTGTACAAGGGTCTCCTAGAAGGGCTCCTGCTGTAGGCAGGCGTATCCTTCACAGCTGCCCCTCCTGGCTACAAATCCAGGTCAGCAGAAAGTGCAGTCACACATTTTAAAAAGTCAGGAGGGACACCTGGGGAGCGCTCCTAGCACCAGACCAGACCACACAGCTCAGTTTCAGCACCGGGTGTAAATCAAGCCTCATTGCTTCTGACTGTGCAGACCAGTGGGGGTTGGGGCGGAGGAAGAAACTGCCGGTCTCTCAGCAGAGTCTGCTTGTTTAAAGGGCCCCCACAGTCCTAGAACGTCTGCAAACTCACTCACTCTAGGAACAATGGCCAGGGCAACAGCTAGAGAGGCGCCAGTCCCATACGGAAGTGGGAGAAGTGCCTGGAAAAGGGGTGAGTGTTGAGCAAGCAGCATTGTTCCCTCGCAGGCCCCTCCTCTACATACAGCCCCACAACGTGGTGGAACAGGTCGCCCTATACTGATGAATACCTAAGGCTTCACCCCTTACAACGTCACAGGTGCAACAGCTCTACCTAAGACAGAGGCAATAAACACAGGAGCCTGTCAAGATGAGGAAACAGAGAAGCATGGCCCAAAAGAGGGAACAGATCAAGGTTCCAGTGGGAGAACTAAGCGATGAGGAGATAGCCAGCCTAACAGATGTAGAGTTCAAAACACTGGTGATAAAGATGCTCACAGGCTTGACAGATATGCTTAAGTACAGCAAATGCATAAGGGAAGAAGTGAAGGCTATGCTAAGTGAAACAAAGAAAAAGCCACACAAAACCAATGGCGAAGGGAAGAAAACTGGGGTTCAAATCAATGATTTGGAACATAAGGAAGAAAAAAACAGTCAACCAGTACAGAATGAGGAAACAAGAATTGAAAAAAATGAGGAGGGGCTCAGGAACCTCTGAGACAACTTTAAACATGCCAACATCCAAATCATAGGGGTGCCAGAAGAACAAGAGGAAGAACAAGAAATCAAAAGCTTATGTGAAAAAATAATGAAGAAAAAGTTCCCAAATTTGGTGAAGGAAATAGACATACAAGTCCAAGAAGCATGGAGAGTCCCAGGCAAGCTGGACTCAGAGGGGACCACACCTAGACACACCATGATTAAAATGCCAAAGATGAAAGATAAAGAGAGAATCCTAAAAGCAGCAAGAGAAGTGGGGAGTTGCCTACAAAGGGGTGCCTATGAGACTATCAGCTGATTTCTCAAAAGAAACTTTGCAGGCAAGAAGGGACTGGCAAGCAGTATTCAATGTGATGAAAAACAAGGACCTACAACCAGGATTACTATATCCAGTAAAGCTATCATTTAGAATGGAAGGGCAGATGAAGTTCCCAGACAAGGTCAAGCTAAAAGAGTTCATTATCACCAAGCCATTGTTATATGAAATGTCAAAGGGACTTACTTAAGAAAAAGAAGATCAAAATTATGAACACTAAAATGACAACGAACTCACAAGTATCAACAACTGAATCTAAAAAGCAAAAACAAAATCTAACTAAGAAAACCAGAACAGGAACAGAATCATAGGTATGGGGATCATTTGGAGGGTTATCAGCTGGGAGGGGGAAAGGGGAGAAATGGGGAAATGGTGCAGGGACTAAGAAGCATAATCAGTTGGTACAAAATAGACAGGGGGAAGTTAGGAATAGTATAGGAAAGAGTGAAGCTAAAGAACTTACATACATGACCCATGGACATGAGCTAAGGGAGGTGGGGTTGCTGGAGAGGAAGGGGGGTACTGGGTGGAGGGGAGCAAAGGGGAAAAAATTAGGCCTACTGTAACAACATAATAAAATATACATAAATAAATAAATATGCATAATTCTCTATAAAATATGAGAAAGGAAAAGAAAGGACTAACTAAGGCAACACCACTGTATTTGGCGCACCCAGGTTCCACACACCGGCACTAAGGGGCGTGGCAGAACAGAGGGGCTCGTACTCTGCCCAGAATCGCCATGAACATGCCTTGCAGAAGAGCAGGCAGCCCCTGGCAGACAGCCACAAACCACAATGGCCGCTGTCCCAGGAGAGATGTGCTGAAGATGGACAATTCAGCTAAAGCTCCAAGCTAAACAGATGTCGTCCCTTGATTTACACGACACTGCAGAATCAAAAGAACAACTGTGTTGAGATTTAAGCAGAAGTAGATTCTGGTCTCAGACTGTTGTGCACAGCTTGGCAGCTGTCCTCAGTGTCCAGCAAGATGTTGGGAAGTCCACAGGACACTAGCATATCACAGACCCCTGCCTCGTAGGGTTTATGCCCACTCAAAGCCAGTGGTGACCCCTCATTCATGTGACATGCAGAAACATGCCTATAGATTTTTAACTGTCCCCTATGGCAGTGCAGTCCCACTGGGACCACAGGGTGAGACCATGTGTCCCTGAGCCTCCATCACCCACACCAAGCTTTTGGCTGCATTTTGCTAACACCCTCCTGCCAAAGACCCCAGGAGCACACATACCACCAGGGTAGGTTGATACCCTTGTGGCAGTGAGGGACACTGCATGTATGAGGGGCATCTCAGTAAGGAGATGTTAGAGGGGACTTATTGCAGGATTTGGGCTTGTATTGTGGACTTGGAGGAGGTTCCAGCTTTATCAGGATTGAGTGCTGTCAGGAGGGAGGACAGTTGTGTCGTGGGTATCTTCAGAGCCCTGTCTGGAGGGAAGACATGAAGCCACATGTAGCTGTGGCTGTAGGAAGCTGCAGTCCCTCCTGTCAGCCAGCAGAGGGGACTGCTGGTCACTGTGTGGTTTGCACCAGGTCAGACATTACTGCGCAATGGGCTGGAATGTGTCTTGCTGTGTCACCGTCAGTGGTCTGGCCGGATGTTGGTGCTCTGTGAACTCGTCTATGAGATTACCACTGCCCCCTCCTCCCCCACCCAGATAGGGGAGGGTCACCTGGCACCTCCCTCATCACCCTGCACCTTCACTTCCTATCCAGGTGTCCCCACCCTCTTTCCAAGACAACCCATTTCTCCCCAGTATCTCCCCAGCTGTCTGGCCCAAAAGTAAAACCTGGGGTCTCAGGGAGGGCCCACCACCCCCATTAGGCCTGGTGAGGCACAAAACTGAAGGGGACGCCCCAAGCTCAGCGATCAAGATATTTGATTTTTTTAATGTAGCATTTTCAATAAGTGGCCTGGTGGGTCCCCAGGTGTCTGTGGTCATCTTGGCGCAGAGGCTTCGTGGCAGCATAACAACCGTGAACCCCGGGCCAGCATCTGCTTCTCAGCTTGGAGCTCCTGTCCTCCCAGCGGTCTCAGCCCCTCTCCACCCACTTTGCTTTCAATGTCCGGTGTCTGCCCTCCCAGCCAGATGCTTCTGGGCGGGGCCCACCTGAGAGACCCTGATCTGATCACCAGAACTCTGAGATGTTTCCTGCTCCCCAGGTGATTCTAATGCTCACATCTGAGTCCCTTGCTTGAACTCCCGGAAGCACTGGCTTTGGGGGTGTGGGGCTAGCATCTGCATTGACCCACACCCAGGGGCATGGGGCAGACAGCCAGAGCCTGCTTTGCATGGTGACCCCCATGACCCCTGCAGGAACAACAGAGAAAAGTTTGGGGAGAGACAGTGGAGCCCTGGGAGAGGAAGATCAAGCCCCTCACCTCCCCCTGCACCTCCTTACCCTCCCACTTTCAGACGAGAGGCTTCTGTGCCAGGAAGAACCTTGGTTCAGCCTCTTGAGTCTGGCCTGGGGTCCCCCTGAGACCCTGGGGAAGCACACTGTCAGGACATGAGCCCCAGACAGCCAACAACAGAACAGACACTGCCGTCTGGAGTGGAGGAGCTAGGATTGTCCCCCGGGTGGTGTCAGTGGCCTTGATGAAGAAGCAGTGGCTCTGATCTGGCCACTGAGTGGCAGGTAGCTGGTGACAGGCAGCTGGTGACAGCAACGTCTGTTAGGGGGTGATGGCAGGTCACCTGGACTGTGGGTTCCATCTGAGAAGGGCAGAGTGCAGAAGTCTCAGGATCCTCTTGCCTCCAGGGTGGGGCTGTCCCTTGTCCCTGGCCCAGGCCTTGGCTCTCTCCTCACCCAGCAGGTCTGTGCAGGAAGCAAGCATGGCACCAAGTGCCCACGTCCCACCTGAGTGGTGAGGTCCTCCGAGGGCCCTGGCAGCCCACAGCTCTGAAACCCAGCAGCTATTCAGCTTCGGGAGCACAACCTGGGGATGCCCAGCCCACAGGGCAGTGAGTCCTCAGCTGCGGGCGGGTGCACAGGGCTACCCAAGGCCATGGGAACTACAGCTGAGGGCTGCCGGAGTGGGGGGTACTGCCACCCTGGGCACTGTTTGTGCATCTTTGAACAGTGGAGTGGTTTGGGGGAGCCACCAGGGACAGATACGGACTCGGGACACTTTGAGAGGAGGGACAGGGCGGAGCCCCTTGGGCAGGGTGAGAGGACTCGTGCATGGGGAGTGATGTGTCATGTCCGTGGGGATCTTGCTCTTCCAACCACAGGTGACATGACAAACCTCCCAGTGTCATCCTTTCGCACTGGAGGAAAGCACACCAGAACACCCCCCCCCCCCCAGGGCAGCAGGAGGAAGCAGCGAACCATCTAGAGCATTGCCATAGCTAAGGAAGGCACAGACCGGGTGGAGAGATGGGGCTGGCTCTGCAGTGGCCCCCCAGCTGCAGATTCTGGGGTGGAACCTGTCACTCCTGACACAGTGGCAGACACCAGGGGCCGGTGGGAACACAGCTGGTAAGGGTGTCCAGAGCAGAAAGGGCAGCGCTTAGGGGTGGCAGAGGCAGGCAGAGGTGAGCCAGGGGGATTCTTTGGAAGGGCAGGCGGGACAGGGGGTCACCATGGATAAGGTCAGGCAGCAAGGAGAGTGGCCACCCTAGAGAGAAGGTCCCGGCAGGCAGCGAGGCTGGGGCAGAGCTGGTTGTAGGAGCCTGACAGATGGTCGCCGCCAGAGCAGCAGCTGTGTGACTTGAGCTGGAGCTGACGCCCAGGGCCCGAGGTGACCCTGAAATCCCTCCAGCTAAGCTCCGGCCTGGCCTCCAAGGCTGGGTGAGGAGAGGGATAGAGGCGGGACTAAGGTGCCTTCCAGGTGAGAACTGCCCAGGTGGCAGCAGAGTCCCCAGCGAGGAGGCCGCTCTCTGCCTGAGCCCCTTGGTCTGAGGTATCCCTGGAAACCTCCCCCGCAAGGCCTGGAAAGTGTTAGAGGGGACACACAGGGTGTAGGATTTAGAAACCTGGACCCCCTGATGAGGTCCCTTTCAGCAGGGGCTATGGGACAGGTTCCTTTTCTACAAGACAAGGGTAGAGATATCTAGGGACCTGGTCCCAAGCGCAAGCTCAAGAACAAAAGCTGTTGTTCTGTGAGGAGCTGATGTCTCTCTCCCAGGGTGAAGGCTGGCTCAGAGCAGGAGCCCCCTCCGTGGGCAGCACTGCCTTCTGGCCGCTGCATAGCATGACCAGGTGTGTGGGGGAACTGTCCTTGAGTTCCCAAGAGACTCCCATCAACAGGAACAGCAGAGGACACCCTGCCTGAGCCTCCCACCCTGGAAACCCTCCCGCTATCCCTGGGACTACGTGTCCCAGAGGGGAGGGGACAACTCTCTTTGGAGGGGCTGCTAAAACTTCATGAGAACTTGACGTGAAATCTTTGAGGTGACCCTGCTGCATTTGTTCACATAGTCAGGTCCATTTTCAGAGGAAAAAAAGGAAAAGGGGGCCACCCAAGGTGAAACATATGTTAAACTTGTAAATAAATACAAAAAAAGTGCCAGTTCGTATGGTTTTTTTGTTTGTTTGTTTGTTTGTTTGTTTTTTTGCTTTCTCTTCACCAAGGAACACATTAATAATATTAATAATTTTGTAACACTTACATTGAAATATGTTTGCTCAACTTACGGGAGGCAGTGACCACGCAGAAGGTCGCCACCTTCCCTGTGACATCTGCCCTATGTCTGAGGTCTTCAGCAAACCCACAGGCGGGGTGGCTCCTTGGGGGCTGTTTTCTGCACTTGATCCCCAGGCTGGGACAGACCCTCTGCTCAGAGATGCTGTGACACCCCCTGCTGTCCCCTGTCTGTGACTTGCTGAGAAGGGAGTGGGAATGACTTGGCAGAAATAAAACACAACAACATAAAATCTCAGGAGTGAAGGCCTGTCCTCATGCTGGGTATGGATTTTTATTCTTTAAGTCAGGCATCAGGTCCCAGACATCAGGCTCCAGCCAAAGCCTGGCCTGGAGCACGGCGACAGTGAAGCAGAGACGAGCAGGCAGGGCTCCAGAGTGTGGAACTTCACCTCCTGAGGTGTCTGGGGGCTGTGGGTGTGGCTTCAAAAGGTACATTCTGGAAACAAATCACAGGATGCGTTACCCGGAGCTGGTCTCCTCTCCACCCACAGCTGCCCACCTTCTCAAGGCCAAGTTCAGCTCCAAGATCAGTGCCTGATGCTGCGTTCTCCCCCCAGGTCACCGGGGAAGTGCTGAGTCCCCACCTCGTGCCCCACCAGGCCCAGGGATGTTGGGAGGCAGGTGATAAATGAGATGGGCCTCTGCAGGGCCACCCAGTCCCCCCTCTGAATTATCCTGGGACAAAGGTCAAGTGGCCCCTTGGGAGCTGGTTCCAGGAAGCTATCCTCCTTAGAAGGTGAGCTGGCACTTGGCTGCCAGATGGCTTATGGTGACCTCCACGCCCAGGATGTGTGAGGTGGGGCTGATGGAACCAGGACAGCAACTATCTGTGTGCGTGCCATCTGCTATTGGCATGGGGGTTCCCGGGGTGGTTGTCTTGCACCCCACTGCACCACTGAGGGAGGGAGGGGCAAGGAGGGGGTGCACTTGCAGTGGGTGTGGAGAGACATCAGACCCCCACACCCAGTGCTGCCACCCTTCTGCTGTCTGCACGTCACAAACGTCCATGGTTTGTTTGCTGACTATGACCTGGCCTAACGGCCCAGCTTCCCAAACCGACATATTTTCCATTTCCCTCTGAGACAGGTTTTAGACCAGTTCTCTCTACATAGTGGCTTGACTTGGACACCTTCTGGAAACAGCTGCTTTTGTATTTCGCACGAACCGCTCTGCACCAGGACAGCCGGGAACAGTCACTGGTGGCCAGCTGCCCAGAGCAAGAAGCCATGGACTGAGGCCACCGCCTACGGACAGCTATGGCACTGGGCTTCCTGCCCAGCGCCGAGGGGTGGGCACGTGGGCCGGCTTACCTGTGTCCTGCAGAGGCTTGAAGCACCAGGGCACCTCAGGAATGCTTGCATCGAAGCAGCAGCCCCTGCTGTTGCACTGCTCGGGGGTGACCTCGGGGTAACCGCAATCCACCCTGTCGGTGGCCGGGATGGCGCACTGGCTCTCCGCTGTCCCAGACAAAGCCCAGTCAGCTGCCGGCACCCTGCTGGCTTGTGGTTGGTCTTTTGGCTTCATTTTGCGAGTTTGCACCCTCTCCCCTTCCCCCTCCTGAGTTCAAAGGCTTTGACAACCCTCCCCAACATCTTCTTGAGGGGAACCCTCTTTCCGTGTCAATATTTAAGAGGAAACACGCTGTAGGAGAGCTGGCTGTCCACCTGGGTGCTCCTAGCACCTTGTCAGGGAGTCACTACGGGCCTGTGTTCTCTGAGGCTGGCTGGCAGCGGCCCAGGAAACCCAGGGTCCCCTGGACCCAGAAACAAAGTTCCCTTTCACTGTTTTTTCTATAAAAACTCCCTGTCCTTTCTTTCAAATGAAAAGTATAACAGGA
The DNA here is from genome assembly GCF_987537825.1 of Furipterus horrens. Lineage (NCBI taxonomy): Eukaryota > Metazoa > Chordata > Mammalia > Chiroptera > Furipteridae > Furipterus > Furipterus horrens. Next base: position 8,143,656 of record NW_028327171.1, read on the forward strand.
TATATGCATTCAATAGAGAAAGTCACAATGCACGCTGAGCTTTTTACTTCTTTTCTGCATCTCCCTGCCCCCTCGACCGTGGGCTTGCCGCTCTTCCCCGTGCATCCTATGGTCTCCAGTGCTCCCTGTCCAAGCGAGCCTCTTTGTCTGAAGCTGGCAGAAGTCCACCCGGCCTTGTCACCTAACTGCAGGTCTGCTTAGGGATACAGAAAGCACCTAAGTCCTCTTCTATGGCTGCCAGTCTGTAATTCCTTCCTCCCATGGTTCCCACACATGGGGATCTGCAGGGAACCTCGGACCTCCACCGAGGCCCCACTCCAACCCGGAGACGTTCAGTTGTAATTGGCACATCCCGGGCTCTGGGGACCCTAACGGGCGCCCAGGCTGAGAACCGCTGCCTTCGACACAGCTCAGTAGGTCACCTGACAAGAGCCGCGCCCTAATTTCTTCAAACCTGGGAGAATGACATCGCTGCATCCCCCACCTGGAGCTGCCACGCGAGGGCTGAACAAGCCAGAATTGCTCTGGGAGTCATCCCTGTTGTGTGCCTTTCTTTTTGGTTTCTCGCCAGGAAGGCAATGAGACAGCGGGGCCGGGCGCTGGCTGCCAGGCGGGCGGACCTGGCTTCCAACCCTGTCTTCCACACTGACGGGGAGGGTGGCCTCAGGGCAGTTATTCGCTTTCTGAGCCTCAGTTTCCCTGTCTGAGATGGGGACAGCAGGACCCAGTTTGTAGGGCTCTTGAGGGAAAGTGTGTGTGTTTGGGAAATGGCAATTATTAAATTAACGTGGAGGCTTGGTTACCTTCCTCAAGCCCACAGAAAGCCCCCGAGACTGGATCTTTTGTATTCCTTCCCCCTGCCCTGGGTCCCCTGCTGCCACCAGCACCCCCCCACCCCCATTTCTCTGAGGAGGGAAGAGAAGGGTGAACAGTACTCACACAGGCCCACGTACTGCCCAGACGAGGTGGAGGACGCCAAGGCCAAGACCACCGCCAGCAGCCAGAGCGCTCTGGCCTCCATGGTCACGGGCAGGCTCCAGGGACCCAGCCGCTCAGAGCACATGCTGTGTGCCAGCCAAGGCGACTCCTTTATGCCCCTGTGTTTGCACAGGCACACTGGAGTCTGTTTGTCTGGGGCCGGCCCTTCCCTGCTTGCGGGCCCCACCCGCCAGTCCCAGGACCTGATTGTAAAGCCCCCAGAGGCTCGGCTCCCTGAGCAGAAAGGTGGGGCTGACCCGACCCCATCGATGATACCCGCGGTTCACGCCCCTCTATCAGGGAGCAGGGCTGTGCCTGGCCAGGAGGAAAGACTAAAGGCTCAGCATAGGGCTGGGCATCAGTATCAACGATCCAGCCAGGAAGAGTCCAGAAGGTTCCCTGTGCAATGATAGGAGTCCCTTAATCCCAGATCAGCCCTGGGTCTTGAGAAGACACGCAACAAACCTGACCGGGTACTGGGCTTAGAATTTCATTTCTCTCTCACAGCCCCTGAAGGTACAAATCCTTTCCTTTCTTTTTTTATTTTTTTTTCCTAGCAAAAAAAAAAAAATATTAATTACATTTTAATAAATGTATTCAGTAAACTTATTCAATACATTTTAATAAAAATATAATACGTGCAGTTGGTTTTTAAAATCAGAGTGCAAAAGATCCTCTCCTGTCTAATGGGTCTATGTTTAATACTTTCTTAGGTATTTTTCCAGAAATGTTCTCTCTAGATTTAAGCATGGTTTTATTTTACACAGATGGGAGCTTACTATACACCTTCACCCAGCTTGCATTTTCTGGGAAATTGTTTTATAACAGCACGTCTAAATGAATTGGAAATATTTATACCTATTTTCCAGAGGAGCAAACTAAGGCTCAGGCGTTAAGGTGTCTGTCCAAGGAGCTGCGGTTCCTTCCCCCTCTGAGGCCCCTGAAGTCTCAGGTGTCCACCACAGCAACCCCCGCCCCTCCCCTGGGCAGGTGATGACCGACCTGGTGAGAGCAGGAGGGTACAGGGTTCTATTATTGTAATGTCCCCCTGTCTCTCTTCTGCCTGTGGCATTTCACCCACCTGCCCAGCACCAATGTTACCCAGGGACCTCGGGTAGATTTTGCACATCACCACAGAAGCAGGTGCACCTGGCTGGTCAAACTTATCTCCTGGGTTGGGGGGATGGTGTTGAGGGGAACTGACTACCCACGGGTTTGTCCACAGACTTGTCCTTCACCAAGTAACTAATGGGGACAGACTGTGCACACGTTAGGGACAACAGGCATGTCCCACCTTGCGACTCCCCAGCCCCAGCCCCTGGTATTCAGTGAGCCCTAGAGGAGTGGATATGGGGGAGACACCCACCACGGTTTGCCAGCCCCTCCAAGGCAGGTGCAGAAAAAGCCGGCAGAGCAGTTCCTACAATGTTGTGAATGCATTCACTTTGTTCCCCGAGGGTGGGTGCAGCCCTGCTCACAGACGGCGTGATTTTTCTGTTATGAAAAATAGCATCCTGGGGAAGTCCGGGGAGCCTTTTCTAGCCAGACCCCTGCCTACCTACGTCCAGAATTCAGACCAGGCCAAGTTGTGGATCTGGGCCAGGTTCCTAAAAGCACACACACCCCAGAAATGGGCTTAGAAGGGACAGTCACTGGGAGGCGGCCCTGGCAGGACCCACCCCACCACTGCCCTGGTCTCCACCGGTGCTTATTTTTAAAAAATTTTTAAATTACAGTTAACATTCAATATGATTTTATACTAGTTTTAGGTATACAGCATCACGGTAAGAAAAGCATATACTTTACCAAGTGTCCCCCTGATAGTTCCAGTGCCCACCAGGCCCCATACGGTTATTACAATGTTACTGACTGCACTCCCTGTGCTGCGCTCTACGTCCCCGTGACTACTCTGTAACTGCCAATCCTGCTTCTTAATCCCCTCCCCTTTTTCACTCCATTTCCCCCAGGCCCCTCCCCTCTGGCAGCCCTCAGTCTGTTCTCCGTATCTATGAGCCTGTTTTTGTTTTGTTTGCTTATTTATATTGTTCTTCAGATTCCACAGATAAGTGAAGCCATATGCTGTTTGTCTTTCTCTGACTTATTTCAGTGGGCACAACACCCTCTAGGTCCATCCATGCCGTCACAAACGGTGAGATTTCACTTTTTTAAAGCAGGTAGTAGTCCCTTGTACACACGTACCACGGCTGTTTTATCCACGGTCTGGTTGATGGGCACCGGGGCTGCTTCCACAGCTTCCTCCCCGGGGCACGCTTAGGATCGCCGGGGGGCTGGGCCAGTGTACCTCTACAGCAGAGCTCCTCTGGGTCGGGCACCATGGCATCAGCCCAGGTGTTGTTACAGCAAAGAAAGATCCCCAGGAGCCAGCAGGATGATGACCAGGATGCACAAGTGCAGAGATAAGTCAGAGATAAACAGTGATAGCTGGGGAGCAGATGTGTGTGGGGACACCAGGCTCCTCACTGATAGCCCCGCCTTCGGGACCCAGCCGGGCCTCTCGAGCTGGAGGTGCTGCAGCTGGGAGCCAGGTCCTCACAGAGTACCGATGGGGGACCTAGATGTGCCCTCTACTTGTGCCAGGCAGGCCAGGCCCTGCACTGAGCCTGTTCCAGCAGGACAGCCAGGGAGGGCAGAGACAGCCCTTGAGAGCTTGGGACGGCAGCCAGGAGCTCCGGGGAGCCCACCAAGACCAGGAGGACAAGCCACCACACTCTTGGGTTTCAGACTTCTTCCCTGTGATTCAAGCCATTGCCATTAAGTGACTTCCAAGTATGCGGGGCAGAATGGTGTCCTCCCCGAATGCATGTCCTTCCTGCAACCTCAGTGCATGTCTTTCGTTGGGCGTCATTATTTAAGTCAAGGTGAAGGCAGACTGCTGTAGGGCGGCCCTCACTCCGGTCTCCCTGTGTCCCTGCAAGAGGGGAAGAGACACAGAGACAGACCTACAGAGGGAAGACGGTGGGAACACAGACCTGCAGGAAGGCCCGTGTGACCCCGAGGCCCCGATGCCGCTGAGAGCGAAGGCCTGCCAGGGCTGCCAGCAGCCACCATGAGCTGGGAGCCCAGTCCTGCAGGTCCCTTGACTAAACCTGCCTGGGAGAGAAGGTTCCAGTTGTTTAAACTACCCAGTGTGTGCTCCTCTGTCATGGCAGCCCCAAGAAATCCATCCACCGAGGGACATCAGCTCTGAGCGTCTGTTTTAACTTGTGCTTTCTCACGTGAGCGAGGGGAAAGGCTTGGTAAAGATCTCAACAGCTTGTGTCACAAGAACCCTCCTCTGTCCTGCCCCCATCTGGCTCCCTGGTGAGGGAGAGGCGCTCTGCACCCAGTGCCCCATCTAGGCCATGATCCACACTGTCCCCTGCCCCCTCTGTGCCCATCCGATTGCCAGTCTCTATGACTCGCTGACTAATGTCAATCTTCCCCGTCCACGTCTCCACAGTACTCCCCGCCCGGTCCTTTCTTCCTGGTTCCTCGTCTCAGCAGAGGCTAAGACAACACTCTGGCAGGAAGTGTAGGATGGCTGCTTCCTGGTTGGGGCCTGGCCAGGCTCCACATCAGGAGGCCCGGGCAGGTGGCAGCCCACACCAGGGGAGGCCCAACAGGGAGGCGACCGTAAGGAGTTGGCCAAACAGGGACACTTTTCAGAGTATCCGGGCACTATTCATGATCATGCCAGGACCACAGGTGTGAACAGGGATGGTCCCGAGGCCCGCCTGCCCCTCACTGGGTGGCAGGCACTTCAGACCCTGATTTGAAGGCTGTGTGACTTTGATGGTGCACATTCCTAGTTCTCTCAAGTTCTCCTGCAGCCTTTTCTCTAAAATTATCTTTCCTCGCACCTCGTGTGGCTTCAGTACAGGTATCCGATGCCGGGATCATTCAGAGTTCTTAGCCAAATTGATTCTGAAATGTCCGGGTCCATCATCGCACCTGGAAACATGATGTCTGTTGATTCTGGGTGTCTGAGCTGAGCCTCTGCTCCACCACCCTGGGAGGGTTGGAACTGCGTGTATTCACTGGGTTCTGTATTAACGTAAAACCTAGGATGGAAGGTCTAGGTTTGTTGCTCGAGAGCCGCTGAGGACAGATCATTGGGAAGGGACTTGAGTGAGAGACCGAAGGGGAATGATGTTCGTTTCCTTCTCTGGGGCTTGAGCAGTGAGAGGGAAGGCCAGCTCTGCCGGCAACTCACGTGCTTTCCTGAAGCTCCTGAAAGAAACACCGACTGAGCGGGGAGGAGGAACCCGTCGTGCACGAGAAGACCACATGTTGTAAAAGTAGCAACTTTCTCCCGGTTGAACTATATATTCCATGCATTTTTAAAAGCAAAGTCCCAAAGGGAGATGCTTATGAAATACCACAAATGAATCCTAAAAGTTAAATGGAAAGGGCCAAAAATGTCCAGTAAAACTTTAAAGGACAAGTAGGAAAAAGCAGCAGAGAAGAATCAGAAGGTATCTGTCTGCTCCGATGTTAAGACTGATTACAAAACTGTTGTGTTGTGTAGGGAAGTGTCGGGGCGGGGACAGAATCCTAGACAATGGAACAGAATGGAAAGCCAGAGGTAGGTCCACTCGCGCCAGCTCTCCTGGGTGCGGCGGCAGCCGTCCGTCTCGAGAGACGATGGTGTAGCTTCTTAAGAGTCTATCTGCACCGCTGAGAATGGCTGTGCAGTCCGACTCGGGAGTGACACGGTATCTGTCTCCTCCCGTGTTGAGTCGACATCTTGCGATGACGCTGGAGTGTCCTCTCCAGTGGAGCTGAAGCTACAGAGCCTGGGCAGGGTAATATGGAGGGTCTGCTGTTGCCCATGCAGCAGACCCCCTCTCTCTTCGCAGCTGAAGGGTCCAAGGGAAAGACGGAGTCAATACAGCTTGGCTTCAGGTGCGCCGCAGGAGTTGCCGGTGTTGACTACAACGTCAAACCGCCTTAGGGACTCCGGCTCCGGATTTTCTGTCGGGGTTTACTCCCTTAGCCTTTCCCCTGAAGAGATATGCCGCAAGGCAGTGGAGGTTTTTTGGGGTCAGAGTTTTCCTTCTCTCCTGGGTAATGACAGAAATATTCTTCACCTCAGTGAGAAAAGAGAGGACAAGTGAATAGATGGTGTCACAGCAACCAACCATATTAGAGATAAATTGTTATTTCCAGCCTCACAACACTAAGCATCTTTTCATTATCCACATTAAAATAAGTCACCTGGATTCACAACTCACAACCCATGAATGAAAGGCCAAAAAGAAGAAGTAACCCTCAAAGCATTTTTTTAAAAAGTAACTTTTTAATTTTCAACCAGCTCAGACCCAACCCTTTTGGAGATAAGAATGAAAATTCTGGAAATATATAAAAACAATGACCTGTAGGCAAAGAAGAGTTAAAAAAAAAAAAAAAAGACAAAGCAAAACCTTTCCGTGCAGTGCTGGAGGGGAGCTCATACTTGGGAGAGGGACAAGGGGAGGGAGGGAATTTTTCATCTTTCTGGATGTTTGCCTGAGGGGAGGCCACGGAGAACCAGAACTCGAAAAACCAGCATGTTATGATACCATTTCTGATTCCTTTAGAAAAACAAAAAAAAACAAATACTATTACTCGTGTTTACGGAAATGCATGAGGATAAAATACACTGACTTCAGAACAAGGGGGAAATCCGAACGAGAGGGAAAAGAAGGCCTGTTAGTGATTTTATTGACTGTACTTTTGATAGCATGAAAGGCATGGAGGCAAAAAGAACAAAAATCCAACACTAATAAATCTGGGTAGTGAATCTATAGATGGCCGTTACATTATCTACTGTCGATCTCATGAAAAGAGTTTGAAATGTGATCCATTTAAAATTGTTATTAGAAAAATCCCAGCATCACAAAGTGGTTTGGGAGGCCGGGCGAGGAGGTGCTGGGTGTGGGGCAGCCCGGGAGGTGCCAGCCTGTGGCCGGCCTGGTTCAGGGGCTCCTGCCAGCCTGGTCGGGACCAGGGTTGGGGGAGGGGACCACTTAGAAATCCCATCAGCACCCAGCTCGACGACAAATCAAAGTCTCAAGTCATTGCAAATTGTCTTATTTAATTCTCAGTCCCTGGGCTCCTGCAGTGCCATCTGAGCTCTCTCTACACTAGTAGAGTCCCCATGTCCGCTGAGGAGGAAGACCTGGCTGTGTCTCTGGGGGAGGGGCGGCGACAGCATGCCTGACCGTGAGCTGGTAGCCTGGGTGAGAAGCGCCACATGAGTGTCCATGTGTCATACGATTCACCCCTGGACCAAAGGTGCCTGCACTGCATCCTCCCTGCCATGGACCATCTTGTCCCTCACCTCGGGTACGACAGAGAAATTAAACTAGAGATTGCAATTCCGACTTCTGAGAAATGACTCCTAACTTGTTCAAGCACAGGTAAGTGATTGTTGACTGCTCCCCAGCAGGGAGGGGCTATTAGATTACTTGTCTCTCAAATGTGGAATAAAAATGATCAGCGTTGAAAGTGGCTGATATCTCATAAAATGCCCCCTTATCTCATGTGTGGTTTTTTTCTGCCACATCTCCAATAGCGATGAGCCCAGCTGCTAGGGAGTTGTTTGGGGGGAATGAGAGAAGAAACTGAAAGCAGATCCCACCCTTAAGAAAGAGGTCGGTGGCCAAAAACAACCACAACGTTCGATCAGAACTGCAGAGGAGGTCTCAGGTGCCGCAGACTGGGGACTCCAATGATGCCTCGGAGCTCAGGTTGGCGGGCAGCTGGGTGCCGACCCGCAGGCGCGGGGCTGTCTGCCCAGTGCAGGGAGCCCTCTCCGCATACAGGAAGGTCCCTCACAGCTGGCCACCTCTGCGGGGTGGCTGCTTGCAGGATTCTGGCTGGTTTGTGCTAAAGGTGCCGTGTGGCTATTTGCCGGGTTTGCAGCAAGCAAATCTCTCACGGTGAGTCTTCTCATACTCCCCAAGCTTTCGTTGTTGAAAGGATGCCTTTTCCCTGCTGCCATAGATTCCCAACCCACCAGGGAATCGAAAGCAAAGGGTGAGATGGCAGAGAATGTCAACATCCACAGGCAAGAGCCTCCCATAGCTAGTGACCCAGAGTTCTTATTATAAAGGTGCTCCCCCCCCACACCCCCATGTGCTCAAGACTCAAAAGAGCCCTGTTTTGCATATCAAATGTCAAGAAGCTAAATACCAAGGCTTATTAACAGATTATTCACACATACATAGCACTCATATGAGATCTTGCTTCTGAATGTCTTCAGGAGTTTTACCAGAGTGATATTTGTTAAGCTCCTACAGGCGGAAACATTACCGAACAAAGAACAATCAGTCAATATTTACTAAACATCCATTGTGTGCACAGGCTTCAGCCCAGGAGCTGTGGGGGTTGCAGAGGAAGAAGATGACGTGGTCCCCAGTCACCCTTGATAAGTAAGTTGTAGTCATGGAGGGAACATTCTAACCTCAAACCCATCCACGCTGTGGAATCCAGGAGGCATTCTTGTTGCTAGAGTGACTGCCCTCTAGTGGATCACCCATTAAGGTTGAGTAGGTGAATGTGCTAACTTCAATAGTAAATTCACAAATAACACACAGTCACGTGGGAGGGACAGATCTGTGGGCATTGGACCCTTGATGTTAACCCTTCACTCTTCCTAACAGGGGAAATCTTAAAGGGACAGGAGACACTGAATTGAGCCAGATGGAAGTCAGGTCAATGGGGAAGTATTGCCTAAAATGTGAAAAACACGGAAATAACTTAACAAAGATACGGGCATGTGACTGTCTCTGGGGCACCAGGGCAGAGCGGGACGGTCCTGAGACTCAGAACATATGCGGTGGAGGAGACCCCGGACAGCCAGCCCCAGGCAGGAGGGTCCCCAGTACTTGGTTTCCAGATGGAAGCTGCTCAAGGACCAAGCACTGCGATCGTGACCGGGGTCCTTCACCTTCAGCTTGTAGTCTAACAGAGAATAAAATCTTTACACTACTCTGACTTACCATGACATAGAATTGGAATAAAATGCGCTCACGAACTGGTAAAAAGAACTCACACACTGACAATTTCTTTATAAGCAGATTGCAGGCATCGGCAGTGCTGGTTCCTGCTTGTCCAAGAAACGGCCGTGACCGTGACTTTGGGTGATGCAGCTCACCCAACTGCAGGAACTTGGCTGGCGCTGACCACTTCCAGGGTGCTGGCGTTAAAGAGCCACATCCCCATCGGGACCAGCAAGGACACTGCCTGCCCGTCCACAGCCTCTCCCCTGATCTCTTGGTTCTGCTTTCCCTCCCCCTCTCTATGAAATACCCTGCCTGCACAGAGAGGGAAAGATGGGCTTTGAGACATGGGTCCCCCATTTCCGGGTGGTCAGCACCTGAATAAAAACCACTTTCCTTTACATCAGCACCTGCCTCTCTAGTATTGGCTTTCAAAGCGGCAGGCAGCCGGACCTTGGTTTCGGTTACAGTAGTGCAGGAAACCTGAGCGAGGGTGGCCCTGTGGGGTCTAGACAGAAGATGGAATTCAAGCTTTTGTGGGTGTCATGGTTTCCTGATGGATAGCCATGATGCCCCACAGTGGGTGTGGGGCTCGAGCAGTGAGGGACAGGGCATCCCAGTGGGTAAAGCACCATCCTCACGCTACTACTAGCAGGAGTAGTTGCCACTGTTACAGGAGATCCACATGACAGGACTGCTTCATTACGTTTGTGATGATGACCTTGAGATGCAAACTCTAAGACATGCTTGTTAAAGGGTATTTCTTAGTGGGGAATGTTAAAGGGTATTTCTTAGATGTCTAGCCAGTAAGATAAACAGCTGAACTTGGGTCCTGGGAACGAGACCCCCACGGTTGTATGCTTAAACCAAGCAGAACAAGGAACTTGACCTAACTGTTCCTCCTTTGAGCAATGACCTATTCCTTTGAGCAGTGACTTAGGGAATAGCAGTAACCGATTCCTTTGAGCAATGACCTTGGGAATAGTGGGAAAAAAATTTTTTTTTTTTTTTGCTTACACAAACTGTATTTCTGTCCAAGTTTTTGCACCTGCAGGAACATGAATGCACCTGAAATGCTTTATAAACCCCCCCAATTGCTAAGGTCGGGGCTGTCCACCTAAGCCCGGCTTGTGGATGGGTAGGCAGTCTCTGGCCAGCTAATAAAGGCTCTTTAAATTCTAATTTGATTGTCTCGGACCGTTTGGTTCTCACACTTACTCCATAACAATGCTCGGTCCCTCATGACTCCATGATAGTTCGACTTGGTCTAATGCACTGCCCCGCCTCCTGGACTGCCTCCTGTGCTGGGTTGCAGACCCAGAGCAGCCACTCAGCCCTGGGGCAGAGCCTTGGCTTCACCCGCCCTCCCAGTCTTCTGCTGAGCCGCCTCTGCCTCCTGGACGCTGCTCTCTGCCCTGGAACCCCAACTGCGGGAGGATGGAAGTCCTTGCCGTGGGGCGACTCTGGGAGTGAGATGGGTCAGTGAAGAGGATGAAGGATGTTGACACTGGCCCAAGACAGGAACTCTATAACTCAGTGCTGAGCTCTGGGGCAGAAGTTACTTATCCGGCAAATTGCATGGTTCTGGGCAAGCGCCGAGGAGCTATTGAATCAATGGAAAACCATCAGCGATGAAGGCTGAACACTTCCTACGGCTGCATGTTTATAGATCCCTGGAAAAGCACACTGCAGCAGACAGGCAGGCACCCTGCCCTGGCTTTATTGGCCATAATGAGGATCATCTGGGACATAATTCAATACACTCAGGTGCCAAGGTACATTTTGCAGAATAATGTAGCCATAAAGCAGACAAGTCTAGGGATTCTGGAGCTAATAAATAACTCTTGGCATTAATAGGAGGTTCAAGCATGATAAGGAGTATAAAGCAGGCAGGAGAGAATGATTGCCAAGCCTTTTGACTGTGCACACTTTCATGGTAAAAAAGAAAAAAATAGAACCCCAAACTTTTTGGGGAGCTACACAAATAATTTATAGTAATTCTGTATGGTATAAGACAAAGTGAATTGATACAAAAGCATTTTACTTTGGATAAGTGTTTCAATAAAAATGCAAGAATTTATACTCAGATCCTCTTTTTAAACATCACTTTTACTCTCTGAAGAAACACAGATGTGGCCTATGAGAATTTAAAATCAAGTCATCAGATAACTTGTCTGTTGCAGGTCTGAAGATAAATTTTCAGTATTATTATTTTTATTATTATTCTCTTTGTTAGGCTCCCATGTTCTTCACCAGTATTCCGTTTGCTTTCTGGTTTTAACCAATAATCATTATGATTAAAATTTGTCAATATATTGCTAAAATATATAGAACTTTAAAACACTCAGGATCAAAAGTGGTTTAAGTACTAAGAGGCCGAGCTAAGCACAGGGGATGTCATCAACCAAAATAGAAGTCAGGCCAAGGCCCTTCCACACGAAGAAGGACACTTCATAAGCCACAATTTACAGCAAAGATATAACACAAATATCTGTGTACCAAGAAAGTGCTAGGCAAAGGTATTCTACTTTACAAACCGGAAAGAACAGGCAATGATGGCAGAAACGTATACAAACACCGCTGCTGTGCTCTGGGGAAATGTGCTGTGTCTGTGGGGAACAATTTCAGTCATAAGACAACTGTGTGAATAAAAATATCAGTAAGAAAATAGAGAGTTAACAATATAATCAATGCAGCAGATCTTATGGACATGTGTGTGCCACACTTTACGTCCTGACCAACTCTTCTTAGGTGCACATGAAATGGTCACAAAATTTAATCATATATGTGTCCACAACAAAAGTATTACCTTCCACAAAGTAGAAATGTTATAATCGCCCTGCAATCAAACACAACAAAACTAAATTCTAACAACTTCCAGCCAAGATGGAGGCTTAGACAGACACATTGCGTCTCCCTCCACAACTAAGAAGGAACACAACTACCTCACAACTAGAAACAACCAGAAGTTCCAGAAAGTCAAACTGCATGGAAGTCCAGCAAACAAAGATATAAAGAAGAAATACTCATCCAGACAGGTAGGAGGGGCGGAGAGGACATGGTGTGGTGGTGGCAGTGGCAGGCCAGCAGAAAGTGCACTCACACATTTTGAAAAGTCAGGAAGGACACCTGGGGAGCATTCCCAGCTCCTCACCTGACCTCACAGCTCACAGTCCCAGCATCAGAAAAAATCAAGCCTCATTGTTTCTGACTGCAGACAGCTAGGGGTTGGGGTGGAGGCAGAAACTGCTGGTCTCAGCAGAATCCGCTTGTTTAAAGGGCCCCACGGTCCTAGAACATCCGCAGACCCATCCACTCTGGTAACAACGGCTGGGGCAGCAGCTAGCGGGACTCCAGTCCCGTCCGGAAGTGGGAGAGGTGCCTGGAAAAGGGGCGAGTGCTGGGCAGGTGGCATTGTTCCCTCTCAGACCCCTCCCCCACATACAGCACCAGAACGTGGGGAAACAGGTCTCCCTGTACTGACGAATCCCTAAGGCTCTGCTCCTTACAACGTAATAGGAGTGACAGCTCTACCTGGGACATGGAGACAAACAAACACAGGAGCCTGTCAAGATGAGGAGACAGAGAAGTATGGCCCAAAAGGGGGAACAGATCAAGGTTCCAGTGGGAGGACTAAGCGACGAGGAGATAGCCAGCCTAACAGATGAGGAGATAGACAACCTAACAGATGCAGAATTCAAAACACTGGTGATAAAGATGCTCACAGGCTTCAGAGATATGCTTAAGTACAGCAGACACATAGGGGAAGAAGTGAAGGCTATGCTAAGTGACACGAAGGAAAATCCACACAAAACCAATGGTGAAGGGAAGGAAACCGGGGTTCAAATCAATGATTTGGAACACAAGGAAGAAAAAAAGTCAACCAGTGCAGAATGAGGAAGCAAGAATTGAAAAAAATGAGGAAAACTTCCCAAAGTTTGTGAAGGAGATGGACATACAGGTCCGGGAAGCACAGAGGGTCCTGGGCGAGCTGGACCCAGAAGGGACCAACCAGGACGCATCATGACTGAGATGCCAAAGGTGAAAGATAAAGACAGAGTCCTGGGGGCAGCAAGAGAGAGGCAGAAAGTTGCCTACAGGGGGTGCCTATAGGACTATCAGCTGATTTCTCAGAGGACACTTTGCAGGCAGGAAGGGACTGGCGAGCAGTATTCAATGTGATGAAAGGCAACCTGCAACCAGGATTACTCTATCCAGCAAAGCTATCATTTAGAATGGAAGGGCAGATGAAGTGCTTCCCAGACAAGCTCAAGCTAAAGGAGTTCATCATCACCAAGCCATTATTATATGAAATGTCAAAGGGACTTACTTAAGAAAAAGAAGATCAAAATTATGAACATCAAAATGACAACAAACTCACCCCTATCGACAACTCAATCTATAAAATAAACACAAAATCCAACTAAGCAAACCAGAATAGGAACAGAGTGATAGGTATGGGGATTATTTGGAGGGTTATCAGCTGGGAGGGGTGAGGGGGAGAAATGGGGAAATGGTGCAGAGACTAAGAAGCATAATCAGTTGGTACAAAATAGACAGGGAGAAGTTAAGAATAATATAGAAAAGGGTGAAGCAAAAGAACTTATATGCATGACCCATGGACGTGAACTAAGTGGGGTGGGATTGCTGGAGGGAAGGGGGGTACTGGGCAGAGGGGAACAAAGGGGGAAAAATTGGAGCTACTGTAACAAGATAATCAATAAAATATACTTAAAAAAATAAAATAAAGAATCCTAAATCTAAAAAAAAAAAAAAAAACCATAACAAAACCAGAAAATCATAACAACAGTTTTTAAAGGTTCTTGCATGTAGAAAGTTAAATAGCTTTTATTAAACATTTGTGGCTAAAAGATAAATGACAAACCAAAATTATGAACTTCCTTAAAATTCATGATAATCAAAATACCACGTTTCTAAGTCTATGAAGAATGTTTAGAATAGTGGTCACAGGAAAATGTATAGCTTGAAACACATATCAGTAATAAGTGCCTAACAAAGAAAGCTAGGAAAAGAATAGGAGTATAAGGCAAAATAACACAGAGGTAAAGAAATTAGTGAAGTTGTTAAGAGACAAATAGTAAAATTAAGCAATAAATTAAAACCTCAGTTCTTAAAAAAAAAAAAAAATACAGTATGTGCAAACCACTAGCCAACCTAAAAAAAACAAAAGGAAGGAAAGAAACCCAAATATACAAAATAAGAATTGACAAAGGGGAAATACCTGTTGAAACAGAGAAAACTTTAAAAATTATAAGAGGCAGTTCTGAATAACTATACAACTGATTTTTGGAAATCTGGATGAAATAGATAGATTTCTAGGAAAATCTCAATTTACCAAAATTTTTCCAGTAGAGACAAGAAGCTCAAATAAAACAACAGAAGACATGGAGAACTTTATCTAGGCACAAATCTATAAAACTCTCCATACCTGGGTTGTGTCACAGAGAAAATACCAAATTGTCCCAATGCTACTTAATTGTTCCAGAGGAAAAAAAGAAAGGAACATACCCAAATTCATGCTGAAAAATTAATTTGAATTGTGTCAGAAATCCAAAATATAAGAGCTAAAGTTATAAAACTCTATTTGTGGCCTTCGATTAGGTGAAGTTGTTCTTTTTTTAAGTTAGGACACAAAATGTGAATCATAAAAGAATTGGAAATATTAGACTTTATCAAAATTCAAAGCACTTATTCTTTGAAAGATGTTAAGGAAATGAAAGGCAAGTCGCAGGCTGGAAGAAAATATTCATACAACATATATCCAATAAAGGACTTGTATTAAGAATCGATAAAGAACTCTTATAACTCAGTACAGAGAAGACAAAACACCTGATTAAAATGGTGTAAAATATTTGAACACTTTACCAGGGAAGAAGTAAGCAAAACATAAGTCCATGAAAAGATACTCAATATTATTTGCTATTAGGGAAATGTAAATTAAAGTGAAAACGAGCTATCATATCACACACACTGGCTTTGCTAATGCCATCAAGTGCTGGAGAGGTTGTGGAGAGTGGCTGGAGTTCTCATACTTTGTCGGGGAAAAGGCAAAATGGCACAGCCACTTTGAAGAGCAATTAGATTCTTGTGAAGTTAAATACAACACTTACCATATGACTCAGCAATCCTGCTGATATTTCCCAAGACAAAGGTGTTGACCCAAGTCAAGTCAAGAGTTGTACACAACTGTTCATGGTAGTAAAGAGATGGAAGTCACTCAGACATCTAACAACCGGCGAATGGTTGACACATATTGAAATACCCCTAATCGTGGAGTACTACTCAGCAAGGAAAAGGGAGGAAGGCCCTGTATGAATCTCAAAAGACCACACGCTGTGTGACTGAGCTTCTGTGAAATTCCAGAAGAGGCCAAACTACAGGGAAAGAAAGTAAATCATGGGTCTCTTGGGGCTGGAGGTGGGAGGAGGGTATTGACTGAAGAACATAAGGAAATTGGGGTTGAGGATGAAGATGTTTTCTATATTTTCACTGTGGTAGCATTAACATGACTGTATACATTGTTCAAATCTCACTGACCTGATTTATTTAAAATAGGCAATTTTTTAAAAGTATACTTTATTGATTATGTTGTTACAGTTGTCCCAATTTTTTTTCCTTTGCTCCCCTCCACCCAGTATCCCCCTTCCCTCCAGCAATCCCACCTCCCTAGTTTATATCCATGGGTCATGCATATAAGTTCTCTTGCTTCACCCTTTCCTATATTATTCTTAACTTCCCCTTGTCTATTTTGTACCAACTAATAATGCTTCTTAGTCCCTGCACCGTTTCCCCATTTCTCCCTCTTCCCCCTCCCAGCTGATAACCCTCCAAATGATCCCCATACCTATTACTCTGTTCCTATTCTGGTTTGCTTAGTTGGATTTTGTGTTTATTTTTTAGATTGAGTTGTTGATAGGAGTGAGTTTGTTGTCATTTTGATGTTCATAATTTTGATCTTCTTTTTCTTAAGTAAGTCCCTTTGACATTTCATATAATAATGGTTTGGTGATGATGAACTCCTTTAGCCTTGAGCTTGTCTGGGAATCACTTCAACTGCCCTTCCATTCTAAATGATAGCTTTGCTGGATAGAGGAATCCTGGTTGCAGGTCTTTGCTTTTCTTCACATTGAATACTTCTTGCTAGTCGCTTCTTGCCTGCAAAGTATCTTTTGAGAAATCAGCTGAGAGTCTCATAGGCACCCCTTTGTAGGCAACTCTGCTTTTCTCTTGTTGCTTTAAAGATTCTCTCTTCATCTTGAATCTTTGGCATTTTAATTATGATGTGTCTTGGTGTGATCCTCCTTGGGTCTAGCTTGTTTGGGACGCCCTGTGCTTCCTAGACTTGTATGTCTATTTCCTTCACCAAATTTGGGAAGTTTTCTTTCATTATTTTTTCACGAAAGCTTTCTGTTTCTTGCTCTTCATCTTCTCCTTCTGATGCCCCTATTATTTGGATGTTAGTATGTTTAAAGTTGTCCCAGAGGTTCCTAAGCCTCTCCTCATGTTTTTCAATTCTTGTTTCCTCCTCTTATACTAGTTGACTCTTTTTTTCTTCCTTATGTTCCAAATTATTGATTTGAACCCCAGTTTCTTTCCCTTCACCATTGGTTTTGTGTGGATTTTCCTTCATTTCATTTAGCATAGCCTTCACTTCTTCCCTTATGTGTCTACCATACTTAAGCATATCTGTCAAGCCTGTGAGCATCCTTATCACCAGTATTTTGAGCTCTGCATCTATTAGGTTGGCTATCTCCTCCTTTGTTAGGTTGGCTATCTTTTCATCACTTAGTTCTCCCACTGGAACCTTGATCTGTTCCCTCTTTTGGGCCATACTTCTGTGTCTCCTCATCTTGACAGGCTCTTGTGTTTGTTTGCCTCTGTGTCTTAGGTAGAGCTGTCGCTCCTGTTATGTTGTAAGGGACGGAGATTTAGGGGTTCCTCATTATGGGAAACCCATTTTACCACATTGTGGCACTGTATGTGAGGGAGGGATCTGAGAGAGAACAATGCTGCTTGCTCAGCACTCACCCTTTTCCAGGTACTTCTTCCACTTCCGTATGGGACTGGCGCCCCTCTAGCTGTTGCTCTGGCTGTCGTTCCCTGACTGGATGGGTCTGCAGATGTTCTAGGACCATGGGGGCTATTTAAGCAAGCATACTCTATGGAGAGACCAGCAGTTTCTTCCTCCACCCCAACCCCCACTGGTTTTCACAGTCAGAAACAATGAGGCTTAATTTATACCCAGCACTGGGACCGTGAGCTGTGTGGTCTGGTCTGGTGCTGGGAGAGCTCCCCAGGTGTCCCTCTGTAGTTTTTAAAACGTGTGGCCATGCTTCCACAGGCTTGCCGCTGCTGCCACTACCACACTGTGTCCTCTCCACTCCGGCCCCGTCCCTCCTACCTGTCTAGATGAGTATTTCTTCTTTATTTCTTTGTTTGTTGGACTTCCATGCAGCTTGATTTTCTGGAACTTCTGATTGTCTTAGTTTTGAGGTAGTTGTGTTCCTTCTTAGTTGTGGAGGGAGACGCAGTGTGTCTGTCTCGGCCTCCATCTTGGCCGGAAGTCCAAAATAGGCAATTTTTAGTGTCTTGAATTATACCTCAATAAAGCTAATTTTAAAAAAACGCTCAGTGTATAACCATCACCATGATCAGTATTTCTATTGTGAGCACAGTAGCCTGATCAATGAAAGGGTGATTCTATGACTGAATTGTGTTGCCCCCCCCCAAAATTTATATGTGGAAGCCCTACCCTCAATGTGACCGTACCTGGAAGTGGGGCCTTTATAGACGTAAGCTTAAATGAGGTCATAAGCATAGGACCCTGATCTGATAGGATTGGTGCCCTTACAGGAAGAGGAAGAGAGGCGATATCGCTCCTCTCTCCCCATGTGCATGGAAGTCCTCCATGTGAGAACCCAGAGAGAAGGTGGCCGACTTCAAGCCAGGGAGAGAGCTGTTTCTACCCCCATCACCCCAGGTGCAGCATTAAATTCAGTATCTCTGCTTCGTGAGCTCCTATTAATAAAGTCAGCCTGATCCAACTTTATAAGTTTAGCAACTTGAAATCACTGATGAGGTCAACCTCTTGACTTCAAGAAACTGTAGATAGATAGACTCCAAATCTTTGCTGCCTGGGATGCCCAATAAGGGGAAGGTGGAAGCTGGAGAATTCTGCTCCTATGTCGGCCAGCAGAGGGCACTGTAGGACAGGCAGTTTCCTGAGCATCCTCAGCCTTGGGAGGTTCTTTATGGGGGAAAACATCTTAGATTCATTAGCCGTGCATCCCAAATGGGACAAATAGAAGGGTCCTTCCTTCCTCAAAGCTACATTTATGACCGCAAAATTAAGGTTGAGCGCTTAAGCGTTGAGCTCTCTTTGGATCACAGGAAATAAACATGTAGGCTGTCACCCACGGGCCTTTGTAGAAACCTGGTCACCCAGCCTGAGCAGCTATGGCATCTGCACACCTGTGTCCGAGCTGCCAGGGAGGCCTGGCTGGGCTGGTGCCGGGGCCAGACACTCTCAGGAGTGGCTCCTCTGTTCCCAAATCCATCAGGGTAGCAGGGAAGCTGTGGAAACTCCCAGGGACATACTGGGACCTCCCACGACTGTCCCACAAATGCAGACAAGCCTTAAGGAAGGATAGAGGCTGGGGAACGGAGGGGCATGGAACTCTATTTTTCATGGGAACTCTGCCAGCTGGGGCAGACCCCCAGGGCTTTCCTGATGAGGTGGCTACCTCAGAGTTCCAGCCTACAAGAGGGACCATGCCCACTAGCACCCCCGCTAGTGGCCAGGGCCACAGAACCCCAGGGAGGGGACTTGGCAAGGACTAGCCTTCCCACATGAGTAGGTGAGATCCCAAGGGGCTGATGGGTACTGAGACTAATGAGACCACACTGTCATCCTGATGAATGGGCCCCAGACTGTTGGGAAGTGTGTGTATTAATAATAACAACAGGCCTTACCTTCTCATTAAGCACTCACTATGTGCCCAATGCTGCTTGTGAACTGACCCATTGAATTCTGACAAAAGCCTATGAGAAAAGGTGCTAGCAACACCCTCACTTTGCACATAAGCAAAATGAGGCCCAGAACACCTAAGTAACTTGCCGAAGGTGGCATATCTAGGAAGTGACTTTGATACAGAAATTGTTAGACCATATAATGCAATGTGTCTATTTTGGAGAGCTGATACAAATAATATTATTGCAACCCCTGATTCCAGGGGGCCCTGTGGAGGTTCAGATGGTTCTGTGGCCTTTCCTCCTCCTTTTTTTAGGCAAAAGGGATGTCAACAGAAGGGCTGGTCCCCTGAACCTTGAAGCAACAGCCAGAGGTATTTATGTGCACAAGGGACACACACACACACACCGCAAAAAAAAAAAAAAAAAAAAAAGCAGAATTATTTTCTGGAGGGTGGGTCCCTTGCAGTACAGGTTTCCCCCACTAGGTGAGTGTTCTAGGAACCCATCTGTATCAGTGTACCAGCGGGCGTTGTTGTGAGAGGCGGTATTCAGCTGCAGTGAATTCTTCTTAAGACTCTTTTAATGCATTTGCCCATTTCATGATAGATGATTTACAAGCCTGCCCACACTGTGTTGAGTGTTCAGCTGTTTTTGATCCAAAACAGTGTGACCCTCATGCCATACCCTCCCTGTTTACCTGATCTCACCCTGAGTGACTTTTCTGTGTGTCTGTGAATGAAAAAAGTCCTCTAAGGGAAACATTTTGCTGATGTGGAAGAAGTGAAACAAACAAACAAACAAACAAAAAACAGTAGAAGCACTAAAAGGCATCAAAATTGACCAGTTCAAAGACTGTTTTGTGCAGTGAAAAAAGATGTCTTGATAGGTGTATTGTATCAAATGGAGAGTACTTTGAAGGTGACTGAAGTTTAAACATGTAAAAATAAATACACAATTTGTTAAAAATAAATTCTGGAGTTTTTTGGATCCCCCCCTTATATGTACCACATCTCCAAAATATGTATAATGAATATGTTCTACCTATAATGAGTATACAGTAGCTCCTCATTATTCACGAACTCCCTGTTTTCAAGGTTACCAACTCACTAAAATTTATGGGCCCCTCCAAAGTTGATACTTCCAGTGCGTCCGTGGTTGTTAGCTGATGCACGATGTGCAGAGAAGCTAAAACACTGAGGTCCGACAACATGACCCTCTGCCTCCCTGTCTCTGCTCTCAGACTGTAAACATGGCCTGTTTAGTGTCTCCTTTTTGGCATTTTTGTGCTTTTTGATGGTGATGTTGCTATTTAAATGGTCCTCCAGCTCGGTGGGCCAGGGTTCTCCAGTGTCCTATGGGCAAGAAGGCTGTGATGTTTCTTAGAGAGAAAGCAGGGTCACTAGGCCAGCTGGCTTCTGAGAGAGCTGCGGGGCTGTTGGCTGTGAGCTCCATGTTAGTGAGTCGACCATGTATATCAAATAAGTTTTCTGTAAACAAACACCCATCAAGCCAAATCCTACAGGGATCGGTTGATGAAATAGGTCAAGATGTTCTCCGGAAGCTGTATTTCCCCCGATCTCAGTGGTTCAGTATTTGCTAACTCAGTGCTGGTGACTTTCCAGAATAAAACCACCTTGAAAAATGAGAGCAGATTATGTATGTTCAATACATGTGCGTGTTCAGTGACTGTAATGAGTAAGGACAGAGCCTTTGGGACCCACCTGCATCCTGGATGCAGTCATACTGCCCTTCGGCATGTGGGAGAGGCTGTCACACACGGACCACGCAGTGGCCGTGTTTGGTGTCAGGACACCAGGAGCACACAGTCCCCTCTGCCCTGACTCTCCTGGTTGGTGCTCCAACAAGCAGGGTCCACTAGGCACCAGGGAGCTCACAAACATTCATTTTAATTCTCCTCACACCCAGCTAGGGAGATAAGTATCATCCAGGCTTTACGAACAGAACACCTGAAAATTAAGAGATAAGAGAAGCCCCCCAATGTCACACACTTGGGGTATCAACCCCACATGCACTGTGACGTCCATTCCACCAATGCCCTGGCCAGTCCCCTCTCCTGAAATTGCTTCTTAAAGCCCCTTCATTACCTGAACCAGCTGTCAAGGGCCTGGATGGACCTCAGGGGCCAGGAGACCAGGACAGTGGGGGGTGAGGGCCCTTCCCCTTCCCCCTGTTCCTGAAAGGACCCTCTCTACCAGCCCTCACCCTCCCCCACCATCAGCAGAGTGCCTGCCAGAGCCCAGCAGTGACTGTGGGTGCCTCTGAAGGGACAGGGAATGGGGGAAAGGGAAGCAGGGACTGGCAGAGGAGACCAGAGGTACCTCATCCCTGGAGGAAGTGGAGGGGAAGGGATGAGACAGGAGGAGAGAAGGACAAAGAAAGGTTGGCATTTCTGGTGGGAGAGGGTTCGTGTGTCACCAGCCATGGCTGAGGGAGGCAGTGAGGACCTCCTGGTGGCCCCCCTAAAGAAGGAAGAGCCACGTTGGGATGCTGGGTGGTAAACTGTCATCAACGGCTTTGGAGAAGCAGGAGCTACAATACCTGAAACCAGGACCCCCAAGCCCGTAGCAAACGCCACTGAAATCGTTGGCAACCCCGCACTCTGTGCTCAGAAGGGCGAGGCAGGAATCGGGGTGCTGACGCATCAAAGAGAATCCTGAGGCAGGATGTGGGATGGGGGAGGAGCAAGGGAAGGGAATTTTGAGAGAACGCCTTCAATGTGGGCACCCAGGGGTTCCTGCCAAGCAGACCTCACTCAGCCTGAGCACAAGAGGTCTGCAGATCAGAGAATGCCCAAGGGTGGCAAGACAGCCTTGCACAGGGCCCTGGGGTGTTGGCAGGAATAATTCTTGCGGCCCCTGGAAAGGGACTTGGCTTTGCTTTGGCTGCGGCCGACCTGGCTGACTCGGGAACAGGTAAACCACACCATGTGGACAGAAGGGAGCAGGACCGCTGCCCGGGGATGAGCAAATTCACAAGTGCCTGCCCCTGTTTCCATTGGCCGTCTGTCCTGAGCGTGCCTGAGGCCCTGTGCTCCAGCCACAGCCTCGCTTACTGAGCTTAGGATTGTGTAGTAAGCAGGGTAAAGACTCACCTTGAGGCTGTGTGTGGCCCCCGCCTGAAAACAGGAGTCCCGATGGGTGACAGAGCCAAGCCTCTTCCTTAAAGAAACACTTTCCAAAATTCCCACCTTCAATGCAAAGTCCGCATCCCTGGTTCCTCTGCCACCCGGGAAGGAGAGGCCTTGGGTTTCCGAGGGAATGGGGTGACGCGTGCTGAGCCAGCGGGCTCTAGCCAGAGGAGGAGCCAGGGGCAGGGAGAAGCTACAGGCAGTCTGGCCTGGGGTCACGCACACTGCAGTCCCACTCTACCCCTTCACATAGACACAAAACCCCTGTCCTGCAACCACCTTCCTGTGGGCTGGAAGGGCCTCAGGGAGAGCTGGCGGCCTCATCTTCCGCTGCTCGCAGGTGCAGGAGGGAAAACAAGGAGGTAAGCTGTGGGGGCATCTAGCGCTAACCCAGCCTCAGCCCCTCCGACGCACCTCAGGAACAGATGACGGGAGCCCTGGCGCTCGCTCAGCTCAAAAGCAGGCAGTCTGTGATGCATTTGGTAAAAGTGAAGTGATTTTGTAATTGCAACTGAATTTACGTGTTACTGCAAGAGGTTTCCGGGCTAACGTCATCTGAGTGTTTATATGAATGATCAGGTGTATGTTAGAAAGTGGGGTGGGTTTCCAAGTTCACTTACATGCCAATACTTTGCTGCTAGAGGCGCTGAACATATCAATGAATTGCTGCTCTTAAGGTACATGAAAGAGTATTAAAACTACACACACACACACACACTCACACACAAACTGTCTCCACATCTGGGTCAATGAACCCAAAGTAAAAGTTAGCAGGTTTGAAGGGTTTTCTTTATTTCAAGACACCGAGTGTCAAACCATGGAATAGGACAAAAAGTAACTAAGAAAACCCAGGAAATCAGGAAACACGAAATATGGAACCGAGAAGATGGTGGTCTCCTGTTCTGTCTCAGAGCATCTGGGAGCTGGTGGGTCCTCTGAAGCCACTGCCGCTTAATAATGACAGTCTAGAAATTTAAAATGCGAGACGGTTGGTGGGAGCCCAGAGGCCCGAGCGAGTGGTGCTCTGGGTCACATGACACAAAGCCACTTGCCCAGCGATGCCCACTAAAGAAGGAGCTTCCGTGCTGGGATAAATGCCCAGGGCTGGAGTGTCCTCTGGTGGGGGCAGCGGTGGGGCAGGGGGAGCATTTTCCAGGTAGACCTAATTTAGGTCACACTTGGAAATTTCTAAAAGGGAAGGATCAGTGCCCCCCCACCCCACTTTTTTGGGAAATGCCCTCTTTTCCTTTATCTTGCCAAACTCAGTGTCAGGAGACACATGCGATGGGGAGTGTGTTGGGGGGGAACTCAACACCCCCTGGGGACTGGCACGGAAACAGGATGCTGTGGGCAGAAGCTGTCATGCCTGGTCACATGAGAGAGGACAGGGAGGCCCGCAAGAGAAGGGGCCACATCTGCTTTGTGCTGGGCCCCATCCGCAGTACCTAACCCAGTGGTGGCATGTAAGAGCATCCAAAAATTGGGACTGAACTGCAGTGAAATTGGAGGGGCCACCAAAGTGGGCCCAGATCCAGGGGCCTGGCTGACAATGAGATGTTCCCTAACCATCATAAAGACACACAACTTATCTAAAGGAAGCTGCCATTGTTGAGAACATTCTGGAATTGCCTTCAGAACAGGTTCGCAATAAAGGCAGGCTCACCCATCCATCTACTGGCTCCCTGACATGGCCACCGAGGCCCAGGAGCCTGCCCTCCGTGGCATCCAGGCATGAAGTGCAGCCTAGGGCCCTCCCCGCCCCAGCTCCCGCCTCCCCTGAGGAATCCTCCGTGTCCAGGAGCTGTCGAGGAGCCAGGTGGGGGCCCAGCCACGGGGACGTTACCTTGCACGGGCTGCGGGAAGAAACACCAGGGCACTTCAGGGATGGTGTCAGAAAAGCAGCAACCATTAGACGCACACTTCTCGGGGCTGATGCCCGGGTAGCCACAGTTCTTGCGGGCCGAGACTTCCATGACACACTTCTCTGACTCTGGTCACCGTCACCAGGTTTGGGGGAGAAACAACGCAGAGATACCATTAGGCCCACTATCATTACCTAAAGATTCCTGCCCCCATCCTGCCCCGGAACACGGCTGGATTTACAGCTGGGGTGTGACACCCATGGACGGCAGACATGTGGGCACCTGCGACTGGCCACCCCTTCTTCCCCGCAGCTTTCACAGGTCAGAAGACCTAAAGTGCTGGGGCCTCAGGAAAGTCATTTTTCGTCTCTAGACTCAGCATTCTCCTCCGTAAAAGGGGGTGGCCCATCAGACCCCAAGGAGAAAAGGCTGGCAAGTGCCCTTTAAGGTGGCAAAGCATTCGGTCCAAGTATTAAAACCCCACAGCACTTCCCCTTGAGGGAGGGCTCCGGCCAGCAACCAGCCTCAGAGCCCGGGTGCGTCCCAGTCAGTCCCCAGGGGACATGGACGGGAGGCGGTGGGCACGGGGTTGCAGACCCGCCAGCGTCCTCTGCATACACAACTTTCTTCTGTGCATGCCTTGGAGTGAATGACCTTCTGTCTTTAACACTCACTCTCAGAAGATAACCCCAGAAGTCTTAATTTTGTACCCCTTGAGGTCTGTGAGCAGCCCTGCTCATAATGTCCTATTAAATGTCTCCTCCCCCACCAGAAACTCCTTCAGGCAGGAAAGGCCTGCCAGTTGTTTTATCTTCAAATACAGAAAAACAGGTTCTGTACATACATGGGTTCCCACATATGTCTGCCAAAAAGGACAAAGTCTGGCACTTGGGCCTCCAGGTGTGGACGTGGGATGAGGGGGGCATTTTCTCTTCCCTTTGGCGGCCCTGGGCATTGGACCCCAAGCACCATTAGCCACGTCCTGGGCTAGCAGCGAAGGGCACGGGAAGAGGGTGCAGCTCTCCTGCAGGTTACCTTGCTTCGGGAGGGGCTCAAAGCACCAGGGGACCCCCGGGATTGTGGTGTCGAAGCAGCACCCCAGTGTAAAGCACTGGTCGCTGGTGATGCCGGGAAAGCCGCAGTTCTTCCTGTTCTGGGGGTTCATCCGTGAGCACTGGCAGGGCGCTGTGGAGAGACCCTGGGTCAGCGCTCATGAGGGCACGGTCGAGACACCATCAGCACCCACACAGGGGAATGGGGAGACTTCTCTCACCCATGTTGACAGGGCTTTGCTGAAGTGGTTTTATTAGTAAAATAAATAAATGAATAAATAAATAACCTTCTGGAAAGAGGTGGACAGATGGACCCAGGTAGAGGTCAAGATGAGAAATGATCAAGGCCGGACTCCAAGGAGCCCCTGGTGGGGCCTCCTGCTCAGTCCCTCTCCTCAAGCTGCCCCCCCAGCGCCTGGGGCCATCCCGACCTTGTCCCAGAGGGAGGCCTTTCTCGGAGGTCACAGGGACCCCAGGTATCCTCCCTGAATATCAGGAAAGCAAGTATGAGCATCACTGGGGGCTGGCTGTGTGGCCGACACCACAGATCTTAGGGTGCCTTTCTGACTGTTCCCTCCCTCCAGTTAACTCATCATCCCTCCTTTTCTCTGGAAAGAAACAAACAAGAACAGACACCCACCCAGGGGGACTTACATCCTCCCATTGCATTTGGGACTCTAGAAGTTTCTCCAGGCTCACTGGCCTAGATGCTCCCCTGCCCAGTTGTGAACACGGAACCATGGAGGGTCACTGAGGGCTACTTACAAGGTTTCTCAGCCCCCGCCAGGGCACACAGACCCAGGATGAGGACTGCTGCCAGGAGCTGGGCGCCTGCCATGTCCAAGTTCAGCTGCACCCAGGGCCTCCTGCAGAATGCAGGGCTCCCACTGCCAGCGGGTGTTTTATCATCTTCTCTCTGTTTGCTCAGCAAGCGGAAATAACCTTTTGCTCTCGCCCCTGGCCCCAACACTTTGGATCCTTTGTTACAAAAAGGGACTGAGATAGCTCGGCCGGGGAGACAGAGGGCCACGCAGGCAGGCTTCCGGGCCAGGTGCTGCGCTCCTTGGGCACGTGTGAGGCTGCCCCTGCCTGGGCTGAGGGCCGGCTCATTCCAGAATGCCAGCGTGGAAAGCTGGCCACATGCACGTCTGGAGCTGGGCGCCCACAGGGTCACACCCAGGAATGGATAAGCCATTTATTTCTCCAGATAAAAAAGGTGACTACCACAGGATTTTTAAAAAAATATTGGGCACAAGGTTATCTGGGAAAATGACCAGGCTGGCTGTCAGCAGAGGGAAGACCACCTGCTTCAGGAAAGGGAGGGTCTCCAAGGAGGACAGGAGACTCCCTCCTCTGGGGCTGCACAGGTAGGGGCTCTCCTGGCCCTTTGTCCTTTCTCCATCCTGGGGAGGGGACTGCCCTCCATGGAGATGAGTCCAACCAGGTGAAAGGAGAAGCCTGGATGAGTGTAAAAATTAGTTCATTTCAGCAACCCCCAACATTTCATCTTCCATGGGAGCTCTTTGCATTTCCTGAAAGATGCCGCCTGTAGACCAGCTGTGCCCATGGGTAAGGTGCTTTGGGTAAGGGAGTCTGAGTCTGGGACACAGGGAGGGAGGAGAGAAGCCAGACAGGAGATACCTCAACCGAGAAAGAAGAAAGACATGGTAGGAAGGCCAAGAGGGGATCGTTAAGTTCCCCACCACCAGAGAAATGACAAGGACTTGCCAATCTGTCAGTCATTGGTTGAGCAGCCAGGGACCCAAAGGTTCAAGGAATCCAAAACCCTGGGTCCTCGGGTCTAGAGAACAGGCCTCGTCCTCCAGGGCTTCTGGGGTGCAGCTATAGCATCCCTAAACTAGGAACTTGATTATCTACTGCTGTGCAACCAATGGGACTCCATCTTTGAAAACCATACAAAGTCAACTTTCCCTTCCCCATGTCCCTGTCACACTGAGTCACCACCAAGACATGAGGCCCTGGATCATCTGTTCTCCCTGGCTTCTCATCTCCTCCATTCTCTCTGCTTCCTCTCCCTGGGCCCAACTTCCCACTGTCCCCATCCCGGCCCTTCCAGACTTCCAGCTGAAACCACCTGATCTCTGTCAACAACACAGCGCATCCTCCTCAATCCCTGAGTCTCTCACCCTGCTCTGGCCCTAACAGAAGTCTGTGTCTTCCCTGAGATACTTCCTTGCATCCATCTCAGGCAGAGAGGCTCAGCACCCCCCTCCCAGGCACCAACCACCCACACAGTGGTTTTGTGCAAATTAGAAAAAGGCACATTACTTCAAGACAAGTTGCTTCCACCTGTGAATAAATTTTTATAATAGATCTGCAGTATGAGTGGTGCCCTTCATGAACGTGGAGGTGTGCACACAGCATGCCTATAACTGTATTGTCTGTCCATGCTCCCATTCATGGGCTCAGGAAGGCAGCTGGACATTGACCTTGAGACCTGATGTCTCTATCCTCATACAAAAACCGTGCTCCGTGGAGATGCAGGCTGTGAGCCATAGCTCTTTCAATGCCACACCCCGCTGTTATCTATAGACATTTTCCCTGTCTCCTTTCCAGAAAATCTTTATAATAAGTCTTAAAAAATAAATTTAACCTGCAAGTCAATTAACTGCCTAACAGAATAAAACTTAGCATTTGTTAAGGAAGACAACAAAATCCAGACACGATAATATTTAACACAAAACCAGAATTTACTCATTGTGTGAAGAAGCATGACCTATAATCATTAGAAAAATCAGTGACTAAAAACAGACCCATATTTTGCACTAAAATGTTCAACTATTTAAAGGGAAATGTAAAACTATAATGAGAAAACAAGTTTTAAAATCTGAATAAAAAATGGAAACTAAATTTGAACCACGTGGAAATTCTAGACCTGAAAAAAATATCTAAACCGACAAATTCACGGTACGGGCTTTAGATCAAGCAGTGCAGGAGAAAAGGCTCGTTTACTTGAAGCCAGTGCAGTATATACTCTCCAAACTGAAATATGCAGAGTAAAGGAACTAAAGAAAAGTGAACATACTCTCAGTGACGGGCGAGATAATGTCACCCAGTCTAACATACGTAAAATTGACGCAGCATTAGGAGAGGAGAGAAAAAGTACTGCAAAAATAATGATAAAAAAATTTTTTTGTAAACTTGATGAAAAATATAAACATATATTGTAGAAGCTCAGAGACTCCAAACAAGATTTAAAAAACCACATCAAGGCACAGCATAATCAAATTATTGAATATAAGGAATTAAAAATATTTTAACAGCAACGGGAGAAAAACCATACTGCACCCAGGGGAGCATAATAAGAAGTACAGGTGACTTCTCATCTGAAACAATGAAAACCAGAAGGCAACAGAATGGTGGTTCTAAAGTGCTAAAAGAAAAAAACCTTGTCAAGTCAGAATTCTATACTCAGTGAAAATATCCTTCAAAAATAAAGGCAAAATACATTTTTTTTAAAAAGTAGATTTTATTTTTTAGAGAAGTTCTAGGTTCACAGCAGAGCTGAGCAAAAAGGTACAGAGATTTCAATAACTTTTTAAGACAAACCAAAGCTGAGGAAAGCCATCACTTACAAAATTCCTCCAAGGAATTTTGAAGGAAGTTTTTGAGGCTGAAACTGGGGTGATCCTTCAGTGCAGGGGGCAAGTTCTCCAGATTGCTGCAGCCAGGAACCACCCAGCTGGATTTATCCAGTTATGGCACCTGTTTGGTCTCTGTAAGCGTTTGCATTCACAGCCCAGTCTAGGCCTTGTGACTTCTCACTTTGTTTGCTACAACTATCCCTTAACTCACCCCTCAGCCACAGATAATTTCATCCACCTCCAAAGTCGAGTGTCTTAATTATCTTTATATAATGAAAGTCTATACATGCCATGCCTCTGCCACTCCCTTTCTCCTCACAGCCTGTAAGGTAAAAACCAGCTATGCGTTTCCTGAGTATGAAAAGCCAGACACTTTGTGAGCTGGACCTATGTACCCCTCCAGCCTCTTCTGTGGCTGGGCCCCCCTCACGATGCAGGCACATCACCCTTCTCTGCACGCACCCCGGCCTTTGAACCTTTGCTTGTGTGTGCTCATCCCTCTCGGTGCGCTCCCTCCACTCTTCATCTTGCTAACTCCTTTCTATGCTTTAGCTCTTAACTCAGGAGCCACTTCTTCCAGGAAGACTTCCTTCACGTCCCTCAGAGAGATAACAGGTACCCTTCACCTCTCTCACAAGCACCTTTGTTCACCTCATTCAAAACATTGGCCACACCTGCGTTTTAAGTAGATTTTTTTTACTCTTCTGGTTTCTTTATTCATTGTACCAAAGGAAACTGCGACTACTTCCTGCAGGCTAACTTTGTGCCAGGTGACCATCTAAGGATTTCACACGCTACAGTGTATTCAATGCTTACACACTAGAGTGTGTGCAAAGGAAGGGCTGATATTATCGCCCCCACTGATGATCCACACAAGTAAGATACCGCGCTCAAATATTGTAACCCGGCGTGTAAGTGCAGGGTGAGACTCAGAGCCAGGGCTGTATCCCAGACACAGACCCGGTGTCTGCACGTTGTGGACTTCCTTAACGCGGGGCGCGGAGTTGGGAAGTGGGTAACCCGCACCCCAGGAGCTGAGAAATGGGAACTTCCCAGTTCATGTGGCCCACTACCCGAGTTACCTGTGGAACTCATAAAATAATATCTGAACATAACAAAGGCAAACCTCCTCACCTCTCTGGGTCACAGTGTCCTGGCGTGTAAAGGGAGGAGGGATGGGGCTTATTCAGCACGCTCTGCGGTCGCACATGCCTGCTGAAACTAAGTAGGGTAAGATCTCATTTTTACACTATCACCAGGGGAGAAATATTTTTATTACCCACATTTACATGCCTAGTGCCCCTAAGAGCAGAAGAGAAATGGGGGTTGAACAATGTAGAATTCAATTTCCTCCCCAGCTTTCCAGGTTTCTGGAGTTCGGTTGTGCTGACCACGGGAGTGGGTAACTAATAGTCTCTGAAAGCCCAGGACCAGATTTATCTACTTAAAAGCAACGTGGCCAAAGCTGGAGACATAAACAGGGGAATTAATGCTAATGCAAAGTTTGATACAGAGTTTGGGAGGGAATGAAACTCAAGATTTCCTGGTGAGTTATATTTGGAAATATAAGTGGATGAGTAAAATTTGAGCACATTTTCTAATGTGTTGTGCAATGCAATTCCTCCTTGTACTTCTCTGAGAGAGTTTATTCGAGATTTGCGTTACTTTAAAGATGTCTCTTTGGTATCCTAGTGGGGGTTTCGTTTTGTTTTACTTGACACTGTGCTGAGACAAACCACAATCTGGTCTCTCTTAAACCTTCAAAATATTTAAATCATTTAAGTCACCACGTGTCACAGCTAACTGATAGGAGTTGGCAAACGGTGGCCCATGACCTCGTTGTCTGTTTATTTAAATAAAACTTTATTAAAACGCAGCCATGCCGATTTATTTACACATTTGTCTACGGCTCCTTTCAAGCTTTAAAGGCAGAGTTGATTAGTTGTGACAGAGACTGTCTGGTCTACAAAGCCTAAAATATTTACCATCTGGTCCTTTGAGAAAAAAAGAAATCTGCCTACCCCCGTATTGTCATCTTAAAACTCTCTAAAAATGAACTTGAAAACATTTAAAATTGTTGGGAGATGACTCTCCACGCGTCTCTCACATCTGGGCAGGCCTCACTAACTGTCCTTGTGGAATGAGATCTAAAATCAAGGTTCAGTGTTAAGTGTGCTTTGACACCTGTGAGCTGAGAGGCCCCAAGTGGTCTAACCACAAGTTCTCCTCCCTGCCTGCCCCCACGGATAAGGTCCCCAGTCAAACAATCCTCCTTATTGAGTGCCTGCTGGCCCCTGAGTCGGGGATCTCCCTTGCCAGCCAGCCAACCTGCAGAATTATTCAAATCAGCCAATCATGTCCTTGGTGGGAGCCATGGGGAACCCCACCCTCTGGATGCAGCACAGACTCCTCCATAGCCCCCAGTTGGTCACTTTGTTCCTAAGGGCACCCTCGGTGGCCCTGCCTGGCCCATGGGGCCCTCCTCTCCCAGACGGTGTGTGTGTGGCTCATAAGCTGGGGGTGATCTCAGCTGTCCCCCATAACCCTGGACGGAAATACTCCCCCGACCACTGAGGAGATGAGTTAGGAGGCTGTCCCATCAGCCCTTCGTTCCAGGCTCTCTTTCCAAGGATGTCCACGGAGCAAACAAGCCGAGAAGGCAGATGTGGCATGTGAGCCTGGAGCCGCGGGCAGGCAAGCTCACTGGCCCTCAAAAGTTCCAAGTCCTCCAAAGAGGTCAGGGTTCCTCTCCTGTCGTGCAGCCCACTGTGTGTGCTGGCATGTGTCTGAGCCCGTCTGTGTCAGCCCGACTCAGGGGCACAGACATGATGATCGCGTGTTGCCTGCTCCCCTGGCAGCAATCAAGTCCTTCATCCCTGATCCAGGACTCTCCTGTCTGCCACCAGAATCCATGAAACTGCTAGCTAGCAAGTCGGGTAGACGCTGAGCTCTTCTGAGCTCTGGTCAATGATGAATTAGAAGACATTAAATACAAAGAAAAAAAATCCCTTCAATGTTTGCCTTTAGTATAGATGTGCCCTGCCTATTAGGTCCATTACCTCATGCATACATAGCTATGTGTAGTCCTGCCTAATTTAATCTGTTTGCTACCCCCAAAATGTCTAATTCAGGGCCATATTAAAAACTGAGAAGAATAATTAAGAATACACAATACAATGTATAGAAAATGCATTATAGAATTGTACGCCTAAAATCTATACAATTTTATTAACCACTGTCACCTCACTAAGTTCAATTTTAAAATTTAAAAATTAAAAGACATACCTTTAAAATACTGTAATACTATTCACCCTTCTGTGAATAACTATAATCTTCTGTCTTCTTGGGCCTTAACATGGATGACTATTT
Organism: Furipterus horrens; assembly: GCF_987537825.1. Taxonomy (NCBI): domain Eukaryota; kingdom Metazoa; phylum Chordata; class Mammalia; order Chiroptera; family Furipteridae; genus Furipterus; species Furipterus horrens. Next base: position 8,175,648 of record NW_028327171.1, read on the forward strand.
TCTAATAGCCATGATGTTTGGATCAAATGTCTAATTGTTCCCTAACATCCACTGATGTTCCCTATCAGGCTCACAATTATTGAATATTTCCACAACCTGCCCTTCCCACTCTCCCAAAGAAAGGCGAGGGAGTTTCCTTAAGCTAACAATATCTTTCTCTATGACCCTACAAACATGATCTTAACCCACAACTTGGCTTCAAGTGTTGGTTCCTGGCGTGGTCTTTAGTTCAACACTGTTTGAACAGAACCCTATTGTGTGGGGAATGGTCTAGAAGCAGTGGTAACCTCCACGTACACCACCAGCCACAGAACAAACAAGCTCACTCATCCAACTAAGGTGTTCAAGCCAGAGGTTATTAAATTAATCGACAACCCACGGTGAAAAGCGTGAGGCAGGTTAACACTTCCAAGGGTGTGGGTGGGTGGAATGGCCGCACACCCCTGGATCCTGGGTCACGAGGTAGCCTGTCCTGTCCCACTCTTGGCCTTTCTAGCAATACATGGTAACAAGGACTAAAACTGTGGTTTGAACAAGGGGCTGGAACATGGGTGGTGCCTGGGGCCCCCACACACTCAGGTTTTATTGGGGAGACTCAGAGCTGGCGATGCTGGCCCTGCTGTAGCCCACAGTGACTCACAGAGCAGCCCTGCTGTTAGTCTGTGTTTCTGGGCTGACACCTGGGACCCAAATGGGACCATGACAGGGGTCAATGATGACTGTCTGGATTAGGGATGACAGATGATGGCGCTGTCAGCCTAGACATGCACTTTCTACTTCTGATGGGCAGCCTCTCCATCCTCTCCCATCTCCAATGACATCTCTGCTTGTTTCATCCTTTTGATCAGGTAACGTGCCCTGCAGGTTACTCTCACCTACATCTCAGAAGCTAGTTACCCGCCATCGGTACCTGAGGCATTTTCAAGTTCATGGATCTCATTTGTCCTCTCACCATGGGTAGCAGAACTGACTTGTCTCAAATAACAGCGAACCATCCTGACCCCCGCATGTGGTGGTGGGCATGGATTAGTGCGCTTTGGTTGCAAGTAACAGGCACATGCTGTTTGGGGTTCAGTTGTGTCTCCCTCTAATTCATAGTTTGAGGTCTTAACCCCCACTATTCCAGAACATAGAGATAAGGTCTTTAGAAAGGTGATTCAGTAAAAATGAGGCCTTCAGGGCGGGTCTTAATCCAATAGGACCGGTGTACTTATGGGAGGGGATTAAGACAGATACACACAGAGGGAGGCCATGTGAGGACACAGGGAGAAGATGGCCATCCACAAGCCAGGGAGACCTCATGGGGAGCCAGCCCTGCCAACACCTTGACCTTGGACTTCCAGCCTCCAGAAGTGCAAGAGAATGACTTTCATTGTCTCAACTCCATAGCATGTATGATGGCCCCCAAGCTGGCTAATCCACCAACTCAAGCTGAAAAAAAGGTGGGGGTTATGAAATGGGTTTGGGGTGTCAGTGGAATCCTGAAGTAGCAGTGCAGCCAGCCTCAGGGGTCAGGCCTTGCTCCCACCTGCCCCAGGCCCTCCTCTGCACCCCTGTCTGTTCTGCTCTCTGTCCCCCACCCCCGGGCCGCATGTCCCGCTCTATGCCCTCACGGCTCCTCCATTACACTCTCCCAGTCCCCTCCCGGCCTAATGCAGATGCGACAGTCTCCACACCTCTTATCTTCCAGAAAATCCCCGACTTCGCCCCATAAATGGGAAAGTCTCCCCATAAACATTTTCCCCCCTGAATTTTTGTCTGAAGCTCTTCAAGGACACAGGACATTCTAGAAACTTCCCCAATTTGGCAGTTTCCAGGCCGGCAGGCAAAGGGCAGTATCTGGTATTGAATGGGGCAGATTAGCATTTTAGCTTCCTGTCTGGTAAAGCAAGAAAACTGCACACCGACTCGTCACTCCACTGCATTGTGCGGAGGTAGAAAGCCCGATTCCAAAATCAAAAATAGAAAGCGTCTAACGCTTTTCACTACCAAGCCATGTATTCAAATATGAAAGTTATAGGGAGGGTTTCACTCCCCTGCCGACATTCAATGGTTTTAGGTGCAAGGGAGCACTGGCCCCTGAGGACCACACACACAGGTTTCCTCAGCTTGCTCTTAAGTTGGGGGATGGAGAGGGGCCCGGGTTCTTTAGGGGCCATGTGCGCACGTGCGTGAGTGTACGTGTGTGCGTGTGTACTGCATGTGTGTGCATTCCCCGAACTGTTAACGACTCCTGGGCCTTATCAGCAGAGCTGTTCTCACTGAGGCACGTTATCGCCGCGGCTGCCTTTCTCCCATCAGCCTTCCGTACGCTGCAAGGACTTCGCAGGGACCCAGAGAGGTCGGCCTTTGCTTCTTTAAGACAGTAGTTCTGCCCTCCCCCTCCCCCCATCTCCCTCGCCCACATGTGCGTGGCTGTGGAGGGGCATGGATGGGGCTGTGGTATGATACCAGCACCCCGAGATGGTCCCCGTCACAAGGCTTTGGGGCAGGGGCAGGGGCAGGGGGAGGGGTGGGTGTGGAGCACCGTGGGTGAGGGGCTGCTGAGGGCAGAGGTCAGTGCTGGACAGGCTCTAATGTCTGTATAGTCCTGGGCATGAGGAGGAAACATTTCACTCTTTGTGGGTTTCCTTCCCAGCCTCCTCCTCTCTTATCTCAGCTCCCCCGGCTCTGACCACAAGGAGGAAGTAGCATGTCACCCAGTGCCCTCTGTCCCCTCAGGCCCAGCTCCTGCATCCACGCATGCTGCCCCACCTGTCATGGCACCCAGCACTCAGCAGCTTCCCCCGACCCCCAAAACTTGAGCGAGTGCTATAGGTCCAGTGGACAGGTGTGGGTGGCCTGAAGAGGGGCAGCGTGGCCCCAGCACCCTGCTGAGTATCTGGGCTTTCCAACCCCCGCTGGAGGGCGAGCTTGCCCAGCGTTGCTCTGGGTCAGGTGTCACCCACCCTGAGCTCCACCCAGAGCTCTCTGCCCCTCCCGGCAGTCATGTTCCGCTGCTAGAATTCTCCTGGATTTTTGTGAGTTTCTGGAAGGACCGTGTGGCAGAGATCCGCATCTTTTGCACCCACCTCTGGGTCCTGTGCAGGGTGCTGGGCCGCTATGGGACAGAAGGACGTGTGTTCCAGCTCCTCAGGCTGAGGCAGGTACGCCCCTGCAGGAGCCCCCTAGTCTCTCTCCTCCCCGCAGGCCTGACATTCAGATGGTGGAGCCACGGGATCGCACATTCTGGGGGTGAACATGGATCATGGGCCACGAATTCTTTCTGTGTAACCTGATCCGGGGGAGGGGCTGATGCCACCAGCCCTGTATCCCTGCAGTCTCCTTGTCACCTGGCCTCTGGGCCACTGTCTGGCACATTTGCCAGGAGGAAGGCTGCTGCCTGTCCCTGGCTACAGGAAGACTTAGAGTCAGATACAGGGAACAAAACCAGCTGGACTCCTCAGAAAACTCAAGCCGCATTCCCCAGACGAAATCCCAGGGAACAGCTGTGGACCCAAGGACTCCCTCACTAGGCAGCCACAGGGCACGTGAGCCCCTCCCCATGGAGAGGATCAGGAAGGGGAGAGGCCAGGACAGACAGAGAGGTCTATTCCCAGGGACCGTTACCTCCAGAGGCTACGACTAGAAGGCACGGCATCTCCCAAGGGCTTGAACTAGACAAAGATGGTTTCTTTCTACCTCGACTGAGCAGGTGGCGGCTGTGAGAGAGAGCACATAGGTGGGGACACGAAAGAGAGAAGAAAACCTCTCTGCAGATTCTCCAATGAGGAGAAGCCATGGTGGTCCCCACAGCACACAGATCACGAAACACATGACCGTGCACATGTGGGTGCTGCTGTGTGCATGTGTTGGGGTTCTCATCCTGTACCCAGGACTCCTGGCCCCTGGGGCCTGTGTGCGTGCTTGTCCTGTGGCAGAGGGTTGGGGGAGTGATTGCTCTGACCAGCCAGTTTAGAACGCACTGTTCACACAAAGCTCAGTATCCCTTGTTCTTCTTGGGACCCGGCTGGCTGTGGAGGGCGGGAGTGCCCCGCTGCGCCTGGGACCCCACCAACAGCTGTCCAGATTGTGCCCAAAGCAAGGACATCTGAGAGGAGGAGCCAATCTGGGGCGTGATAGACTTGTCTAGCTGAGCTCCTGGGGCAGGATGACAGCCCAGAGCTGAAGCCCTGGGGTGAGGGGGGGACATCTAAGGCTGCTAAGACTGCCACATCTGCACTGCTGGCCCAGCTGGGTTGTCTGTGCAATGCCCCGGTGTAGTTGGCAGGTCCAGTTGGGTCCCTGTCCTTCCACGGTGCCTGTGTCAGTAAAAGGTGACATGTACCCTTTGTATCCCTCTCTTTGGAGGTGGTGTTTCTTTAAGGTTTCCATCTGGGGGAAGGGAAGAAATTGAGAAGTAGGTTTTTTTTTTTTTTTGCATGGCAGTAGGCATCCACAATGAGTTTTGCAAGAACATTAACAGAGTTTGGTGTCTATTTTCATGACCTGACAGAGGTGTGGCATGGAGTTGTTCCTTAGACTTTGCAAGGAGTGACCTTGTGCATGGACCCCAGCCGCTGATACCTACTGAGTCAACTTCTATAACCTTGTCACCCCTCCATCTTCTCATCTCCCCTTCCTACCTCCCCTGAGATAGCATGAATTAATGTATAGTCCAAGACAAGAAGCCAAAGGGAAAAACAGGGCACTTCTCTTTGAAAGAAAGGAAAATTGTTTATATTTTTAAAAAGAACTAACAGCGCAAACTAGCATTCATCTATTTTAATTGTTAGGCCTATGTTGAGCAAGAAAAATCAGAGCAGCCAATCCATGTAGTGAGCTAAGGCCCCGACGCAGATGCAGGAGCCTCACGGCGCATAGGCGGTGACGTGGCCGAGTTGCGGGCCGTGACGTGGTGGAGCTGCAGCTGCTGGGGGAGGGCCATTCTCAGGCCGGGCAGGACTCCCACCAGGAAGGCGGCTAAAACGGACACTCTTCTGAAAGGGGAAAGTGGAGGGGGCGAGGCATGTGTTAGTGAGAATAAGGATATTCTTTCACTTGTGAATAATTCCAGGAGATTTGACTTGGAAGTTTCAATGGGAAGATTCTTTAGAAAACACAAACCATCTTCGTACTTGTCTTTCCTTTCACTCCCAGCCCACGGTAAGCATGGCAAGGACGATTCCTCATGAGATTTGGTTAGAGACATGAAGAAAAGCCAGGGGGAAGCCAGAGTTCTTCCCCAAGCAGCCTTCCAGCCTGCCTTTTCACCCCCAGGCCTGAATGCAGCCTGATTTAGACAAAACCACTTCCCCCCACGCACCACATGGCCACTGTTCTGGGTAAGTTGCAGCTGGCCATGTGGACTAGGGTCCTGGGGTCCTGAGCAGCTTTTCTCACTAATTCTACACCATCAACCCCCACAGCATTGTCATGGACATACCTTCTGGAAGATTGTTGTGGATGGTCAAAGGGTAGAAGCACCACGGGTAGTTGGGGACGGTGTTGTCAAAACAGCAGCCCTTCGCCGCACACTGGGACGGCGTGACGCCAGGATAGCCGCAATTCTTCCTCTCACTCAGGGCCATCGTACATGTCTCTGAAAGTGCACAGGGCAGGAGGCAAAGGGAAGTCACGCGTGGATGCTGACCCAGGGCTCGGGGTCCAAGAGGGACACCCTGTCCTCATTTCCTGATGTGAAAACATGTAACCTCAGGGAAAACACACGGAGCCTGGGATTTGGAATCCTTGCACCTACCTGAGCAATGTAGGTTAATTTCAATGAACAATTATTACGCTTGTTTACTCCATCAATATATATCCATTGAGCGCCGTGTGTGGGTGATCGAAACAGAAGCTAGCACAGCAAAAACAGACAGTGCAGATCCCTCAGAAATCGAGCTTATGACAGGCTCTGTGGCGGGTGGTAGGGACTCAGAAATCAAAAATAGAGACCTACTTGTTAAAAAACCAAAACTGAAATATGGGAGAAATCCAAGTATGTGTACAAAACAGAGCAGTGAGACCATCCCAGTGTGTCCAGGGAAAGTGCAGAAGGGAAACTGATGACAAGGCTGGACAAAGCAAGGAGCGCTTCCTGTAGGAGGGGGTTGACCACATGAGGATGAGGCAGTGGGTGTTCCAAGCAGAAGGAGCAGCATGTTTAATGGAGGTAAAGGGCGAGAGAAAGGTGGGTTCGAGGAGGTGTAAGTCCGTTTGCAGGTCCATTTGGGGTGGGGGTGGTCTGGGGGGAACCAAGCTGAGGCCTAGGGTAGACGATGTCAGCCCAAGAGCAACAGCTTTCCCTAGAGGTGTGATGAAATGACCCAAATCCAAGAATACCAAGGGTAAATGGGCCAGCTGACAGCTCCCATGTGGTCTGGATGCAAGATCTGCAGGGTCTGCAGTCAGGGCCAGAGGCCAGGACTCTGGGAAGGCAAACTCAGCAGGCTGAGGCAGGTAATAGAAGAGGAGTCTGGAACCCCTTCCCCAACTCTGTCTTGGAACTAGGGGCATAGGAGGGTGAGAAGTTCCTTTCTATCATGTGGGCTTGTAGATGCTCATGGCTGTGTGCCATGAGTCAGAAGACAAGGGGGACAAGGAGCGAGGCCTTGGGAGCATTAATAGTAAAGGGACAGAGAGGGAAGGAGCCTGAACAGAAGCGGGAGAAGAGTCAGAGAGACAGGTGGACCGAGATTCAGGGCAGAGGTGGCCACAGCTGGCCTTGACCTGGGGCATTGGACTCTGTGAAGGACAGTCCCTCCAAACACAGGTGGATGTGGGATACCGCACCTAGACAGAGAAGGCGGGATGTCCACATTTATTCCTTTGTGAAGTCCAGCAAAGCATTCTAACAATAATAAGTGATATTTATTTAGTACTTTGTAGCTTGCAAAGCACATTTCACAAACAACATCACACTGAATTTTTTTGGCAACCATCTAAGGGAGACTCTGGATCACATTCTGAGGATAAAGGCATTAAAATACCAACAAGCCCAAAGGAAGCAATAGTGCCCTCTCTCATTGGTGACACCTGTGGACTAATTCCAATGGAACACACACCAATAGGACAGGTAGTTTGGGTTCTGCAGAGCTTGGGACCCAGGCAAGCCCACACACCTGCCAGAGAGGTTCTCGGGGTGCACACCCATGGAGCAGGCTCTTAGACAGCTGTGTAGGCTTTGAGTGGGTCCACCCCCTGCGGTAGAGTTTGGCTGAGACATTTAGAAGTGCTATTCCTGTACCCTACATCCAAGCTTACTCTTTGGACTATGATATTCAAGAATAGCCTAATATTCTAGTGTCAGTACTGGAATACAGCACCAACCAAGGAATCTGCTTTCTCACAGCAGTTCTGAAACTTCTCCTTGGCCCTTTCCCTGATGCTATCACTACCTGCTTTTGCCTTCTAAAATCTTTCAAGGGATGAGAGCAGCGCTTGGCTCAAAGATACCCCTCTGTGAAACAAAGGCTGCATCCAGCTACCTCTCTGTGGCCACCAAGAAGCAGGGAGAAGGCTGTCTTACCGTCCTGGCCCTGAGCCAGGGTGCTGAGGGCCAGCGAGAAGACCATGAGCAGGACACAGATCACCTTGGGTTCCATGGCGGCCACGACCTTCTCTCTGCTCCCCAAGAGACTACAAGTCAGGGGTGAGAATCTGTCGGAGCCCATGATTTTAAACCCTGGTTCTGTTTACCGAAAGAGTGTTAGATAACATTTGCCTAAGGAGGGTCTCACAGTCCTTCACGCCAAGTAATCTCCAGTGATTAACAGGTGTTTCCCAAACACAGGCAAGCCACATGGACGAGTTTGCTGATAAAGGAAAACCTGTGTCATGCAGTCATCTTGGTAAGGGATTTGAGATTCAGAACATCGCACTCTTATCCGTGGGAGTATCCTCGGTCACAACCCGGCCCGGGTCCCTGTTTATCGGCTAATGTCAACATTACACTCACTGGAAAGTGATTCATAGTGAGAGATGACCCACGAGAGGCACAGTAGTGTTAATAGCAGCTCATGGGGTCCCTGCCACCCACTTCAGGGCAAAGGAGAATGGACAGATGAGGCCCGCCCGCCTGGCCTCATCCTTCCGATGTGGGTACACAGTCATTTTCAACTAGCTTGAGGCTCCAAGGCCGGGGCAGTGGAAACTGCGCCTGGACAAGCCGAGCAGGAGAACGACAGGCCTGTTCTCCCATCTCCTCTGCCCAGGACGTGAACTTCAAATTTCGTTTTTTCTCCCTTAGCATTATCTTGTGAGACATGTCCGTGGCAAGTTTGTGTGACAGCAGGGCACTGCCATGTCTTCCACTAAGGAATTGTGCCTGCAGGGAGGGGGGTCCCACTCCAGTGGGCCCTGGCATCCTATTCACAGCAACGAGTGAGCACTTTCACTTCTTTATCCACCTTTATTTTCTGGCTCTCCTTTCCTTTTCCTTTAAACAATGAGGTTGTGCACACAAGAGCAGACATGGGAACGGATAAAGTGGAGGCGCTCTTCCCTCTAGTGCAGTGGTTCTCAACCTTCCTAATGCTGCGACCCTTTAATACAGTTCCTCCTGCTGTGGTGACCCCAACCATTACTAAAGCACAGTGATTAATCACAAAAACAATATGTAATTATATATGTGTTTTCCGATGGTCTTAGGCGACCCCTGTGAAAGGGTCGTTCAGCCCCCAAAGGGGTTGCGACCCACAGGTTGAGAACCGCTGCTCTAGTGGGACCCTCTCCTCCTGTCTGTGGGGTCTGCCGCTCATGTCCTCCCAAGGAAGTCCCCCTGGACACGGCGTCCCAAAGGCCATCTCCAACCCAGCTGCCTTGGGTCCCCTGCCCTGCCCTGGCTCTTCCTCTTTCGTGGCTCTTATTATCTTCAGATGTACAAAGTGGTTCACTCACGCACTACGAGAAGGTCCCCTCCCACAACAGAATGGAAGGGCCACGCTGCAGGAGCTTGGTCTACTCTGTGCATGCAGGCGGCCTCAGCACCCATGATGGGTGCCGTATTCAATACATAGCCGTGGGAGAATGAATGAATAAAGGAATATTTTTCTTCAGTGAGAGATTAGGCTCTGAGGAAAGTGAATCTCATCTGAGAGAAGCACTTACTTTTAGGTGACCTGCAGCCCCTCCAGGTCAGATTTGTGCCACCACATTCATCCTCACACCTGGCCCAGCCAGGCTCTGTCCTCCAGAGCTGCCAATCCTGAGCTGGGACCACTTGACAAGTATGACCTGGGGAAGGACCAGGGCCCAGAGACAGTGGGGCCACCAGACCTGGGTGATGCTCATGATCATGCAGAACCACCACGCTCATTTCTCACACAGACAAAGATAATCTTTGCAGCATTATTTGCAACAGCTTTTTTTTTTTAAAGAAAATAAATAAAATAATACAAGAGAAAAAGAACCTAAAGTATATGTATATGTATCTGTGTGTGTGTGTGTGTGTGTGTGTATAATGTATATATGCTATATGAAGGTCTGTCCGGAAAAAGTCCAGCCACTGTTAATATAACAAGAATAGTTTGCATAATATCGATGTAACCTGGCAGCCAAGGAGAGTGGACTGGGATGCGCATGCGTGAACAATGGTGACTTCACTGTACTAGTCAGTGGGGGTGGTAGGCACCATTGAGTGAGCAGGTGTGCTGTGTGGTCACCACATTCAAAATGACGGAGCAAGTAGGGCAATGAATCTGCATCAGATTTTGTGTGAAGCCTGAACATTCCTCCACAGAGACTATTCGGATCATTCAGAGGCCGCAGCTATGGGCAACTGGTGACTGGCAGCTTCATCACAACAGTGCACCTGCTCATACATCATGTCTCATGCAGAGTTTTTTGGTGAAACATCAAATCACCCAGGTGACTCAGCCCCCCTACAGCCTAGATTTGGGGTCCTGAGACTTCTGGCTTTTCCCAAAACTAAAATCACCTTTGAAAGGGAAGACGTTTTAGACCATTGATGAGATTCAGGAAAATACAAGAGGGCAGCTGATGGCGATGGGGAGACCTGTGTGAGGTGCCATGGTGCCTATTTTGAAGGGAACTGAGGCGTCACTGTCCTATGTACAATGTATCTTGTATCTTCTTCAATAAATGTCTCTCTTTTTCATAGCACATGCCTGGATAATTTCTGCATATACCATATATATGGCATACCTTACAGAAGATGAAAATGAATAAATAAATAAATAAAAATAAATAATAAAAAAGATAAATATTGAAAACAAAGTTAAATTTAAAAGATAAGTTAAGAGTAGTTCTTAAAGTATGGTATCATTTATGATAAATATTTCTGAAATATGTCAAACAATACAACTTACTCTTAGAACGGCACCCACATGAAATACAATAAAAACCACACAGACAGGTAGGGGACTCTCTTACCTATGCATAATGGGCCCATGTGGGAAGGAGAGAAATGGGGTCAGGGAGGACACAAAGGGCCCTCACTTACGTGTAATGTTTTCTTCATTGAGAAAATCTAAAAGGAGTGCGGTAAAAAGGTTGGCATCTATTACGTTAAGGAGGGAGATATAGATTCTCAGGTGTTTGTTACATCATTCTCTGTGCATGAGCAATGATCTTTTTTTAAGCCCAATTCCTACCTCCTTGGGGAAAAAGTGAGAGAGAACTTCCAAGTGTCCAACTCTGCCCTCCCACGTGGGTCGTATGTCTGAAGGAGCCGCGACGCTAACACAAGATCTCATGACAACCTTATGTGCCCTGTTTTTTAAAAATGACAGGTTAGGGAACAAGATACACTGAGTTGAGTCCTGGTCCGACTTAACAAGTTGGTCACCGTTACAAGTATTTTAATGACCAACAGTTTATGCTGGACTCCCTACCCCAACTCAACACATGGAAACCTCCCTACTCAAGGTGGGCTGGTAGAATCTCACCCCCAGGATCTTGATGGACACGCTCCCTCCCAGATTTCATGGAGTCAACTTTGCATTCTAGAAAGTTCCCAGGTGCCTCACATGCATGGTAGGTGTGGGAGCTGGTGCTGCAGCTAAGGAGGGTCCTGGGCTCAGGGGAGGCTTCAGTGTGGGGGTGGATCTATTTTGTGCGCCTTTCTCAGTCACCCAGGAATGCCCAGAGGCCGCTCCACCCTCTCAGGTGAGGGGCCACCAGCGTCCTTCACAAGTGCTGTGGCTCCTCCAGGCTTCATAGGGCCAGAGTGGGTGTGGGACTCAGTCCCTAAACAAGCACAGAGGCCAGGTCCCTTTGAGGAAGGTCCTTAATGCAAGGCCACAGTGTATATGAGTCTTACCCAGCAGGAGCGGGGCTAGGTACCAGAGCTATGCATTAAATTGTGTCCCCTCCAAAAAGGTGTTGAAGTCCTACCCCCAGGACCTGCAAACATGATCATCTTTGCAGATGATGAAGTTGAGATGAGGTCATGGGGTTGGGTCCTGATATGACTAGTGTGCTTATAAATGGGGGCATATGGACACAGAGGGGAGGTGATGTGAAGATTCAGAGAGAATGCCAGCCACAGGCCAAGGAACACCTGAGGCTACGGGAGCTAGGCAAGGAACATTGGACAGAAGCAACCGATCCTGGTGCCACCTTGACCTAGAACTTTTTCACCTTCCTGGATTGTGAGATAGTAACTTTCTGTTGTAAACTTGGTTTGTGGTACTTCATTTACAGCAGACCTAGGAAACTAACACAACAGGGTGACTGTGCACTAGTGAAAGGCAACTATCTAGACTTTCTGAAGGTCATGAAACGTTAGCTCTGAACTGATGCTCATCTTCAGAGACCCACACCCCCCCACGTGATTCACCAAATAGAGAAATTGTGAATTTCAGGTGTGAGATGGAATCTTGGCCCAAGTCCGTCTCATATGGATTTGGTGAGCTCCCCTCCATCCTGTGGCAATTCCCCAGGCCCAGAATAGATGCATTTAGTAGCTACATTGTTTCCCTGATCTTTGGAGTGAGGGCTATTCCAGCAGAATTCCTCTCACTAAGACAGTGAACCCAAACCAGCATCACGGTCCAAGAGGGAACAGCAGAAATCAGTGCCACCATCAAGGGCAGGAGACTGCAGCACAGGTCAGTCCACATGCCCATTGATCTCCCATGTGGCCATGTGAGTTGTGGAAAAGGCCTTTAGAGTAGGGTTAGCACACTGTCACTGTAAACATCCCGATAGTCGATACATCAGGCTTTCTGAGCTACATTTGGTCTACTGTCCCATAATCTTTGTTATATTTTTGCAACCTTTAAAAAAATGTATAACTCAGCCCTGGCTGCTGTGGCTCAGTGGATTGAGCATTGGCCTGCGAGCCAAGTGTCACTGGTTCGATTCCCAGTCAGGGCACATGACTAGGTTGCATGTCAGGTCCCCAGTTGGGGCCGCGAGTGAGAGGCAACCACGCAGTGATGTTTCTCTCCCTCTCTTTCTCCTTTCCCCTCTCTCTAAAAATAAAATAAACAAACAAATAAATTATTTTTTAAAAAATGTATAACTCATTCTTTGTTTGCAGGTTATACTAAACAGGCCACAGGAATGATTTGGCTCACAGACAGTCATGTGTCAAGCCCTGTGTAAAAGTATCATACATTTAATCAAGTGGCGACAACAATGGCAGCTGGGGAGCTGGAGGTGGTGTCATTCCTGGAGCAAACTCCCTGGCAATGTGTTGCTATTGACCTAGAAAATGTTTGCTCCTCCCCATTCCTTTCAGGAAAGATGAGCAGATGTGTTTTGCCTTTGTATGGCAGGGCAGCAATGTACTTCTACAGCGTGGACTTGGGTTATGCCAAGTCCGCATACTCAGGAGAGACCTTGAACATTTTGCTAAACACCCTTCCAACCCACTGCCTTGCAGACATGATGTTATGTTAATTGGATTTGGAAAATAGAAAGGCAGATGTCTTAGTAAGCACACGTGTGTCAGAGATTGGAGCTGCAAATTTCAGGGACCTGGCCTGTTTATCAGTGGACGTATCTTCTCTAAAGGGAAAGACAAATTTCTGCACCTATACCACTCATCCCAGGGGTCCTGGTCAATGGAAAACTGAGGTAACCCAATAACTATAAGAACACATCAGTGCTCTTGACATCTATAAATGTCAAGATTTGGGTCATGATCACCCTACCAGGCAAATAACCATATACAGCTGAAGTGAGAGTAGATGATAATGGGAAGGGAGCTATGACCATTGACTTTGACCTCTTGGCCAATGACCAAAGCAGTTGCTGTAGCAGCTTTGTTTTACATAAATTAAAGAAAATAGCAATAAGTATTTAATTTCTGGAACATTTCGGTATTTCTAAGCCTTGTAACAATCAGAAATCATCTAAATGTATATAACACATATAGGTAGAAAGCAAATTAAACTATATAAAATATTTAAAACTTTGAATATAACATTTTTAACTATAAAAAGTTTATAGCATATATGATGGACAAAGGTTTAAAAACTTTAAGATAGAACGAGCTCACACGAGTTGAATTTTAAAACCCTGGAACCCCAAGAGATAAAGAGGCAAAGAATGTGAACATCAAATTCTTAGAAAGCAACATGCAAGTGCCTACAATTATAGGAAAGATGAGAAAAATTATTAATAATCAAATAAACAATTTAAAATAATAAAGATGTGCAAGGCAATCAAGTTGTCAGATTTTGTTTTTTAATCAGAAGATTCAATACTGCTGAGAGTCGGGTGAGAGAGAACCTACATCCACAGTGGAACGGCTCACCTTTGAGGTAGTCGGCATGGTACTTTGTATCAAGGGTCTTAGAAAGAGCACATTCTCTGACCCACTAAATCTACTGGGGGGGAGGGGTGCCCTAAAGAGAGAATCCTAAACACAGAAAAATCATTTTGCATGAAGATGTCATCGAAAGAAATCTTAGCAATTGTGAAAAATTGTAGACAACCCAAATTACCAATAACGAAAAATCAGTAACAAATATTGGTTTGATGCTGCACAATGAAATATTCCGCCACCATCAGTAGCATGGTCTTGTGGAATCTGTAAGAGCCTGGAGAGTTTTCGTGCTCCAGTGTTAAATGAAAAAGAGCACGATAAAAGTTTCCAAACAACTCAGTAGAAAAAGGAAATGAGAGAAGCCGCACCAGTGCATGGCACTGAGAGGTGGAAGGATGCCGTGCCATTTTCCTGGGACTCCTTTTCCTAGTCATTGAAATGTTTCTGTAGTGAGCAATCACTGTCATTGAAAAAGACTGTGTTTTAAAACAATTAAATGGAATGATTTTCCTGTCCCCAAACAGAAAGAAAGAGGCGTGTTCTCCTGTCTCCAGTAGTCAGTGAGTCAAGAGCCATTCATGGAGCCGGTATTTGACCTTGGAGGGGTTCCACTCAGGCCACGCCTGCCCCGCGACCTGCTTCCTCCTACCTTCCCTGAAGTTAAACACAGGAGTGGGGGTGATGTGAGCTGCCCGCTATCTCTTAGATTTCAGCAAGCCCACGATCGAGGCCACCCATTCCCACCCACTGAGTCCGAGTCCCACCTAGCCAGGCCCAGACGCCCACTGGGCCATGCCGGGGAGAGGCAGACTTGCCCATGAAGGGAGCAGGACACTGCTGGGTCCAGAAATAGTAAAAACAGGGACCTCCCTGACTCACCCCAGCTCAAGCCTTCCCCCACCCTTCTCGCTCAGCACGGCGGAGCCAAGGCACCGCAGTCCCTTCAAGGCTCCAAAACCATTGTTCAGTCCTAATGGTGGGTTAGGACTGAACCCACAGAGACAGGGAAACGGGGGAAATGGATACCTAATTCCTCACTTCCAAGCCATCTGTGCTGACCCCCTGACTCGGCCAGTATCCAGTTACTTAAACCTCCAACGCTCAGCTGGGCCCCCACCGGCTGAACAAAACCCTGTTCCTCCCAGCAGGTGAGCGTGAAATTCACCTGCTCAGCCTGGCAGGGGGTCCGGGGGGCCTGAGGTAAGTGTGGGTACTGTACCTTCCCTCCCTAACCTCTATGTCAGGCCCCGTGGTGAGCGGAATGGACAGCCGTCCCCCGGGGGGCTGACTGCGGGGTCCCTTCCCCCCTCCTGCAGGCCCTGGCTGCAGTCCGCCTCTCTGGGCCTCCGCGCCTCCCCTCTCCTGACCGTGAGTGCTGGTTGCTGCAGCCCAACGTCTCCTGCTGCCATGACTTGCCGTGTTTCTTCCTGCATCTACTCCACCCCTGACAGAGTCCTCTGAGGTGGTCGAGTTCAACCCATGTCTCCCAGGACATAGGTGTGTGGGTATATATTTTTATTTCAGGCATGCGGGTTTTCTATCTGGCTCACACCAATGCTGAGCAAGCCTGCTCAGAAAAGGACAAGAACTACATGCCTGTAAGTGACCAATAAGTAGCGCTTCCTAAGGATGGCAGCCAGCAGCCCCTTACTGTATATTTATATGTCCCAGGGACAGACACACAGGGAAGGAGAGGCCAGAGGACCCACTGGTTTTGTGATCAGTCACAAGTGACCAATAGGGAGGCTTTCATTGGCTGAACAAAGGCTGTGAACTGGATCATCTCTAAAATTCCTCGCTAAGCTTTAGTTCTATTTCGTACCTTTCATTCATGTCTTCCCACTTTTAATTTCCTTTTTCTAAATATGGTTGCTGAGAGCGGGCTCTACTGTGCAGGCAGGTCGGATGGCGCGTCCACCAGCTGGGTAACGATGCATCAAGGGTTATGATTCTCAGACCAGGTCCTGTCTCATCAGCTGTGTCCTTATCTGGTCTCTGTGACCCTGCTGCGCAGTCCCTTCCTGAGGACAGAGGCCCTGACAACAGGCGTGGCACCGGTCAGAGAGGCTGCAGAACAGGCTGCTTCTCTGAGTTTTTGTCAGTGTTCCGGCTTCCATGCTGGTGACAAAACCAAAAACATTTATACCGCTCTCATCATTAGTGGCTGCTGGGAGTTTAATCAGAAAGAAATGACAGAAATAGTCTCCCCGAACAAGGGTCTTGCTTTCTCTCCCTAACAACTCTAACACTTACCCAACGTAGGTTATACAGGAGGATTCCGGGGGCTGGGGTGAGGTTAAAAAGTACCGGAGCTCTGTGGTTGCTCAGAGACGGGTGAGCCCTGCAGCCAGGTTTCCTCATCCCCCTTCATTCGCTGACATCGAAAGGATAATAAGAGACTTCAGCCAAGATGGAGGCCTAGACAGAGAGGCTGCATCTCCCTCCATAACTAAGAAGGAATACAACTACCTCACAACTGGGGGTAACCAGAGGTTCCAGAAAATTCAGCTGCATGGAAGTCCAACAAACAGAGAGATAAAATAGAAATACCCAGACAGGTAGGAGGGGCGGGGCCGGGGTGGAGAGGACGCGGTGTGGTGGCAGCGGCAGCGGCAGCAGCAGCAGCAGCAAGTGGGTAGAAAGTGCAGTCACATGTTTTTAAAAGAGAGGAGAGACACCTGGGCAGTGCCCCCAGCCCCAGACCAGACTGCTTGCAGCTCACGTTCCAGCGCCAGGGAAAAATCAAGCCTCATTGCTTCTGACTGTGCAAACCAGTGGGGGTTGGGGCAGAGGCAGAAACTGTCAGTCTCTCAGTAGGGTCCACTGTTTAAAGGGCCCCCACGGTCCTAGAATATCCGCAGACCCACCGACTCTGGGAACAATAGCTAGGGCAACAACTAGAAAGGCACCAGGCCCATACAGAAGAGGGAGAAGTGCCTGGAAAAGGAACAGGTGCCAGGCAAGCGGTATTGTTCCCTCTCAGACCCCTCCCCAACATGCAGCACCACAATGTGGTGAAATGGGTCGCCCATACTGAAGAATACCTAAGGCGCCACCCCTTACAACATAACAGGAGTGACAGCTCTACCTAAGATGCAGAGGCAAACAAACAAAGGAGCCTGTGAAGATGAGGAGACAGAAAAGTATGGCCCAAAAGAGGGAACAGATCAAGGTTCCAGAGGGAAAACTAAGCAACAAGGAGATAGCCAACCTAACAGATGTAGAGTTCAAAACACTGGTCATAAAGATGCTCACAGGCTTGACAGATATGCTTGAGTATGGCAAACTCATAAGGGAAGAAGTGAAGGCTATGCTAAGTGAAACAAAGGAAAATCCACGCAAAACCAATGATGAAGTGAAGGAAACCAGGGTTCAGATCAATGATTTGGAACATAAGGAAGAAAAAAACAGTCAACCAGTACAGAATGAGGAAACAAGAATTGAAAAAAATGAGCAGAGGCTTAGGAAACCCTGGGAAAACTTTAAATGTGCCAACATTCGAATCATAGGTATGCCAGAAGGAGAAGAGGAAGAGCAAGAAATCAAAAGCTTATGTGAAAAAATAATGAAGGAAAACTCCCCAAATTTGGTGAAGGAAATAGACATACAAGTCCAGGAAGCATAGAGAGTCCCAAACAAGCTAAACCCAAGGAGGACCACACCAAAACACATCATAATTAAAATGCCAAAGTTTCAAGACAAAAAGAGAATCTTAAATGCAGCAAGAGAAAAGCAGAGACTTACCTACATGGGGTGCCTAAAAGACTGTCAGCTGATTTCTCAAAAGAAACTTTGCAGGCAAGAAGGGACTGGCAAGCAGTATTCAATGTGATGAAAAGAAAGGACCTATAACCAAGATTACTCTATCCAGCAAAGCTATCATTTAGAATGGAAGGGCAGATGAAATATTTCCCAGACAAGGTAAAGCTAAAGGAGTTCATCATCACAGAGCCATTATTATATGAAGTGTTAAAGGGACTTATTTAAGAAAAAGAAGATCAAAATTATGGACACTAAATTGACAACAAACTCACAACTATGAACAACTGAATCTAAAAAGCAAAAACAAAGTCCAACTAAGCAAACAACCAGGATAGGAACAGAATCATAGGTATGGGGATCATTTGGAGGGTTATCAGCTGGGAGGGGGAGGGGGAGAAATGGGGAAATGGTGCAGGAATTAAGAAGCATAATTGGTTGGTACAAAATAGACAGGGGGATGTTAAGAATAATATAGGAAAGGGTGAAGCCAAAGAACTTATATGCATGACCCATGGACGTGAACTAAGGGGGATGGGATTGCTGGAGGAAAGGTGGGGTGTTGGGTGGAGGGGAGCAAAGGGAAAATAATTGGGACTACTGTAACAACATAATCAGCAAAATATACTTTTTAAAAAAGGATAATAAGAGGATTTGATGAAGAACTTTAAGCTCATAGATTTGACAACCGAGAAGAAATTAGCTAATTTCTCAAAAACCACACAGACACACACAAACATACACACACTCAGGCACATACACACTGATACTCACATACACAAACACATACTCTCAAACACATGTACACAGATGCCCACAGACACACACAGACACATGTAAGATAGTCATTAGATAGGTGAATATTTATCTTATCAAAAACTGCCAAATTGTGTTCTAAAATGATTGTACCCCTTTGCACGCCCACGAGGAGTATGTGATTGTTCCACTTCTTCCACATCCTTGCCAATACCTGGCAGAGTCAAACTTCTGAATTTACCCTTTTAATAAGCAAGCAGTGCTTTTAACTGCACTTCAAGGCATCGAGCATTTTTGTCATGTGTTTGTCATCTGCATATCTCCGTGGTAAAATGTCTGTGCATATATTTTGCCTATTTTTTTTTTATGAATTGTGGCTATTTCCCTTCTCACTAACAAATAAGTAGTTCATTGTTGTTCCTTAAAATACACACATACACACACTGTCAGACACACACAGGCACACACATACTCAGACACACAGAGATATACAGACACACATACACACTCAGACACATACATACATATAGGCATGCACTCAAACGTACATACACACACTCAGACACATACACGGACACACTCAGATACACACAGAGACACACCCAGATACACACAGACACACTCAGACACATACACAGACACACTCAGGCACATACACAGATACACTCAGATACAGACAGAGACACACTCAGATACACACAGACACACTCAGACACATACACAGACACACACAAGCACAAGGAAAACTGGAGAGACCTGAGGAGGTCACTGGACCTTATCGATGTCAATATTCTGCTTGTAACGCTGTACTCTAATTTCACAAAATGTTAACATTAGGGAAAATGGGACAAAGTTTGAGAGACCTCTCTCTCTGTATCGTCCCTTATGACTGCATGTGACCCTACAGCTATAAAAATTTCCCTTGAAAAATGTATTTGTTCAATAAGAATGTTTCCAAAACCACAGTTCTTGTGACTACCTACACCAGACATAACCTTGAAAAATCATTTTCATGGTTTTTTTTTTCAACCACCGTCTGTGGGCTTGGCGATGACTCCCGTCCTGGCAGAGTGAGAATACACCCAGAAGTGGTTGGATGTCACCCTCAGCCCTGACTCCCCTCCCCCAGGGTATATGACTGTACCCCATCCCCGCCCCCACCCCGACTTAGACAGGACCCACTGAGGAGTTTTTGCCCCCATGGGGAGCTCTAGAAGGTGGGATGTGACACCGAGTTCACAGGCCCAGGAAAGAGCTGCGCCCACCCACCCCCCCACCGCCGCCCCCCACCCCCCACCCCGGCCCCGAACAATCTGAAACTTTCCAGGGACTAGGAGTGAGTGGGTGTGGCTGCCCTCCCCAGAGCCCCACCTGGTGGCCAGACCTGGGGAGTTCTCGGTTTCCTTTTGAAGAAGGCTCCGCGTGTGGGTGTGATGAGCCAATAGGCGTCTGGACCCAGAGACCGTCCCTGATTCTGTCCCATCACCTCCCTTCCATTTTCCTCTGCTGTGACAAGAAAAAAAAAAAATCTGTGATGCTCTGAATTAAATTACAGCAAGCTGGGGGGTGCAAGGAAGAGACCAGGGAGGTTAATCAGTTAACACCTGCAGAGCAAAACCAGCAAAACCGGCTGCATTCCTGAGCGGGTGTTGGAACTTTGAATTAACCCCCAGGTGGCTATTTCCATTATTACTTAGAACAGGCACCTCCGGCCCCCAGAGCCTCCACCTCTTGCTCACGTATCACAGAACTTTCCAGACTGTTGTGACCACCAGTCCAAAGGTGCCAACCCTTCTTCCTGGACGATGCACCTATCCCAGAACTACCCCCTTCACCTTCTCCCACCCCCAACCCCCTTAACAGCCAATGTAAATTCTTTCAAAACAAGTTAGGCCTTTCTTCCCCAGACCGTTCCCATCAAAACTCTGGTCAACTCCAGGACAGCGCAGGCATGCTTGTCCCCTCCACCTGGCCCTGCTGCTGCTGCTGCTGCTGCTGCTGGCGGCTCAGGCTGCACGCCCCAGGCCCTGGTGGTCCCTTTCTGGCCAGCATGTGGCTCAACAAACCCTTCCTTTCAGAAAAGCTTTTGCCTGTGAATGGTTTTTGTTTATCAGGGCTTTCAGGAAATGAGCGTGAAGACTTAATACTGGGTTAGTAACCATTCATATGTACAATCTAATTCACTGACTTGGGCACCTCCTGCCCCATGACCCTGCCTGCAGGTGACAGCCTTTGCAGGGACTGATAAGAGAGAGAACTGGGCCTGAAGAATGTCTTCTTTCTATGGGTCCACAGATTTGCAGGAAAATTCAGATTATTTAGGCAGCACAGAAGAGGTGCCTGAACCGGAACATGGCACGTCTCCAGAGGTCACCCGGGAGCAGGTGCAGAGGTGGTGGCTCTGTGTGCTGAGCTCAGCCGGCCACCATGCAGACACAGAGGACATGGTGTCCCAAGTCCCCCAGAGAGCAACCAGCTCAGGGAACTTTTCTTTTTCATGCTATGGGGGGAAAGGTGGCCCGATAGGTAAACGTGTCTAAATGAATGGATTTGAAGCCAGGACTGTTTAATATCATGCAGCAGGAAGTTTATTCTTCTTGGTTCTCCCTCTAATTCTACGTCACAGCTGTGTCCCTGTGACTCCCAGTGTCCGGGGGCCGGGCCACCGGGGATTTGCATCTGCCCGTTTAAACAGAACATGGTTTTAATCCATGAATCCCATGCCCAGGGCTGCTGTATTGAGAGTTCTTGCACCAGGTGCCAGCCCTTGGACAGTGCGAGCAGTACAATGGCCCCTACACCTGGCACTTCTGGGGTTCTGGGCTGGTGCCTATGACAGGTGACAGGCCTGTACACCCAGCCTTTCAAGTACCTTCCTGCATTATTCCAGTGGAAGAGGCAAATGTCAGCAGGTGTCTCAGACCCGGACCAGAAGACCTCTCAAAAGAGGAAGGAAAGTGAGTTTTCATGGCCAGCTAGAGGATTTAAGATGACCAATTTTTAATACTCCTTTTCCCTAAATCTTTTATAATATCACTACATCTTCTGTAATTCTTTTTAAAATGTTTACATGAAGCCATATCAAACACTAAAATACAACACTAGAGACGGAGAGAGAGAAAACATTGCCCATGGTCCTGTCCTGGATACCCGGGTGCAGGAGGGGCCCCCTCACTCACTAACTTGGGACATGGGTGCCCCAAATTGCTTCTTCAGGTCCAAGCCACCAGGGGAGGCATCCCCTGCCACCCATGGCACGCTGCACTGGCTGTTTCTGCGGCTGCACATTAGGGTTGCTGCAGCCGTGACTTCTCCTCTGGCTCCCGTTCCGGCCTGGCAGCTATTTCCTAACGGAATTCAGTAGTAATTAAAGATGAACAAAACCACAACGGGCTAGAAAGGCCTGTCTGCTGACCACATAAACATATATAAGAGCCTCTGCCTTTTCACCACTTGGATCTTCAATATGTGAACTAACAACCTTCAAAGAGACCTGGGCAAAATGACTTAAAATGAAAATAGTCGTCCCTTTCTGTGGGGACTACAGGTGTGTGGGCAACAGGAAGGGTCTCTAATCCCGCAGGTGCCTGAGAGATGAACGGGACCCTGCAGAGAGGTAGGGAAGCCTACAGCCCCTTGATGACATGTGACCGTCTACTCTGTTAGCCTCAGGACCCACTGTGCGGGGAGAGGTGGTCCTGGCTCATCCCACTACTTTGCTTATCACCCTGCTTCTGAGCCTTGTGGTGGAATATGAGCTCATTCTGATCTGTGGAGAAACCCACGATGCAGGTAGAAGAGAGCAAAGTAGTCAAGCCTCTGCAATCAAGTTTATGATTTCAATTCACATGGGCAGTGAGCACACGTTCAGACAGCCTCCAAGTGACGAAGGCATATGTCCTGCGGAAGCGAGGGACAGTAATGCATCAGGCACCAAGTGCTATAAAACAGAACAGAAATAAATCTAAAAACTAATCATTCGGAGATTAAGCTCCCACATGCAAAAAGAGATCTCGGAAGCAGAACGTCTGGGTTTGGTTCTGGTGCCCAGGGATAAAAATGTGTGCACAGTGACATCTACAGAGGCTGGGTTCCTGCAGTTCTGGCCCAGCCATTCTTCGCCAAGTGGCTAGAGGGCCATTGCTTTGCATGTGAGACTTCTTTGTGTTGTCACTGGCGTTGAAGGACTGCTGTGGAGAATACCTAATAGACAAGTGGGAAAGGGTAGCGCGTGGGGGGCGTTCCTGTTTTTGTTCTTAGTGAAAGTCAGAAAGGCACTTCGAGGTCATTTTAGTCCAACGCCCCAGCGGCTTGTCGGAGGTGTTAGAAGCAAATTGTCCCAGGTGTAGGGATGCTCCTCCTTTCGGCTCTGCTGTTGGTGCCAGAGAGCCAAGCACTGAAGGCGTTCACTTGTGTCCCAAGTTTCCAGCCAGGAATCCATGGAAGGGACAGGGATGTCTCCATTGTGGCAGGAACTCAACGTGGTGGCTCGTCCCCTTTCTCTTCAAGTTTTCAGGTCCCTCTAGAAATAAAAACGTAGGGGTCATCTTTTTGGCACACCTTAGGACTGAGTGGGCACCTGCATTCCACCCTGAGGGACGCGTCCGCTGTTCTCCATGATTACCGTGGACAGAGTTGGCCTCGGCTGGAGGAGGCGGTCAGCTCGGCACGGGTCCCAGACCGGTGTTCCCAGGCTAGTTGCCATAGCTCTCCTCCCCACCTGCACCTCCCAGCCTCCTGCCAGCCTCTGCCTTTTTCAGCACCAACCCAAGATGTTTTCCGGAATCTCCATGGGAACGTCCCAGCTTTTAGCATGGGGTTCTTAAGTCCTTCCCTGAGTCAGGGCAATTTTGTTTGAAGCCCCAATGAGACCGAGAAAACCACTGGATGAAATGAAGATGATCTAGCAGGAAGTCCCATCAGCTAAGAAATGGGCAATTCCCCTCAAGATGTGTGAGAAGTTTTACCCTTTGCGACAATACGGATGGACCTGTGGGGAACATTACGCTAAGTGAAATAAGCCAGTCAGAGAAAGACAAACACCATATGATTTCACTCCTATGCAGATTCTAATGAACAAACTGAACTAACAAGCAAAACTGAGACAGATTCATAGATAGAGAACAAGGATGATAGCTCATGGGGTGGGGAAGGGAGGGGACAGAGGGACCGGGCAAAAAGGAAAAAGGACCACAGTGTGGGGATTGCCGGGGGGGGGGGGGGGGGTTGATATGAGGGGACTAAATGGTAATGGCAAAAATACAATTTTTAAAAATGTGTGAGCTCTTGGAAGGCCCTCGCATCCAGTTTCCAAAGGAACTGCTAAAAACGCAGACCCTTGGAAAGCTCTCATGGGAAGGGGAGCCTCCGTGGGTCTTCCCCGGGGACACCTGCAAAGAGACTTGCAAAAGGATGAGTTTCACACTGGCCTTCCTTGGGCCAGAGGCTGCTAAGGTGCCCTCAGGCATCCAGGGGGACATGCACCTGTCACAGTCCAAACGGCTCCTCAGCACCATGGAGTGGAGCTCTTTCTAAGCCTGATGGGAGCCACGTGGCCCAAACCTCCACAGGGCTGCACTTCCGTGGCTTTGTGGGTGGATTCAAGCACCCGCTCCTGCCTTCCTGCCCTCCACCCACCATGCCCACACTGCTGTCCACACCCCAGGCCCCCGCTCATGGGCCATCAAGGCCGCGGCAGTGAAGGTTAGAGGCTGATGGGTTGGGGCTGAATTCTGTGCTAAAGAGCTCAGCGCTGGGCCAGTCTGCCCATTAGCAGCGAAATGAGCACCAGCAGATGCTTCCCAACGGGCCAGCAGCCGGGCTCAGGGGAGGAACTGTTTGCACCTGCAGAGGGCTCACAGCTGCACCGCAGCCGGGCTGGCCTAGAACCCACTCTGAGTCCCAGGCCTGCAAAGGGAACCATCAGAAATGTCTCATTTAAAGCAAAAATTCCCAAGAAAGACATGGAAATGGACACCGGAGGCACATTAGGAGTCTAAAGCCCTTCTTGGCCTATTGTTTCATGTTAAAAGGAGCCTTTAAAAATGTCTTCAATCCACAGGGACAGAGGCTGAGGGAAGGGGCAGAGCGGAGTGACTGCTTAGTGAGGTGTCATTCGAGGGGTCCTGGAACCAGATGGAGGCAGTGGCCATACGACACTGAACATGCTAAAGGCCGCTGGGCTGCTTAGTGAAAAATGATCAATTATTTGCTGCATGAATTTTATCTCAATTTAAAAATAAAATTTAAAAAGGTCTTTGAAACTGGTCCAGAGCGTGATGTGGGGCTCCGCGTCCGAGATCCAGCTGGCAAATGTTTGCTGAGCGCCCACGAGGGGGAAGCACCACCCTGTCCAGCTCCCACGCGGCCTGCGCCCCTCCCTGCAGCCTCCCTGCCTGCTCCCCTGGGGCAGGTGTTACACTTTCTCCGCTGCAGCTGGCTGTGGCACTCCCTCCCCTCCCCGGGAGCCCGTTCTTGCTCCCCTGCCGGCCTCTGGCTGACCTGTCTCCCTCCTACAGGGCCCCGTCCAGGGAGTCCCTCCCAAAGCACAGAGCTGCCCCAGCTCCTCCCGAACTGAGGCTCTCCATCCCATCCCTGGCTCCTGTCAAGGTCCAAACCACCCAGTGGGCATTGGGGGGCCTCCTCCACCTGTCTCCCCCTTGTCCACCCTCTATCCCACACATACACAAGCTCTGCTTGTCCTTGTCCCCAAGATCCTCTCCTCTGCCTCTCCTCCTTTCCCCACTTGGTGGAGAGACAGTCAACCATGTGCCGCCCCCCCCTACTGGGGCCACACCCTCTTGGAGCCCAGCAATGGGTTTGCCTGCTCCCATCCGATACCCAAAAACCACAAAGTCACTGCCTGATGAACCAGCAACTGCCTGGTCACTGCCTGGTCATTGCCTGGCTCTCTGCAGCAGGACTGGGGCCACTAGAGGTGAACTGAGAGGGACCAGCCTGAGCGGGGCGGGCACTGCCCCACCTCCAGCTGCTCGTGAATCCAGTCCAGGAAGGCGGTGATGCGGGTGTAGACCCCAGGCTTGTTCACGTCCGCACAGCCGATGCCGAAGCTGGTCGCTCCCACCAGCTTCCACTCCCTCATCTCCTGGCACACCAGGGGTCCCCCGCTGTCTCCCTAGACATCCAGGAGAGAGACAAAGGGCAATAGAGCAGGCGTCACCACCGCTATCCCTCGTCCTGGGGCAGGGCTCCCCTGTGACCGCATCACAAAACCCAGCCCGAGAATGGCTCCGCGTTCACCCCCGCAGCCTTTCCAGAACTGACTCAGCATTCCCGGAAGTGGGTCCTTTATCCCACAGGATGGTCCCCCCAACGCCTCCCCGCCAGGTTCTCCATACACTGAGCCCATGAAGGTCAAGGCAGCTGTACGCAGCCCGGGGAGCACTCACAGAGGGACCGGCCACCTGGCCCTCTGGACCCAGACAGAACTGGGGTCTCACCCACTGTGGCTTCCGAGGCCCACAGTCACGGTTCTCACCTGCCTTCTGCCCTTTTTGTCCCCTGCAAACCCTGAAGACTGGGGTCAGCAGGGAAGCATCCTCGAGACCCCCTCCTTTCACCCAGCCCCCAGGCAGAGTGGGAGCACTGGGTAAACACGGCCTGGCCAGGAAAGGGCGTGCTATCTTGAGCAAACTTCTCCCCCACACCCTGTAAATTTGCTTTTCAGTCAGTCACAGGGAAACGCTGGCAGTGGCCAGTCCTACAGGCTAGGCCACCGTAACAGAGCCTCGCCTCGCCTGCCGCCATGGCCCCCGGAGGTCACCACAGGCCCCTACCTGGCAGCTGTCCACGCCGCCTTCCAGGTAGCCAGCGCAGACCATGGAGGGGGCGATGATGCCACCGTACACTTCTCTGTGGTTGCAGACCTTGTTGGAGATCAAAGGCACAGCTGCGTGGTTGAGGACTGGGGAGGCGTCACCTGTATCAGAGTGGGAGGGGGACACACGGTGAGGCATTCAGGGGACCGGGGCCATGCCACTGCAACTTCAATGGCAGGACGGCCATGCCTGCAAGTGGACGGTGGCAGGGAGGGGCCACAAGCACCCACCAGCCCTGTGGCTCTCTCTCTAATGCAGGCCCTGCTGCTTCAGCTCAGACACCCCCTTCCCTAAGAGGACCAATGTGGGAGGAGGTGGCAGCAACTGTCACCACCATGGACCTCCCCAGGTGGAATCCTTGATCCACACCAACCTATTTGGTTCTCAGGGCAATCCAGGTCACAGAAGCGAAGCTGGGGCTCAAAAAGGTCACACACAGCCTTTGGAGGAAACTTGGGATGTTCAGAAGAAAAATGTCCACATCCCAATCCCTAGAACTTATGACCATGGCCAAAGGGACTTTTGGAGATGTGATAAAACCTAGAGATGGGGACATGATCCTAGGAAATCCAGGTGGACCCTAAATGTAATGACAAGGATCCTTGAAAGTTTCAGAGGAGAATACGTAATGTTGGAAGCAAAGGACAGAGAGGAGAGAAGCTGAAGGTGCTGAGCTGCTGGCTGTGAAGATGGAAAAGAGGCCACAGGGCAAGGAATGTGGCCCTAGAATCTGGAAAAGGCAGGGAACTGCTTGCTCCCCCACCTCCGCAGAGCCTCCGGAAGCAGCGCAGCCCACCAGGACTGGCAGAGGACTCTCAGGCCCCACGGCTGGGAGAAAATGCATTCTTTCTGCTTAAAGCCACTGAGTTTGGGGTCACTGGTTGCAACAGCAACAGGAAACCGATGCATCTGCCATGGATCAGCCCCAGCACCAACCCACAAGACGGAAACCCTCTAACTTAACCTGTGTGCAAACTGGATTATCTTTATGCTTTACAGGCTTAAAGCAGGGCACACCCCCTTCTCATTCCTATAGCCTAAAGCTGCAGGGGGGGCTCTGCGCTCCACAAAACCCTCATTTTTACTGTTCTGTGAGTGTGAGTTACACCGTGTTTTTTGCACAGGCTTCCGCCATCTTCACACATGTCAACCAGCTCTATAGTGGAAACAACCTAGCCATGAGCCTGGGCTGAGATGGTGGCACCTGCCCCTACTTGCTACACAAAGATCCAGTAAAGACAACAAAAGAATCCCCTTCAGGCACTCTGAGTTCATGGGCAACAGCATGAATAGGGACCTGGGTGGGGAGCATGAACAGAGAATCCCAGACCTTCCACCACCTGGTCATGTGAGCCCATGCAAGGTGCTCAGCATCCCTGGCTTCTCCCCTTCAGGACGAGCAAGAGCATCATGCTCCCCTCAGGGGCTGCTAGGAGCATAGCTCTGCACCCAAAGCTCAAAGCACCTGTGGGAGGAGCTTCCACTTTGGGCAGGAAGGCATAGCCAGCCATGGGAGTGAGACCCTGCCCTGGGGGAGGATTGGCATTGAGATGTAGGTAAGCCCCATGTGTCTGGGACATGCAAGAGGGGACAGACTCAGCTAGTAAGTCTCAGAGGAAAGTACTGAACCTCTGTCTTGGGTTGAATTGTGCTCCCTAAATAAATGTGTCCACCTGCAACCTTAGAATGCTTGGAATAGGGTCTTTGCGGGCGTAATTAAGGTAAGAATCTCAAGATGAAATCGTTCTGGATCAGGGCGGGCCTTAACTTCAAAGACTACTGTTCTTATAAGAAAAAGAAGAGGGAGCTCTGAGTCAGGGACACAGGGAGAAGGTTGTGTGACGTTGGGGACAGAAGCTGGAGCGATGCCTCTACAATTCGAGGAGCGCCAGGGAATGGCTGGCCCCGCCAGAACCTGGAGAGAGGCCAGCGTCACATTGTCCCACAGAGCCCACCCCGGGAACCAGCCCTGCGGCCCCTGGGCTCCAGGCTTCTGGCCTCCAGAACCGCGGGTGAGTCAATATCTGTTGTTTTAAGCCACCCTGTTGGCGGTAAGCTGTTACAACAGCCCCAGGAAATGAATACTCTTCCTACTAACAAGGAAAGCAATCCACGGAAACCCCAAGAATTGTGACCACATGTGTGCTCCACCCTGATGAAAGGATGACACAGGTTTCATTCGCATGTACTTTTTGTCGCCGTCACTCATTACATTGTGATTATAGCAATAAGGTCCCGTTGGTTTGCTTTTTCTACTTGATTTTTGTAGGAGGAAATAACACATCTACCAAGGTCACACAAGACACAACTCCTCACCCGTTACAAAGCTGTCTTCTGAATAAACCTCGGGAGGGGTCTCCACCGGGCACCCATGCACTTAGTTAACACAGCGGGAGGAAGAGGATAGGCGACGGGGAAGTGTTAGAGTAGTTGATTCATACTCCCCAACGGGGACGTGTGTTTCCCAAGGGAACATGACATGGGACACAGGGGAGGGGAACGTGTCGCTGTGGACATCTACCCTGGCCCTCTCGGTTCTGGGCTCCCTGGACTCAGACTCTTGATTTCAGACCACTGACCTCCTTCCTCGGTGGTCCCCCATCCCGATGTCCAGCACATTTTCCCATCAGGAAAATTCTCTTCAGAGTTGGGCAGACACACTGGTTGGATCATCTCTGTGTAAAGAGGAAACAACAACTCTCAAATCTGTCTGGGAAAACAATTAATCTCATCAGCCCTCCCCTCTCAGAGGGGCGCTAGCAAACTCCTGAAGAAAGGTCAAGCACTTAGTCATATGCAAGCTATTAGCTCAGAGCAGGGACCTTCCCCTACCAGAGCCCTAAAACTTCGGAACCCTAGACTGTGGCAATCTCAGTGAGTCTAGGCCAGGGTCAGCATATCTTCTTGGAAGGACCAAATGCTAACTGTTTTAGGCTTTGCAGGCCGAGTGGTCTCCATTGCCACCACTCATCTCTGCCACAGGAGCACAAAAGCAGCCACAGGCAAATGGGGGTAGCTGCGGTCTAATAAGACTTCATTCATAAGGCAGGTAAAGGGTCAAATTCGGCTCATGGGCCACAGTTTGCCCACTCCGGGTCCAGACCATGGGTACCTTGCTTGACAGAACACACCTCCATGAATATCCCTACCCACCCTGACACGTGGGATGTCACATAAACCTCCACCAACGTCAGCATCATGGCTGCCATGGGACTTTCACGTGAATACAGCCTGACATGTGCTAAGCCTCTGTGGGTATGACAGTCATGGAAAGGTAGACAAAGACTGAGGGGAAGGTTCGTTCTAATTTTATCAAAGTACAAGCATTGACGCCTTGTTCTGTATAATCAAATGTCATTAATGATAATTAGCCAATGAGCACCAGTCCAACTTCTCTTTGTTTCGCTAGAAGCCTTTGTTTCAGTGTCACGTACAGAGTCTACATGTGCCATGTGGTGAGCACGCTGATGGCCCTGCCCGTCAAACCTGCCGCTGGCCTCGTGCCAGGATTCTGCCCCAGTACGGGGCCTGGTCATCACACTCAGCCTGCGCTCCAAGCTGCTGTAAGCCTGGAGACGGAGGAGGGAGGCTGTAACTGATCTGGGAGAAGGCTCTTAACGCTTTGATTGCAGGTGCAAAAAGTTTGAAAGTTCTATCCTGCGTGGCTTTTTTGTAACCTCCAGAGGTCAGGTCTTGACAGAGAAATGGAGGCTGCTGAACTCATCAGCTGATGGGGAAAGAATGTTTCTGAGTATTTCGGAGAGCTGAAGATACCCAGCATCTTCCGGATAAAGAAATGACTGCAGGAAGGACCGCACTACAACCAGCTGGCTGGCCTGGAAGCACTCCCTTTACCGACCAAGATTGAAACGCTGGGCAGGTGGGTGGCACTAACGAGGGACTTCACCACAACAAGCACCGGATGGAGAAAAGCTCTTTGTGCCCACAGGCCAGAGACCCCCTTTCACCACTTCAGAGGAACCAGGTGGCCTGGCCTGGGCAAGTCCCTTTTATCTCCATTTGGTACCCACAGGGAGAAAGTGGCACCAGTGGGAGCCCCAGAGGGACCAGACAAATGAAACTGACCAAAGTAGAACCGCAATGGCTCTAAAATCAAATTATCATCAAGACCTGCACAGCGAACCTGAACTGGGTGACCGTGTGCCAAAATTGAAGATGTACGTGGGACCCGGGGCCTCTTAACATAATAGCCCAGGTGTCCAGAATATGATGGAAGATTTCTCATCCTACAAGAACCAGGAGAAACTTCCCCTCCTTCATGAGAAGAGAATCAGCTGAAGCCAACGCCTAAATGAGTCAGATGTTGGGATTACCGGACAAGGACCGTAACTCGGCTGTCATAACAATGCCCCAACAAGCAATTGCAGACCCCCTGGAAACAAATGAAAGCAATAGAATGAGAAAGGAACCCGGACGTACCATTGAAGCGGAGTGGTTCTGCCAGCTTCATGAGGGCAATGTCATTGCCCAACTTTTTCGGCTTGTACTTGCTGTGATAGATAATCTTTTCCACCAGGTAGGAGGGAGCTGGACTGTCCAGCAGGGAAACTAGGCCCACCTGGATGGTCCATGACTTGGGGAGGTATAGGCTGCAATGAGAAGACTTGGAGGTAAAGCAGGGAAAACCCAGCCATGTTAACCCTGGTCCTCAGGTGTCCCCAGATCCAGCACCGGGAAGATGGCCAGTGCGTCAAGACCCTGGTGGCGTATGTTCGAATCTACCTCGGCCCCCACCCCATGCAGAAGCACAGGCCCACCTGATGCATTTCCTATAGCAGCCTCCCTCCTACACCCATGAGGGAGGTAAATACAACAGGGAGTAAAAATAACTGAGTGTTTTCTCTGGTCTTCTTCTATGCTAATGTCCTTTGAGAGAGAGAGACAGCTCCGGGGAGACTTCCCCTACCCAGCCTGCGCAGTCTCTCACCCTCTAGGCACGCTGCAGTCTGCCATCATTAGCTACAGGGTAGTAGGTCTAAGACCTTTACGTTGGTGGGTTTTCTCCTGCATGACAGCTTCCTTCCTGCTCTTTCTATCTTTTCTCTGACAGCTGCGGTCTAACATCTATGCAGCTGATGGTGATGAGTTCAGGGTCCCTCCCCGCGGATATTACTTGTGATGATGTGGTCTGTTGCCTGCTTTCTGGACCTGCTGCTGACCACCCAAATCCACCCTGTCCCAAAGGGGCCCAGACTGGACGGGGTCTACAGGAGATGAGGACCACACCCAGGAGGTCAGGATCACTCACTCATAGACACAGTGGGCAGCGGTGAGAATCCACACTGGGGTGATGACGGAGCCCCCACATAAGTGGTAGCCCTGGAACTGAAGGCTGGCCTGCCAGGGCCACTGTGCAGGCGAAGACATGTTTCCACCCACGATGCGCGAGGTGTAGCCCATCCGCAGACCGCAGACTGCCGGGGGAACAGGGTTGGGGTCCATCCCATAGACCTTTCCTTTTCCCGACACCCTGCCTCCCGCACAGAGCTCAGATCCCAGGAACAGTGCTGGGAGGGGAAGCCCAGGGTGGGGGTGGGGGTAGCTCACCTGAGACGTGGGACTGGGGGTGTTTTGGGGGTGCAGAGGGAGGAGTCCATCAGAACAAAGAGCCTGATGCTGTCAGGGCCCATCCCCTAGATGCCCATGATGCCAGGATGAGGACAGCATCCCAGGAGTAAGGGGAACCTCCCATGGCCCCCTCCTCACTAACACAGGGGCTGGCGTGCACCTGCCTGACTCCTCCAGACCCAGCCTTGCAGCACGTGTGCTCCCCCCAGCAGGAATAAGGACCGCCTGCTGGGGGGTGGGGGGTGGGGTTGCTCAGTAGCCTGTGAACAACTTTCCCTTGAGGGGTTCGGGGGGGAGAAAGTCAAGCCCCTGGAGCCACTACAGTGACAGGACATCATGTACCATGGTCCTGTCTGCTGCTGGGAAGCCACTCTGAGTCATCTCCCCTGCCTAACAGGGCTGACCCTCCTCCGAGGGAGAGTCCACGGAGCATCCACCTGGCACCTAGGAGGAAGGGGCTCCCGGCAGTCAGAGGAGGGGAGGGGGCAGGAGACTGAGAGTGAGCTCTCGCTTCCATTTGTCTGTGTTTCTAAAACTCTTACCTGTGCACTTTAAGGTGACCACACGACCTGAGGCACATTCTTCCCTAAAGTGGAAGAAGAGTGGGCTTCATGACAAATACCCAAGGCCTGTGACGTGAACGTTTTTCAACTTAATCTTGGGGTAAAAGAAAACCAAACCATTCCCCTGTTCTTGAATACAGACTACCATTTTAGTCTATATCACAGAATTTGCTTTTAAAAAAAGAAAACCCTCGACAACCATGCGGTACTATACAAGTGGCAGGCATGGAGCAATTCTCAGCTTTGCAGAGCTGGTGATCAGAGATGGATACTGAGCTCTGCCATGTGCCCTGGGGTATTTGTGTGTCTGTTTTACCCCAGTGTTCTTATCTGTCCCTGGGGACATGGAGCACCCACTGGAAGGACAGCAGGCTCTCCAGGCATGAAGTCCTTGTAACCTGGGACACACACACCTGGGAGAGGACACCTCCCAGAGCACCTGCCTTTCTCATAATCCACCCAGACCCCTTTGCAACTTTCTGCCTTCAGAGCCCCAGTCCCGTCATGAGACGAGCTGTCTATGGATCGTATGTGTGTCTGGGGGTCGCTGTCCATGACGAGATGGACAAGCTGACGAACTGTTGTTCCCCAGAGCTGAGAACACACTCCTCTTGGGGTTTGGTCAAGGTGCCAGGAAGAGCACCTGGAACCTGGGCTCAGAACACCTGACTGTCTCTCCACTCCCCAGGCAGGTGAGCCCTCTAAGCCTCAGGTACCTGACTGTCGTTTAAGGACACCTCATTTTACCTTCCTCATGAGTTGTTGGGGAAACCATTACAGGATTTTGTGAACAAAGACAGATACGTTTCTTTCTGAATCTTTCTCATTTTTCCCTCCCTGCTTCCTTTCTTGCAAACACACTGGAGCGCCTATTCTGTGAGGTCTAGGATGCGTTTATGACGTGTACCCCACTTTTGCTCTTTTACCCACCCTCCTGCCTTTCTCTGTTGGCCACATTGGCTGGTTTGGGGCCAGGTTCTCGCAGCCAGCTGGTGTGCCCGCCCAGTCTAACCACTGTGGCCAAGCCCCGCCTTGCACTGTCATGTCCTGGTGGCGCTGTGCACAGCCTTACACAGGCAGCAACGACAGTGCAGACTGCCTGGCGCTTACCTCAAGTACACCGAGTGGTGCAGAGCAGTCACTTTGTCATCTGACAAGAGGTGATTGATGGAGACAAATTCCTCTTGGAACTCTTCCTCCAGCAAGTTCACTCCGAGGGTGTTGGAACTGACGTAGCTGTAACCCATGGAAACGCAGATACGGCGCGAGATTTACTCTGTGCTTCACATCAACCTGTGCCCCGGTCACAGCATTATAGGTATCCTACTGAGGGACATGTCACTGTGTCCTCCCAACTCATCAGTGTGCCCAAGTCACACTATTACAGGTATACCAGGAGGATGTCACTGTGTTCCCCCAAACCATCAACAGTTTGCTCTTGCCAGTGCGTCAAGGCGTTCCAAACCTGGTGGAGTCTGGAATGGTGGTGCCTTCTGGCCCCCACCCCAGGGCTCCATCCATGAGCACAGGTTCTGGGCACCCAGGCAGGAGGACCATTCCTGATGCAGCTGGGTGAGACCCCCTTACACAGTCAGCTGAACTGACCTCTGCTTGGCCTGAAGCAAGCCCCAGAAGGAATGGAACTCAGAACTAGGTGGGTGTTTTCAGGTGGGTACTGAAGTAGGGATGCTGAGCACCCCAGGAACAATAGGCTAGGTAAAATAATTTCCCAGTGTGCCCAGAGTGAGCGGGGGTCCTCATTAGAGAGATAAACATGCAAAAGGAAGAGAGTCAGGAGATACCAGGAGCAAGCAAATGGTGACAGTGTCAGGAAACAGGTCTCCTGGAGAACAATGGTGACGAAGGCCCAATTGTTTAAAAATCAAGTGTTTCGAGAGTTACGAGATGCGAGGTGGGAAAGGAGGGCCATTTCCCCCTTCCTCTGTGGGACGAACAAACCACAAAGCAGCCGGCTGCTTCACTCGCTAATACACCAGCTGCGTGGGACACGAAGTCCCGTCAGGGTTGTGGCAATGGCCTGCCCAGCCCTCCCAGGTGTTGCTCAAGAGTTGACAGGGCAGGGACCCCATGGAAAAGCCCACTATTACTGAGAAGGAGATCCTGCTGCAGTGGGCTAGGCTACCTGCAGGCTGTGACATATGAAGGGACCCCAAATGACATAACTGGAGCCTCGTAAAGCATTGAAGTCTCCAAGTGCAGTCACAACCACAACCACAGACCCCACAGGGTGTCTGTGTGCCAGGCTCACTTCTACACACTCCAAGGTCACTTGACCCTCAGATGGCCCTTTAGACTGGTATTATTACTGTCCCTTTTTTGTGAGGAATGAGTTACGTAAGGAGCCTGAGTATGCCCTGGGATTTGAACCTGGGAAGTCCAACGTGACAGCCTGTCTTCTTTGTTCATCACAGGTATCTGACATGGAACGCAGCAGAGCAGAGACGATCAAAGGAGGGCTCCAAAGAAAAAAGTAAGAGGAATAATCAGAAAAGAACACAAAGGAAATCCCAGAATTGAAGCAACAGACAAGGAAGAAAAGGACAAGCTCATAGTGAAGAAATCGGGCAACGCTGAGGGAGAACGAGAACCTCCCTTCAGAGGGAGCAGTTCAGGGTATGAAGAACCACCCCACCAGGTGGCTGGGGTGCACAGGGACACAAGGGCTGCCCATGAAGAGCAGGTGGAGAGGGAAGGGGTGACTGAGTCCTTGTGCAGAACAGAGGAGAGGCTGGGGGACTGGGGACTGCGGACTGGGGCGGTGCTCCAAGAGGGAGAGGAGGGGAGACAAGATGGGAGATGTCCCCTGGGGATCCCGAAAAAGGGCCTCCACAGAGAACAGAAATGCTGTTTGTGGCGATGGAGTGAAGTGTCTGTGCGTATGCACACACAGGTGTCTGTAGCATGTGGGTAGTGTGTGTGGTTTATGCATGTGTGTGGTGTGTGAGATATGTCATTGTTTGTATGCATGTGTGTGCACATGTGCACCCAAAACATGTGCGTGATATGTGTGCAGTGTGCATGATGTGATGGATGTGGTGTGTGAGTGGGTGCATGCGTATGGGTCATGTGTGGGTGATGTGTGTCTGTATGCATGCGTATAGTGCATGTGGTGTGAGAGTGTGCCGTGTGTGCGTGTGGCTCATGTCTGTGTTTGTCTTCAGGAGGAAGGTCTATAGGATCCTCCCAAGCACTTGAGTGGTGGTTTTGCTGTTGAAACTGCAGCTGGCTTCTGAGTCACTGGGGGAGGTGGAGGCAAGTCTCAGGGGTGCTGGCTGGAGGCCCGTTGGGGTTTCGCTGGCTTCCAAGAAAGAGGAGAAGAACATGACACATCAAATTTGAAGCGGGAGGCCCCTGGAGGACTGAGGCAGTGGGACTCTAAACCACCCAGCTCATTTCCTTGGAAACAAACAGAATTGCGTTTTCAAGCTCACCCTGGTCACCGTGCTCCCTTCCTGGGAGATGCATGTAATACGGGAGCCTACGTGCTTTGAACTCCGAATCAGGAGCCAAGAGGGAAGGTGGCATGGAAGACGGCAGCTGTCGCGAACCAAGGAGGGGACAGGAGAGAGGAGGCGGCCCCCACAGCAAGGAGAAAACGGGCCATCCCAGTGCAGAAAGTCACAGGGACAAGAGCAAACACTGAAAAGTGAAGATGCCACTGCAGCAGTTCTTGTCCCTACGTGTTGCTAAGCAACTGTGTTTGAATAATTGTGCTTTCACCAAATTGCTAACTGTTGGCACCTGGTTCTCTGGGGCTCCTCGGGAAGTGTGTGCACAGATGGACACGTGACCACCGGGACCACGCGGGGTGCTATTGGGAGGTTACTCTACAGCGGTGGCCTGCGGAGCCCAGGGGCTCCTGGTCCCGGAAGCTCCTTATCTCCTGTGTGCATGTAGGTCTGTTCTGGCCCTGAGACATTCCCAAAATGCCATTTCTCATGTGACTTCAAGTGAGTGTGGTGTCAAGCCTCGTGGGGTTGCCATGAGGACGCGCTGTGATAGGAGGTAGAGCACCGTGCAAGCACCCAACCGGACAGTAGCTGTCTTTTCACCGTCACCTGCAATTGCTCTTTAACTTACCTTGGGAACCCCAGCTGGGCGCAGGCGACACTGGCGTGGTGACTTCTCCAGTCGTCAGAGCACACGGTCCTCCAGGAAGCCGCCGTGAACACCTGGAGCACGCCATTCCGACCGCTCACGCGGACTGGCCAACGCATGGGTGCAACAATCCGTGAGTGGCCCGCAGGGCCGAGGCCGGGGCAGAGCTTCCTCCGCAGCCGGCTCAGACCCCCGCCTCTGCTGAATCTGACCTGCTCCTTGCTCACAGGGTCCCATCATCACAGGACCCGCCTACTGCCGGGGCCCCCTGAGCTCTCTCAGAGATCTCTTATTGCTCAGGGAGTCTCCCCAGCCCAATTGCAGCCTCATGGAATGCCCCTCCCCTAACACCCAGCCCAGGGTCTCCTGGGGACCGGCCGGACCACTCTTGAGGATATAACTTTTTTTTGACTCTGGCATTGACTTGGACCCATTTCCCAGATGGGAAAGGCCCAGACTGGGTCGTGCTGACTTCCTCCTGTCTCCAGTGAGGAGGCATGAGCTTACCGCATCGGAACTCATCCTCCCCGGCTTTGCAGTCTGAGACACCGTCACATCGAGCAGTCAGTTCAATACACTTAAAAGACGACCGGCACCTGTACTTCCCAGAGCAGTCGAAGTGGACTGAGGACGGGAGAAGACAGGAGTGCTAACGGAGGGCTCCTTCAGCAGGCAGCACTACCAACTGTCCGCCCGCCCCGTGGCCGTGAGCTTGCCCTTTAGTGATGAGGCTGCATTGGAACTACCCCTGCGTCGGCAGCCCAGTTTCTGTTCCAGATTCCAGGGGGTGGGGCTGATGCACCCACTTTGTCTCACTAAGTGGTCTCAAGACACAACGGGAGGTGAATTTAGACCCTGCAGGGCTGCAGGTCAAGAGAGAGAATGTATGGCCGCAAACTGACCGGCTGAGCCAGCTGAGTAAGGAGCCCTGAGTGAAGACTCTCACCCCCCACCCCCATCTGTCTGTCTACCTCCTGCTGTCTCTGACTCGGGGCCGCAAGTGCAGGAGCTGTGGACCACACACCCGGCAGGTGGAGAATTACACTGAGCTGTATTCCAGTTATTTGAAAGAGAAAATGAGAAATTGTTCTTCATTAGAGACCATCCAAATGACTCAATTTCTCAAAGGCCACATGCACCTTCTTTTAAAAATAGCAGGCGTTCTTGGCCTGGCCTGAATGGCCGCCTTGTCTTCTCCACCCAGCCGCGTACCCGCCTCTGCTGCGGATTCTATTTCATCAGCTGCGTTTGGACACTTCTAACTGGGCGGGTTTCATGGTGACAAAGCCCTGAGCATGGCCAACAGCCCCTGCAGGGCCCCAGGTTGGCTTTACATTCACACAGGCAAATAAAAGTCAAAGCCAGCAAACCCAAGGGGTGTTTGCCTCCGGTAATTAAGGCTGGGCGGTGGCACCACGCTGGTGCGGCGGGGCTCATGAAAGTTTAAGTGCCTGAAGAGGTAGTTGAGAGCTTACTAAATAATAAATGGTACTCACAGCCCAGACCAATGGCCAGAGCTAATATCAGTGCGATGACCCCAATGACGATGATCGGGAAGAACTTCAATGGCAGCAGTGATAGGAGCTGGGCGGCCACCGCATCCGTATCTGAAACCCAAAGAATAAGGAGTGAGGGGAGCAAAAAGCCACAGAGCAACAAATTCGAATCAAAGAAAACATACAATATAGGTATTCATTTTCCCCATCTCTAATGCAGAGAATGTTTCCAGCTCAGAGAAAGTAGCCCCCATATGGGTAAAGGCCCACCGGCCAGGGGCACAGTCCCTAGCAGTCCAGCCCCACACTTACAGACTCTGACCCCATTCTGTTCACCCTGGGTTAAGGAATGGTGTTGTGGGTTGAATTGTGTGTCCCCCCAAAAGATAGGTTGAAGATCTAGCCCCTAGCAGCCCAGAATGTCATCTTATTTGGAGACAGAGGCTTTAAAAGGGTAATGAAGTTCAAATGAGGTCATTGTTAGTGTGGGCCCTGATCTGTCTGGTGTCCTTGCAGAAAGGAGGAATTTGAAAACAGAGGCAGACCACACAGAGAGATGATGACATGAAGAGACACAGGGAGTGGCCATGTGAAAGTAAAGGAAGAAATCGAAGTGATGCATCTACAAGGCAGGGAACATCGGAAACCAGGAAGGGGCAAGAAGGATTCTCCTGCAGGTACCAGAGGGGTTGTAGCCCTATCAA
This sequence comes from Furipterus horrens, assembly GCF_987537825.1. Taxonomy (NCBI): domain Eukaryota; kingdom Metazoa; phylum Chordata; class Mammalia; order Chiroptera; family Furipteridae; genus Furipterus; species Furipterus horrens. Next base: position 8,214,192 of record NW_028327171.1, read on the forward strand.
TGCCTTGATTTCAGGTTCCTGGCCACCAGAATGGCGAAACAATAGTTCTGTTGTTTTAAGCCACCTAGTGTGTGGCACTTCATTTCAGTGGCCCTAGGAAATTAAAACAAAGGGAAAGTAGCACATCAACTTTCAAGGACATTTTCTCACAGAGGAGGGTGACATGTAAAGTCCGAACAAGGTACTTTCAGGAGAGGGAGGGCTGGGATCTCTGAGAGGGTCACCAGATGACACAGCAGACCGTTCTTCATGGGTCTCGTGCACAGAGGCACCAATGGCCTTGGTTCCAGAATATCTTTCCAAGGAGTTGGCAAAGCAAAAAGCCTTCGAAGACAGAGATAGAGCAGGGTTTGTGCAGATCTGCTTGTAGTCCGTTATAAAGATTCGGGTTCCCTTCACGATGGGTTCCTCAACTGTAATGCAGACCCACTGTGTGTGCAACGTACACCTGGGCTGCTCCACGTTGCCCCCATGGGACTTGGTGGGCAAGAGCAACAACTCAAACAGGATGCATGTGCCACTTGTGCTGTGAGTAATAAAGTCCTTTGTGTCTGACCAGGAGTCCCGTGTCTTCTGCCAGAATCCGTGGAACTATGATAGGCTGCCCTGTTAGCTTGCACCAGACCCTCCCCTGTTCTTGCCTAAAGTATCAGGCAGCTTAGGCATAAAGGGAATGTGAAGAGCATTAAAACGCCCAGACGTACAAGTCCCTCTGCGCAACCAGGAGAATTTCCACCAGCACCCTTTCCTCTCTGAAGAACAGGCCATTTTGTGCAAATTATCTCATCAATCCTGAAAATACATCCACACCCAAGCTATCTTCCCTTAAGTTAGAAACGTTGGAATGGAGGAAGGGCAGAAAGCTTTCCAAGGGTCATGCCATTGCTCAGGACAGAGACTGTCTCTGCCTCTCTTCTCTTGGTCTTGAAGATGTTGAGCCGAGAGGTCTCCCAGGGAAGAATCGAAAAGATCTCTCCCTGCTTGTCTCTACACACGACTTCACCTTCCGGTAATAGTGTGATTATAAAAAGGTCAATATCATTCAAGGCTGCCTTAAAAAAGAAGAGAATTTAAATATAAATATATTGGGGGGGGGAGGTGGAATAGGAGGGAAAGGAGGAAAGAGTAAGCAGAAGAAAAGGGGAAAAGGAGAAAGGAAAGAAGCCAAGGGAAATAAGGTAACACAGGCAACATATAATCCTCAGTGATAATGAGGGATACAGAGCAAGAAAGGCCAGTCAGAGAGATGGAGAGCAGTCAACTCTCTGCTTTGGCCTGGATGAGCAGTTTGCTCGCAGGTGCATTCTCAGCACCTCGAACAGCAGCCTGGCACCCGGGAGTTCTTGATAAATGTTAGTACATTGGTTGGATGAATGGATGGATGGATGGACGACATCATGATAACAAAGGTTGTTTATCTCAGGGTTAGAGACCAATTCCTTTCAAGGCAAGGAGTGCATAGTCTTGAGTAAGCAGAGCAGATGCCTCTTGCCCACCCTCCCCCTACCCCTCAGAAGCCTGCACCAAGTTAATAAGTCTCCCCCATTGAGATGTGTTCTCTCCATTTACAATTTAAAAATCAGCAGGAACCCCCAAAATGACCTCGTATCCTCCCAATTGTTCTCTAAGAGTTAATTTAGGGAACAATCCAGCTTGTGGAGTCAAAGATTGTTGTTCAGTTAGAACCTCTGCATCAGTTCACATTGGTCCCTTCACCGCTCTGCCCTGGTGCCCTGTGGGAGCTCCCACGGCCCCACCGCCCTTATTCTGTCTTTGAGGGTGTGCTTAGAATAAAAAGCAAGATGCAGAGCATCTCTCCAAAGAGGAATGCAAATGATAAACAAGCATTAAAAAGACTTTCAACCTCTCTAGAGATCAAAAAAATACAAATTAGGCATAACACTCTATCAATTTCCCAACATAGTGATGTCATTGTTATTATACTCACTACAGTCCCAAGTGAAAGGCAATGGACCTCCACTTACGGTCAATAGGAGTTTGCATTGTGTAAACGTTTTGACAGTCACATTTGAAATCTGTACCAACATTTTACAAATGGATGGAATTTTTGACCTAGTAAGTCCACTTCCAGGAATTTATCCTTGGGTGTCATCATGGATAGACACAGATGTCGACCTACAAGGATGCTTAGAGAAGTGACATTGATAATATTGATGCACGGGAAACAGCCTACATGCCCAACAGGAGAAACTGGTGAAATAACAATCAGTATAGAGACACTACATGATAGAATGGGGGGGGGGGTCAGCAAAGCTTTTATGCAAAGGACAAGAGCATAACTATTTAAAAATGTATGGGCCATATGGCCTCTGTCACAACGACTCAACTCTACTGCGGCATGAAAGCAGCCACAGACAATATGTGAATAAACGGATGAGTTCCAATAAAACTTTAGTTATAAAAACAGGCAGTGAGCCAGAGTCTGCCCATGAGCCATAGTTTGCCAAACCCTGAGGAATATTTAATTATTAAATGCCATGGAAAAATTAACATGATACTGTTTAGTTGGTATTTTTTAAGCTTCAAAATGATACAAGTAGTATATGTCACTTCCAAAGGGAAATAAAGATATGTTGATAGGAAAAAAGGCCAGAAATCCCACATAAAGTGCTAATAGTTATCACTGAGTAATGGTACAATTGTGGGTAATTCAAAAATACATACTTTTGATTAACTGTAGTTTCCAAATTTCTATAATGAACAATATATTGCTTTATTTAAAAAGAAAAGGTTTAAACAGCTTTTGTTCCTTCCCACTACTAGGAATTAATCATGAAAAAATAATAAAAATTAGCATAGAGAAAAATGTATAATGCCATTCATGTTCACATTATTTATAGTATAAAAATATTAGAATTATATGTCAAATGGTAATAAAATGGTTATGTAAATTACATATACTTGATGGAGTAATGTTATTTTTAAAAAGACATTTATAAAAACCAAAGAGCAGACGGAAAAATGCCTGTCAGCACCATGAACAGATGCACATTTACAGGCAATGGCAGGAAGAAAATGAATACAGATATAAAAACCAGGTCAAGTTTGGGGGTCGGGATTGCAGGGTACTTTTAAAATTTACATTTATGTTAATTTTGCAGAAGTATTTTTAAATTGCATATTTTTTACTAGAAATATCTCCTCCCATTTCCCATCCTCTCCTCTCCTTCCCCACCCCCCTGTCCCGACCCAACATCAATTGTGGTTTAAAAGGAATTGTTAGGGTAACCGCCTTCTCATGCTTCCTAGAACCTCAGCCAGAGCCCCAGGGGTCCCTCTTCCAGGCCCCAGGGGCCAGCATTCCTGACTGCGTCCAGGACCAGCAAGCCCCAGTTCACTGGGACAAGTCCTCATAGACTCCTACCAAAAACATCCTAGCTGGATAGGCATTACGGAGGCCACCGTTTCTCCCAATATTTGTAACCTGTTTGCAAAACCAACTCTGTCACCTGCTCTTGGGTATTAATCTAGGCATCTAATCCTTTCAGTCAAGTCCACCTTATTGTAGGTTTTCTGGAAGGGCTGGTGAGCCACGGGTTCTCAGGACTCCCTGGAGGGTTCAGGGATTCTGGCCGGGACCTGACCCCTAGCTCCCAGGGGCAGTTGGAGCCTCCATTTCTGAAGCTCTTCTTCCAGGGAATACAAACGCCTGTGTCCAAGGAGTTAGCCAGGGACTGAACAAACATCCCCCGCTGATGCCCCTTCTCTACAAACCAAAGAATGGCATGTGGTCAGCGTGTGAGGGGTAAGGACTTCTGGTCAGATATTTCCTCAGAGGGAGACTCAGCCCTCAGCCACACCTGTCATCTAGATGGGGGGGAATGGCATGCAGAAATCATACTTGGTTCCACCTACCTGGTGTAGGAGGACTTATTTTCAGATCATCAAGGCCAAAAAGGGACCTGAAGGAGAAGGGGGCTTCAGCCGCGGGCGGGTCGTTTTCCCCCATGGTGACTATTTCAGGGCCTCTGAGGTTCGGATCTCCCTCCACCTCCACCTCCTTCACCAGGAAAAACAAAAAGTGTTTGCTTCCTTATTTATAGTTTTAGCATCAGATGCATCTTTGTTGTGTTAAGTCTTTGAAATCTGACAATCCGCATTAAGCAAATTCAGTACCGATTAATCAAAACTATTTGCCTGGTGAAAACGCATTTTTTTCTAAGCCACAGCAGATAACAGAGAAACTTCTAGAGTTAGCGAAAAACAATGAACTTAATTCTGCTAAAATCATCACTTTCCCAACATTTGTTCGACCAGTCTTAAAATCAACTGAGTACACATCTTTAGAAATACACCCTTTGCCAGTTAGAAGTCACTGTATGATGATTTTACAGAAGATAAATGGCGTTCAAAGCACATTCTTTCTCTTTTTTGTCATTACTATTTGTCTCACATAAACTTGACCCTTTACCTGTCCTGCGATACACCTGCCATAAACATAATAAGTTTGATACTCACATAGTGTCTGCGCCCCTCAAATGTCAACGGCACCAGGGAGGGGAAGCTCACCCACAGTGTTTGTAGCTTTCCTGGCTCGCACAGCCATGACCTAGTTAAGGATGAAAGTATCCGGGCCCTTGGGGTGCCTGGTCCCCGCCCCACACCCGCAGCAAAGGGAGGAGTGGCTGGGGACCGCTGGCCAGAGCTACACTGGGGCTCTGTTTCCTCCAGGAGAATTCCTCCTATCGCAAGGCCCCGGAGGCCAGAGCCTTTGGAAGTCATTCCTGTAACTCTAAGAGGGGCGGAGGGAGCGAGAGGACAGCCAGATGTCCCAGCTGCATCCCAGGTCACTCTCCTGGGCAGCAGGCGTGACTTCTCTAGGACCCCGCTTCCTCGTACTAAAACCCGAGGTTCCAACAGGCCCAGAAATGCAGACCCTGAGAGTGCCTTTTTTATTTTCTTTTTATTTACCTGTTGTAACGTTTGAAATGAAAAAGGCAAGTATCAAGCCATTTAAAACAAAGCTTGTCTTCATGCTGCTTCACGTGGTCATTGGAAAATCTAAGCAAGAGTCGTGCCATGAAAACGTTTGTTTCATTCTCGACGTAAGGGTAGCTTTGAGGAGCATCTTAGAAAGCTACTCAATTCACAGTCAGCATTTTTTACTTTGATTCTTGCTGATTCTGGCTGACTATCGCCATGAAGCCAATTAGACAGCTTAACGTCATAATAAAAATAAGACTAAATGATAAACTGACTCCTGAAACGTGGAGGCTACGGGAGGAAGTCCCTCCCTGCACAGGCCATGGTTGGCAGCTCTCACACACTGAGGAATGTGGAGGGGTCATCCATTAGTTGAATCTTCTCTCCCTGCCCCCCACTTCACTCACCGTTTGTGGAGCCGCCATTGTTAAAAGCAGAAATAATTTCCTTTTTCATTATAAAAGCAAGTGGGATGGTAAGCAGGCTGCCAACGGTTCCGTCCAATTGGGAAATGTTTCCACCAAGTCACTCAGCCTTGTCGACTCAGTCATCACAGCAAATGGCATGAGCGTGGGCGACTGTGTAACCCAACCTGCATGTGGTATGCGGTATCAGGTAGCCATCGGGGGTAGGACCGTGGGCACCAGGGAGGGGAAAATGTGACTTCCCTTTAATTAGTAAGTAAGGTAAGCAAACCTTTGCAGAAACTTCACAGAAGACAGTCTTTGGAACACGGGCACTCCTTGTATTTAAAAGAACAAGTAGGTCCTACCCAGGGCTCAACAACCACACGAAGAGGGTAGGGAGGATGCTCCTGCGGGGTTAGCGGCTGGAGGGGGGGGGGGGGGGGCTCTGTCCCTCCATGTGACTGAGCCCAAGTGCAGACTTGCAGCTTCTCTAAAGACAAAAGGCAGGGAAGCTGACATGTTCTTGCAGCCAGCACTCTACAGAGGCACTGCACGCTCCATTCTCCTGGGGCCTCTGTGTCCCAGGGGTGGGTTCTGCACACAATTCAACTAAAAGATGGTTTATCAGGCGAGAAGAAACCCTGCGCTGTGGGCCAGGGGACTAAGAGCCCCTTTGGAAGGCAGGCGGGTGTGAACCAGGCTTTCATTTACTCAGCACATATTCATGGGCCATCTGCCCATGACCCAGGCATCCAGACTCAAAGCAGGTGGCCGAGGGATCAAAGCATTCACCTGTGGTCTCAGGTGGTGATAAACACAAGGAAGAGATGAGGCTGGGAGAGGCTTAATGAGGATGGCTCAGAGTCATGGAGGAAGGCCTCTGGAAGAAGTGATGTTTTGGGCAAGGCCTCGGCCGTGGGCTAACGTGGGTCTTGTAAGCTAAGAGGGAAGGTTGTTCCAAGCATGGGACCATCAACACCAAAGACCCTGGGAAGATGAGCTGGGGTGCGAAAGACTATGTGTCTAGAGAGGCTGATGGGCAGACCAGGGAGGGCCCAGAACACTGGAAGGAAGGACTCTGGTTGATTTCTCTGTGGTGAAAAGCCACAAAGAAGCTGAGCAGGACAAAGTCCACATCTGCGCATGTGCTGTAAGTGTAGGGGTGAGGCGGGCAGGGAGTGGACGCACAGAGTCCAGAAGAGGAGGCTGAAAACCTTGGCCACCATGGCTGGGACTTGGCCACAGGTGCTAGTGGTGCAGCTGAGGACAAGCGCTAGATTTGGGATTTTTTTTTTCCAGAACAAAAAAATTCTGTTTTTATTCTCTAAGAGATATCTTTTTCTTTATGTTTATTTTTTTTTAGTATACTTTATTGATTATCTTGTTAAAGTTGTCCAAATTTTTTTCCCTTTGCTCCTCTCCCCCAGTACCCCACTTCCCTCCAGCAATCCCACGCCCTTTAGTTCATGTCCATGGGTCGTGCACATAAGTTCTTTGGCTTCACCATTTCCTATATTATTATTAACCTCCCCCTGTCTATTTTGTACCAACAAATTATACTTCTTAATCCCTGCACCATTTCCTCATTTCTCCCCCTTCCACCTCCCAGCTAATAACCCTCCAAATGATCCTCATACCTATGATTCTGTTCCTGTTCTGGTTTGCTTAGTTGGATTTTGTTTTTGCTTTTTAGATTCAGTTGTTGATAGTTGTGAGTTTGTTGTCATTTTAATGTTCATAATTTTGATCTTCTTTTTCTTAAGTAAGTCCCTTTGACATTTCACATAATAATGGCTTGGTGATGATGAGCTTCTTTAGCTTTACCTTGTCTGGGAAGCACTTTATCTGCCCTTCCATTCTAAATGATAGCTTGCCTGGACAGAGTAATCTTAGTTGTAAGTCCTTGCTTTTCATCACATTGAATACTTCTTGCCAGCCCCTTCTTGTCTGCAAAGTTTCTTTTGAGAAATCAGCTGATAGTCTCATAGGCACCCCTTTGTAGGTAAGTCTCTGCTTTTCTCTTGCTGTTTTTAAGATTCGCTCTTTATCTTGAACCTTTGGCATTTTAATGATGATGTGTCTTGGTGTGGTCCTCCTTGGGTCTAGCTTGTTTGGGACTCTCTGTGCTTCCTGGACTTGTATGTCTATTTCCTTCGCCAAATTTGGGAAGTTTTCCTTCATTATTTTTTCACATAAGCTTTCTATTTCTTCCTCTTCTCTTTCTGACACACCTATGATTTGGATATTGGTAGGTTTAAAGTTGTCCCAGAGGTTTCTAAGCCTCTTCTCATTTTTTTCAATTCTTGTTTCCTCAGTCTGTACTAGTTGACTGTTTTTTCTTCCTTATGTTCCAAATCATTGATTTGAACCCCAGTTTCCTTTCCTTCACCATTCGTTTTGTGTGGCTTTTCCTTCATTTCATTTAGCATAGCCTTCACTTCTTCCCTTATGCATTTGCCGTACTCAAGCATATCTGTCAAGCCTGTGAGCATCTTTATCACCAGTGTTTTGAACTCTGCATCTGTTAGTTTGGCTATCTCCTTGTCACTTAGTTCTTCCACTGGAACCTTGATTCATTCCCTCTTTTGGGCCATACTTCTCTGTCTCCTCATCTTGACAGGCTCCTGTGTTTGTTTGCCTCTGTGTCTTAGGTAGAGCTGTCACACCTGTTATATTGTAAGGGGTGGAGTCTTAGGTATTTGTCGGTACAGGGTGACCCATTTTACCACGTCGTGGTGCTGCACGTCGGGGAGGGGTCTGAGAGGGAACAATACCGCTTGCTCAGCACTCGCCCTTTTTCCAGGCACCTCTCCCATTTCCATATGGAACTGGCGCCTCTCTAGCTGTTTCTCTGGTCATTGTTCCCAGAGTGGGTGGGTCTGTGGACATTCTAGGACTGTGGGGGCCCTTTGAACAAGTGGACTCTGCTGAGAGACTGGCAGTTTCTTTCTCTACCCCAACCCCCACTGTTTGCACAGTCAGAAACAATGAGGCTTTATTGACCCCAGCGCTGGGATTGTGAGCTGTGCAGTCTGGTCTGGTGCTGGGAGAGCTCCCCAGGTGTCCCTCCTAAGTTTTTAAAACATGTGACTGCGCTTTCTGCTGGCCTGCTGCTGCTGCCACTGTTGCCGCCACTGTTGCCGCCACCACACCGCGTCCTCTCCGCCCCGGCTCCGCCCTCCTACCTGTCTGGATGAGTATTTCTTCTTTATATCTTTGTTTGCTGGACTTCCATGAAGCTCAGTTTTCTGGACTTCTGGTTATTTCTGGTTTTGCGGTAGTTGTATTCCTTCCTAGTTGTGGGGGGAGATGCAGTGTGTCTGTCTAGGCCTTCATCTTAGCCAGAAGTTGGATTTGGGATTGTTTTGAAGGTAGATTTCACAGAATTTGCCAATGGCAACAACAGCCAAAAGACTTAGCCAATTCTGTTTAAATTTAGTCTCATTTGCCTGCCTCCAACACCTGCCCAGGCTCCTATCCATGCCTTTTGGATTTAACACAGCTTGAATTTCAAGCTCATAGTTTTTCTTCACATCTTCCCTAACTACTCTCTCCATTCCCTGAATAAACATTTACCCTCAAAGACAGCGACAGGAACATTAGCACTTCATCTTTCATTGCTTTTACCTGAGCGGAAGGTACTGGAGCAGTAATGAGTGTGAGACCTGGTTTCCACGTCCATCAGCCAGCTGATCGTAAACCAAGGTGGACTCACAACACTGTGTAGACATGCGGAAAGCCAAAAGCCGTCATGAGATCACATGAACATGTGTTAACATTTGTTAACATGTTGGGATGAGTGTCATATGAGGTCAAAGGTAGAGCGCGTACAGGGAGAGTACCCCCGCAGGTGCTTAAACTTCCACCACCGTAAAGTAGCCTCTCAGGTTGTTTACCTACAAGTCAATTTCATCAAGCTCATCTGATTTTTCTGTGACTTTTCCTGGTCTTAGCACTGCACATTCCCATCCCAGGAACTCTCTCAGCCTCAGGTACTTGAGGACAGTTGGTCCCCTGTGTCAGAATTATTTTGGCTTCATAAATGAGCTGGGAAGTATTTCCTAATTCTCTGAGTATTTGTAAGATTGGTATAATTTCTTTCTTAAATGTTTGAAAAGATTTATGATTGAAGTCATCTGGGCCTAGAATTTTCTTTGTTTGGATGTTTTAAATAATAAATTTAATTTATTTAACAGATAAAATAGTATTCTTCTTGTATCTGTTTTATTATATCGTTTTTCAAAGAATTTGACCAATTTATCTAAGTTGTCAAATTCCCTAGCACAGATTTGCCAGGTCTTCTTTATTTTCTTTCAATTCTATTACCTAAATTTCTGTGAATAGGTCTTACAGTATTGATTGGATTATTCTTAGGTGTTGGGTCATTTTTGTTGCCACTGTAAATTACATATTCATAAAATTTCATTCTACTGACACTAAAACCTAACAAGGAAATTACAAGAAAGGAAAACAACAGGCCAAGCTAATTCACAAACATCAATGCAAAAATTCTAAACAAAGTATTAACTAATTGAATCCAGCCATACATGACAAGGATAACATACTATGACCAAGCAGGTTTTATCTTAGGAGAGCAAGACTGATTTAACATTCAAAAGTTAATGGGTGTACGTTACCTCATTCAATGAATAAAGGAAACCAATATAATCATCCCAATAGATGCAGAAAAGGCCTTTGTTAAATTCAGTACCCACTAATGAATCTTTGAAAGAAACACCTCAGCAAATTAGGAATGAAAAGGAATTTCCTTAATCTGTTTGAGGATAGCTACCAAAAACACACTTTTATTCAACATTGTACTGGAGGTCTTTGCCAGAACAATATGGCAAGAAGGGAAAATAAAGTTTGTAAATAGTAGAAAGGGAAGGAAAAATTGTCATTATTTGAAGATTACATAATTGTGTACATAGAAAATCCAAAAGAATCTAAAAAATATTAGAATTAATAAGTGGTCTGAGCCAGATTATTATATGGCCATCAATATATAAAAAATGTGTTTGTACACACTGGCAGCAAACTAATAGAAATAGAAAATATTATTAAACAATAGCACCAAAAACAGGAATAAACACATAGGAGTAAACTTAGCAACAGGAGTACAAGGCACTGGAAACTACAAAGCATTTTTAAGAGAAATTAAATAGAAAGATACTTCATATTCACGGATTGAAAGACTCAATATTGTTAATTAAATCTATATATTCAACATAAGCTCAAATAAAATAACAGCAGGACTTTTTTTTGGTGGAAGTTAGCATACTGCTTTTTATTGTCCTAGTATTTCTCCCATTTCCTCTTTTAAAATGAATTTTCCTGAGGTTTAATTTTCACACTATAAAATGCACCCATCAGTTCAATCTGACTTAAAGATATATGCACCCATATAGTCGCCATAAAATCAGGTAATGGAGCATTTTCATCACCCCCAAAACGCTCTCAGGCCCTAGCCTTAGACAACCATTATCTCCTTTCTGTTTATATAAATGAATGTTTACTTCTGTATAATTTTAGTTCAATAAAATTATACAGTATGTATTATCTTGTATCTGGCTTCTTTCAATCAACATAGTTTTATTTTAAATTCACCCATGTTTTGCATGAACCAGAGGTGTGTTCCTTTTTACTGATGAATGTCAGCCATTGATTGAAATGCTTAATTGATGTATCTGTTCACCAGTTAATGATCCTTTCCAGTTTGGCTCTACTGTGAATAACACCACTGTGGACATTCATATGAGTCCTTTTATGAACATACATCTTCATTTCTCCTTGGTAAGAAGCTAAGAGTGAATTAGTCTTATAGAAAATGTATATTTAACTTCAAAAGAAACTGTCAAAATGTTTTCTAAAGTTGTTAGACAATTTGGCATTTCCCCCAACAATATATGAGTGTTTCAACTACTCCACGGCCTTGTCAACACTTGGTGTTGTCAGTCTTTTCAATTTTAGCTCTCCTAATAACTGTGTTGTGGTATCACATTTTTGTTTTAATTGACATTTTCCTATGACTAATAATATTAAATATCTTCACATTCTCATTAGCCATACATGCATCTTATTTTGTCAAGTGTCCATTTAAATCTTTTTCCCATTTTTAAACTGAATTTTTTCTTATTACTGATTATAAGAACACATACACACACAATAAATACATATATACATTATGTTGTATTATATTCTAAATATGCTGGAATGCAGTCTTTTATCAAGTGTATATGTGGTGATGTTTTCTCCCAGTGGCTGCATTTTTTAGGGGATGTCTTTTAAAGAGTAAAAGTTTTCTATTTTGATGAAATCCAATTAAGTTTTTTATGATTTATGCTTTTTACAACCTAAGAAAGCTTTGCAAACACCAAAACAGCAAAGAGTTTTTCTTTTAGGAGTTTTAGCTTTTATATTTAGGTCCCCCACACATTTTGAGTTAATTTTTGTACATGATGTGAAGTAAGAGTTGAGGGTCACACTTTTCCCATATTAGTATGGACTTTTCCAGCATCATTTGTTAAATATATTAACCTTTCTCCTACTGAATTACAGTGACCCTTTTGTTGGGCATCAGCTGACCACATACGTGAATCTTTCTGCACTCTCCAATGGCACTCTACGGAAACCTGATTTTTCTATCTATATGAAAATGCAGGAGGCCCAGAGGAGCTAAGACAACCTTGAAGGAGACAAAATCAGAGAGCTTATCCCTATAGTAATTAAAGCAGTATAGTATGGACATAAAAGTAAGCAAATCAAACAAGAAGATATAAGAGAGTCAGAAACAGACTAATATACTGGATAGGGCAAAAGTGAGTTTATAGTTGTACATGTGGAAAATAATACAATAATTAATAAATAATAATACAAGACTCTACTCTGTGTTTCATGTGCTGACAACTAGAAACCTACTTTTGTCCACCCCTGTATGTATAGTCACATGAATTAAGTAAACCTTCTGCTGTGATTCATTGGGCAGATGATGGTCTTTGCAATGAATAAAGTTGTGGGGAAATACATGAACCTTACCCCTACCTCACACCATACAGCAAATTAATTCAAATGGATCACAGAGATAAATGTGAACAATAAAAGTGGTAAAGCTTCCAGGAGAAAACCTGGGAGACCGTCTTCATTAGTGCTGGATTAACGATGATTTTTTTGAACAGGATACAGAAAGTTCTAACCACAAAAGAAAAAGATTGATAACTAAATTTTCATTCAAATTGAGAACTTCTGTTTCACCCAAAGACATTCAGAGATTAAAAAGGCAAATCACAACCTGGACAAAGTTATTACCATTAAATGCATTCAACAAAAGACTTATATTTGGAGTTCCCACAAATTAATAATAAAAACCAAATGACCCAATTTTTACAAGGCTGCCAATTTGAACAGGATCTTCCTCAGAGAGGTTGTTTAAGCAGCCAATAGTCTGTCTCATAGTGCTCAGTGTCACTGCCATTTAGGGAAATAGAAATTAGAACCACAGTGAGATACCGCTACATACCCATGGACCGGCTAAAACTAAAAAGGCCGACAGTCTCAAATGTGGGCAAGGATGGAGAGCAACCAGAATGTTCACCCATGGCTAGTGAGAGGGCAAATGAGCAACTGTTCTGTAAAACCATTCAGCAGTTTCTAATGCAGTGCGAACATATCCCGGGAGCCAAAAATCTCACCTCTGGATAGACGCCTAACAGAAACACACACCGGGCACCAACAGGTATGTGCAAGAATGACCTCAGCATCAAAACAACTGGAGACCACACAAATGTACATAGAGAAGTGAATTATGGTGCATTCTCACAGAACACTACCCAGCAATGCAGTGCACTAACTATGGCCAGAAGCAATAATGTGGATTAATTGCATCATGTAATTTTGCACACACCAGACACAAAAGAATATATGCCGTATGGTTGTATTTGTATAAGATTCAAAAGTAGACTAACTTGATGTATGAATTAGTAGAATGGTTACCTTTTTAGGGGAGGGAGCGATAACGAGGAGGCTGGATGGGGACTAGGGGCAGGGTAGCTCCTGAAGTCCTGGTAAAGTTCTAGAGCAGTTAATCAGCCGTGACACTATTAGCATGTTGGGTGGGATCCTTCTTTGCTCTCATCTGCACGGCAGGATCCCTGGCCTCAACTGCTAGATGCCAGTAACAAACACCCCCTGCTCACTGGGACAACAAAAAAATGTCCCCAGACATCTCTGAGGGCCCTGGGTGAGTGGGACCAGAATGCTCCCAGTTGAGGACCACTGTTTTATTGCTGGTCCTGGGGAGTTAGGTGTCTGTGCTCACTTCATGAGAATTCATGGAGCTACACACATACAATTCAGCAACTTCCCTGCATGCATAAAAACTTTTTTAAAAAGATTTTTAAATTGAAAAAAGAAGTCAATAAATAACTAAAAAAACCAAAAATTTTAGAGTGAGTATGGAAAACAGGTACAGTGCAGTATAATGTCTTATCTGCACATAAGGAGACTAAGACCCAGGGTGTATGAGGATTCTGCAAGCCATGGGCCGCAGTAGAGAACTCTGGCCCCCAGTGCCCGCTCCCGCGCCCCTCCCCCTTGTCCCTTCTCTGTAGACTCACTCCCAATGCAGCCCACATCAGGGCAAGGGCTGGGTCTACACAAGGACCTCTGGAACCCAAACCCCACTGCGGAAACAGGGTTGATGGATGCTGTCCTCCAGCACCTGCAAAGAGAACTCTGAAAACCAGTATCTCATGCAAACAGGATATTAGCTTTTGTCAGATCAAAAAAGGCTTGAGGTTTTTCTCCGCCGCCTCAGCCTCAGCCTCTCCCTCTCTGGCTTCATCTGCTCATTTCAGCGTGCAGGCAGGAAGAGATGGCAGCCGGGGAGACACAGGTCTACGCAAAGGTCAACAGCAAGCTCAAGGGTCGCAGCGCTGCCTCCCTCCTGGACCCTCTCCTGAGGATGGGCTTCCCGGCACACACCGCGTGAGTACGGCCCGCTGGGCTCCTGCCCCTGATGGCAAGCTTGGCCCTTCTGCAGTCCCTGCTGCCAGCCTGCAGGCCGCTCAGAGCACCTACTTCCTGCCAAAGGGGTGCCACTTGCAGGGCGAGATACTGTCTCTAAATCAGGCCCTTTTCTGCTTTTTATACATGATATGATTGGGACAAATTCTGCTGGCTGGTTGGGGCGGGGGGGCCTGGATTTGTGGAAATTAGAAGTCACAACAGTGCCCTGTTTCTCAGGGTTTAGAGGAGCTTGGGGCCTGGTTGTACCCTCTTTGTAAAGGCAACTCAGTGACTCCTATTTGAAAGGCCCCAAAGCCCAGTGAGTCTCTAATTCTGTTGAGATGAGCATGTCTCCAAATGGTGCAGGGAGATCATTCGTCCTTAGGAAAAATCTCTTGACTGTCCAACAATGAAACAAAATGGTCAGGAAACTACTGGGTCAGCTCGATCCTACTTGCCCAAGGAGGAAGTCCACGTGTAGAAAAATGTAACTGTGGGAGTTACCGCTCTCTGAGAGGGAAGAAATCCCCAACGTGATGAGCTATGATAGTGACTCTGGGCTACAGCTTCCATAGAAAACCGATTTCTCAGAGCTGGTCCCTTCAAATGCTTCCCCACGTGGGAAATCCGTCAGAAGCCCCCTTAGGTAACCCTGGATTTAGAAGGGGGGCAAACTTTCCTTAAACATTGTAACAAAATCCCAGCCAAACTGGATGAACGATGTTGAAGCTGGAGCCCTTCCTTCTGCAACCCGGACAGGAGTTGGTCCTCACGTTACGTTCACAGTAAACCTGGGGCCTGTGAAACGGGGAGGTGAAGCCAGCATGAGCAACAGGGGTGCTGTGTGCCAGACCCCGTCCTGAGCCCCTTCCACCAGGTGCAGGTGGGGACACTGAGGCCAGAGAGGGCAGGTGACCTGAACCCCAACCCCACTCTCTAAAGCACCAATAAAGCCCATGCTTTGTCACACTCCTGACGGGCATGTTCCAAATCCCTCCTAATTTAAACATCAGCCACATGCTGGGGGTCGGAAACATGTGTTAAGCTTCTCATTAGCCTGAAGCACCCCAAGTAAGGCTCCGCACCAAGGCCTCTCTGTTGGAACCTCACCAGCGGGGAGCATCCCGTAGGTACTGACCACAGAGCAGCACCAGGCCGCACCCTCCCGGGCTCCTCATCACCCTCAGCTACTTCAGGCTGAACCCCCAAACGAATGCCCTTAGCTATACTCCATGCTGTTCAATTTGGCCCGGTTCAGTTAAATTCAAACCACGTGTGTCTATCCTGGTTCCAATGCTGAGTGAGACACAGGCCACAGGGGCAGGGGGGTGGGGGGTGCAAACGGTCATGAGCTCATTGAGATGATAAGCGTGGTGACTGTGTACGTGTACGTGGTGGGGAAACAGAGGGGCTGCATATTCACCCTGCTGGGCGGTTTGGGGAGGGCTTCCTGGAAGAGGGGCATTCAAGCCAAGCCTGGGAGAATCATGGGCATGTTGGCTCAGGGCCACGTTTGGCAGGGAGACACATGCAAGCCAGGGCTAGGGCCCTTTGCACCCGACTGCAGGATCCGAGAGTGGGTGCACCTGGCCCTGCTCTAGGGTGCCTGGGGCAGGGACAGGGGAGACGTGAAGGCAGACATGGGTGCACCTCAGGGCATGAACTCTCAGACGCCATGCCAGGGATTGGAGGTGGGAGCCCCAACAGGAAAAGGAGCAGGTCTGCATTTTCCAAAACCACAGCGAGGCCATGCAGGGGACAGAGGCCTGGGCACTGCATCTGGCTGTGAAGTGAGCAGTCCAGCTCCTCGCAGGGGGTCTGCCTGAAGGCCTCATGTGTGGCAGGGCTGCCGCTGCCCCTCACCCTTTCCCCCAAAATGGAAGACAGGGTTCTAAATGCTCCTTGTGTTCTGCCTTCCTGTAGGCTGAAGGCATTGGCAGCTACGGGGAGAAAGACAGCGGAAGAGGCAGCAGACTGGTGAGTGGGGCTGTCCTTGCACACTGAACCCTGAGAATCACTCAGTGCTGTCTGGAGGGGCGGGGCCCCCTCCATGCCCACCTGCCTGGCACCGAGGGAAGGAAAGGAATAAAGAGTCCACTTTGAAATCAAAAACAAAAGAGAGAGAACTTCAGACAAGGTTTCCTTCACTTAAAAGTCTGATTTACTCCAAATACGGCTGTCCAAGAAGAAAAAAATTCACATGGTTTGTTGAACAAGGGAAGAGCCCTTTTGCTGATATAAAGTAGAGGCTGTCACTCTCTTGGGCTGCCTCTGATGGGGAGAGAATGTACTGGGGTCATAAATGTCCCCTAAGGCATTGATTGGCACGTTGCATCTTAAGAGGTGTCATGTGGTTGGGGGGCGGGGTGAGGAGCTTCGGTTCCAGGCAGCTCCACCACCCACCAGCTCCGTGACTCTGCACACCGGCCCCAGCTATGGGCCTCAGTTGTCTTATCTGGGAATCTGGAGAGGGCATTCTACTCTCTGAAACCC
The DNA here is from genome assembly GCF_987537825.1 of Furipterus horrens. Classification (NCBI taxonomy): domain Eukaryota; kingdom Metazoa; phylum Chordata; class Mammalia; order Chiroptera; family Furipteridae; genus Furipterus; species Furipterus horrens. The sequence continues at coordinate 8,231,039 of NW_028327171.1, forward strand.
AATCCTGCTCAAATGTGCCATGATGCCATCATTCTGCCCCTAGGCGGGAAGTCCCCTCTCACTCTGCCCCAAAACGGCCGTAATGAAATTCAAACAATTAAAACCAGGTCCCGCAAGGCTGGGGTGCCCTCGCAGAGCAGGATGGCAGACACGGACAGTGGGTCTCTGAGTGTCCAGCTTGACCTCAGCGGGAACGCCCTTCCTCCTCCAGAAACTCTAGGCCAGGGGCAAAGCAGGCGGCCCTGCCCCAGGACAGAGAAACACCAAGACTCCAGGCTAGGCTAGCTCTGGTCGGCTGCCAGATTTGAATTAGAACCCAAGCTCACTGCTCTGAGGGCCCTGGTTGGTCCCTCAGCCCTCAGCCAGTAAGACTAGAAGTCCTACCAAGGAACAGGGAGACTGTGGGATCCCCTAGTCTCTGCCTAGAGTGGGTCCAACCTCACGTATAACCAGGGAGGTGCAAATTAATATACCATTGAAAACAACCAGCATCTTCAAGTGTCGGTGAGAGGAAGCGGAGGGTGGCCTCTTCCTTTTCTGGTTGTAATTTGGGGTGTCTGGCTGCCATCTGGGGTGTCTACCAACACTGAAAGTGTGTGTAGCCACCCAGACAAGCAGTTCCAAGTCTAAGGCCATCCTGTGGAGAAATACAAAGGACCTAAAAAGACACACGTACAAAAACCTTAATTACAGTGTTAAAAAGAAAACAGTTTAAATGCACACCAATGGAATGAATGCACCGGAGGTTCCGTCGGCAGCCGTCCGTCTCGAGAGATGATGGTGTAGCTTCTTAAGAGTCTATCTGCACTGCCGAGAATGGCTGTGCAGTCCGACTCGGGAGTGACACGGTATCTGTCTCCTCCCGTGTTGAATCGACATCTTGTGATGACGCTGGAGTGTCCTCTCCAGTGAAGCTGAAGCTACAGAGCCTGGGCAGGGTGATATGGAGGGTCTGCTGTTGCCCATGCAGCAAACCCCCCCTCTCTTCGCAGCTGAAGGATCCAAGGGAAAGACGGAGTCAATACAGCTTGGCTTCAGGTGCGCCGCAGGAGTTGCCGGTGTTGACTACAACGTCAAACCGCCTTAGGGACTCCGGCTCCGGATTTTCTGTCGGGGTTTACTCCCTTAGCCTTTCCCCTGAAGAGGTATGCCGCAAGGCAGCGGAGGTTTTTGGAGTCAGAGTTTTCCTTCTCTGATGTGCCCTGACTGGAAGATCGAACCAGCGACACTTAGCTCGCAGGCCGACGCTCAATCCACTGAGCCAAACCAGCCAAGGAGGTTATATATGGGCATAATGGGATGTTATACAGCCCCAGAAAGTTCCTGCTTAAAGGGGTGTATATTTATTAACATGGGGAATCAGGAAAATATTGTTTAGTATAAAAAGGCAAGTTACTGCCCTGATTGGTGCGGCTCCGTTGGTTGGGTGTTGTTCCACAAAGCAGAACTTTGCCGGTTTGATTCCCGGTGAGGGCACGTGCCTGGGCTTCGGGTTCAGTCCCTGGTCCGGGCATGTATGAAAGACAACTGATGGATGTTTCTCTCTTACATTGATGGGTTTTTTTTTCTCTCTCTTTCTCCTTCTCCTTCCCTTCCCCCTCTCTCTAAAAATAAATAAATAAAATCTTTTAAAAAGCAAGTTGCAGAACAATTTGAATAATGGCTTATGATTTATATAAGACACACACAAGTGCTATCTATGAATTTATTACTTAAATCTTTAGAAGAAAACAAAGCAGCTTAACCATTGACGCTGCCTCTAGAAGGGGAAAGGGAGCCAGGATGAAGGGGAATGGGTGCCTCTATTGGTATTTTTTATTATTATTATTAAGGAACTGTATTTGCATGTGAACTAATGCTTTCCCAAGTGGTTGCATATTGCTTTCTAAACTTAATATTATCTCACAAGCACTTCCCTGGGTCATTAGCAATGCTTCAAGACCACAATTTTTTTTTCTTTTTTTAAGATTTTTTTTAGGGAGAAGGGAAGAGAGGGAGAAAAACATTAATGTGTGGTTGCCTCTCCCATACCCCCAAGTGGGAACCTGGCCCACAACCCAGGCACGAGCCCTGACTGGGAATCGAACCAGCGACCCTCTGGTTCGCAGGCCGGCACGTAATCCACCAGGCCACACCAGCCAGGGCAAGACCACAGTTTCTAATGAACAGATAAGTAAATTTATTCTCAGTCACCTAGTTTTTCCTTTTTTCCTATTATAAATAACTCTACAGTAAATATTTTCTACATGCAGTTTTCTTGTATACTTTTTGTTTTTTCCTTTGGTTAAAAACAAAATTTGGTAGAATTATTAGTTCAAATGGTCTGGGTATTTTAAGGCTTTTGATACATACCGGAAAATTGCCATACATAGAGATTGCACAGATTCATCCTCGAATCTCACTGCACCTTTGACACAATAGAGCATAACTTTCATCCTCTGAAAGCCATCTCATTCCTTTGACAGGTGAGAAAAATGGTTGTTTTAATTCTCATTTCTATTATTAGTGAGAATGAACTTGAACTATGGGTTGTATATTATTTTCCTCTGTACCTGAAATAATTCTTTGTAAGTTGGAAGAAAATATGATAGCCCCTTAAATTTTGTCTAGTTCTTTGTGGTTTTGATGTTTACATTTCATTTAAAGTGTGAGATAACATTAAAATGTGCATTATTTTCCCACAAAAATTTTACACTAGGGAGATGGCTGGACCACAGAGGTCATTTGAAGACCAGGTTCTGAGTTTCTCTGTCACCTTCCTCTCATTTTCTTGGCCTTTGACCTAGGAATCAGACGTACCTGGGTCTGCGACCTGAATGACCACACAGAGCACCATGGGGGGGGGGGGGGCAGGGTGCATCTCACCCTGAGGGGCCTGAAGACTAGTGTACGCAGTGTGTATACCTCCTGTGCTCAGCGTGACCTGTTACTGCTGAGGCATCTGTCGGCCAAGGGGAGAGAATCTTTTTGTCACAATACCAGGTGACAGTGGCATGTTCTCTGTTGCAGGCTGCGCTGTCATTGCAATGACCCTTCTCTAGATGACCCCATCCCCCAGGAGTATGCCCTTTTCCTCTGTCCCACGGGGACCCTGCTGGAAAAGCTTCAAGAGTTCTGGAGAGAGAGCAAGCGTCAGTGCACAAAGAACAGAGCTCATGAGGTCTTCCCTCACATCACGCTGTGTGACTTCTTCACGGTGAGTCATCCCCAACGTGCCTTTAATGTACATTAACCCAGTGGCCGGCCATTTTCTGCAAAACCTAGGCAGTGGTGGGATAAAATTGAGGGCAGCTACATGGTTTATTTTTATGGGGTGGCCACAACTGTAGTGTTAGCTGACTTCTTTGTGTGGGGTATCCTTTAGTTTCCGCCTCATCTTCAGCTGGTCAACTCCTATTCATCCTTCAGAACCCAATTCATTTATCCCCTCCCTTTTTTTAAGTCTTTCCCAGCTTCCTAGACTGAAGGAATGTCGGCTCTTTGTGCTCCCACCTTCCTTTTCTTTATGTCTCTAAGTGGCACTTTCTGTGCTGTATGACAATGTGTCTGGGACATCTCTGCATCCCTCACCAGAATGAATCCCTCGGGCAAACGTTCCCCACCCCCACCCCCCAGAGATTAGCACGGTGCCTGAAACAGAGGAGGTGCTTCAGAAATGTGTGATGGATCAATTGAGGACTGGGTGAGTTTGGGCCAGTCACAAATGCAGGACAGTTCCCTGCCTAGGGGACCAGCCCTGGTTTAGAAAATGGTCAAATAGACACAGGGGTTCTGGGAAGGTGAGAAGGACCTAGGCCGCTCAAAACCGAAGGAGGTGTGAGAATGAGGGAGGGACAAACACCACTTCCTCTGTGGTTCCCATCAGAAAACTCTGGAGAGGGCACACCCTGGCCCAGCCCTGATGCCAGCCAACTCTGTGGGCTCCACCCAGCGGTCAGGCCCAGCCCTTTAGACAAGACTCTCCAGGTGACTGGTGGGGGAGCGACTGCCGCTTTGGGGTGCAGAGTTGCATCATGACACCAGAAAAAGTGTTCAGACAGAACCTGGGGCGGGGGGCAGCAGGGAGACAGGGTCAGAGTCTGTGCCAGAGTTCCCTGCAGGAGAAACGCCCCTGAAGGATAAAGGAGAAGACAGGATTGGCAGGGCGAGCCTCGCAGGTCTGACACCAGTGCCTGCGTTTGCTGCTCCCATAAAGACGGGGAGCCTGAGAGCTGAGAGCGAGTGTGGCCATCGGCCCCGTCTGCGGGTCATCCGCTGGAGGCACAGACACCTACCCTCGCTGCTGTTGGCTCTGAGAAGGGCCTCGGAGTCTGAGGAAGCCTCCAGAAGCTGAACGACGCCGTGCTGAGCACAGCTCTGGGCCACAGACCAGAAAGGGAGCTCGCTCAGGATGTGAGGCGGAGGCTGCGTCGATGGGACAGGCTGCGAGGGGCGGTAGTGTAAGGCACAAGGGATTTCCAACCTGGGCGTGGAAAGAATATTCCATTCCACAAAGACTCTTACCTGAAATCTCTAAGAAACTGAGGACCGGGTACAGAACAAATCCATAACCCCAAACACAGGAACCAAATAAATTATGTTACAGTTACAGCGTTGTAGACAGAAAAGAGGCTTGTTAGACTGCATCATTTTATTAATTACATTAATAGGTGTTTAAAAATAAAAAGCAAGCCACTTTAACACGGAGCCAGAGCTGCCATCCTGGGGGAGCTGCCCTGCACGTCTGATACCGCAAACCTTAGAACATTGGAACAGGACAAAATTACCTTTGGGCCTAAAGCAACTGTGTGTTCCAAAGAACTATTTACAAGGATAAGAAGCAAGCAGCTATGATGACTACCAGCTTAAAATGTTTAAAATTATTTCGAATTACCATGACTATGGTATGTTATCTGCACCAATAGCAATGCCTTCTTCCTATTGATGTAACTGTTCCCTTTCTCATCGATATCCCTCGTCTTTGTCTTCAAACTGGAGTAATATTTGGGGTTCTGCCTGCATCAGTGCTTCCCAAATAGTTATTCTTTTCTTTGACCTTGAACAAACGCTTATTGCCTCCCACTTTGATAGGCCTTTTATTTTAGGTTAACATGGAGGCCTTGTAACAAGAGCTGAGAAAGCACATGGCTGTCTCTTCCCTTAGTGTGAAGACCAGAAGGTGGAGCATCTGTATGAGGCTCTCAAGAGAGCTGGAGACAAGATGCTGGGCTCCTTCCCCTCGGTGGTCCCCCTGGTTCTCCATTCTTCCGTCAGCTACCTTGGCTTCTTCGTGAATGACAGCCCCGCAGATATCATCCAGGAATTTGCCACGATCTTCGCCACGGAAGCAGCTCTCTTAGCAGGTAGGCAGCCCCGGCCAGTTGCACCCACGGGGCCCGATTAATAGAACGTGTCCCCTTTGTATCTGGGGCTGTGCTCACCACACTTGGGCGCAGTGGGTGAATCCCAAGGGCAGGAAGCACGCAGGCTGGTCCTTAACACAGCGATGGTCACAGCTGGCTGGGCTGGCTGGGCCGGGCCCAGGGGTGCACCTGCCCTTGCCCAGGTCACATCCGTTCCCACCTCCCCCTTGCCGAGCAGCTTCTTTGATATGGCCTTAGCCCAAGGCTGAATAATTTCACTAGATCCTCCCTAATGAGTCAGGTGGCCTTATAAGGTGAGCAAACAGATTCTGAGAACAAGAAGTGGCCTTGTTTCTAAATGGGAAGAGGGTTGTATGCATTGATTTCAAAGTGATTTTCCAAACACTTGCCATATTCCAGCTGCCAGAGAAACTGTCCCGGGTGGGGACACTGCATGGCTAGGTAATGACAGGGATTGTAGGCTGGTGCACACACAGAGGTACAGGGCTACTTCCCAGCCCCGTCCCTGCCTTGGGCTTCTCTCTTAAACACGTCAGCACTATGTATAAAAGTCCTAGCTGATTTACTTTAATTTTTAGGTTTGAGCTTAGTCCTCTCTCCTTGGCCTTTTGGGGAAAGATTATCTAGATTCACTCTGAGACTCAACAAAATTGCCTTTTCTCCAAATGCCAGCCAGGTCTGGAAACTGGAGCTCTGGCTGGCATTAGTAGGGAGAATTCTGGACTTGACCTTCAAAGATGTAAGTTGCTCCTGCATCTCTGATCACTGGTGTGCCTTAATCAAGTCACCTCAACTTCCGGAGTCATTTTTCTTTCTCTACATGTTTCTCGCTCACTCTTGGCACAATGTAGACTGTTTTCGTGGAAACTTCCTATTGTTCCTGGTGCTTCTCAGTATTGTTCTGATTTGCTAAATCTGAAACTCCGAGGCCACAGCCCTAGTGGGAAGACCCCTCCCCATCCCTCCACAGGCGTCCTGCTTGCCCTGTCCTCAGACTGTATGAACCCAGATCCACGAACCCCAGATTTCCACTTGGAGGCTGCCTTGTTGAGCCTGGGGATCGTAGTCACCGGATAATCATGAAGTTACCCCGTCTCTGTGGATTAGTCTCCTTTTTATACATATGAGCTCAAAGGATGGCTCTTTACTCTCCTGCCTCTGAAGAGACAATGTGGTTCTTGTCCTGGAGTAACGGGCCAGCCATTTACCTCTGAGCTGGCATGGCACTTCACCCCTCCTCCACTTCTCCCCGAAGAGTGAGTCTCATGGCCCATTTTACAAACGAAGAGACTAAGGCTCTGAAGGGCAATATGTCTGTGCAAGGCTACTATCATCAGTTGAATAGTGTCCCCTAAAATTCTTGTCTACCCACAACCTCAGAAAAGGACCCTATTTGGAAATAGGGTCTTGGCAGATATAATTAGTTAAAATGAGATCATGCTGGAGTAGGGTGAGCCCTAAATCCAATGACTGGTGTTTTTATAAGAAGAGAAGAGGACACAGGGACATGGGAAGGAGGCCACATGAAGACAGGCAGGGACTGAGTGATGCGGCCACTAGCCAAGGAACACCTGGAGCCCCCAGAAGCTGGAAGAGGCAGGAAGGACCCTCCTCTAGAGGTGCAGAGAGAGAAGACTCTGTCAGCACCTTGATTTGACACTTCTGTTCTTCAGAACTGTGAGGGAACAAATTTCTGTTTTGAGCCGCCCAGTCTGGAGCAGTTTATGACAATGACACCAGTAAACCAACAGAGCCCCCTAACCAGTAGGTGGTAGACCTAGTAGGTGGAGTCCAGCTCTGTCTCACTCCACGCCAGCTGCGTTTTATACGGAGCAGCCACAGGTCCTGAGAGACTGGCTGTGACCTCATATTCATTGCCCGACCCTGAGCAGGTTCCGCCCTGCCCTTCCGCTGCCTGTGCCCTACGCCTGACCCAGAGGGCTTAAGAAGGGCCAGCCACAGCTCCATCATCTCCCAGGTCCCTCCCCAATGACACCTCCCCACGGGCATGGGGCCACAGAGAGAAGAAAAGACAAGGGCCCATTCAGAAGTCGGGGTGACTCACTGATGGCTCTGATGACAACAGCGGTGGGTCTCAGGCCACACTGACTCACATGGAGAGGTTGCCCTGCCCCCACTGCCAAAAGAAGGAATTTCCCCGACACCCACTCACTCTCTTGCTCAGGCTTCTCACCTCCACGGTGATGTCATGTTTGCCACTAAAGGTGGGTGAGACATGGATGGAGCCGCCAAGTCTGAGCTCCAGGAAGTGTTCGCAGCACCCCTGACACTTTTCAGAGAACAGAGCCTGTCTGTTGCTGTGCGTGGCCTGCGGGAGAGGAGGCAGGTAACTGATAGTTACAAAAAGACTCCTAGAAACTGTGAGTTCAGAGACTGGTTTCCACGGCAGCTCCAGCAGGCAGCCCTCCCCATCCTCTTATTGTCACTGTCGAAACGGAAGCTGAGTCAGGCTAAGGTGGCCCCGCCAGAAGGGGCAGGATGGGTCTAACGCCAGGTCTATCTGATACCAAACTCGAGTTATTTCCGTCGGTCACCACCTCCCCAGGACATAAGGAGATGAAATCAGACCCTGGCTGACCTGAGAGCCCTGGAGTGAGGACCGAGAGCCGAGACTCCCAGGAAGACCAGGGCCAGCCAAAGCGAGCCGAATGTCAGAGGCTGTCATGAGTGACAGAGTTGTGTTGCCTCTGGCATTTGCTCCCTGAGATTCTGCAGCTGAGCAAGAAGCCATTGGCCTGGAGAGGGAGCCAATCAGGCCAGGTCACTGAGTAACGTGCACACCCCAGGGAATGGGGCATCTGCTTGGTACATGTTCATCAATTGTTGGAGCAACTAGCTTACAAACTGATAGGCCCCAAACACCCCCCGAAAATCCCCATCTCTACACCCACCTCTTTTATGCTTCCTTGTAGAATCTACAGGCACCCAACCATCTCCTTTATAAGATGAACTCTGTGAGATGGCATAGTCTGGGTGGAGTCCTTGCCTGGCCAAGGAAGGCCCAGTGCAGAGGCAGGGCGGCCATGTATAAAGGCTCGTGCTGCTGAGCCTGGGAGTGTAGCCATCCTGGGCGCACCGCCATCCTGGGTGCGGGGCTGACGGCGGGCATCCCTGTGTTTACCCGGTTTCGCAGACTGCACGGTAAAGCCCTGCAGCAAGCAGCTGCACCTGACACTGGCCCACAAGTTCTACCCCCACCACCAGAGGACGCTGGAGCAGCTGGCCAGAGCCGTGCACCCGGGCCACAGCTGCCACTGGACCGCGGCCCTGTACTCGCGGGACATGCGCTTTGTGCACTACCAGGTGAGAAGCCCAGGCTGGGCAGGCGGACTGGGTGCTCCTGCGGAAACGAACGCGTGAGTGACCTCCCCTGAGGAAGCCCATATCTTAGTAGGAGGAAGCACTTTTATTCTTTCTCTAAAGTTCTTTCTCGTGTGTGTAATTTGCAACGAGCATTCTTTTATATAGGGCGAAGCGAAATAAGCTTACAGTTGTGAGTACATGAAACAGAGTTTATTCTGCGTTATTATTTATTAATTATTGTATTATTTTTCATATGAACAACTCTAAACCTCCTTTTGCCCCACCCTGTATAAGTTGCAGACACACAGATTTGGGGATAAAAGAAACAAAAGCATTTCAGGTAATAAAAAATGAACTATTGCAAAGATCTATCAATATGTTGTGTTGTTTATTAATTTGTTTAGGTAATGATTTGGGTGAAGCCTCATTCCAAGACTTTCTCCCACTAAACTGATTCGTTCAAGTAGAAACCATGCAGTGCTCCGTACAGACCCACTGAATAAGTCTGAAAACATCGACCACGTTCCATGTTGTGAAAGGAGCTATAAAAAGACTTCACAGCAGGGAAGGTAGATGTGAAAGTCTGGTTATGCTTTGAGATATTTCATATAAGAAATAAGTACAAAGAGAGATAGATGATAGGTGAATGATACAAAACAGAGGGACTATAAACATGATAGAAAGATAGATAGATAGATGACAGGTTGATGATAAATACACACATACATACATATATACATGCATGCATATTGTGCGTATATACCTAGACAGATGATAGACACCAAAATTTATTTCTAAATCTATCCAGAGACTTCTGTGCTGCCTTTTATTATATTCTATGCCATCTGTCATCAGACAAAGGCTTGGGGAGCACGTTGGAGACCTCTAGCCCACCAGGGAACCTGAAAGCCAGAGGCAGACATAAGCCCCCTCCCTTCATCTCTCCCAGCACAAATCCTTTCTTGAGACATGGAAACACTTGCCTGTTTTCCAGACCCTGAGGGCCATATTTCAGTACAAACCCCAGAACGTGGACGAGCTGACACTAAATCCTGGCGACTACATCTTTGTGGACCCCACTCAGCAGGAGGAAGCCAGCGAGGGCTGGGTCATTGGGATCTCACAGCGGACCGGCCACCAGGGCTTCCTGCCGGAGAACTACACGGAGCGGGCCAGCGAGTGTGACACCTGGGTGAAGCACAGGTGAGTGTCGCCTCCAGTGGCAGCCCAAAGACCTCTCCGTCAGTGTCTGAGAGCGTCCGCCTAAAAAGAGTGGTCACAGTGTTTGCGCGCTTCTAGACCATTCCATCATTGGTACAAATTGCAACATTACCCCTGCAGGGACACAGGAGGGATCTTGGCTGACTAGTGGTTTTCTGCTGATAACATTCAGAAAATTTGAATTATTATATATAGCTTCTGAGATCTTAATCTCAAAGGACTACAAAATACCTCTGTCTTATTCTGGGCATAAATTACAATCAGAGATCCTGTGCTTGGTTTTACTTCTCTTTCTGCCCGGGGGCTAAACTCTAGAGAGTCCTACGGCACATTATTGGTGTTATAATGTTATATAACAGCTGTCCTTAACGTAGTGGCTAAAACCATATACAGTCATTATCTCACAGTGTCCACAGGTCAGGAGTCTGGGCGTGGCTTAGCTCAGGGGCTCGCAAGGCTGCGGTCAGGTTTGGGCTGGGGCTGGGGCTGGAAGCTTTTCTGCGGCTGGGAGTCCTCCAGCTAGCACACAGGGCTTGGCAGAATGCATTTTCTCAAAGCTCTAGGGCTCCTGGCGGTTTCATATTCAGCTGGAAGGTCTTAATTTTAGCATCTTTTGCATCACCTGAACAGGCTGAGGATTTTCAAAATCACCAAGTATTGGTTCGTCTTATTTAACAATCCATCCCTTAATTTCCCTCTCTCCTCACTCCTTTAACACTTGCACAGCAATGCACTTAGCTACGTAACCAACATCCTCTCTTCCAAGTTCTGCTTTCCACCGACAATTCCACTAAACTTTTCCCCACTGCTTAGTAAGGACTCGTCTTCCTCCAGTTTCCTATAATGTGCATCTCATTCCTTCTGAGTTGTCACCAGCAATGCCTTTAACATCCACGTTTCTATCAACAGTCTGTCCAAAGGCATTTAGACTTTATCATGCTGCTCAAAATTCTCAGCCTCTACCCATTGCTCATTCTCGGGTATTTGTTACAGCAACAGCCCACTCCTGATACCAAATTTAGTATCAGTTAAAGTCTAACCAGAGAAACAGAACCAGTAATTTTTATATATACACATACATATTTATAATACAAATACATTTCAGTATATTATGTAGTATTCTATACAAATATAGTTATTTATAATATAACTAATCTATATTTAGTTATATTATTTTGTGATATTTGTATTATAACACATGCATGCATTGCATGCCATATATCTACATATACATGCATGGATTTATTACAGGGGGTTGCCTGGCACTGCTGTTGGGGCCAGCTAAGCAAGGGCAGGCAAGAAGGAAGGGAAGGAGCCCAAAGCAGCCTGGCAACCATGGCGAGCAGAAGCCCCTGGTCTAGGTCTGACAGTCAGGAAGGACCACCCACCTGGCAGATGAATGAATAATTGCAGACTCGGCTGCTACTTGAATCTCTGAACTCAGGGAAGCCCTAGGCCTTTTAATCTTTCTTTTAAGTATATTTTATTGATTATGTTGTTACAGTAGACCCAATTTTTTCCCCTTTGCTCCTCTTTGCCCAGTATCCACCTTCCCTCTAGCAATCCCACCCCCTTTAGTTCATGTCCATGAGTCATGCATATAAGTTCTTTGGCGTCACTCTTTCCTGTGTTATTCTTAACTTCCTCCTGTCTATTTTGTATCAACCAATTATGCCTCTTAATCCCGGCACCATTTCCCCATTTCTCCCCCTCCCCACCTCTTAACTGATAACCCTCCGAATGATTGCCATTCCTATGATTCTGTTCCTGTTCTGGTTTGCTTAGTTGGATTTTGTTTTTATTTTTTAGATTCAGTTGTTGATAGTTGTGAGTTTGTTGTCATTTTAATGTTCATAATTTTGATCTTCTTTTTCTTAAGCAAGTCCCTTTGGCATTTCATATAATAATGGCTTGGTGATGATGAACTCCTTTAGCTTTACCTTGTCTGGGAAGTACTACCTCTGCCCTTCCATTCTAAATGATAGCTTTGCTGGATAGAGTAATCTTGGCTGTAGGTCCTTCCTTTTCTTCACATTGAATACTTCTTGCCAGTCTCTTCTTGCCTGCAAACTTTCTTTTGAGAAATAAGCTGACAGTCTTATAGGCTCCCCTTTGTAGGTAACTCGTTGCTTTTCTCTTGCTGCTTTAAAGATTCTCTCTTCATCTTGAATCTTTGGCATTTTAATTATGATGTGTCTCTGTGTGGTCCTCTTTGGGTCTAGCTTGTTTGGGACACTCTGTGCTTCCTGGACTTGTATGTATATTTCCTTCGCCAAATTTGGGGAGTTTTCCTTCATTATTTTTTCACATAAGCTTTTGATTTCTTGTTCTTCCTCTTCTCCTTCTGGCACCCCTATTATTTGGGTCTTGGCATGTTTAAAGTTTTCCCAGAGGTTCCTAAACCTCTGCTCATTTTTTTCAATTCTTGTTTCCTAATTCTGTACTGGTTGACTGTTTTTTTCTTCCTTATGTTCCAAATCATTGATTTAAATCCCGGTTTCCTTCCCTTTACCATTGGTTTTCTGTGGATTTTCCTTCATTTCATTTAGCATAACCTTCACTTCCTCCCTTATGTGTTTGCCTAGGCCTTTTTAAAAGAACTTCAAACTGCATAAGTCACACCCAGCCAGGATACTCTCCCCTTTGATTAACTTAAAGTCAGCTGATTAAGGACTTGAATCATATCTGCAAAATCTCTTCACAGCAGCACCTAGATGGCTTTGATTGGATAACTGGAAAAAAGGTGTGTGTGTGCGCTTTCAGCCATGACCTAAATGCCTATAGAAGAGATGACTAAATTTAAAAATAAACCAGTGAAATAAATTGTGGTATATCCACACAACAGAATAATTGCAATTTTTTGAAATGGTCATGAGGAAGTATCTTATGCATTGACATGAAAAAACCCTAGGTAAGTTGCAGAACAGTGGATATAGTACTATTTGTGAGGAAAGGATGAAGTTAAACATACTTGTCTGGCATATATATGCATGAATGTATTTAGATGCAAGTTTGTGCTTAAAAGTTCCCTGGAAAGGAGAATCTCTAGAAACTTCTAACAGTAGTTACCAAGTAGGGGGTTGGGGGTTGAAGCTGGAAGAATGAGCAGGAATGGGAGGAAGACTTTCAGTTCCATTCCATAATTTTTTTAATTTGAACCATGTAAGTATACTACTTAGACAAAATATAAATTAATCAATTTTAAATGTGAAGAAAAGCATATAAGGAAATTGGGTCAACGGGAAACAAGCGAGACGACCCAGGGCTGAGGCTGATACACCCCGTGCGTGCTGTGAGGTCCCAGTTCCAAGCTTTCCCACACCCTATGCGAGCGGGGCTGCGGCTTCTACCCAACCACCTCCGCCATCCCACATGCGGGTAGACCAGTTGTTCGGGGGAAGCACAGTTTTGCAGATGTAGACAGGGTCATGGGTCTCATGGGCCACCACAAAATCACAGGGTGTTGGTGCCACCCGAGACTACAGAGATTATCAATTACCTCCCTCCGTCTAAAGCAGCGGTTCTCAACCTGTGGGTCGTGACCCCTTTGGGGGTTGAACGACCCTTTCACAGGGGTCGCCTAAGACCATCGGAAAACACATATATAATTACATATTGTTTTTGTGATTAATCACTATGCTTTAGTTATGGTTGGGGGTCACCACAACATGAGGAACTGTATTAAAAAGTCACGGCATTAGGAAGGTTGAGAACCACTGCTCTAGAGGGCTGAGCAGACTCACGGAGTGGAGAGACTGGATGATGTAACACACCCGTTTCCTTTCGGTACCAACTCTGTCTTCATCCGACCCAATATACGGTTGAAGGAAAGCAGGAGAGAGGTGCTGGTTCCACCCTAACAGACCGTCTGCGTTCCAGGAGGCGTGGGGCATCTCTACGGCCCCTGTCCTTTAGCTGGTCCTCCGATCCCTGCTCAGGACAGGAGCTTCACTATCACCAGGCCACTGGCAAGCCTGGATGTTTAGAACTAAGCAGTCAAGACCCAGTAAAAGATAAATTTATGGCTGTAACATTTTTTGCTTCACAATTAATTTGTCGGTCACCTGTCACCAAACTAATCATTCCAGCCTTTAAGCCTGACATTTCTGGGACTATTCTTCTTAGAAACACATTCCCCTTAGGAATTAATAAGCATTAACAAAATCTGCAACCAAAGGAAAGATAAGTAAGAGCTAGGCTAGGCTGTGGGGTGTCCATGTGGCCGTATTTTAGAAGTACCCCCATCCTCACTGGGGACAAGTTGTGACTTGATTATTGGCCAGAATGGCAGGTAACCAGCCTGCTATCAGACTTGGGGATCCTGGCTCAGTCTTTCAGAACTGCCAAAAATGTGCTTCATTAAACACTTCAAGTTTTAAAATTAGACAACAGTCCTTGAATGTCTCAACATCATTCATCTGTTGAGTAATAGGACATGTAGAAATCCATAATACCCCCATGGCATCAGCTGCAGGACTCATCCTTGGCTTGTGCATCCCAGGCCGCAAGAACTGCCAGCCTGACAGCACCTGACAGCAGCGGTACGAGTATACAGGGAGGGGTTCCCCTCCTGCCTGAGAGGACACACTTCCATGTATGAGTTTGCAGCCACCTTGCCCATTGGTTGGCCATTGAAACCTCAGCCACCCATCATCAATACAACAACCTCAGCCTATAGGCCGATGGCTCTGGGAGTCTGGATTCCCTCGACAGCAATTCTCACGGCAGTATCTGTGGGTCACTGTGAAGAAAAGGGTCAGAGGTGATCGGAGGGATCATGCCGGAGGAGTGTTTTCCTGAGCCGCAGCACTTTTCAACTCTCCATGTAGAAGAATGTGCATAGGACCAAGAGCAGAGAGGCCTGAGTGGCCTCAGAGAACATCTTGTCATCTAGTCAACATGAGGTTTCCAACCCCAGAGCCATCCAGACCTGGAGCTTTGCAAAACCACAGAATGAGCCGGTGGCAAGTAGGTCCAGTGTGATCATGGTATTGTTCTGGGCTGAACTGTATCCTCCTAAAATTCATACGGTGAAGCCCTGGCTCCCAGCACCTCAGGACGCGGCTGTTTTTGGATATCAGATCGTTATAGGGATTTGGTTCAAATGAGGCTGTTGGGGGGCAGACCTTAATCCCATATGACTGGTGTCCTTCTTAGAAGAGGAGATCAGGATGCAGACACACAAAGGGACAACCACGTGAGGACACAGGGAGAAGACGGCCACTTACAAGCCCAGGAGAGGCTGCAGAAGAAACCAACCCTGCTGGCCTCTGGGTCTGGGACTTTCAGCGCCTAGGCTGTGAAACAATCAATGTCTGTTGTTTACGCCACCCGGTGTGTGGCACTTCATTATGGTGGCTTTAGCAACTAACACAGCAAGGTCATCCACAGCACCCCACAGACTACAGCTGTGCCCCTTTCAGAAGCCAGGGAGGATGTGAACACGTCTAGGGTACATGTTAACCACCCAGTGTTCCTTTTAAGTTAAAGAGAAAAACAGAAATACTTAAAATTCCTTTCTCCTCACATTGCCAACGTCCCATTGTCATTTTGATTGCATTGCATTTGAAAGACTGGCAAAAAAACACGTCAATTTGGTCTCCAACTGTAAATTTCACAGATGTTACTGATAGATAACGAGATTCTGCTGTCTACAGGGTGAGCCACAAGCAGGGTGTGGGTGTCCCCACCTCGTATTCAGGAAAAAAAAAAAACCAACCAACATTTCCTGGGTTGATATGAGAGTCTATGAATAGCACCCTTGCTACAGAGAGTGTGCTCCTTTGAAGAGGGAAATGTCAATGGTTTGAATATAATATCAGTGATCTGGGTCTATTTATGATCAACTAAAGCTCACAGTTCATGTGAACAAAGTGAGTCTCTTTCACCCAGTCACCACCAATAGAAGTTTACAGCTGAAGACAGGACAGGCAACAATGTGGGGAGAGAAGGTACGTGCTACAGACAATCTGTGAAGTGCTTTAATCAGAGCAAAACACAGTGAGGGCAGTGCATGGTCCAGAGTGGATGGCCATGGTGGTGAAAGCCAGTGGCCTGAGGCTCTGGATGGCCAGATGGGGTAAGATACCCCTGAGATGTCCCAGCGCTGTTCCTCCCGAGGGTCTCAGGATGGAGGCTGAGGAACTTTCGGTTTAATGAGGATCAGGGGTCCTGAATCCTCCGTAAGAGAAATGCAAACTGTACAAATGGGTGAATAATTAGAAACACACCACATTCATGATCCAAAAAAAGAAAGAAAAAAAAAAAAAGGATTGTGAATATATCAATGCCTTCTGGAGTCATTTCCAGGTTTAAAGAAATTCCAGGAAAAATTCCAGTGGCGTCGTTTTCTAGAACTTTGGTGAATGAAACATTGATCTTGGAGAATAAACGGGAGAAGAGTTGAGAAAACTTCGGAAAATAAAAACAATCAGAGTAGATAGTTACCCAACCAGATGTTAAAAATGTGTGACAAATCTATAGTATGGCTTTGGCTTGAGGGAAAAGCAGAAACAGGTCGGTGGAACAGAGCGGCCAACAGCAGGAGACCTGGCGTATGGGGAAGTGCATGTCTAACAGCAGCATCAGGAAGAGGGAAAGCAATGGGTTTGGAATAAGGGAGGCTTTGCATGACCACACATCATACACTGAAATTGATTCCTGGCAAAGCTGAGAATTAAACAGAAAAAGAAAATTATTTAAAACTAGAAGACAGTTTAAATGAATGTATTTCTGATTTCTGGACTCTGGGGAGAGCTTTGAAAGCATAAAAGCAATGGAAAGGATTTTAAAGAACACAGATCTGTCTCTAATAATGATAATTAAATGCTTGAAGTTTAAGGTTTCTCTGTGTTAAAAATCACAAAGAATACTACAGCCCAAAGAGCCAGATGAGAACAACGCATTTAAGAAAATAGTAACAAAGGCGATGATCCCCTGACCAGTCACCCACGTGATCAGATTACCTGCCTCCCTCTCTTCCTTTGTAAATCACGCCATCTGTGGCCCCGGGTGGCCCTGAACACTTAGCCCTCAGGCACTCCTGCCCGCCAATTGATCTGTGTCTCACATTTTCATTTAACCAGAAGGCCATCTACTGCATTCTTCATTCCTACCCACCGTGACAGATGAACAGGCAGAAGAGCATCCACCAGCTGTTGCTACCACGCCACGCGCCTGCAGTCTCTGCACCTGCTGCCCTTCTCCCCAACAGACTGTGGTGTGAGGTGCACTCTTCTGGCCCAGGGCATTGGCCCATGGTGCCTGTGCCCCATCGCTATTGGGAAGCCCATCTCTCCAAGGGCATCGAACCAGCATAGCCTACTGCTCCCAAGACCTCCCCGATCATTCCCACCAGCAAACAAACATGCTGTTATCTTAAAAACAAAATCAAACACAATCCTTTTTCCCCTTTCCCTCTAGTTACTGCCCCATGTCTCTGCTCTGGTTGTAGATTACTTTAAAATTGAGTTTATAATGACCTTTCCTTTTACAGAATGAACTTTCCCCCGGGGGACATGGTCATTTGCTTGCTCCGGCCGCTCCCAGTTCCTTCCAGATGCTCTCACGTAGGGCACGCCACTGTCAACACCACCCCCTTATCCGAAGGGTGCCCTGGTCATTTCTCTCAGTCATCCCAGAGCTCCTGAGCCCCACCCACCCTGCACCTTTCTTGACTGGCAGGACAGGTAGCAATTTCCTCATGGCCTGCAATATCTGGGCGCTGTTTTTAACCCCCCTCCCACTAGACCATCCACTCCTTGCCTGTGCGTTTCAGTAGCTCATCCACCCCTGCACCACAACCATGTCAACCTTTGCTCTTTCAGCTACTGTAGAATGTGGCGCTAAGAGATTGTTTCATCAGTCTGCTCAGGCCGCTGGAACAACTTCTGAGGTCCCAAAGATTTAGGAATTCAACATATGGATTTGCGGGGACACAGTTCAGCCCTTCACAGGTGGGGATATGGTGACAGCCACCATTTAGTCAGGATATTTGTAGGTGCTGAGCACCGAGCCCTTTGAACTCATGGTTTCCTTCATCCTCACAGTGATCTTCTACCTTCGTGTGCAATCTTGGGCACATGCATGACCCCGGGCTTCCCATGTCCGTCACGGCACAGCATCTTGTTTCTTCTCCCACAGGACATACACCTTCAGCCTCGCCGCGGACCTGAACTCCAGGAAGGACGGCGACCTCAGCAGCAGGCGGAATGGGGAGCTCCATCCTTCGCCAAGGCCGAGGAGCGCCGGCAGCACGCAGGCTTTACAGGTGACGGGCTCCCTTCCTTGCCAAGTGGGTGCGGCGGCATCACCCTTTACGTTAACTCTGCACAGACGCAGCCTCACAGGTGCGGCCCCGGTTCTGTGGACACGCACACCCTTGCTGCCCCAGAGCGGAGCGCGGACTCGGGGGGTGCAGAAGGCGGCCCTTCCCTACGGGGCTGAGGCTGCTCCGTCCACCGGGGCGCAGGGTGAACCCCCACTGCTGGGAACCAGACTGCACCCCAGAGGTTCCTGTCAAGTGTGCGAGAACAGGGAGCACATGGCTGTCACTCAGTCACGGTGCCAGGACACAGGGCAGGAAAGGGACAGGGACGCAGCCCTGCCAGAAATCCAGAGCTCTCCCCCCAATTCTCTCATTACCAAGCTGGGTGACCCTGATAGAGTCCCCTCCTCCTTGGGCCCCAAAAGATGGAGCTTCTGAGCTTTCAAGTCAGGCTGGGAGAGATGAAGAGGTTCGTGCTCAGTAACAGGGGGCAACAGCAGCCTCAGAACTGGGGTCAGGGGCCCAGCAGGGGCATCTGAGCCCACCACCTACGTGGGGCACATCCAGGGGTGAAGAGTGCAGGCAGGGCCCCCACGGAGCAGGCGGCCCCTCCCTCAAAACAAGCTGGTAGCACAGCGTCCCTGATGCTGTCTGAGTGGCGGGCAGGCCGGCCCCCCCTGCTCTGAAGTCTCATCCTTTCTTTACAAGGAGCCCCGGACGGCAGGCAGCACCTGCAGCGGGCCCAGGGCCGGCTCCCACACAGTGGAAATGCCTCTGTGGCCTGTGTGGGCCGTCCCTGCACGTTCCTGCTCTGTACCACACACAGGACTAAGGCTTTTATTCCAGCCACCCCTCCCCCAACCAGCACTCCACCCCCAATTTGTGGACCTGAAGACTGAGGCTTGCAGAGGCTGGGATGCTTGTGGGGGCACGAAGATACCTAAGCGCCCCCACAGTGGATTGTTTCAAGAATGACATGAGACAGGAGGTCACACGTCCACTGCAGGCCAGGCCCTTGGTGCTGCCCAGAGAGCAGGGCCACAGCACCTGGCTCCTTCCCGTGTCCCAGAGCCTGGCTCAGGGCACCTGTCAATCTCATTGGATACACCATAGAAGGACCTAAGAAGGGCCCTTGCTGAGACTTCAGCCTGAACCACCCTAAATCCAAAACTCACCCTCCATCCCCAAGAGCTCCTCAACCCCCCAGACTCTGCCTCCAGGTTGGGATGGGCTCAGTCCAGACAAAAGCTCAGCATAAGATGCTGGACACTGGGAAGGTAGCCAGGCATCTCCGGAGCCGAGTCTTCAGCTGGAGAGAAAGGGCCAGGGAAGAAGAGCCACTGACTGGGAGCTAGGGACCTGCCAGCCACAGGAGACATAAAGGGGCTCCCACCCCAAACTGCCCAGGCTCTGGAAGGCGCAGTTGAGTCTGGACCCACCAGGTGGAGAGAGAGTATGAGAGCAGGCATAAATGGAGGTCTCCCCAAGGCTGCGACCCCTCTTTCAGATCAACGGAATGAAAGGCTTAGCCTATAGCTCAGCCTGTGTCTAACTCACTGGTGCTTTAAATGCACAAAAACCTAACACACACCGCCCTGGGGACGGAACCCTCTCACCTGGTCTGAGTGTGCCCCTTCCAAACAGCGAGAAAAAGAAAACTGTGACATCAAGTTTGGTAAAATGGACATGTAGTATCTGAATAATGGCCCCAAAGAGAGGAGGTCCTAATCCCTGAAACTGTGACTGTTACTTTATAAAGAAAAGGGACCTTTGCGTATGAGACAGAGTGAAGGCTCTTGTTAGGAAAATTATTCTGGATTATTCTGTGGGCTCTAAATCTAATCACAACTGTCCTTATGAGAGGAAAGCAGAGGGGATTTTATGTGCACAGAGGAGAAAACCCAGACACCAAGGGAAGAGGCCATGTGAACATGAGGCAGAGATTGGAGTGATATAGCCGTAAGCCAAGTGTTGCTGAGGACGCCAGGAGCTGGAAGAGGCCGGAAGAACCCTCCCCTATACTCTCTGAGGGAGCATGGCCATACTGACACCTTGATTTTGAGTTTCTATTATCAAGAAATGTGAGGGATTAAATTTACTTTGTCTTAAGCCACCCAGTTGGTGGTACTTGGTTCCAGCAGCCACAGGACACGGACACAGCACCTCGTGACTAAAGAGTCATGGCAGCCCTGTTGTTCTAGACCACGGGGTTCAGTCCATTCCATTCCCCATGGACCTTTTGTGTATCTTAATGTTCTTGTTGCCAAGCTCTGCTTTTCAA
Organism: Furipterus horrens; assembly: GCF_987537825.1. Lineage (NCBI taxonomy): Eukaryota > Metazoa > Chordata > Mammalia > Chiroptera > Furipteridae > Furipterus > Furipterus horrens. The sequence continues at coordinate 8,251,494 of NW_028327171.1, forward strand.
AGTTGAAATGTTGCAGAGTCTTCCAGGGAAGGTAACACCTCAAATCCAAAACCTCAGCCCAATGCACTGGTGGCACTATGAGATGGCCAGTAAGCAGCTGGCAGTTGGGAGCACAGGTGTGCCTTGCAACCTAGTTGCAGATCAAGTAGGGACAAGAGAATGGGATGGGATGTTTTAATATTCATTCTTAGAGGGGAAAGGCAGCCTGGTGTCAGTAGAGGCAATCCCTGAGCCACCATACTTCAAACCTGTAAGACAACAAGACAACCTTCCACCTGGAGCCCTGCCCTAGCAGATGGGTGTTTGCACCCGGGACTGAACAGCTGCACACTCCAATAAGAGATGGTCATGGCACTTGCTTTGTCTTGTCCCTGTGCCCAGTGTGATGCTATTAGGAGGTGGGGACTTTGAGAGGTGCTCCGGTCCTGAGAGTAGAGCCCTCATGAGTGGGATTAGTGCCCTTATAAAACAGACCCTGTATCTCCCTTGCCCTTTCCACCACGTGAGGACACAGCGAGAAGTCTGTAACTTAAGAAGAAGGGCTTCCCCCTGATCTGTGGCCATCCCAACCTCCAGAACTTGGAGAAATAATGCCTGCTGTTTATAAGCCATCCAGAGTATGGTATTCTGTTAGAGCAGCCAGAATGAACTAAGGCAAGTGATAAGGACTTAGGAGAGACTGAAGAGCAGAGCAGTTGATGTGCTATGGTTTGGGACATTCCTGTTTCTTTTCATTTCTTTTATAGGTTATAATGCTCAGGAACTAAAAACTTGTAGGAGATTAAAGAGATTTCTAGCTGCATTTCCTAGTCCTCTCCCATTGTAATGACGTTGGTAAAATGGGCTGTATCTACAGAACAAGGAAAGAAGGGACCCATCTCTAGGCCAGCTGCTGGATGACAGAGATGCTTTTGTGAAGAAGTCTAATGATGCAGATGTTGACTTGCACATTGTAACAATGTTTGGCTGTGCTACTCAACTGATGGACGTATCTTTGAACGTGTCTACTGCTCACTCTAACTGTTCTTTGCTTCCACCACCTCAGGCCACCATCATGAGGAGAAGCGTGCTGGTGGTGCGCCACGGGGAGAGAGTGGATCAGGTCTTCGGGAAGTCATGGCTGCAGCAATGCTCCACGCCTGATGGTAGGTCAGGTCCTGGCCGCCTTGAAACATAGACACAAGATCAGTCTAACAAACGAGATCACCTCCCAAGTCTCTGAGATAGATTTCCCATGGTACATTTAGAATGACTCTGTATAGACTGCATGTGCGGGATGGATACATGCCACACCTTTCCCTGCAGGCATTGCATGGAAGCACTCCCATGTATATGTTGTCTGTATCTTAGGTCAGTTGCTTTATGGAAGATGGAGGGATGGTTTCAGCAGGAAGCAAGTCTGCCGATGTGACACGTGGCCAGTCCTCTTACTCCAGCAGCACACACAGTATTTGGTTAGGGAGCACAGCACTGACTTCCGAGCAAGTCACCCTGGCCTGCATCTCTGAACCCTTACTGCTGGCACATACCCTACCTCACAATCTCATGGCTGTGTCTCTCCCAGCTCATCTTCACTGTGGTGGTCATTTCCCTGAAATGTTTGGCTATCTTTCTCAACCGAAGGACATATTTCTGAACATGTCTCCTGCTCACCCCAATTCACCCCTCTAGATGCCAAGAACTAAGGACAGTGCTTGGGAATACCACATACCCACAAGCCAATCTCTGTACTGAGGATCCACATCTGTATCAGTGCTTGTCTGCTAATGGACAGCCACGATGTCTAAGCCAAGGTTAATTGTGTACATGAAGGTATTGAATGAACACACTGATAAAATCCATCACAGTAGCTGAGCTAGTTGAGCCCTTTGGGATTCCTCCAGAAGCCCAGAGGGCCAGGAAGGGGGGAAATGAATAGGGAAACCTAATGGTAGATGACCAGTACATACCAGAAAAATTCTGAGCAGATCACGTCACGACTGAATATATCTCCAAGACCTCACAGAGGCAGTGCTATGGTTGTCTCTACAAAACATGGCCAAGTAGAGACACAAAGTGTTGGAAAAGAAACAACAGGACAGTAAGTGGGTATGAGAACAACATTTGGTCATCTAGAAAAAAGATTGAGTCACTTATTAGGGAAAATACTTCAAGGCACTGGAAATCACCAGGTTAAAGGAAACTGCTGGTGGGTCTTTACAGGGTAAGCAATCCCTTGATAAAGTGAGTACTGACTGTCTAATTCATGTGCATTCCACAGACTGTACAGTTTACTGAATTACAGTAAGGCATTTGGGGACACTGCTGTCCTCTCCTCTGATTCCAGTTTTCCTTCTGATTTCCGCTCACTTCTGGCCCAAGCAGCCACCCCCTTATATGCCCCTCAGTTCCCAGTGGTGCTGACCCAGGGCAGCCCCTATTCTGTAGACTCCACTTCCATCAGAACCTACCCTTTGCCCCATAGCCTGGTCTTCTGAGCTGGGCTCTCTGCCTCTTGCAGCGACCACAAAGTGTCACTGAAGGGAAGTGGAGTGGGTTGACATCTTCTGAATCACAGATGCTATTGAGAATATGATACAACTGATGGACCTTCTCTTGGGAAAGAAAAAAAAAAGCCTCTTTCCCAGCAAACACAGCTACTGCTTTGACATTTAATAAAGGCCTTTAAGAGTGAGTGGGTGGTCCTTCCCAAAGAATCAACAAGATGGTGGAAGTGGAGCAGAAGTAGAAGCGGAACTTCCACAAGTTCACCTACCGCGTGTGGATCTTGATGAGCGGCTGGGCACGTGCTATGAGCAGCTGATGCCACTGAACAGGCTGGCAGTGGCAACTGAACCAGGTGGAGTGAGAAAGCAGCACTCACCACCTAAGCACCTGCTCAAGACCTTGAAGGAGGCCCTGCCCATGCAGAGGCCTGTGGCGGTGAAGACATGACCATCCTGCCGGAGCTGGTGAGCAGCGTGGTGGGGGAGAGCAGTGGCAAGTCCTTCAACCAGGTGGAAATCAAGCCTGAGACGATTGGTCACTACATGGGCGACTTCTCCATCACCTACAGGCCCCAGGAGGCACTGCCAGACTGGCATCAAGACCGCCCACTCCCCTGCTTCACCCATATCAAGTAGCCAAAAAAGACACAGACTCCTTTCTCTTCAAGTCTTTGCCAATGGAATTCCAAGGAGGGAACTTTCAGAGAAGGCACGTACGCAAACTAAAAAACAAGGCGTGAAGGGCGAGGGGGCTGCCCGGGTGCGGGTGTGGGGTATTCAGGGCCTGCCCTGTGCTGTGAGGAGGTCACAGGAGAGGCAGCTGGCCTGCTAGAACCTGTTGTACCAGGAGGTTTGGGTGACCTGGGTGAATGTGAGGCCTTGGTGTGGAGCGGTGTCCTCTGTAGGGTAATTGATAATATGATAATGAGATCAGACCTGCCACTTACTGACCTCTTTCGGAAGCCAGTTCTGGCCATTATGTCAATGATTCATCAAAACAATGTTTCCCCTTTTACTGATAAGGAAGATGAAGTCATTTGCTTCTCATCACACAACCAGTAACTGGCGGTGCCAGGGTTCGCACCAGACTGTCAGGTTAAAGTTCAGGGGTCGAACTCCACGTGAACCATGGTGCTTTGCAGCCTCTGGATGGGACGGGGGGGTGGCTGAGAGGGTCCAGGGAATCCTCCAGATTCCAGTACCACCTCAAGCTATTGACTGAATAGTACACAATGCGGGGGTATCTCCAGCCATATGGATTCTGTCCCTATAGGCAGTCATTTGACACACTTAAGCTATGGGAATGGGTCAAATTTCATCTAATTAATTAATGCCAACTTGAGATTCTTATCCGGTTAAACTCTGTGGGTCCTGGAGACACTTGGATCTGAATAAGGAAAACTGTATGAGTGAATCTTCAGGAGGTGTCAGGAGAGGACAGAGAGGGTCTCAGGATTCCTGGGGCCGGAGCCTAAGTTTTCTGTATTCGAGAAAATGTATGCACAGTAAAGCAGCATTTTCTCCTGGAATTGCACGCACATCACAGAGCACTTTCGAGAAAAAACACAGTTGACAACAGTTTAAATGCTAACCACGCCCCTAACGGGGTTCTTGATCTCGGGAGGGTTGTGAAACAAATACACACCAACGCGAGGGAACTAAATGCGTGGCGTGTATTTCTGCTTTAGGGAAATACTACCGGCCAGACCTGAACTTCCCTCGCAGCCTGCCCCGACGAAGCAACGGCATCCGAGGCTTTGAAAATGATCCACCATTATCGTCTTGTGGAATTTTCCAATCCAGAATGGCAGGTATGCTGGAGCACCTTTCTAGGAGAAATAGTAATGATAATTGTTGCCAGTGATATCACTGATGTGTACTGAGCCCTTGCTGCATGTCCTTTGAGGTCAGTATTGGCATTTCCCTCATTCCGCTGATGAGGAAGCTAGGACACAGAGAGGTGAAGTCGGTCACCGAAGCTCGCACAGCTAGTAAGTTGAAGTTCAGAGATTTGACCCAATAACAGATGGGTAGGGACGTTGAGAGGAATGAAAGGTATGGAAAGAACAGAGAGGCCCAGAAAAAAATTAACGACCACTGTGTGCACTAAAGAGATCATTTAAAAAAAAATTTTTTTTAATACATCCCCTCTTTGATTTTATTTCAAAATCTGTCATTTCAGCCCTTTGTTTTATGTATGGGGTTCTGGTTCCACGTGATTGGCTTTTGGGAACAGCAGAGGCTATTGAGTTCATCTGGTCTTCATTTTATGAATTAAGAAACTGAAATCTAGAATCGGGAAGGCATGTGGCTTCCTGAGTCACACGGCTGGTTAACAGAAGGAACGCACTAGAACCTGGCATTCCTGGTTCCTCACCAGTGGTCTGGGCAGGCAGGGCAGCTCTGATTTGTCGCACCTCCTGAATTCGGTGGTGCAAATAGTATGCTCACACCCAGGCTAGTGTCAAGGCCACTGACGTGAGGTCACTTAACGTGCATTTAGGAGACATGACACAACTGGGACCGCCACGGGTCAGTGTGACCTCCTCCCCACAACCCTGCCTGGGCTCCTTCTCCTGTGGCCCGCTGTGGTGTGTGTGTGCACATGTGTGTGCTGGTGTATGTCCTTCCTGTAAAGTACCCATGCAGTTGTGTGTTTCGTGCCTAAATCCTCACCTGGATGTTTGCATGACCTCCACATGTGTGGTTGGGAGCTTCTGTGAATGGGTGTATATGTGAGTAATTGTCACCCTTGTTATTAGTTTCCTGGGACAGCCACAATGGAGTACCACAGATCGAGTGGCTTAACTGACAAAAATGTATGGTCTGGCAGCTCTGGGGAGATGCAGATGTGGGCACGGTTGTTTTTCCTGAGGCTGCGAGGGAAGGCTCTGCTCCAGGCCTCTCTTCTTGGCTTGTAGGCGGCTGTCCTCTCCCTGTGTCTTCACATTGTCTCCCTCCTCTCGGTGTCTGTCTCTGTGTCCAATTTTCCCCTTTTTATAAGGGCAGCCATCAGGTTGAATTAGAGCCACCTCATAACTTCATCTCACTTGCTTACCTCCAAAGACCCCATCTCCAAAGCAAGTCGCAGTCTGAGGCACTAGGGGTTAGGACTCCAACATATGAATTGGGGGGGGACACAATGCAGCCCGTGACAGCATCCACTAAAACCTCCTGACTGTGGTGCTGTAGTTGTTCCACTGAAGATGTCCCCTTTTTTACCAAAGATGAGGTCCTCTAGTGTTGCCAGAAGAAGCATGGTTCCCGGGCTTGTGCAGCCATGAGCCTCGGGCAGTTTCGAGCTCTCTGTCACTTGGGAACAAACTCCCGGGAACATAACGCAGCACCCACCAGTTGGCTCACAGTCTGCAGATCAGAAACGCAGACACAGCATGGATGGGTTCTCTGTTCAGGGCCTTGAAGCCTGAGATCAAGGTGTTGCTGCGCTGAGTTCCCATCTCAAGGCTCCTGGAAGCAGCTTCTGTCTCATCAGGCGGTGGAAGAAGTCAGTTCCTTGTGGCTGTTGGACTGAAGTCCTCCTTCTCTTGCCACTGTCAGCACGGGTCATACTTCATTACAAGAGACCACCCACATTTCTTGCTACATGGCTCCTCCATCTTGAAACCCAGCAGTCAAGTTTATTACATGTTGAATCCCTCTGCCTTTGACTCTCTGAGTTCTGTAACAGCTGGAGAAAATCTCTGCTTTTACCGGGCTGGCCTGAATGGGTCAGGCCCCCTGTGGTGATCTCTCTCCTCCATAGAACATAACACAGTCCCAAGAGTGCCACCTCACCCTATTCGCAGGTTCCACACACCCCAGGGGATTGCACAGCATGTGTACAGCAGGGTGTGGGAATTTTGAAGCCACGTAAGGTCCTGCCCACCTCAGGTGGCAAGCCCCCCATCAGAGCTGCCACCACAGGAGGCTGCGATTAAACAGAGGCATTCTCCACCTGCTTTTTTTCAGGAGAAGCACTACTGGACAGCGGCATCCAAATCACCTCCGTCTACACCTCCCCAGCCCTCCGCTGTATGCAGACAGCCAAACACATCCTGGAAGGTCAGTGAGAACGCAGTGAGCTGCTCAGGTGGCCTTGACCTCATAGTTGTTGTCCGAGGGGAGAGGGAAGTGAGAGAAGGTGAGAACCAGAGGACTGGCAATGGACGGCCCTATGAGTCGTAGACAGTTAGGGACCGCCCTCTCAGAACCGTTAGCAGGCAGGGTTGTAACTGAGTGCTGGGGCCCGTCATCGCACTGCCCACCTTCAGCGACTTCTGCTATGTGTTTGTTTGTTTGTTTGTTTTTAATTCTGGGGAGGGGCATTCAGAAAGCCAGAGAGCTGAGAACTGCTGTGGTCCTTTGAAGTCCAAAATGCATGACCCCCAGGGCAAAGGAATCAGCTCCCGGGAGCTGTCCAGCTCCATCGAAGGCTGGTGTGTTTCAGAAGCCACTGGCTGAGAGCTTCTGGGGCTTCCATTGCAGGAGGAAGAATGTACCTGCCAGGGAAGTAGGCAGCCTGGCCTGGGGGCCTCGGTACTGCTCTTCCCTCTGGACCCTCCCTGCCCTCCTTGTGTGGGGCAGAAGACCATGATGTAGGAGCGCGGGCCGCCACCCACAGTGATGGCACATAAGGATAGTGTGTGGATACAGACGGGCCAATGTGGAGGAGGGGCTCGCCTCTACTTTCTCAGAGACACAGAGGGTCAGTCAGGTCACCTGCTGACGTCACTACAATAGTTTCCTCTTGAATCTTAGGGTCCTTTTCCAGGATGATCTTAATCTTCATTTCCCTATCCAACCTCTCACCATGGTGACAACATCTGAATAAGAGGATAAGGATATTTTTTTGACCAGGCTCCCTATTGAGAGAAGGACTGAGAACTTCAAAAGTATTTTTCATAACTTTACCCCTTTATGTCATCATTTATGGTTCTTGGTTATTGACATTTTTGTTCCAATTTCTGTGAATATTTTTCTATGATTTGGGTCTCTTGCATCTAAAATAAAAATTTCTCAAAAGGGTTTTCTGACAATGATAATGTCAATGTCTTTAACATGACCCATCACTGACTTACTCTATATGTAGATAACTATTATCATTATTATTGATATGCCTGTTAAAGGGCACAAGTTGATATCCTATATTAATTCAGAAAAACGAGGGTACTGAGCCTTCTTCATGGGTCTTCACACATGGCCAACTCGGTTTTCAACTGACATCTGAAACACTACATGCTGAACTTGATTTCAATACCATGTCAGTGAACGGCCACATGGACCGTTTCCCCAAGTGTGACCACAGAACTGTGGCCTATGATGTCCTCAAGAGGAAGAGTGGCCAGCCCCATATGGCAAACTTTAAACTATTCCTCTGTGTGATGTATTCACAGTGGCCATGAGCACTCCACAGGCTGGGGACTGCTCAGGAGCCCCGTTAGCCTTGCTTCACTCTTTTCTAAACATACTTGCAAAGGACCCCATTTCATGGACCAGGGACACATTTGAGAACTGATTTTATTGCCAACTTTTAAGTTTAATGCCATTTTCTCCATTGCAAATAAAAACATTAAGGTCTGTTTTTCTTCCACACAAAAAGAGATGGCCTTAAAAAAAGAGAGAGAGAAACGGCCTTGCTTTATAGGTCTTTGGGTCAAGGTAAAAAAATACTAGGGCAGGGTGAGTTGGGAGGAATCAGAATGTTCCAGAAGATGGTGTGTTTGTCAGAGTGGCACCCCATGTGGCTGACACCCTCCAAGATCAGTTGCATCCTCTGCATGAATCGTTGGCTTGGCCGAGTCCTTGTTGGCACTCTCATCCTTGACCCACGGGCGAGGCCTGGCGCTGGTCTGTCTGTAGCGTTGCATTGGCCAACCAAGACGAGCACTGGCCTGGGCCTCCTGCTGGTGGTGCAGGGAGACCGGGAGACTGTCCTTGCCTCGTGGACAGAGGGTCATCGCTCCTCTGAGACCTTCCAACTCTTGTGGGTTTTGTCTCAGAAATGGCACAGCCAAATGTGGTCACAAAGCAATATTGGCCATACCAAAAAAAAAAAAAAAAATCACATTTTTGAAAGGTATTATTTAGACCTAGGAAGAGACTTATTTACATAAAGCCTAAATGGAAACATGAAGATGATAAATATTTGTATTTTGTTCAACACAGAGCTCAAACTGGAGAAAAAAATGAAGATAAGAGTGGAGCCCGGCATCTTTGAGTGGACCAAGTGGGAGGCCGGCAAAACTGCCCCAACCCCCATGACCCTGGAAGAGCTGAAAGAGGCGAATTTCAATGTCAGCACCGAGTACAGGTAGGCTGTTCTCACAGCGTCTGTGGCTGGGGTTTCCAGTTCTTATTAAAGGCAGTAAGGAGGGACCACTGCAGTGGGAAGCTGCCCATGGGAGAGAGATTGGACTCAGCTCTGAATGTCATAAGGACAAGGAGGGATTGGCCGCTGAGGGGCAGGGTGTGGGGTGGGCAGATGGAAAAGATTTCTAAGGGTAGTGTGATTCTTATTAAACTGACCTAACAGGATTCTTGCTAAAGGCAGACCAGGATGATCAGACGTGGGGCGTGGGGGGCAGAGTTTGCTCAGATATCAGGAAAAGGAATCAGATATCCAGGGTGGGGGATCCTTACTAAACTGACTTAGCAGGATTCTTGCTAAAATGGACTCTACAAGGACAAGCACTGAAGCCCAAAGATTAGGCCTATTGAGACGAGGGCTCAGAAGAGCCTGACTAGAGTTTGGCCAAAGCGAGCATCTTTGTCGTTCTGGGCCGGTGTCTGACTCTTGGCCATCACAGACCCCAGCGGGACTGAACAGCAGCCCTCGGCCAGTTTTGAGCACAAAACTGGAGCCTTGTTGCCGACAGTGCTCCCTGCCTCAGGTAGAGCCATCCTGGAGAGCATTCATCCTGGCCACAGTGCAGTCTGATCCCCACCAGGCAGGCCATTTAGGTCCCTCTCCCTCGTCCCCCTTAGGCCTGCGTTCCCCTTCGCCTCCCTCCTGCCCGCTGAGAGCTACGCCGAGTACGTGCACAGGTGCGCGGTGAGCGTGGACTGCATGGTCAGCAGCTGCCCACAGGACGGTGAGTTCCCCCACAGTGCTCAGTGTGAGCAGCCCCTGGGGGTTGCACTCTTACCTCTGGGATAGAAACTGGACCACTTTTTGAACTTAATAATTCCCCACCCTCTTCCTCCCCACGCCCCAGCAACAGTGTTCCATCGCTGCCTCTGCAGGAACCGAGCCCACAGACACATACTCCCCGCCACTCAGACCCTGGGACCCCAGTTCTGGGACTGAGAGCTCAGGGGCCCCGGGACAGCAGGGCCAGCCCAAACCACCTGGGCCGGATTCTTCGGAAACAAAGAGAGCAGCAGCCAAAACCACAAATGTCAGGACATGTTTGAATGACAATGGAAAAGAGGCATCTGTATAAGTACAGTAGATTTTGAGGTCATTAGAGAAATTCGAATATGGAATTGGAATATGGAACTATTAAAGACATTTTGTCGGTTTTGTTAGGTGTGATGACAGTGGGGGTGGTGGTGTACGAATGCGAAGTCCTCATTGGGAGGCGCAAACTGGGGTGTACTCTGTGGGATGGCGTGACGTTCGCAATATGCTCTAAAATAATACGAGGGGCAGAGAACAGATGATACAAAATGGGCTAAATGTGGACAACTGCTGGAGCGCCGTGATGGGTGTGCAGAGGGTCATCAGACCCTTCTTTGGTGATATTGGACGTGTCCATAGTAAAAAGTTAGAAGTCAGTTTTGTAAAACCTTAAGTCAGCAGCTGTGTATTGAACACCGGCAATGTATCGGACATTAAACAAAACTCATGGGGAGTCTCAGTGAAGGAGATGCACTCTCAAGGAATTCGAATATTGCTGGGGAAAGGGGCACAAACATCTGAAACATCAGGAATATTAATCACACCAAGAAGAAGAGTCTCAGACAGTCAGGAAGAGACCACCCAGCCTGCTTTCCCACCTGTGCTCTTTCCCTCCCTGTCCCTCGTCCCAAACATGCTCCCTCCAAGGATGAAGAACTCTATGGACAAGGAACACAGGAAGGAGCTGAGCGCCTGACCCCCTCCTGGCGAGTCCTCAGTGCACGTGGGGTGCATGCACTGAAACACCCTATAGGAAGAGACCCCAGACCTTGCGGAATCCAGCCGCCCAAACACACCTGGCCCTGAGGATGATTACATTGCTGGTTTTGACTGATCTGAACCTGGGAACATGTTTTCGGAAACCTTGCCTCAGTGACATTGGACTGATTCTCAAACACCTGTTGTTACAGCCATTGCCACAGGACATCAGAGGAGGGAAAGTGACATCTGAGCCTTCCACTGAGCTTTCTGGGGCCCCTCCATGGCCCATCCCTCTCTGGTTGTCCCATTTCAAGCCTCCACCACCAGCTGAAGGTCAGAGTAGGGATGATCCTCCCTTCAAGGAGCCCCAGCAGCCCTTTGGAAACATAGATGCAGAAGCATTGCTCTGTCAACCCTGGTGTCTACTGACCACCGTGTGTGTGCAGGGAGCCCAGCTCATCCGTCCAAGCTTGTGGCAAGTGGCCAAGGCTCTGAGGACGCAGCACCAAGTAGCAGAACAAGGAGGATTGGAGGCACATGTGCCCCAGAGGAGAAGGAGAAGCATGTGGGCAAGGCCAAAGGGTGAGAGGGGTGTGCAGCAGTGGGCAGAGCAGCAAAAGTCCCTCTGGGCCAGAGGGTAAAAGCTAATACCTAGCGATCCCCTGGCTCTGGTGCGCCCTTCATGGACATTACCTGTTAACTCCTCGCCTTCCTGTAGAGTCTGAAATACCCCCTCCATTTATACTGTGTGACTTTGAAGCTCAGAGGGGCTGAGAGGCTTGGGTGCCCATATCACCCAGACGGCCAGAGAGCACAGGCCAGGAGTTAAACCTGGGTCTCCACCTCCCAGAACAGCATTCTGACAACCCGAGTTTGGAGACCAAAGATATGAGTGTGAAATTAACAGGAAACATCACAGGAGCTTCCACCTAGGTGTCACATTGAAAGTCTCACGGTCACATTAATAGGTGACATGAACAGACTGCTCTGTGTCAGCCTGGCCTTCCAAGGAAAAGCTCGGTCTGACTTCATCCTCTAGGTGGAGCCAGTGAGTCTGGCCAAGACTTCTCCCTGACTCCCCCGCCCTCGAACCTCCCCAGCTCTGCTTTGTCCTGGCTTTGGCTCCCATGTCCTGTCACGGGAGGGAGACTCACTCAGCCAGTGGACTCTGGAAGTCCTTATCCAAAGTGAGTCATCAGCAAGCTCATTGTGATCAACCAGCTGATAATTCCCATGCTAATCAGATCAGGCCTGGGTGGCAGCCATCACTTCATCCCATGAGAGGTGTCGGCTCAGATCACAGCTGGTGGCTCGGATCAAGGCAAGGTCCCATCCCTGAGGCTCACGGGCGGGAGCTGCCACCACAGACCCTGCCAAGGGTGTTATGCGCTCTGAAGAACCAACCAAATACAGTGAGAGGCGGGACTATGAGCATGACTGAGAAACGACCAAGCACCGTGAGGTAGTTTCACCCCAAGAATTTGGGGGACCCCCCCAGTCTAATAAAAGATGCTCCCTGTGTCTGCTTGGGCCCTGAGCTGTTCTCTGTTCTATAGCAGGCGTCATCCTGATCGTGGGCCATGGCTCAGCGCTGGACTCCTGCACTCGCCCGCTCCTGGGGCTGCCGCCCCGGGACTGCGCAGACTTCGCCCAGCTGGTACGAAAGGTACGTGCCTGCCCTTTCCTCTTTGGATGACAGAATCAGGCAGCCCAAGGACGCGGGGCCATCACACTGCCTTCTCAGAACCAAAACAAGAGTCCTGACAGCCCGGGGCAGCAAGGACCCACCTGTCCTTGAGAATGTGCCCCCTGCTCTCCTGCAAAGAGCCGTCTGGGCCATGTGCTGCCAAGATAATATAAAAAACAAGACACAGAACTTTTTAAAGATCAGGTCACGTGATAATTCCTTGCAACTCCAGGAGTTGAGCAGATGGTCCGGTAAGGAGTCAATGGTTTGGATAAAAAGAGAAAGGACAATGGCTGGGCTGGGCTGGCTTGCTCTGGGGAAAGAAAGGAACTCCCACCCATCCAGCCGGGCAACACACAAGAGTTTGTTGTAGCTGCCAGAGTGCTCGGTGCTGGGCCCGGCTGTGTAAGCACGGGAAAAACAAACAGGTGACAGACGTGTCGAGAAGGATAATGGGTACTTGGGCCAACTTGTGGAATGTTACCGGCAAAGCTGAGGTTGCTTTTATCTAGTCAGTGTGATGAATGGAGGCAGGCAGACTCAGAAACTGAGACCCACCTCCTGCCCCGGCCCAGAAAGTCTGCTCAGGGCTGGACGTGCCCTCTACCCTTGTCTTTTTATCAAATTGACCAGTTAATTGACCGATGTTATAGACAATACCTGTGATAGGAGATAGGTCCTCAACACGGTCCCATCACACAAGATGGCCACCGCCAGCCACAGCTTGTTTGCTGCAGGTATGGGCAGCAAGGTGCCGCCCAGCCCCTGAGGGGTCTGGGGGCTGCAGAAAAGTCCAGCCAATGTTGGCTCTGGGCCCATGCAAGTCCCTTGGCTTTCTGAGTCCCTTCCTGCCCTGCCAGAAGGAGCATGCTCCCTCCTTGCTGGAGAGAATGAGAGAGTTCCTGCATGTGAGATGCTAGACCACCAGGTGCCACGTGTGCCCTCTGTCTTCTGTTCCAGTTTCCTCTGGACCTGAGTAGAAACTTGTCCCCTCCAAAGTGTCTCCAGCGGGCGTGTCCCAGTTATAACCCAGATATGCCCATGCCCTCCAGGTTCCAGGGCCACCAGCTGACCACTGTCCAAAACATGGCTCAAGACCCCTCAGGCCACACTGGGAGACTTCTCTATGGACTTTTCTTGGGGTTCTCCTGGCCGGCCACAGTGCCTCCTGCTCCCTGGGTGTGGCTCTGGCTCCTGCAAACATCCCTGTCCTCCTCCGTGCGCGCCTCTGCTGCCCGCGTGTGTCCTGCACCCCGTCCCTCAGTCCCCGCCCCCACACACGCTGGTGCTGACTGAGCATGGCCTGTGCTTGCTGTTCTAAAAACCCATTCGTTTCTGTAACCGAATTCCCACCCACACCCCTGACCTGTGGCCTCCCCTCTCCGCATGCCAGCCTTGAATTTCCAAACTCCCTCAACTTTCCTATGCGGATGAGTTGGTGTCCACCCACCCCACCCCTAAATAGGCTGCACCTGCCCCTGCATGTCAAAAACTCATCAGGGGGCTCTGCCCAACCACCGGCCTCCCAGACAGGGCCCCTGGGAACAGACCATTCACGCCCCCACTTGCCCGCCCCATCACACCCTCCCCCAGTCTCTCTAAGCCAGTGGTTCTCAACCTTCCTCATGCCGCGACCCTTTAATACAGTTCCTCCTGCTGTGGTGACCCCCAACCATAACTTAAGCACAGTGATTAATCACAAAAACAATATGTAATTATATATGTGTTTTTCGATGGTCTTAGGCGACCCCTGCGAAAGGGTCGTTCGACCCTCAAAAAGGTCACGACCCACAGGTTGAGAGCCGCTGCTCTAAGCAGAAGGAGGGCAGCATCCCTGAGTCAACACTAGCCTCCACATCCTTCCTCCCCACCCCCCACCCCGTGGTGGAATTTTTGCCAGTTTTTTTCTGACCAAGGAATTTCTGGACATTAAAAAGAGGAAGAAAAGGAAAGCCAAACACATAAACAGAAAAGGCCTTAAAAACAAAGATCTGAAAACTCAACACCTGTATCTTTGTGTGATGCTAACTTTGAAAACGTAACCCCTCTTCAGACAGTAAGACAGGGCTCTCCGCCTTGGCACTGCAGACATGTGAGCAGGATACCTCTGTGTTTGGGGGCATCCCGTGCATGGCGGGATGTTAGCAGCACCCCTGGGTTCTCCCCGCTGGAGAGCATCCCCAGTTGTGGCAAAAGATAACATGTGCAGGCATTTCCCATGTCCTGGGGTCATTCCCCACTGAGAACTGCAGTGTCAGGGGTCAAGCAAGCAATGCCGGTCTGGACACATCATGCCAGCATCCACGGCATACCTGTCAGTTGGCTTTAGCATGCATCCTGGTATAAAATATTAATAAGTGAGTGATTTACCTTTGTTCTAGATCCCTTCTCTGGGAATGTGCTTCTGCGAGGAGAACAAAGAGGAGGGAAAGTGGGAGTTGGTGGCCCCTCCCGTGAAGACGCTGACCCACAGCTCCAACTCCGCGTTTAACTGGAGGAACTGGATCCTGGGCAACTGAGGGCCACCATCACATTTGTGCAGCTTCACGCGAGGAGGTGACACTCGTTCAGAGGCCGCGCAACGCTGTGATTTGAAGGGCTCTCGGTCTCGCCTACTGTGACTTGTAGAAGCACGACACGCACTTTCACGTTCCAGGAAGACTGCCATCGCTCTCACGTTTGTGACGGCCACCTGCGGGTCTATGACCCTGCAGGCTCAGCTGCAGATGCCGCCCTGTAACGTGTGTCTGCCACGTGGCTTGGAGGCAAATGAGAACCGTGACTCTAATTTCCAGGAATTAAAGACCCACCACACACACACCAAAAGGATCTATCCACTTTATTTTATAAGTTCTTATTCGTCAATTTTCCATTTTTCCCTTTTCTACTTCAATCACTCTTCGGCTATATCCACATGAACAGAAAGTAGAATATTCACAAAAACGGGATGAGAACCCATCTGCCAGATCAAAACCAGGAAACTGCTGCTTGGTGTCCACCCCACCCCAGGTATTAGTTTCCTGTTGCTGCTATAACAAATCAGCACAACAAAGTGGTGAAAACACACAAATTAATTTTAATGTGTACACACACACACACACACACACACACACACACACTTCATTCTGTTGCAGTCCTGGAGGTCACAAATTCTAAAATAGGTCAGCAGGCTACATTCCTTCTGGATGCACTGGGGGAGAATTCATTTCATTGCCTCCTCCAGCTTTTAGAGGTATGAAACCCCTAGCCCTTGCCCCCAGTCCTTACCCCATAGCACCTGCCTCTAGCTCCAAAGGCAGAGGTGTCACCTGCTTCTGACCCTCCATCTCGCTTTGATAGGTCTCTGGTGATGACATTGGGTCCACCAGATAATCCAGGATAATCTCCCCATTTCAAGATCCTTAACTTAATCCCACCTGCAAAGGCCCCTTTGCCTTGTACAGGAACATAAGCACAGGTGTGGGGACGAGAGTGTGGATGTCTCTGGGCCACTCTTGAGCACACACCACACCCCAACACATCGGGGCTGCTATGGCAGGTGTAAGGATTGGAGATACCCCGGAACCCCGCTTGATGGAAGTCTTTTTTTAGCTTCTCAACTATCTCTTTGGTCAAGTGGAGGGGGGGAGCAGGGCTTTGAAAATGGGCAGAGTGGGTCCTTCCATGACTAACAGGTGGGACAAACCAGAGAGGGACCCACCAGCGCAGTGAAATCTGCCCAGATGATGTGAGTACAATGGTGCTCCTGACTTTGAGCAGTTGGCCCAGATGGTTGATGGGTGTCTCCCAGTGGGGTCCTCTCACCCCAAGTGCTCAGAGATAGGACATAGTCACCAGAGAACGTGCTGCCCACCCCTGGTCCCTCTGCTTGCTCTCCGGGACAGCCCAGTGCCACACCGACCTTCCTAACCATGATGATGAATAAAAACTTTGCAAATCAAGTTAGTGCAACTTGGGGTGGTCCGTAGATGTCTGGATTCACTCTCTCAAGGGTGACGCTTCTGCGTTTCATGCCCCTGCGTGATGAGAGGGGCAGGTAATGACCCTTGCAAGGGACACCGAGATGTGCCTTAATCTCAATCTCAAGGTCAAGTGCACAAGAAACAGCATTTTGTTTATATTCTGTCATTCTGGTTCTGACTCGACCCCCCTCCACCCATTCTGCTGCAGCGACAGAAAAGCCGCGCTTGGTCGCTCTTAGCTTCCAGAATGAGCCCCGTTATAAGGACTGAGCCTGGGAAACAGTACCGAGGAAGGCAGAGGGCAGTGTTTATGAACATTGGTCACTATTGGATTAAGATTTCAACTCTATGAACTAACAAGAAACCAAAAATTAAAGAAAGAAAGAAAGATTGCTGACCACTCCCCTCTTTCTTCCTTCCTGTGGGCACTGGTCCGCCATGTTTATAAGCCTAATCTGACCCCTGCTCACATCATCTGGAAATGGACATCCTGTTGGCAGGGACCCCCCAACCCCACCCAACCCGCCCATGGCCTCCTCTCCTTGATTCTCTCCCCTGTGGGCTTGAAAACACACACCTGGAAAGGAACTCTTCAGGTTTTGCTTGCATCCGCCAACACTGTGGGTGTGAATGTTGGTCGCATACCTTGTGGCACAATGACTGGGGGGTGGGGGTCTTCACACCCCAGTATTTGGTTCTTTCAGTACATGGAAGGTGGTGAAAATGGGGGTGGGGGGGCTGGCCTCAGGCTGGGCAGCAAGGGAATTGAGCAGCCTAACCCAGTGCCTCTCACGGAGAAATGCTAAGGGACAGGTCTGGGGCCACCGTGACCTCCCAACACTCTCCTATGTTTATCTGAGACGAGTCATCATAATTTCCTCCTGAAGAAAGTCTTATTTCAGAACCAAATTTGAAATGTTTTAGATATGATTTGTGTTGATGAAGTTTATGGGCTGAATTGTGTGCGTGTGTCCCCCAGGTTCAGAAGCTGAAGTCCTAACCTCTAACATCTCAGAATTTGCCTTTAAAGAGATAATTAAAGTAAAATGAGGTCACTACTGTGGGTCCTGATCCTATCTGGCTGCTGTCCTAATGAGATTAGGACACAGACATACATAGAGGGACACCCACGTGAAGACACGTGGTTTCTCCCAAGACCTCTTCATACCAATGGGAGAGGCCTCGGGAGAAACCAGCCCGACCGACACCTTGACCTTGGGCTTCCCACCCTCTGTCAGGCTGAGAACATAAATACCTGTTATTTAAGCTGCCTAGTCTGTGGTACTTTGTCACAGCAGCCCTGGGACGCTAACAGATGAAAACACACTACCTCCCCAACCCTTTGTGTACTTACTTTCACACATTAAACAAAACTCTGATTCCCTGTGAGCACTTTTTGTGAGGAGTGAAGCCAAGAACACGGGTCCGCAAACGTCCTCCGGCTCTCAGCCCTGGGAGGAACGAGGTCTGCTGACATTTGCGGCTGAACATGAACTCCTCGCTCCCACCTCCATGTGATTTTGGGAGCCCCCAGGGGAGCTCCAGAAGGAGCCCATGGTTCACACACAGCCTCTGAGCTTCTTCCCGAGCCCACTGCCCTTCTCAGCCCCTTATTCAAGGGACCTCTGGTGGCTCCGCCAACCCGCCCTCGGGAGGAAGGCAGGCACCCAGCTGGGGTCACTGCCCAGGGCTCTCGAAGCACAATGGGGCTGAGGGGGCTCCTCCACTTTGAGCCCCTTTATCTCCTGGTCTCAGGGCTCACCAAGTCCTACAAACAGCCCTCACTGCTCCCTCGAACTCCCTCAGGCACCCAAATCTGCCCAAGGAGCCGGGGAGGGTAAAGGTAGAGAAGAGAGGCGCCCCTTCCCACCCACCTGCAGAGCCCCCGTCCCTCCAACCCACAAACCTGGAAGACAAGAAAGTCAACTGAAATCCTAGCACCATGAGAAGAGAATTCAGCCAATGGCTCTGGGCAAAGGTCAAGTTCGGACGTCAGTCACTTTGCTTTCTGCCAACATCGTTAGATGCGATAACAGAAAACGTCCCGTTGCCATGGCTGTGACAACAAGACAAAGCCTGCCAAGGGACACACTGGCAGGGACTCACAAGAACTTGCACACCCTGCTGAGGGGCACAGAGACCGGGTGGCCGGAAAGGTGTGCCATGCCGTCTCGTGGAAAGACACAGTCATAAAGAGGACATCTCCCTAAATTAATCCACCACGCAGGTTCTGAAACTCATATGGAGAAACAAACACCCAGGAATTGTAACATATTTTAGAGCTACGATAATTACACGTTTGGCCGTAGCCCTGAAGTTTAGACAGAAAGTTCAAAGGTATAAGTAGCAACAGGCCCCAAAGTGTGTGGGTGGTCACATGGGGGTGATGAGAGGGCTGCAGACTTAGATGATTAAGTCAATGATGGGATAATAGGGCTGCCCTCTGGGGAGAGGAAAGGTGGAATCATTCCTCACTCATTATACACACAAAAGAAGAAAAAGAAAAAAAAAAGATTTAAATGTTTAAAAAAAAGAAAAGAAAAGAAATTGTGAAACTATCAGTAGTCATCACATAAGAATTTCAAAAAATGTTTCCGAATGGGAGGAGCTCTTTGTAAGCATGGCACAGACATCCAGAACATCAAAGGAGAAACAGATAAATTCAACTAAAATATTTTTAAGTCTGCTTTGTAAAGAACACCATAAACAAAATTTTAGAAAGTAAAAGGTAATTGGCAAAGCTATGTGCTGCTCTTAGACACAGTCCAGCCGACCCCTCCACAGAGCTCCCCTGGCCGTCCAACCTGCGGAGCAGGCTTCCCTGCACCCCAGGACAGGTTTGTGTGCAGGACCCTGGTGCTGTCAGTCACATTCTGCCTTGTCCTGCTGTTCACTATCACTTGTTTGTGTGGACATTGCTTCTTTCAACCAGTTGCAATAGCAGGTGTGTCAAGTTCAATGCAAGCTCAGAACGTGGGCAGGGAGTGGCACGTGGTAACGCACAGTGATTCACCCTCAGGACTGCTCCCTTCGTGTAGTCCAGGGTTTCTCAGCCTCAGCACTGCTGACATTTGGGGACCATACATAGTACCTCTGGGTGGGTCATCCAGCGGTACTATTCTTCTGATTTTAATGAAACAAGTGTGGTGAATATAGCTAATCACAAACAGTGACTCTATCAAGCCTTTGGCTACAACTTCTAGAGTATAAGAAATACAGGGGATAGAAGAGGAAGCTAAAGGAGCCCAGATGCTTCCAGAAAGTAAGATATTCTGCCAGGTAATGGCTCAGTCTCTTCCCAACCAGGGGTGCTGGGGACAGTACAAAATAAAGAGTGTGAAGTACACAGGGGTTGCCGGATGCTGAGGCCCTTCCCAGCCCCTGACAATGTGGTCGCCCGGTTATGGGGTTGTGTGTATGCTGCAGAAGTGACCGCCACAATCACCTAAGTCCTCTGTCGCTGCTTTTCTCTGACTCAGACACCTGTGCCCTTGTGGTGGGTGGCACCAGAGCAAGCCTGGGCATTCTGGGAGTACCTGTAAGGGAGCATTGAGTCAGCTGAATCAGGGCTGGACTTAGTGTTTAGGTGGGTAGAATATATGTACATTGCTAGCTGTTCTGCAGTAACTCCCATGGGTAGGTCCCTGACTGCTCGCTATTCTGGAATAGCTTCCAGAAGTACTCCTGCCGCCCATTTTGTGAACTTACAATTGGGACGTATAGGTGTGGGGTCAAAAGTCACATCTCAATCTGAACTTGTCCCACAAGATCCAGCACCAGGGTACATGGAAGTGGAGCTTAGAAATGAGATCAGAAGTTTGGGAAATGATGGCGGTCCTTGGCCATGTACACTTGTGAGGCAGTTACTCATTGACTCCTGATCAAACAGAGCAGCTCAGGCCAGGAACGTGAGGCTGCCATGTGCAGTTTTGACAGGAGTCACAAACAGTGGGGTTTAGCTGCACACGGGTGGGAAGAGCACAGCCCTGCAGCAGCTACGTGACAGCGACAAGTCAGGGTGTGAGGGTAAGTGTTCTATGCCCTAACCTCTCAGTAGTTAAGAAGCCACGCCAAAGAACAGCTACCATTGTCTTGCTGATCTCCCTGTAGAAAATAGTACAAAATTATTGTCAGAAGAGGAGGCGATCAAAATGTATGTATGCTGGCAAAAAAAAAAACAGAAAAGGAAGTAACAGAGAGTTGTGTTAGGCAGTGAATGAAGAGTGATAATCTGATAGTTTTCTAGATGTTGTACTGTTTGTGAACTTGTGAACTTTTTAGTTTGTAATTTTTATAAATTTATCCTAAATAAATGTTTATGTTAATGTAATTTAATATTCATATTGCTGTGTGCTTTTTCTTGAAGAGGGCCAGAGACTGTGTTCATAATGTATTGTTGTTAAAAAGGTCCCATGTTAGGGACATAAAAGCAGGGGTTGGCTTGGGGTTGGGCAGACCAACTACAAAGGATCTTTAGGGGGAACTAAAGACTCTTGCCCCCTGAGGGACTGTGGGGACAGAGGAGAATGGGGGACACAGAACTGGCGAGATGGGAGGCAGAGGCCTGAGCTCGCGCTGCGGGGAGAAAAAAGGGGTCAGGATGGGCCAATACTCAAGAAATGCGAAGGTGGCCTCGGTGTTAGCCTCCAGCCACTAGGAGACCTGGAGAGTGTACACAGAGGCCAAAGCCACACCTGTGGGCAGCCCTGCCCCTTGGCCACCAGCAGGGACCCCCATCAGGGAGCCCCGAAATCACGCTGACATGCTGAAGCCCTGGGGAGGGTGGGAGAACACCCTCCTATGGCAGCTTCTGGGTTCTTGCCCGAGCCTGAATAATGTTGTGTTTTATAAGAATCACACACACAAATTCTTATTATTCAGGCTTTTTTTTTTTTTTTTTTTAGCTCTCTTGAGGGCAATTAAGGCTCAGCCAGAAGACCCCACCGCCATCTTCTGGAGAGGCACAGTCGCACTGCAGCTCCAGGTCCTAGGAGAAGACAGCCTAAAACCCAGTGCAAAACCAACTGGCAACTGGAGTTGAAAGAACTTGAAGCACGGGCAATTCCATCAACAAAAGAGAATGAAGAAATTTATTTGCCATTATAAATCGTTTTCACAAACAACTAAGAAGGACAAGTAACTGATTGGCGTTAATGACCTGAGTGACAGGTGTTTGTATGACACAGTCCCACTCTTTGGGCCCCATCTTAGTCTGGAGGATCTGATTGTCTGGTGTCATCCTCTTCAAAACTCACATTTCCTGGGAAGGAAAGGGAAACATGAGTATATTTGATGTTAACTTTTTTCTATTTTAAAACTCTTTGTTTGCTAGACTGGGTAACTCTGTGTAGGGGCCGCCCTGTGGAGCATAGAACATTCACTAGCACCTCTGGCCTCCATCCCAGAGGATGCCAGCAGCACTGCCTGCCACCCTGCCCAGCCCTCCAAGTCTCTAGACATTGCCATATGTCCCCTGGAGGCCACGCTCCTTCTGTCCAAGCTGTTTCAGAAAGCCGAAGTCTCAGATCCCAGCTGGTTGTGATGTGATGGACTTGACCTAGTTTCTCCCAGCCTGGCTCTCAGATCCCTCGTCCTGAGTATTGCTCACACCTGTCCCCTCCTATTGCTCCCCCCATCATGGCTTCTGCGTGGAGAAGGTCTTACTTTTTTCCAAGTGGAGCCTCTGCCTCCTGCCCCTTGCTTGGCCCTAGGGTACCCATCCCCCACCAGCCCCAGAGGAGCTCCCTGATGAGAGGCTGGCTCCCCACTGTGCTCAGGATCAAGTCCACATGCCACCTCAAGCTCTCCAGGAAAGGCCATCAGACAGGGACCCTGCCCTGCTCCCCACCCAGACTCTGCCGCCTGTCTGGGCAATGTTTCTCCTTGGTTTCCACCCTCCTCTCACCTCCAGCACCCTCGGCTCACCGGGAGGTGCCCCGCTCTCAGAAACACTTCCTAATGCTGCTCCAGATGAGACTTACACCTGTCCTGCACCCAAGTCACACAGCCGTCACACAGCACACACACTGAAGTCACGAGGCAAGTCCAGTCACTGACGTCCTGCAAGCGTCCTGCCCATCCTGCGGGGGCTGAGCAAGCGCCCTGTCTCCTGGTGGGAGGTGCTCAGCGCCTGCCCAGAGCGTCCTAGTGGGAGCATCTCCGTGCTGGTGAGACAGTGTGTGGGACGGGGCTGCGGGCACCGTGCCTGGGAGGGGCCACTCTCCTCTGCGTTATCCAACGGGAGACAGCAGTCATGGGCCGCTAACTGGTGAAGCCAGGTTTCCAGGCCCCTCCTCTCAGCCACGAGGCCGCCCGCACAGTGACACACCATTCTTTGGTGACTTACCACAGTACTGGGGAGCGTATGGCTGACAAAAGTCCAAGTCTATGTGTCTTTAAAGCATTCACATAGGAAACAGCTTTATGTGATGTAATTACTTCACATATTTTCAAAAAGGAGGGAAATGTATTTGCTCTTAACCTACAGCAGAGACAAACTAGGTTACAAGGGGCCTGAGGCCCAGGGACCGTATATGCCAGGCTATTCCCAGCCCACCACCAAGATATTCACTTTCCATCAGATGTGGGAAATTGTTTTGAAAGCAGAGAACCCTCCCTGAGCTTTCTGGCCATGGCCTCAGCACTCGGGGACAGGTTTATAAAGATTCCAGGAACTGGAAGCCCCAAGAACATTCAAGGTCACATCCCTGTCCCAGGACCTGCAGTGGCAGAAGCTTCTAGATTAATGGTTCATTCAAACCCATTTAAAAAGGGCTGGTTCCCCACACTGCCAGCTCCTGCTCACGTTCCTGTGACTCGGCCCCGGAAAACCGTGCAACCACACGCAGCCATGCTACACATCCCTAGTGGCTCTGCAGCCTGGGGCCTGTCCCTGGTGGAGATGTAGACCAGCAAAGAGCAGAGAGGAAGCAGGCTGGCACTTGCTGTCCCTGCCACCGTGGGAGGTCCACAGGAGTGCCCAGGAGGCAGCGACATCCTTGCGGCTCCGACGTGAGTTCATAGAGGATCCCCAAGACTTTCTCCCAGCCACACGGCCTGTCCCAGGGCGCGGGTGGCCTCACTTCCCTCCATCGCCCCTGCTCACCGCGAGCCCGGGCTCACCCTGTTCTATGGTGTCATAGCGGAAGTCTTCCCGGCCATACTCGCTGTTCTCCTCCCTGAAGGCATCCAGGTCGTCCTCGCTGGGCCTCGTGAAGTCGGCCTCGCCATCCGAAAGGTCTGTGACGGCCTGGGCCTCCTCCGCAGGCTCTTCCCCGCCTGCAGTGAAGCAAAGGAACACAGTGGCCAGCAGAGCTCAGGCCTGTGTGGGGGTTGCCTGTGTGGTGCCCACTCTCCCTCCTGCTGAGAGCAGAGCCCCGCTTGCCCCTCAGGGGACCACCTGTCGCCAGGGGAAGTCACCCCATCTCCAGCCCAGGCCTGGCCATCAGAGCTTCCCGTCCCCAGCCACAGGGACGGGTTCAGGGATGATGACTCTACTTCCCAAGGGTTTTGATGACCATTTTGAGAAAGAGAATCGCTCTGTTCCCCAGGGTTCTTGAACCGATAGGGTGACAATTGGATAAAGTCAGTGAGGACTAGTCTCCCCTGGGAAGGGAGCAGGGCCAAGGGCTGTGGGAGCGGGGACCTGAGCGCAGAGGCCTGACCAGCCCTGCCTGCGGCTGGCCCCACCTGGCCGCGCCACTTGTGGGAGCCCATACAGCGGTATGATTTCACTCAGGCCCCCATAACTCGGCCTTTCTTCGGCATCCCAGGCAGCCTCACTGCTTCTCAGGAGGACCGTTTTGATGGACACGGAACAGCACAGCCCAGGCCCTTCTTCAGGGAAGGCTTGTCACCCCGCGGCAGTCAGCTGACTGTCCTGAGGTCACGCCCACAGCCGATCGCTGACCAAGGTGAGGGGATAAATGTTCCCAAGGACATTCTAGCTCCAGAGCTTCCCATAGAATCAGCCAAGGTTGCTGAGGGCCTGAGCCGTGGCTTGACTCTATCCTGCCAATCTTGATTACTGCCCTTCTGTGCCCCAGGAGGCTCAGGTCCCAAAGGCTGTCCCTGACACCCCGCTTTGCATCTGCTTCCCAGGAGACTGGCCTACAGCCCACCCCACCCCCCGCCCCTCCACAGGTGCCGCACCGTCCGTTCCTGGGGCCTCCTCCTGGCCTGGGACCTCCACGGGCGGCTGCTCCTCAGTGAGGGTCGGTGTCCACAAGGCCAGTCCAGTGATTTTGGTAGCTTTCCATTTTGGAATGATAGTTGCTGATGGCTCCTCCTCCTCTTCCTCTTCCCCTCTTTCCTATTTCAAGTTTAAAAATGTGACTTTGCCAACGCATGTACACTAGGCGTGGGACACTTAGAGGAAGGGGAGAGAGGACAGGTTTGTAATTGCACTTGAGCATTTGTGTAACAAATGTCCAGGTACAACAGTGGGCTGAGCGCGGCTCAGAAGGAACTAGGGTGAGAAGCAGAGGCGCGGCGGACCTACGCTCTCCTGCAATGCCAGGGAAGCCCGCAGACGCGCACGCCCCAGCTTGGAGCCGTTCAGAGGACCAAGACAAGATGCGCTTTTCAATGGCTCAGCCACATTTTCCTGCTCTAGGACTCTTTCTATATGATAAAGCTAATTTCACAGTAAGAAAGGGCCTAAAGGCACGCTAAGGTGACCTTGTGATGACATCAAAGGAGATAAACACTAAAGCTGTAGTCTCAAGGATAATGGAGAGAAAATAAAATTCCAGAGCAGCTACTTTCCATCGCTCAGCCCACGGGAGGAAATCCACGGCGTGTCACGACCCCATGCCACGAAGGACAAACCTGAAGCAAAATCCACATGCCTGTTCCTATTTCCAACATCCATTTGAGGTTTTCTATGTTATTCCATCTCAGTTTTTTTAACGCTGCTCACAATCAACTAAATTGATGTCATGACCCATGAACGGGATGCAACCTATACTTTGAAAAAACATCGTTCCAGGACTAGCATCAGTAAACCTTTCTGTCAGCTCTTTGGGCCTTTGCCCGCCACCCGGTGTCTGTGGCCACCACGCACCCTGCCGATGCAGTTTGAGACAGCCGCAGGGGATACGTAAATGAATCAGCACGGCTGGACTCCAATAAAACCTCATCTACAAAACCAGGAAGTGGAACCACGTGTGCTGCTGGTGGGAATGTATATAGTGGTGCTACCACCACAGAAATCTTTGGGAGGTTCCTCAAAAAACTAACCATAAAGTGACCACACGACCCAGCAACGTCACCCATCCACGTACACCCAAAAGGGGTGAAAATAGCAACTCAGACAGATATTTACACACCAACGTCTGTTGCAGCATTAGTCACACTAGCCAAGAGGTAGAAACAACCCAAGTGTCTGTCAATGGAATATGACTGAGCCATAAAAAGAAGGAAATTCTGACACATGCTATAACACGGACAAACCTGGAAAACATATACTATACTAAACAGGATAATCCAGACACAAAAGAACAAATGTGTATGATTCCATTTATATGAAATATCTACAATAGGCAAATTCACAGGCCGAAAGGAAATCAGAAGTCACCGGCGTCTGGAGTGGGGAGGGGGAAAGGGAGATGCTATTCAATGGAGACAGAGCTTCAGTTGGGGAAGATGAAACGGTTTTAGAGATGGATGGTGGGGATGGTTGTGCCACAATTTTATTAGTGGACTTAATGCCCCTGGCTTGTACATTTAAAGTGGTTAAAATGACAAATATTATGTTATATGTATTTCACTCTGCTTAAAAAAAAATCAAAACAGGCTGCCACCAGGTTTGGGCATGGGCTACAGTTCACCACCCCTTCTCTAAGGGAATGCATTCCCCTCTTTGGGCCAAAAAATGAAAATTTAGGCTTTTCTGCTTCACCACAGTCTGGTCATGACCCAGAGCACAGTGGTAGCCATGGATGAAGGCTGTCGTGTGCATCAGTTCACGGGTCTCTTCGTGAATAGG
The DNA here is from genome assembly GCF_987537825.1 of Furipterus horrens. Classification (NCBI taxonomy): domain Eukaryota; kingdom Metazoa; phylum Chordata; class Mammalia; order Chiroptera; family Furipteridae; genus Furipterus; species Furipterus horrens. Next base: position 8,277,718 of record NW_028327171.1, read on the forward strand.
AACCGCGGTGGGTGCTTGTATCAGTATTTCCCTCCTCAGATGTTACTGATGTTCTTCCCACTTTCTTCTCATCATCCTGAAATACTGGCTTCTAATTTAAGTTTTTCCCAGAGAGACTAAAACTAAAAAAATAGTTAAGAAGATGTGTTTTGTTTTTATTGCCTCACAAGTTAAAAGAACTGCTCCATCACCAGTAAGGTTATAAAGGCTAGATTTGTTACTAGTGGCAGTACAGTAAGTTCAGCAGACAGGGGCCAGGCAAAAGGTTCCCAATCCCAGGCAAAGCAGAAGCAATAAATAAGTCACTGCCACAGTCCAGCAACCAAGCCAGTCAAACCCATTGTTCTTGATTAGCGTACAGGTCACACACACACACACACACACATACACACACAGACAAATGCGCTGAGACAATTGTAGGGATGGGACATGTCCCTGATGACTTCTGGAAACCCCCCTCCTCCCCCTCAGACTAGACATCCTGGGAACCAAGAATTCACGATGCTCAGGGATGGTGGCACCTTGTTTTTAGCAACAAAATCAAGTGTTTTGGCCATGTCATACTTTAGAGTCAACTGGGAAAAGGACCCTGGCCACGATTCACATCAGCCAGAGCAAAGGGGCTGCGAAGCAAAGCAAGGGCAAAAGGCCAAGGGGGCCGTTGGGGTTCAGGCCACAGCAGAGAAGGTAGGCATCTACTCACAGACCCTGGGGAGCAACAGGCTGTTTGGGGGGAACAGAGTGACTGTGGTGGAATGGTGGAGTGACACAAAGGAAGTAGAACACCACAGGAGAAGGAACCAGGAAAAGAGGAGGGCCGAGGGCCCGATAGGGTGGTGGGGTGCCCTAGCTGTGCCCTGGCGTCGTGGTGGGTGCCGGGAGGTGCCCGAGGTATTTACTAAATTCCCTATTATCTACAGACCTTTGCCAAACAATAACAGGAAAACAAACACAGACATCCCTCCCCCAACACACACACACATATCTGGATGCCTAAAAATGACAGCTTAGCTGGCTCATTTTAATATGAACCATGGACTATCAATTCGGTATTACTGTTACTACTAAGTATTAGAAAGGAACAAAAACCTGAATTGGTGGGAGTCATCCGAACGCACCCGAACCACTTGAGTTCCTGCACAAATTTGGTGACAGATTTCAGTCCTCATTTCCGGGACCTACCTATCCAGAGCCCTCTGGCTGGCTCAGAATTAGCTGGCTCCTCTGCAGAAAAACTAGGCGTAGGTCTCAGCAATCACTGTGAAATGATATCATTTCGTTCTGGACTAGCACGTGCAAGTGACGAAGGGACGAGGAGACACGAACGTCCCCGGAGAGCCGGCACGCCGTCTCGGCTGGTCCACCTGTGGGCTCAGCGTCCCCCCGCCCACGAGCGTAGGCAGCAACGTACCCTCGGCCACTTACCACGTCGGTGAGGCGATACTCCCCGTGTTGCTCACATCCAATGTCAAACACGTACTTCCCAGGGCCTACGGGCTGGAGAGAGACCAAGACGCGCAGCACTCTTGAGAGTCAGCACCCGACGGAAAGTCTAAAATGCTTTAGAAACATTGCCCCACGAAACCCACCCCTATCACGAGCTGGGGGGAAGTCCACTGTGGATCAAAGGATGCTTTTATCAACTAACGGCAAGAGGAATTGCAAAAAATAGGGCCTGCTTTGTTTATTTTTTAAAACTTAACTCCATTTTATCTCTTGAAAAAGGGAACATATTTATTACAAAACTTCCCTAAGCCAATAGCCACAGACAAACAGGTAGAGCTAGAACTACTAATAATATTTTTTAACCTTGCTTCTAGACAGAAACTTCTTTATTAAAAACCTGATCATAATTACCTACATCCATATGGACTTCTACTCTATTTTTACTCGAACTATGGCCTGAATGCCTTCCCATCTGTACAAATATCCTTTCACAACCCCAGTTGTCAGACTGGCATTTTATCCCACCTGAGAATTATAATCTGTTTTACTCATTGACTGCTGCTGACACTGACCTTTGACAAAGACTGCTAAAGTAAATATATTCTGGGTTAAATCTTTGTGCACACTTTTGATAGTTTCCTCGGGTGAATTTTCAGAAATCATATTTCTGGACAAAAGTATGTACAGTGTACACACGTGAGAATGAGGCTCTAATAATGTTCATCCCCACAATGCTTTGTCCCTCTTTGTCTTCAAACCCTTGTTTTTTCCTGGATCATAACATTTTGTTCTATCTTTACATTTTTTAATATGTAAAAAATCATTTTAACTCATCTCTTTTAAAGGTATTAGTAAGGTTGAATTTTTCCAACATTGAGACCATTTAAGTCACCTTGATTAATGTGCTTCATATATTAAATGTTGCAAATATCCTAACACCATTCACTATATACCATAACTCTTAAATTTTTTTCCCATTCTTTTGTTTATTGTGTTCATATTTGCCTACAATTTCTTAATTAAATTTTCTTTATAGTGCTTTCTAATCTATAAGGAATTGTTTTTATTAGGCAAAATCTCCTGGTTTTTCTTTTATATTTTTGTTTAGGACATTTCTTTCCTCATTTTAAAGTCACTAAATGTTCACTTTTTTTTTTGGCTGTAATTTTCTTGTTTACATTTAAATCTTTATGTCTTCTAGAAAGTATCTTCATCTATAAGCTGGAGGACAAGCTCCAATTTTAATTTTCTCCCAAATGGTTACCAAGTTGTCCCAGCACCATTTCTTGACTTCTCCCGTCATTTCTTAATTAATTTGAAATGACATCTTTACCGAATTCTAAATTATTACACATACTTGTATCTGTCTCTAGACTTTCTGCTTTGCTGATCTGTAAATCTCCGCCCTGGTAAATACCCCAGAGTTTTGCTGGGAATCACGTGTACAACGTGTACATTGGAGGAGAATGTGCTGCTGTACAAAGACTAAAAGAAGAATCTGTTATTAGGGCATGGATTATACCTAAGTGGAAACTGAGTTTTAAGAGAGTCTGAGGCTACTTCCCTCCATCAGTTAAGTGTTCCCTGTGTCAACCTCTAACACCGTTGATTTGCTCAGCAAACTCTTTCTTCAGGGAGAGTGTCTGCCCGGCCCCTCATCAGAGCTGTGGTGAGTGCCGGGGTAGTAGGTTCCACGTTAGTCAGGCTTTCTCTGCGCTCGCCTAGGGCTCGGACGGAAGGGCAAGAAGAGCCAGAGTCCTCCAAGCAGAGAGGACCCACGTGGGTACCACAAGCTGGAGGCCTCAGACCCAAGGTATGGCACTGCGGGCTGTTCTCCAGTCCCACAGCCCCCGGGGAGGAAGGGCTTAAGGTCTTCCTCCCTGACCCCAGCCTCGCGTCCCCCCAGGGGACTCAAAGTCAAAACCCCCATATGCTCAACAGCAGGAAACAGGTAGTCGTTCCTGACAAATTAGGGTCTCACATCTGATTCACCCATGAGATTGAGCACATGCAACAACAGGTCAATGTGTTCCCGTGTTATAAAGACGTGACATAGCACTGCCGGGTAGACTGGGATTTCCTGAGATGCAGAGAAACTGGCCAAGCCTCCCCCTGGCCCACTCTGCCCTCCGTGGGAATCAGGACGCTAGGAGAGGGGCACAGCAGCCCCATCTCCCATATTTGGAGGGATGGGAGGGCTCCCCTGAGTTTTAATTATTTTCTGTTCACTTGGTTACACAGGCTGGAGAGGAGGGTACTGCGTATTTCACTGGCAAACATCACTTCCTGCTGACTTACGTTTTTGTTCAAGAACTTGCCCTGGTACCTGTGGTTCAGGTGGATGACCTCAGCCGCGCCCTCCTGATGTCCGTTCACCCAGGACCCCACGTACTTGCTGCCGGTCTCCGCATAGACGTAGGTCCCTTGCCCGTGCCTGGTTGAGACAGGGGGCTCTGAGCCCTTTGTTCCGCAGCAGCAAGAAGCCTTCCAGGTGTATAAATAAGGCAGGCATTTCAACTGGGCGTGGCCTGGGGTGATGTGGGATCACAAAGCACCTGTCTTCTATTACATATCTGCCCCATCCAAGTGTGCCTCCTGCTCGCTGTGCCCAAGCAAGGGGCGGGCATGGCCTGGCGGGCAGCAGGGACCTTCCTTGGATCAGCTGGTGCTCATGCAGAAGGTTCTTCTTCTCTGCCCTCACAGCCCAGGGCTCTAAGGTGAAGGACCCATGTCCTCTCTGCCTCGAGTCTGCACCTGCCCCATAGTGCATGATCCAGCAGCCTCGTCTAAAGCCATGAAGGGTTTAAACTACCCGGCAGAGCTGATTCATGGACTTTTGTCATGATTCTGTGTCTTAATAAGACACTGTGATATTTTCATGACATGAACCAATCTACAGGGCCAAAGAGAAAACCAAACCTTTGGTGAGCAAACCAGTCCCCAGTGTAGGTGTCGTTATTGACATAGTAGTAGATGCCGTGGCCGTGCCTGAGGTCATCCGCCCACTCGCCTGGAAGAGAGGACACAAAAGCAAGTCCCGGTGAGGAAAAGAGACCCGCCCTTCACCACTGCCTCTTTCCACCTTGACTTCCCTCCAGTCCCGTCCCTGTCTCTCGGCCAGATGGCCGGGAGTGGGGGGCTGGCTGAGGGAGGCTGAGTCAGAGGGTCGCTGAGCACGGCGCTGGGCAGGTGTGTGTATGGGGGCCACAGTCACGTGTGCGTGCTGACAGCAGGTCTCACCACCGGCTGGCCAGCGGCACCGCGAGGATTCGCACCCGGGCTCGTCTGCCCTACTGCCGGCAGTTCCGACACCACACTCCTCTGCCTCGTGTGTGTTTAGTGACCCAGCAGTCACTTCCAGGCTTGATCCTCAGCCACGTGCCAGCGTTTCACTCCAGTCCCCACGTCGCCTCCTGGCTCCAGCGCCCCTTTCCAGCCCAGCCGCCCAGGGCAGCCGCACTTGCACACAGCTTCGTGCAAGTGGACACTGCCTTTGCCAACCGGGCCTCTGGGCAGACTTGTCCCTCACCTGGGTGTCCTTCCCATCTTACCTCCGTGCAGGGTCCTGCTCATTTCTTGCCGACTTGATGAGACATACTGTAATTGGCAAAGTGATCATAGAATTCCTAACATACTTCTACCATTCAGGACACTTGCAAACTAGTTAATGAATGTCGTCAGTTAAAAGGTACTGAAGGTATGTCTTCACTGAAAACTCAAGATGTCCTCAAATCTTATAGCTCACATAAAAGAACCTTAATAGAGGTCTCCAGGGCCCACAACTACCCTAAAAATCAACACAGGAACTGACCTTCAGGGTATTGGGATAAGAATAATATGTAAAGTATGTTGCAGAAATTTTTCAAAAATGAAAGAAAAAAATAAATTGCAAAAGGCACTAAATTCCAAGGCAGAGAAGACAGGTAAGCAGACTTTTTTAAAAGTCCCAGCTTACCTAACAACTTTTAGAGACACTGCCCAGTAGACTACAGTCCACTGATAATATTACAGTTATCATCATAGTTATCATTGGATGGCAATCAGTAAACTTTGCAGACGAGGGAAGGAAGCAGAGAGAAAGGTCACCGTTTGGAGCTGGTCACAAACCGCTCTGAGTCAGGTTCCCTGCTCTGAAGTGAGTGCCCTTTAAAAAGTTGATTAACTGTTGCTTTACATTTAAAATTAACTTTTTGTGTTTAGTCTTTCTACCCCTAATTCCTTACTTGTTCATCAGTCTTGATCATGTCAGGAATAAAGTGTTTTTCAATGACATTTCTTCTCAGGGGAAACCCCTATAGCCGGTGGGTGGGTGGGTGGCGGCGGGGCTGGTTTTCCTTCTGGGAGAACACCTGTCAGTTATAAAGCTCTCCACCTGCCATCTTCCCCATGCCTCCCTCCAGACCTGGCACTCTGGAGATTGAAGACCATCGAAAATCAAAAGCCCTCGCAAGATACGGGGGAACAAGACACTCTGCCCCCATCTAAAGCACAGCTGGTCATTGGTTTGCCCGGCTGACTTCCCACTCATACACCCACCCCCGCTGCTGGGTCAGGGAAACACGGAGACCCATAGCGAGGGGTTGGCACTTGCCACCTCATTTCAGATGTGAAATAACCAAAGCGCAGTTTTACAGATGCAGCTCCCACAAACCAGAGAGATCATGCATATGGCCCAAGGTCGCACAGAAGAACTAAAAAGATCAGGGTTTGTTTGGTTTCAACATGTCATGCTCTCTTCTCTACAAGCACCCCAATGGCCAGGCACTCACTTCTTCCTCCAGCTCCTGCCATCTGAGAGCTTCCAGAAAAGCCACCTTCTTGTCTCTGCACAATTTCGTTGTGAGACATCTTCCTATGTATCAGTTGCATTTGGCAGACCACCGGACCAACATGGAGACTTATACCCTCTTCCTCTCCTTTCCCAAGCTCACAGCCCTCATTGGCCCTCCAACTTCGTCCCCCACCCCCTAAGCATACCTACTTCCCTGCCCCTGGTCAAGTTGCCCATCCACCTAAGAATGCCCCGCAGGTCCCTCCTGTCACAGCACTACAGCCTCTGCTCACTCCTTGGCTCCCTAACCAGATGTGGCTCAGCACCTGGGAGACTGTACTGTGCCCTGTGCACAGTCTGAGCACACTCGCTAACCTGCAGAGAACCATTCTGTGTCCCTCACGACAACAGTCAGCCAAAAGACAGTTATGAAGAATTCAGCTATGTGTTCACTTAGCCTTTGCGATTAGAAGATGATTCACTGACTGAGATAAAGGTAATATTGTAGCTTTTGACCTCAGAGAAGAAACTGAGTAGTCACTGCACACTGCACACTACAAAACCATATTTCCCACAAGTACCAGGCTTTCTGGTTTGTGCATCGACCCTGTGAACATAGGAGCACAGTTTGTGTTTGTTGAATGACTAACCTGGAGACCTTTAAGCCTTCCCATTTATTTCAGTATTCACAGACAAGTTCCAACCCAGAAGACCTCTGCAACACACAAATCTAATTTACTAGAACATTTTACCTTCATATCTTGATCCATCTGGGTATATAAAAGTGCCTTGACCATGCTTTTTATTTTTAACATATTCTCCAATGTATCGAGCGCCATTTTTAAATTTGTAGATCCCCTGAAACACATTGATGACAGGATTCATTTCATTCCTGAATTAAATACTCATTAACAGAGTATCAAATATAGAAAACTACCCACTGAGGCCACCGACTCTGACCTGGCCGTGCCTTTTACCGTGTTCATAGCTCCCCTCGTACATGTCCCCATTGGGCAGTCTGGCTTTCCCGTGGCCATGCCTTTCACCCGCCTCATTTCGTTCCCCTTCATATTCCTGGCAACAACAACAACAAATGAAATCAGCACAGTTACAGCTGCCATTTTGTAAGTGCCAACCATGTGCTAAGCATCTTATAAATCGTATTCCATTGAATCTTCCCAACCTCAGCCCAGTCTTACAGGTGAGGCAGGTAACCACATCTGGGCACTAAAAGGTTACAAATCAGGTGGGGGCATTGAGGAGAGAAACTAGGAAGCTGACTGGGCAGGTGCTGTAGGCTGGGTTCCCTCAGAAGCAGACCCTGAGCAAGTGACCTTTTCTTTAAAAGTGCTCCTCAGAGAAACAGGTGAGGGGGGTGAGGAAACAGGTAGGAAAGAGGAGGTCACCAGGCACAGGTGATGTCCAGTGATGTTCCAGACTCAGCCTCGCGGCACAGGGGATCTGGAGTGCAAATCACAGCAGCTTGTCCTGGTTTTGAGCACCAGATGCCGGCTGTTGGGGGAATGGAACTCCCAGGCACTTCTGGCTCTCCCTACTGGCCAGGTGGCAGCGGGGAGAGAGATGTACAGAACCAGCGAAAGGGTCTCGGCAGCTGCTGGCAAGCATCTTTCACAGCAGAGGTGCTACATTTTTCCATCAATTCAAAACCATTTCAACCCGGTACCCTGCACACACAGAGAGGCTGAGGCTCCACTCTGTTGGCTAGGGAATGGCCATCTTCTGGCCGAGTGAGGCTCATCTCTGGACATATATGCTCACACAGAGCCCGCTCACCTCACTAGTTGTGAGTCCCTTACCTCCTCTCTGCTGTCTAAAAACCAAGGAGTAATTTCAACAACCTGGGTCAGTTTCCACAAGAGTGAAGAAATTCCTTGTGATTATAGACCTATATGGCAATATCTTCAAGAAACTTTCTCTGAGCCTGAGACCTCCCCAGCATTGCTTTAAGGCTGCCAGAAAGCAGCTTTCCTTCATTGACCAGAACCTTGACAAGCCAAGCTCCATTGCAGAAATACTTATTCAAGACCCAGCCATCCAAGGAAACTGCCTGGATGAAGGTTAACAGTAGGAAGGCGGATGCTTGGGCTTTGACTTGAAAATCTTTGCCTTTAATGGGAGGAGGGATGGGGAGGGGGCCAGAGCGTGAAGGGATGTGGCGAGCAAGCAGACGTCATTATGTTTTACCTTTCACCACCAACATCCAGAACGCAACGCCTGCAGTGGCCGGCGTGGTCTACGCCCCTGGCTGGGCCTTCCGAGGGGTTGAACTGGCCTCTAGACCTCCCTATTATGCGAATCCGACATCCGGGGGTCCGCCCGCCACCGCGCACCCCAGGAAGGCCCCTCACCCGGAGCTCTCACCCCAAGATCATTTTCTCCCTCTTCCTCCAATTCCTCCGAGCCCAGGTCCGACATAGCCTCGCCTCAGCCTCGATCCTCGCTGCAGCCGTCGCGTCCCTAGTTGGTAAAGTACCAGCAGCCCGCACCACCGCGTCTGCCGTCACCATGGAGACGCGCCCAGCCCCGCCTACCTCCCGGAGAGGGCGGTGGACTGGGAAGGCGCGGGGAGGAGCCACTGGCAGCCTCCGTGTGCTGTCATAGCAACGGGACGCATTGGCCAATCGCCGCCTGGGACGGGAGGGGGCGGAGCCTGGGGAGGAATTGATACCCTCCGGCTCTCCATCTAACCCGGTGCCAAGTAGCTGACCCCGGGAATTCCTTTAGTCGGCTGCTGAGTGATGCGGCAACGAGGAGTCACTTTTGAATCAGGCCCCCAAAAAGGAGGGGCGCAGAAGGCGCGTCGGGACGCCTGTAGAGAGTGCTTTACCTCTGCCAGCGCCCTACCCCTTCTGACTCCGCCCCTTGGTTTCTGGGACCCCTGTTGGCTTGTCCGCGCCTCCTCACCGTTCTAGGTTCTTCTGACTCTGCGGTCTTGGTGGTCCACAGAGATGTGTCCTTCGAGATCTTTTCTTGTGTTTGTAAATATCTCCTCCTGACTCTAGGTGGCAGGTCTGACCTCTTAGCAGATGAGCATGCACACGCATACACTCTACGCGCGCGCGCGCACATACACATGAACGTTCACACTCACTTCCACTCGCTAATGAGCCCTTTCCCTGCCATCCGACAGTCTCCTCCAGACACCTGACATTGCCTTCCCAGGGCCCCTCATGATCTCTTTCCCAATTCCTCTCTCATCACCGGATCTTCGCCTTCTTACTTGCCCTGTAAACTCTGGCAATAGCCTCAAAGGTAGCCTCTCTGCCTCCAGCTGCTGGCCCTCTTAGCCACAGCACACTGCTTCTCAACTCAGAAACTCACATGCAGGCCAGTCTCTCTCGCTGGAATTCAGTATCTCCATGTTCAAGGCCCACTCCGTCTTAGTCTTGTGGCCCACCATCCCCTTCCTATACCTGTTACACGCTTCACACAAAACCAAGCCTCAGGCACTTCCCCCAGATACATCCTTCGCTTCCCCACTTCTATGCCTCTGCCTGTGCCATACCCTCTCCCTGAAATGCTTCTTCAAAGACTAACTAAGGAGCCACTTTCCAAAAAAGCACCAAATTCACAAGGGCACCCTCAGGAAGAGAAAAATGGGACTTGGAGAAGGAGGAAGGACTTCAACTCTATGTATCATCCATCTATCACCCATTCATCTATTTTAAAGGTCTGAGTGTGACAAAATGCAAATTTGAATTTTATGTGGTGAGTTTGTTTTATTAGTATATATCAAGCATACTTTTCTGTATCTTGAATTTTGTACTCTAAATATGTGAAACCTCCTTCCTTCAGCTTCTATTGATCCTTCAATTTCAATGTACTTACTGTCTCTCTCTTAACTCCCATAGTACCTCACATCATCTTTATCACACACAAGACAAGTTCTGTCTCATGTAATAGTGACTGGGGTGGTTATCTGATTTCTGGATACTCAGAAGCCATGTCACCCTTATCTTCATCTCCCCACAGCACCTAGAAAACTGTTTTCACACAGTAGATGCTCAACCAAGCCAGTGAAATCCAGTCCATATGGGCCTTTAGATCCCTAGTGAGATGAAAATATGGTTGAGGGTTTGTTTGTTTTTTAATAATCTGTTTTACTTCAAAGAATTTTTCTGTGTGTGGAAATAAACAAAGACCATCCAAATGAGAATGAGCAATGATTATTCAGAGCTTGCCATAGCAAGGGAGTACACCACCATCATTTGTATTCGAAGGTGAGCAGAGAAGTGGAGAAAAGGGAAAGGCTCCACGCGTGCTCTCATTGGAGGCTTCTGGCCCAGGGAAAGTGTCAGGAAAGCTAACTAGAAGTAGGGCGTCCTATGTGACTGGCTAGTGTGCAAAGTCAAATTCCTCTCATTGGTCCTATGTTGGAAGCGTGGACAAAAATTAGAAAAAATCTCAGTTATTAATCAAGCCTTGGCCACTTGAGGACAACTGTAAACATCAAAAGTTAACAGTTTTTCAAGGGGGAGGGCGGAGGGCAAAGGAACTAATATAAATAACCCATGAACATGGACAACGGGGTTGGGATGGACCATGGGAGAAGGGGTGGGCTGGGTGGGGGGTAGCAATGAGGGAAAAAGTGGGACAATTGTAACAGAAAAACAATAAAAATAAATTTTAAAAAAACAGTTAACAGTTTTTCTTGGGAAAAGTGAGGAGTTTGGAATAATAGATCATTATTTTCTTCTTTAAACTTGGCAGCTGCCACATTTACTACAATTGAGCATGTCTATAATAAGACATCAAAAATATTTTATTTTAATGTTTTATTATTTATTTTTAGAGAGGGGAAGGGCAGGAGAAAGAGAGGGAGAGAAACATCAATGTGTGGTTGCCTCTCATGCGCCCCCAACTGGGGACCTGGCCCACAACCCAGGCATGTGCCCTGACTGGCAATTGAACCAGTGACCCTTTGGTTCATAGGCTGGCACTCAATCCACTGAGCCACACCAGCCAGGACACCATCAAAAATACTTTAAATGTTAGAACTCTGGAATGGTAATCAACAAGATGCAAATAAATGTTAGCTTTTTGCATATACAAAGAAATGTGAAATTTTTAACTTTCAAATTTGCTCTAACAATGACAGTAACTAATGTTTGCTAAGTTCTGACTGTGCTGGTATGTTTTAAGAGTTTTATATGAATTATCTCATTAAGTCCTCATGGTCATTTCCCCATTGTACAGCTAAGGAAAGGAAATCACGGAGAAATAAAGCCATTGCTCAAGACCATACAACCAGTGAGATTTAAACCAAGTCTTCTGACTCAAGAGCCATTACTGTTAATCACTACACTCCACAGCCTGGCAGATCTCTGACTCAAAGGAATAACTCTGGTTTTCCGGGAGTGATCTTAAACCATCTACCAAGCAGAGAAGCACTGGCTCGACAAGACTTAGATTGAAAAAACAAAAGGCGGCTTAAGCCAGCCCTGTCCTAAATCACATCACTAGCAGCTGGGTGCCCAGCCATAGCTCTAGGGAACCCTCAATTTTACAATTTGATTTATGTCCCATGCCAATTAGTCAGAGTTCCTCCAAAAAATATCTTTCCGTATAGAAATTTCATTACACTCCAGGTTTCGCAATTTTCCAAATAAAACAAAGGCAGAATAGACCACAGGACTGCCTGCCTTCCCAGCTTCCAGCAGCAGCAAGTGGACGAAATCCAAACTCCTCCTTCCAGAAGGAGGCTGCGCCCCAGCTCAGGTGAGGCACAGAGCCTCGCCTGCTCTCCTCCTCTGGAGACCTGGGGAGTCCTAGGAAGATCAGGCCAGGCTGATTCCTGGGACCCCGTCTGTACTCCCTGACCCTCAACCCCTGGGTGACTTGGAGGTGCTTGGCGGTTACAGAAGCAGCTCGTTCGTTCAAGTGCTGAAGGCCCTCAGAACACTTTCTTAACCCATCTTCATCCTTTGTAACCTGCAATGAGAAGCAGAAAGGGAAGGGCATCCTCTTCTGCCTCTTCAAGACTTGGTTGGGAAGGTACTTCTCGTAACCCACCAGCAGGAGCTTCCCATAATCCACTGGCACGGGTCTCCCGTCATGTTCCATCCTATCCTTCCCATCATCCCCCAGGAGGGGCTTCCCATCATCCCGCAGGAGGGGCTTCCCATCATCCCCCAGGAGGGGCTTCCCATCATCCCGCAGGAGGGGCTTCCCATCATGCCCCAGGAGGGGTTTCCCATCAGCCCTCGCGGGGCTCCTGCGGAGAGGGAGCCCTTGATGGAGAAGGGCCCCTCGAGGCGGCAGGGCCTCGGGTGCGTAGAGAGGAAGAGTGCCCACGGTTCCGTCAAGCTCCGTCTCCCCAGTGAGAAATTCTCTCCTTGCCTTTCTTCCAGGTCAGTGATAGATACCCACCCCTCTTTGCCTACCGCCCTCGCCGAGGGAAAAAGGAATGAGGAAAGTAGATTCCGTCCGCCTCTGCTGGCCAGGGTGCCTTCTGCGTCCACGCGGGAGTGCCCCCGGGAGGGAAGGTGCCTTGGGAGCCCACCTGGGGTCCCTTTCTTATCTTCCACACCTTTGTGACCCACCTCCAAGCTGGGGGCCAGGCAGCCTGGCAGTTGCCTTGGCGACTAGCTGAGCCCCGAGCCTCTCTTCTGGGTTTCGCAGGGCAACGCAGAGAAAAGGCGTCAGGAACTGAGGGGAACCAGAAAAACGCAAACAGGGTGTTTTGGTTTCTTACTGACGTGTCCAGCAACTGCTCAGATAAAAAGGAGGGGCTTCCAGCAAAATGAATTCAGGCCCATCTTAACTACGGAAATGTGAGGATATCAAAATATTTGTATTCTTGCAAACTTAATTATATAGGCACACATATAAGCGTACGCATATAGATATAGGTGTATATATAGGTAGATAGAAGGAAGACAGGAATTGCAACTTCTTTTTTTAAAATAGATTTTATGGCCTTTCGTGGATGGGAGCCAGACCCAGGGTTGGAATCCTAGTTCTGTTTACTTCTTTCTGAAACCCGTTTACCCATCTGTAAAATGGAGGTAATAGTGAACTTGCGCTCTTGGGGCTGTCGTGCGTGTTGTGGAGCAAGTGCGAGAACCAAACGGTCGGAGACAATCAGATTAGAATCTAAAGAGCCTTTATTAGCTGGCCAGCGACTGCCCACCGGTCCACAAGCCGGACTTAGGTGGACAGCCCCGACCTTAGGGATTGGGGGGTTTATAAAGCATTTCAGGTGCATGCAGGTGCAAAAACTTGGACAGAAATACAGCTTGTGTAAGCAAAAAAAAAAAAAATTTTTTTCCATTATTCCCCAGGTCACTGCTCAAAGGAATCAGTTACTGCTATTCCCTAAGTCACTGCTCAAAGGAGGAACAGTTAGGTCAAGTTCCTTGTTCTGCTTGGTTTAAGCATACAACCGTGGGGGTCTGGTTCCCGGGACCCAAGTTCAGCTGATTACCCTACTGGCTAGACATCTAAGAAATACCCTTTAACAGTGCGGTCTAAGTAAGATGTTTACAATGAGCGTAGCACAGTGCCCAGCACGCAGTAAAAGCACTTAGTAAATGCCTGCTGTTGTTGTTATTAGTTATACTGCTGTCGGTCACAGAGTACGCTGAGCACCTTTTGTGTATCGACTGGTCTTTGGGAAGCTCTGGACAATAGTTTTGACTCATTTTCAATAGTTATTTCTTCCCGAAGAGGATCAAGCTGTTAAAGATGGTTCAGCCAGGTAATTGCGACAACCAGAAGTTAGCCTGTGACTAACAAATTATACACTAGTATCTATGAGGGCGGGAAGAGACTGAAGTTTCCAGAAATATATCAACATGCAGGTTCTTCAGTGTAAGTAAGTACAATAGTTTAACTGTTCGAGGTTATGTCTCCTGTAAAAATGGCAACCAACGAAGAGGAAATAACCAGATACTCACACACACCCCTCACCTGAGCTACGCGGTGTTATGGAAGGGTATTGAGAATGCGGTCATCGGGAGAGGAAAACAAATTCTTTTCCACCCAGAAAGTAGGATTATTCAGTAATGCATCACACCTGTGGGGCAGACAGGTTCGTGGAGTCAGCCAGGGTGGAGTGAGGTGTCACGAAATCCAGCAGACTCACATTTCATGCTGGGCAGCAGCTACTCAAGGGCAGGGACCGCGGCCCTTCTCTGCTCCCCTCCCCCACCACATAGCACAGTGCCCAGCACATAGGAAGGGCTCAGTCAACATATGCATATCAAATTGAATGTTTGATACCATTTTACCACAGAGCTGTGCTTGTGCAACACTTGGGGAAGGGAAAAAACTAAAGTAAACCAATTTTTAACCTTTTTGATGATTTTTTAAAAAATTCTTCTTAAATCAGATTCCATTTTCCAAGGGTTCTCTCAGTACATCAGTTAAATAACTGGAGCTGGGTGTGGTGTGTCAAATTCAGGGCAAGCGGGGAGGGGCTATGAGGAAATGAGAAAAAATTACAGACCTGTTTGGGGCAAATTCAACATTAATCCATGCCGTTAAAAATATTAGCCAAACTGTGATACCTACAGCTGTGACATGTCAGTCCCTCATTCTAAAATGGATGTTGATTTTCCCTGCTAGTGGATATATCAGGTCGATTCTACTTTTGATATCACAGATGGCCTTGCTCTGGTCCATGTGGTTGTGGGAGACCCCGTGGTACAAGGGGCTGCACCTTCCAGGGCCTAAGGATGGATCAGGTTCTCCAGGAAGGGACTGGGGAGGAAGCCGCAAGCTCAGTGGCCTGTGCCCTCCTCTCTCAGAGTAAGGCCCACCCTGCCTGACTTGCAGGAAGGTCCTAAGGATCAAATAAGATAGGGTTAAAATGCTCTGGAAATAACCAAATGCTACATAAACTTAATTTAACTCAGGTTTTTAAGTCATTGATTATATCATATTTGATGTATACAAAAGAATACATGTTCTCTTATGTCAGTAATGTAGCAAAGTAATGCAGTGGAACACCTGTGAAACCACTCCCAAAAATAAAGGAAGGAATGAATGAATGAATCAAATCACTGAGCATCTGAGTGGTCTCTGTCCACATCTCAAATCCAGCTCTAGAATTCAGCTAGATAGATTGAAGAGATCCTGGGCCAGTGGGGAGGAGCATTAAGACAATACATACGACTGCACTGCCTCCTAAACAGCCAGCCCAGCAAAAAACTCTCCAGCAGGGTGATCCCCACTGCTCCCTCGCCTGCTGTCGCACCTTCTCTGCTAATTTGATGAGCAGAACAGCATCTTGGTGCCTTTACTTTGTGCTTCCTTGGTTATTTGTGAAAATAAGTCCTCTTTCCCGAAAGGCTTATTTTCCATCTGCATTAACTGTTGTTAGTTATTTACATCGTTTTTCTACAGGACACCCTCATCTATTTTAGTACAGTGTTCCTTTTTTCCGAAGTGGGATTCCTGCGTGTCTCTACATGGTAAACAATTCTTCACCTTTACCGTCTTACCCAGATGTAACCTCCTTGGGGACACCTTTCCTAACTGCTTCAAGCCCCTTCTGACTGTCCCTCCGGTTGTGCTTCTGTCAGACTCCTTGCACAGTTGTGAGGCGTTTCCAGGTCAGCCTCCCTAAGTGCCCTTAGGGCCTTGACCCCCTCAGTCTAGCACAGAGCCTGACCCAAAATCTAGGCTCAGATCATTAAAATACTAAATACCATTGTCAAATTGGGAAAATACAGTAAAGCATAAAGAAGAATGTGAAGACAACCAATAACCTCATCTCCCAGAGACAGCCACTGCTAACCTTCTGGTGTAAGTCCTTCTAAGGTTTTCAAGTGCACACAAGGTCTGTCCAGAAAAAGTCCAGCCATTGTTAATATAACGCGAACGGTTTGCACAACATCCATGTAACCCAGCAGTCAAGGAGAGTGGCCTGGAATGCGCATGTGTGAACAATGATAACTTCATTACTAGTCAGTCAGGGTGGTAGATGCCATTGAGTGAGCATGTGTCCTGTGTGACCGTAACATTCAAAATGATGAGCGAGTAGAGCAACAAATCTGCATCAGATTTTGCTTTTAGCTTAAACATTTCTCCACGGAAACTATTCAGGTGATTCAGAAGGCTGGAGCTATGGGCAAGTGGTGATTGGCAGCTTCGCAGCAACATACCCACTCATGCATCTGCCCTGGCTGGTTTAGCTCAGTGGATTGAGCGTCGGCCTGCGAGCTAAGTGTCGCTGGTTCGATCTTCCAGTCAGGGTACATCAGAGAAGGAAAACTCTGACTCCAAAAAACCTCCGCTGCCTTGCGGCATACCTCTTCAGGGGAAAGGCTAAGGGAGTAAACCCTGACAGAAAATCCGGAGCCGGAGTCCCTAAGGCGGTTTGACGTTGTAGTCAACACCGGCAACTCCTGCGGCGCACCTGAAGCCAAGCTGTATTGACTCCGTCTTTCCCTTGGACCCTTCAGCTGCGAAGAGAGGGGGGTCTGCTGCATGGGCAACAGCAGACCCTCCATATCACCCTGCCCAGGCTCTGTAGCTTCAGCGTCATCGCAAGATGTCGATTCAACATGGGAGGAGACAGATACCGTGTCACTCCCGAGTCGGACTGCACAGCCATTCTCGGCGGTGCAGATAGACTCTTAAGAAGCTACACCATCGTCTCTCGAGATGGACGGCTGCCGACGACGACCCACTCATGCATACCATCTCATTCAGAGTTTTTGGTGAAACATCAAATAACCCAGGTGACTCAGCCGCCCTACTGCCCAGATTTGGCACCCTGAGATTTCAGGCTTTTCTTAAAACTAAAATCACCTTTGAGAGGGAAGAGATTTCAGACCGTCAGTGAGATTCAGGAAAATACAGCAGGGCAGCTGATAGCGATGGGGAGAACTGTGTGAGGTCCCCAGGTGCCTACTTTGAAGGGGACTGAGGCATCACTGTCCTATGTACAGTATTTCTTGTATCTTATATTTTCTTTAATAAATGTCTTTTTCATAGTACATGGCTGGATATTTTCTGGATATACCTCGTATATATTGGTACTTCATTTCATTTACCATCTGCCATGATCACAGACCGTGATGTGGCAAAGATCTCAAAACTTCTTCAAAAGTGTTTTAAAAGACTAAATAATATTTCACCTTAAAGATATACCAGAATTATCTTGACTCAGCCAAGGTTCCATTGAAGAAAGAATGGAAATGTTCAATACAAGTTTGAAGGAGTTGTGGGTATTACTTACGAATATTATGCTCCATTGTGTTAACTAAGAAAATACCATTTCAGGTGTCACTATCCCTACACTGGGTGACCACCAAAAGCCCTTCTCCAGCTCTGGGTTCTGGTCTTTCTCAAGGCTCTGGCAAACTTGCGTGCCATACAATGTCTCTCCTCCCCAGGAGGATCTGGCTCCTAGGACCAGCCTCCAAGTACTTATGGACCAAATACAGTCATCAGGAGAGCTGAACAAATTATTTCCCTCCTCCTCTACAAAGATGAGAACCAGGGAGATTTTAACACCAGAAAATTTATAACATACTAAGGCTTTGGGGGGATTTTTAGGTTCTCTGTAGTTTTGTACTAATTAGAGTGTGAGCTCCCTGAGACTGGCACCTGTCCTTTTCGCCTTTGTAACGAGGACAGCGTCTCACAGATCAGGCTGGTGGTGTTAGGTTTCCTAGGACTGGCATCTGAGCACTGACCTCTGGCACTGAAAAGGCCCGGGCTGGGATCCACTTTGGGCCATGCTAGGCCCCTGGCTACCACACCAGGCAGTGCTAGAACTCATCAGCTGAGTGCATGGGGTACAGGGTCTCAGTGCAGGGACCTTAAATGTTTCCCATTGAACAAGAACGAAAATGTAAAAATACATGTTTATTAAGTTAGATCAATTAAGCAAAAGTAATCTCACTTCACTAGTTCACTCCTTTGATTAGTCCCCTTAGTACAGTCAAAAGATTGTTTCATAAAAATTACGATATGCCCAAAATATGTAATTTTTTTCTAAAAGTTTTTAAATTATTAACACCAGAAGATTTATAACATGCTAAGGCTTTGGGGGGATTTTTAGGTTACGTGACTTGAGGTTCTCTGTAGTTAAGAGTGTGAGCTCCCTGAGAATGGCACCTGTCCTTTTCGCCTTTGTAACAAGGACAGTGTCTTACAGATCAAAGCGCTGAGGGACCCTACACTGAAGAGAGGAAACTGAGGCACAAAGAGGTTAAGGAACGTTCCCAATGAGACACATCTAGTAAGTGCTGGTGTTGGCACAGCTGTGGCTGCAGTGTTGCCCTGCGCTTGAGGGAGGACGTGGGCACTGGTGGCCGGGCTCCACTCTGGTCGTCCTCATTGAAGTGGCCGTGTCGTGTCCTCACACAGGTGCTCCTGCGTTTGCCAGCAGGATATCCGGGAAGTAATCCATAGGCACTTCGTAGGCATACTTGACTTAAAAATCTCTGTTAACTTCATGCCACATAACCAAACCTTAGCAGGAATTATATGAAAAATGAGGGGCAGAGAATCAAACTCCATTTTTAGAGGGAAATGGCAAACCACCAAAACAAGTTGCTGAAAGGGACTTTGTAGCTCTCCATATGCCCTGCTCCCAGTGTGTGTCCTAGAATCGCTCCATATTCAGGCTGCTTTGCTGTGTTTCCTGTGATTAGGGCAGCGCAGCATCTGTGCACCGACCGTTCTGAAGCACGCTGTGACCAGGCATTCAACAACAGACGCACTGAGTGTCTCCAAGGTTCCAGACTAGGTTCCAGGTGATCAGGATCCATTGATGAACGAGACATGTAAAAAACCTCTGCCCTCGTGGAGCCCACATCCTAACGTGATTTATTTCACCCCCACATCAGCCCCAGGAAGTCACAGTAGGGAAACTGGTGCTCTGGATAGTCAAGCGACATTCCCAGGGTCCCCCAACAGTAAGGGCGGAATGAAGATTTGAACCAGCATCTTCAGATTCCACAACCCCAGCCTGTCCTCCCAGGACACTACACACTGGGATCATGACCTGTGTTCAAAAAGATGATCTTGAGTGACAGTAAAGGGAAAATGTCACAGCCAATAAGTTGCATTTATTATCAAGGTACACAAGTCTATTTTTAAAAAGGATTTCAGTTATAAGAACTAAAAACAAATGGTTTCCACCATAGGAGTTAAACAGTAAGTTAATTAGAAAACAGCTACTTGGAGAAGCCAAGAGCCAAGCCTTCCTCCGAGCACTGCATGCTGAGGTTACTCGTGCAGGCTGTGGGGGGAACCGGCTTACAGCACCCCCACCCCCGCCGATGGTCGGGGCAAATGCAGCTAACTGAGCCGGAGCCTCGCCACGCAAGGCCAGACTTTCCCAGACCCCATGTTGGCCGGGAAGGGGTGGGCACCCTGGTAAGCAAGACACTGCAGTTTGGTAAGGAGAACATGAGCGGCCGCTGTCACAGCCCGCCAGGCTGTTAGCATATTGTTTAAAATAAAAGTACCTTCTCTTCGGAAATCATCCGATACAGGCCCAGGGGGAGCTTTAAAGTACAGCCCCTCAATTTAAGCCACAAGTTTTACCAAGCCACGCCTGGACTGAAGACCTCACAACAATTTTCCGACTCGCTTATCCCATTTATCTGCACTGGCCCAGTGAGTGAGTCAGCTGCCTGCATCCACATTCCTGACCTGGCTCGGGCAGCACGAGAGCCCTGTCGGGGCGGCCCACCATGCAGCCGCCCCGACAGGGCTCTCGTTCTGTCCCAGGGGCGCCTCTCAGTCACCGCCCCCCTTACCACGCACACCAGAGAAAGATCTCTATGAGGAATGTGGCCAAGGGTTCAAAGCAATGAAATTTCCTCCTAAACAGGCAGTTTGCCGAGGACCACCCCTTGTGAATGGGCAGCTGCCTCCAGACGATTCAGGACACATGCAAAAGCTCCCCTGGCTATGTGGGTCCCTAACTCAGCCGTTAACAGGGTCTAAAATCCGACCACTAACGAGCTGTTGCCAAAGCCACCTCTTTTTTTACATCAATTTTTATTTTATTTGAAAATGCGTGCCTATAGCTTAAAATCAGACGGCACTGGAAGGCCTGCTCATCTCACAGCCCAGAGGCAGCTGCTTCGCATTCCTAAAGAAGAGGACCCTGGCTCTCAGGAGGCCGGGATAGACCTCTTGTTCTGGAAATTACATCTAGCTCTCTGACATCTCCTCCCACTCCCCTGACCCTGTGGGCCCAACAGGCACAGCCCCTGAGGGTGACTCTGGTTGTTCAAGGCTACTGCCTGGGCCCTCCCCATCCAGGACAGGAACGTCGGGGGGAGACTGCTTTTATAGCCTTGTGGACTAGTGAATCGAGTTCTGCGACCAGAGGGGCTGGGGCAGGACGGCTCCTCCCTGGGCTCCTGCAGGGCCACCAGACCGGGCTACTGCTCCTTGGCACCTAGACTCCTGTCTGCCTGGAACACAGGTCGTGCATCTTAGTGGGGGCTCTCCACTCTATTGGTCATCAGCATTGGTCACTAAACAGAGATTTCCCAGGCTCACCCATAAGCCCCCCACACTGCTAGAATTCTTGCTTTTTGATAAGTGGAGATAAAATGAAGCTTCTCCATACTAAGTAAACAAGTTCTGATGTTTGCCTTTCCTTATCTCTTACATAATGGTTAGTGAGGGTATGCTTTCCAAGCCTGAGGGGTTTTCTCGTGCTCTGGATAAGGCGGGCCTGCCCTTGGGCCCACCTTGGCCTTCCCGGGGAGCTCCTGCTCCTCACCTGGAGGGCCCTCCGGCCTCGCCTCATGGCTTCCCTGGAGAGACCTAGCTGCTGGACAGAAGGTCCTTTTTTAGAAAACCTTACTTGCCCTCACAACCCCAGCTCCTAGCCCAGGGCTTATTTTGCACATAAAAGGTTCTCATTCTAGTGCCTGTCACATGAATGACCAACCCTTCTGGTAGACTGTTCAGAGTTGTCTCTTTCTTAAGACCAGGGGGAAGGAGTGACTCTTCACTGCCAGTTGGGGGGATGGCAAAAGCTTTCCCTTCAAACTGGGTCTGTCCACCTGTTTGTCCCCTCTGAGCACTGGTGTCATGGACACACTCGTACCCTCACCCAGAATGGCACCAATTGAAATGATCTCATAACCTTCCGCTGTCCTCTGGTCAGTGTTCTCACTTGTTGCCTTAAATCCTCTTGATTTTCCTCAAACACGGGAGGCCAGCTCCTCTCTCTCGTCACTTCCAGCTACTGACTACCTTCTGCAACAAAGGGACCTAGATAAGAACTCCCAACTCCTGCCATTCCACGTGCAAAAGCATCTGTCTCCAGATCGTTATCTTCTCCATTCTGAGGCTCATTCCTCCTCACGTTTTAGATTCCTTTTCTTTCTGCCTTGAAGGGACAGGTGTCCCTGAGTGTGCAGCCTTCCCTCTACTTTCCTACTCCCATCCTCTCTTCTGACTTCTTGAGGACTCAGCCTCATAGGAGCAAGGGCAGTTTCCAGGTCTGGGGCAGAAATTATATGAGAACATCTTGTCACAATAGAAGGCAAGGACACTATCAAAGATACCAGGGTCATATCAGAAGAACTGGAGGTGATTAGAAGAGGCTCCCACTGACCAAAGATGGGCAAATGACGCAGTAAGGAGTGTCACTACAGTGGGTCTAAACTCATCAACAGTGACTCAGTCCACCAGTGCATATGACAACGCAAGGGAAAATGCACTGATAACTTTTGAAGAATGCTAGAAACCAACTCATTGCTTTGAAAAGTGACAAATGAAAGAGGGAATTTGTATTTATCCTGCCTGTCCTATCAAAGTGTACCTCACAGTTAACTGATCGATGTTAAATAATGGACAAGAAGTTCCTCATTACAGAAGTATGCTAGGAGAGAAGGAGAAAGAAAGATTGAAAATAGTAGAGCACAGTTTTACCAATTCTGTGAATTCTGACCTCTAATGAATGAGCTTAGACAAGGAACATCTAAAACTTCAGAAATAGCTGACCAGATGCCGTGTGCTTGCCTGGAATCTACCCAAATCTGATCAAGCGTCTCAACCTCATTGCCAGTTTCAGGAAAAACGAGGGGAGAGAGACCATGTTAAACCGTATCATGCAGACGGAGTCAGCACAATGCAGAGTGTAGGAAACTGCCCGGTAAATGGCCTGCCCTCTGTAACAACAATGGTAGCACATTGCTGGGGCAGCGAGAGAGTACCGGGCAAGTCTGCAGCTGGAGAGACCTGGGAGACACATCAAACGCCACGCATGTGGCCTGCTGGGATCCCCACTGAAAGATAAAACTGAGAGCCAGAACATTCACAGGATAGTCAGGGAAGTGAGAACACGGGCTGGATATCGGACGCTCTCATGCAGTTGTTCTTGTTGGAGGCAGCCAGGATGATGGTATTCTGGTTACGTTTAAAACCATACCTTTCAGAGATAGGTACTGAAACTTTACAGATGAAATATTATAATGTCTGGAATTTGCTGCAAAATAATCCTGGGTGGGGGAAGAAAGTGGGTCAAAACAGAAACAAACTTGGCCACGGATTGATAATCACCACAGCTGGGTACTGGGTACAGGGGCTGCATTGTAGTGCTCTCTCGACTTCTGTATATGCTTGAAAATGTCCATATGTTTAAAAATATTCTTCCTTCTCCAGTCCCTCTCTAGCTCTGGGCTCTTCTCTCTCCTCCCTTCCTGAAACAGCTGTCTGCTCCATGCTGCCTCTTCTCTCTCACTCTCCACTCAATCCCCACAGCAGTCTGCTGTCCACGCCACCCCGCCCCAGCCCACCCCCATGGAAGCATCAGCCACCATCTTCTGGGTGAAGCCAGTAGACTCTGACTTCTTCGCAGCATCTGACTACAGCCCACTCTCTCCCACTTGGAAGCAGCGCTTGTTGGACATCACACTCCTGGTTTTTCCCCCGTCTTTGGCTTCCAGCCCCTCCTTCCTGCCTGGCCCTGAAATATTAGCACCCCTGGGGGTTCAGTCTAGTCTCCTGCTGTCAGTGGCTGTCAATACCAGGCCTCCCTCTCCAGCCTAGGGTTCTGCCAGAGACTCCAGACCCACATAGCTAACCCTGGTCAACATCTCCACCTTGGAGAAGTTCTCCCAGGAACCAAACACTCAAAAAGTGCAAATCAATTCCTAGCCCAGCCCCACTCCCCAAGTCTATTTGTCCCTTGTATGTTACCTCTCTTCATGAAGGCTCCATTATCCACTGGGGGTCATCCCCTGCTCCTCTCCCTCCCTTGTCTCCTTTCTGTCACCTTCTAGACCTTTCTGGAATCTGTACTCCCCCACAACCATAATCTGGGGTCTGGATTGCTGCAGGAACTCTCGGCCCTCCCCTCTCGGCGTTACTTGCTCCGTCAGCATCCCCAAACCAGCCTGCAGCTTGCCTTGTGCTCTTGGCCAGCTCTTCCTGTGTTCCTGAGATGTCACCTGTTGTGACAATTTAGTCTGGGTCACCCTCTCCTGCACCCTGTGGTCTTCTATTATAACATGTAGGGATTGCTAGTTACCTGCCCGCCACCTTCATTTGAGGGGAAGGGCATCAGTGGGGCTCTTGGCCTCCCCTTCTGGGGTTGGTCAGTGGGAGGACAGGAGGAAAGGAATGTCGGCCTGTTCACTCGGGCTCTTTCTTCCTCTTTCTTCCTCCTCCTCTGCTCCTTCCCATTCCTTCTGGGCTGTAATTTGAGAGCAGCTGCATTTCCTACAGAAGACCTCACACCGACCCCGCAGCTCCCTCTGCAGCCTCAGCCCTCCAGTCCTTCAGGTTTTCAGGAGCTAATAGCTTCCTGATGTTGCTAGCCTGGGGGTGCATTTTTTCATTAATTTCACCACACCCTGCTTAACCTTATGTAACAGCCCAGTACTGGGTTGAATAGTGTCCCCTGCAAAATTCATTTCCTTCCTGGAAACTCAGAATGTGACCTTATTTGGAAACAGGGTGGTTGCAGATGTAATTAGTGAAGTTGAAGTCCTACTGGAGAAGGGTGCACCCTAAATACGTATGACTGGTGTCCTTATGAGAGGAGAGACACAGACACACAGACACATGGGAGGAAGATGACATGAACAGACAGGAAGGCACCATGTGTTGACAGAAGTGGACCAGTGTGATGAAGCTACAAGCTAAGAAATGCCAAGGATAGCCAGCAACACCAGAAACTGAGAGAAGGGCATGGAACACACTGCGCCCAGAGCCTTCAGAGGGAGCTCGGCCCTGCCGACACCTGGATCCTGGACTTCTGGCCACCCAGGTCGAGGGACACTGTCAGGACAGCCCTACAAAGTGAATGTAAGTCCCTTCCTCACCTCACATCAGCTTCCCTTTGAGTGGACCACCTGCTCTGCCACCCGCCTTTTGCTCTGTGAACTCTTAAGAGGCAAAGACAAAGACCCCTTGTCTACTTTGAGGCCTTGGTGCTGGGACAGGGCTGGCCTCTACAGGCACCCAATAAACACCTGTTGGTTATGCGTAAACATGCCTCTCACTGAAATAAAATCAGAACAAACTCAAAGCAAGCATGGAAGTTTCAGGTTAAAGCAGGGCCCTGCCCAGGCAGTGTGCTCTGGGGACAGCCCTGAGCCTGGGCACCTGGGCTCATCTCTGGATCCCTGGCTATGGCTGTGTCAGCGGCAGCCCAAGGGCACACTGCCGCTGCCCTGGCCTGCTTCATCATGACTTTGAAATACTGGATATGAAAAGTCCAACCCCATTGGAAATTCATTTGATTCTCCCTAGAAACTTCAGTATTACGTGTCAGTGAAAGAAAAGGAAGAGTTGTTATATTCTTTAAATATTTCAACTGTCATAAAATTTGTGTGATTATAAAAAACGGCTTTCAAGTTATCTACTTGCTTGAAGAAAGTGTCTCTATGGTGATGGTGGCATCCCACCTGCCCCCTGTCCTGAGCTTGTGTGCAGACATTTCAAGCATAAAGCCTGGATGTTCGTCAAAGCAATCACAAGTTTTCATTTCAGAATGTGAACTGTTTTATGTGGAAGTTTTACACAAATTTACTATCTCTTCTAATACATGTTTAAATGTTTCTTATAATCATATAAAAAGATTAATATTTGATGAACAATTACTGTCTTCATCTTATAAAATTAAAAGACTAATATTTTCAATTAGCAAAGATGATATGGACCACCCCAGGTGCCCTCTGGTTCTCCCCAGCGTGCCATACAAGGGGTACCATTTTCTATGGGAACCACTCCAGGACGCCCTGTGCTGTGCCACACTGCGGTCACTCGTGCAGTTTGCAAATGAGGGTCAGTGCCCTCTGAGTCAGGGCATGCCCCGGGAATCCCTCCAGCCCCTGAGATAGGTTTAGAAACAGCTGGTCCCAACTCATGTGATGAGTCAGGATACAGAGGTGTCTACTGTACCCCGGAAATGCAGTGAAGATTCCTGGAGAGAACAGAAATGATGACCTGAGCCTCAGAGTTTGCATTCACTAGAAAAGGCCTTGTTTTCCTGCTACTAAAGAATTGGGTCTCATTCCTGCAGACAACAGGAATGTTGAAGGGTGTTCATCGGGAGTGACAGGATCTGACCTGCTTTAGGAGGGCAGACAGAGGCAGCTGGAAAAGTGGGTTGCCTGCAGGGGAGCTTGAAGTGGGGAGGCTGATGCCCAAGTTCCATGAGCAAGGAAGAGCCCTGTGCAGACTGTGGGTGAGCCAGAGACTTACCTGGGAGAGCACTAGGAGCCAGACTGGGCGATCATCGGTCACCAGAAACGGAGCATTAGGAGGAGGAGGAGGAGGAAGAAGAAGTGGATGAGAGGGAGGAGGTCCGAAGACAGAGACCTCGCCTAAGGGAGAAAGAAGTCCAGAGGCCCTGGGTCAGCTTCCTTGCAGGATGGGGCAGCCGGGAAGCATCCTGTCTCTGTACCTCGGGCCTTGGGAGGCTGGCAGGTTTCCTTCCTGCATGAACACTTCTCAAAAGCATAAAGAAGGGGTGCATTTGACACAACCCCACTCAGCCAACAGAAAAAGGTGTTAGCGTGGTCTGGAAATGAGTTCAGTGGGTGGGAGGGTAGGTGAACTATAAGCCTGGAAGGGAGGAAGAGGTCTTCCCTGAGCCTACCTGAGGGGCTGCTGGGCAGGGCAAGGCAGTGTGCCTGCCAGAGGCCCAGGGCACTGTCCATACAAGCCTTTTGGGGCATTTACAGCCTGACCTTGGATTGGTTTTAGCCTTAAGAATTGTTTTAACCAGGGGCAGTCGTCTTTCAGGAATTGCATTTGCAAAAGTGTGTTTTCTGCTTCCCTTTGCCCCGTGCCTGCTTTGCAGGTACTCCTATTCCGGGCTATAATCTGGCCCTTCTCTATGCTGCCCCAGCTCAATTTTTGGCAAAAAGAGTGGGATCTGGAGAACAGCGATGGTTCCGGGCTGAAATGGGAATTGTCTATGAAGGCACCAGCAATGCTGAGTGTCAGGTGCAAGTGACTGGACCTGTCTGGAGTTCTCCAGCACCGTTGTGTGAGCTGCCTGCGATAAAAGATGGTTCAACATAGCCTCCTCTTGGGCCCCTTTTTCACTTGATAGAACGTGGTGATTCTGACCCTTGAGAAGGGGCAGTAGGAGTAAAGGCTAGGAGGTCAGGCAGGTCCTTGGAGCGCTGGTCCTTGCTGAGGAAGGCATTGCTTCGCTGCTGGAGGGTAGGACCTACCCTGAGGACAATGGTCCGTTGGGGAGCTCCCGGTGGCCAGTGGAGAGCATGCCAGTAAATGTGCCCGGGCCGCAGGCGAGCAGGTGCAAGGACACAGGACTGCAGGAAGAACCTGAGCGGGCAATGGTGGGTTGGGGGCCGGGGTGGAGCGGTTGGGGATGGCAACAACCAGCCCGCGCGGGGGCGCCCCCAGGGCTGTTTGGAACTCTGGGCTCGCTCCGGACCGGGTGCTGGGGGGAGGACTAGGGAGGGGATGATCGGGAAGGGGAGGGGCTGAGCGTCCCGCCACCCCAGGCCTGGCGCCCCGCAGCCGCTGGAAAGTGAAAGGGCCTCAGGGCCTGGGCGCGCCGCCCCAGGAAGTCGCGAGCAGGAAACGCCCACGGAGGCCCGGCCGCGCTGCGGTGAGCGGGCCTGGACAGCGCAGGTGAGACTCAGGGACCTCGATTGGCGCGGGGACCCCTCCTCACCGGTCGCACCTGCAGGGCCGCGGGACGGGGGCGCCGCGGCCACACCGCACCTGCCACCGCGGGCGACAGGCGGGGACGCCAGGGGCTGCCCGCTGCCTGTGCCGTAAGGGCGCTGTGCCCGCGGGGACCATGTCCCTGCGCCCTGCTGCCCCTCAGCCTGTCTTCGTGCTCGTCTTTGGCCAGAGCCGGGAAATCTCAAGCCCTCCCGGCCTTAGGGGAGTCTTTGGGATAAGGGGTCTAGAGGAGCGGCCGGGCGCCCTTCCCGGTGTCCTGGGCTTGGCGGCTCGGGCATTCCTGGCAAGTGGAGGCGGGGGAGCCGGGGCTGGGCCGGCAGCCGCTTGCTGGAGCCCCGGGCAGGAATGAGATGAGCTGTCCTGCCCGGTCCCCTCCCCACCCGCTCAAGTCGCTCAAGTCGTGATGACAGCTGGGTGTCTAGGGATGGAGCAGGAGGAGACCCGCTTATTGTCTACTGCGCTGTGGGAACATGGGCGTGCCCGCCGGGTCCACCTGCTCCGGGGACAAGCTGACGGGGAGGAGCCGGCGCAGAAAGCCACCCGGGAGGCGCGGCGCGTCAGCACCCTGGGCCTTTGGGTGGTTTGTTGAGCAGCTGGTTTGCGAGCCCGTGAGCTTCCTTGCCAACAGGAGTGACGGCGACTTTCTGTATTTGTAGGGCTTAAGGCGCCGGAAAGCCCCCCAGCCGTGGGCCACCACCATTGGGCACCTTTTTCCTCCTGCTCTCCAGCCCCTCGCTGCTTAAGCTGGTGACAAGTCTCTGCGTCTGGTTGGGATTTGCCTTTGAACGGAAGACACTGGAGAGCCCTTTACCCCGCCCCCCAGGTTTGAATTTCTAAAGGTGGAATCTTAAGCCTGTCTTTACTATAGTCTGGAGCTCACTATCTGGAAAGCGCGGTCTGCCCTTGAACTTAAATTGTGTGAGGTGGTTTGAGAGGGTAACTGGCTCAGATTTTCCCCCATCGCTCCCCAAGATCAAGCTCTTCAGTCTTCAGCTCCCACCCCACTCCCTCACCACACAGGGTGGGGGCTGGACTGGCGGGTCGTTTGGTGCAGATCATCTTTGAAGGCTGGTTGGTCCTGGGAGAAAGGATTCGCTTTTGTGTTTAAGCCACAGGGAAAAAGAGAGTGGCCCTTGTCAGTCATCTTTAATGTTGAGTGGAGTATTGAAAGCTCGAGCCGTAGAAAGTGTGTTTTTCTGGGAAGGAAGTTGTTTCCTCTCTCTCAGAGACTGTTCTAGGGGGTATGCATTTCCCACCCACCTTTGCCTTAAAATGAAATCCACTTTTAAAAACGTCTTTAAGTATATTGTTTAAAATACTCACAGAGCTGCTTCGATTACGCTGGAAAGACCTTTAGATATACTACTCTGGCCATTACTTACTTGTTTAAACTTCTACTGATCTCAGGGAGGGAGGGAGAGCATCAAACTTGTTGTTCCCCTTATTCATGCATCATTGGTTGCTTCTCATATGTGCCCTGACCAGGGATCACACCCGTATCTGGATTATGCTCCAACCAACTGAGCTACCCAGCCAAGGCTGACCATTACTTCTGAGTCTCATTATTTTCATCTCCAAAGAGCACAGACTGTTCTAGATATCACAGATAACCAACGGGTGAGTCTGAGGGTAGGGCTCGGGAATGCATATTTTTCTCGAGTCATTTGTAATGGTTGACTGGGTGGGGCCGTTTAGGAAGGAGAGTATAAAAAGGTGCGTTATACAGATTTTCATAAAGAGTGCTCAGTGGGATGTTTCCCAAGCTGCTGTCTTTGACAACAGAATGAAACTGGATGTTCTGACCTGTTTCCCTGCTGCGGTGGTGAGGTCTAAAGGTGGCTAGTAAGAGCCATCAAAAAAAAAAAAAAAAGTCATCTTATATACTGGGGGTATTGCCAAAACAGGATTTAAGCCAAGTGGTTTGCTCCAGTTTGGCTGCCCTCTCTTTGGAGGGGCTGGGCCAGAGGAAGTGAGGTCACAGGGAGGAGGGGACTGAGGAAAACTGGACTGACCTGATTTGGTCCCACTCAGTCCAGCCACCTGCCTCATTGTCCTGCTCTGAAGTGAGCGCTGCCTCTCCCTCAGAGTGCCTGTGGCTCACATAAGGGGGCCTCAGCAGGAATGGCCCCAGGTCTGCACGGACTCATCTTCTGGGGGCACTGCCCAGGCTTTGGGGTAGTGGACATCCCACTGTAAACTCCCAGTCTTCACACACCCTGGTGCACCTGCTGTGAGACGGGCTAGCGCTGGCTCTCACCCACTCCTGGGGCTGGGCAGGGTGAGGGAGAGCCTGCACTATTTTAAAGGAAGTGGAGATTTTCTTCCTGTTGCTCTTTACCTTCTGGATCGTCGCCGTTGCTACAGGTTTTACCAGAATTGAGGTGAGGGTGATTGATGGACTGATTGATTGATTTGGTAGATGGCAATAGACTATTTCCAGAGAAGCTGTGTCTCCAGACGCAGTGCTTGGACTCAGCAAGACTCTAGATTCTGGCCGTCTGCGTTCAGGCCCTGTGGCATCTAAACCAGGGCCTTGGCTCTGAAGTCATCATCCAAAATGGTTTCTCGAAGTCTATTTAGGCCCAAACAGAAGCGTACTCATTTTGAGCAGAATTTTAGTATAATATATTTTAAATCTAGAGATTTGAAGAATTGTGGAAATTTGTTCAACACATCTCTTGAGCACTTGCTCTGTGCTGGGCCCTGAACCAGTCGCGAGGCGGTCTCATCCTCTCCTGAGTTACAGTGAGGATCACACCGGCTGCTATTTAGTGAGCACCTGCTACATACTAGGCGGGTGCGAAGGGCTTTCTGTGGATCATCTCATTTCCTCTCTATGACATCCCTAAAATGTCAGTGCCACCATCCCTGTTTTTTAGCAGGTAAGAGAGTCCAAGGTTAGCTGTAGGGGCTGGTGACACTCCAGGTGGAATGAACAGCTGAGGCTGTGTGACAGTTAAGGCCCTGAGGGTGACAAAAGCCTGCCTGGTGTAGTTCTGGCTAGAGCAGAGGGCCACTCCACTCCTTCCTCCCTGGCAAGGATTTTGAATGTTTTTTATCATTGAAGACTGTGCATTTTTTGAAAACTTGCTCTGGAGGGAGGGTCCGAATGAACATGGGGAACAGTTCTAATTGGGAAGACAGGCAGTTACAAATAAATGTAAGTCCTCCAAAAATGAGCTATTCGTTATTACTTGTCTGTTATCTTAAGGAAGTTGTTTGAAAACATTAAATAGGTATCAGGTTCTTTAAATCAAGATTAATGTTTACACAAAAGTAACTTTCTTTGAAAAATTATGTGACCTGTGAACTTTCAATAAGTATAAGGCAGAACAATCCATGCTCTGTATATATTGGGAATTGTGCTATTTAAGCATTGGTCCAAAAGATTCCTTGTTGCCAAGTGTAGAAGAAAAACTGAAAAATAAGACAAGTCATGAGGTTGGCTTTGGGACAGGAGGCATGCTGGTGCCCCTTTTCGGTTCTCGGGTCCCCCTGCCCATTCCTTCCTGTCTTGCTCTGCCTTTAACTCTGACTTCAGAATGGGGTCATTTCCCGTGGCCTCTGAGGGGTCTACAGGAGATGAGAAATGGAGAGGCAGATATGACATGAAGTCTGTTCCCACAGCATTAGATGCATTTTGATCCAGTTGCAAAGCCACAGTGAAATGATTTATTTGATGACCTGACATCTCATCCAGGCCTACGGTCCCTTCTGTTATTGTGGCTCAGTTGTGGCCTGGTCTAGAGTAGGTGGGACAGAATATGTCTGATTCCCTGGCGTCCTCTGGTGATGGAACACATGGTGTGACCGCTGGGTAAATACTGGTCTCACATGAATGTTACTGTGCTTAAGGGTGAATGGGTTGATCTCTAGATGCTTTCCAGCTGGAGATGAACTCAGTGATTCATTTCATATCATCAGAACATCATGTAAAATGCATTTCAGTGATCTCTGAACAAGCACCTGCCACCTCCTGCCCCAGGGCAGACACTGCCTGCCACCAGGGGTGGGCATGCCCATTGTCCTGGAAGGCCAGCTTTCATCTGGGCTGCGTACCAACTGTACAGGGAGTATTTTCTTCTAGGAACTCCAAGGTGCCATTGTCAGAACGCCTGACTTTTCAACTCCTCTTTCTCGTTGTAGAGAGCTAAGCCTCTGCAGGAGGGAAGAGGGGACGTGAGACCCAACGGGACATCTCTACTTCCCTGCCAGCCTTTGGGAGTGCAGGGGCAAGTGGGAAACTTGGAGCCAGGATTACCAGCCTCTTTATGAAGCATCTGACTCCGTGACCAAAGCTCTGTGGTCTGCGTGTAAATGGCTCGACTCCCTGCTGGCATTCGCTTCATCATCTCATTCTCCCGGGACCAGTGGTAAGTCCCGGTGCCCAGAGCTGGTGCAGGCCACTGTGCGGCCGGCTCCCTGCCCATCCCCCCTCCCTCATGATAAAATGCACGTGGATGCTGGCCTCCCTGTAACCACGGACTCACTTGTCAGTGGCGGACGCTGTGAGGAACATTGTCCAGTTGTCCTCCGTCTTTGGCTCTGGTAGTGACAGGAAGTATTTAGACTCCTTCGTGGTCTTCAGTGGTTTCTGTAATAATCATGGTCCCCACAGAAAAATTACGACTGACTACCAGCAGGACTGTCACATGCCTGTGAGGGAAATATGTACATGACCTCTGAGCCCAGTGAATGGCCCAGCTGGGGCAGAGCTTCCAGAGAGGTGGCATCGAAGCGAGCTAAATGCCAACCAGAACACAACTTTCTGTCCCACAAGCACCTCTGCTTGCAGACTCTGAGAGTCTTTCTGGGGGGGAGGTTGGAGGTGGTCACAAATCTCATGCTTCTTGGAGGAAGCCATTGGCAAGGGCAGAGTCTAGAACTGGGCTCTTTGGCCTCTAACGCAGATCCCTGCTGAGCTCAGGTAGGAAGGAAAAAATTTTCCCCTACCCTCTTAGGGTCAGTAATTGGGGGCAAGCAAATTAAACTGACAAGAAGATTCTCAAGAGAAAATAATTTAATCACGTATAAACAGGAGTTTACAGAAAAATGTGACTCAGCAGAGGCTGTTAGACTTTGGAGCTTCTATGCCATCTTACTAGGGGAAGAGGATGAGGAGGAAGGCACTGATGGGAAAACAGGTGACTTTGGAAAGGTGAATGGGTCTTAGGACAATAAACAGGACCTGTGCTACTGTTGTGACAGTGTCTCTCTGGGTGTGGTGTGGACACCTCTCACTTTCAGTAACGAGTCGGTCTCCCCTGCTTGCGCCCAGGGAGGGGCTTATGATAGTTGAGTTCTTAGGGGAGGCTCTGCTTTTAGACAGATAAGAGATTTCAGGGACTCAAATGCTTTCTGCTCAAAATAATTTTTATGCCACAGGGGCACATTCGGGACCCCTTCGTCTCCATCATGACAACCCACTCATGGCCTCCACGCCCTTTGCATCTTCCGAGGCCCCACCGGAGCCCCCGCGGGGTCTCAGGTGTGACTTCAGACATCTCATTCTTTCCTGCGCAGTTCCCTCGTGGACCCAGTTCATGGCTACTGCCAGTCCAGCCACAGGGGTTTCAACACTTGCCTTCTGTTTTAAGAGTGTTTATCTTTAGCTTCTTTGTTTTATGACGTTATTTTGATACAATTTTCAAACTCACAAAATTATAAGAATGTTACAGAGAACTCCTGTAAAATTCCTGTGTGTCACCAATTGTTATATTTTTAAGGTTGGACCTACAAGGATAGAGCAGTGCTCCTCAAACTTCAGTGAGCATGTGCCTCACCCGAGAACTTGTTAAAATGCACATTCTGACTCAGTAGGTCTGGGGTGGGCCTGAGAGTCTGCATTTCCCAGGCGGTGGTGCTATCAGTCCGGTGACCGCACTTTGGGTAGCAAAGATACAGAGTATTTGTCTTAATTCTGTTCCTCTCTGCCCCAACTTGCCCTTTGACCTTTAAAACTTATTTTTAGCTGAGATTTAGCAATTCTAAAGAGACTGCTTTCACATTCCTCTGAAGAACATTTTTTGTGTTTCTACCCAGCACACCTGCCCGTTTCTAGCAGCATTTTGATTTCTTTTTGGGAACTGACTTCCTCCTCTGAGCACAGCTGGGGTAGGCAGGTGCGCCTCTGGACTTCCTATCTCATTGTGGCAGGTGGTGGAGGCCCCCAGGCTCTGTTCCAGGGAGCTTCCTCCAACAACTCAGGTCCAGCAGGATGCAGGGTGGGAGGCAAGCAGGACGGCAGGTCTCTCTCCTGAGGCTCTGAATCCTGAATAGAGTGACCCTAGGGCCGAGGGACTGTTAGTGTGCATCCAGGCCAGCTGTGGGGCCTGAGCGCCCGTGGCAGGCACATCCTTAACACTGCACCTCCTTTTCTTCGCACACTCACATACACACATGTTTTATGAACCATTTGAGAGTAAGTTACAGACATCATGTAAATACTTTCATGTGTATTTCCTGTAAACAAGCATTCTCCTATAACCACACAGGAAGATCAAAATCAGGAAATTTAACACTGATACGATGCTGTCATCTAATCCACAACCCATGTTCAACATGATATCACATGTCCAATAATGTCTTTTATAGCTTTCTTCCTGGCTGAGGACCCAGTCCAGGGTCTCACTGTCCTGTAGGCTTAATCTCCTCTCCTCTGGAACTGTTTTTTGGCCTTACTTTGTGTTTTATGACCTCGATGTTTTTGATGGGTATGAGCCATTTTTTTATAGACTGTCTTTTATTTTGGATGTGGCTAGTATTTTCTTGTGATTAGATTCATATTATGCATTTTTGGCAGGAATACCACAGAAGGGAGACAGCTTCTCATTGATGGTAAAAGAGTTAAAAATAATATGGGCGGGGGAGGGACTGAATGAATCACGTGGTATCAGATTGGAATTAAAGATATCAAGAAGGACTGGTGAGAAAATGGGAGGAGAAACAGATATATGATTGCATGTGTGTAGTATGTGTTGTGTGTGTATGTGTGTATGTGTGTGTAATGCCCTATCCCTGCCCACCAGGAGGCCCTGGGAGCAGCAGCACCCACAGCAGGGAGTACACCTGGTGCCAGACCTTGGTTCTATATGCCTTTCCCCACT
The DNA here is from genome assembly GCF_987537825.1 of Furipterus horrens. Taxonomy (NCBI): domain Eukaryota; kingdom Metazoa; phylum Chordata; class Mammalia; order Chiroptera; family Furipteridae; genus Furipterus; species Furipterus horrens. The sequence continues at coordinate 8,312,167 of NW_028327171.1, forward strand.
GAAGGAGCTGGGTGTCTTTGGAGACTGGACTATGTCAGTGCTTGGGCCGGGAAAGTAAGAGGATCCAGGAAGATCTTGTGCCAGCAAATAAGGACGTGCTTAAAAATGAAGGGGCTCTCACTGCCACATCTGGGGTGACTTGAGATTTAAACTAAACAATATGAGTAGCAGATTATAGCCCATGGAATATATTCAGAATCCAGTGAGTCCACGCAGCTATAACTTGATAAATGCATAAATGGGAGAAAGTCAAGTTCTTCCTCACAGCAGAAGGCCAGCTCCTTAAGAGAGCAGGAGTGTGTTAACCTAGATGGCCTTTCTGTCACCATTAGCAATGCTTAGTTTAGGTGAGGACCATCGAGGGACACACACTCTTGTGGGAAAGTAGGAGGAACAGGTTATTGGCTTAATCTCAAAGTGTGTCCCCACAACTTCCTCATTAGCTATTTAGAGGGAAATGTTGCAGCTTCCCCAAGGGGCGATCTGGCAGGCAGCCCCTTAACCAAGTGATCAGTACTAACGTCACCACAGTCATATGCCTCCCCTAGGGGCTCTGAACAGGACTCGCACCACAGCCATGTGTGGTTTCGTTGTTTCTGAATGAAGGGGTATCTTCGGGCTAATTTCTATGCCAAGTCATACTCCTCCGTAACTCTGGCCTAAAGCATCTGTTTATTCCTTATTTGCATATGATTGAGATAAATAACCCTCAAACGAGGACACATATTCTGCGTGGAGCCTTTTAACTTGCATCTGGGGACATTGGAAAGTGCACACCGAGGCTGTGCTGTCATTGCCAAGACGGGCTATTTTGCTAGAAAGCTGGGGTTAACCCAAATGCTATTCCTATAATATTGGTAGCTGCAAAGAATGCTAGAGTCAGACATAATTTCAAAAAGTAAGCGAAACACTGATGAGTGAGAGCATTAGATAATTCATTTTCAGTTGTGTTTCCCTCATATCCACAAGCCCAGACGTAACACCAAACACAAAAAGTAGCAGATTGTATTAGTTTCCTGGGGCTGCTGTCACAAAGCACCACATGCTGGGTGGCTTAAACAACAGAAATTTGTTCCCTCTTCCGGAGGCCAGAAGTTCCCGAACGAGGTGTCAGCAGGGCCTCGTGCCCACGGAAGGCTCCAGGGGAGAAACTTCCTGCCTCTGCCGGCCCGGGTGGTGGCTGGCAATCCTCGGGGTCCTTGTCCGGCTGTGCCTCTGTTGTCCCATGACCTTCCTCCCTACCCGTCGCTGTGTCTTCACATGGCTTTTGTAAGGACATCAGCCACTGGATTTAGCTCTCATTGGATTTGAGGTCACGCATAAGTTAAATATGACCTCAGCTTGACTAATTATCTGCAAGACTATGTCCAAATAAGGCCACATCCTGAGAATTTTAGGTGGACGTGCACTTAGGGGGCCAGTATGCAACCAGTACAAGATGGATAAAAGGAAATAAACATCATCCAAAATCCTTGCATCATGTATGACAAAGGAAGAAAGAAAATGAAGATAGAATTACCAAATGGGCAAAGGACTTAGGAGGGTTTATTTGGGACTTTATCCCTTAACCCAGGATGATCCCACAAAAATAAAAAAGTTCTCTTTGCGCACCTGGCAACCTGCAGGCTGATTCCTCAAGGCATTTCACTTCCACACAAAACCAAGCTGCAAATTCAGTTCCGCAGGAAGCGTATGCTGCTCCCCTCTACAACCCATGCGCCCATGGAACATCCATGGGCCTGTGCTCCACTCAGCATCCTCCAGTGAGGCACAGTCCTAGGACCACCTCTGTCCAGCCAGGCCCAGTGCCAGGGAGCAGTACTGCAGAGCCAACAGTTGGAGAAGGGGCAGCGGCCCAGGGGTGGGGGCAGAGGTCCAGGAAAGGAGACAGAGGCCCAGGGCTGGGGGTGGAAGCCCAGGGAAGGAGGACAATGGCCCAGGGCTGGCGACCAGGTTCCAGTCACCTAAAGAGCTTGACACCTAAGAATGCAGGTATATTAGGGCCCCACAGCTATTCAGACATTGTCTGGACATACGGAGGAGCTCTTTATTTCTGGGTTATTCTGTTTTATCAATATGTTAATATACTTAATAAACATAGAATATTTATAAATAGAATACTCTGTTTCTTTCTGGGTAGAAATCATGAACCCAAGGCTCATTAAAGTAGAGCTACTTTCTCAAAATCCTTCTTTGCTGGTGATGATGACATTCAGGTTCTCTAGGGGGCGGGGGGGGGGGGGGGAGGGCGTCACCTAGCTGTGACTGGTAGTCTTGTAGAATCCTTGAGGGCTCCAGATTCATCCTCCATACTCTGCGGTGTGCAGGTAACCCAGTCTGAGAACTTTTTCAAAATTCTCCTTGAAGAGATTGGAAAAGGGAACCCTATATCCAAATGGGGACAGGTCAGGGTTCCCCGCAGACTTTACTCACCCTAGTAATTTACATTCAGTGAGGATAGAAGCGGGCAGTGAATCTACCTGTGGGTTGGAAATGTGGGTACTGGGGGCCTACAGAGTTCCAGTGGCCTAGACTCTTCCTGGGCGGGCAGCTTGAGGCCCACAGGAGCAGTGGGTGTGGTAGCAGAGCTTTAAGCAAATAATTGGAGAGACTTCCATTCTCCACCCAAGCAGATGGTTTTCAGAAACACAAGGACAAAGGCTTGGGCTCTGTAACAAATCCACTGCACCTGCATAGGCTTTGTTCGTTGGGATAAAATACACCCTTTCTTTATGGTTTTACTTTTTTGTTGTCTGGTTATTGGCATGGGCTTAGAGAGCAAGGTTCCTGGGAAAAGCATCAGTGAGACGAAGAGGAGCACGTGGGCGTTTCTGTACTCGCTTCCCAAGTACTTAGCGAGTGCCTGGCACTTGGTCTGGTGCTTTCCCTTCCCTCGGGCACAGGAGTCCCGTGGTCCCGTCAGCCCTTTTCCTCCCGCCTGAAATATGATCTGTGTTTTTTTTACATCTAGAAATATTTATTTGTCCCCTACTGGCCAAAGAGGTGGGCACCGCTAAGATTCTCTGTGTTACTCACTGAACGCTGCCCTGAAGGAGTAAATCACAACTGTGGCCAGGAGACTGGAGGGGGGGGTCGCAGCCTCACCAAGGGCCCAGGGGACATAGGGCCCTGCCTGTCTCTGTTCTTAGGTAATTACCAATTCAGGCCATCACTCAGCTTGAAAGTCATCGGCCTTTTCAGGCCAGATACAAGCCAGGGAATTCAGGGTGAGGGGCCAGGTCTCAGGACGCGGAAGGACCTGCCCTCCTGATGGAAACTCCTTGTCTTCATCTCTTGCAAAATACTTTTTCCTGCTGGCGGTTTTTTTTTTTTTTTTTTTTTTTTTTTTAACCTTAAGAAGTGTTTTTCCATAGCATGGCTCAAATATTTAGACTGGAATGAACTTCTGTCTTCTTACTAAAGTATCTTCTTTTCTTTAGACGCCCATATATTTCAGCACTTCCCCTCTGAATTGCTTTTCTCATAAACCAAAGAGAGCAGCTGGGCTTTGAGCCGGTGTTTTTACATCACTGGCCTTATTCATAGCTTGTGAGCCTCACCGAGTTTTTCTCAGTGAGATCAGTGAGATATTTATGTCCCTGCCTTGCTTGTGTCCTTCTGGAAAGTTGCATAGAATCTAAAAAGTAAAAAAATAAATAAAAAGATCTTAAACGCCCAGGATAGCAGGCTTACAAGAACCTTGCAGTTCATTTTGTTTCAAATGAAATAATCATTTCTTTTTTTCTGCTTTGTAAACGTGTGTTCATCTTCTGAGTCCGATTTCTCTTTGATTATAGTTCTCTTAATGAATGTTTAAATAGTTTCAATTCGGACAGAAGTCCCACTTTTTTAATATAATATTATAGTGATGTTATAAATAGGATTGGTAATTGATATCGGACTGAATGAATAATACACAGCCTAAGAAAATTTAAGAAATATAGTTATCATGTATTCTTCACGCAGCTTATAGTGTTATCATTTTCTACCCCTGTTTTGTGTTTCAGGTACAGAGCGTTCATTTTCACTTTGACGTTTTTGCTGTATGCGAGCTTTCACTTATCCCGAAAGCCTATCAGCATAGTTAAGGTAAGAAATCATAAAACACTAGTTTCCTACCCTGCCATAATCTCTATAACAAGCTAGTTACTTAAAGAAGCAACTTCAAGGTTAGTGCGCAGAGGGAGTGGGGCTGTAAGACAATGGAGAAAAGGGATTATGTAGAAGCAAATTATTTTGCTGACTTGCTTTTTAGTTTTTTTTTCTTTTTTCTGAAATTAAAATCTTTAAAATGTTTTTTTGAATTTATACTTTCAGAGCTAGTATACTTTCAAATGTATTAGTTGACAGTTTCAGAATTCTAAAGCTTAATTAAGTATATATTCCTGTTTTGTGTGAACTTTCTCCCCCAAATTTCCAGTCTTAAATTGTTCCCAAATTACCTCCACAGTCATTATGTTTCGATCCCAAGCCAGGCTGTAGCGGTGGCCCCTCGTTATCCTTGGAACGCCGTTTGAGTGATGGGTGAAAGATGCTGCTAAGCAGACTAACACTTAACTAGACTCTGAGTAAAGAAAATTCGAGTAGCCCATCCCCTGTCATAGCCAGCTATGACTGGGGGAAAGCAAGATGAATCTCTGGCCCTCGTTGGAACAACATCATTTTGCCTATAGATGTCAACAGGCTTGAATGGCTTTCGACTCTTCACCGTCGATAGAATAAGGAAACTGTTGCCAAAGATGGCTCATGTACAGCTCAATTGTCCCCTCCCTCACTTTCTAGTCATTGGCTGGGACACAGACTCAGCACTGGGATTCTGTGGACCTGGGCGGCCAACTTCCTCCACTCCTGTGAGTGCTCGAGCCCTGGACAGCTGCCCTCTGAGTCCCAGGCCGGGAGGAGAGGCAGTGCCCAGGCTGTCGCTTCTGTGGACAATTCTCGGGGCCCTGTTCTCCAGTAACTCTCAGTGGGTCTCAGACATCATCCATCTGCTCCAAACTTTCTAAAATTGCCCCTGGACACCTAGGAAGCAGAAACGTTCCGTGCCCTTCAGGTTGTTTGCAAAAATCTCACTTTTTGACATATCCAGTTTTAATGACTGGAAATGTTTGCAGACCTTTCTTTTTTTTTTTTTTTAAATGTGTTTTATTGATTGTAATATTACATTTGTGCCAATTTCCCTTCCCTCTGCTCCCCTCCACCTGGTGGCCCCCCTCCCTCCAGTTGTCCCCCCCTTTTAGATCATGTCCATTAGTTGTGCATACAGTTCTTCTCAACCTCTCTCTATCTATTCCATTCCCTCCTACCATGACCCTTAATTCCTATATCATCTCCCTCCTTCTCCCCATTCCCCCTCCCTGTTGACCTCCCCCCTATATGTTCCCCGTACCTATAGTTCTTTTTCCACTCTCGTTGCCTGTTTAGTTTGCCTTTGTTTCAATTCCCTAGCTTCTGTTGTTTCTTGTGATGCAGTTTTCATTTTAGATTTCATTGTCTTGATCCTCCTTTTTCTAAACCAGTCCCTTTAACATCTCATATAACAGTGGTTTGGATCTAATGAACTCTTTCAGTTTTATTTTGTCCTGGAAACACTTTCTCTGTCCTTCTATTCTGAATGACAATTTCGCTGGATAGAGTATTCGTGGTTGTAGGTTTTGGATTTTCATTACTTTGAATATTTCTTGCCAGTCCCTTCTTGCCTGCAGGGTCTCCCTTGAGAAGTCAGCTGATAGTCTAATTGGGACCCCTTTGTACATAATTCTTTTCTTCTCTCTTGCTGCTTTTAAGATTCTCTCTTTATCTTTAATTTTTGACATTTTGATTATAATGTGTCTTGGAGTAGTTCTCCCTGGGTCCAGTTTTTTTGGAACTCTCTGTGCTTCCTGGACCTGTAAGTCTATTTCCTTCCCCAAGTCTGGGAAGTTCTCCTTTATTATATTTTCACTCACTTTTTCAAGTTCTAGTTCATCTTCCTCGCTCTCTGGCAAACCAATGATTCTTATGTTGGGCCTTTTATAGCTGTCCCAGAGGTTTCTGATCCTCTCATCGTTGCTTCCCATTTCCTCTCTCTGCATTGGTTGACTGCTTGTTCCTTCTCCATATTCCAGTTTGTTGAAATGAACTCTGGATTTTTTTTCCTCACCATCTGTCTCGTATGTGGTTTTGTTCCTTTCGTTATGAGTGTTTTTCGCTTCTTTCTCATCTTTTTCCAGATCTTTTGTGAATTCTGTAAGCCACCTGATAACAACGGCCCTGAACTGAGCCTCTGACAGGTTTCTTATTTGTTCATCTGTCAGGTTCTTCATCTGTTGCCTGGTGAGCTGCGCCACCGGGATTTCTATAGTTGTCTGCCTCATTTTGACAGATGCGTTTTGTTTTCTTGGGCCGGCTGTAGGGGGCAGTGCCTGTGTACTCGTAATGACCCAGCGACCGGCGCCGTTCGGCAACCTTTCTTGCTGTGCCGTGGTGCTTTGTCGTCACAATCCAGCGACCAGTGCCTGTCCGCGACCTATTTCGCAGCCCTGTGGCGCTTTCTTTGGGGGCGGGGGTCCAAGATGGATTCACACAGTTATTCAGCTAGGAGACTGGGATCCGTCCTCCCGCCCCCCTGGGCCTCACTGTTCAAGGCGATGTGGTGACCGCTTTCCCCAGCGTTGGGGCCGCGAGCCGCCGGGGGCTCGACCGCAGCCGGGATTGTTCTCCCCGCCGCTGTCCCAGGTGCGACCGCAAACAGCGCCGCCCCCTTTCGCTCTTACCTGCCCAAAGGGCGCCGCTGGTTTATAACTTCATATGTTGGGCTTCCGTGTAGTTTTATTTTCTGGAATTTCTAGTTATCCTTTGTTTTGAAGTAGTTGTATTCCTCTCTAGTTGTAGAGGGAGACCTAGCGCGTCCGTCTAAGCCTCCATCTTGGCCGGAAGCCTGCAGACCTTTCAATGTGTGGTTTTTATGAAGAAGACAGAGATGGGAAAAGCGACAGTGGGCCTTCATAAACACTCATTGACGGGACCAGTGACTCTAAAACCAGTGCCAGTGGCCACCACTGTAAATGCAACTGCTACTACTTCTTGTCCTCCTGGTTAGGGAAGCACACATCCAGCCCAAGAGAAAGGCTATGGGCACTTCTTGCTTCCCTGCTATTTTTTTAAAGTTTTGTTTATTTATGTTTAGAGAGGGGGAAGGGAGGAAGAAAGAGAGGGAGAGAAATATCAGTGCGAGAGGGAAACATTGATTGGTTGCCTCTCACACACATCCCGACCAGGGACCAGTCCACAGCCCAGGCATGTGCCATGACTAGGAATCAAACTGGTGACCTTTTGGTTTGCAGGACCACACCCAACCAACTGAGCTACATCAGTCAGGGCAAGGCAAGTTATAAAAATGGAAGAGACCATTGCAGAGGCCTTAGGGAGCACTGTGGGGCTAAAGAAATAAGAGTAGCTTGGGAACCTTCCTAGGGTCCAGGGTCAGCCTTGAAAGGCTGGGTTTAGGTCATGGGGCCAGCGCCTGGAGCACCAGGTGGAGGACAGGGCATCACCATGAAGCCACCAGCCCGAGGGGCGGTGTGTCGGTGTTGGGACAGAGGCAGTGTGGTGAGCCTCTCCATACACAGTTCACCTCCGCAGCTGCACTGGGCCGGCTGGATTGTACTGGCTTCGTAACCGACGGTGGAGAGTTCATGCAACTCAGCTGAAGTCGGAAGGCGTCACCGTGGCACCAGGATCCCAGCTCAGAGCCTGAGTCCCTGACCAGGAGGCTAGTCTGCCTTTTGTCACAGGATAGAACAAACCAGAAATTCTGTCCTGCTCCTTTAGGAAATAGAAAGAGAGCATATGTAATCTCTTCTATTTTCCATGGATGGTCCCTCCCTGGGAATATTAAATGGTGAAGGAGGATGTTAAAATTCTGTTTGAGGCCATGGGCTTCTGTGTAAGGCACCTATTAGGACCCTCTCCGGCCCTGGTCCCAGTTCCCTCTCTGCCTGGGTGGGTCCTCTCCACCCGACCTGTCGCTTTCTTACTGAAAGCTGACCAGAGCAGCAGCCATGAGGCCTCAGGTCTGGCCAGCTTGGCTTCCATGAGAAGCAGCCGCAGGTGGGCAGAAACACCTGAGTTCTGAAGGCGAAGAGAAGGAAAGAGTATAAAATTGGGTGCATCGGGGAATGCTGAAGATGCCAGCTTTGTGCAGAAAGGAAGGACTGGGGGCCCCCCACCACGCCCCTGACCAGAGCTCATGGCCATATCCACAGCCCCGCCCACTCACCCTGGTGGAGTGTACATGAGCCGAGCACAGACGGGCCAGAGATGGGGCTCACCCACCAAAAGGAAGCCTCCCGCCCCTGGGGAGGACACGCTCTGCTGAGGAAAGCTGTTTGGCAAATAGCTCCTTGGAAATCGTAGAGCAGAACCCTTGGCCAGATTTTTAGAGAAGTGTCCCAGTGATGATGGCACAGCCACGTGACCACAGAGCGGCTGAGTACCATGTGCCAGGACGAATATTCACACGCTCACCCAGGAAAGCATCACTTGCCTGAGGTCTGACCCCGTGCCAGCTCCAATAGACTCCTTGTGCCCTGTCCCTCATCGCTACCCTCCTGCGTAACCCCAGTTCTCACCAAGGTCACCATGGATTCAGTGTCCTGTTCTTGAACATCATTCGTGGAAATGTAGCCCTACCATGTGAGCTCCTTTGTGTCAGGCTTATTGTCTGTGAGAGGCGTCCTCGCCGCTGCGGGGACCCGGTGCTCGTTCCCTTGTAGGGACGCGGCTGTAGAGATCTAGCAAAATGACTACTGGTCCGCTCTGGGCAGGCTGGCGGCTGTCTGCTCTCAGCTGCACAGCTGCCCCGAGCAGCGGTCTTTGTGGCCCTGGACACACTTGCGTTTGCTCTGCGTGCGCTCCTGAGAGGGGCTGCCGGAGAGCCCGAGAAACCTTCCCCTCCAGCTTTCTGCAGGTCCTGCAGGGGGACTGGCCCTGCGTGATTCCTTCCCCTAGAGCCCTTGCCCTCAGGAGGCCGGTAAGAGGGGGCGCTGCTCTTACTCTGCATCCTGCACTCATCCCAGTGCTTTTCTCTCTCTGGCCTCTGTCCTTCCATGGATGTCCTAGGGGGAGCTCCACAGGTACTGTGCTGCTGTGAATAAAGGTGAAGTCAGGCCCAGCAGCCAGAGCCAGAAAGCCAGTGGCGTCCCCTCTCACCAGCTCCCAGACAATGAGACAGACTGCGGCTGGGCCCCGTTTGGTGAGTTCTCTGTGTCCATGCCCTTGGGAAGCAGGCGTCCCTGCAGGGCTCTGGGCAGAGGGAGGGCTGAGAGACCGCGGGCGCAGCCTGGCTCTTGTGGCCTGGCCTGGCCAGCAGCAGTGCCGGTGTTCTCAAGTGTGACTGGGCCGCCGGGGCGCAGCTCTGTCCCAGCACAGTTCCCAGTCCTCCAGCTGCTGCTGGGTCGCGGGGCCTGTGTGCAGAGTGCCGCCACCTGAAAATAGGTCCTCGTAGTGGGGAAATCTGCTGAGGACAGCTTGCGTGTCGTATGTGTCAATGCTGAGAGTTAGGACGTGCAGAGCACAGGCGTGGGTGGGAAGGAGAGACCACAGTGACCTGGCGCGGGGCTGACCTAGGCGGGGTGCTGAAGGAAATGAAGAAATCAGTGCTCGCCGAGAGCCTTGTGGGTTCATCCCCACAAATAATGTCTACTCAGTGGGTGTTTGGAGTATGGTGGCTGTATTTGCCTTTGCCAAGAAGCCCGTCGGCAGGCGTGCTGCCGAATTCCCTGTGCTCCTCCCCCGGGCACGCTGCCCACACTCAGAGAGCAGGTGTTTGCCTCTCACTGCCCCACGCCACACGTGCACCGGCGATCAGTGAAGACTAAGCACTACTCGCCTGTCGCTTTTCCCCGTGTAGATCAGGACAACTACCAGCAGCTGCTCGGGGCCCTGGACTACTCCTTCCTGTGCGCATACGCCATCGGCATGTACCTGAGGTAGGTCAGCTCGGGTCTGCAAGACCCTGGCCATTATACCGTTCGATGCAGAGCCTTCTGCAGCGTGCTGATGTATGCAGGATGCGTGACACTAGGCCCCACCCACAGGTCGCCTACCTTCCAGTCTCTTCTCAGAGACAAGGACAGAGTGAGAGCCAGCGTGCACTGCTGTGTTTGTGAGGAAGTGACCCCAGGGCAGTGCATTTAGGAGACCTGGGCCACCTGTTCATCAGGGCGGCCTGTCCAGGGATGCCTTTCCTGGCCCTTTCCCGGGATGCGCAGTGGGCCCTGCTGGGATGTCGTCACTTAGCAACAGGGCACTGTCGGCTCCTGGCGATGCTCAGCAGAGTGCATCCTCACCTCTGGTTTTGGGGGCCACCATCTGTTTACAGTCCCAAGTGACTAATTCCACAGTTTATGAAGTGTGTGCTGGACGTGTCCACCTGGATGCCCCGCTCAGCCCACACAGAGGCCACACAGAGGCATGGCAGCTGGGGCGTGGACAGAGACATACTGCTGGGATCTGAATCGCGGCTCCACCACCTGCTCTTGTGGCCATGGGCAGTTACTCTACAACTCTGCAAAGTGAGGGGAATAGTCGTTCTTACCTCCCAGGGCCGTGGTGGGGATTCATGAGTTGATACATGCAGGATGCTCAGCACGGTGCTGGCACGTGGTGTGTGCCCAGCACCTGTCACATGTGATTATTATCCTGGGTTCTTCTTGATCCCATTCAGGAAGGTGGTAAGTGTCAGGTGGGTAACAGGACATGTGGTTGGCAGGTTATATACTGGTATTATGTCAATCCAACCAGGTTGGAAAAAAATTAGCACAATTAGGACTGAGGCCTTTAACCCAAGAGACTTGTATTCAGAGACTGAGATCTTTGGAGATTTGAGAATCTTGGGGGTTCTGTCCATATTGAGCCTCTTCCCTGAGGCCCACAGGAGTGTGGTGTCATCAGGACCTGGGCCCTCACCCCACTCCAGTGTCCTTGGGGGTGGTTGGTGTCCAACTGGGCAGTTTCCTCCAGCCAGTGGATAGTGTTCCTTTATTGAATTGGTGTATCTGCACAGTGCTGCGGAAGGGACATTAACCCAAGGGAAGCCCGCAGTGTGCGGTGCACAGCAGAGCGTGAGCCCACCTCACAAGGAGGACCATGCACGCCTCAGGCTTCTCAGGCGTGGGTGGCATCTGGGGCTGCTGGCCGTATGCCATCCTGAGGAATAGTCTTGATATTCTAAAGATGATCTGACTGGGCACCAATAGCCTATAGGATAAAAAGACCCAAAGGTTGGAGTGTGTTTTTTCAGTGACTAAAAAACAGTATTAAAATGTTCTTCTTAGCTGGGAATGGTTTTGCCCCTTAAGAAACATAGAACACCATCTGGGGGCATTGTTGCTGTCACACCTAGAGAAGGGATACTGCTGGCATCTAGTGGACAGAGACCAGGGGCACTGCTGATGCTGCAGCACCCAGGACAACCCCGCACCACAAAGAGTTTCCTGGCCCAAGGTACCAGGAGTGCTGAGGTTAAGGAGCCTGGTTTAAATTAAGTGGTTTTCTTGGTGCGTATGTATTGGCAGAGATCATTTCTCATGCGGCTCGCTGGGGAGGCTTATAATGAAATCCTGCCTGATGTGAAATTCACCGTGGACTCCTGACTGCAGCAAGGGTGTGCACTGCTGCCTTGCATGGCCTCTTAGTGACATCACGGCACATGAATACAATTAGAGATGATGGGCACTGTCATGAGCCCAGGTCACTCCTGGCAGGTGTCAGCAGTGTGGGGTGGCCTTAAATGTTTGTGTGAGCCTCCTATAATGTGGGGTGGTGACCATTCCATGAGGCAATTTCTTTTAAACCTCTTAAGCAGAGATCCAATTTGGGCCCAATATTGTAGCTGCAGGTGACGAACTTAATGACAGCTGAGGTGCTAAGAGATTGGCTTATGGTCACAGGTGATCCTTTTATGACATTTTGTCCACAGTTTAAGAGTGAAATTTTAACTGAATGTTATTTATATAAGAGCAGGATTAACTAGCAGGACAAGTTTTGGGTTTTTTTTAATTGGCAGCCATCATATGTGTAAGCCATGGTGTTCGAGGCTTATTGTTTGACAGTGAGTGACTTTTGCTAGAAATAAAGTCTTAAAAGATGTTGCCAATTGACAGTTTCCAGTTAATAAGTGCTCCATTGAGAAATCATTATGGTTAAATCTTCTTGGAAATTTTAGTGCTTTGGGGTTCTAAAAGCTCAGAGAACAGCATGAAAACATCCGGAAAGAAGTCGCTGGGTCATTTCTGTTATGGGTGTGTTTGTTTGCTCATACTTATCTTTCTTTTCTTATCCTCAGTGGCATAATAGGGGAGCGCCTGCCAATTAGGTATTACCTAACTTTTGGAATGCTAGCCAGTGGCATATTTACTGCCCTGTTTGGGTTGGGCTATTTCTACAACATCCATAGTTTTGGCTTCTACGTGGTCACTCAGGTAAGATCTGGGTCTTACCATGTGTGGGGTTTCCATGATGAGCTGGATGGGGTGTTCATGTTGCGGGTCCCTGCCTCTGCCCAGAGAGATGATGGCAGGTGATGGCATCAGGATGGGGTCATGCGAAGTAGACCTGTGTCTTGTCTGACGTCAGAGTCAGCCTGACATGCAAAGTCTCTCTTCTCTGAAATCCTAGCAGCCATGCAGTTTTTCTTAAGTTTCAGGAGTTGCCTCTTGAAGAATCCTGTTTGTGCATAACCCTGCAGGGAACTGAAGCATCAGCCCCCCAGCCTTCATCTGGATGAGCTCTAGATGGTCTGTCTGGTGACAGACTGTGCCACTCAGGAGTCAGAGCAACACACGGTGTAGTGAGGGCAGACGGAAGGGAGGACTGGGGCATCACCGGCAGTGGGACAGGGTTGGAGGTAGCCAGTGGGAGGAGAGAGCCTCGGGGTGCTCAAAGGCTGGGCCAGGCCCTGTGGCTTTGCCCTTCCAGCGGGGCCCAGCCCTTCCTGAAACTCTTGGCCACTGCATCTCCCAGCATTCCTGTGGATAAATATTTACTAGAAATGGAAAATGAAAAAATAATGAGCTCAACTTCTGAGGCTCTTCAGATAGCCTGGGGTGGGGGGACCTGTTATAAAATCCTCAGAGTAAATTGGACATAATATACTGTTTTAAAAAAAATTCTCACCCAAGGATATGTTTATTGATTTGAGAGAGAGAGAGAGAGAAACATCAATGTGAGAGAAAAACATCAATCGATTGCCTCCTATATGCACCCCAACTGGGGATCAAACCTGCAACCTAGGTCTGTGCCCTGACTGGGCATCAAACCCCCACAACCTTTTGTTGTATCGGGACAACACTCAAACCATCTGAGCCACCCAGCCAGGGCCATAATTTGCTTTTCAATATTTTGCCATAGGCCTTGAAAAAATTTTGACTTTTAATTACAAATGTAATTTACACTTTATAGTAATATATAAGATTAGAAGGTAGGGAAAAGAAACAATTTTCCAGAGTTCCAGCATGTGCCCGCAGGGAAGGCCCGCCCTGGCTGGTGCTGAGGCCGGGCCAGCTTGCACCTACCAGATGGTCTCCTGGAGAGCTGGTCCGCCCAGTCGTGGCACCAGGCATCATGTGGTCTTGAAAATTTGCCCCTGATGCTCCTGAGACTAAAGCGAACCCATTCGCCAGTGCACTTGCTAAATTCCTTCTAGAAATGTAAGCTCAGGGTACCCTTGAAAAGAGGGAGAATGCTTCCTCCAGGCTTTAGGTCAAGGTTAAACTCGGTTCAGAAAGTCATTAACAACAGGACCTTCTTCATGACATGAGAAGTGAGAGCGTGCAATTTACAAGCCGTATTTATAGTACAGTCACAGTTGTATAAAAAGAAGACAACTGTTCTCTCTTTTTATGAAGTTGAGATAAGGCAGAGGTTGAAAACTTTGGCCCCAAGCTGTAAATAGTAGTTCCTCTTCTAGCAAGAGATTTTCTTTTCTTTCTTTTCCCTATTTACTCTAAAATGTTCACAATGGGCATGTGTTACACTTGTAATTATATATGTAGTTTAAATTCATCTCCGGCTGCCGTGGCTCACATGAAATAGGGTTTGGCCTCCTTTTCATGCGGGCCCCAAACTTTTGAAGAACAGAGGAGGGGAAGCCCCTGGGAGCCCCACCTGAAGACAGGCTGTGTGTCTTCCCCGAGGTGAGTCCCCCCTTTTGTCGTCTGTCACAGATCATCAACGGACTGGTGCAGACCACCGGCTGGCCCAGCGTCGTCACCTGCCTCAGCAACTGGTTTGGAAAAGGAAGGTGAGACTCCGTGAAGTCTATGATTGTCTGACCACTATGCTGTACACCTGAAACTAAAACGAAATCACATTGAATGTCAACTGTAATGGGAAAATACTATTTTTTTTTTAAAGGAAGATGAGAAAAGGCCACTCTGCTTCTAGCAGCATTATTTTTTAAAAGATGTTTTTAAAGACTTTAGTTTTTCTTTAGACTTACTGTAGAATAAAACACTTTATTCTATGAAATAAGGTAATTAAAACTTCTGGGACTTAAGGTTCTGAAGTTCAGATGGCCTTTGTCCCAGGAGATGCCCTCCCTGCTGTGGGCGGGGTCAAGTCTGTGTCACTGCACAGCTGACTGGCAGCCTGGCCTTTCCTGGCCTCCTGGGGACCTGGGAGAAGGGCAGCAGGCAGGGCCTGCCCCAGGCCTTTTGATGCAGAAACTACATTAAAAATAAGACCCAAAGGCACATGGAAGTGTGACAAGTGCTGACTAGTCGCCCAGCACCTGGTAGCAGAGGCGCACTCAGCCGCTGGGGATCTGACGGCAGTCCAGCTGCAGGTGTAAGGTCTGTGTGACACGGCCTGGGGCCAGGGCCAGGGCAGGGTTAAAAAGTGCTGGGAGATGCTAAAGACTCAACGCTGAAGCAGGAAGCCAGCTCCCTGAGCCTCACCTAGATACTCCTTCCCTCTGGGGGGTCCCCAGCAGAAACGTGTGAATGGGATATTTCAGTCAGTAACTGGATTTAGTCTGCAGAGACACAAATTTAAATGTGGGGCCTTCCAAGAATTTCAGGAAAAGGCCTCATTCCTCTTTTTTAATCGTAAATAAAGAAGCTCTGAGGGATGCGTAATAATACACATGTCCCTCCGAGGTGAAATGAAACCCAGCTCTCTCGTGAGCATCTCCAGGCCTGCGTCCTGCAGAAGTGCCTGCACTGCCTCCTCGTTCCTCGACCAGCTCTTCCGCGTTGCATGCGCTGCTGTGTCCTGCACAACAGACCCACTGACGCTTCTTAACACCATTCGCCCCCTTGTATCTTCTTGTGTTGCAGGCGAGGCTTGATTATGGGGGTCTGGAATTCCCACACCTCCGTGGGCAACATTTTGGGGTCCCTGATTGCTGGCTACTGGGTGTCCACATGCTGGGGCCTGTCCTTCATCGTGCCCGGGGCTATCGTGGCAGCCATGGGGATCGTGTGCTTCCTCTTTCTTATCGAACGTAAGTACCCGTGGCCATGGAGAGGACCCTCCGGGAGGGCTTTGGGAGCAAGTTGTTAAGAGAACAGGCTGTTGCGTAGCTCTGTGCAGGCGTGTGGTTGCCCTGGCTCTCACCGCACCAGGGAGGCGTCCTTCCTCAGGTGTAGACGTCCCCATGAGCTGTTTCTCCCCCAGTCATGCTATCTTTCCTGCTGTTTCCTGATTTCTGGAGTAACCGAGAGTGAAATTCCTTCCACCCTGTCGTCCGGCCCCCAGCATCGGGCGTGTGTGGTTCTCCTTGGGTGTGGGAGTCTCGTCGCTCCCCGCCAGGCTGTACCTGCTCACCCCGGTCTTGCTGCCACCAGCTGGAATGCATCTTGCCAGCTTGTTTGCTTTCTGATAACATACATCTTGGACAGTGTTGTAAAATGTGATTCAGCTTATCACCACGTATCTTAATTAGGCGAGGAGTGTTCCATTCTAGACTCCATACCAAACTTGTTTTAATTGAATTTGAAATTAATTTCTAAAACAGAGCTCCAGCAGGCCAAGGATTTTTAGTTCCGTTGATGACAGACAAGCTGGCGTAGCTGCTGCATGTCAGGGTGTTCCCATCCCCCCAGGCATTTAACTGTACCTTGAGCGTCACTGGCATTCTGGGAAAGGTTGTTGCGTCACCTGTTTTCCTCCAGGATGGCCCCGCAGCAACCTGGAACTCTGTCACCTGGGCTCTCCAGGGTGTTCCTTACACATGAGTCACCTGGAGAACAGTGCACTTCCTCTTTGAGAGCACAGGCACCCCTGGGTGCAGTGCGTGGTTCTATCTGAGCTTTGGGGTCCACGGTGGCTTTTATTCTCTTCCTCAGTTTCTGAGAGGCTGGGTCTGGGGGAAGGAGGCAAGCAAGGAGGAGTGGAGCGTGCGGCAGTACACGTGAGCTTGCTTGCTGGCCTGGCCTGGGGTCTTCGTGCCAATCCCCAGTTGGCTCAGTCAGCCTGGCCGGGCCTTGTCCCCGCTCAGGGCAAGATGGCCAAGAACAAGGAAGCTTTGGTTTGGTCTTTTGTAAGAAAATGAGAGCCTCCTTCCCACGGAGCGGCCACCACCACTGTGGCTCCTGCAGGGTGTAGGGTTGGCGTGCAAGGGGAGCTGCTGAGAATCTGAACAGAGGGCTTTCCTGGAGCTGCCTGCCTGCCACTTCCTGCCACTTCTTGTCACCCCTTCCTCTTATTCCAGGGGTCCCCCTGCTGGCTTACCCGCCATGCACTGTGGTGACCTTGCAGCTCTGTTTCTCTCCTCCCTGGTCTACTCGTGGACAGAAGTGCCGTCTCTCAGCTTTCTGGGGCCCACCAGGCATTAGGCAATAGACCATGCCTGTAAGGTTGTCTTAGAAGATCTTACTGATGTTGAGGGGCAGGTGAGCACATCCGGGCCTGGGCTTGTGCCTCCTGCTTCTCGGGTTCTCCTCGGTGGCAAGCTGGCCCCAAGGGGGAGTTCTGTGGCGCCACAGGCAGGAGTGGGAAGTGCCATGGTGCCGAAGGCCTAGCCACAGAGCCTGTCCTCCCCTCCTGTCTCCACGCTCTCATCCCTCTGCGTGGTGGCTTTTCTCGCCCGCCGTCTTAGCCTCCTGCCTTTTTACTGCTATAGTCAAAGTTCCACGAGCCCCAATGAGTTCCCCATTCCTGTTCTTCATGGTGCCACCAAAAGTTCCTTCTCACTGCCCCTCCTTCCCTGCCCACCCCACTCCTGGCCTCCTGGCCTTGCGTTTTTCATGCTCTGGGGAGCATGGTCCTCAATGCGCTCTGGTCTCCCACCAGAACCCTGGTCCTCCTGGTTTATCTCACCCAGTACCTGACCCTTGCTGTCACCTGCATCGCTGGGCACCTCCTTGAATGGCTAATCACTCCTGGAGGTTGGCTGTCCTTGTCATATCGCCATGGCCACCCCCCCCCCCCCTGCCAAGGCTGGTCTCCCCAGTGCCTGGTTCACAGCCTATGGGCACTTTCTGGACTTGGCCTTTCTCTGCCTCCTGCTAAAGGTCTTCCTTTTTAGCCCTCCCTCTCTGTGTCTCCCAGTGTGTATGGCTCTGCCTCTGAGGTCACATTTACACCTTGTATTAAAATCTGAGGTTGACCGTTATTTGTATTGGAAGTAAGACATCTCTCAGACTCTTCCTAATAAATTAGTAAGCACACTCGCTGTGGCTCTTCTTCTTCCTGTGTCACAACTAGGACATTTTTCAGAGGGAAAGGGGGTGGCTTCCTATGTTCCAGGCACCATGCCAGGCTTGTGGATCTCCGGGGGAAAGGACCTGAGGCTCAAGGTGCTGACTGACCTGCCCAAGGTCACACAGTAAATGGGGAATTGAGGTGTGACCATGTGCCAGCTAACCCATTCAGACTGTCTTAAACTTGGCTGTGGGCCACTTAGTCCTTGGGATGCATTCTTATGGGTTCAAATAAAAATCTTTTTTTTAAATTTAGATGATAATCTTTTAAAATTTTATTTTGTATTGTGTTTATTGGAGTGACATTGGTTAATAAAATGTAGGTTTCAGATGTACAATTCTATAATACAGCAATACGATACAGTATATTGTATGTTCATCATCCAAGATCAAGTCTCCTTCTGTCAGCATTTATCCCACCTTTTCTCTCTTCTCTCTGCCCCGGCCCCCCTTTCCTCCGTAATCCCCATGCTGTTGCCTGTATCTATGAGTTGGTTTTTTTTTGTTCTGTTTTGTTTTTGCTTGATCCCTTCACCTTTTCACCCAGCACCCCAACCCCTCTCCCTTCTGATAGCTGTCAGTCTATTCTCTGTAAATATGACTCTGTTTCTATTTTGTTTTGTAATTTATTTTGTTCATTAGATTTCACAGTAAGTGAAATCATATGGTTCTTGTCTTTCTCTGTCGCAAGATAAGATTTCCTTCTTTTTTACACCCGAGTCATATTCCCTTGTGTAAACGTACCGCATCATTTTTATCCCCTCATCTACCAGTGAGCACCTGGGCTGCTTCCAAATCTTAGCTATTGTAAATAATCTTCCAGTGAACATAGGGGTGCATATATTCTTTTGAATTAGTGTTCTGGGTTTCTTCAGATATAGTCCTAGAAGTGGAGTTGCTAGGTCATAAGAGAGTCCCATTTTTAGTTTTTTGAGGAATCTCCATCTGCTTTCCGCAGTGGCTGCACCAGTCTGCGTTCCCACCAGCAGTGCGTGGAGGCTCCCCTTTCTCCACATCCTTGCCAGCACTTGCCATTTTTTCACTTATTGATGATAGCTGTCTGACGGGTATAAAGTGATACCCCATTGTGCTTTTAATTTGCGCAATGATTAGTGACATTGAGCATCTTTTCATATGTCTATGACCATCGCGTGTCCTTTGAAGAAGTGGCTATTCAGCTCCTTTGCCCATTTTTTAATTGGATTGCTTGTTTTGTTTTGTTTTGTTTGTTTTGGTATTGAGTAAATGTATCAGCTGGGTCCTGTTTGGTTTAGTTTTTTGTGCTGGTGGAAACACCCAGCCCTGGGCTGACATGTTGTTGCATGTTTGGTATTTCAGACCCGAAGGACATCGCCTGCTCTTCCACCCCAGTGGCGGTAAGGATGCGCTCTCTGCTTCTTGTGTCTTCTTGGATGGTGTGTCTGCCAGGTGTCTGATGACTGTCACAAGTCTGGTCCTGTCTGTGCGGTATCATTGGGTAACAAAGAGTGGACAAGGGTCCCACCCTCCATATATTGGCAGTTTTAGAAAAGGGCTAATCATTGCCGTCTGAGTTAGGGACTTCCTCATGGAGGGTGACCAGAGGCCAAGAACTGGCCATGCCTCAAGAGCAGTGGCGACATCCTGGTTTTCCCCTGAGTGGACGTCGCCCTGTGACTGCAGGGAAGTGCAAGGGGTGAGATGACTGCTGTCCACACATCTCACGTGGGCCATCAGGACCGCCCAGCACATCAGCCACCTTTCCCTGGTCAGTGCAATGCCTGCTGCCACCTGCCTCCTCTGACCTCTGCTTGTGCCCAGCTGATGAACAGCTGACCCTGCTCTTGGGTTGTTGAGCACATCAGCGGCCACGAAGGGCCCTTCCCTCTGCTTCCCCACACCACTGAGTGCACCTCCCGGCCTGCCCGGGGCCGGCCCTCCCTCTTGTGGCCTGGGACCCGCTCCTGCGCTGTCAGCGTTCCCTCTCTCCCACGTCATTCCCAGCACGTGATGTCGCCATCCACCTTGGACGAAGCCTCTGTGCCTCACGCCAGGCTCCCTGCTGACCTTAGAGCGCCCCGCCGTGACTTCACTAACACTGCTCCACTCTGTCCCCTCCCCTCCCCAGGCCGTTCCGTTGAAACCGCCCCCCAAGGTTGCCAGTCGCAGCATCTGACTCCATGTGGTCCGCGCTCTGGCTCACCCACTTGACCTGTCACTGGCGTTTGACACAGTTATTCCCTCCCTTCCTGAAACACTCTCTTCCTTGGGCTTCCAGGCACCACACTGGCCGCTCCTACACAGAGTGCTTGGCTGGCCCCCTCCTGTGCCAGCCCCCGGATGTGGGGCACCCCTGGCCTGTGCGTGGCCTCTTCTTTCCTCATTTGTTCTTCTACAGTAAGAGATCCTGCGCAGGCCCCGCTGATGCCCCCAGCGTGGCCCCTTCCCCGAGCTTCATGGTCAGGGATCCTACTGCCCACCTCATGTCCCCAGAGATGTCTGGATGTCTTCTCAGAGTTAACACGACCAGAGTAGACCTCTTTATTTCACCCCATAAACTTGCAAGGCCCGTGGCATTCTCAGTCTCAGGGAACCCCATCCACCCCGTGAACACCCAAATCCGGAGGACTCACCCCAGGTCTTCCTTCCGTCTGCCCCGCAGCCTGTCCACCGCCAGGTCCATTAATTGTGTGTGCGGGGGTGGGGTGGGGGTAATGGAAACCCTCTCATCACCTCCACGGCCCCGTCCAAGGTGCCACCATCTCCTCTGAGCCACTCAGCAGCCCCCTCAAAGGGCCCACTTTTGCTCACGTAAAACCTGTTCTTCACTCTGCACCTGGAAAGACTTTCCTGAAACAAAAGTCAGAGCACGTTGCTGCCTTGTTTACAGCCCCCGGCGGCTCCCCAGTTTTCTCAGCACAAAACGTAGTTTGCCCCTTGCTGCCTGTCCCCCCTGAAGGCAGGGCCCCATCCTGCCTGCTGCCAATGCCCGGTGGCCGGAGCAGCAGCCGCCACTGAGCAGGAGGACACCCAAGGGCTCTGCCCAGGCCTGTTTGTTCCCACTGTGGGCATTTGAGTACAATTAATAGGAAAAGAAGGATTCTGGTACCTTACAAAGATAAGGAAACAAAATCGATTTTGAAAATCACTGCCTTCAGGAAGATTAACACCATGTGATTCTTTTTAACTATATTGATATTTTTTTAAATGTTTTAAAAGCCATTTTTCTGCCACGATCATGAATGTCAAAGGCCAAGCTTCTATAGATCAATTTAAGTTGTGCTGTGAAACAGCCTGGGGTTTCGGCCACCTCTGGGACTGGTGCTGGGACAGCTGGGTGTCTGAGTGCAAAGGCTGTGTTTAAACCCCTTCTTCACACTGGACACAACAATTAAAACGGTCAAAGACCTAAATGTGAAAGCTAAAACTATAAGACCCTTAGAAGGAAATAGAGGGGTGTATTTTAGTGATCTTGGATGAGGCAAAGCCTTCTTAGATACACTACAAAAAAGGACAAGGGATGAAAGAAAGAATAAATCGGACTTTTTCTGAATTTAAAACTTTCATGCTTCAGAGGATATCAAGAAAGTGTGAAGACAACCCACAAATGGGAGAAAATATTTCTTTTTTTTAAAGGTATTATTTATTTATTTTTAGAGAAAGGGGAAGGGAGGGAGAAAAACAGCAATATGTGTGGTTGCCTCTCTCACACCTTGAAGTGGGGATCAGGCCCCAAGCCCGGGCATGTGCCTTGACTGGGAATTGAACCAGTGACCCTTTGGTTCGCAGGCCAGCACCCAATCCACTGAGCCACATCAGCCATGGCAGGAGAAAATATTTCTAAATCATATATCTGATAAGGGACTTGTATCTAGACTATATGGAGAACTCATACAACTCAGTAATAAAAAATAAAAAATATCCAGTTAAAAAATGGGCAAAGGACCTGAATAGATATTTCTCCAAAAAGATATACAAATGACCAATAAACAATGAAAAGCTCTTTAATATCATTAACCATCAGGGAACTATAATCAAAACCATAATGAGATACCACTTCGTATCTGCTAGGATGGCTAGAATAAAAGACATAATAAACTGAAACCCTCACCCACTGCTGGTGAGGATGTAAAATGTGCAGCCACTTTGGAAAAGTCTGGCAGGTCCTCAAAAGTTTAGTTACCAACCGTATGACCCAGCAGTTCCATTCCTAGGTGTACATCCAAGAGAAAAGAAAACCTGTTCACATAAAAACTGACACATGAGTGTTCATCATAGCATGATTCCTGATAGCCAAAAAGTGGCAATGGTAGCTACCCATTGATGGACAGCTAAATAAAATATGGTATATCCACACAGTGGAATATTTTTCAGCAGTAAGTAGGAATGAAGTCCCTGAGTAGGTGCTACCGCATGGTGAAACTGGCAAGCACAATGCTGCGTGAAAGAAGCCAGTCCCAAAGGTTAAAGTGCAATGTCCGCAGTAGGAAAAACCGTGGTCAGGAAGTCAGCCAATGGTTGCCAGGGATTGACAGTGGTGCACACAGGCAGAAGGAGGAGTGACTGCTAAGGTCTTGGATTATCCCTCAAGGAAGAAGTTTATTTTCACATACTATGATCTGAGGGTCTAGCATTCACCTATTATCCGAGGCTCTGGAATCTTGAGGTTAAATGGGTTAGCCTTGGTTTTATTTTAGTCATTTGTCCTGTTCCCCTTGGCAGCTTTTTTGTGGAGGCAGTGAGCATCCCTGCTGCCGTGACACGAGGTGTAACTTCTGGCTGTTGACACCGTAATTGCTCTGATTGCATTTTTCCTTCCAGCACTCAAAGAGCTACGCGAACGGCCTGCCCAGGTTCAGACTGCAGAAGCCGGCCGTCGCCGAGGAGAAGGAGCCTCTGGTGAGTCGCACGCGGCGCTGCTGAGCAGGGCGGCAGAGCTGCTGCCTTGGGGACCTCTGTCACGGGCATCCAGGGTCTCGTGCGTCTTCAGGAAAACTAGAACTCGCCCTGCTTAGAGTTCTTTGGATAGTAGGCTAAGCTCACTTTAAATTTTTAAATCAAATGTGAATCATCCATTGGTTCAAGTGTTGGCAGCGTTGCATGTTGCGGGCGCTGGCCCAGGCCGGTCAGCGCGTGAGCACCAACCACAGAGCTCCCGTTCTGGGGGGCAGCGGTGGGGAACAGACGAAACGTGCTTTCTGCAGCAGCTAAATGCCAGGAAGACAGAGCCGGCCGAGGGAGGGGTGGGTGGGCGCTCGTCCGGGTCTGGCCTGGGAGCCGCCCCTCAGCAGGTGGCCCTGGGAGGAGCAGAGAAGGCCATGAGGGGTGACCCTGCACACACCTGCGCCGAGCGGGGAGCTCAGGGCGGGCTGGGACTATGAGGTGGCCCAAGAGATAACGCAAAAAGCCACCTTCCCGCCCTCCGCCCTTTCACTCCCATTTTACAGAAGACAAAACTGAGGCACAGAGATGCGGAGGCCACGCTGCAGCCCAGCGGTCCCCCACCACGGCCTGGGTCTCGCCCCTGCCCTCCCAGGGCACTTCCTGGAGGTTCCGCGTGTCACCTCGGCTTCACTGGGCACACCGAGGCCCAGGGCTTGTTAGATCTGGTTAAGTGTCAGAAGTCTAAGCTCTTCTTGTTAAATCAAATAGCTTAAAGGGTACATGTATTAAACAGCTTCTAACTTTTTTTTATTGCCTAAGGAAATTAATTTGTAGGAGTTGAAATAATGGAAGGCAGAAGAATAATGTCTCATGCATCTTGTTTCTTAGATTTTTAGAAGAGTGTTGGTAGTGATTAGTTCAACTGAAATGCTGAAAAATCTCTGCTCACTTTTGAGTGTATGTTAAAGAAATCAGGTGTCTTAGTTTGGGCTGCCATAGTTAATATACTGCAGACTGGGTGGCTTAAACAACAAACATTTGTTTCTCACATTTCAAACACTTATTTCTGGAGTCTGGGAAGTCTAAGGTCAAGGTGCCAGCAACCCCGGTGTCTGATGAGGGCCCTCTCCCAGGCTCGAGACAGCCAGAGAGAGCGGGGAGTGAAGCCAGCTCTCTGGTGTCTCTTATTATAAGGACACTAATCCCATGCACAGGGCTCAGCTCCAAAAGCCATTACATTAGAGATTGGGTCCAACATAGGAATTCTGGAGGAACAGATATTTGGTCCATAGCATCAGGTCTTCATCGATGTCCAAGTGGCTTAATTCCTCTCCGACTGTTACTGAAGAGTTACCTTTTGTTTTGATGCAGGATCTCAGGCCCCGTGTTCTGGTGCAGTGACTGACCAGTACAGCTGGCCACGTCTCCTGAGTGTAACGTCACTCTTTCCTTTTCTGTTCCTTCTACGGAAGTCTGTTTCCTAGCATGTCACCAAGGAGACATTACACAGAGGCCCCAGCGGGTCTTGTTTCAGGCCCAGCCACACCCAGACTAACCCCAGTGGGGACACGACTGGGAATTGTGGGCCCTGGTTAATTGGTGTCCCCTTGTCCAGGGGCCTCTGAGCACTAACCAGGCTCTGGTCCTTGCCCTCATGTAGCAGGAGAAGCTCACAAACTGCAGGGGCTCTTGGGCCGGCAGGTGGGGTGTCCCACAGGGTTAGCAGGATGCCCCGGTGTCCCGTTTCCCAGAGTGGCCCCGTCAGATCCATGGGGCTCAGTCAGAGTTGAGTGTCCCTCAGTGCCCCCAGCCAGGACCACCTTTAGGACGGCAGTGCTGCTGGCTGTGTGTGCCAGGTGCGATCCCTAACGACCTAACGAGGAGATAGTAGAGAAAAGGGGTGGGTCAGGAGGAAATAGGAATTAGGAGGAGGAGGCTCTGGCATCGCTCAGCCACGTGATGGACCCTCTTCCAGGCCTCGTGGGGTTTGTGATGATCATCTTGGGGATGGTAGAAACTGGTCATCCTTGTACTCATGGTCTTCTTCACCCTGGCTTCTTGGAGGATCTTTCAGCAAACACGTAATGAGCACTGAGTAGGTGTTTCCATGCCAGGATGACTCCTCCTTTGGTATAGTGGGGACCCATGAATCCCCTCTGGGGACGGGTAGCTTCCTCACAGTGTGGCTGCAGATGGCACCCATGTGAGGCACGGACCCTCGTGTCTAGACCGGAGCAGTCATCATCGCACGCTGTAGTTTTGACAGCACAGAGCCCTCTTACTCTCTCAGAGTGTAAGCCTGGGAGTGGGCGCCGGGCCGAGGAAGCCCCAGCCCCATGAGGGCCCCACAGGTCCCGTCGGAGCCCTGGGGGTGCCTGGGCACAGCGTCCTGTGTCTGTCCACTGGGTGGCTCTCTGTTAGCTTTGCAAGGAGGAGGCAGCCAGACTCCCCTGGTCCGTTTTAGAAAACTTGCACTTTCCCGTCTCCTCCACACACCACAAAGGACTGGGATTTGGTGGCTGGAGCCTCCCGGCTGCGCATAGAGAGGAGCAGGAGTGGGCGCAGGCCTGTTCTCTACAAGGACAAGACCCTCCCCCTGAGGTCCCCTTGAGCGGCCCCTCACTGTGTACAGGGCAGAAGGCTGGCTCTCAGGCTTTGAGTCAGCCCGGCAGTCCCTAAAGCACTTACAGAACAGGGAGGGGCCCAGGGCGGTGAGCCAGGAGTGTCACCAGGTAAGGTTCCTGGGCCCGACCAGCCGGCACTACTCTCTGAGTCAGGGGCTCTTCTTCTGACTAAGCCAAATCTTTCCACTTCCTTTTTTTCTTCTTGATCTGGCTGCATTCTGCCCCTTGGCTGGTCTCCTTGGTGTTTTTAAACATCTGCGAGTTCTGCAGTTCTCAGCCTGGACCACATCTGAGCGTGCCCAGGGCCTGCCTCCGGGACCACTGTCCTTGGTGCAGGTGCAGCCTGCACACCTGGGCTGCTCAAAGCCCGGCAGGTGCCAGTGCTCAGCCAGGGTTGAGAACCATTGATGTATCTCCTAAAGTGGCCAGCCAGCATAATTCACAAGACAACAGTTCATTCCCAAACTCAGATGGCAGTTCTTGGTCTTCATATGCTTGCAAGGGGCTGGCATTAGCAAGACCATGCGCTTTCACACTGAGGGTCTGTCCTCTTTGTGCTGCGGTTTCAGGACACACGGTACATGTAGACATGTTTCTCCAGAGGCCAGCCCTCAGGGCCCCCATCAGGGAGCCGGCTTCCGACTTCCCGGGACGGGATCCCGCTGCCTGGGTGTGAGATGCTGGGGCTGAGCACGTGCTGGCCGCCGCCACCTGCCACCCAGTGCGCCAGGTTTCTGTCTTGCACTGGGAGAGAATTCTAAATATCGAGTGATGGATATGGCAGTGTATCATCATCTTCTTTCTTTTTTTTATTAACTGCATTTTGAATCCAACTGTCATAGGCTGTATTGAGATAAATAGAATACAAGCTGTTTGATTTTGTGGAAAGTCTGAAATACAGAGGAACATTTTTTAGTCCTTGAACTTCTTAGTTCACTCGTGAGGAACAGATTTAGAACATCTTGGTCTAACTGGGGACCCCACCCCGCACTAGGGAACACTGTTTTGCTTTCATAGTGCAAATTTATCCTTTAGGACTGTCCAAAGTCAGAATTTAAAAAATATCAGAATTGGTTTATGAATTTTAAAATAATGTTGTTTCTGCTAATGTAAATCCATTGTGAGCTCCTTGAAAAATGTAGGCTCATAAGAAAATTTTATTGACATTTTCATAAAAATTATAATTTTATCACTTGGTAACCATTGCCTGTTAAGAATTTAGTTTCTTTCTATAAGTACATTCTATAGTTACCTAGTTACATATGTATGTAGTCAAATATACGTATATATTAAATATATATGTATATATTCCTTGAGATGGTGAAAATGCAGTTTTGATTGATGTTTTATTATTTAACGTGTCATAAACATTTTTCCATGTCATTAAAATCTACAATTTTTTTACAAATGCAAGATACATTATTGATACAGATGGACTCTACCACAAAACTGGTGTGACATTCATTTTATTGTATAAGTAGTCTTTCATCGTTCAAATTGTTTTTCACAGATCGATTCCTAGAATTGCTGGGTCACAGGGTTTTGCATGTTCAGTTAGTATTTCCTAAAAACGTGTGAAAGCTAATGATTATAAAGTCACGATCGCGGGGAGAACTTTCTCCCAGATCGCCTGGCGACTTTCAGCAGGGCACTTAGCCATCAGGAACCCTGGCCTCACTTCCACCGACGAACTGACTGGTAACCTTCTCTCCCTCTGCCTTTTCAATGGGACTCGTCTCCAGGACGCCGAGACGCAGTGCCTGCTGCTGTCCGAGGGGAAGCGTGCTGTCCATCAGAACCACGTGGTCCTTCTCCCGGCGGCCGATGGCGGGAGCAGCGTGGCCGCCATCAGCTTCACAGGGGCCTTGAAAATCCCCGTGAGTACCTGTGCCTGGGAAGAGTTTCAAAAAGGGGCATCTGTGCACACTGTGAAAAGGACCTGGCCTGTGGATAGCGAAGCTTGGAAAGAGCAATCCATGATTATATAAGGCAGAGAGCTCAAATATCCACAGCCGAGACCCAAGTCCAACAGGGAGCCTCAGCACCGAACGAGGCTGCCGTGTTCTGTTTGCCTCACACTGTGGTTAAAAAGGCTTTGAAATAGTTGTCTCCATTTAAAAAATCAAATTTCATAGACAAATAGGCCTCTCATCTTCACCTGAAAAATCTGAAGCTCTGGCCCTATCACCACCCGATGGCTCCATCCCTCCCTTCTGGTCCCCCAAGACCTGAGTGTGAGCCCCCAGGAGGCACCGGCACTGCGTTCTGCTCCACAGGGTGAACCCACTCGCCTCTCTCCAACCATTACAGTGCCTTTAGGGGCGCAGACCTGGTCCTGGGACCCACGTCTCCTAACAGGGAGGGAGGAGGGGCAGGGAGTGCGCGGAGACCAAGGGGAAGGAGAAGTGGCTGCTCCTGGAGATGGAAAGCTGATGGTCTGCAGAATCTGGGCTTGTTCTCTGTTCAGAAATCAGGGGTGCTGGTGTGTGGGGAGGTGACTGGTCCTGCCTCTGGGCAGATAGGCATGCGCAGTGACTGCAGGTGGGCACCTGTGCATGACCAGAATGTGGAGGAGATTCAGGAAGGCTACTCAAAACAGAGCTGGGAGGCAGTGTGCCATGGTGAGAGTTCTGGTTGCTTTAGTCTTCTTGTGTTAAATTCATGGGCCCCCGCAGCAGAGAATCTAGGGGGCTGTCAAAGGACAGGTAGAAGCTATTTTCTTCTAACACGGTGAACAGAGGCAGCGAGGACAGAGATCAGGGGCAGAAGCTGTGGGAGGGAGAGCGCAAACCCTGTCCACATGGACTACAGCAGCCAGGCCTTGTGTCTGCTCTCAGAAATGCCCGAGGTGCCCACACTCCATGAGAGGGGGCAGGGGGCCCCGACCCAGAGGCCCCTTCGCACTTGCGTGGGGCCAGAAGGTGAACAGCACACCCAGAGCTTAGAGTCCCATCATCACAGAATGAAGAGATTTAGGGCTGCTGGAGAGCCGATGGGGCTGGGGCTGCCCAGAACCAGGGGCCGCTTCAGCGGAGAACGCTGGAGCCCAGCCTGACTGCCCACGTCACTCAAAAGGAGCTCTGTGGGCCGGCCTGCCAGAGAGACTCATTTTAAACAGAAAGATATTTTTTAAATTGTGTTGTTAGTAACAACTAGTAACCTTTCTGTTGTACCTTATTGTGGAGCTGCCTCTAATACTTTTGTTGAAAGCGGGGTGCACACTAGTTACAGAAATACAAGTGGGGTCATGGGGAGAGCAGGCTCAGAGCTGCCCTGGCCGGGCTTGCCCCAGCCCTGCCGCCCACGCGCTTGACATCCCAGGCAAGCATGTCAGCCACGCAGAGCCTCCACGTCCTCATCTGTCGTGTGGGCGCGCTGGCTGGCATCGCACGTGGTGTTATTCTGAGGACTGCGTGAGATCACTTCATTACAGCTCTGAGCACGGCGCCAGGCATATGGTGAGCACGCAGTAAACACACGCACATCCATGAACTTGGGTCATTTCAGCATCACTTACATAGACTGAGTGTCGTGTTCTTCATCCCGTGTGCTGTGTACAGGCAGCGTGGGAAGCAGGAGCGATTCAGTACCTCCACGCGGTCCGACGGCTCCCTCACATTTCCCAGGTGGCATCTGGAATTGTTGCCAATCAGGTGCCAGCTCTTTCTAAAAGCGGACCCGATGTGGACCTCAAACGGTCTTTTCACAGTGGCCACCCAACTCCTCCTTGAGATCTGCATTGGGTATTTCCCCAGGACCCAGTTTGCTGACCTGTGTCTCCTACAAAACAGGCAGAATTGTTGGTTCTGCATGTTGCTGGTCACCATATAATTTGCGGTGTTTTGGGTTTCAGGGGAGAAAGGAACAGCCATTAAATACTCAGTAACAAGGTGGCTCTCCCTCTTTCCTGGGTGCCAGCAGCTAAGGTTTCAGAGCGATACGGGTGAGCATCCCATCCGTGCGCGTCTTCACCAACCAAGCGGATGTAAAGGCATGGGTTTCTAGCTGACAGGGTAGCTGTGGCCTGAAGGAGCCTGCCGGGCAGCTGTCCCATGACCCTGCGTCCTAGGTGGCACGGTCCAGCCCCACGTGCCCTCCGCCCGCCCACCCGGAGGTGCTAATAGCAGACCAGAGCTGTGGGTATTTTATGGATGTCAGGGAATCTGTGATTCTACTGCATATTTAAATGAACGGTGAGCACACCTCTGGGCTCAGCGGTCCCTCTCTCTCTCTCAGGGTGTAGTCGAGTTCTCCCTGTGCCTGCTCTTCGCCAAGCTGGTCAGCTACACCTTCCTCTTCTGGCTCCCTCTCTACATCACAAACGTTGGTGAGTACCTGGTGCTATGCAGCGGCTGTGACCTGAACTCCCTTTATCTGCTGGCTCCACAGACTTGGAGACATGCGTGAGGTATGATGATGAGAGACACACTTTTGAGTCCGACCACACGATCATGGAAATGTATAGACAGAAAGGGAAGTGTTGCCATAGTAATAACCTTGATGGGGTTCAAGGGGCGACATGTTACATCCCCGCTGTGGCTGCCAGTTCCTTGGGGCTCTTCCTGTTCTGGGGCAGCCTGCATTTAAATCTAGGCTCCATCAGACTTCAGGTCATAGTGGCTGGTGAGCAGGAGCAGAGGCCCTGGGGAGCTGAGGTAACAAAAGCTTAATCATCTGACCTGGAAACTGTTTCCTGAGGACGACCTGCAACTGGAGGGAAGAGCGGACAGTTTGCCTGGTTTCCACAGCCCAGGAGGGCTGAAGCTATAGGCGGTGACAGAGCACAACAGCTCAGTTGCAGTGTGTGTCCTGTACAGTGTGTTTGTGACCACAGGAGGAAAGACAAGAGGAGGGCCCGGAAGTTCTTAAGAGAAAAGATCCTCGAGTCCAGGGGTGGCAACATCAGCTGAAAGGGGACAGGGGTGTTCAGGATGGGGGGGTCCAGGTGGGGGGGTCCCGGATGAGGGATGGTCAAGGAGGGCCGGAGCCTCTGGGTGTTCCCTGAGATGCGGTCTCTGGTGAACCTGACCAAGAGGTGACATGTGGAATGTCCCCAGCAGTGTCAGGGGCTAGCAGAGGTGGACAGGAGCCCAAGGCAGGAGGGCTGAGTCCCACAGGGACGGAAGTTGAGAGACAGTAAGGGGACCAGAATGTTAGCAGGGACACGACCTGTGGGAGGGCGGGGAGGGAAGGCAGTAAGGAGTTCTGGGGGCCCTTCCCCGCTTCTGTCCTGCGTGGCATGTAACTCTGGCTCCACGGAACCAGAGGGGGTTACTAATTAGACTCCGTAGGACCAATCCTCACTGTTTAGGTCAAGAGTATTTAGTTTTCATCTCTTCTGTGTACCCACCCACATGCTGGACTGCTTTCTTTTAATCTGAGTTAACGACTTGCTCCTTGGTTTAAACCATGCTTATGAAACGAAAGGATGTTACGTGGGGAACTTCCTCACAGTGACACTCCTGTCATTTGAACAGATCACCTGGATGCCCAGAAGGCCGGGGAGCTGTCCACTCTGTTTGACGTGGGCGGGATCTTCGGTGAGTCTGCCACCGCCTGCTCTACTGCCGTAAAACAATGGCGTGTGGACACCTGCAGCCCAGGATCTCTTAAGAGTTGACCTACGACTGAGGAAAATGCGATGTTTCACCTGGGTCGTGTGAAACACGGGGGACGTGTCCCCTCCTGTATCCTGTGCCCTGACTCTGAACATGAACTAGTGCTCAGACAGGTGCACCCAGTAGGTGACAGACTGGTGTTGTTAGTACCCTAACAGGTGGAGGGGCTTTGGGGCCAACCTAAAACCAGACCCCAAGACTCGCTCGTTGGCTCCCTGGGAAGTACCCTCCAGGAACTCATGTCTGATCACAAGCACATAGGCCTGTTCAGAGGTCAGGCATTGCTGAGGCGGCTTCCTGCTAACGTGAAAGGGGACTCGGGAGGAGACATCACTGCCTTCTTGCTGCCGCAACTATATTCTGCTTCCCTCCGTGGGACCTTGCCCAGGGAGGCCAGCACCTCAGGACCCGCCCCTCTGCTTTGCAGGTGGGATCCTGGCAGGTGTCGTCTCAGATCGGCTGGAGAAGAGGGCTTCCACCTGCGGGCTGATGCTGCTGCTTGCAGCCCCAACGGTGAGTCTGTCCCCACCGCCTCTGCCTCTGGACAGCGCCTCTCTGTCCCCCCCACCAGCAAACACTCCCGGTCTGGCCCAGGCTCACCCCATGCATGGCTCTTGTTTTCTGGGTCTGCCCATCACCCCAGAACCTCCCTCTGCAAACCCCGTGGGACAGCAGAGCCCCAGCTTCCTCAGGCCCATCACGGCCCAGCCTCCCC
This sequence comes from Furipterus horrens, assembly GCF_987537825.1. Taxonomy (NCBI): domain Eukaryota; kingdom Metazoa; phylum Chordata; class Mammalia; order Chiroptera; family Furipteridae; genus Furipterus; species Furipterus horrens. The sequence continues at coordinate 8,343,674 of NW_028327171.1, forward strand.
CACCCCACTGCACAGCAGGGCCCTCCCCCTCTGCCTGCCCCTAGACTGATCCTTCAGGAGCCCCGGTGCCCTCCCCACCTCAGGAGCGCTGACCCCGCCCCGTATTCTCCTCTAAGTTCGTACTGCTTTTAAGTGTTCACTAGTGCACGACCTTGGGCAGGTGTCTTTCCCTCTCTGTGGCTCAGGTCCTTTCCTGCAGGAGGAGGACGATGTAGCAGTGCCTCACATGGTCCATGTGAGACTTAAATGAAACATTGTGTCATTACTGCTTTTACAACAATATTACGTATAATAGTATTACTCATCAACGTGCATTGTAATTATTGGGCCATCTCCCACTCCACTGGGCTGTGATTGTCCCCAGAACAAGTCTAGTTCTCAGTCATCTTGGGGTGGTGGACACTGGCCAATGCAGACACTGAAGGTTCACTAAAGAACTGACTGTGTGTGACCCCCTTGCCTCGGACACCTGCTTCCCCAGATGCAGCTGTAGGGACAGATGGCCTGTGGGGGAGATGGTTAAACTCAGGGAAAACTGCCCCATCCCAGTCCTTCTGCCCCAGGAGCTCAGAGAGGGAGGCACCGCAGGGTCCCCCGGCTCAGCAAGCACCCTCAGGACCTGTGTGTCTGGGACAAGGCAAGTGGCTTCTGTGCTGGGCCCTTCATGAACGCCCAGCCTCAGCCTGCTACCCAGGGAGCAGGCCCGCCTCTGGGTCGGGTCTGTCCCCTAGCAGGCTGGCTGCCTGAGCTCCGCCTGCCTGGTGGTTCCCGGGCAGCCTTTCAGCCACTCGTGGCAAACCACTGTCACCCTGTTTTCACCCGTTCACAGCTCTACGTGTTCTCCACCATCAGCAGAATGGGTCTGGAAGCCACCGTGGGTGAGTCCACAGGCCTTTCTTTTCTTTCACTCACTTTTTGACCAGACGGCTTGGTGAACTGAAATGAAAAATGAACAAAGGAGCATTTAGCTGGTGGGACAGGGCACAGAGTGTGGCTAAAGTAGTCCCCACGGCCCTCTTTGGGTGGGGCCATTGGGAGCGGCCCGTGGGGACTCCTGCTCCCAGGCACAAGGCCTGGCCATCTGCAGGGCTGAGAGCGAGGGCAGGAAGGTGCGGGCCACCTGGCCCGGGGCGGTGATAGGCCCTGAGTGACAAGGGGCAAGGAGCTACTCGCAGAAGCCAGATGTCACCTGGGAGGCAGCAGGCTGCACCCTGGCAGGGGAGAGCAGGCCAGAGCAGGTGGGTCGCTCTCCCAGCCCGTCCCCCCCAGCTGGCTGCTGACAGCCGCCGTGCAGCGGGCAGTTCCATGACACTGAAGGACTATTTTTAACGTACAGCTCTGACACTTAGAAATATTGTTTCCGTCCTAACAAGCCAACAGTGGGGGCTGGAAGACATGAGGCCGTGTGTGCTCCCACTGGAAGTTACCTGGAAGGCAGGTTGCTGGCGGGGGCTGGTGGGGGGCGGGCGGGGGGGGGGCTCATGGGGGTGCACGGAGTTTTCTGCTACCCTGAGTCCCCGAGCTTCTGCACAGAGGACTGAACGAGAGGACAGTCAGGACAGCGGCTGTGCCTTCAGGACTAGGCACTGCCATCCTGCCTCGGCAGCCCGCTGCACAGGGCGGTTCCCTCGGCATTGCAGAGAGGAAGCCCTTTCTGCGGCAGATAAGGTCATGGCTGGGGGTGACCCACACAGGCGACAGGGAGCCTGTGCTGCCCTGGGTCTCGCGTGTGCCCTCCCTGTGTGTCAGCAGCTGCGTCCGCTGAGTTGTGGGAGGGGGTTCTGGACTGGGACTGGGCTGAGGAAGGATGTCTCAGGGCAAGTGTAAAGGGAGGCGCTCGTGATGATTGCCCTGGTAGTTACCCCGCGGGGTGTGTGGGCCACCTCCCCAGCATCCCGCAGGGGCCAGGACCCGTTCGTGACACCAGGGTGCCCCCTAGGGGGTTGCTGAGGTGGTGGAGGCTCTCCTGGGGTGCAGGCTCGCTGAATAGCCCCCATCCCAGTTTCTGGTTCCCACAGCCATGCTGCTGCTCAGCGGAGCCCTGGTCAGCGGGCCGTACGCACTGATCACCACTGCCGTCTCCGCCGACCTGGTGAGTGGCCTCGCGTCTCAGTGCAGAGCCGGGGGCGGGGCCGAGGCTGGCTGGGTGCTCGCCTCTTCCATCCATGACAACAATGGTCTCTGTTAGCACGATGGTGTGTTCATAGCAGCACCTTTTTTGAAGATGACCAGTATCTATCCTTTTAAGAATTTTCTAACCGAATGAGGAGAGATGGCAGCCCCGCTCTATAAACGAGGAGGCGGAGTAGAGATGAAGGGACTCATCTGAGGCCGGTGGTCTGGCTCCGCCCTCTGTGCTGCCCCCTCCGGCCCTGGGAGCTTGTGGCGTGCCCCCCGGAGCCTGGCCTGGGGCCGCGGCAGAGGGAGGTCGGCTCCTCCCCGGCATCCAGCCCACTCTGGGTGCCTGCTCTGCGCCTGAGCCTCTGCTGGTGTGGGGACTGCAGGTGACCAAACAGGGCCCCAACCCTGGGAGGACCTGTTCCCAAGAGGACACTGCCGCAGTAAAGGAAGTGACTGTGCAGGACGGTCAATGTCCACGCCACGGTGGCAGGAGCCACCCTTGGCCTTGGGATCCACAGGGACTCAGACCGACCCTTCCTCCTGGAGGAAGGGGCTGCTGACAAGGGGACAGGTGACTCCCAATCGTAGAGACCCCAGGTCAACCCCAGAGAAGGCAGGCCGTTCTCACCTCCCTGACACGAAGGACAAACACGTCACATAGTTGTCGTGTGGACACCTGAAGGGCGTGCGGCACGAAAATGCAACACCCCCTTTAAAGGTAGTTTTCACAGAGAAGTGGAGAGAAGAGGCAGCTCCCACAGAGAGAAACCCATGCAGACACGCCGCCTCCAGGAGGTGCTCCTCGGGGTGGGCTGTGTGTGCCACCTCCTTCCACAGAGGGCAGTGGGGGAGGGGAGGAGCGATGTGGCTCCAAGAATCCAGGCAGACCCGACCTCTGCCAGCTGGCCAAGGTCAGCGCTCACAGTGACAGTCCTGTTCGTACAGTACACTTGGTGTGGAGTGCGAAGTGCCTGACCACACCCCATCCCCTGGAGGGCATCAGTGACCAGGGAAGTCTGGGAAACTGTCACAGCCTCGAGGAGTCTAAGGGGACATGATGACTAAGTGTCCGGTGGTTTCCTGGATGGGATCCTGGGACAGAAAGAGGTTAAATTGGACATTAGATAGAAAACCAATTGTATCAGAATAAAGTATAGATTTTAGTTAATAATACATCAATATTGGATGGTTAATGATAACAAATGTAGCATCACAGTGTAAGTGGGTTCAGGGCAGCCAGCAACTCTGTGAATCTAGGACCATCCTAGCGTTAAAAGGTCCCCAAAAGTGTATGCTCGTGGGCAGGATGGTGAGGCTTCTCGGCCATCTGGTCTCCTGAGTCCCTAGAACAGACTGCCAGCTCCAGCTGGCTCTTCTCCTTTGCATGACTCTGAAGTCCTTCTCGAATCGGACCCAGAAGCCCCTGCCCCCAGCTCACACTCCTGTTTAGAAACCATGGGAGTCCTCACATCTGCCTCAGGGCCACAGCCGTGCTTCTGCCTGACACTCAGCCCCCTGTGAGCAGCCGGCAGCTCTCGCGCGCTGTTCTCGGCCCCGGAGGCCCTGTGCCCAGACAGCAGGGGGAAGCAGAGTCGAAGTGCCAGGAGCTGGGCACCAGGTCTCTGACCTGCAGCACCGCTGTGCTGAGAGAGTGCTCCTCTGACGGCCTCTATGAAGCATGTCCATGCGCCTGGCTGCGTGAGCACAGAAAATTCCAGAAAGGTTACCACCAGACCCAGAGCAGCGGTCTGCCCCTTGAGATCAGAGGGCAGAGAAGGGACTCTCACTTCCTTTCCAGACTCCAGAAAATGCGGATCATGGGTGCTTATCCCTGTGCGTGTAGGCTTTATTTTATACACGTGTGCACATTTGTTTTTACGAGCTTTATTTTTGTAGTTTTAGACTTCTAGGCATTATGTTTCCTGACTTCTTTCCTTTTATTGTCCTCAGTTTGTCCACCCCCACCTCCCCCACAACCTTATACGTGTGGCTTTTTGCAAACCAGAGCTCCTGCCAGCGTGTTACCTAGGACTTGTGTGCCCTGCATGGCTCCCGTGGGTCCTGCCCTCTTCCCCACATTCCCTGGCATTTGTCTTCATTAGGTTTTTAGGTACTGCAGCGCCATCTAACATGTGTCCCGGAGGGCCCCTAGCAGAAATGTGGAGTGGGCATTAATGCTGTCATGGCTTAGGGACAGGGGACCCATGTCATACATTGTTTTATCTTCCTCAATGGCTGGCGTGCTGCCTGGGGGAGACAAGTGCTGTGCTAAGTATTTGTTTCTTTGGAGGGAATTCAAAGAGGCCTTTAAACTAGAATATGCTCAAACAAGTATTTCTGATCATTTTTGACTATTAAAAATCCCTGAAACTTTGCTTACTTTTCCACGGTAAGTTTGAGTGGGAGTAGACTTTATTTTCTAATGGAAGACACCCCTCGTTCTGAACTACTCAGCAGTTATTTGTGGAAGGTGTGGGTTTCTCTCCCCTCTGATGCTGCTGGGATGGGCTTCACACTTGACTTTGCTTCTCCAGGGGACTCACAAAAGTCTGAAGGGAAACTCTCATGCCCTTGCCACCGTGACTGCCATCATTGACGGAACCGGGTCTGTAGGTATGTGGATACTTTTAGCACTAAAAGTTAATTGTGGTCACTGGGGAACCGCGTGGTCACGTCCTAATTAACAGATGCTGCGATTCCAATTGCTTTGGTGATATTAGGATCCACTGGCCTTCTTAAAATATGAACAGGTCAAACCCAGGGGACGTGGGTGTGCAGCGCTGTCTGTCCTCTGTAGTCGCATGGGTCCAGAGACAAGATGGGCGTGTGGCTGCTTGGAACTAGTTTTCGTCCAAGCCATCAGTTGGCAAACTACAGCCAGGCCCATGGCTCACTGGTCTGGTAACTGTTTATCACTGTCATCTCCAGGACAGAATCTTATTTGAGTGTAAATGACAGGCCCTGGCTGGTGTGGCTCAGTTGGTTGGGTGTCATCCCGTAAACCCAAAGGTCATGGGTTTGATTCCCATCAGGGCACAGGCCTGGGTTCCAGGTTCGGTCCCTGGTCAGGTTGTGTGTGAGAGGCAACCGATCGATGTTTCTCTGGCACATCGATGTTTCTGTCCCTCTCTCTCTTCCTCCCCTCCCCTCTCTCTAAAATCAATATGCATGTCCTCAGGTGAGAATTTTGAAAAATGTGAATGACAGGAAAACTAATGCATCCCAAAGCATGCCAGATTCCAGGTGTTAACAGCCTCGTTGAGGTTCTTGGAGACAATTCAGCATTACACTCTGAAGGACAGAAATGTAAAATACAAAACTCGCCTTCAGAGAGGAGCAGGTGGGAACTGGTAAAATGCCAATCTGAGCAGAAGGCTGGTGGCAGCGAGCAGTGTCCTTGACCTTTCTCAGTGAACTTGACCTTTCTCGAGATTTTGTTTACACTGTGACCGCTCCCGACGGAGGCCCTGGAGTCACCTGTGCAGACCCTTGACAGCCCACTGTTCGGAAGTTCAGGCTCAAGCTTCTATTGTTACCCAAAGTCAGAGCAGCCCCACTTTTGTTTTCATCTTTGGTTCCTTCATTTGCTGGATCCAGGGGTGACTTTGACTTTGCTGGGTGGTGTTAGTGGTCGCCTCTCTGATGTTTATTTTAAAGTGAGACCATTCCCTTTTTTGGGGGGGGTTGCCTCTTGGGGCCTGCACACATGCCCAGAAAAAGGGAGGTGGGTGCTCTGCCCCATGGCATCTGCGGAGCAGCAGAGTCCCCTGCATGGAGCAGGCATGTGGTCCTCCTGGCCCCCAGAGCCTATGGGAGACTTCACACACCTGGAGGACACGCGCTCAGTCGGAAGTCAGGACCCCAGGGCCAAGCTCCATTCTAGTGACCTGGGACCGTGTACAGCCTGCTCTCTGCCCCCCGTCCCCAGAGGCCCCGTTCTGCAAGTCAGTCCAGCCCCCACTGTGCAGCCCGTGGTCAGAGCGCATCAGAGCCTGCTAGCCGCGCTGATTGCTGTTAGAAAGCAAAGGATGGGGCTTCAAAAAGACAGGAGGGTGGCTTGGGTGGAAAACACATTTTTCTTGATACTCTCAAAACAAGAGGGAAGCAGAAGCACCTGGCTGAGGTGGTGGGGGGATGGGTTACTACATGTGTAAAGGGGCCACAGCTCTGAATGCCCTTCCCCCACGGAGGGTGGCAGGGGCACCTGGGCCATGTCTGACCCCTTCACTGATGCAGTACTGACTGACGCGGTGGACTGCCACACCCACACTGGGAGGTCTGGCAGGGACCCAGGCTTCCAGGCTTTGCCAGCCCCAGTGCACTGGATCCAAGGAAGCGGTCGCCATAGAAACAGCACACACTTACCTACCGCCGCGTCTCCATCATTATTTCTCCCCAGAAGTGCTGCCCAACAAGACAGGAGCAGAGAAAGGCTGGAGGGGAAGTGCACACTGCTCGGCCAAACCGCCCACGGGAGAGTTTAGCGCTGTCCTTATTAAACGTTGTAAACGCTGGTTTCAGTGCCTCGTCCCGATCCACAGCTGTGCGCCGTGCTGGTGACACCAGTTCGCCTGTTCTGGGCACTCATTGCAGCCCTGCGAAAACAGAGCTGGTCACCTCTGTGTTTTATGCAGAACGATTAAGTAGAGCCCTGAATTTGTACAAGTTCATTTTTATGTTTTCCAAGCAAAAGGTACTACAACTGTAGAAGCTAGATGGGCTCACAAGTTTATTGTTCTGCAAGTGGAAGTCCCCTGCCCCCATCCCCTCTTTCTAGAGGCAGTCACTTCCAGCTGTCCTTCCTGAGCTTGCATCTGCATCCAGAGGTCCGGGTTCATCCATTTTTGACAGTCTGCAGGCAGAGGAGAGTAGGGGCTCTTTCACACCCCATGTGCCCTTTCCTCATCCTCACCAGTTATCCAGTTGTGTTAGTATCATTTGCTCTTGAGCCAGGAAGAGAACTGTAATTTATACATCCTAATATGCCTGATTTTGTCCTCCCCCAAACTTACCACATGCCTCATTTCCCTCCTGTGTAAGTTTCTGTCGCTGTTGTTCCCTCGTTCGCCACCGCCATCGACCCCCTCTGTGTGCCCCTGCCGCTCCGTCAGCCCTCAGGGGGCCTCCACAGTCACACTTCTCCCCTCCCCGCTCCCAGTGCCACGTCCCTGAGTCCCCGCGTCCCCAAGCTGCTCTTGCCACCTCCCAGAACCCCTTGCATCCTGCCCACATAGGGCCCTGTTTTCCAGATCATGTGGAAGATGCCTTCCGGTGGCTTCCCAAGCAGTAGTGCAGGGGAAGTGGACTTTGAGAACTGGAAGGACTGTGGTGTCTGAATTCTGCTGTCACTTGATGGACGGTGTGTCGCTACAGAAGTCGGGGTTGGAAGCCCTTTGCCTTCTAGCTTCCCTTGTCGCACAGAGGGTCCACTGGCCCTCAGCCCCGGCCTTCACCTCTGACCTCATTTGCCCTTGGAAACCTCGGGGCTCACGTCTTTCTTTATCAATGGGGTCGGTCTTCACGCCCTGCGCCCTGGGCACCTGGGTCCCACTCAGTCAGTTCACACATGCCCTCATCCCTGGGGAAATGGGCTCTATTTTTGTTTCATAAGTATTTTCTACTATTTTCTGTGTATTTTCCTTCCAGAAAACATTCAGATATTTAACTTTCTGAATTAATCCTTCCATTTTTATCTTTCTTTTTTTCCTTCTTACCTGTACCTTTGTTGTTGTTTTTTTCTTCTACTTTCTCAGAGATGTCCTTGACTTTCTGACCTCTGTATTGAACTTTTACTTTGGCCCTCATAATTTTATTATTCATTAGCAGTTGTCAGCCCTTTTAGTGCATCCTGTTCTTTCCTGGCTGCCGTGAGTGTGAGACCAAGTCATGTGAAATTGCCAATACTGACTTGGTTTTCAAGTATAAAAGTAGGAGTTTGTATGATTCAACCTAATTGATAGTTCTCTAAGGTATTATAATTTCCTGGGCATTTTCTTCTCCCCAATTTGTTTATTTCCTGTCAGTTCTGCTTCTCCCAGTTCATTTGCTTTGGTTGAGCTTCCTCAGATACAGGCGATCATGGCTGACACTTCATTTGTTCACACTGTGGGATGAGCCACTAGGGACCTATAAGAAGCCCCTCTGCATGGGAGGGCATGCCAGCTGCTGGTCTGCACAGCAGTGGGACCGCCTGGACTCTGGAGGAGACGCCCCCAGTGCCCACAGGGGGTGTGGGCCCAGCCGTCAGCATGTGTCATGTGTGGGAGGGCAGGTGGCAGCTTGGTGGAAGCTGGCGGCCGTCCCTGCCTTCCCCTGTGCTCAGTGTCTACCACTTCCTTGCTCTGCCCTGGCCTTGGCGTCCCAAAGCCCAGAGCCTCGAGCAAATTCTCCAAAGGTTAAGCTGCTGTGCTCCTGCAGGGGTCGGGGGGCGGGGGGGATGTCACAGGAGTAGTGACGCTGGAGGACAGACCTGGGATCAGAGGGGAGTTGAGGGACATATCGAATGGTGCTTTAGACAAGATCACAGCCAGCTCCCATTTTCCCCACCGGCCCGCCTCCCAGCCTCTCACTGGCCACCCGTCCCTGCCTCCTGCACCTGGATGGGCCTGGCTCTGGGCAGGGGGTCCCTGGCCAGCTTCTTCTAAAGGAAGAAAACTAGCGCCTGTGTCTGCTGTCATGCCCTTTAAAGTCCATCGTCCAGAGACGGAGGCCTTCTCCCATCTGCTCTTCTCTTTGTGGGTTTATAATTTTTTAATTCCGTTGTGGTCCATTCTGTGGTGTTTGGGAGGTATGAACAATCTACCGTGTTTACCTGGACGTTCTTCTGAGACTTAAAAAAACATGCAGTTGCTTCTCAGATTATAAAAGTAGCAAGTGCTCGTAAGCACTGGACAGAGTGTCAGTGCCTGAGCAAAGAGGTGGGGGAGAGCTTCTCACCCTCCGTCTCCGAGATTAACCTCAGTTCATGACCTGCTGTGGGGGCTTCACACCTCTCCGCACGCCAGACAACCTACCATCCACACACATGTCACAGCTCACTCTGGGCCCCTGCGGGACAGTCAGCCCCTACACCGCGGCAGCAGGCCCACACAGCTGTCACTGGGCGTTTTGAGGAATATTTGCTTGCTTTTGTTCTTATAGCTTTTTTGTTTAAGTTTTGTTATAATTTCAGACTTAAGAAAAGTGGCAAACAAGTACAAAGAATTCACACTATGTTTGCCTTACCTTTCCTATACTCACACACGCATTTATGATATACACATGCACATACGTGTACACTTACGGATACATATGTATGTTTTTTCTGAACCAATTAAGAGGAAGGCGCAGACATGCCACTCCTTCACCAGTAACTGTGTAGCCAGCACGTGTCTCCCGAGAACAAGGGACTCCCTGGTGTAACCACAGTACCGGGACCAGAATCAGGACAGGACCACTGACACAGCATGCGTATCTACAGACCTTACTCGTACCTCTCACATAATATTTTTATAGTGTTAGACTCAGATTTCTTTATGATAAAATTTTTAATGGGATTATTAGATAAAAGAGCGAACATTTTAATGTCAGTGCATATTTTAGATTTGCTTCTAGAAAAAGGTTCTGCCAATCGTGCCCTCAGCAGTATGAATATAATTAAGCTTCTCACCCTTATCAGTCTGACAGGGAGAAGGAGACGGTAGTGTGGTCATGTGCTTTTGCGTAACTGCCGTGAGGGTTTGAGCGCCGTCCCATGTCCGCGCTGGGCTGGGTGCGGCTGGCCGCGCCCCGACGTTTCCTCACGCAGCCACGTGTGCCCGCTTGCCTCTGCAGGAGCCGCCCTGGGCCCCCTGCTGGCCGGGCTCATCTCCCCGTCCGGATGGAACAACGTGTTCTACATGCTGATGCTGGCCGATGCCTGTGCCTTACTGGTAGGTCGTTGGTAGGTCGTCCAACTCCGTCCCAGCAGCCTTTCGCCAGTGGCTCTGTGGTGCCGGCCACTCTGATGACTCCCTTCCCCTGGGCTCCTGCAGCTCTCAGGGACATGTCCCAACTTCTCTCCACGTCGCTGGCCAAGACCCTCTCCTCTCTGGTTTAAGCCAAGGTCAGAAGCAGAAGCAGGTCGTCTGCTGCTGGTAGTTGCAGGGAGGTGGCAGAGAGGCAAAGCCCAGGAGCCCCTGGCTTTGGATCCCGGCGCGGTCACCTGGCGGCCTGGGGGACTGTCCATGGCGTGTGGCCGCACCGGGGGGCCAGGCTCTCACATCCATGGGCTGATCCTCGCCGATTCATGCCAACACCCAGAGCTGACACGCCCCCTCCCTGTCAGGAATTGAGTGCACAGACCAGAACTTTCATCATGTTTCAAAGTTGATCTTTGTCCTTCAGAATTGTTAGTGTTGTTGGTAGCTTATCCCACTCCCGCATATAACAAGCAGTGTCTTCCTGTTTTTCCTTTCTCTTCATGATGGGCTTTCTATAACTATAAGCTTCTTCCTTCTAACACCATTTAAATCTGCAACTTGGTAGAACTGATGTTGACAAGACACCAGCTTAAGCTCAGCAGGCCATGCTAGGGGTTGGCGCTCGAGGTTCAGATTCACGCTGATCAGCTTATTTAACACAGCTGACACCGCTGCCGGCGCTGCTCTTGGCTCCGGCCACGTGCCCACCGCCGCCTTTCCCGCCGCAATCGCACATAATCACTGCCCTGGGCCAAGCAAAGCAGCCGCCTGCATCTCAGCTGTGGGGCAGAAAGCCTCTTCCCTCTAGTCTGAACTCCCACTGTGCACACGGGGACTTCCTAGCTCCTCCTTGAACCTTCAGCATTCAAGGAGGTAAGTGTGCTGATTGAGGCGTGGTCCTGTGTGTCTGCGTGGGCTTCAGGTTGTCCCTCAAAACCTCCTCCGGCACCGGCATGGCCTTAGTCTCCAGGCGCAGTGGTCCCTGCTGGGCCTGAGGGCACCCGCTGCCCTCTAGGAAAGGGGGCCCTCAGAACCAGGATGGCCCTCAGGAACCTGTGTCAAAGCCCTAGGACACTGCCCACCATGGCAGGCTGCTGTCACACCTGGGGAAAGGCCAGAGAAACACACTCAAAAGTTAAATCTGGGCTGGTGCTTCGTCACTAGTCTGGATGTATAAACTGACTCTGAGCCCTTTTAGGATGACAAGGACCCTGCAGGAAAAGAGGTCAGCCGGGGGGAGGGCCAGGCTGCCGCAGTTTGCCGGCAGCAGCAAGCCTGGTCCAGAGGGGCAGGACCTTTCCCAGGACTGCCTCCTAGGGCCCCGGGCCCGTGAACACTCACCTGGCTCTCAGAGTCACCTGCGCAGTTCTCCAGCCCACCCCCTGCGTCCCCATGGCCGTGGGTCACCTTGTCTCAATCCTCTTTTTCTGTTTGGCATTTTATGATTGGACTCATTTCCTTTTAAGCATTCCTGGCACCCAGAGGTCATCCAGGCTAAACTCTGCCCTAAAAGCCTTACCTACTGCCAGCACAGCCCCACAGTGACCAGCAGGACTGTGTCAGCGACCGCCCGGCACAGGGGACAGGCCTCGGCCTGGCTGTGTGGACACGGGCTGCAGCGGGGGCAGGGCTGGGGGCACCGGGGCTCGGCCCTAACGCAGTGGTCTCGTCTCTGTTTTGGGTGCAGTTCCTGATCCGCCTCATACACAAGGAGCTGAGCTGCCCGGGGTCCGCGACAGGGGACCAAGTTCCGTAAGTCCCCGTAATTCAAGCGCATCTGCAGAATGTCACTCTGGCTTATCTGCCTCCCACACCTGGCTGTTCCTGAAAGGAGGACGACCCGCCGGCTCCCCTTTCATCACGTCTCACTCGCACCCCTTTTTCTTTCCCAGTGAGCACCTGCAGTGGGCGTGACCCTGGTAATCTCTCCTGCAAGCCCGAGAGAAGGACTGCGGCGGATGGGGGGGGGGGGGGGGCGGGGCGGCGGAGAATGGCCTCCTTTCTTCCCTGCGTGCTTGGCTTCCGACTCAGGTGGCGGCCGCAGAGCTCAGCCTGGCCTCTGCACCCCTTTCCGCCTCTGCTGTCCACTCTGTCCCCGAAGGCTGTGGGTGGGGGAGGGGCTGGGCAGGACCACCTGCCCAGGGGAGGGAAGCTGGCGCTGGAGGAGCTGACGTGCAGGGCAGTTCAGCCTCTGTCCCCTGACCGCCGCTGTCTGTGTCGCCAGCTGCGATTCTATCCTTTTCTTTCAGGTTTAAGGAACACTGACCCCTCGGGTCCTGCGGAGGGAGGCTGGGCCTGTCCCGCACAAGCTGTCTTTCAAGGAGAAGTTCAAATAAAGGATCCTGTGTTGAAAAGAATGACTGACTTTTGCCTTTTGCAGCTTCACCTGGAAAAGGCAGAAGCCACCTTGAGAATTCCTGGTACGTTTTTAGATGAGCCGTGGTGCTTGGCACAGCGGTGACAACATGCTCTCACCATGGCTGAGCCCAGCTCGGGCAGCGGACACCTGGCAGGGTGCTGGGCAGGCACTCCACCACCATGTCTGGGGGCGACTGGGCCACATGAGGTGCTCAGATGCCCTCCATCTCTCAGGTATTTCGGCGTAGAGTGCTAGAATGGGGTGAGGGCCACACTGGCGGGAACGCTGATGACACCGGGCCATGCCGTGTGGAAGACAGTCGGGGTGCGGCAGCCAGCAAAGAGCCCGCCTCCCCAAGGACGAGAACCTGACAACAGGATCAGAAACCCGCACAGAACTTAGACCCACCCCGTCACACCAAGACCCCAGCACTTCCTGCTGCTCTGTGCCACCTGGAAACCACGGTGGGCAGGGAGCGGTAATGAAGCCGTCCAAGCCTGCCCGGGCCAGAGGCACCGGGATGCCAGCCCAGAGCACCCGGAGTTCCTGCCATCCCAGCACCGAAGGCCGTGATGCTGCTGGTCCCCCGGGAGGGGACGCCGGCAGTGGACGGGTCCCCACTGCAGAATTCATTTCACTCCACGACGCGCCAGACCTGGACCTGTTGGGATGCACGGCCCCAAGTGAGTTACTTACTCGGGCGCGCTGTGCGTGGCAGCCCCGCCACACACGGGGCGCTTGTTATTTATTGAGACCGACCGAGCGGTGGTTCCGTGGCCCCTGTTTTCTCCTTGTTGCCTGACGAAGTCTGTATCTGCTCTTGGAAATAAAAGGTTTTTTAAAAAAAGCAAAAACTCACTCAGAATGTTGATTGTTCCTGCTCACATTTCCATTATTTTAGAAAAAGAAAACTTTCAAATAGAACTGTTTCTTCTTGGTTTTCCCAGTGTTCTCAGGGGGAAACCGTTTCCACCAGAGAAGGGCCACCCTGCGGGGGAGCAGGCCCCTGTCTGCTCGGAGGCCACAGGCCGAGCATCCCACCAAAAACAGCACGTTTTGTAAATCACGCAGTGTAAGGCATATCCCAAGGTTGTCCCTGACTGTGCGAAACATCCCGCACAGGAGGACCGGGCTGCCCTTGAAGTTGCACAGGGGAGCGCAGGCTTTCAGCTTGCTCAGACACAGCATCTTCTGGGTCTGCAGGGCGCACGTTTGTCGCAGATGGATGCCATGTGGCAGCGCTCCCTGGGCACGGGGAGAAGGCTCCTGCCTCTCACTGTCGGAAGGAGAGGAGCTGAGCAACTGCCAAGGTCAAGGCTTCGTTCCCCTGAGGGCCAGAGGAGGGCCAGACAGGATAAGGGTCTTCTGACCAGCAGGCATCCTCACCAGCAGGCTGGCTCTTCTTGATAACATAAGGCACTGACACATTTTAAAATTTTCCTACTATTCAAAATAGAAGTTCCATAAGCACTAAGTGGGTTATTATACACAGTTCATTACACACAGTGCACTCAGTCACAGGTCTCTTCCATCCTGTGTTTTGTCCCCACTCGTCCAGCCCACAGCCCCGTGGCTTCCTTTTCCTGGGTCCCTGTCCCTGTCTGTCAGCTCCCCTCCCCACCGGGCACCAAGGGGTCACGATGGCTGTGGGAGTCTGCGCCCCTGCTGGCTGCAGCCCCTTGCTCACCACACAACCTCTGTCCTCCATGTGCGCTTCTGCGTCACTGAATAAACAAACCGAGGGATGAGACGTCTAAACGGGCCATTCGGTAACACATGGAGCATTCTCTTCAGTTCTCTGACCTCGTCAAATGCATGCCCGGTGTTAAGTAGCCCCGCTTCACTTTTGCGCCTTCTCTGCAGAATAGCCACCATCTGTGGCTCAGCCACAGGCAGCCTGAGGTAGGCAGGGCTGCGGCTGCCCCAGCTCCCGGGCTGACGTCCTGGAGACAGACTTCCATAGCCACCGAGGAGGGTAGGCCTTCGGAAGTGGAGAGCCGGCCCTTTTTGAAAAAGAGGGACCCACAGCTATTTTTTAAAGCAGGTTAGCTGAAACACATTCTCAGTCCATGACTGGAAAATTTCATCATGACTTTTAAGGGGAAAAGTGTCTGATTTGAATATAAAAGTGCTCCACTTTATCCCGGGCAGTAGCGGAGAGAGCCCCTGAGGCTGCAGCCACACTTGGCATTCATATGCAGATGTGACTGCCTCTCACAAATGTGTCACTGAGATCTGCCTATTCACAGCCGCACAGAGTGCCAGGATGATGGAGACGCAGGCTGGAGGAGGGGCAGTGACCAAACCAAGGATGGGCCACAGCCCTCCAGTCACAGAGGCTCACAAAACAAGAGGCACCCGGAAAGTCCAAACCCAGAACCACCCCTCCAATCTCCAGCTGTAAAATCCAAAGAAACTAAATTACTAGGAAAAAATGAACAGAAAAGAAAAAAAGTCCTAATTTTTTATTGTCAGATTCCACAGACATAAAATCTCACTCTGCCAAATTACTGTAAAAGTTGGTACATTTCACTCCTGTCTCTGCTTCTCTGACCATGAGGCATCACAGCGCACGGACTGCCTGGCCCGTGGACCACACTTGGAGTCGGGGAGAAACAGCAAAGTGGGGGGTCAAGTGGCCACGTGGCCAGGGGTCGCTGCGGGGAGGCTGGCTTGGAGGCTGGCCGTGAGTATGCACAAGCTGCTGTGACTCGCTCACACCATGTGTCCTGTGGACTGTCCCCAAGGAGCCTCAGCAGCCTGACGTCCAGGGCGCCGGGCGCCCAACGCAGCTCCTGAGCAGGCCGCTGAGCCGCAGGCTTCTGTTTCTCCGACCAGGGCCCTGCGCCAAAGGCAAAGGGGGCCCCTCCGTCAAAAAGCGGGAAGAGGTGCTGTTCAAGGTACTGAAATGTAACCTCGCTTTCCTGTCTTCCTCTGTAGGAGGCAGTAGGAGGAAGGCTCACACCAGGCCGTGGGGCTCGGCTCCCGCCCCCCAGGGCCCGCTTCACTGTCCCACCTGCTTCACTGACAAACCACAAATGCAGAGATGATATTGTTCAGAGTCCCAGCACGGCGACTGCAGAGCATTCGGCCCAAGCACGGGCCCTTCTAGTACAGGGTCCCGTGTGATGGCATGGGCCCGTCACACGTCCTCCTGGCACAGGCTTACCATGGGAACCGCAGGTCAGACTGAGAGCCCGGCCGGTCCTAACAGCCCCCAGAGCCAGAGCCAGGAAGGAGGGGGCGGATTCCCGTGGTCTCCCTCCCCTGCTGGGACCCTCCATGTTTAGGGTAATGGCTGCCGTATGGGCTTCCTTTTCTGGTGTGTTCCTCTAGAGGATAAATGCATGTTCTGAGCTCCTCCTTCAAAGCCTTCCACAAAGGAGGGCCCGCCTCGCTCTCAGACTCGCGCCATCAACTCCTTTGTTGTCCTTTCACCAGTCAGCTGGTGTCATTGTCACCTGAAGTCTCATACTTGCTGACGTGCTTCTAAGGAAGCGTGGGTTAGGGCTGCTGGCCCTGTCCCCATCACCATCCCTGGGCCATCCCTTCCGGCCGCTGCGGAGAGATGCTAACCAAGGCAGAGCCACTTTACCAAGTCCCCACGGGAGGAGATCCTGAGCACAGTGGAAACTTCCAGTGGGTAGCCAGCCTCCGTCACGTCCAAAACAGAACACAGGCATTGGCAGGGGTGACAGACATTTAGTCACAGTCCCAACTGAATTGATCTCGTGACAGGGCAGGAGTGTCACCCTCAGAACTCACTGCGACCTAGCTCGGTGGGCACTGCCTGAATTGTTGACGGGGTCCCATCCATGCTGAGCCGGCTGCAGGCAGGACTCTGAGGGCAGAGTCTGCAGCTGAGAAGGCAGGCAGACGGCAGTGGGGCACTGCTGTCCCCTGGTTAGTGCTGGGCTGAGTGGCACCCCTCTGCTCCACCAGGGGAGGAAGGACAGAGCATGTGCCCTTCGAGAACGTCCCAATCTTTGGAATGGTCCCCAGCCTGCTCCAGGGCACCCTTCTGCGTGGTCACGATCGGAGCGAGGCACCGGCTTAGTTGTGAAAGGGCTCAGTTGCTGGTCAGCGCAGGATCTGTCAGAGGGACATCTTGACTGTTTGGGGCTATTGATGACAACTGACCGGGAATCGCAAAGCCTGAGTTTCATCACCTTCCTCCCTGACCTGTCAGTAACCAAGGTGGCCCCGCCCCTTTGGGAAGTTCTACCTGGAGCCTGAATCGGATAGTCTGTTATTTATTAAAACACGTACCATCAGCTTCTAATGGGCACTATGGGTCAATGCACCCATGGCCTGAAGAGGCTCAGGGCCTTCCTGCGTGGCACCCCCACCCCGAAGCACCCCCGAGTCCCTGAGCAGCAGTAGGGAGCCCACGCAGCCGCCCCTGCTCTGCCGCACTTCACCTTGTACTGAGGCGAAGAGCACACAACCTACGCTCAGACCTTCTAAAGTGTGCGCTTGGGTGGCATTGGAGCATGCGCAGCATGGGGCCCTCACCCCTTGGCCAGTCCCCAGCGACCTGCACTCTCAGTAACCATGACACCTTCCTCCCAAGCCCTTCACATTGAAAATGAGGGCACGTGTTAGCGCCAAAATTCTAGAGCTAAATGTCAGAAAACACCACTCCTCCCACTGACATTGCATGACTCGGACGCGCCCGCACGCTTTATAGACACTGCATTTAGGCCGCCCTGAAGCACAAAGCACGAGATTCCATCAATCCATCAAGCACACGAGGAAACAACGCGGCGAACACGGAGCATGTGACGCCGCCAGCCGGCATGACACAGCTGCTCTATCACTACCGTTATTTTATAAGCAGAAAGAGTGCACCCTGAAGTCACAACAGTAAGTATAGTGTAGTAAATACAGAAACCACTAACAGAGTTGTCTATGCTGACCATCAAGGGTCAGGCACGCACTCAATTGTACATGCTATTCTTTTACACCTGCCGGCGCAGTAGGCCTGTTTACTCCAGGGTCACCACACACCCAGGAGTGATGCCTTGTGCTACAGTGTTACGATGGCCACAATGTCACTAGGCGGCAGGACTTCTTCAGCTCTGTTACAATCTCATTGGACCCCCGTCATTATGTGGTGTGTGACCACAACACCTTGGTGTGTGCCTTGCAGCCACCCAGGGTCCAGTCTGGCTCTCATGGCCTCACCCCTTCCCTGGCCCCTCGCCCTGCTTGTCTGGAAAAACCCTTTTCAAGGCCCTGGATCTGCACGTTCTTCCCCTGCATGGCTTGCTCCATCATTCCCTGGGTTCTCTGCTCAGCTATCCCGTCCTCAGAGGCGACCAGCTGATATAAAATGCCATCTGCCCTCTCCTTCCGCATGCCCTGGTTTAGTTTCTTCCCAGGACTTGCCCCCTAAATGGCCTGCTCTCTTGTTTGCTTTTGTGGTGGTCTATGGTGGTCTGTGTTCCCCACTGGAAGGCGACTTCATGAGGGCAGGGACTGCGCTGCTCACCCTGTCACTGTCCCCACACTCACTCGCAGCACTGACCACGTGTGTGGTGAATGAATAAAGTATTGCTGGCAGGTCTGAGACGCACAGGGCAGCCAGCGGAGGGGGGGGGGGGGTGCAGAAAGTCCGGGGCAGGCACAGGTTCCCAGTGCCCATGCAGGGGGTTCTTCCTCAGGGAAACCCAGTTCTGCCCTTTAGGCCTCTGGACTGATCGAGTCAGGGCCCACCAGGTTACCCAAGATCATCTCCTTTCCTCACAGTCCTCTGTCTGAAGGCAGCACCCACCACATGGACCAGCCCAGGCAGGCTGAAAACTCACCATCACCGACGTGAGCAAAGCCTAGAAGGCTCTCTGCAAATCAGAGAGAGAAAGACAAGCGGCCCAACAGGAAAAGGGGCCAGAGCTATAAAGAGGATGGCTTGGAAGAGGAGCCCCATGTGGCCCATAGACACATGGAAAGCCACCTGCCCTTGCTCACCGAGTTAAATGAAAACCATTAACGTCAAAGCAATGTTTACTTCTAAGGGCAGGGAGGGCCCAGATGCCGTTTCCAGTGTGCTGGTAACATTCTTTCTCTTGCCCTGGATACTGGTCACATGAGAGGGCCACTTAGGTGGCAAGACCTAGGAAGAAACTAAACCAGAGCATGCGGCAGGAGAGGGCAGATGGCATCTTATATATGCCAGCCGCCTCTGAGGACAGGATAGCTGAGCAGAGAACCCAGGGAATGATGGAGCAAGCCATATAGGGGAAGAACGTGCAGATCCAGGGACTTGAAAAGGATTTTTCCAAACAAGCAGGGCGAGGGGCCAGGGAAGGGGTGAGGCCATGAGAGCCAGGCAGGACCCTGGGTAGGTGCAGAGGTAGATGACAGCGGCTGGAGTGGACTCAGGGATGGGGACCCGGTAGTCAGGGGTCCTCGGAGCAGAGGCCCTGGAGATGGCGCAGGTACTGGCCATGACGAGGGCAGGTGGATAGGGGTAATGGGTGGGGCGCAGGGAAGGAGAAGCTGGGGACGTGCTAGACAGGAGGCCATGAGAAGAGTCTGAAACCAAAGCACCGAAGGAAAGCAGGTCTGCGTGGAAGAGTCGCAGGTGCCATGTTAACCAGATCATCACGATTTCAGAGCTGACAATGACTTCAGAGGTCACTTAGCAGCTGAGGAAACTGAGGCCCAAAGAGAGAGGCACAGTGCTCTGTGCTTCTCCTCCCGTCCTGGGTAAGGGCTAACTCCAGCTGACCTCCGCCCGGGCGCCCTGGACATGGCTCTTGTCTCTATGGCGCCTCCCGTGACCCCCGAGCCCCTGGCCGTCCTCACTCCGTGACTTCACGGGACTGCCTGGGCGTCTGAAGGGCTGAGGCCGGGTTTTTCGTTTGTTTCCTTTTGTTCTAGTATCACGCAGACCCCTTCGCTGCCACAGGAGGGCCCCCGAGAGCTGATTCACAGAAGGACCTCAGGAAGGACAGCGCCCAGCTCCAGGACCTGCGTCCTCTGCAGGGAAGAACTCCCAGGCCTGGGCACCTACACCCAGGAGACCCCCACAGCGCCCCCCTACACACAGGGTTGGGCCGTCAGAGGGCCCGACTGCTTCTCTGGGTGCATTTAACGTGGTACAAGGAACCGAAGGGCAGGAGCTTTGCATCAGATAGCCACCTGGGCAAGGGGACAGCAGGCCTGCAGGCAGCAGTGAAGGCAGGTGGGGACCGGGTGCAGCCCGGGGAACAGGGATGGGGAGCACAATGGAAGGGTGACCCCCAACACAGGTCAAGTTCCAGCACCGGAAGCCCTTTCACACTCCGTCACCACCTGCTCCTCCCAACGCTTCTTGTGAATTCTCCTCATCCTCTCCTTTTAATTAAAAAAATGAACTGAAGGCCTCTCGGCCCTTGGCGGCTGAGCCAGGGTCAGCATCCGGCACCGGCAGCTCACTGTCCATCTGTCCCTCCCTGCCGGGCCGGGATGGAGGCCCAGACTCGCCCGCTCTGACCCAAGACGCCGCAGCAAGCGGCTTCCTGTGGTTTTGTTGGACGGCTTTTTCACACTGCTTGTGGGGATTTTCATGCATCACAAAAGCAGACAAGAAACCATATTCAGTCCCTTGTGCCCATCACCCAGACTCGCACCTTAACTGTTCCGTCTTGACTCGCCATTTCATTCTCATTTTCCTCAGAAAATGTGTATTTTTAAGCAAGTTCCAGAGTCCTGTCACTGCACCCCGAACAACTTCACTGCCTGAACCGGACCTTCTGCTCAGCCTGTTGCTCTGTGGGAACACAGGTCAGACACTGTTCGCCACCATCTGGATGAAGTCACCGGAGCCCCGACAAGTCAAGTGACTCCACGCAGCCGTCCCGCCAGGATCAGAGCCGGGAGCCCCAGGAACGGGGGTCCTGCCGAGGGACCTAACCCATGAGTGGAAGGAGTGAGCCCCACCTTGGCCGTCCCACCTGTGCCGGAGGTCACACATGGGCCACCTGGAATGAAACAGAAACGTGGGCAAGAGGAAGCCTGAGAACTTGGTCCGTCGCTCACTTCCTCAGCATGGAATTTTCTAAGTTGAAAGGGAAGAGAAATGAGTAAGAAGCTCAAGTTACCACTAAGTTTATTTATAGAAACGGCAGGATGAAGTGAGAAAGGAATGTCTCAGGAATACCAAGCAGAGGAAATGATAAATCGATGCCTCCAAATTATATGAAATGCAAGAAAACCATCCCAGTGCCAGTGACTCTGAGGAGCAGGAATGGGATGTGATCAGGACTGGGACCACTAGAGGGCTTTCAATTTGGTGACAAAATGATTATGCTCATGTCACCCCCCAGGATAGACCCAGCTGTCCTCCAAAGCTGCCCAAATCATTTGCAAATATCACACGGAGTACTTTTAGGGCTCCCAAGTGAAGCTGGAACAAAAATCCAGGAGCTGTTCCCAGAATTAGGACCCTGGGAGCGGGGCAGAGGAAACACTAAGGGCTTTCAGGTAAATGACCAGGTGTGTGCCAAGGTTTGCTGTCTCCCAGACACCACCCTGTGTGCAGCCAGCACGAGCCAGAGCAGGAGCCGGACCACAGAACAAGTGTGCTCTCTCCTGACCATCTTGGCCAGCCCACCCTACAGGGCTTGTCCCCCCGGCCCTGGATGCTACCAAACAGGCTTATGATGCATCATTCCCCTTGAGTCCCTCACAAGTCCTCCCATCTCTTGGTCCTCTGTAGTAATCATTAGCATTTTCCTGCCAAATATTTCCAGACTGTGCCCCTTTTAAGTACATGGAGTGATGGTACTGCCAATCCCTGCCTTGTTCAGCCAATACATTGGGAGTTGGGTAGGGGGTGGGCGGTGACATGTCCTTTCTGGGCTGGGACATTTAATTGCTCAAGTGTGACCCTGCCCCAAGCTCTTTTCCCTCTGCCATGGTGGCTGGTGATGTCCAAGAAGCTGGCTGCTCTGTAGGTCTGGCTTAGATATGAAGCAGAGCCCATGACCGTCCCCGACGGTCCCACCCACAGGTCCCCCACGTTCCCAGCCGTGTAACTGCCAAGACAGGAGGCTGGTGGGAGGACAGTGAGGAAACTGTTATCAGAGGCAGGGAAATGGTAGTTTTAGGTAGGCAGCGGTGACTCACTGAGTAAAACTGTCCCCTGTGACTCCGTGGGAGTGGATCTCACACCTGAGGGAATCGTGGCTCCAGGGGCAGTGGTCGGACACTAGATTTTAGCCATGGGTGTCAGTTGCTCTTGGGCTCTGCTGCAAAGATATAAGGAAAAGATGAGCTCAGAAAACAGTGACCTTGTCAGCAAGCAGGGGTGAAAGGGAAGAGTGAGCGGACAATGGCAGGGACTTCCAGGATTAGAAAGACGCTCCTGCTTCTCTGACACCGGCGCCCAATGATAAAATGGAGGTGCACCTGAGGCAACACCTGCAGGGACTAAACCCAGCCGTTTTCAAGAAGGAAATCAAGCCCCAGACTTACGTCCACGTCCACGTCCTAAACCTCTGACAATGAGGCTACAGCCAGTGAATCATTTCAGGAGGACAGAGGAAGCGGCCAGGGCTGGGGCCCCAGAAACCAGCCCTCCTCCCTCTTCGCCGCGGCCAGAAGCCACCTGCGTTCTCAAGAGGCTGGGACCACCGCAGAAACCGCTAACTGCAGCCAAACAGGCCGGTCTCATTATCTGCAGCAGGTATGTTCTAGAAAGCCTGCGTAAACACCAAATTAGCAAACACGAAACCATCGCCCCCGGGGGAAGCATAGGGTTATGTTTTTTGAGAGCTTCTCTGGTCGCAGCTCTTTGTCATGGGAAAAAAACCTCAGCCAAACTCTCTAGCAAGTTCCGAAGCTTGACTCCAGGCTGACCTTAAACTCTGAGGAGCTTGCATCACAAGTTAATTTGAAAGCAATTTGTCTAGAGCTCGGAGTGTGTGTTTCCATAGAAGGCAGGCCAGCCCTCAAGAGCACTGCCGTGGGCTGGGCCGCTGGGGCCACAGCAGTGGCCTGAATTCTGTGTCGCAGAATCGGGGATGCAGACAGGAGGAAGAGACGTGACGTGCCCTCCTCTTCACCACGCCTAAGGAGGGGCCCCTCTGCCTTTGGCCCTCGCCCACCTCTCTGTGTGTTCTAAGCACAGGCCACCAGGCATCTTCTGCCTTTCTGGGGTCCCAGTACCCATGGGAGAGTCCCACCCACCTGTCCCCCACCCAACATGCTCCCTACCCTCAATTTAGCTCACCGTTCCCTGTGATAATAAAATCTGAGTCCTCCGCAGTTCACCTCGGCTCCAAGTCGAGGGAGGGAGGAAGCTGCTATGATTAATTCACACTAATCCCTGCCTGTTTGTTTGCAGTTTGACAGAGGCACCTGTGTGCCTGTCATCTCAGGCAGCCGCAGTCGCGGTGGGGAGAGGGCCTGCAGGGAGAGTCAGTGACCGGGTTGGGGAGAGGGGCATCAGTGGTCCCTGAGGACGCTCTACCTTGTTCAGTCCCCTCAGTGAAGACCTGCTTCTCCAGCTCCTTGGCGCCCTGTAACTCTGCATCCCAGGAAGCTCTCAGGGTCCAAGTCTGCATATTTTTTCATCAACTCTGGGGCGGGCTGGTGATGGTGTTGCGTCAAGAGTGACCAGTGACATGGGAGAAGGGGGCAGGCAAGGACAGGGGCCTCCCCAGGCGTCTGGACTACTTGTATTTATGAATGTTTACAGAATGGGCTTCCGTAAGCCTGAGGTCCTCTGGCGTCATACATTTTTAAATTTTTTGCCTTGGATGAATCAAATACATTCACATGCTGCTTTCCTGTTTCTTTTTTTATTATCAGTTGAGAAACAAATCAAAGTCGAGGGTGCGTTGCTGGCAGGCTTCGGGTGCCCACGCCTTCCTCCCACGGACAGTCCCGTTGCCCTCAGCTTGTCTGTAAACTAGAGAGCCTTCCGAGTTTGCTGTCGTCACGAGAGGGTGGTGAGCCCTCCCTAGAGCAGGTCAGCTCCCGCTGTGAGCCAAGCCTGGCCCCGCACCCCGCCCGGCCAGTGTGGCTTTCCGCATTGCACAGGAGAGGAGACCAGGCAGCCGGAGGCCCGGGTCCTTGCACGGCCACCACGGCTGGCCAGCCCCGCGGAGCTCTACAGCGCTGTTCGCTGTTCTCAGGACACCCCGTCCCGTGGTTCACAGGGGCTGTCTGACCCAGGTGTCTGGAATAGAAAATACATTCACAAAGGGGCATTTTTGGACAATGAAACTTTGGAATTTTTTTTCCACAAGGGATTTCTTTGGGCTTTACAGAAATGAGTGAGGGGACATTTGACATTTATGACCCACTGCAGGTCTGGCAGAGTTTACTGCCCCACAGTTTGGTTTCTGAACACAACCTGGCAAACTCCGCAGGTGTGAGGAGAAGGAAGGTGTGTTGGCAGAGGGCATGTGCGGGCAGGGACCATGGGTGCTTCCCAAGGTCAGGGCTGCGTCCTGATGACTAGTCTTGCCCTGGACCTCACCTGGGGGTTCAGCCCAGCCGGCATGACCTGCAGAGTCACACAAGAGGCAGGCTCCATCCTACCCTGTGGATCACAGAGCCTAACGCCTGAGGAGTTTAGGGACTTCGGATGCAAATGCTGAGTCAATGATTTGAACAGAATTCCAAGGCAGCTGGGAGCCAGGAAGACCTCCTGCTGCCCATCCGGCTCCCACTTCAGTCTCCCTCAACTGCCTCACGGTCCCAGAGCTGGGCTTCACCCCTCTGTCTCTCACACACACACCTGCACATGCACATACCTGCACACACACATACGCACACATGTGCACGTGAGCACACGGGCATGTGCATATAAGCATGCATGCACACTCACAGTCCACGGCCAAGTTCAACTTTGCATCAGTCACTAATAATTTTTCTAGCTCCACCAAGGTTTAGCATTCTGATGGGGGAACATTCTCTATCCTCCTAGTCCTAAGTGGTTCCGTAGTATAACAAAGCACATCCCAGGGGCCCCCAAACATCATGAGCGTAGCGATGAAATGGAACTGTCCTGAGAATGAAAAGCAGCAAAGCTTTCTAAAGGGTAGCAGCTAGAGAAACAGAAGGACGGAGACGAAGAAAGGGGAAGCGCTCCGCGAGGCAGGAGTGTGGCCCAGGAAGGTGACAGCGGAAAATCTGCTGAGGCCTTTGAAGAACCCTGCACATTTAACATTTCTGAATGTCCCTTTAACGTACGCCCATGTGACAGGGAAAGGACAAGGTCGCACTTTGCTATTGGTTTGCATGTATGGACAAAGGCATGTTCACCGGGCCATTGCCACACGCACACCTTCTGTGCGCTGCCTGCTCCTGGCCTTCGCTCACCTCTGTGTAGTTCACCTGTTGGTCTGAAAGACATCTTTACGTTGCCTACGTTACAGGTGTTTACAAGTTTTTGTCATAGTTATCAGTGACACTTCTTCTAGGTATCCTAGAAATGCCCCTGGGAGGGGCACCCCGGTCAGCAGCAGCGGCCTCTCTCTGCAGGCCGGGGCTGAGGGTGGCCGGCACTCTCAGCCCTGGGCTCTGTCACAATAACAGGGAAGGGGCTGAGGCTGGGGGCAGGGTCCTGGCAAAGCAGGCCAGGTGGCAGCCACACTCAGGCTCCCCATGCGAGTAGAGCAAGGGACAGAGAAATGCACCACGGTGGCCGGGATAATCAATTCTGATCGTCATGGAGGTATAGGGCTGCCAATACATCAGGGAAGGAACTCCTGGCACCCACATAACCCCCTGGAGCACCTCATTTCTCCCATGACCAGTTTTAATAGCAAAGAGACGAGAGAAGCCAACAAGCCTGATAAGGGACAGTAATCCCCGAGGATGAGTCTGGGTGACTCCCTGAAAGCGGGACGCAGGCACGCGGCTCTTACCCAGGTGACTGTAGGAGCGATGTAAGGATGAGGACCATCGTGGCTGGGCGCAGCAAAGGAGGACAGTGTGTCCTAAGGTGGCTATGCCATGGTGGCCAATGTCCGAGGGCCACAGCGTTGTAGCAAACCCTCCCAGGGACAATCTGATTGTTCTCAGCTGTGGGGCCTGCCTGGGTCCCTGCCCTTGGCTGAGTCTGGTTCTCCAGCTTCTCCTCAGTTCTGGGCATATTGGTTATTCAGTGGGAGTTGGTTCCTGTCATTTCCAAACAAGAATCCAAGTGGGTACCCACGATGGGAACCCCTGGCAGACCCCCCTGAGTGTGCGCAGTCTTCATAGCCTCAGTCTCAGGACATGATGAAGTAATTAGCTCTGTCTGTATTTCTGGATTGTAGCCCAAACTGTAAGACATGGTCAATATCTTTTACTCCCCTGTGAATTTATTGAAGAGATTTTTGTCATAGGGGAGGCTTATTGCGATTATTTTTCTCATCAGAGAGAGGGAAGCCGCAGCTGTCTGTTAAAGGGGGAGAAATGGACCGTGTCCTGACCTGCTGTCCACTCGCAAACCATCGCCCATTTCACCTGCAACGCTCCCCTCTCTCAACTCCCCTGCCTCTCATTGCTTTTAGAGTGTGTCTTTGGCACAAAGGCTTGCATTTTCCACAACACATTACCCCTTGAAGAACTTTTACAAAGGAGACAGAAGGACTCAAATGGCTAATTAAAGAGGGCTTCCCCAGCGTGGGCCAATTTGTCGGGCCTCCAGGGGCTGCGATCTGTCCACGGGGAGCAGGTGTCTTCCACGCGCAGCAGCCCGCACTCCGCTCAGCTCGCTTCCTGTGATTTCAATTAGTTTAAGTGGTTGTCTTCACCATGGCAGGGTCTATAAACCAAAAAGTTCGAATGGGCCCATGGACTCACTCAGGCTTCTGAAATCAGGAAAATCTGCTCACACGCCTCCAAGGAATAACCCCTTGCCCTGTCCCTGCCGCCCGCAGGGGACACCAGCTATTGTTCTCTTAGGAACAGCACTGAGATGTGACCTATAGTCATAGCAGGGTGGCCGGGCATCAAATGCCCAACCTGAATGAGATGCATTCAAAGCAGATATTCTAGGAAACCCGCATCTCGGTCTGAAGGCATCTGACGGTGACAATGGCCAGGCCATGGTTCACCAGAGTAACTGTGAACCTGAGTCGACAAAGCATTAACTCCAAACCTCCCTGAAAATCATGCCGAAGGACACGGCTGTGCTCTCCAGTCAATTCGTCTTTTCTCCTTGCAGTGTTTTTGTGTCCTGTGTGACGAATGAAAGGCCTATCAGTCTCCCTGCTTCAGAAGGTTTCAAGGCACTGGTTCTGGCAGCAGAAAACGGGTAGAAAAATAAACAAATCTCAGGAGTACACGGAAACACCCATTCCGAGGAACGCTGTCTTCCACTCCGATGCGTTAAAATAAAGCCGGCCAAAACTTTAGGCCATCCTCTTTTGTGTCCGTATTCCAAGGAGATGCAATTACAAGGTAAAAGCAAGACAATGTCCACCATGAAAACAAAGACATTTTAAAAGGCAACCACAAGTACCCCAGCATAAGACACACATAGGCTGGGGTGCTAGGTTCATCCGTCGACCCCCAGAAACATATCGGGAGCTTGTAAATGAGACACAGGTAGTCACCAAAGATGACTAAATTGGTCTTGAAGGGCCCACTCGCCACCCTCAAGCAGTTTACACTATACTTGACTGCAAAGAACCCACCTGATTCCCATGAGGCTTCTGGTTTACCGGCATTCTGAATCGTTCTGTAGAAGGCAGACGTTTTATTTTCCTTCAGTATAAACTGGGAGTTCAGTCCTCTGGTCTGACAATTCCATGGTCTTCAGTTCCGCATAGGCGCTCTAAAGACGCCAGCACTCCACCCCTGCCCAAGGCCTTGTTCCCACCACTCTGCTGTTTTAAGATCAGCCCCATTTAGCTAGAATGTTAAGTGGTCAGAATGCCGGAGAGCAGAAGGAATTCCCCCATTTTTGCCTCCTGAATGTGGGCCACACCCCTTCCCCCCGCAGGATTGGCGATCGTCCTAGGAGTCCCCCTGCCCCTCCTCATGCAGCATCTTAATCCTTCTTCTGCAGTTGGAATTACTTGTCTCCGTGTCTGTCTCCACACTGGACAGTGACCTTGATGAGGGCAAGTTGTACTCTGGGTCACTGGGGCCCAGCTCGGTGGCCCACACCTATTGACACTCAAAATAATGTTGCTGAGCAAATGGATGAGGGAACAGACAGCACCTTCCCTTGTCGGCTGCTGTCCTTCACAAGGGGTTGCCTAGAGACCTAGATTCAGGATTCAGACACCCAAGGCACCTACTCCTGTTGAACTGAAGCCATGACTTCCCTCCTCTCCCTTGTTCCTACTTCCCAGTGACTGAACGATGTGCAGGGTGAGTCACCCCCACATTGAAAATGCCACTTGGAAACACCTCTCTTCCTGGTGGTGCGGGGCAGCAGGGACCTTTCAATATCCAGTGAGAGGCGCCTCCCACTAGCCTCATGGAGGCTGGTTTAATCTCCCTACTCTCAGATGTTGCTGGTTTCTTCATTCATTCCTTAAAAAAAAAAAAAAAAAATTAAATTCCTATTACGTGTCTGACATCACACTGGAATAAGACACAGCCCCGAAGGAGTTTCAAGTTCACCGGGGTAATGTATGATCAGACTGGGGGACCCCACAGAGAGGACTTCAGGGGCTACAAGCCTCTTCCTGGGTTCTGCTGAGTCATGTCTTTACAGCTCAGCTTCCTCCGATTCAAGGCCAAGTCAACTTCATTTCCAGTGCAAGCTGTGTCTCCAAGTGTGGGGCCTGTTCTGTGTTGATGAAGCTCCTGTCATCTGCATTTCCATTTTGGGACAAGCTGTCAGTCACTGCTTCCCTGAAATGCATTTGGGTATGCGCAGACTGATTTAGGGGCAGCTGGAAAATGACTCATATTGAAAAGGAACTGATGAGCGCACTCGTCTTCTTCGGGATGCCATGGAGGTGGGGTTGGCCCAGTGGGTGCTCGTCGGCTTGGTAACCTGCCTGTACAGTGATCACCGTCCTTCCCAGTGGCCGTTAGCAGCTGCGATAATGTTGATGGAGGGGCAGAGAAAATGGGGGTTTCCCATTGAGCCTTGCTGTGGAGGCTGAGACCCACATTTCAAGGGGTCCCCACTCCTCACCAATAGTGGCCACCCTGGCCCAGCCCCAGCCACAAAAGTGGGTACCCACCCTGGCTTCTGACTTTGCAGCAATCACAAAGCTCTCTGCAATGGTTCTCAGCACCCACCAGCAGGAGAAGGGTCTGTTAAAACACAAATTCCCAGGCCCACCCTCAGAGTGTCTGATCCCTTTGGTCTAGGGTGGGGCCCAGGCATAAGCACCCTTAAATACTCTGCAGCACATACCCATGGCACCCACAGAACCTGGCTCTGCTAGAGGAGCTTTCCTACCTTGAGGACTGGGAGGCAGAACATTGTCTTCTCCTGAAGCAATTCCTCAGAACATCTTTGCTTGAATTAAAATATCGACCTCTTCTGAAACTCTAGAAATAACTTAGCTTATTTCACACAAGAAGTATTTCTTTTCCAAAATGATAGAGTAAAATGACTGTTTTTCATATATACCAATTTATAATAAGGTAAAGTTTTGCATAAAACACACACCTGTACCAGTCATAAAATTAACTAAAGCATATGATAACAGTGATATTCTCAAAAGCAGCAACAGTGCCTGTCACAAAATAAGTACTCAATTACTGTGTGCCCGCCTGCCTGCCGGACTTCTGTGATTGAATATGCTGTTTTTCCTAACCAAAACCACACGTCTTTATTCATTCATTCAACCACCTGTCTGTGCATCTATCCATCATCCGCACAGAAATCCATACGTATATCCAAGTATCCGTTCATCCATCCACCTGGGCATTCACTCAAGCATTCATGATCCATCCATCCATTACTCATTCATTCATTCATTCATTCATTTAAGACATATTCTCCTAACACTTTCAACACTAGCATCACTCTACCAGGTGTCTGGCTTATGACATTAACTTCACCTTTAACTCCTCTCCTGGCTCTTTTCTTGGAGGTTGCGTGTAAACACACACACACAGGGACACTGAGATGCAAAGGCCATGGACCAAGAAAGCTTGGCCTCCTGTGGGGTCACCAGTGCCAAGCTCTCTCACTTCCCAGAGCCCACAGCCAACCTCTTTACGTTGGATTGCTGCCGTTTTCCTTATTTGCCCCTCAGGTAAAGCAAAGAATAGAATCCTGAGAACTCTAGAACACATTCTCTGGTTTTTGTTTTGTTGGCTTAGACACAGCTTTTGTCCTTCCTCTGAGAGGCAGCGAAACAGACTTAACAATGACTCATTAAGGCTCTGTCTGCAGAACATCAAATCAGTCACCGGGAAGGTTTGCACTCAGTCAGATAACTAGATGTTTATTCCAGAGTGATAAATCCCCAATCTGACTAACTCTTCCATGAAGGCAAATGGTTCTTGTCTTGTTCTGTGATAACTAACGCCATAATAATGTGTCATTGTTTAACATACTAATAGCACTCTGTAAACGCCACACGCAGCGAAGGAGCGTTACTAAAGAAGTCTCGCACCATGTCGCAAACAAGTTTACCTTTTCCAGTGGGATTGCCAACAACAATTTCTTCTGTTTTTTAAAGCTGGAAAGTGAGTAGAAGGCCAGTGTTTAAAACCAACCTGTCACATGGGACATATAATGGCATTAGCTGGGAGGCAGGTTATTATTTTTACCATGCACATAATTACATCAAACCCATGTGCCTGGTAACAGTATCTTTTAAGAGAATTAATCTGGGTCCCAAAATGGTAAAAAGTGAATGTTCTTCGAGTATTGAAGGACTCTGCATTTTCTTAAGCAGCCATGATAAGATGTCCATGGAGTCGGCCTTGGAGGCTGCGTGTGTTCTGGGGCTGAGATGAGATTAAGCAAATGCACCTCAAGAGAGGTCCGTGTTGCATTCCCATTGGTGCTAAATGGGCTCCTGAACAGAATCTGATGGCGTGCACACACACGCATGCACACACGCATGCACACACATGCATGCACACATGTGAAGAAGGCCCACGCCTCCTTCCCAGACCTATCACACGCTGATCACTGTGATCTCACTTGCAAATTCTGATAAGAAGCCACAACTCACAATAGGGAAAAGAACCCGTGACAATGAGGACATGTACCGCTACACACAGAGAGGCGTAAGGGGACACGATCTGCAAATGACAGCTCATGTGTCAACAGGGTTAGGTTATACAGGGACTTTCACACTCCCCGATGGTTAGTGTTGGACTGCTTTTGAGCAAAATACTCAGGCCAGCTCTCTGACCCAGACAAGGGGACTCCTGGCCACAGCGGCAGCTCGCAGTGGGGACGACCACAGCCGGCAGGGTAGCCAGGCCCAAACCCACATACTCAGCCATCCAGGGAGGGCAAAGGGTCAGGAGAGGCTTCGGGGCTATCCTGGGGGTCCTATTCCAGGAGCACACCCCATGCCAAATACTTTCATAAAGCCATCACTCCCATCTGGGGTTCTGCCCGAGCTACCTGGGTCCAGCTGGGGGGCCTTCTGAAAAGGGTAGGTCACTCAAAGTGCAAGACCAGGGCTACCCTTCAACATCCTGCTTTGAAGTCGCCATTCCAACCTTGGGCCTCTGTCAAGAGGCTCACTGCTTAATTCAGATTAACTTCTTCTGTCAGCCTGTGGAGAGTCTTTGTTCCCTCCACATCCTCCCTGGGTTTAAGAGCTTCTCTGGCTGGGCTGATAGCCCCCTCCCAGTGTGTTTATTTATTCTCTCGCAGCTTTTGATGGTTTATGGAGCTGTGCGGACTGCTTGCCTGCCACACATGGGGGGCTCATGGAAACATCCTGCCGCTCTGCCTCTCTGCAGTCCCGGCGCTGGGTGGAGGAAATGAGTGTCTATCCAGGCCCCTCATCGAACATTCTGCAGAGAAGAAGCTTAATTGTCCGTGAATTTCGCAGCAGAAGGTTAACTCCTTAAATACCGCTGGGCCTCAAACACAAGCCCGGACCATTCTGCAGCCCGGGGCTATAAGCAGGACTGGTCACTCAGCGTCCTGGTTTCTCAGCCAGAGTCCCCAGCTGGAAACCCCCACAGGAGCCTTCCTCCCCTCTGCGCCCAGGTGGCCAGGCCCTAGGGGCCCACCGGCCCCTGACCTGCTCTCCAAACGTCAGCACACGCGGACAGCACTGGACGATTAAGTAAGGGACGGCGGATGGTGGCGGCCAGCTCTCTCATGGGGGCAGTAGGAGGTTACAGACAAGAGGAGCGGCTGGTAATGGGTGAGAGCTGGGGATGCCAATATGATCACATTTGAATTAACATGGACACAGAGGTTATAGGTGGACATAGTTGCAGGCATGTGCATATACACAGGTCAGTATTTGTACATGTATTTTCTTCCATTGCCAGCTGGGAGGGTCTAGAAGCGATGACACCCAGTGGCAAGGAGCACAGCTGGCACCAGATGTCGGCTTCTAAGCTCATTCTCCAGTGAAAGGACCCAGGGCTTCTGGAGAAAGGGCTGGTTCTGGGACTGGGACAGGAAATATGCAAGATGAGCCAGGAACATCTCGTAGTGCCAGAAAGCAAGGAAGTGAGAGAGACAGAAAGAGAGAGAGGAGAAAAAGGAAAGAAAAGCACACGGAGGCATGTCAAAGAGAAGCAGGAGCCAACCAGAAGGGCTGCCAGTGACCAAAGCTGGACAATTTGAGCAACCAAATAAATAAAGTAACATTGGATTATAGCCCAAGAATTAAATAAACACCCATGAGTCTATGCTGATGTAAATAAATAGTTGATTAAACAAACACACAGGGAAGAAGAGACAAATTTCCCAGGCAGGAGAATTCAGAATGGATGCAAATACTCTGCCTCCGGGAGGCAAGCGTGCCTCCCCTCTCTCGAGGTGTGGGCTGTGTGTGAAGACTTCCTTCCAAAGGGGGCGTGTGGAAAGGAGGAAGGAGTAACTTTGCAGGGGAGAAGCCTGACAGACACAGCCTCTGCCGGGTGGTCAAGGAAGCATCAACAGTGATACGTCACGTTGGCAGCCTGCGCCCTGGATACGATGTGATAAATACGGCCCTTCACCTCTGCCCTCCTCCTGCCCCAGGCCCACAGCCCATCTAGGATCCTGAGAAAAACATCAGACAAATCCCAGCTGAGGGGCACCCTATAAAAGAGCTGAACTGCACGCCTCAGAGCTGTCAAGGCCACCAAACATCAGTCAAGTCTGAGAGCTGTTACAGCCCAGAAGAGCCTAAGGAGACAGGATGACTGAATGTCATCTGGTCTTCTGAACAGGATCCTGGCACAGGAAAAGGACATTAGGGGAAAACCAAGAAAATCTGAGTAAACTTGGACTTTGGTTAAGAACAATGCATCCAAATGAGTTCACTAATTGTGACAAGCGTACCTATCACCCTAAGGCAAGAGAGCAGTAACCGGGGAAACGGGTGTGGGATATGAGAAGTCTGTATACTACCTTTGCAATTTTTCTACAAACCTAAAACTGTACTAAAGTGAATTTTTTATTTTAGAAAACATAATGAACGTATTAAGCTTGTGACTCATGAACACGATTGCTCAGGCTGGGACCCGGGTCCCTGCTGAAGTGACTCATGCCCGATCCAGGCAGGCCTCTCAGGGTTTTCTTTGGAACCTTTGTCACCAAGGTCTCAGGAAGTGACTCCCTTTCTACTTGGGTTACAGGGCTGGTGGGATGTGAGTTCTGGGCAGCCAGCCAGCCAGGACACTGGCCCCATGGGGAAAGTCCATTGGAGGGAGGGGAGACAGGCAGACAGACTGATTAAGACGCTGGGTCTGTTTGCCTCCAGTGCCAGATCCACTCCTGGACTTTTCAGTTAGGAGTCAAAGCATTGCCTTTGCTTACATTTGAGCTGAGATTCTGTTACTTGTGTATAAAAGTTTCTGACACCCTGGATGGAAGTGATGTTGGCTTGTCCTGTTTTAGAGAGAAAAGGAACTTGGGGAACCATGTCTTGCATCATCAGAAAATTTGTGGGGCATCTCATAGAGGCAAAGTTCAAATCTGTTTCTTCTGAAGCAGCAAACTTTCCTACAGGCAGTGGCAAGGCATCCTTGTCTCTTCACCTTGCTATGTGGCTGACGCGTGTTTGCCTTAAGATGACGAGGTAGAGTTTCGCTGGCAGGTTATTAGACCTACTGCTGCCATTGTGCTTATGAGAAGAAGGGGCAACAAATTTACGCTTAAACAACAACAATGACAACCTGTAACCACAGGTACCGAGTTACTCCTGTACTCATGTCATATGAATGTGGATGGCTGGTTGCCAGGGAGACCGCCTTTGAAAAGGGACGGTTTGGCGCACACACACGGGGAACACAGCCCACGCTCTGGCAGGAGGTCAGCAGGACCGGCGCCCTTCCTAGAAGGTCCAGGTGAGTCTCATTAAAGGCCAAAGCTGGCCCGGCACCCGCTTCCAGCAGCTGGGTGCCATTACTTGGAGTTGTCTCAGGGAGGAACTGCCGCCTGCCCTGATGTGGGAGCGGAAATTTTGTTTAGAGTATTCAACGTGCTCTGAAGGGGCACTTCTTCACTCCCGAGGGGGAAAGAATTACAAGTGCCATGGCAACAGTGATTTAGTGTTTGTCACACGGAAAGCAAACCGCAGGGTGTGTACACAGCGGTCTCCAAGTCTGTGCATGTCTTAGAAAGCAGAAGAGAGAGGCCCAGGAGGAGAAGAGGAAAGCCATGGATAAAGGCCCGCTGTGCGTTACACACCTGTTACCATTTGACCCTTGTAATAGTGCTAGAGCCCATTTTACAAAGCAGAAAACCAAGGCCTAGGAAGGTTGGGCAACTTACCCAGGGTTGCCCAGCAAGTAAGAGCTGGATTCAGATCCCAGCTGACCAGACCCCAGGACCCGCTGGCCCATCTCTACATAGTCAGAGTGGCCTCCTTACACACGACGTCACCTGCATCCAAGTCAACTCACGTCACTCCACAGCTTTTGATCCTCCAGCAGCTTTTCATCACACCAAGAATGAAACCTCAAATTCTGCAAACCCAGCTCTCTCTGATCCTAGCTGCTCTGCTGCCTCTTCTCCACTGTCTCCCTGCCCCAGCGCTGGCTGTCTCTGGCCTCCCTGTCACTGTACCCTCCACCTGGGCAGCTCTTCTTTTGAACAAGTCTCCTCTTCCAATTGATTCATGTATCTGCTCAAATGTCACCTCCTCCACGATGCCTTCCCTGACCACAGTATCCAAAATAGTAGCCCAAAGAATCTTCTATGCTTTTCTTGGCTTTTTTTTTTTTTTCTTTTGTAGGTTTTATCTCTGTCCTGGCATTATATATTTTTGGTTTATTTGTTGTCCATTTCCCCATCAGTACATAAGTCTCAGACAGATGTCTATTGTCTGTCTCCCCACCAGAATATATGTCTGAGGTCAGTAGAATTCTGCCCACCTTATTTATTAGTAAAGCTTTATGCAAACCTGTAACTACAGATAGGGCTTATCGTATTGTGTGTATGTGTGAGTGGGTGCAGGATGGAGGGCGTTTATGTATCTTCCTCCTCTGTCTGCCTATGAGCTCATCAGAGACAGGGCCTAGCTGCACATAGCTTTGCCCCAACCTCAGCTTCTGGCTCCTGGGCTGGGGCTTCACCTGTCCCCTGCTCAGCGAGTGTTTGTTTGCTTTAGTCTGAATTTTGGCCAGCCCAAAGGTTGGAAGGCCCGGTGGGCCCTGCCGGTCCCCCTGCACCATTGGCCTTTATGACATCTGGTAAGAAGCAGGCCATAGCAAGGTCCTGTTTCCAAACTTTGGCAGACTCTTTGATTCCCTCCATGTCCCACCTCACCTCATTTCTTAGGAGAAGCTTCTTTGGAAAATTATAGTTGCTCTTTTTTTTTTTTTTAAGTATATTCTATTGATTATGTTGTTACAGTTGTCCCAATTTCTTTTCTCTTTGCTCCCCTCTTCCCAGTAACCCCCTTCCCTCCAGCAACCCCACCCCCCTTAGTTCATGTCCATGGGTCGTGCATATAAGTTCTTTGGCTTCACCCTTTCCTATATTATTCTTAACTTCCTCCTGTCTATTTTGTACCAACCAATTATGCTTCTTAGTCCCTGCACCATTTCCCCATTTCTTCCCTTTCCCCCTCCCAGCTGATAACCCTCCAAATGATCCCCATACTTATGATTCTGTTCCTGTTCTGGTTTGCTTAGTTGGATTTTGTTTTTATTTTTTAGATTCAGTTGTTGATAGTGGTGGGTTTGTTGTCATTTTAATGTTCATAGTATTGATCTTCTTTTTCTTAAATATGTCCCTTTAACATTTCATATTATTGTGGCTTGGTGATGATTAGCTTTACCTTGTCTGGGAGGCACTTTATCTGCCCTTCCATTCTAAATGATAGCTTTGCTGGATAGAGTAGTCTTGGTTGTAGGTCCTTGCTTTTCATCACATTGAATACTTTTTGCCAGTCCCTTCTTGCCTGCAAAGTTTCTTTTGAGAAATAAGCTGATAGTCTTATAGGCACCCCATTGTAGATAACTCTCTGCTTTTCTCTTGTTGCTTTTAAGAGTCTCTCTTTATCTTTAATCTTTGGCATTTTAATTATGATGTGTCTTTGTGTGGTCCTCTTCGGCTCTAGCTTGTTTGGGACTCTCTGTGCTTCCTGGACTTGTATGTCTATTTCCTTCACCAAATTTGGGAAGTTTTTCTTCATTATTTTTTCACACAAGCTTTTGATTTCTTGCTCTTCCTCTTCTCCTTCTGGCACCCCTATGATTTGGATGTTTGCATATTTAAAGTTGTCCCAGAGGTTCCTACGTCTCTCCTCATTTTTTTCAATTCTTGTTTCCTCATTCTGTACTGGTTGACTGTTTTTTTCTTCCTTATTTTCCAAATCATTGATTTGAACCCTGGTTTCCTTCCCTTCACCATTGGTTTTGTGTGGATTTTCCTTCATTTCATTTAGCATAGGCTTCACTTCTTCCCTTATGTGTCTGCCATACTTAAGCATATCTGTCAAGCCTGTGAGCATCTTTATCACCAGTGTTTTGAACTCTGCGTCTGTTAGGTTGGCTATCTCCCCATCACTTAGTTCTCTCACTGGAACCTTGATCCATTCTCTCTTTTGGGCCATACTTCTCTTTCTCCTCATCTTGACAGGCTCCTGTGTTGTTTGCCTCTGTGTCTTAGGCAGAGCTGTTGCACCTGTTACATTGTAAGGGGCAGAGTCTTAGGTATTTGTCAGTACATGGCGATCCATTTCACCACATTCTGGTGCTGTATGTGGAGGAGGGGGTCTGAGAGGGAACAATGCCACTTGCTCAGCACTCGCCCTTTTCCAGGCACTTCTCCCACTTCCCATATGGGACTGGCACCTATCTAGTTGTTCCTCTGACAGTCGTTCCCAGAGTGGGTGGGTTTGCAGACATTCTAGGACCATGGGGCCCTTTAAACAAGCGGACTCTGCTGAGAGACTGGCAGTTTCTGCCTCCACCCCAATCCCCACTGGTTTGCACAGTCAGAAGCAATGAGGCTTGATTTTCCCTGGTGCTGGGACCATGAGCTGTGCGATCTGGTCTGGTGCTGGGAGAAGTCCCCAGGTGTTCCTCCTGACTTTTTAAAATGTTTCACTGAGCTTTCCACTGGCCTGCTGCTGCCACCACTGCTGCCGCCGCTGCCGCCGCTGCTGCCACTGCTGCCACCGCTGCTGCCGCTGCCACCACCACACCACGTCCTCTCTGCCCCAGCTCTGCCCTTCCTACCTGTCTGGATGAGTATTTTTTCTTTATTTCTTTGTTTGTTGGGCTTCCATGCAGCTCAGCTTTCTGGAACTTCTTATTGTCTCTAGTTTTGAGGTAGCTGTGTTCCTTCTTAGTTGTGGAGGGAGACACAGGGTGTGTCTAAGTCTCCATCTTGGCCGGAAGTTGAAAATTCCAGTCTCTTCTGGTCAAAACCAGTCAGAAAAGCTGCTTTTTCTCATCCAAGGGTGTTGGATGGTGAGAGTGGGTGCAGCCCAGAGGCCAGGGCTGGAGTGTCGGGACTGAATTGAGAGCCTTTTTCACCAGGGACCAGAGCATAGGGAGGAACACAGGGGCAAGTGCGGGGGTTCGGTGGAGTTCAGAGAAGTGAATCAAAGCAAGGAGGAGAGAGCGAGGAGGAG
Organism: Furipterus horrens; assembly: GCF_987537825.1. Taxonomy (NCBI): domain Eukaryota; kingdom Metazoa; phylum Chordata; class Mammalia; order Chiroptera; family Furipteridae; genus Furipterus; species Furipterus horrens. Next base: position 8,381,221 of record NW_028327171.1, read on the forward strand.
GAGGAGGAGGAAGAGGACTCCTGGTGGCTGTGGGTTGAGATGAGAGCCAACTTCGGTGGTTGTTACCTCAGCTAATTTATTGTCATGAATGTTACAGACAAGGGGGACCTTTCTAAGGGCAGGCAGCAGACAGCTGGGTCTCCGGGAACCCTGCTCTCTAAAACCACTGTCAGGGACATTTGAGTGATGGCAATGGCACTGGAGTATTACCCATGTCACATGGCTCTCAGAGAAAAATTATTTAAATACACAAATATTGGTGACAGCTCACAGCTAGGAAAGAGAAGGAATAGAATTTTCCTACTGTTAAGATCTCATTTCTCTATGATCTGCAATTCATAACATATACTATGTCACACATATTTACTTGTTTTGTGGGAAGCAATACAGGAAATGCCCTGCCTTCTCCCCCTAAAAGGATTCAGAGACTCCTCCTCTTGACCCTCATAAACCTTTGGGGTTTGGGGTGCATGATAAGGTGAGAGACTCTTATCAGCATGCAAGACAGGAGCCTTCCTGCACATTTGAACAGGCAGGTACTCAAGAAGTTAATCACAAATTTACAAGAGGCATGGCCACAAACTTTACGCTTATGGAAACATTTCTTTCACTAAACTATACACCAGCTCTGGCCCTAAAACTAGCATTTAGTACATTTTTAAAGCATTCCAAGCACTGTGAAGGCCACAAAATAAACGGCACACAACCCTCCTCTTCAGGAAGCATGCGACGAAGTTGGAATGCCAGGACCTGAGGGTACGTGCCCTTAGAGAGTCGTCGGGTACAGGTCTGCATACGAGTTGGGCTTTGTGTCCTGTTTCTGGAGATGAAGCCATCGATGTGCAGTTGATTCCAGGGACAATGGCAGGCTCACTAGGGAGCCAAGCCTGAGGCAGGAGGTGACTTGGGTTCTTTGCTCAGACCAACACGGACGTAGGATCCTGGAGCTGTTCCCCACAGTCACCTTGGGAGCCCCTGCAGCAGACAGGCTAAGGACAGACTCAGATGCCCACCATACTCTGCCAGTCCCGCCCCAGAGCCCAGACACAAAGGACCCAGCCCATGGGGTTGGCGTCCGGTGAGCGGCCATTTCCCCCCGTTGCCCAGCAATTGAGGGAGGAAGCGCAATGGCCGCCGAACTGAGGGCTTATTGGGAAGCCATCACCTCTAGTGACAGGTCTTAGAATCCTGCCCCGATGACTGGGCCTGGAGGAGTCAAACCTCCACCGCACCCCACTTTATCATGTCTGGAGTCTCCTTCAGTCCTCAGTGAGGACACCGCTCTCTGTTCTCCTCACAATCAACGCAGCCCTGTGAACCGGAATGAGCCCTTCTGCTCTGTCTGCCTTCTGATCACCAGGAACCATAGTCTAGAGAGGGTTAGGGTCTTTTTGCAGCTCAAGGATCATAAGCCCCCTACCCAGAGTGACCCTCAGTCGCACTCATATACAACCTTGAAGCTCCTAACAGGTGAACCGGCCTGAGGTACAGCCAAGGTCACTTGAGAGTTTTGCAAATTACAAGCCCATTTGTGGCCCAGCAGCATGACAGCAGCCACCATCAGCATGTTCTATGCGACAGATGGGGGAAGATGAATCAGAGGCACGTCCAGAGTTCATGGAGATTTTGCCCTGTCACTGTGGGCGGGAATAGGTGAGTCCCAGCCTTAGAGAGCCCCCCTCTTCCCGGCACACAGAGGCAGGCTGGCCCCAGTTCTCTCCGGCTGAGCCCCACGACTTGGCTGCCTGGGAGCCCGGCTATGGAGCACAGTCCATGTGGCCTCCCTGTGCCTTTCGTGGCCGCAGTGTGTCTGGGGGCGCCAGCTCCCAGGAGGTAGACAGGAAGCACATTCCTCCCAGGGCTGGATGGGGAAAAAGGCCTCCCGGGGTCAGCATGAGGCAGCCCTTTCATCTCAGAAACTCAGAAAAACCATTTCAGCCAAAGAGGGCAGGGAGTGCAGAGCTGGCTCTTAGTACCGGCTTGAATGCTAATTAAGCCAAGGTCAGAAATTCAACACAGGCCAAGAACTGTGTACAAAGGACCGCTGGCTGGCAGCTGCATCACACAAAGACACACACCGATGGAATATGGCTGGCCACACAGCGCAGGTGAAGACCCCATGACTCCTCCCCACAAGGTCATAATTTGCAGGACAGGGATAGTGACAACGCACAGGTGGGTGCTATAGCAGCACTGCTCTTCCTAACAGAAACACAATGAATCGGCCCTGAACTCCCATAAGCAGGGCTTATGGATTACCAAACACTATCCCAGACTCCCGACTAACCTTCAGCATGCCCCAGGCCAGCTGTCGTCAACCTCATTCCATCGATGAGGAGTATGAGGCTCTGGGAGGACTGGTAAATCATTTGGGGCCACACGGCAGGGATCACAGAGGCATGTGGGTCTTGGGGACCTGGTGGAAGAGCTTCCCACCCTGTTCCAGAGAGCTGGGAGCCTCGGGGAGATGGCACTATGAAGGTAATGCCTTAATGGATGTTAAAGAGGTGATCGAGGTGAGGAGACAAGGGGAGACCTTCTCAGAGCCGTGGATGTGGCAGTGAGTGTCTGTGTCTTTCACGGAAAGGCGGGTGGGGACAGAGAAGGCCAAGGCAGACAATGGCTGCCTGGGGTTCCACACTGGGAGGAGATGGGAAGTCCCCAACAAGGCCCTCCGGGGAAATGACATGGGCGGGTCAGCCCACGCACACATGAGAAGGACGAGAGGGTCAAGGGAAGCAGGGGACCTGGCAGGACACCAGGAAATGGACCGAGAGAGGAGGAGGAGGGTCTGACCCACCAGCTTCCACAAAGGCAGTTGCTGTGCACAGAAAGGGGGGTTGGGGAGGCCAACTGAGGGTCCTCAGAAGCAGGGTAACCCCACACCACAGCTATGAAGTGACTCGAGCATCTATCTGCTCAGCCCTGAGGGGTCACAGCACCACACTTATAAGGAGGTACGTTCTTCCCTAACCAGCCATTTCTAATATGTGGGTGGAAACTGCTCCATCCAACATTAATTTTACCGCTTTAACACTTCTTCTTTTCCCAATTTTATGGCCAAATTAACAGCACAGCATTAGAAAAATGTTTGGGAAAAAATGCCTAGACCTCACTGCTCCAGCACAGCCATTTCATAGTCTCTTCCCAGACTGTTCAACACTGTGCTGGTTTTCACAGAACGTCCCAGGGGCATGCAAACTTTGCAGCGGGTGGACTCTGCCCACAGCCAGATCCCCACGCCTGGCGTGGGGCATGTGCGGACAAACGGGTCATGTGTTGGGATGAACCACCAGAGCCTAAATGTCTCTGCGAATTCTGCTTTGTCCCTGAAGTGAGCAGAATTTTCTTGGCTTCTGTACCCCCTTCATAATTATCAACCTTGATTTTCCCTCCAGCAAATGTGCCACGATTTAATTAGTCAGTCCCAATCTCTGTAAATTTAGGTCACTTTTTTCTTTCTTCTTAAACTTTTCTGTATTAAATGACATCTCCTCTCTAAGCTGACAAGGAATCCAGAATGTCTAGTGGAAAGTGGCAGAGTTTTGATTACCTAAACACATAAAGCCACATTGTGGAGATGCCGTGAATAGTTAAAAGATCAAACCACTGACTTGGAGAAAATATTTGGAAATGCATGATACTCAAAGGGTTACTATCCTTTGTATGGAGACAGCTAGTTTAAATCAATAATGAAGGGATTTTAAAAATAGAATAAAGGGCAAAGAATATGAATTCACTGGAGAAACGTAAATGGCCACAAACAAGAGAGTGTCTCATCACTTATAAATAGAGAAATGCAAGTTAAAACCAGACATTTTCCTTTGTATTAGACTGAAAAATATAAACAGGGTTAAGTCATATTTTATTGAAACTGGGGGGGAAGGGCCCTCTCGTTTTCTGATGGTGGGTGCATAAACCGGTATAACCCCGAGTGATACTGTGATCCATAATAAACAATATATATTTACTCTTTGTCCCTATTTCTGGCACAGAGCTTCTGAAACCTTTGGAATTTCCTCGTGACAATAGCAGTCAAGGTGTCTTGATATTCATAACAAACCCCTTTCAACCCCACCTGAGATTCTGTGAAGGAGGTGACTTTTGGAAAACACCTAGGTCACCTACGGATGCGGGGCAAGTGGCCAGGGGAACCAACCAGATGATTAGAGGACTAGAACTTTCAACCTCACACCTCTGAGGAGACCGGGGCTGGAAGCTGCGTCCATCACCAACAGCCAAGGATTCATCAATTATGTCTAGGTAACACAGCCTCCATAAAAACTCAAAGGACGGGGTCCAGAGAGCTGCCAAGTTGGTGCCACATGGACATTCAGGGCGAGCAGGACACCTGGAGAGGGCACGGAAGCTCTGTCCCATTTCCTACCCCTTGCCCTATGCGTCTATTCTAACTGCCACTTCCTGAGTTACACCTTTTTACAATAAACCAGTGATCCGGTGAGTCGCATGTTTTCTGAGTCCTGGGAGCCGCTCTAGCATATTAATTAAGCACCTCTGATCGACAGCGGCCAATCAGAAACACAGGTAACAATCTGGACTTCTGGTGGGCCTCTGAAGTTGGGGAGGGCAGGCCCGTGGGACTGAGTCCTTCGCCTGTGGGATCTGATCCTACCTCCAAGTAGATGGCTTGTTGGTGTGGGGAACCCACACAGTAATCCATGTATTGAAACTGAGTGCTCCGACCACTTACCACAATGGAGGGCAACTCAGCAAACTCAAAAACTGAAACGTGCGTACACTGTTATCCAGAAATCTTACTTCTAAGAATCAGGTCTACAGAACCGCAGCACAACTACCGAAAGATATACATGGGGGTGGTTTTTACACTGTTTACAACCAGGAAATATTGGAGAACGGTCCATGCCCATCACCTGGCGCATCTCACCTAAACAGATGAGAGAGCATGCAGGTTAGAGATCCACGGGACGACGACAGAGGGGGCAGGTCTGTCTTCTGACCCAGGCGGGACTTCGACTTTCTACACCATTGTTTGAAATCTTTACAACTAGTAATGATTTTGTCATCATCAAGCCCACAGAGAGAAGCAGATGTGTATAAATCAGACGCTCCTAACACTGACACTGCTGTGTTCACCTCTGTGCAAGCACTTTCTCCCTTTGCGCTAAAGCTTCGGACAGGCAGGTCAAGGGCACAGACTCGTACTTGACCTCTTGGTGAGCCTTGCCAATGGTTTTTGTAGAGCATCAGAGCAGTTGTTCAGTTTCTAACGTATATACAAAACAGTCTGATTCCTCCAAGAGGCTGGTGGTCAGACCTTCAGAATGTAAAACACCTGACCTCCAACCGTTTATAATTTAAATCCTCTCCCACAGTGCTTCCCGATCCTAGGGTGCTCTGATCCTCTTTACCAAGGCCTGCTCCATGTCTTGTATGTAGTCAGGGCCAGCACATTGTGCTTGTTTGACAAATTCATTTCGTCCCCCAACCCCATCCCTGATCCAGAAAAGTTAGAGTACGAAGCAACTGGATTGTTTTCATCAACTATTTGCCTTTTTCCTATGCACCCAGGCTGGGGATCGAACCCAGAACCTGGGAATGTGCCCTGATGGGGAATCAAACCTGTAACCTTTCAGTTTATAGGACAACACTCTAACCAATGCAGCTACACCACCCAGGGCAAACCACCAGTCACACCCCAGACGGAATAAGAGGAGAATGCCCTCAGGGCTGAATCATTAGCAGCCCACCCAGGGCAGGGACGCTGCTGGGGGCTGGTGCGGGAAGCTGCTGGAAGATGCTCTGCCTCACCCAGCCAGTTCACCCTCCAGCCTTTCCCAACATCCCTCCCAATGTCTGCATCCTTGTTGGCAGCAGCCCACTCTTCGGGGACATGGAAGACCCTCTTCTTCCTCCTTGGCATGGCTTTGCTCCCTCTTGCCAAGGATGAAGCGCTGGAGTGGGACCTGGGGACCAAAGCCTGGCTGCTCGCTCATGCACGGTCTCAGCTCAGCCCCCTGATCATTAGTGTGGCTGTCATGCCTCACTTGGAAATTCTCCCTGGTGAGGGCGCTCTGTATACAGGTCTGAGCCTTTGGACAGGCAGGATGGCACGGGAAGAAACTGGAGCCCATAGAGGGCGGGAGACAGAGGCTGGACCCAGCGCCAGCTCTCGGGAGCCTGATGGCTGTGCATCCCCAGGAGTTCCTGCACCTCTGCCCCCTCCCTGTGAGATTCAGGTGGGCAGAGCTCACACCCATGTCCCAGAAGCTGGAAAGTTCCCTCCCAGGAGCTTCCCCTGGACTAGCTTCTCCAGGACTATGTAAACTGGGTTATCAAGTCCACAGAGATGCACAGGCCTCCTGTCCTGCTTAGGCTCCTCATCCCAGCCCCCAGCCCACCTGGCAGAGGCAGGCGGTCTATTCATTTTTATCTCGATACTGGGAACTTACATTGGCCACATCCCTGGTGGACAAGCTGGGATCAGGAATGCAGGTCAAGGTCGCAGGGGGGATCCTCAGGCTAATGTCATGGGCACCAGAGGCCTGGTTTCTGAATCCTGACCCCAAGGCTCTGCAGGATGAAGGATCATAAATGTAGGCAGAACCACATTCTATTAAAGTAAAGGGGAGCAAAAAGCAGAATAGCATCAACCGAACAAATGAGCAGAAGTACAAGGCTCTAACAGTCTCCAAATGGGATGCAGAATCCCACTTCTTATCCTGACACCGTTCTCCCACTGCAGACCCCCACATCCCCTGCACCCACACCACCGCAGGGCATTCTCCACCCAGGCCCAGAGTGGGAGGGCCCTGTTAGAACTGGAGTAGACCACTTACTTCCTCCACGCTCAGCCTCCTGTGAGGACTCTGACTGGGTGGAGCTAAGTCCCTTGTATAGCCTCCCTCGGGGCCTGGTCATCTCTCTGATCTCACACCCCACTACATTCCCCTTCCAACCCTCCCTCTCTCCTGTCAAACCACACTGGCCTCCTGCGTTAGGAACCTTGGGCATAAGGCCACTCCCTTTGCTCGAAGGTTCTTTCTTCTCCTAGACGGGTCTGCTTGCTTCCCACACTCCACATCCTGTAGCTCCTCCTCTGCGTGCCTCTTTTCCTTTGTGCTAATTTTTATCCAGCCGGTGACATGTCCTATTTATTTACCCCATCTGTGTGTCTCCCGCTGAAACGCCAGCTCCTCCACGGCCGGGGATTTTGTTTCTGTGTTCTCCAGCGAGTGCCCGGTGCCCAGAACAGCACCAGCACAGGGTAAGGACAGAGCTGGTGGCTGCAAGGGTCACTGCTGCTCCGCTGGGAACAGGGGCGAGGCCAGGACGGCTGTGTCGTTGGTAGAATATCCGTACAGCAGCCTAATCAGTCAGATACTTAGGGGAGCAATTATACTCTATATTCTGGATACAGGCTCAGTGAGGCAGTGTAAGAGGCCTGCCCTCCGCCCCCCGCCCCCCAGTCACCATGACTGAGGGCTCATCTTTCCAGGGTGCTCGAAGGAGATGATTCTCGAGAGGGCTGGCCAGATGACAACAACACATGGAGAATAAATAAGCACCAGCCTCATGAATGAGCCATCTGCTGGGCAGGGCCATTTCCACGCCAGGCAGCACACCAGCCCCGCAAATCAGTGGCTGGATTAGCCCAAATAGCAGCAGAACATTCGACAACAAAGTTAAACATAATCATAGCGCTCACTGCAATTGGGGGGTGGGGGTGAGGACGACGCACCCAGCTGGGTTCACCACCCCGACACCCCCACACACACTTCAGAGGCTTCCTGGCTGCTGCCTTCTCACACCCTACTCCTTGTAAAGCAAGCCTCACGGTGCCCAGGCTCTGACATGGTCCCTTCACGGCACAGGGAGCAAAGCCATCATCATTCTTGAGAGCCCCCATGCGCAGGCAAGGGACATAAAGGGACACACGCTGGGCCAGCCAAAGCCTGAGGAAGACATTTCACCTGAAGATGATGAGCCCCACCTTCCCAGGGCTCCAGCCGAGCCAATGCCCTGGGTGGCCCTGGAAAGCCAGTGACTGGGCAAAATCCAGACATTCAACAGATGGAAGGCAGTGGCTTGGGACTCACGTAGAAGGAAGCAGTAAGTGCATGCACTCTCCGGCTGGCTGTACACCCACTTCCCAAAGCAGCAGGCACTGAGCACCGCTCCGCCCTCCCAGCAACTCATTCCCCCTGGGAGACCCTCGGGAGACCTCGGAGGTCACCATGCAGTCCCCACTGTGATTTTCCGGTCACATCTGCCTGAAACCCCTCTCCCCTCCTCGCCCCACACCCCCTAGGACAGTTAATAAGGGGGATGGGGATAGAAGAGTATAGAAACCAGAAAATAGGGGCTGGGTAATTCTTGCTCTAGCTACATTAAGGACAGAAATAAAATTGCCATTTCAGCTCTGGGGGCAGGTAGAAGAGGCTATCACTCCCAGGAATGTACAGGAAACTTAGGGGAAGGATGTGCATGAACAAGAAGAAACTTTTCCCATTTCCCATTCAAATTAAATGAGCAGGGAGAGGGGATCCTAGGGGGATTTTCCTGGTGCTAAGTGGTGCCTGGGTTTGCTTCATGACGTCAGCTAGCCCAGGGTCCCATGCCAGCCAGGTGCTGGCTGAGGATTGACTGTCCACCTGGGGATGTCTCTATGGCCAACTGCCCGTGTGGGGAGGTGACCAGCCCTACAGCCAGAGGGGGTCGCTATGGGAACCCGGTCACACATGTTGCTAGCTATGGACGTTTGTCCAGAGGTCACATGTAGACAGGCTGCCCGTTTGGCCCTCTCAGCAAGGCGGCTGGAGTCCAAGGGAAGAGAAGAGTGTCTTCAAGTGGGAAGGGGGGAGAAGGGAGAGGGAGAAAAGGGTAGAAGGGGGAGGAGGGAGGAGCAGAGAAGAGGGAGGAGGGAAGGAAGAGAAGGAGAAGGGGGAGGGGGAGGGAAAAGGGAGGAGTGGGAGGAGATAGGAGGAGGAGGAGGAGGAGGAGGGAGGCGGTGGCCGGGAGGAGGAGCCAGCCGCAGACGCGCGCGCCGGACGGACGGGGGCGGCGGCCGGGCCGGCCCGGTGCGCGGCAGCGCTCTGGTTGGCTGGTGCCCTCGTCCTCCGCCGCCCGCCCCCTCCTCCCTCCTACTCTCGGCCCTCCCCGGGCGCTGGCGTCGAGAAAGTACAGTAAAAAGTCCAAGTGCAGCCGCCGGCGCAAGATGGGGTCCGGCCCCTCCAGCTACCGGCCCAAGGCCATCTACTTGGACATCGATGGACGCATTCAGAAGGTACACCCTCCCCACCGTCCCCCGCGCGGCCGGGGTGCGCCCCTCCCGGCGCGCCCCACTCCGCCCTGCCAGCCCGCCGTGTCGGCCCATCCCCAGGTGACAGCGCGGGGGGTCGCGGCGCCAGCAACGGGTGGAGGACCGTTGTCCGTGCGTCCGCGCGTCCGTGCGTCCCTGGTCCAGGCTGCGGTCTCCGACAACTTCCGCGGGGGACGGCAGGGCTCTGCGGGGCTGGGTCTCCCCAAGAACTGGACCCCAGTGGGAAGGGGCCACTCTCAGGGCGATAGTTTTAAGATTTCATGGGCAGAGCTTTCTTTGTAACAAATCTGATTAGGATGAGTTTGTACGTTCAGAGGCTGGCACATTAACGCACTTCATTTCCGGCGGAACGACCCCTAGAGCAGACACCCCGGAGCCGGTGGGTAGACCTGAGTGACCGGGGCCCTTCAAACGGAGGGCACAGCGCAAGCCGCGCCTCTGCGGGATGGTGCGGCTTCCTGGCCGGTGGGGAGCAGGTGCGGGGTGGGGGGTGGCACAGCAGGGGTTGCTCCCAGCTGCTTGTCCGTGTCCCTGTCCCCATTTCCCTCAGGTGGTCAGCTCTGACAGCGGAGGGGGCAGCTGGGGCTGCTCTACCTCCTGGGCCGGCAGAGAGATGGGGTGGCCTGCTATACGGCTCTGCTGTCCATCTGCCCCTCTCTGGAGAGATGAAGCTCTCCAAATGTCCAGTGCCCTTCACCAACTTGAGTCTCATAGGAGAGGCATCCAGAGCAGTCCCCTTTGTTGGTAGCTCCAGCGTTTCTAAACCCCTAGCGTGAGTCCAGAGAGTCCTGACCCCTGCTTCTGATTGGCAAAGAGGGACAGTAGGTGAGCTGGCTTGGAGAGGGGCTTTCTTAGCTCCCTCTAGATTTCCCCCATGGAAAAGCCACAGTGAGGCCATCCTTCCAAATGTCAGCTGCACCCTGTGTCACCTTGCTCCTCCCCAAGAGCACCCCAGTCGGGAGGCCAGGGAGGGATGCCCAGCCAGGCACAGAGCAGGCGTGGGGCTCTCTGGTTCTCAGACGTGCCTCCCCTGGAGGATAGACTTGCCAGCAAGCCCCTCGCTCCCCTTCCCCCGCTGTAGTCCACTTTAACAGAATCAGATAACGGGGAACAGGAAGCATCTGCAAGGGCAGGCGGGCGGCCACAGACACAGGGCTAGACCCAAGTCTCCTGACTTCCAGGAGTGGACACCTGTGACTGTAGGAATTTATAACAGCCTCCCCAAGGGCAGAAATGGCCCTTTGCTGCACACCTCCTTGCTCCAGTATGCACATACATCCATGTACAACATGCATGTGAAAACACATGTATATGTACACATGTGTATAACATGCAAGTGCATACACGAACATGTATGCACACGTGCACATGAGCAAACACACGCACATGCACATATTTTTCTGCCCCACCAGGTAAAAAGTATCAAAGATCAGCCATTTTTATCTTCTGAAAGAGGTGAGACGAGGTGTTGTTACCAGATCAGGAGTGACAGCTCCTTCCCAAGAATGTCCCAAAGGTCTGCCTGAGAAGCCCAATTGAAGTGGGTGTAGGTGGGAGAGGTTCAGAGGGCGAGAGGCGAGCGCTGATTCTGGCAGGCTGCCCTGCTGTCACTGTGGGGGGGGGTGGTTTTCCGCAGGTGACACACCCAAGGTGGGTGACCTTCAGGACAGCGGCCCTGCAGGTGGCACCTGCATTCAGGAGGGAGGCGGTGGCCTTGGGAGGGGCAGATCTGATGTTGTGCTGGCGCCGCCAGTCCCGTGATCCTGAGCAAGCCCCTGGGCTGCTCTGAGCTGGCCGGCTAGCCTGTGAGGTGGTGTAACATCTGCTTTATAGACGGTCATGAGCAGAAAACGAATTCCCGTAAACAGAGCTGGGAACGCTGCCGGGGCACAGTGGCACAGGGCACGCCCTCTCCGTCCCATATGTGTCCTTTAACTGCCACAAGGAAGGAGGAGGTGGGCCATGGTCTCAGCCTCTGCCATCCCTGCAGTGTCTGTTCCTCATTCTTGACCTTGCTCGGTGGCCTCTCCCTTTGCTGTTGTCACCGTTGGAGGTTCAGAGCTGGACTTGCAGCCTGGTTGAGAGCCGGCTCGTTTGGGGCTTCCAAATATGTGCTGGACACTGGTCACCTCTCACTCCCCTTGGACGCCACGCCAGCGGCTCTGTCCACACTTCAGATGTCTGTCTCCACGAGGGTTCTTGCTGCTCAGGGCTGTTTTCTTCCAGCCCCAAACACTGGGTTGATTCTGAAGTTCCCCCGCACCAGGTCAGGTTCTGTTTCCCTCTCCACCCCATCCTGTCTGTGAAAGGTTGTGGATACAGACCCCATGTTGCTTCCAAGGAGAGGGTGGAGCGGGAGGAGAGAAGGTGTGTGTGACATTGTGGCATGTGGGTTTTGTTGTCCTGTATAATCATTTGTCCTGCAACTCCTGCGTCCTTTCTACTGTCTGTCCCCGAGTCACCCCACTGCTGGTCATTCCATGCTCTCTCCAAACAGTGGCTCCCACGGGTGTTCTCTGTTCCAGCAGAGCTTTGGGTGGAGAGCTAGTGTCTGAAGAGAGGCCAGTGCTCAGTGTCTTGACTTCCATGTCGTGACCCTGGGTTAGTCCACTGTTTCTTGACTGTCACTTGAGTATACTGTAGTGCTGCTTGTTGGAAGAACTGAATGGGCCAAGGCCAGTCACTTAGCCAATTAGCCAAACAAGTTTATTGAGCAGCTACTATATGCCGAGTGCTGGGGTCCAGTGTGAACGTGCCATTCACGGTGCTCAGTTAGTCCCACTGAGTGATCGCCTCCTCTCGGGCCTGTACCAAGCACTGGACCTGGGCCCTGGGAGGGCACAGTTAAAGCAGCTATGCAGGCCACTGTGTGACAGACAGAAGGACACAGCAGGACCTTGCTGGTGGGAAGGGCTCTGGTGCCAGTCGCATATGGGCCTGACGAATAGGTTTTCTTTCTCTGAGAAGACCAGCTTTGTGGCCTTTGTGGGGAGGAAGGGATCCTTCTTGGACCCAGTCATGTTAGGATGACCCCAGTTGGGAACTGGCGAATGGTAGGTGCACAGCTCACTCAGCCAGCAGCATCTGCACACTGTCCCCATTGCCTGCTCCTCCACTTGCCAGGCAGCACAGGTAGGACTGGCATCTCCCGGTACCGGGTAAAAGAGAGCGGGGGAGCTGGTCCCCAAATCTGGAAAGCTGGGAACTGTGCCCCGAAGACTTCTCTGGAGAAGCTGATGCTCCTTATCTTTGCCCAGAGGGTCTCTTGTTTCTTTTCTTGGCTTCCCCTGGCCTGGGAAAAGGTGTGCTTCCTGGGGTACTCGGGGCATGATGCGGCGATGCACTTGACATAAGAAGCCCAAGGGGCTCCTGCCCAGTGGCATGTCTAGGCCTGAGTTTGCTGACCTACTGACCTTCCGAATGAGGCAGAGGGAGGCCTTGGCAGGGTCCCTAGGCCTGGCCCCAGGCTTGGGTGTGGTGAGAAGCCTTATCTAGGCCAGGCTGGCAGTCCCGGCGCTCCTGAGCCTGCTGAACGGTGCCGCCTCTCTTGGTGCTCTGCCCCAGTCTAGCAGTTAGTTCCCTTGGAGACAGTCCCCTTGTCAAGGCTCTCTGCTGGGACCACCCTCAGCCACTCCGGCTGCTGTGTTCTTGTCCCTGACTCGATCTGCATCTGGCACCCAGGACTTAATAAGCAAACAGCCACTCGCTAAGTTATTTCTACTCTAAATCGAGGAAACACATGAGAAAAAGTGAAAGGGAAGGGCAGTGTTCAAAGGCTGTTAAAATGTCAATAGAAGACAATTCCTAGTTCCTGATGACCCCGCACCTCACCCGTGACTGCTCCCCCTTCCTGGCTAGAGCCAAGCACCCGGTGTGCCCAGCCTGTGGGTCCTTCTCACAATGCTTGTCTTTCACCCAGCCTGGCCCTGTAACAACTTGGGACCCAAGGCCATGCCCCTTGGATTCCTCCAAAGGAGCCCCCTGTGGGACTGCAGGGCCCTGACCCCCCCACCCCACCTCCATCCCCTCCCCAGAGGTTCTGGCTCTCCCCTGTGGCCAAGGCCCTCCTGTCTGCCCTCGGAGGCCAGGCCTCTGCACGCCCTGCTGGCTGTCTAGCTGGAGGAAACCCTGCTCCCTACTGCCGGTCTGTCCCTCCGTGTCCCTTGCCCTGCCCCTCCCCGCCCTGCCCAAGGGGCTTCAGCCTCCTCTGCCTTTGTTACTTGCCATTGGCACAAACAGCTGGCATTTCCACCTGGCTGCCCGTCTTCAGGGCAGTCTTGTCTCTGTTGGTCAAAGGGTGCCCCTGACCCAAGCCTTTTCCCGTGTGGTCAGCGCAATGGGACCTTGAGTCCAACTCCACGGGCACCTTGCCCCCTGCTGGAATATGTCTGTCCCGCCACCTGGCGAAGCCCAGTGAACATTCCCGCTCACGTGAACACCTGCGCCCCTGCTTGGCCCATCACTCAGAGCATCATTTTCCCTCAGACTGGCAGGATCCCCGCTCCTTCCTGCAGGGCAGGCAGACCCATCAGGGATTCCGTGCACCTGCCTGCTCCCCTGGTCCCTACCAGGTGGCCTCCCCTTGGCCCTCATCAGCAGTCCCAGCAAAGTTCATGTATCTTCCTTTAAATGTTTATAACTTAAGGTCTTCAAGCCGATATTGAAATGGTAACATAAGCTCATTGCCAGCTAGGGAAGTTAGAGAAAGGGGTGCCCCCACTCCCTTTGGGATTTCAGGGGTGGGACAGCAGTGACCAGGCCAAGGAGCAGGGCCATTTTGAATCCCAGTGCGACCCCGTCTTGCGATGACCCTCGCATGTCTCCAGCTATGTCAGAGCTGGGCTGTGGAAATTGCGTGTCTCCGTATGCAAGCTCCTTTTCAATAAGTACATCAGCCGTCGAAGGAAACCAGTCCGTCCACCTGCGAAGCCACTGCGGTCGCTGTCCATAAAGAACTTTTGGAAACCCATCTGCAAATTCCAGCCCCAGGACGCTGAGAATCAGGAAGCTGCTGGCCTCCCTCCTCCTCCCCACTTGCCATGGTCTAAAGGTCACTGATACCAGTCATTTCTGACACCTGGAGGCCTTGGGAATGGGACGGCCGGAGGCTTGAACCCCACTAGTGGCATCAGGGTTGACAGATAACGGGACGTGGGACCTCTCAGACTTGAATGCAACATGCCCTTTCTCAGAGGGACTGGGGCTGCTCTTGTTGGTCACATGAAGGGGAGGAGGCCACAGTGTGAGGACAGACAGCCTGGCTCTGCCACTTGCCAGCTGAGAAGTCACTTTGTCTTCGGTGAAGTGGGTGCAGTGGTGGTACCTCCCATGGGTGGCTGAAGATGGCACTAAGTAATACCCATAAAGAGGCCCAGTAAACCTGTCCTGTCCTCTGGCCCGGGCACAATACTGCCCCTCCTGCTCCCCTGGACCTGTCAACTAGGAGTCTCTGGAAGAAGCCATGACAGGTGCTTTCTTGTCATTTGCTCTGTACCACTGTGACCCCGCTGTGAATCTAAACCACAAAGAGGGAGAGAGTGTCAAGGACCCCAAGATTCCAGGTCCCACTACCCTAGGGACCTTTGTCTCCAGCCTGGCAGAGGCTGCTCGTCTTGGAAACGGGGTACTTCACACCCTGAGCCAAGCGGTCCTCGCCAGAGCCATTATGGGCCAAGGGGCTGCCTGGCCTCAGAAGAGTGCAGAATGCACTCTGGTCATCGGGGAAGAGAGAAAGGGCACAGGAAGGGCACTCCCAGCAGACTGCGCATGTGAGCAACATGCAAACGGCAGGCAAAGCCAGGGCACAGCCAGGAGGCTGGTCTCAGTGCCGGCACCTGGCTGGGGGCAGCAGGGACTGGCCCACAGGCAGCCTGGCGTCCTGCACCCCTGTCCTGGGTTTGCTGCCTGGGGTGTCACTGGCATAGCCCACCACAGTCTCTCCCACCACAAGGGACAAGCTGAGCCATCTCCATTCAACCTCCCGCTTCCTGGCCACGGGGGACCCAGCAGGCAGCGTTCCTGGGGCCTGGGGGCAGTCTTTGGCTCAGAGAGTCTCAAGAGGACACAGGGACCTCAGGTGTCCACCTTGACAAGAAGGCAGAAGCGCAGCAGCTGGTCCTGCGCGGGGAAAGAGTTCCCCTTGCTTCCTATTCTGCCCCCTCGGCCAGACAGGTGGTGAGGTGAGACCTGTCCACCTCGGGGTGTTTCATGGGGACAGACAGGCCTGCACACAGCATGGCTCCTACTCCACAGAGCAGAAGCTCCAGCCGGGAGGGTCGCCCGCAGCCAGTGCAGGAGCAAGTTAGGGGCTCAGCTCAAAAGGGTTTGTCCACCGCCTCTTGCTCAGCTCACCGAGCCAATTCCTCCTGCATTTGTGGTTGAGGATCTGCATTCCCACGGTTCTGAGTGTTTTTGAGAAAAAAAGAAAAATCTAATAGAGTGCAGACCTAAAGACCCGCCCGCAGGAGAGGTGCACGCAGCTCTCCCGGGCACCTCCGCTCACGGTCCTGCAGTGGGTCAGGGTGCAGACGCGCTCAGGTGCTGCAGATGCTGTGAAGATGGCTTCAGACATTTCCAAACTCCAAAAACATCTCTGCATTTGACGGTGTGGGTTATTGGCCTCAGCCCCACCCCTGGTTGCCTGTCTCCCCTGGACCCCCACCATGAGCGTTTGCCCAGGACAGAAACTCACAGCACCCCTGAAAACTTGGTCTAGACACAGTTAAAGACGAACCAGAAGATTGTATTCAGTTGGCCTTAGTTTTCCTGCTCCCATTTTTTTCATTTTTAAAAACTGTAGGAAAACACACATGAAGTTTTACCATCTTAGCCACGTCTAAGTGCACAGCTCGGTGGCATTAAGCACAGTCACACTGTTGTGTAACCATCACCCCCAGCATCTCCAGAACTTTCCATCTTCCCAAACTGGAACTCGGTCCCCGTTATACACTCACTCCCCGTACCCCTCTCCAGCTCCTGGTGCCCACCTGCCTACTTTCTGTCTCTATGACTGACACCTCCAGGTACCTCGCAGAAGGGGAATCACACAGAAGTTGTCCCTTTGTGACCAGCTCCTTTCACTCAGCGTAACGTCCTCCAGGTTCATCCACTCTGTGCCGTGCGTCAGAACGTCCTTGCACTTGAAGTCTGAACAATATCCCCTCGTGTGGATGGACACATTCCGTGTATCCATTCATCCACCATGAGTCTGCCTGACATTCTTGAAACCTCAGTCATCTCTGTGCTGATTTCCTCGGTCTGCACAGCGGAGGCCTCTCGCAATGGTGTGCTGTTGTGTCTAAGGAGAAACTTGGTGCTGCCTGAAGCCCTCCCCATTTCCCAGTCTGAGTTGTTTATCTAGGAGGCTTATGTGAGATATGCGCTGTGACATGTCACAGGGGGGGAGAGGAGGGCGCTCTCCAGGGAAGGCAGGCACTTTTCAGATTCCATGACATCCAGTTCGTTGATCAGCAACATGATGTCATGGTCGAGAGCACGGATTCTGGGGCAAGCTTGTCTGCGCTGGAACCCGGCAGTGTGTGCGAGTCACTTACATACCCTGGTGTTTCCCTCTGTGAAGTGGGGTGTTACAGTAAGCGTGTGAATGCGTGTCAAGTCTGAAACGGGGCGGGTACAGGATGAGCGCTACGTGCAGGCATGGTTATTTTCATTTGTTATTTCTTTCTATTTTTATGTTGTGGAGCCAAGGCAGCCAAATCTCTGTGTCTGGTTGGGGGAGACTTACACCCAGACCACTGGCCTCGTGCCCCCGGGCTGGCGAGTGACCCATGGGCACGTGCCATCATCTCAGCACAGGGCCCTGTGTCCAGGCGTGCTCTGTGGGTCCTTCCAGTGCCATGATCGCATGTGACGGTGTTTCCCAGGTTAGCCCCCAGTCTACCCTCCTTCCCCCATTCTTCTTTTTCTTTAATTTTATTTTTTATTTTACAGAGAGGGGAAGGGAGGGAGAAAGAGCAGGAGAGAAATGTTGATGTGCGAGAGCGACATCGATTGGTCACTTTCCGTACGCTCCCTGACCAGGCACCGAAGTTGCAACCCAGATGTGTGCCCTGAGCAGGCATCGAGCCTGCGACCCTTTGGCTTTCGGGACAATACTCAACCAACTGAGCCGCACCAGTCAGGGTTCCCCTATTCTTCCCACCAAGGAAAGGCCGACGAATGCCTTTCATTTCTCCTCTGACTGTCTCAGAGGTAGAGCTCCACCAGGGCTGCGATGAGGAGGGAAGGGAGGGCAGGAGGGAGGGGGGATGACCACTCAGTGCAGGCATGGCTTTCAGGCTTCAGGTTCATTTGCTTTTCTGGAGGGGGCGGTAGTGACGCCCACAGCACTTAAGTCAGCCTGGCTGCTAAAACCAGCTGTGTTTGGAGAGTCCTTGGCTAGTGGCTGGGACGAGTCACAGCCCCAGAGCACTCTGTTGCCTTTGTCACTTGGTTGCTGGCCACACCTCCCCCATAGTCCTCAGCCCTCCCCCCGCCTTGTGCAGCCTGGGAGAGCTGCTCAGCCCTGGGGGATGGACGGAGCCTCAGGAACACAAAGCCAGAGCCCGCTGTAAAATGGTGGGGTTGGCCGGATTCAGCACAGGCCAGCTCTCCGCGGTTTAGCCCAGATCCCTGCTATCAGGAAGAAGAGCCACCCTGGCCTCCTCCAGTCACCACTGCTAAATGGCAGCTGTAGGGTGACCAGGTTATCCTCAGGGTTCGGTCATCCTTGGGGCCTGGCGCACCTCGCGCTGATTTGTTTTGTAAGCAGAGCAGTTAATGGAGCCCAGTCACTCAGGCATCCTTGATCCTCACGGCTTTTGCCTTTGGGATTTTTTTTTAAAAACTTTCCTTGCCTTACAAATAACTAGAAAGGAGGCGACACATTGGACGTTATCATCTAGAGATCTTCAATAATCTCTCCACCTGGAATTTGCATTTGATGGACAGCTAACCCGGAGCATCCAAACAAGGGCCGACTGGAGACCGCATCCGTGGCTGGGGGCCGCGTCTGTCATGAGTCTGTTACAAGTCTGTTTGTCCCACCGTTTCCAATGGGCTTTGGGGACCAGCTGCCGAAATGTTTTCGCTCAGGATTGTTTCACACGGGGAAAAGTTACAGTATGAATGGTAAAGATTCAAAATGAATGGTCAGACATACTCTGAAATCTCTCGATCAGTGTCTGATGTAAGCCTAGAAGGTTTTGCTGCCACAGTTAATAACAGAACTTCCAAAGTCTAGTTCATATATGAGCAACGCTGGGAAATGTGTCTCCAGAGGTGGCCTGTGAGTGACCGCGTGGCCATTTGGAGTCCTTAGGACTTAAGATATCCCCCTGAGTCGCCAGGATGTGCAGCCACAGTCCTGGCATTTTGCGTGTGGTGTTTTGAAGGCTGAGCCCCAAACAGCAAAGATGGGAGGTGGCATCTGTGTCCTCCCGGCAACAACAGCCAGAATCTACCAAGCAGCCAGGGTCAGGGGAGGAGCTCCTATGGCCACATTGTAAATGGGAGCGGTGGGTTTCCTCTGCGAATATTTCTTGAAATGGTGCTGAGTGGCACTGTGCTGGAAAGGTGACTGAAGTGGGTCACAGCCTCGGGGAGCTGAGAGGACACACACGTGCCGGCAATGCATGGGTGACGGAGGAACTGTGACAGACACCTGGTGGGTGGGACAGGCGGAGGGCTCTGCTCAGTCAGAGCTGTCTCCCCCAGGGGCAAACGTGTTAACCCTAACAACCATCACCCATTTAAGCAGTTCCCGTAAGTGTGCCTGCAGACACGGGCTGATATTCTGAGCCACACATATGTCAAGACCTCCTGCACCCCAACATACCGCCCGGATCATGGCATAAAGTACCAAGCCCCACACCCCACTTTTTAAAACCAGTCTTTCTCCCAGCATCTCCCCTCCCAGGCCTTTCCCCAAAGCCCAGTCCTCTCCAGGGACTGGGGATCCCAAGCAGCCAGGGCCACCTCTGGGTGCCAGGCCCCCCAGAAGCCTCTGGGCCCCACTGGGTCTGGGGTTTCTGACTCAGTCTCAGCCTCTGCAATGACCCCACTGTGCATCTAGATGATCGATCCGGCAGCCCTGGCACCACATCAGGTCCAGACACCAAAGGGGCCCCTCGAGGCACCTCCAGGTCCCACCTGACCCTCTGAAGTCCCAGGCTTGGTTTCCGGGAGAAGGAGCAGGCAGTTAAGAGCCTTCAACCAGCTGCTGTGAACCCCAGGCATCAAACTATAAACACAGTGAGCCTGAGAGCGAGTCTTTGGTTCAGCGCAACGGTGAGTGACAGGCTGAGTGACATGGTGCTGCAGGACATGGGCCATGGCAACGGTACGATGCTGGCCTCAGTGTGGTCCAGAAGACACTGATGTCACATCACGAAGTCCAACGGCAGTGAGCAGAAACCCCGACATTCCGGGGCGGGGTGCCTGTAGCAGGGCAGGCACACCACGTTTGCAGGCTGGCGGGAGCAGGCCAGCCTCTGCATGGGTACGAAGCAGGACGGTGGGAAGGGGACTCCAGCCACCAGGGCGGCAGGCGTGGAGCCAAGTGGGACCCGCTCAAGGTCCCTGTTGCCCAGCGCTCTGAGACATTTCTTTTCTGGCAGGAAAACCGTGCTCAATTTTTCTAATGAAATTTCAAGCAATAGAAAGGGAAGGAGAAAGAGGAGGCAAGGGAGAGAGGAAGGAAGGCCTTCTCCGCACGGCAGATGGAAGGAAGCCCCTGGGGCTCCTCCTGTCCACGCGGCCACCCTGCGATGTCTGATTGTGACTCACTTGGCCACTGTTCTCGGGGTGCCTGTGTCAGGGCCTCAGTTCCAGCTCAATGATGCTTGATTACCAGGACAGCAGAGCTCTCTGCGTCTGCGCTCGGGCGGGGGTCCTTCCCGCCTCCTGGTCTTAGGTCTCACTATCACAGCTTCCTTCTGCGTCTTTTCATCCTTGCGCATCCAGGAGGGGCTGTGGCCCCAGGTCCTCCCCAGCACCTCCTCCTCCACCTGCCGCCTCCCCAAGGGTGCCCAAGAGCCCTGACCCCTGGGACGGCCACAGGGACCACACTTCAGTCCTGCTGTGGAGCTGGGTCAGGCGCAGGAGAGAAGTGGGCAGAAGACAGGGCGAGGGCCTGGGGAGGGGACTACAAGGATCGTGAGTGCACAGTTGCCTCTTCTTTGAATCTGAGCCCAAGGCGTAAAGCGAATCAAAACCAGAGAGACACCTTCAGACTGTCCCGTCATAGCACAGTCCTCTGAGCTCCTGCTCGGCACGCTTCTTATTCTCAGCTTCTTGGTCTCTGCCTTTTCAGTCCCCTGGGATCCATTATTTATGAGAGTGGAGGTTGGCCTCAGACCCCAGAAATGAAAAAACAAAACAAAGCAACCCAGAAGGACGACAGGAGCAGTGATCGGATCCGCCATGACAAATGGGGTCCGTGCAGAGGAGGCCCAAGCCTGCCCAGCCGTGACTCAGAGCTGGAGGGGGTGTGCAGACAGCCCGGGTAGCTGCGTCCTGCGAAAGCACATCCTCAGCCAGGACAGCAGTCCCCCACAAATTCCCAGACTGTCCGCTCTAGCCTGCCCACCTCCCAGCTCCCGCCCAGGCCCACATCAGCTCGTATGGGGGCGGCCTTGGATCTGCTCCTCAGTCTTTGGTGTCTCCTCTCTCTAACCCACCTTCCGCGAGTCTCTCCTGAAGTTCAGTCCCAGTCATATACGCCTTCCATGCCTCACACAGCTTAAGGGGCTCATTACCTGCACCCAAGCCCCCAGCCTCTTCCGTGTGTATTGTCAGCTGTCCCTTGGCCTCCCTGTGACCTCATTTAGGGTCTACCTGGAGACTCTGGGATAATCTCATCTCAAGGTCCTTAACTAATCACACCTGCAGACACTGTGGGGCTCACAAGGTGACGATGCGTGTATCTTCGGGAGCGGGCGTGTGATTCAGGGGCTACGGGGCTCCTAACCATTAGATTGCGAATGCATTTCCAGCCTCAGCTCACCCCACATTTCCTTGGCTCCAGGGGCTCTGTGGTTCACGCTCACAGCCTCCCTGCGCCCGAACCCAGCAGGAGCACTGGTCTGGAGCGTGGGTGGGCAAAGTGAGGAGGCCATATCCGCCCTTCACCTCCTGCCTTATGCCGCCCTGCGCCTTGTGGCCTCCAGGTCACCTCTCACAGCACCTGTCACATCCACTTTCACTTTCGTGTGTGATTTTGACATCGCTGCCTCCCCTGCCTGCCAGCTGCATGTTACAGGTGGGATCTTAGGTAGCTCTCTGCTCCCCACGGATTAAATTCGATTAAATTAACTCATGTTAAGCTGAGTGCTTGCTTTGTCATTGGTATCTAAAGGATTTAAGTCAGTCTCCTTCAAGAAAAGAAATCTTCATTCAGGTGCTCGGCCTGCCTACCTGCGGCCGGCACAGAACCGCAGAACCTTCTCCCTGTTCCATCCCTGGAGGCGCCTGGCTCGGTCTTTGCTCTCAGTCTGGTGCTCCCGCCCCCACAGCGTCCCTCCCCCTCTCCCACTTGTCTCAATCTCTCTGGGTGGCCTGCCTCTCACCCCCCCCCCCACCTCCTTGCTGAATGCTACTTAAATTTTGGTTTGTGTCCTCTGGTTCACTGTGCTTTAATTTTCTCATCCACTTGGTTTAATGCCAAAGAGTATTCTTTCCAAATAAAAATGGTAAAGACCTTTCTTCTCTCATAAGAATTTTATGTAAGCACCATGCAGCATGCCATTCAGAGGGACTGTGCATAAGCCAGTCCCATTATCAGTTCCTCACCCCCAGTGCTAGAACTAGATAACTTTTTTCTCGGTTATAAAAGCCCTGCATATTCATTG
Organism: Furipterus horrens; assembly: GCF_987537825.1. Lineage (NCBI taxonomy): Eukaryota > Metazoa > Chordata > Mammalia > Chiroptera > Furipteridae > Furipterus > Furipterus horrens. Next base: position 8,403,370 of record NW_028327171.1, read on the forward strand.
TAGAGTATTTGAAAAATGCAGAGCAGTACAAAAAGAAAATGAAAGGACCCATTATCGCACCAGACAGAGAAGACCTCTCCAGCTGGTGTTTTTCTCCTGCGAGTGCGCGTGTGCTCACGTGTGTGTGTCTTTTACATAATTTTTTATCCTAATCATTTCACTCAGCATCACAGTAGCAGCGTTTCCAGTGTAGCATTAAATAGTCTTGACGAACATGATTTTAATGCCTATATAATGCTCCGTCATGGAGACTTAGTAAAATGTCATCATTCCGTCATTGATGAGATGTTTAGCTGAATTCCATGTAATAAGTAAGACAAGAGGAACATCGCTAGCTACACATCTTTGCTGGCAGAGTGACATCGCAGGACAGTGGTTTTGGCGTAAACCCGGGAGGATCTGTGACTTGCCGTGAAGATATGCCGATTCATGAAAAGTGCCCAGAACAGTGGCTGACACTTAACGAATGCTTTTATTATTTTGTTTGCTGTTGTTATTTCCTTAAGAGCAATTCCTAGAAATAGGATTCTGGGTCAGATGGCCAAAATGTTGCCAAGCCACTTTCCCCCGGGACCGTGTGGACATACATTCCTTAAGGGTGTCCCCTTAGGCCCAGACAGAGTTGGCCCCCTGGGCCCCGTCACCTTATTTCAAACAGGATCGTGGAGATAGTTGTCCATTTCCATGCAGTTGTAAGAAAGACTACGGAGACATCTATGGACCCTTCCCGCAGGTTCCCCCAGGAGTGACGTCTTGCAAAATGACAGTGCAGCGTCCCCACCAGGAGACAGTGAAACAGTCCCCCATGTCATTCAGATGTCCCCCACATGTCATGATTAGAGCATGTGTGTTCCGTTCTGTACAATTTCATCGCACGTGTGGGCCCTCGTATCCTCCACCACAGTCGCCGTACAGGACAGTCCCGCCCCTTTTTATAACCACACCCAGCTCCTTCCCCACCCCCTGTGCCACCCACCCCAAACCCCCTCGTCCATAACTCCCAGCTGGCAGTATTCTGTTCTCCATTTCTATAACTTCATCATGTCAAGGACGTCGTATAAATGGAATCACACAACGTGTGACCTTCTGAGACTGGCTTCTACTTGCTCAGCTTAACCCCCTCGAGCCCCATGTAGTAGCTGCGGGGGTCAGTCGTGTGTTTTCATTGCTCATTAGCATTGCCCGGTGTGCATGCGGATCATAGTTTAACATTCGCCTGCTGAAGGACGTCTAGGTTGCTTCCAGCTTTTGGCGACCCACCCTTTTCATAGGGTCTGTTTGATTAAATAATTCAATTTCTTGGAGGCCAGCATGGCTGTTTTTAGAAGTCGGTATCCTTAGGTGGGTTGGGTAGAGATTTCTGATTGTTGATGTCACACTGATAATGAATGAACATCATCATCAAGTTGTAAGAGTCAATAAAGCTATGATGATGTGTTGTGCTGGGGTTTAAGGGGTTCGGGGGGCAAGAGCAACAGCCAATGGGAAGAGGGGCCAGAAGGGAATGTGGCTGAAAGAGGCTCTCAGTTCCGATTCATGAAGGAAGGACACAGAGTTCACGCGTCACTCCTCGGGAAGGCCACTCACAGAAAAGGAAAGGCCCCCTTCTTCCACTTTATTCCCTCCTCCCTTTAGGTCCTAGTATCGTGGTACCTACTGCGCTCACCTTCTGCTGTGGCCATTTAAAACCACTTGGGGAAAGAGACTGTAGAAGAATTATAGGGTGGAAAATTCTGCTCTAGAGTCATTACTCCTAACTTCAAAGGGGCGCTGTGAAATTGTTGCTAAGGCAATGGAAGAGAACATTTCACAGGCGGTGTGAGCAGGACCAGCGAGACAGTGAACGTGACAGGCCCCCAAAGTGGGACTTAGCTAACACAGATAGGTTTCATGACTTGGAAAGGTAACACAGATCCTTTCTGGGGGCTTGAAAGGGAACGAACTCCTCAGCAGCTGGGTGGGATGGTCTCCTTGGGGGAAGTGTTCGTATCTGGCTTCGCAGAGAAAATCCTGAGGCCACTGTTCCTCTGACCACCCCCCGACCCCACCTGGCCCCACGCACTGAACTCTTCCACTGTGATGGCGGTGCTTTCTGTCTTTCCCAGCCTACAAAGCTCAACCCAAACCGAAATTGCCGTACAGTTATTATATTTGTCCTGGGTTGGGAGCATTTCATAACGTGGCCCCACAAATATCCGTGTGAGAAACCCACCGTTTCTAGTGCTCACAGACTTCATGCCAATCCAAACTAGAATTCGACAGCCCAGCAAGAAATGTCCGCAGCCGCTGCAAGGAATTTCTATTCAAACAGAAACAGGAAGCTAAACCGGAGGTCTTCTCCCCGCATCGAGCGCGAAGATATGGAAGAATATGCGAGGCCGGGGCACTGGGAGACGGCCTTCGCTGCCCCTCTGCTGTTCAGGTCCCTCTGATGTCACCACGGTCCTCCTGCCCAGGTGTCGCATTGCTGAGAAGGAGTCGCTTCCTCAGCAGCCACAGCCAACAGCGTTTGGACTGAACAGGTGCCGAAATGACACGGGTAAATGGGGCAAGGACAATGACAAGTCATTTTTACGTGTGGCGCACCTGTGCTTCCTCATGCATTCCTTCCGTGCGCTCCAGCACTAGAGTCTCCCTCGGGCTTCCCTCTCCCCGGCCACCAACTTGTCCTGTTCGCCTGGGACCACAGGGGCCCGGCTCTGGGCTGTGCACCCTCAATAGCAACTTGGCCAAACACCCGAAAAAGACAAAGGCAAGAAGAAAAAGCAGAGCGGATGATGAACGTTAAGACCAGCTTAATGCTTTCTTTTAAAACGTTTTCGCGAGGGTGAATTCCTACATGAATTTAAGTCACGTATGTAAGGGAGGGAGCAGCCACCCTCCAAAAACCAGACCTGGTACCTGGCAGAAATGGGAGAGAGCACCTGCTGGGCAGCGCTCACCTGGGCTCTGGGCACACAGACAAGCACGGCCTCCACATCTGAAAACAAACGGTGTGGCAGCCATGAGCTCCTGTGGGCACGGCCGGGTGGGCGTGGAAGCAGATGCTGGGCCTGCCACATTCCTCGGTCAAGGTCACACATGGAGTCAGGGAGGACCCTCCCCGCCCCAAGTGGTGGTGCACACCTCCCTGCCCTCCCTGGTGCCAGGTTGGAGCCTGGGCTTCATAAAGCCTGCATGCGACACAGTCTGGGCAGCTTCCCCGCGGCGGGTCCTGCTGCAGAATTAAAGGACTAGTCCCTCCAAACTGAAAATGGGCCTTTATTACAATACCGTTCATATCTACGAAAGCACCCTGCAGTGAGCCAGGAAAGGGCCATCCTGAATCAGCAGGGGACAAAATCGAGCCTGGCTTCTCCCCACAGGCCACGGGTGAGGAAGCCCCAATGCCAGGCCCCTCTCGGTGAGGGGAAGAACCTTCCGGGAAGGGTCTGGCACCGGTGGGGCTGCCTCAGTCTGTGTGTGAACGCCTCCTCGCCTGTCGGTCTTGCTGAAGCCTGGACACCCAGCCCCACAGCCATGTCACTGCTGATATCACCTGTGTCCTTTCTCCTGTTCAGTGCTCACATCATCGGGGTCCCGTTTCCACTCCAGAACCTTCCACCAGCTTCTTATTCACTCCGTCTCCTCTCCCTTTGCAACGTTCTTCCAAGTCCTCACTGTGCATCTCACTGAGAGGCCCGGCCACACTTCTGGTGGAAAGTTCCCAGGAACCTCCAGCTCAGCGTCAGTCAGACCCTCACCACCTAACCTTATAACAGGCAAATGTGATCACTGGGACCTGCCCGGCCGTCTGGGGACTCCTCGTCCCCCTGGCTTCTGGCACAAACCGCACAGCGTGGGACTGGAAGACGGGCCCAGGAGGGGCCCCCTCCTGCGTCCTCCCCTCCATGAGCCCCTGAGCGGGGTATCCGGGGGGAGAAAGAGAAACACAGAACCTCTGCTTTTTATCAGTAGAGTCCTGCCTCAGGGAGAGGTCTCTGGACTCAGAACTGAGAAGAAGTTACTCCCAGGCTTTTAGAAACGGCCCTGTCCTGTCTCTAACCCAGAGGCCACCCAGACGCGGCTTTGGCAGCCCCCTAGCCACCTTCTCCACAGTTACCAGTTCTGTTCGGCTAAGGGTATCGGTCGAGGTGCTTCTGATACCAAGAAACAGAAGCGTTCTTATGCCGGTTCAAGAAGGGTTTGTGTAGGGGGGTTGATGGGTGCAGGAAGGGGGGCTCACCCAGAGCTCCTGTAAGGACACTGTGAGTCCCCAGTAAAAGCCCCAGATCCAGGGTGCCAGGAAGTCTTGGGGTCTCCTGGGCTCTCTGCTTCCCTCCCTCTGTCCTCTGTGACCGGCCTCTCCCCCTCGTCTCTTCTCCAGGAGCTGCGCCTCCTTATTCATCTGGGCGGCTGGTGTGGTCAATCAACGGCAGGTTCCCCGTGACCAGGTGTTCACCCCAGTTGCCACCAGCTCTGAATCACTTAGGAGAAGTTCTGGTGAGAAAAGGTGATTGGGTGATGGCCAGTCATAGGTCAGCCCTTAGGGATGGGGCAGGGTCTCCCAGAGCCAGGACTGCCTGTCCAGGGCTGTAGGGAGTGTGCTGGAGAACCAGTTGGTAGCGGCCCCCCATATTATGCTAGGTATGGGCTGGCCACTGCAGACTCCTGGGGTCTCACTCCTAAGCCCCCACTGGCAAGGACAGGCCTAGAGGGCGTCTACCAGAAAGGTGCTCACCCAACCAGCTAGGTACAGTCCTGCCCAGAGCACAAGACCCCACCGTTTGGGCTCTCCAACACAGAGGGGTCAAGGCCAGTTTCAACCCGGAGCCGAGCCAGAAAATCCAGTCAACCTGTGTGCGCTCCAGTAACACTTGCCTCTCTTCCTTGTCTTGATTGGCTGTTGCCCGGTCCCAACAAAGCAGAGGATGTACAGTTGTGAGCATACAGCTTGGGTTGGGGGCCCCCAGGCCTCCGTTCTTGACTTTCCAGAGTCAAAGGCAGTTCCCTCCCCAAGAAACACAGGACACAGAGGAGCTAGGTTAGACATTCTTTCTTCAAGCTGTGGAAGTACTGCAGATTGAATTCCCACTAACATAAAATTGGGTCCCAAACAAAGGTGGCCAGATGATGCGTCTGGCATTTCAGAGACCCCTGAAGACTCACATCCAGAATCAAGGTATTAGAACAAGCAGGGACCGTGAGATTCATGGGCGCCAGAGATGGTATGGCATTGAATTTTGTGTTCGAGCCAGGGGTGTTCTGAGTGATTCCTTTCAAACATGTCCCCTCGCGTGTTTCTCATTGTGGCCCTGAGAGGTGGCAGAGCTGATACGATCCACTCCATTTACAGAATGGTCTTGCTTATTGGGGGGGGGGGGGGTGAAAGAGAAAACAATAGACAGAAGGAATAACGTGGGAACAATCGCTGGACCTCCAGCTCCTGCCACTGCACCACTGCTAGGCAGCTGGTTTGAGTCTAGACATCAGAAGACATGCAAGGATTGTGTTCAGGTGTGAGCCCTGGCCAGGTGGCCCGGGATGCAATCCTGACCGCCGTTCATTGGCTGGGCCTGTGGGAGCCTCGTGTGGCTCCGTGTGCCTCAATGTCCTCGTGGGGATCCCTTAGCATGGGGCATGGCCTGTGGTTCACGCTCAGTGGGTATCAGTTATTCTGCGATGCAGACGGCGGGAGGGCTCCCAATTCCCGACACTCCCAGGCCCAGCTGCATAGGAGAGAAGATCACTATCCAGGGGACGAGAGGCCTCTGCCTTCTCATTTACTTCTCTGGTCTTGTTTTAATATCACGGGCTGCCAGTCAAACCACATAAAAGAGTTTGGGGTGACCTGCCTTGCTCTCTCGTGAACTCCAGCCCCGATTTGCCTTGAGTTGCACAAAAGTACAAGAACCTTTATTTTTCCATTAATCTTACTGCCTCCACATCTCATTTTAAAATTTTATTTTATCATCGCACGCCCCTCTTTGTGCTCTTTGTTTCTGGATAAAGGATTTGCAAAATGATTCAGCATGGGAACAAAAAGCCTTGTGCCCCCCTGACAAGCCTTCCTCAGGGGCGGCAGGGAGTCCTCCCAGGCCACCCAAGCATGGCACACCTGCCATTAGGACGCACCTGCAGCTTTAGCCCTGCCTCTCACTGCCTGGGCCCTATGGAGGCTCATTAACAAACTAAATAAGCAAGGCAAAGGTATAAAACAGCCACGCATCAAAGATTTTTACCCAACGCATTAGTTGAGCGAGGGAGGTGGTAAGCTTTAACAACCAGTTTAAAACAGAAATCAAAGAAGCTTGCATTTATATGCAGCGTACTGAAAGGCATTTGCCAATGGACACAGCGTGGCTTACCACTGGAGACACCCCACGGGATCTTTTCTTCTTATCCCAAACTTCCATACAGCCTCCAAGCCTGTTGTCAGAAGTAATCTGCAAGGAAGCTTATTCTGGACCGCAGATCGAGGCTGGCCTCACTAGGTCTGGCTGGATGGTTTGTACGGGCAGCAAGATGGTCGGTCTGCCATATGGGCCTTCCTGTCCTTACTTCGCTAGGAGGCTTCACAGTGGGGCTTGTCAAAGCTTCTGTTGTCTGGTGTCCCGAGACCAAAGGCCAGAGAACAAAACTCTCTTACAAATCTGGGTGAACGCATCTCTTGTCAGGGTCCCCAGAATATCCCAAGGCCCCCATGCTGCCACTGCTGGCCTTTCTTCCTGACTGAGCGGCAGGAGCTTGGGGGCCAAGGACCAGGTCAGTCCCCCGGGGAGGGCTTTGCGAGCACCAAGTTCCTTGTAGTCACGCTTGGCTCCTTACAAGAGTCTGGCCACAGCTGAGCAAATGAGCAGATTGGTTACAAAACCAATTTCCCCAAGTATATCCTGGTTTGGCTCAGTGGATTGAGCGTCGGCCTGCGAGCTAAGTGTCGCTGGTTCGATCTTCCAGTCAGGGCACATCAGAGAAGGAAAACTCTGACTCCAAAAAACCTCCGCTGCCTTGCGGCATACCTCTTCAGGGGAAAGGCTAAGGGAGTAAACCCCGACAGAAAATCCGGAGCCGGAGTCCCTAAGGCGGTTTGACGTTGTAGTCAACACCGGCAACTCCTGCGGCGCACCTGAAGCCAAGCTGTATTGACTCCGTCTTTCCCTTGGACCCTTCAGCTGCGAAGAGAGGGGGGATCTGCTGCATGGGCAACAGCAGACCCTCCATATCACCCTGCCCAGGCTCTGTAGCTTCAGCTTCACTGGAGAGGACACTCCAGCATCATCGCAAGATGTCGATTCAACACGGGAGGAGACAGATACCGTGTCACCCCCGAGTCGGACTGCACAGCCATTCTCGGCGGTGCAGATAGACTTTTAAGAAGCTACACCATCGTCTCTCGAGACGGACGGCTGCCAACGATCCTGGTAAAAAGGAGGACAGATTCTTAGGTTCTTAGGGACACTTGGCAGATAACAACATGGCTGTGAAAAGTAAAAACTTACTAAAAGTTTCTGCATTAGGGGAGGGCAGACCATAAAATTAAGATATCATTTAAAACTGTTTCTTCTCGGTTTGCAGAAGAATCTATTAGGTTGTTAAGAGTTACGGACAGCTGAAGAAGAAAGAGAAAAGGCTCCGTGTCAATCCAGAAAACGAACCACTAAAACAACTCCCACAGCACAGTAGACAAGAGAGCACAGTGGACTGTCCCTCATTCTCCGCCCGCTGGGCGCCGGGTTAGCCATGCCATCCAGCTGTCTGTCTTTTAACTAAAAAGAGTTCTGGAAATCCCGCTCCGCCCACTGGAATGGTCTGAACGTTGTCCAGACGAGGCCATGAGACACCTGTCCCCAAGGTCCTTTTCTCTGGGGTCCTGAGGTGGTCCTTTTTCAGTGAAGTCACAGACTGGCCTCCAGCTGATCTCAGGGCCTTCAGGCAAGTGTCTGAGTCAAACAAGCCATCTGTGGGTGACAGCAACATGCTTTTGCCTGTTTTATAGAAGATAAAATTGAAGTGCCAAGAAGCCAAGTAGCTTGCTCAAGTCACAGAGGCAAGAGGCAGGGGGAGCATTCCAGGGTCACCAGGCAGCCAGGCTCCCATGCCATCATCCCAACCACTACAGCAGAATGGGGGCTCCTGGCAAAGTGCAGTTTCTTCTGGCAAAGTCAGGGAGCTCCTCAGTCGTAAGAGGCTGTGATCCTGTTAGCGGTCCCCTCACCTTTTGAGGTGCGATTGTTGATAATGACTCCTTCAGTCAGGCCTCTGAAAGCCCATGGTTTGAAGCTGTCTTGCCAGGTGGACTGGAGAGAAATAACCCCTGAGATCATTTCCACCCCCAGCCCCCATGAACTCTGAAGGGCTGGGACAGGACCCCCACTAGACATAATAGTGTCCATGCATGGGAGCCCCTCCAGGGGCGGGGAGCTTTATAAAGGTGTTACGTCTGCCTTGAAGAACTACCAAAAGCGCCACCTGACCTACGCAGGACATACGACTTCAGCCCAGCAATGGAAATGAATTTCACAAACGTTCAAGATAGGAAAGTCAGAGAGGTTCCCAAGTCAGTGGGTGAGTGGCCAGGACCGCAGACACAGCCCTCCCACCCCACACCCTTTACAGCACAGCGAGAAACACCAGGGCCTGTGCTGGGGGCCGCTGGGGGTGTGCTCTCATGGAAACCTGGGCCTGGCCACGGTCAAAGGCAAGACTTCTCGGCCATGGGGTCAGGAGCCTTTATGAAGAAGTCGCTGCTGAGTCCTGATGGCCAGGAACAGAGAGAATAAGGAAAGGAGAGGAGGAAGGACCAGAGCAGTGGCCGGAGCAGAGAGCCAGGTGTGGGGATGCCCATGGACTGGCGTGGAGGCCCGAGATAGGAGCGTGGCAAGGACTCGAGCCTCACATGCACAGGCGAGGAGGCGGGCCTTCTGTGTCACACCTAGACCAGAGTTCTGGAAACCAAGGCTGGGCCCTGGGGCAAGACCAGAAGCCAAGACCAGTGCAGGGATCGGTTGCTGCAAGGGACCAGGACTGAGCCAGGACAGTGGCTGCAGGGCGGACAGTGCAGACTCAGAGCATCGTCACTGACCGTGACTTTGTCTCAGTGTGGCCAGGCCGTCAGCACACAGGAAGTGGTGTTAGTCACAGAAGGGTTGTGTTTATGGGGGGAAGTATCTGCTCATTACAGTTAACTGTTTCCAATAAAGAGGAGGCAGGCTGATCTCAGATGGAAAATCACCACCCACTCAGGCTTGCTTCTCTGCCCAGCCCAGGCTCATGCTGGTGAGCACACAGGGCGCAGGGGCAGGGAAGCGCTGAAGGAAAACATTGATCATGGTGAAAACGGGGCTGCAGCGTGGACTGTCCCGTGCCCTGTCCAGCCTTGAAGAACATCCCCCTCACTGTACTTGGAGTCCCCCGGGGTGGGACTCGGTACCCCTTGAACAGAAGATGTTAATGCCAATGTGTTCTCCTCCGTGGACTGGGTGGGCATCCAGGCGGTGTGCGCCTCCACGTGATTCATTCTGCGCTGGGAACCGTGGTTCATACCAAATGCCTCCTCGCTGTGATTTCCTCTTCGATTTAGTCATACAACCTCAGCCCTGAACTCTAGAAGGCAATTTTTTTTTTAAGTTAAAGACCATCAAACAATTTTTGTTTTTTAACATAAAGGCCTTCCTGAGGCCATTGGGGACTCCCTGTGATGAGCCATCACTAAGCCAAGGCTGTCTTCAGTGAGTCAGGCGCCACCAAGGACAGGCACATGGTGTGTACGTGGGTGATGGCTTTGTTTTCACAACCCTTTTCAATGGTAAAGGAATGAAGTTTGTCACAACCTCTAAATGCACTGAATGAGGAGGAGGACTTTGTATAACATTCCAGTGCCCAAGGTTACGTTTTTGTTTTTTTATTTTAAATAAACCTAAGGACCCTGACATCAGCATGGGAACTGGTCATCCCACTCCTGCCACTCCTCACGGCCTGTCCCTCTGTCTTGCAGGTTGTATTTAGCAAGTACTGCAACTCCAGCGACATCATGGACCTCTTCTGCATCGCTACGGGGCTGCCTCGGTGAGTGGTCCAGCCTCGCCCTGCTGAAAGGGCGCCATTCTGCCTCCATGTCTTTCCGTTCACCTTGACAGGAAGGCACCTGGGGAGGGCGGGTCGCCAGAGGAGGAGGAGGAGGAGAGATGAGAGGAGTGGAAGCCCACCTCACTGGCTGCAGGAGCTCTTTCAGATCCGTGAATGAAACCCTGGAGGTTTTAGGCACAGCCTTCCTGCAGGCACCTCGGCATCTGCAAGGAGGAAACCATTGGGTGGTTAGGCAGCAAGAACCATAAGAGGTTTCTTTTTTCTTTCCTTCATTCATTTGCTTTTGGAGAAAGGATGAAGGAGGGAGACTGTGTTTGGCTTTGATCCCCCACCTTCAAACGGTCTAGCAAGTGTCTTTTCTGTTTCAGGGGGGTCATCACAGATCCATACTTGGGAAGAGACTAACTTCAGAAATGAGTCAAAGACCAGTTATGTACCTTATAGAACTGTCAGAATTCCATAGGAGTTATTTTCCCAAATATTAGAGCAAGTGGATTTTTCTGCGGTAACTTGTTGATGATAGAGTGATCCGGAGTAGTTTTGGCTTTAAAGCCAGGGTCCGGGGTCAGAGAAGGTGAGTGAGAAGGACCGTGGGAGTCTTTCACAGATAGGTGAGGGAAGGGATTCTGGAGCTGAAATTACAGCAAATGGCAGGCACTTTGTAGCAGCAAAAATAGCCCGCAGAGTGGGCATCTTTTACTGAGCACTGGGCTAAGAAATACGTACATATTATGCTTTAGAACAACCGGAGATTTGCATGTCACCCCCCAACTGCACAGATTTTAAAAACACACAGCTGAAGGCCAGACAGAGCAGGTAATGTGGGTCAGGCAACACCACTCCCAGGAGGTGCCCTGGGGTGAAAGGCTGGAAGAAGAGTCAGCTTCCCCACTTGAAACTGGTTTGTAGGAGCAATCGGGCCTGTTAGGTGGACTCCCAAAGCCATGAAGTAGGAAGGCAAACTGAATCCGTCATCGGCCGGTACAATGTTTATTTCCATTTTACCCCAGTTTTATTTAATCTTCCAACTCGGTAAATTAGACTTCCTCCAATTCCCATTATAAGTTACGTGGAAGTCCGTGAAGCACTTAGGATTGTTCGCCATTCCGCTTTATTCACAAACGGAGCCTTGTGCCTGAAGGGCAGGTCCTCTGGCCCTGGGTTTCCGGGCTCCTCTCTCACGTGAGGCTCAGTCAAGGGTGCGCCCCAGGGAGACCATCATGGGTGAAGGCACTAACTTGGCGTGTCTTCCAGGAACACAACCATCTCCCTGCTGACCACAGATGATGCCATGGTCTCCATTGACCCCACTATGCCCGCAAATTCCGAACGGTAAGTGGCCGGTGGCTTCGTCCCATACTGTCTCTGTGGTGTCTCTGACACTTTTCCTCCCCCACACAAGGCTCTCTGTGGTTGTTTTCGTAAGTTACTGCTGTAGAAGTCTGAATTCAAACCAAAGATGGGAGGGTGGGGGCGGGACGCGACGAGGAAGGTGGCTTTATTCGGCTGCTTCCTTACCAAGACGGTAACAATGGTAAGCATGCCAGGAACGTGCCAGGACTCCAGATTCAGCTCCCAGCAAGAGCCCTGTGAGCCCAGATGGGGAAGCTGAGGCACAGAGGCTGAAAGAAGAATAGTGGAAGCAGGCCTGGGATCCTTAACCCCCACCACCCTGTCTACCTCAGAAAGGGGAGCAGGACGGCCCCTGAGCAGAGCCCCTGGGGGAGTTTTCCCCTGGAACGAACCCTGGTGTTGATGAACTTGTGTTCATGGAACTCCTCTCTGCACTGGGGAGGGGAGGAAGCTCTGGACAGGAGGTGAAGGGCGGGGACTGGGAGAGGGGGTCAGCAGTGAACGTGTTTGCGAATATAAGTGCATTCAGTAAAGCTGGGCTGTGTGTGGCCAGAGGAAGGAAGGACAAGGACTCTGAGCCACGGCCCCTCTGTCCCTGGCTGACCCCTTTGCCCATCAGCCTGCAAAGTCCTCAGCGGTCCCCACTTCATCCTAGCAACTGGGCAAGGCAGCTTTCAAACTGCATTCTCTGCAGGGAACAGGAGTGTGATTGGGTGTGGGGGTGCCCCTTGGGTCCCCAGTCTGTATTTCCTGGTCCTCACTGAACACCTGCTCCAGGAGACATGTGTTAATCCAATCATCGGGGTGTCCCATCGACTGAGCCACGCCAGCTTTTCTGATACCACAGGAGAAAGCCTGCACCAGGCAGACACTTTCATACTCACTGACTGGAGGGCTCATTGCTGCTTAATGACAGCTTGGAAATATTCAGGCTCCCCGTGATAGGTGCTCTGGGACCTCCCTTGCAGGTTCACCCCACCCCAGGTATGTGCACACCTAAGCTCCCAGGGATGGACACCTGCTCTTCCTCCTGCCCCCAGAAGCCAGCCTTCCAGCCACCCATCCTAGGCTGGGTGCAGAATCCCCCAACCCCAGGCAAGGGTGCAGTCCTCCTGAGGACAGCCGAGGCTTCGGAGCATGGAGCAGGTCAGATAACACCCTGGGGCAGGTACAAAGTCCCGGGGGGACTCTGGCCGGCACTGGCCTTCCCCTTGCACCGAGGTGTCTCAGCCAGTCCTCCCCCTGCTGTTGTGCCCATCAGTATCCCTTCTGCCCCCTTATGATGGGCCCCGGGCCCCCCGGAAGGAGTGGTGCTAATTGGCTCCCTAAAGACTCCAGTGAAATTCTTGGAAATTTTAGCATCAGCTCCAGCTCACTTCAGAAGGAAAGTCGACATGTCACTGTGACTTGTCCACAAAACGAGAAGGATCTCGTCACTCAGACCAGAGCCTTGTCAGGGCAAGCTGGTCTCTGAGCGAAACTGCATTTTCCTGAATCCTACGGAAACAGTTTGCAGTCTGTCTATTCAGAACCTGTCACTCATTATCACAGGTTTGGTACTTTACTCTGTGCCAGCACTTCTCAGCAGGGGTGGGGGGACATCTGGCAGTGTCTGGAGACATGATGCCTGTCACAAGCGGGGGAAGGGGGTTTACTGGCATCCAGTGGGCAGGGGTTAGGGTACAGCTGAATGTCCCCCCCACACACAGGACGGCCCCACCCCAGAAACGGACCTGCTCAATGTCAGCGGTCAGAGGGTAGGAACCCTGGTTCATGAGGTGTCTACCATGTTCTCTTTACGGAGCTGTTGGTTGTCCTCGCCAAGGTCATCAGCCTCTGCCCGGTGGTCAGCACTACTGGCTTGTTGTAGCAAAACGCCCCTCCCCACCCTGTCTCCCTCATCAGGCTCTGATTCTCCAGGTCTGGGTGCAGAATCGGCATTTCTACAGGTTCCCAGGTGACTGAGGATGTTGGTCAGGACCCCGGCAGAACCCCCATTTTGACCACTGTGCTTTTTGCCCAGCCTCAGCCCCTTGCTTTCCCCCTGCATTTGAGATGTGACCTTTCCCACTTGGGGACCTGCCACCCCCACTTCTCTGTCTACTTCCCACTCTCGCCTGTGACAGGCAGTGCTCTCAGAGGTGTCCTCAGCTGGCTCATCTCTCCCGGAGTCACGTCTGAGCAGCCCCAGCACGGCCTCCCTGTCCCCATCATCCCTCTCCCTTCCTCCTCTCCAGCTGCCATATCGGGTCCTGTCCCTTGCAAACACACAGCATAAACTTGTCCAGCTAAACCTGTGATGTTCAGCCCTGGCTGCTAGGACCAATTAAGTGGGGCTTTGTGAGGGATTCCCCTGAGCAGACCAGGTGAGAACCGCTGATACGAAGTGTGGAAGCCCTGAGGGGTGACGCTTGACCCCAGGTTGGTGCTCAGCCCGCCAGTGGCCAGAGTCACATCTACAGGCCACAGGGCCTTCCCTTCTAGGAAACGTGCTGGGTTCGTGTTGTTTCTTGTTAGCAGCAGCAGCCAGGTCAGTGTCAATGATGCAGTGAGTCAGGTGGTGTCCCTGGAGCTCCCTCCACTTCTGACGACACTTTCAGCCTTGTCACCTCCCCGCCCCCAGCCCCAGGCTCAGGCCCCATCTGTGGGGAAGGCTGCACGCCAGTGCCATCGTCACCCCCCATTTCCCACCCACAGGGTGGGCTGTTCATGATCTCATCCCCAAATTCCAAGGGCTCTTGAGTGATCAGACATGGGGGTCCCAGTTGTCCCATCTCTTCGGTTTGAATGTTGTGGCTCATTTCAAACCAAACACCAGGACCTTCTGAGTCTTCCTTTCAAATACACCCTGCCTTAATACCTTCCTTGGTTTCCTCAGTGGATCTGTAGCTCAGACTGTCATATCTCTGGTCCAGGCTCCCCATGCACAGACTCCTGGTTTATGCCTCCAGTTAACCCTAAGTCTAGTCCTATCGGCCTTCCGAAAAATTCAGCCTCAAGCACGGCTTTCAGCGCCGTTCCCCAGCATGGCATTCTCAAGGGCCTGTTAGCCATAGGATGTCCATCAGAGTGGCCTAAATCCTCCTTAAAACACTGGTGTCCACATACATGATCATGTGCCCACCACAGACACCTGAGCGGTCCCCATCTCTGCTGAACTCCGGCTCTTCCCTGTGGCAAGAACCCACCGAGGTTCCCTCCCCCTCCCCAGGCCCCCTGGCTGTTCCATCGGGTCAGAAAATGTTCAGACCAGAGTTCTAAACAACCTGCAACCTACTGACCCAAGTCAGAGGCTCTGATTTGACAGCGGGCTGAGTGGCTTCTGCGCCCTCGAGGAGCTTGTGAGAAAAGTGATTGATTGTCAAGCAACCCTGATCCCTAACGGCCCACATCTATGAAGAGACCATTCCCAACTTTGTTCAGATAACACTCAGAGGGACCTTGAGCTGCCTGGCCCAACGTTCCTTTCTGGACAGGGGACCGTTCTGGATCCTCTGGCAACCAGCTGACAAACGTGTTGCCTCTGGACAATGCCATCCCCTCCGTTTCTGCCACAATGGCTTCAAGAACCTCCTCGGAGGAGGGATACAGACATTCCCAGGGTGTAAAGAAAATGGGGCATGGAGAGAGGAGGGGTCTGGAGTCACACAGCCCGTGTGTCATCGCACCAGTGGTTCACCCCACTGGTACTGAGGACAAGATTTGTTTTCTTGCCCAAATAGGAACATCACAGGGAAGCTCATCATTTAAGTCATATACTGAAACTATTTAGAATTCTTCTGGATGAGGAAGATCGGAACAGCCAAAGGAACTAGTTTTTAAAAACAAAAAACAAAACACCTAATCCCCTGAATTCTAATTCACCCGGGAGCTTATCTCTGGGACCAGATGGGCCACAGCCGTCTTTGACAGCATCTCACCGTGAACTGTCTTCTCTCTTGCAGCACGCCCTACAAGGTGAGACCAGTGGTCGTCAAACAACTCTCTGGTAAGGCCCTGCCATTATTTTAAAAACTAAAAGAAAAGAAAGAAGGCTCCAGGCTCCCCATGTGATGAATATCTTATCAGTCGCACATTAGCATCTAAAGCCCCGTATGCTTACGTAATCTAAAGCCATAAACAGCCGCAGAGACGACCTCATACTCTGCTCATGATAGTTCCTCAGGGACCCCCCACCCCAACCTTCTCCCCAAGAACTAAGCAGACACTGGGCAGGAGTCCACTTGTGTCCTCCTGAGGGCGATGCCTGACCTACCCGTTTAGACTGAGAGTCGCAAAGGTGGGCCACTTGCAACCAGCCACCCTCAGGAGTCAGCGGTGCTGTTGCGTTAGAATCCCACTTCCTCCCGGACCTTTTATCGCTCTCACTTACGTGTGCCTTCTGCGTCATAAAACGTTCCTATTGGAGCGTATATTTTGATGAGCTTTGGAAAACTTAGACACCCCTGTAACTAGGACCAAAGCCGAGATGCACAACATTTACACCCCCTGAAAAAGTTCTCTGGTGCCCCCACCCGTGAACCCCCTCTGTCCGCAACCGACCTGCTTTCTGACACGTAGATGAGACCTGCCTTTTCAGGAGGATCAGATAAAAGAAATTACGTAATGTGTGCTCTTCTCGACTCGCCCATGGGTTGAGTGTATCAGTCGTTCAGCCATTTTTATTGCTGAGTTATGTTCCGTGGTGGGAAGGCCCACAGCTTGCTTATCCAGTCACCTGCCGAAGGCCATCTGGGCTGTTGCCAGTGTGGGGCTTTACGTGTGGGGCTGCCGTGAGCATGTATGTGAGGACGTATGTTTTCATTGCTATGGGATTTCTGGGTCATGTGGGTAAACACATGTTTCACTTTATTTTTAAAAACTGCTTATCAGTTTTTCCAAAGTGGCTACGCCATTTTGCATTCCCACCCACACACAGTATGGGAGGGTTCCAGCTCTTCCCTCGTCCCCAACACTCGGTAGTGGCAGTCTTTCTGTTATTCATTTAATGGGTGTGTGGCAGAATTGCATTAGGTTTTAATCTGTGTTTCCTAGTGATTAATGACGGTGAGGATCTTTCAAGTGTTTACTGGTCATTCATAATTATTCTTTAATGAAGTGTCTGTTCAAACCCTTTCTGATTTGGTGCTGGTGGCGGTTGGTTCCTTTTTATTACCAAGTTGTGAGTGTTCCCGATGTATTTGGGATGCACACCCTTTGTCAGATATTATAAATATTATAAATATTTTCTCCCAGTCTGCAAGTTGTCTTTTCATTGTCTTATTAGTGTCTCTTAATTAATGACCAGAAGTCTTAACTTTGGATTAGGCCTAAGTCGTCCATTGGTTCTTTTTTGGTTTTGGTTTTTGTGTCCTAAGAACCCCTTAGTTTATCCCGTCGTCAGGAAGTTCTCTCCTCTGTTTTCTTTTAGCAGCTTTATGGTTTTAGCTTTTGCAGGTCTGTGACCCATTTCAAGTTAATTTTTGTGTGTGGCATGATGCAAGAGTTGAGATTTATTTTCCCTTTCCAAATGTAATGTTAACTTAATTTTAATTTTTTGTGAGCTTGATGGCTACAGAATAGGATTTTGAAGTCACCCCATACCCTGCCAGATGGTGCATGTAAGGCACCGATGCCTCTGTGCCTGCTTCTTGTCTTTCAGGTGGCCATGTTTACGTGTGAGCACTAGTTACTTTAAATCACTTTAATGCTTGAGTAGCTCTTTAGGAAAACAATTCAGGCCCTAGCTGGTATGGCTCAGTTGGTTGGAGCATCGTCCCATTAGCCAGAAGGTCTCCAGTTTGATTCCCAGTCAGGGCACATGCCTAGGTTGCGGGTTTGGTGCCCGGTCGGGGTGCATGCGAGAGGCAACAACCCATGTCTCTCATGTCGATGTTTCTCTCTCTTCCTCTCTCCATTCCTACCCCTCTGTCTAAAATCAATGAGCACATCCTCGGATGAGGAGAAAAGAAAGGAAAAGAAAACAATGCAGTTCTCTCGATAGTAAATTTAGAATAAAAATGAATTCTAACTTTTTCTACCGCAAAAATACCTTTTAACATAAAAGCTTATTAATCCCTTGGCTTAATCATAATTTTTTTTACATTGTTATTAACTAAACCCTGTACTGTTTTCGGGTTTCATCTGTCTCCTCCTGCACGCTTTTTCTGTTCCAGTAGACAGCCCGCGATCCCACGTGGCAGTTAGTTATCATATCTCCCCAGGCTTCTCTGTTCTCACAGCCTCTCAGACTTCCCTCTTGGTCAGGACCTTGGCATTCTCGAGACGTCTATAGAATGTCCCCCAGTCTGGCTTTGTACATCTAGCCCACCTTCAAATGGGAGAGAAAAGAATTGAGGTTCATTTCCCCTATACAAATACCATTCACTCCAGACCGTTGGTTAAAAAGACGATCCTTTTCCACATTGAATTATCATGACACCTTTGCCAAAAATCAGTTGACCGTATATGTATGAGTCTTTTTCAGGACTCGCTATTCTGTTGCGTTAACATACATGTCTGTCCTTAAACTGATGCCACGCCATCTTGATTGCTGTAGATTTATATAGTAAGTCTTGAATTCAGGAACTACAAATCCAAGGGTTTTTCTTCGTTTTCAAAAATGCTTTGCTTATTCCAGGTTCCTTTTATTTTCAAATGAACTTTAGAATCAGTACGTCAATTGCTACTAAAAGAAAAGTCTACTGGGATTCTGACAGAAACTGGATTAAATATATAGAACAATTTGGGAAGAATTACTGTCTTAAAATTCAGTCTTCTGATTCACGCATATGGCATATCTCTCATTTAGGTTTCTTTTAATGTCTCTCAATAATGTGTTATAGTCGTCAGTGTAAAGTTCTTAAATGTATGTTGATAAATTTATTACCAAGTATTTCCTATTTTTAGTGCGATCGTCAATGGATTTTTAAATTTTAATTTCCAATAATTTTTAGTTTATAGCAACAATTGTTATTGTGTAGTGACTTAACCAAACTATCACTTATTAGGTCTAATACCTTTCTGTAGCTGCCCTAATATTTTACATCTGCTTATAGAGAATTGCTTCTTGCTCTTAAATCAGGAAGCTTTTTATTTCTTTTCCTCGCCTTATTGTACTGGGTAGGATACCTAGTCCAGTAGAAGACTGGGAGGTGTGAGAGTGGAGATTCTTGCTTTGTGCTCAGTTGTAGCCTTTCACCAGCAATTATGACTTTAGCTGTAATTTTCTTTAGATGTCCTTTATCGGGTTGAGAGCTTTTTTTTTTTCTCTTTCTGTTCCTAATTTAGTGAGAGTCTTAATTATAAATTGGTGTTGAATTTTGTCAAATGCCTTTTCTGCCTCTATTATGAGAATCATGTGGGGTTGTTGTTTTTTTTTCCTCCATCCTATTAATAGTGAGTTTTACTGATGAATTTTAAATCATTAAACTAATCTTGCGTTCCTAGTACAAACTCCATTTGGCCATGGTATATTTTCTTTTTGCTCTGGATTCAATTTGCAAATATTTTGTGAAGTGTTTGAGGGATATTGGTCCATAGTTTTCTTTCTTATAATGTTCATCTGGCCTCATACAATGAGTTGGGAAGTGTTCCAGGGTTTCTGTGTGTGTTTTCTGGGAGAGTTCTTTTAAAAATATATTTTATTGATTATGCTACTATCATTGTCCCAATTTTTCCCCCTTTACCCACCTCCGTCCGATACCCCCCATTCCCTCCAGCAATCCCCCTGCTTAGTTCATGGGTCATGCATATAAGTTCTTTGACTACTCCTTTTCCTTTACATCCCCCTGTCTATTTTGTACCTACCAGTTATGCTGCTTAATCCCTGCACCTTTTCCCCCATTCTCCCCTCTCCCCTCCCAAATGATAACCCTCCAAATGATCCCCATACCTATGATTCTGTTTCTGTTTTATTTGCTTACTTAGTTTTTGAGATTCAGTTGTTGATAGTTGTGAATTTATTGCATTTTATTGTTCATAGTTTTGATCATCTTCTTTTCCTTAAATAAGTCCCTTTAACATTTCATATAATAAGGGTTTGGTGATGATGAACTCCTCTAGCTTACCTTGTCTAGGAAGCACTTTATCTGCCCTTCCATTCTAAATGATAGCTTTACTAGGTAGATTAATCTAGGTTACAGGTCATTGCTTTTCATCACTTTGAATACTTCTTGCCCATCCCTTCTTGCCTGCAAAGTTTCTTCTGAGAAATCAGCTGAGAGTCTTATGGGAATTCCTTTATAGGTAACACTCCACTTTTCTCTTGCTGCTTTTAAGATTCTCTCTTTATCTTTAACCTTTGGCATTTTAATCATGATGTGTCATGATGTGGTCCTCTTTGGGTCTATCTTGATTAGGACTCTCTGCACTTCTGGGAGACAGCTTCCTCCCAGACAAAACCCCAGAGGCCAGGCAGTGGCATTGTCCCTTCTCCGAGCCCTCCCCAACACAGAGGCAGAGCGGCGACACGTGTTGCCCTGCTCTGGCGATTACCTAGGGTTCTGCCCCACCCAGCTTACCAGTGAACTTTTCTACAATAGGCCACGCTACTAAGACAGGGAGTCAAAGCAGCTCTCCCTGATACATAGAAACAAACACAGGGTGGCTGATAAAATGAAGAAACAAAGAAATATGGCCCAAATCAAAGAACAGAACAAAACCCCAGAAAAACAACTAGATGGAATGGAGAGAAGCAGTTTTTCTGGGAGAGCTTATACAGAGTTGGCCTTATTTCTACCTTAGAAACTTAATAGAATCCCCAGTGAATCCATCTGTGCTTGCAGTTTCTTTGTGGGAAGGATTTAAATTATGAGTTTGATTTCTTTAATAGACAAGTATACTCAGGTTTTGTACTTATTTGGGGTTCATTTTAAGAGTTTGTGTCCATTTCACCTAAGAATTTATTGGCATGAGGTAGTTCGAAATAAGTCCTTTTGATCCTTTTTATGCCCATAGGATTATAGTGAAATCCTCACCTTCATCCAAGATATTAGTAATTTATATCTTCTACCTTTTTGATTTAGCCAGCCTAAGGAGAGATTTATAAATTTTATTGATTTCTTTTTTGAAAGAACTAGCTTGGGATTTCATTGGTCTCCTGGTTTTCTCTGTTTGTTTTCCTATTTCATTGATTTCTCTTTTCTTACCTTTTTTATTTCCTCCCTTTTAATTTACTCCACGTCTAATTTGCTCTTCTTTTCCTATCTAATAAAGGCAGAAGCTTACTTAGATCATTGGTTTTATATTTTTCTCTTTTTTAATAATAATTTAAAACTAGAGATGTCCCTCTATGCATACTTTAGCTGCATCTCATAAATTGGTGTGTGTTGTATTTTCAGTTTGACTCAGTTCAGAATATTTTCCAATTTACCTTGTGCGTCCTTCTCTGCTCCATTTGTTACTCAGAAGCATTCTGTAAAATTTTCAAATATTTAGGTATTTTCCAGTTATCTTTCTGCTCTTGCTTTCTATTAATTCTATTGTGATCAAAAGTAAACCCTGTATAACTTTAGTCTTTTTTTTTTAATTTATCGAGATACGTGGCATATCATGGTGACTGTCTGTCTAGTCTGCTGTGAGGCCTAGTTGATCGTGTAGTTTGCACTTCCTACACCTTTACTAATTTTGGTCTGCTTGTTCTGCCGATCACTGAAGGATAAGATTGAAATATCCACTATACTGTGGATGCATTTATTTCTTTTTGCAGTTCTCGGTTTCGGCTTCATGCATTTTCAGTTTTTTATGGGGAACATACTTATTTAAGATTGTTGTGTCTTCTTGATGGATCTACCCCTTTATCCTTATGAATTTTCCCTTTATCCTTGATACTGTTCCTTGTTTTAAAGTCTTCTTTACCTCGTATTAATAAAGCCACTCCAGCTTTCTATGCACAGTGCTCGTATGTTATATCCCTTTCCATCTCTTTACTTTTAATATATCTGTGTCTTTATATTTGCACTGGGTTTCTTACAGGCAGCTTGTATCAATTCTGGCAATTTCAGTTTTGAGTTGGAGTTTTTAACCCATTTACTTTAAATGCAGTTACAGATATGGTTGAGTTTAAATCTACTCCCTTGCTCTTCATTTTCTACTTGTCTCATTCAATCTTTTTGGTATTTTTCTCTGTTTTCCTGTGCCTTTTGGATAATGAGCATTTTTTAATTCCATTTTTTCTCCACTCTCAGTTCAGTCCATTATTGTATTTCTTTGCGATTGCTCTTGGTTTCACAATATGTATCATCAATGATCACAGCCTTTAAATTACACTTTCGACAGGGTAAGAACCTTACACCTGTGTGCTCTCACGTCTCCCACCTCACTCCTGGGCCACATGTCACCATTCCACCGCTTCTGACACAGAAAACCTCAGAACACACCGCTACCACTTTTGCGTTCTACACTCAGTTATATTTTTTCTTCATTCTTCATGTGGATCCATGTTTGCATTGTTCGTCATATTGTTGATCACCTGGATTTTGTTTTCTCTCATTAATAGAGTGTGCGCTCTGTCCTGGCAGGCAGTTAATAAGTTACTTGCAAGTCAGTCTGATGCCTTTGAGACCCGTTTTTAAGGTTTACTGGGATGACTGTAGAAGACCCTTACTCCAGGCTTAGTTCAGTCCCTGCTGCTGAGGCGTGACCCTCTGCGGTCCTCACTGCACTCCTGGCTGACCTCCAAGTGTTCTCCACTCTGGCTGCCTGCAGCTCAAACATTTGGAAATGAGGTTGGGGGATGCTAGGGGCAGTTCATGGGCGACCGTGAAGGTCCACATAGAGGCCACTGCAGTAGGAGGAGGGGGAAGGGGAGGCAGTGGAGGTGGTGAGGAGTGCTCAGACTCTGGCATCTTCTGAAGGAAGAGTCAAGATTATTGACTGAACAGAAGTGGGATAGGAAAGAAAGGGAAGTCAAAGAAGCCTCCGGGGTCTGCCCTAAGCCACTGAAAGGATGGAATGACACCACCTTCCCCACGAGGGCGGGTACTGAGGGTGCGCAAGTACAGGGAGGAGGGAGGAGCTCAGTCTGGGACGCGTTGGGCATGGTTTGACTGTTGAACGTCAGTGTTGAGTAGACGTGTTGAGAGGAGCCTGGAGCTCCCCCTCAGCTGGGGATATGAAGTGGGGAGGGGACTTGTTTGCAGCCATGGGGCTTGATGAGCTTGCCAAGAAGGGAGGGAGGGAGCAGGAGGGACTAAGGACTAAGCCCTGAGACTCAGGGACAGAATTCCAGAAGAAGGAAGGAGGTCACTGGCAACCTGACGCCGTCCAAAACACAGGACCCGGGACAAGGAAGCCCTTGAGTGAGGGGTGGATGACACAGAGATGGGCTTCGGGAAAGGGAGACTGCAGAGCACAGCATCCATGCTCCAATATTCACAAGGTTGTCCCTGGAGGAAGAATAAAGGGGATTCTGTATCACTTTGGAGCCCAACTAGGACCAATGGGAGACGGACTGGGCGCCCCTTAAGAGAAAGAACTTAAACAAAGCCAGCACCAGTGCGAGTAAAACTGGCTGTCTTGAGGACTGAGCTCTGCCCGCCCCCAGGGCTTGGGGACACAGGCTGGGTTTTCATTCTTCATGGGGCATCCAGCAGGTGGCCAAGTGGGAACAGTGGGCAGTAGGCATGTTGTTTCAGTCCCTCCCAAACCCAGGATCTTAGGAGCCACAAAGAGGTTTGGTAACAAAGCATACTGCAGAGCACAGAGTCATATTCCTATCTCAGCTTCATGAGGTTTTGATTGAAAGGATAATAAAGAGCATTTCTGCTAAATGTGCCTGGGTGAGTCCCCGCCTGCCTGTGGGCCTCCTCTCTGTGACGCAGGAGTGCAGAGGGCTTCTGCCCCAGGACAGTCCTCCTGGTGATAGAGGGAGCTGATGCACAAAGGGTGGCTTCCTTGCCCCATAGTGGGACCCTGTGTTCTCCAGCATCCTCTATGCCATTGTTCAAAGGGACCCCAGCACCGTGGGCAGCAGCTGCCCCGGTGGGAACCCTCTCACTGACTCCCCCGCTGTGAGCTTACATCCTCCTTTGCCTCAATTCCCACGCCCTCCAAGGGTTTCCTGGGATCAACTCCAAATACATCACCGGCACCCAACTCCTTGTCTCCGGTCTGCCTTTGAGGGACCCAAACTCAGAGCCGTGGACTGGGGGACAGGGGTGATAAGGGCAAGGGCCATCCCTCTGCCCTCATTCATTTGTCAGTGGGTGAAACGGGCCCAGAAAAACCAGCCCCACTGCACTTCAACTTCCCCGCAGAACAGGAACTGGGACACGCACCTCATGTGGTTCTTAGGAGGATAAATGAAGTAATTGATGCAAACACTTAGCACAGCGGCTGCCGCTTGGTGAGCGCTCAGTAAATGGTAGCTATCATTTGAAATTACCAGGGGGGCATTTCTGAAGGGCTAAAGTTCGCTCTCTCTGGAGCCGCTGGGTTTGAACAGAACAGGAGTGCTTCCCAAGGCTAAAACCATCCATGAACTGCGGGCTCGATGGCTCGGTTTTCACTTGCAGGTGAAGTTAACGCTGGAAACGGGATCACAAACACATTGTTTGCGAGAAATAATACAGCTTCTTAATAATAGTTCCTATTTTTAGTGCAGTTTCATTGCAGACAGCTTGATAATCATAGCCTTAGTCGTCCTGACTTGCATTAATTTTAAAACAAAAAGAGTGCAGGGTAGCAAATGAAAACTAACCGTTCTGTGATGGGGGGGGGGCAGGGACGGGGGGTTCTTCCTCCCTTTCTGTTTCCTCTGGCTTTGTGGAGATGTGTGTTCATGCTCCTTTGGGGCGGTCTGGCCAACAAAGACAGCATCCCTCGGACCCTCCCTGTCCTCAGTGTGGGTGGCCGACACACCGGAATCCATGGGTCACAAGTCCAGAACCTGGTGTAATAAAGACAGTGACCTCTCGAGGTTACTGCCAGCATCTCGAGGACGCAGATGTTCAGAGCCACCCCCACCACCCTACCTCCAGGCATTTACAGGACCAGGCAGAACCTACACGCATCATGTCCCGTATACCTGGGCCATGAGACACACACACGTGAAATTGCCCAGGATGATGGGCTTCGGGGGACATGCACCGCAATCGAGACAAAAGACATTTCCACCCCCAGAAAAGTTCCCTGTGCCTCTTTCAAGTCAGCCTGCCCACAGCATCACCAAGCACCATCCTTTCCCGTCCTGGAGTTCCGTGAGAAGGCACGTGCTCCTCTGTGGACGGCTCTTCTACTCGGCGTCAGGTTTTCCAGCTCACGCGTTTGGCCGCCCCCTTCCCGGTTGCTGTGCGGTCTTCCCTTTCATGAGCGCCCATGGCTTGTTCTTTACCTCTCCCGTGGAAGCACGTTTCGGTAATTTCCAGTTTGGGGTTAAGCTACCGGAAGCGCTGATGAGTGTTATTGTGGACGACATGTCATTTATCTTGGGTGACACCTAGGAGGAACGCTGCTGGTTCCCATGACAAGTATGTCTGACTTTATAAGAAACTGCCAACATTGCATAAAATTTTTCAGAAAACAGAAGAAAGTAAACCTCTGGGTGTGTTTTATTAACACCAATATGGAAACACGACAAAAGAGGTTTACTTTCTTCTCTGTTTGCTGAAAGATTTTATGTAGTGTTGGTATGATTTCTCCCTAAATCCGCTTCCATGTAATGTATTTCTTGATATGGTGGAGATCAGAGCTTCCATGTTGCTGTTGGTTTTTTATTGACCTCGGTTTTGTTTCCTGTTCCTTCTGTTCTGCCTTCTCTCGGGTAAATTGGATACATTTTTGTATTCTATTTTATTCCTTCTATTAGCTGTTTAGCTCTACTTTTTAGCACTATTTTTAGTTGTAGTCGGCTGTTCTAGGTATTACATGATGCATCCTTAACCTTTTTTTAAAAGTATAGACTTTATTTTTAGAGCCGTTCCGGTTCACAGCAAAATTGAGTAAAAAGTACAGAAAGTTCCCACATGGCCCCTCCCACAGGCTCGCTCTGGCCTCTCCCACCACCGCCATCCTGCGTTAGAAGTACACATTTGTTACAGTCCATGAGCAGACATTGGCACATCGCTACCAACCGCAGTCCACGGTTGACATTAGGGCTCACTGTGTGCCGCACGTTCTGTGGGCTTGGATAGATGCGTGATGACATGTATGCACACCCACCCCTGTCATATCAGCCAGCAGTACCACTGCCCTGGAAATCCTCTGTGCTCTGCTTGTTCATCCCCACCCCCCTTCTCCCAAGTCTGTGGCAACCACTGATCTTTTTACTGTCCCCACAGGTTTGCCTTTTCCAGAGTGTTATATAGCTGGAATCGTGCAGTGTGTATTGGTATCTTTTATGTTTGTTTGTTTGTTTATTTTATTTTTAGAGAGAGAGGAAAGGAGAAAGAGAGGGAGAGAAACGTCACTGTGTGGTTGCCTCTCGCTCGCACCCCCATCTGGGGAGCTGACGTGCAACCTAGTCATGTGCCCTGACTGGGAATCGAAGCACCGACACTTGGCTCACAGGCTGACGCTCAATCCACTGAGCCACAGCAGCCAGGGCTTGTATTGGCGTCTTTCACTGAGTATAATTCACATTTAAGTTTCCTCCATTCCTTTTCATGGCTTCAAAGCTCTTTTTTTTTTTTAGAGTGTAGCCATTCACCTCTCAAAGGACATTTTGATGCTTCGAAGTTTTAGCCATGATGAATAAAGCTGCTGTAAACACCGTGTACAGGTTTTTGTGCAGAAGTAAGTTTTCAGTGCCTTTGGGTAAATGCCGAGGAGCACAACTGCTGGGTGGTGTGGTGAGAATATCTTTCGTTTTATGAGAAACCACCCAACTGTCTTCTCACGTGGCTGCCCCGTGTTGCATTCCCCTGGCAGTGACTGAGTTTCCGTCGCTCCGCGTCTTCACCCGCATTGGGTGTTGTCAAGGTTCTGGCCTGAGGCCGTTCTGATAGGCGTGCAGTGGGCTCTTGTTGTTGTTTGCGTTTGCATTTCCCTGGCGACGTAGGATATGAAGGATGTTTCCATAAGCGCACTTGCCATCTGTGTCTCTTCCTTTATTGACGTGTCTTTTTAGATCTCCTGCCCGTTTTTAAATCATCATTAATCTTGTACCACTTCACATCAAAAGGACGGACTTCGCAGCAGCATAATTTTGCTCACCTCCTTCCCCACAACCCCTGAGCTGTTGTCTTCATATACTTCACATGTGTGCTGGAGGCGGAATGTCCCTCCAATTCCTGTGCTGAGATCCTAGCCCCCAATGTGGCGGTGTTAGGGGTGGGCTTTGGAAGGTGATTTGGCGAATAGGAATAGTGCCCTAAGAAAAGAGACCTTGGAGACCACCTTCACCCCTGCCCCCGTTGTGTGAGGACACAGCGAAAGGACAGTCATCTTTGAACCAGGAAAGGGCCCTCACCAGCCACCAAACCTGCAGGCACCTTGATCTTGGACCTCCAGCCTCCGAAACGTGAGAAACCAATTTGAGATTGTCTTTGGAAGAAATTATGAAAAGATGCTTAAAGATCATTGTTTCCAGTTGATACATGTTTGCCATTTTTGGTGCTTTTAATTCTTCCCATAGATCCCAAATTCTAACTGGCCTTCTAGCCCTTCAGCCTGAAGAATTTCTTCTTGATTTTGATGTCTCTTGCCTGCAGAACTGCTGGTGACTGATTCTCCAGCTGTTGCTTCTCCGAGCAGGTGTTTATTTTGCCTTTCTTTTGAAAGATGATTTTTCAGGGTATAAAATCCTGCCTTCCCAGTTTTATTTTTTAGAAGACGTTTCAAAGTGTTGATTCGATTTGGTTTGGTTTTTTTCTGGCCTGCATGATCTCTGATGAGAAGTCAGGTTCCGTGTGATCGCTGTCGCCCTGTGCAGAATGTGTCTTTTTACTCTGGCTGCTGTCGGGGTATTTTCCTTCCCGACTGGTTCCTGCAGTCTGACCCTGATCATTGGACCCCGGGTGGTGCTTTTCTTTACTGTGCTTGAGAGTCTGTGAGCTTCCATGGCCCTAAAGTTGGACTTTCACCAGATTTGCAAAATTTTCCCCTTTATTTCTTTAAATGTATTTCATGCCCCGTTCTATCTCCCCCTCCTTCTGAGACCCCCTAATTACACGCGTGTTAGGAAGTTTGCTGTGGTCCCTCAGCTGACTCGCTCTGCTAGTTTTTTAACTCTTTTTCTTCCTGCTCTTCCAATTGGATAGTTTTTATTGATTTGCCCTCAACTTCCCTGACTCTTCCGCTGACTCCAAACTGCTCTCAACCCCTCTCTGAATTTATTTCAGATGTAATTTTAAATTTTAGAGAGAGAGGAAGAAAGAGAGAAAGAGAGGAAGAGAAACATCAATGTGTGAGAGGTACATTGATCGGTTGCTGTTCAAATACCTCCAACTGGGAACCTTGCCCGCAACCCAGGCACATGCCCTGACTGGGAATCGAACCGGCAACCCTTTGGTTCGCAGGCTGGCTCTCAATCCACTGAGCCGCACCAGCCAGGGCAAATGCTACAGTTTTTATCTGAGTCTGATGCATAGATTTCTCTCTCGAGGTCCTCCACCTGTTTACTATTTACTAGCAATCTTTTTCTTTAGTCCTTAGATGTGTTTATCATTGTGGCACTAAAGGCTCCCTCTGCTCATTTCAATGTCTGTGCCATTTAGGGTTTTGTTTTGTTTTTTAATTTCTCTTGCTACCGCCGCCACAGTTGTATGCAACACGTAAAAGCCCACCTCTGGTCTGCAAAAACAGGTTTCCTCTTTTATAGATTTTAGCACAAGTCCTGTCATTGGCACCATAATCGATTCGTTTACTGGATCCGTTTACCCTGACAGAATTCTTCCTGAAACTGGTCTTGTGGGGTCATCAGCACCCAGACAGGGTGAACCAGAGTTGACCCCCTTTGCCTTCACCACAATTAAACTTTCCCACGGGGTGTCTGGTCACAGTGACAGGTTATCACAGAGCGGACAAAGTCCCGCCCGCCTGTGCAGTCAGCTGCTCGTTCTCACATCCAAATCCGTCTGTGGGCATCCTCAAGGCAATGCCATACCCGCGTCCTTCTCCCTCCGAGTGGACTTCATCACACCCTGGCGGGGCTGGGGGGCTGGCTCAGAGGGACGAGGAGTGTGTGCGAACGCCTCTCCCCGGGGTAAGTGTGATGCTGCCCCATCTTTGTGGCCCTAAGTGGGAACATGACCTGGCCGTGTTATGATTTGACCTTGACTATAGATCACGTAGCCGCTTTGGGTTATTAGGAAAATTAAATGATCGACGAATGCAGATTACTCAGAACATTACCTGGAACATAATAAGAGTCCAATCAAGATGGTTATGGTTGGCGCAATCTGTAAAACAATAAAGGAGGATTGCACAGCCTGCTGTCCCAGAGGTCATTGCCCTTCCGGGCATTTTTCTGTGTGCAGATTGAGCCTGAGGAGAAGCAGGGCGCAGAGGAAGACACAAGGACAATTGTACCTAACTATCTGAAGTCAAACTTAAACTGTGCAAAGCAGGAAGGTCCCCTCTCCAAAACCAAAAGGGGAAAACTCCACCCAATCCCTGCCTCTGAGGAGCAACCCAGGCAGGTGTGAAACACGCTCAGCGGTGTCCTTCCATCTACTTTGCTTTCCTTGTTACATCAGGATGGCTGACAGCATCTAGTCAAAGTCACACCACAAGCCATTCGGGACATCTGGCCCTTTGGCTGCTGACAAACAAGTGATTTCTCAGAGGGACACACCATGGAAGGTGCTCCTGTGCCTTTAAGGAGCAAGGCGAGGTCACTGTTCACCATATAACTTTATTGTGCTCCTGGGTTATAAAGGAAACGTCCTCATTCTGCACGTCTAGTTTATGACGTTCATAAACAGCGAATTGCCAATGACTATGCCCTGGGCCAGGACATCCTCAACCGGCTGGAGGGCTGGGAGAGCAAGAACAGAACAGGTGAGCTTACCCCCCTTGCTTCCCTGGAAGAGGCCAGTGACACCCAAAGGGGCCAATGGGGACTCCCCCTCCTGGCCCTTCCTAGACAGAGCCTTGGAAAGAACAGAAATAAATGCGTCCCTTAATCAGGGCCTCAGGGGAGCCTGTCTCTTTGGGCCCAAGCAATGAGGGTTTTCCTTCATGCAAAGTAAGGTACCTCTTCCTGAAGGGACAGCCCTGTTTCGTTTTTAATGCTTTGGGAGAATATCTGCTCCATGCGTACTTCGAGGAGGATGCTCAGCAGCTCACTCCATTGCCTCAGGTGAGACTGATAAGGTGAACCTTGGCTCATTGCATCATATTAACGGCGTCAAAGCAACAGCGGTGTGGGCCACAGCTGCCCACATATCGAGAGAGACAGGGGACAGTGGTGAACTCCAAGGCACCTCACGCATGCCCACAGGCGGTGTTCACCGCACCATTGGGGGGTCAAAGTGCAGGGGTTCGGATGCCTGTGCTGATATCTGTGAGTGTTCCCTCAGTGCCCCCGTTGGGGGCCAGTGGATTGCTAGAGCCAGGTTTGCATTCACTTGCCGGGGGCGAGAGAGGTAGGCATCCCAACCAGCTCAGGTGTGCGCAGGATGAAAGAATGGCGTGGTTATTGTATTCGGCACCAGATGAAGCGATCAGCCAGCCAGCAGGCTGGCCAGTTGAACTAGTGCATCATGTTAAACTGATCTTTCCAACAGAAATTCCAAGTTGCGCTGTCCGACGGATCAGTCAGAGCAGGTTTTCATGCCATTCTGTGCTGGGGAGACTCAGGAGTTTCTGGAACAAGTAAACAATTCCTGGAAGGGGTGGGAGAGGCAGAGGCGGGTTCCTTGAACTGCCCACAGCAGCCCAAGGTGGAGTCGGGCCCCAGCCTCGGGGCATCAGGAAGTGCAGGACTCCCGTAGACTCTGCCCTGAGCACCCCTGAGAGTGGCTGGGTAAACAGCGCAGGGAGGGGGCCTGTCCTCCCACCCACAGGCTCTGTCCTGCCTGTGAATCCCAAGAGGCAACTCCACAGTCATCTCCAGGGATCAGGTGGCCCCAGTCCCCATGGTTCTGTTCCAGGGCTCGGGTCCTGAGGCCACTAAGGGCAGATTCCCGGCCCAAAGCTGGGCTGATTTGGCAGCATCTTAGAAACCGGGCCCGGCCTCCGCCAGCCTCCGAGAGCACCCTGGAACTAAATTAAACTCTTCTCTAACGTGCGAGACACTCTGCCAGCCCCAGCATCTGCCCATCGGTGCCTGTCACCTGAGAGGCCAGCCAGACGAGCCCTCCAGACTATCTAATTTAGGCCAGTCCAGCTGTGACCAGGGGAACAGCGGCCCAGACTTGAAGAGGCTGACGGCAAGCCCAGCAAACCTGTCGTTGAGGTTCCGGATCTTTTGCCTTTGTTAAAGCCATCGGAGCCTAAGTGCCCATCACAGGGAGCTTGCAGCGGCATCCTTGAAGTCGCTATATGCCCAGACTCGGGGACCCTTCTGGATAATCTACCAGCTGTTCTCAAGGAGTGGTTTCCTCCGGAGAACCTGAGAGTGGCCTGTGAGCATCCGCTGGCCCTCCCTCGGCCCCCCTCCGTGCGGATCAGCGGTGGTTCGTGCCGCCGTCCGTCTGTCTCTCAGAATCTCATTTCCATTCTCCCGATGTCCTAAAAATGTCCAGGTCCAGAGGGACCCCAGACACCCAGTCATGTCCAGCCCTGAATTGCCAGCACCCCTAGCTGTTGCTGTTTATTCTTAAAGCTATTAAGAAATTCTCGCCCTAGTCAGTTAGCTCAGTTGGTTAGAGCATCGTCCAGATACACCACGGTTGTAGGTTCAAGCCCAGGTCAGGGCACATAAAATAATGAACCAATAAATGCGTAAGTGGAACAACAAATCGATGTTTCCCTTTCTCTCTTGCTCTCTCTCTAAAAAAAAGAAGAAAGAAAGAAAGAAAAAAATTCTCAAACAAAATTACTTGACTATGCATTAATTTTTAAAATTGTATATATGCCATGCAACAGAGGAAAGAGTGGATGGCAGGGGGGCTACATAATGTCAGTTTTTTTCTTTCCTTTTTTTAAGATTTTGTTTATTTTTAGAGAGAAGGGAAGGGAGAAAAGAAAGAAAGAGGGAGAGAAACATCGATGTGAGAGAGAAACGTGGATCAGTTGCCTCTCACACGGCTCCTGCCACCCAGGCTCCTGCCCTGACCAGGAATCGAACCAGCAGCCTTTCACTTTTTGGAACAATGCCCAACCCACTGAGCCACACCAGTCAGGGCCAGTTTTTCCGATAGCATGTGATTTGGCCACAGTGGTTGGGAATGACCTTTGCGAATGAAAACTCCCCTTGCCCCTAAATCTAGGGGTCTGGGTCCTTCTGAGGGTTCCAGAGGCACTGAAGAACAGAAGGGCACGTTCCAGGCATCACAGACAAGGCGGGGTTACTTCTCAGCCTGGATTTGGTGCCCCCAGACTCAGCCTGTCACCTCCAGGACCTAGGAAGTCTCTGGTGGCAAGAAAGGGCTGTCGGTGACCCTTAGTGATACTATAACACCTGTGGCTGCCAGCAACCCTTGGTGATGTCATAAGAACAATAACAGCAGGAGCTAATACAAACGGCAACTTGTCACGGACCTTGTCTGGAGTGCTTTACACTCATTAAATCAGTTTGTTTTTAAGTCCCGGAATCCGCTGGGAGGAAACAGGGGCCGCTGCAGGAATTGCAATGAGCCAGGTGGGAGCGGAGGCCCCATTTCCGGATCCGGGCTCTGTGGAGGGATGCGGGGGTGGGGGTGGCCTTTATGCACAGAAGCATTTTTGCTCCTTTCCCCGAGCAGAGGAATGCTGATCGCGTGTTGCCTAAAGGGTGGCCCTCACATACAGCCAGCGTGCGCGCAGGACCTTGGCAATCACACCCAGACAGTTCTCTCTGGAGTATCAGCCCTGCACCTGGGCCCTTCCTGAGAACAGCTGATATGTTGGCCTGGGGTGGGGGTGGGGTACGGGCTGAGGTGTAGGTGTTATGTGGACCAGAATACAGATGTCTGCCCCTTGGCCTACGCCGCCGGGAGGAGAGGAAGCATGAGGTGAAGTGACGAAAAACTTTATTACTGCTTGGGCTGGAAATCAGATCCGGGCATTAAAATAGTATAATGCGTAAAGGATCACACCTCAAAAGCCCAAAAGAAAATACCTCCTTAACTTTTTTCTTCCATTCCCTCTATAAAATGTTTTACTAAACTTTATTTTAAAATAATTCGAGGTTCACACATGGTTGTCAGAAAAGTTACAGACAGAGCCCGTGTAGCCTTTACCCACTTTCCCACAATGGTAACATCTTTGCAGGCGACCGTGAGTGTGTGAGCCAGGCCAGGTACAGAACGTCCCGTCCCCGCAGGGCCCCTCATGCTGCCCTCGATGGGTCCACCCACATCCCTTCCCCACCAGCTCCTGATCCCCTGGCAACCCCTAATTTGTCCTCAATTTCTGTAATTCTGTCATTTCAAGAGTGTTCTGTAAGTACAGTCAAATAGTAGGTGATTTTGTGATTGGTTTCTGTGCTCAGCATCACTCTCTGGAAATTCATCCCGATTGTTGTGTGAATCAATAGCTCCGTCCTTTGTGTGGCTGAGTCGTGCTCCAGGGCGGACCACAGTGTGTCTGTTCTGGGGCTGTTACAAATGAGGCCTTTTGGAACATCAAGTCCAGGTCTTTGTGCGAATATTCGTTTTCACTTTTCTGCTCCAAGGTGCAGTTGCTAAGTCATGTGGTAGTTGCATCGTTAGAACTTTTAAGAAGTTGCCAAACCATTTCCCAGAGTTTTTCAGTTCCCACCAGCAATGTGAGTGATGCAGTTTCTGCACATCTTTGCCAGCGTTTGGGGTCATCCCTGTTTTTTGTTTTAGCCTTTTTGCTAAAGGTGCAGTGAATCTCCCTGTGGTTTTAATCTGCATTTCTTAATGGTTAAAGATACTCCTTTCTTTTCCTGTCTTTATTCCTGTCCGTCTGTAAGTGCTCTTCAGTAAAACACTCGTGCCTCTTGCCCATTTTCAGACTGGGTTGTTCTGGTTTTTACTGTGGAGTGTTGACAGCATTCTGAATTCTATATTCAAGTCTTTGTCGGATGTGCAGTTTGCAAATATTTTCTCCATGACTGGAAATTGTTTCTTCAGTCTCTGAACACAACCTTCCTCAGAACAAAAGTTTTAATTTGGAAGAAGTCCAGTTTATCAGTTTTTCTTTTCATGGTTTGCGGTTTGGGTGTCAGAGTCCCCTGCCTAGCCCAAGAGCCTGAAGATTTTCTCTTCTTTTTTTGTAAAAGTGGTATAGTGTTGCTGGTTCGATCTTCCAGTCAGGGCACATCAGAGAAGGAAAACTCTGATTCCAAAAATCCTCCGCTGCCTTGCGGCATACCTCTTCAGGGGAAGGCTAAGGGAGTAAACCCCGACAGAAAATCCGGAGCCGGAGTCCCTAAGGCGGTTTGACGTTGTAGTCAACACCGGCAACTCCTGCGGCGCACCTGAAGCCAAGCTGTATTGACTCCGTCTTTCCCTTGGACCCTTCAGCTGCGAAGAGAGGGGGGGGTCTGCTGCATGGGCAACAGCAGACCCTCCATATCACCCTGCCCAGGCTCTGTAGCTTCAGCTTCACTGGAGAGGACACTCCAGTGTCATCGCAAGATGTCGATTCAACACGGGAGGAGACAGATACCGTGTCACTCCCGAGTCAGACTGCACAGCCATTCTCGGCGGTGCAGATAGACTCTTAAGAAGCTACACCATCGTCTCTCGAGACGGACGGCTGCCGACGACGGTATAGTTTTATATTTTACAACTGTGGTCCATTTTCCATTGATTTCGATATAAACTGTGAGGTTTAGGCTGAGGCTCATTTTTCTGCCCATGAATGTTCAATTGCTTCAGCACCATTTGTTGAAAAGACTCCTTCCTCATTGAACTGCTTTCGTACACTGGCCAAAAATCAGTTGAGCATATTTGTGTGGGTATGACTCTTGTTTCAAGGAGCTCTGTGCCTGCCCCTCGTATCTTTCCCAGTGTAACAAAGTCTTGATTACTGTTTCTGTACAATAGGCCTTCAGATTAGATCGGCAATTCCTCCCGTTTAATCTTCTTTTTCAAAATTTTTTGTTTTAGCTATTCTAGTTCCGTTTTCTTTCCATGTAAATGTTACAAAATCTTGTCTACTTCTACAAAGAAAATCTGCTAGGGTTTTGATAGGAATTGTGCTAAACCTGTCTATCATTTTGGGGAGAATCGACACCTTTACCATGTCGAAGCTCCCAGGGAGGTCTCCTCGTTGACTTACATCTTCTCTGATTTCTTCTGCAGGTATGCGGCGGTTTGCCGTGGGCATCTTCTGCGTGTGCTTTGTTCTAGTTGCACCTCCGTTTTCTTTTAAGTGTTTGCAAATGGTACTGTGATTTAATTTCAGTCTGTGTGATCATCGCTAACATGTGTAAATACTACTGATTGTGTATGTTTATCTTGTATCCTGTGACCTGCTGAACTCACTTATTAGTCCTAGGAGGGCATTTTTATAGAGCTCTTGGAATTTCCTATGTAGACAATTAGGTCATCGGCAAAAAGGAACAGTTTTATTTCTTCCCATCAGCTCTGCCCGCCTTCTACTTCCTCCTGGTGCCTGCCTGCACTGTGCTGAATGAGCAGAGCCTTACCCTGTCTCAGTCGCAGACAAGAGGCATTCAGTCTTTCACCGTTAAGGATAATGTTAACTGTAAGCTTTTGGTAGATTCTTCTTTTTTTTTTAATAATTTATTTACTTATTTATTTATTTTATTTTTAGAGAGAGGGGAAAGGAGAAAGAGAGGGAGAGAAATATCACTGTATTGTTGCCTCTCACTCACACCCCCAGCTGGGGACCTGACGTGCAACCTAGTTATGTGCCTTGACTGGGAATCAAACCAGCGACACTTGGCTCACAGGCCAACACTGATAGATTCTTTCTCAACCTGAAGAAGTTCCCCTCTTTTCCTGTTTCAATGAGGGTATTTTTCATGAGCAGGTGTTGAATATCTTCAAGTGCTTTTTGTGAATTAATCAATATGATCATATGACTTTTTTTCTTCTTTAGCCTGTTAACATGGTAGATTCCATTGACTGATTTTAGGATATTGAACCAGCCTTGCATCCCTGAAATGGACCCCACTCGATCTCAATACATAATTATTTTTATATATTGCTGAATTCCATTTGCTAATATTTCAAAGGAGTTTGACATTGGTTTTCATTTTTTGGTTGTCTTTGTCTGGGTTTGGCATCAAATTAATACTAGCTTTGTAAAACGAGGAAGTATTCCCTCGTTTTCTGTTTTCTAGATGAAATTGTTTAGATTTGCATTCATTCTTTTTCAAATGTTTGGTGGACTTGTCTAGCGAAAACATCTGTCCCTGGAAATGTCTTTGGAGGGAGTTTTTAAATTCAAAATTTAATTTCCTTCATAATTATATGCTATTCAAATTACCTATTTTATATTGGATGAGTGTGGCGGTTCATGCTTTTCTGGGAATTGGTCCATTTTTATCTAGGGTGTCAAATTCACGTGTATAAAGTTGTTCGTATTGTTCCCTTATGACTCTTCGCCGTCTAGAGAATCTAGGGTGATCCTCCCTTTTTCATTCTGGTATTGGTGACCTGTGTCTTCTCTCTGTGTTTCTCTGTCAGCCTTCCTAGAAGTTCATCAGTGTGTTGATATTTTAAATAATCGGCTCTTCCTTCCATTGATTTTCTACATTGTTTTTCCATTTTCCATTTCATTGACTTCTGGTCTTTATTAGTTCCTTCCTTCCTTCTGGAGTTGTTGTGGGTGTATTTTGCTTTTCCTTTTCTGGGCTCTTAGATTATTGAGTGGAGACTTTTCCTCTTTTAATGTAAGTGTTTGGTGCTATAAACGTCCCTCTCAGCACTGCTTTCTCTGTGTATCATGGCTGAATTTCAGTGTGTTAATATTCTCATCTTCATTTGGTTTGATGCCTTTTTAAATCTTCCCAGAGGCCTCCTCTTTGATCCATGGACTACTTAGACGTATATCGTTTAGTTTCCAAGTGTCTGGAGGTTTTCCCGCTGTAATTCTGTTACTGATTTCTAGTTTGATTCTCTTATGGTCAGAGAACCAGGATGTGATCTATCTTGGTACTTCATGGATACCTGGGAAGAATGAGTGTTTCACTATTAGGTGGAGTAGTCTATAAATGTCGATTATTTGATGGCCTTCTAAATTTATCTCAATACTTTGAGATCATTAACTCTGGGAGGTTATGGATATATTACTTTTGCCAAAGATTTCCAAAGGAGTGATCTAAAATCCCACTGATTCACCAAGGAGGCCTGAGAAGCCTTCTCCCTGGTGGTTCTTGTCACGGGAGTCACCACAGTTTGTCCCTGGCAGGTGTGAGCTGCTCAGAAGCCCAGGGCCTTGGATCAGCGTGCAGCTCACCACGCAGCTCTGTGGAAGTTTCCCTGACAGTTATACTCTTATCATTTCAAGAGATATAACAAAATGACATTGTCCTTCTTCTCAAGTCATGGAATACTTCAATCAGAGGGGGCCTTGGGTCACCTGGTCTTCCTTTTTGTTCAGCAGGGGGAAGGATGAGTTCTCAAGAGGTTAACTTAGATGGATTAATTTTCTAATTTTTTAATGAAATTAACATGTTTATTTTTTTAAAGATTTCATTTATTTTTTTAGAGAGGGGGAAGGGAGGGAGAAAGAGGAAAGAAACATCAGTGTGCAAGAGAAACATCAATCAGTTGCCTCTCCCATACCCCTAACTGGGGAGCCCTCTATCCAGGCATGTGCCCTGACCTGAAATCGAACTGGCAACCTTTCAGTTCACAGGCCAGTGCTGAACCCACTGAGCCACACTATAGAAATGTATAGGATAGGACTTCCGGCCAAGGCAAAGGCATAGGTAGACACACTTTGCCTCCTCACACAACCATAGAAAGATCACAACTAATCTCAGAACAACCAGAACTGCCAGAAAATGGAACTGTATGAAGTCCAACAACCAAGGATTTAAAGAAGAAATATTCATCCAGACCGGTAGGAGGGACAGAGATGGGGAGCCGGGGCAGAAAAGACATGGTATGGCGGCAGTGGCAAGGCAGTGGCGGCAGCCGGCAGAATGGGTGATCCCACATTCACATGTGGCAGATAAAAGCCAGGAGGAACACCTGGGGAAAGATCCCAGCCCCAGGCTAGACCACGCAGATCATGGTTCCAGTGCCGGGAAAATAAAGCATGGCTGTGAAAATGAGTGGGGGTTGGGACAGCAGAAGGAACTGCCTGTCTCTCAGGAGAGTCTTTTTAGAGGCCCCCCCATCATAGAACATATGCAAGCCCACCCACTCTGGGAACCACCACCAGGGCAGTAGCTAGAGGGGCTCTAGTTACGTGCGGGAAATAGATGAAGTGACTGGAAAAGGGGCAAGTGCTGAGCAACTGGCATTGTTTCCTCTCTGACCCCTCCCCTACATATAGTGCCACAAAGCCCAGAAATAGTAGCCACACACTGATGCATACATAAGGCTCTGCCCCTTACAATGTAGCATGTGTGGTAGCTCTACCTAATACAAAGAAGCAAATACAGGGAGGCTGTCAAATTTAAGAGACAGAGAAATATGGCCCAAATGAAAGAACAGATCAGAACTCCAGAAAAATAACTAAGCAAAATGGAGATAGCCAACCTATGAGATGCAAAGTTCAAAACAATGGTGATAAGGATGCTCAAAGAACTCCTTGAGTACAGCAAATGCATAAGGGAAGAAATGAAGGCTACACTAAGTGAAATAAAAAAAAATACACAGGGAATCAATAGCAAAGGGAAAGAAGCTGGGGTTCAAATAAATGAATTGAAACGTAAGGAAGAAATAAATAGTCAACCAGTACAGAAAGAAGAAACAAGAATTTAAAAAGAGAGAAAGTAAGAAGACTCTGGGACATCTCCAAAAGTGCCAACATCCAAATCATAGGGATGCCAGAAGGAGAAGAGGAAGAGCAAAAAAATGTAAATTTATTTGAAAAACTAATGAAAGAAAACTTTCCTAATTTGATAAAGGAAAAAGACATACAAGTCCAGGAAGCACAGAGAGTCTCAGGTTGGACCCAAAGAGGACCACACCAAGACACATCATAATTAAAATGCCAAAGGTTCAAGATAAAGAGAGAATCTTAAAAGCAGCAAGAGAAAAGAAACTAGTTACCTACAAAGGAGTGCCTATAAGACTATCAGCTGATTTCTCAAAAGAAACTTTGCAGGCTAGAAGGGACTGGCAAGAAGTATTCAAAGTGATGAAAAGCAAGGACCTACAACCAAGTTTACTCTATCCAGCAAAGCTATCATTTAGAATGGAAGGGCAGATAAAGTGCTTCTCAGACAAGGTAAAGTTAAAGGAGTTCATCATAACCAAGCCATTATTATATGAAATGTTAAACAGACACATTTAAGAAAAGGAAGAAGATCAAAACTGTGAACAGTAAAATAACAACAAACTCACAACTATCAACAACTGCATTTGATAAACAAAAACTAAGCAAACAACTAGAATAGGAGCAGAATCATAAATATAGAGACCATATGGAGGGTAATCAGCAGGGAGGGGAAAATGGGAGAATGGGGGGAAAGCTACAGGAATTAAGAAGCTTAATAGGTAGGTACAAAATAGATGGGGGTCAGAGGGGAGGTTAAAAACAGTAAAGGAAATGGAGAAGCCAAAGAACTTTATGCACAACCCATGGACATGAACTAACAGGGCATTGCTGGAGGGGGCACAGGGAAAAATATCAGGACAATTGTAATAGCATAATAAATAAAATAGACTTTTTAAAAAGAAAGAAATGTATAGGATATAGAGAAGCAAAAATAAGAAAATAAAACTTGCATATAATCTTAGAGCCAAAAAATAACTACTGTTATTATTTTGGAGTGGATCCTCCCAATGCTTCCAAAAATGGGGTCACACTGTTTTACAATCATTTTTTATTTTTACTTCAACAATAGACATGACCACTTTCCAAGTTTTTATTTCTGACAGCAGAACATGATTCCACAGTACACATATGCCATCATGGATTTAATGCCATTCGGTGGACGTATAGGTTGTTACAGTTTTCCTTATGTAAAACGACACGGACAGGTATCTCTGTGCACATGCATGGTTATTTCCTAGAAATGGAGACGCTGGATGAGAGCAGAGGAACATCTGTCGCTTTTGAGCCCTGTTGCCCAGTTAGAGTATTGGGGTTTTTGTTTGTTTGGGCAGGTTTCTTTTGGCATAGAGTCAGCACAGACTACATGAAGGCGGGACTAAGCCTCGTGTGGGCTCTTGGTGTTTTAGGGCACACGTGGATGGCCAGCTGGAGCCGGAAGCGATCGCCCCCTTCCCAAGAGCATAGGCCTGCTGCAAAAGATGGTCTGTGAGCATCTCCACCTTCCCATGAGGTACCTGGCATTGGGCCAGTCCGGAAACAGGAAACCGGGCAGCGTATATTCAGCCGGGGACCTGAGCCTTGTAAAACCAGTCACCCAGCCCAGGTTTGCGTGCCAGGAGACAAAGGGCCAGACTTTCGCCTGCTTCCGCTCTCCAGATGGCCACGAGAACGTCGTGTTGTGCACTTGAAATATGTCTTGAACTTGCTTTGTCATAGTAATTGCTCTCATAAAATGCATCAGGGCACTCCAGGAAAACGCCCCGCATGTCGAGACCCAGTCCTGCCTGCTTTTTATAGCTGGTGCTGACAGTGGGACAGCCACAGCCCTGGCCGCTCTGCCGAGAGGCCATTAAAAGACAGGGGGTGGCCTGGAGCAGTCCAGGAGGGAAGGAGCATTTGGAGGTGGACAGGAGAGGTCCCGGGGTGCTGCCGGGGGGCCAGAGCTTCCGTCCAGGTAAGGCAGGCAGCTCCTCACCACATCAGTGCCACATACCCACGACACGGGACGGGGGCCACGCTGAGCCACAGACCCTTTCCCTTTTCCATCTGTCTTTCTTTTTGGTCTGTAGAAAAAGAAGAATTGATCCAGAACGTGCTGAGCCAGGTCGCAGATCAGTTCTCAAGGTACAGACTCTTCCACTATGCGATCTCCAGAGATGGATGCTTGTTCTTTTTTAATGGCGACAGCGGCCTTTCCTTGGCAACTCTGTCGGCCGCAGGCAGTTACCTGGAGGAGCTGCCTTCCCAACTCAATCCTTCTGTGACTTCTGTAACTAAGCCCCTTCGGTGGGGTCCAGGAAACACTCGCCTTGTTTCAAAAACCACCTGGGGTGGGCACTTTTAGAATGAGAGCTCATATTGCCGAGAATTTTCTCGACTGGCTCTTCTGGGACTCAGAGTTCAGCCTACAAGAATCGCCACTATTTTTTAAAGAGGCTTTCTCACGGAGATCCTGGACAGACGTGGGTCCTTTTCATTCTGGGTTGTCCTCCAGGTCTGGAGTCGATACTTGCTGTTTCTCAGATATTTCACAGTGGCGTCTCCCTGCCCACCCTAGGGGAGGGAATTCATCTGGGGGGAGGGCATATGGATGGAACTTTCTTAAAGCCCAAGAATTATTTAACTGAATGGGTAAGAGCTGGGAGAGGGCACACCAGGTCCCCTGAAGGTGGTCTGTGCCCAGGGGCAGGGGGCAAGGCAGGACTGTCCAAGCTGAGTAGACAGCACCCTGTCACTCCCAGGTTTGGTACCGCTGTGTGTTCCCACTGAGGACATACACCCTCCAGAGAGTCTGAGGTTCTCTTTCTTTCCTCCCTTCCAGCCCCAGACAATGTGAGTTCCTTAAAAGCAGCTCCTGGCGTCTTTGTAGCCACGCTGCACCTGCCCCCCTGCACGCCTCCTCCCTGGCAGTGACTCAACAGCTGTTTGCTGAACCCCATTTAACTTTGAGGATCCTGTGACCTATGTCTTGTCTTCTTTTTTTATTCCCAGAGCATTTAAAATCAACGAACTCAAAGCAGAAGTTACAAATCACTTGGCGGTGCTAGAGAAACGTGTGGAATGTGAGTGCGGGCTCTTGTTTCCTTTGCTTATGTGGCTTTGAATCTCTGTTTAAATTAACCTCATAAACCAGGGGTGAGAGGTGAAGGCAAGTGTGGGGTCTTGTCTTTGTGAAATGCCTGGAAGTTAATGTTAACAGAGGCTAGGCCAGCGACTTAATACAAGCTTTTGAAAAGTAGCAAGCGCACATGACATGCTACATGTCGCAGTAACAGCTTGTAGAAAAAGCATTCCTTCTGCGCGGAAAAGAGCAGAATGAAAACAGGAAGCCCTCGCTGTAGACCTCTCTGGACAGGAGCTGCTGCTGAATCTCTTGTGTGTCTCTTTGTACATAAGTGAGGACATGCTGACCTGCACTGTGCGGGTCACGTTTTTGGGGGAATATGTCTACTGTCATTACCTCTCGGTTCCCTGTCAACAAAGGAGAGCAGACGACCTGCTAGAAAGCAAAGAGGGTCAATTCAAGTCTTGATTCAGTGACTAAGCAGCTAAAATTCCGGGAGGAAAATAGCTTCAAGTCACACGTCCTTTCCGTCCTCATCCATAAGTAAGGAGCTGTGCCTGAATCCCACGTGTGGCACGGCTCGCCACCCAGCCCCCGATGCGGATGGCTCTTTGCCGGTGTCAGAGCAAAGGGCAGCAGTTCAGAGCACCGTATTTATTAACTTCGGGGGTAATTTAACAAAATCCAGACTCGAGGCCATCAGAGTTGTGACACCACCAAACACTGTCCACCTGATTCCTATCCTTAGGACTTGGCTGAATGTCACCTTCCATTACCTGGTAGGAATTGCTTGGTTTCTTTAAGGAAAGACATTTAGGATCACGCAAAAGTCAACTCACCTAAGTAACTTGTAACACGATTCACACAGTCATACTTTTCAAAGTGCATTGACATTTGTTAAATCCTCTTCGCCATTCCGAGTTCAGACCAGTTTTGTCTTCCCCACTGATGCTAGAGAAGCCACAAAGAGAGATATGTGATTTGCTCAAGTTCACTGAGGGAATTAGCCAAGTAAACAAAGGCGGAACCCATTGCTGTCTCTGCCTGCTGCCTGCCCTTCGGTGACATGTCACCTGCCTGTGCCTCCCACAAGGCGGCCTGAGAATACAGGTCAGGAAGCACAGTCAACGGTTGTGGCTGCATTGAACAGAAAAAGGCCTTTTCCCAAAGGGTTTTGGGGAGCTCCCGTGGTCACCAGGAGGGCTCAGGAACTAGACTCAGCTCTGCAGCAGGAAGGGTGCCCCAAACCCCAGCTCAGCTGACTCTAGGAGGATGCTGAGCTGCCGTACCTGAGCCCCACGTGCATGGTACCTGCCCCAGCACCACACACTCTGTTCTCAGCCACCCACGGCCCCCATAGCCACACTGCACACGCGGGGCTGCGTCTCCCTGGACTGGCTGCAGAGTCAAAGTCTGGGCAGAGGGGAACCGTGTGCCCACACCCTCACTGCAAGAGAGGCCATAAAAAGTGCATTCGTGTCCTGCAGCTGTCGTGACAAGGTAGCTCAAGCTGGGAGGCTTAAAACAACAAGTGAATTCTCGCACAGTTCTGGAGGCCAGACGATCAAGGAGTCTTCAGGGTCGGTTCCTTCTGGAGTCTGAGGGAGAATCTGTCCCAGGCCTCTTCTAGCTTCTGGTGGCTACCAACCACCTTGGCTTGTGGCCAGATCACTCCAAACTGTCTTCATGGCCCCTTTCTCCCCTGCGTCTCTGTTCTCCAGTCCCCTCTGCCTGTCTCCTATGAGGACACCTGTCTTTGGATTTAGAACCCATCCTAATCCAAGATGATCTCATCTTGAGAAATCTGCCAAGAACCGTTTTCTAAATCAAGTCCTATGCACAGGTTCTGGGACTTGGGATGTCACACAGCTTTGGGGAGAGAACACAGTTCAGGCCCCCACAGTGGGCGTTTGGCATTTCGTCTTCCGCAGTGGGAGGCGCACTCAGCTTCCCACCAAGCCCCACGGCGCAGGAACCCTCCAGACGTGGGAAGGAGTTCAGCCAAAGAACGCAGAAAATGAAAAGCACTTGCTGCCGAGTCCCCGTCTGCATTTACGGGGGGAAGGTCACCACCGGGCGTGCAGATGTCCAGGGCTGCGGGTACCTCCTGCTGTGCTTCCTCTCCTCCAGCTCCTCCAGCTCCACCCGCTTCCTCCGGCTCCCTGCCCATCTCATCCCCCACTCCCCACATGGAAGCCGGCTCCAGAGCCTACCGTTACTTGCAAACAGACAAGTTGAAGAGGCCATGAAGAAATTTCCAAAACTCCTACAGAGAGCTCTGTTGACCTCAACTTGGGCGGCTTCCAGCATCTCACCATGGGGACAATGATCAGGCCAAGAAGTTTTTATTTTGCCTTCAAGCATCATGTGAATTCAGGACCATTAAAGGACGCAGCCCATGGGGTCTTCTCCCCTGACCTGTCGGAGCCCCTGAATTCTCCAGAACTGGCCCGTTCATTGGCAGGAGGGGATCTCCCTGCGGGGACCCTGGATAAACCACAGAAATCCAGCAGATCCACGTGATTACCTGGAAGAGGCATCGGCCCTCATCCTCCCAGTGCAGGCTCCCTGCACAGGCAGCAGTGGCTGCTGTTTTTACTGGTTCTGCTCATTTCTAGTGCCAAGAGCCAGGACGCAGGAATGGGAGAGAGCTAAACTCTCTCAGGATCAGGGAGGGAGCACTCGGGAGCCTCCGCTCCAGCCAGTCCCCTGCTTTCCCACCTCCCCCCAGCTGCCCACCTCCCAACAAGAACATGGCCCGTAGGTTCACACTCCCAGGAGGGGCCGTGACTCAGACTCTACATCCTTGAGCTCCACCTGGCTTTGGGCTGGTCCTCTCCAGGTGCTTCTGGCTGCCGCCCCTCAGCCTCCAACAGCCTCCAAGCTAGCACAGAGGTGGCAGGGTTGTCTCACCTGTGCTGAGCCCCAGAGGGTATGAGTTCCACAAAGCCACCTGGAGACGGCAGTGCCCTACCCCAGGGATGTGGGTAACCAGGGCCTGGCAGGTGCCTTGGAAGGGGAAAGGGGAGCCTTTTTGAGGAGACAGGTCCTGCAGCCAGACCTCTCCTATAGGTCACTTGGGGAAAAGGTCATCCCAGCTACTCAGGAGGCCAGTCCTGACCTGCACAGCTGCCAGAGCAAGCTGACCTGGGCCACTGGACCGAGAAGGCTGCCCAGAACATGACTGCCACCGCTCTACTGCCAGGCCAGGAAGACACACACGTTCCCTCACCCACAACACACGCATGTACATGTAAGCACACAGAGACACTGGCTCATGCACTCACGTGCACACACCCACATGCACACACATAAACACATATATGTGGGGACATACATATAAATACACACATCCATACACCATGGTCATGGTCATGGTCACAGTCACGTTCGTGGTCATTGTCTGCTATGTATGAGCTCTTGTTCGCTGTTTTCTGCTTC
The DNA here is from genome assembly GCF_987537825.1 of Furipterus horrens. Classification (NCBI taxonomy): domain Eukaryota; kingdom Metazoa; phylum Chordata; class Mammalia; order Chiroptera; family Furipteridae; genus Furipterus; species Furipterus horrens. Next base: position 8,448,194 of record NW_028327171.1, read on the forward strand.
TGGAGTTCAAGAAAGCGCCAGCTATCACTGGCCCTCTGTAGGCAGCATGACATTGTTTGACTTGTTTTAAATGGAATTTCCTGCTTCTTTTTACCTTCTCCAACATAGAATTCTTCTGAGTCAAATGTAAATTTCTCCATTTCCTTAATTCGCTTTAAAAGCTCTTCTTCCTTTCCATGTGAACTGTTTGCCATCTTCAAGGAGCCTGGGGTTCCACTTGGCTTAGAGACTGTGTTGTAAACAAAGGACATGCTGGTCCACACCTGCTTCCTGGTTGGAAATGAAGCATCAGAGGGGCTTCACTTCCTTCCTTCTTTGTTTGCTGGACACTGGCCGCCGTGCTGGGGTCCCTGCCGGTGGGCACAGGGCCCAGGTCCACGGCCTTGACCTAAACCTAACCACAGGGAGAGCTGGGCCCATGGGTCACACAGACAATCTAGGAGACTCGAAGCTGAAACCCAACCTTGCTTTTCTCCTTGTCACTCAGAAAATGTGCTTTATGGGAATTCTTACCAAGGTCCCCAGAGGAAGTGTTGAAACACAGCTCCCGTGGCTTTAAACAGCTTTAATCAGCTCTGCAGCTAAAGGAGGGCCTCACCTCCCACGCCCGAGGCCGCTTCCGCAGGCCCAGGGAGGCCCAAGGAGGCCAGTGTAGAACAGAGCTGCCTCCGTGACCTGTTCTGCTTCTCCTGCCATCCGAGGCCCATCCCCAAAGCCAGCGTCCCTCTTAGAAAATCATTCTTAGAGGTCCTCCCTTGCAGTGGCCTGTGACATGCCCGAGGAGCCACCTCTTAAGTCCGCGGGAGGACAGCCAGATTTCCAGGTGTGTTACCTGTGGGAGGCAGCCTGCCCAGGCCAGGGCCTAGTGGGGGAGAATAAACCACAGCTCCCCGTGCTGGGTGCGGCGGGGGAGCCTCTGCTTTAGTTTGGGTTTCCGGTCTGTGCCCACCTCTGTTTAAAGTTCGAGATGGAGAGGTGGGGCCGCATGTATGACCCTGATGTCCAGTCGCAACTCGAGTCTCACTGGAGTCTGTGCAGAACTCCTTAGGGGGCGGCCCAGCTCCTTGGATGGGCCCCCTCCCTCCTCTGAGCGGTGGCAGGCAGGGCTGGAGTGGGTGCAGGAGGCGGGCTATGCAATCTTCCAAGAGCAGCCCCGCATCCGGGAAAGGGCGGGGAGACGGGAGCCGGGTCTGCCAGCGCCTGGCCCACTGTGCGTTGTCACCGCCTCAGCCCCGCCGCCCCCCGTTCCACTCTTTAATCCCATGACTACTTGTTCTTCTCTTCCACTGACTGATGCGGGGCTTTTGCCACCTTGTTACTCGCTATCAATTTCCTTGGCAACCAGGCCCTTCATCAAGGTAGTTGCCACGAATGCTGAATCTCTGGGATTCAAAGTGGTTTCATTATACCAAGAGGCCCGAAAGGCTTCATGTTAGCATCACCCCCAGTGGCCAAGGAGTCTGATCTGCATCCCCTGCAGTATCGATACGGTCAAACACGACGCACCTGCTGGACACCATGAACTAGGAGGCAGCTGCTAACGTGCAGGGTGCTCTTGACTTACCAATAATGGGAAGAAAGCAAGGGAGAAAACAGAACAAATAGTATGAACCCAATTTTGTCTTTTTAAAATTAAGCGTCGATAGTCAGAGAGTTAGAATGCATGGCGTAGGGGGAACCGTTTGGAAGGAGACATGCCAATATACTTGTATATAATACGAAATGGGTTATTTTTTGCCCCAATAAGATCCCAGATAAATTTTTAAATATTCTTTGAGAGGCCCTGTATTTCCTGTTTTCTATAATGATCACACGTTATTTTGTATAAAATGATGTTGGAAACATAATAAATGTAACCATGACCTTCACGGGCGGGGGCACAGCTACCCCATAGGCTTTTTACCGCCAGCTCCATCTCCTCCCCGTTTCTGTCCACCTCTAGGACCATGGACATGCTAGGTCTCTTCTCTGGATCTATTCACTTCGGGGAATTTTCTGCCCCTCCTGTGTCAATAAGACTGAGATCCTTCTCACCACTGATGTTGAATCTGTCATTTGCGGGTGTCAGTGTCCCTCTGGCAGACCCACAGCCACAGCTCCACTGTGGCGCTCCGCTGTGGCTCTCCTCTGCAGCATGATCATCCCGCAGTGTGGACCGAGGCCTGGGAGGCCACCCACAGCGTCTCCCTGTCCAAATGCAAACCGTGACGGGTGTGTGCTGGTGTGTCTTTTCCTGGAAGAGGGCCCGTGGCTTTCATTGACTTCCTAACCGGGTCTGTGATGCAAAAAAGAGCTAAGAACACCCCACTCTGAAAGAAAGGGTGCGTGCCCTGAGAGCGAACAGAAACGTACCCAACGTCAAATTCCCTGCATTTCCCCAGTGGCAACGCACCTGGCATCGGCCACCTCACTGGTTCGAACCACTTGCATTTCAGGCGCCAGGCTTTGGTCCCATATGTCCTGGTAGAGGAGGCGTGGCACAGAAGCAAGTCACCCGGACCAGACTTGCGTAATGGGTCCTCCAGGTTCCGGTCACTTTGGGCAGAAAGAAGCAGTATTTTCACATAGCCTTGCCCCCATCTGGCCCCTGACCCTGGGAATGTTTAGAAAACCTGCCTGGGGAGTTTATGATTTCCAGCTGGCCTCCCTGGGCGCACTGCCCTTGGATCGGCTCCCCAGCATGCACTCTAGGCCCAGAGCTGTTCCTTGGGGGTGGGGAGAACTGCCAAGTCTCTGAGTCCCTTTGTTTTCCTGAGACAGCTCAGCATTTCATTTTTAACCATATTCACAGCCATGCTTGATGAAAAGGGGCAGAGAGTGGCATCTTGGGATGTGTCTTTTTGCCTAAAAATTGAGGTGTGATTACAAAGTAACAAAGCCCATCTTTTCTATTTCTGGCGAGAAGTCTCTAATCTAAAAGCCTTTCCAAAGCTGCCTGCCTGGGGCAGCATTTCTGGGCCTGCTGCGCAGCCGGCCGGGCAGAACAGAGTGAACATCTCTGGAAGTTGGACCTGGGCTCGGAGGCCTAAGCCCCAGCTCATTCTTGGATGGAAACCTCGTCCTGGCTTTCCGGGTACACCTCTGCCGTGGCACTCCAGGGACGCCATCCTGTCCAGGTTCTGCTCCTCCTTAACCTGGCCTGTTAATTTCCCACGCATTTTGAGTCCTCCCGGTTAACTGCCCCTATCTCAGTGAAATGTTTGTCATTGCTGGGAAGGCTGTGGTCTTACCCCTTGACCTCCATTGTATTTTAAGGCCCTGGGGCCACATTCCCCACCCCCTCCACTTTTCTTTTCTTTTTGATTAGAGACTTCTTCGTTCCCTGTCTTCAACTGTGCTTAGGGGTATGGAGAAAGAAAACGGGAAGTGGGTACAAGACAAGTCAGGCGCTGGCTGCTGTGGCTCAGTGGATGGAGTGCTGACCTGTGAACTGCAAGGTCACTGGTTTGATTCCCAGTCAGGGCACATGCCTGGGTCATGGGCCAGGTCCCCAGGTGGGGTTGTGAATGAGGCAACCAATCAATGTATCTCTCGTATACTGATGTTTCTCTCCATTTCTTTCTCCCTTCCTTCCTCTTCTTTCTAAAACTAACTAAATAAAATCTTTAAACAAATAATAAAATAGGAATTATTTTTTAAGTCAAGGTTCAGGGAGCGGGGAGGGAGGACTTCCATCCCACAGAAACCCACAGATGAAGACGTCAGCCCACACTTGACCACGGAACTGGTCCACAACGTTAGAGCTGAATGGCGGGGCAGGATGAGACCTGAGTATCAGCAGCCTGGGCAGGAACCCCTGCACTGAGTCAGCTCTCCTGCCAGGGACACGGGCGGGGGGCCACTTACCAGCCTTGCAAGAGCTTCCCTGCGTATCCATGGTAACCCCCTTGTTTCTCTTTGTCACTAGTGGAAGGACTAAAAGTGGTGGAGATTGAGAAATGCAAGAGTGACATTAAAAAGATGAGGGAGGAACTGGCAGCCAGAAGCAACAGGTAAGGTCTGCGCTGGGTAAGCCAGCCCCTGTCGAGGGTGGAGGCGGGGGCGCTGCTCTGTTTTCCCAAAAGCACAGCCGGAGCATCTGATGCGGCTCTGGCTGGGGGAGCAAGTTCTGGACACAGCCCTGCTCCTCTGGGGATTTGCTTTTGATTACGCATCTTTCTTATCATAAAAGAGAGCTCAAGGCATGGAGGCTGGGAGGCTGACTGCTATCAAGGGGAATAATCCTTCAGATCAAAGTGTTAGGATTCATTTACCCAGATTGAAAGAAGTTGACACCCACTTTAAAAGAAAGGGAACAATGAAAAGAACAGGCTCCTGGCTTACAGGGGACAAGTGTCCTGGTGCCCCAGAAGTCCCCCTCCCAGGTGAACGTCCCATAGTACAGAGCAGCAGGTCAGGGGAGAAAGGCCTCCAGCCATTCCAGACACAGAGGCCACTTGTCCTGCCGCGTAAGAAAGGGGTCCATCCACACATGCCCCCAGGGAGCCAAAATTTGTGAAAAAAAAGACCTCAGTCTTCATTACGCTCCCTCGAGAGTGGGGTTTTTGTACAGTAGGACCCTCTGCTGGAGCCACAGCCACAGCGATGTCCACGTTTAGGGCAGGGACACACAGTGACCGCAAAGATGGTGGCTGACAGCAGCACGCATGCTGTGTGCGGGCGGGGCTGACAGCGATCACCCGGCTCTGCCGGAGTCTCCTCGGGCCCAGAGTTCTCGTCCAGGAGACCACGTGGTTCTAATGTGGCCCCTCTCCCTGGAACTCCACGCCGCTGAGTACTGGTGAGGTTACGGCGGGGCCTCCCCGGGATTTAACGGGGACTGATGAACCCAAGGAGAGCCCCGTAGATGCGCTCACCACCTTGCAGAGTCGCCGGACAGTCTGGAGAGCTCTCCCTGGATTTAAAACATTGAGTGTGGCCTGCTTAGTGAGAAGGTGTGGCTGTGTGCAAGGGTTGTCCGGGGGCAGGAGGTGAAGGGATACCAGATAGTCACAGCTCGGTCCCATCGGAGTCCAGCAGGGCTGGCCAACCTCAGGGTGGGCTTGGGAGTAGACTGACGGGTTCAGAGCCCTGTTGGCATGTGTCCTGCAGGGATCAGGTCACGTTTATGTCACACTTAAGCTTGGCAGCCAATTTGGATTTCAGGGTGTCCCATCCCATTTGATTTGGGGCAGAGGAGTCTGTGACCACAGAAAACTGTGTAAATAACTCATCCTCGCCATCCGTAGTGGGAGCTCTGTAGGGGACAGGAGACGATCCTTCTTGTGACCTAGTAAGAGCCCTGGAGCTGTTCAGGGCAACACGAAGCTGAGCCCCCAGGGCGGGACCTGGCTTGGCAACTGCAAGGACACTCAGACCCTGCGTGACCCTTGTCATGGCGCCACCCTCGGCTCAGGACTCACATGGCTCCGCTCAGCCCCGGCTGCCCGGGGGCTCCCTGCCACATTCAGACCCCCACCCTGTGGCCAGTCCCATTTCCCAATTAGCCAGACCCTGTCGGCCACGCTGAGCCCCAGCCCCTCCCAACGGGCCTCAGACTGGCGGCTGTGGCTGAGCACCACATCCACTGTGGCGAGAGGGCAGCCCATGGTGATGCCCACTGGGAGGGGCCCCCTGGCACAGCTGCCCTCAGTCCAGGCCCAGGTGGGGCAGGTTGCCTTGGAAGGGGGTGTGGGTCCAGCCTGAGTGGCACCCTACAGCATCAGGCAGAAGAGGATTAAAGCTCGAGTTCTGGCCTTCAGCCTAATACCGAGGCTCCCTGAGCGTGACCCCTGGCCTTCAGCCTCTTGTCTGTACAGTGGACTGGAAGTCCCCCTCCCCAAGGGTGTGTCTCAGGCTGGGATGGTATCCCCCTGGGTTCCTTCCTAGCTCGGTGGGCGTCACCTCACCCACCAACAGGCTTCATCCTGGAAGCCCACGGAGCACTAGCGTTCTTCAGCCTCTCGTCCCTTCTCACGTGACTAAGTGCCGCCTACCCGCAGCAGCCAGAGCAGGTCCTGAGCCCCAGCCTGGCTGGTTCGCCATGCGTGTCTCAGGCCCCCTCGCTGCTCCCCCTCCTTCCCTTTCTGTAGAAGCCAGGTGGGAATGGTGGGTGGGGGCGGGGTGCCTCTCCTAAAGGGCTTTCTGGTGTGCACTGGTTCTGCAGGTCACATTGCAAGAGAAAAACAAACTTATGTCCAAGTTGTATTAGTTTCCTATGGCTGCTATAACAAAACGCCACAAAGTCAGGGGCTTAAAACAATAGAAACGTATTCTATCACAGTTCTGGAGGCCAGAAGTCTGAAATGGAGGTGTCAGCGAGGCCACGCTCCCCTGAAGGCTCTTTCCCAGGCCTCTTCCAGCCTCTGGGGCCAGCAGTCCTTGGGGTTCCCTGGGTTGTAGGGACATCACTCCTATCTCTACTGCCTCCCCTTTTATAAAGAAAGATTTTTTAAAAGATGTTATTTATTTATTTTTAGGGAGCAGGGAAGGGAGTGAGAAAGAGAAGGAGAGAGAAACATCAATGTGTGGTTGCCTCTCATGCACCCCCAACTGGAGACCTGGCTTGCAACCCAGACATGTGCCCTGACTGGGAATCGAACCAGGAACACTGTGGTTCGAAGGCTGGCACGCAATCCCCTGAGCCACATGTTCCTTTCTTAAAAGGGCACCAATCATATTGAATTAGAGCCCACCCTACTCCAGTTAGCCACATGTTAACTAATTACACCTGTGACCACCCTATTTCCAAATGAAGTCACCTTCACACATCCAGGGGCAGGACTTGAACTTGAGTCATGGGATACAACTCAACCCCAACACACCATTAGGGAGGATACACCTGATTTCAGAGCATGTGAGAGGAAGCTGACCTGGGGCCCAGAGATAGGACATCCGTCTGCAGGCCCCGCTCAAGGCAGGGTGAGCTGAGCTGAAGTGCACAGTCATGCGGGGCTCTTCTGCACCCCCTCCCCCGAGAAGCACATTCTAGAGCTCAGAGCTCCATAATTCAGAGGAAGACTTCAGTGTCCTCACCGCTTCCGAAGGCGACATTCCCAGCAGACAGTTTTCACAGCATTGCACGTAAGTGAGAGACAGGAGACAGGTGTGACTCTTCCATCAACAGCAGGACCGGGTGGGGGCTGGGGTGTCTCAAGCATCGCTGACACATTCAGAACAAAGAGGTCCAGAGTCCTGGGCTCAGGCGGAGTCCAGAGCAGCATCGCCCGCCGTGGGCCCTGGCCCAGCAGCCCAGCAGCCCCTTCTGGGCCAGAGAACAGCCCGTCCCTTGTCTTTACGAGGAAGCAAACTGAGAAGCGGAACAATGTGTGGTTTGCGCTCCACTTCAGTCATGCAGCGGTGCCATGTAGCATTTCAGCGTCCCTGGGACCAGGCTTGTTAAATGTGACTCCCCTTGCGGTGCTGGGGGAGAAATCGCACCTCTGAACAGCTCTGTCCTGGGATGTCCACCCAACCCTGCCTCTCTGGGGGGACAGAGAGAACAAAGGCACCAATGGCTAATGAGCCTGAAGTGCTGACCCACATCCACCCACACACAGCACCCCTAACAGGGCCACGGGCCAGGGTCTGCATGCCCCAGGCCTCTGCCCTCGCAGTGGGTAGCAGAGTGGACAGGCCCGGTGGTAGGCAGGCTCCCAGACAGACCCAGAAGAGGCTGCCCTCCCCGGAGACATGCTCCTCGGGGTTTCTCTTGTTTCTTTCCCTTACAAGGAAAGACGTCCAGTTGCCTCCTCAAATTTAGGGCACAGAGTGGAGCTTACTGGTTGACCCCAGGCAGGGTTGGGGGGGGGGAGCTGCAGAAACGTGGGTGGCATCTGAGGGCTCTGGGGGTCTGTAATCCCCACTTTATCCCCAACAAATGGCCTTGATGAATGACGCCCCCAGGGGAGCAGAGGCTGAGAGCCCAGAAAATGAAAGCAAAAATACGCCCCAAACAGAATGAAAAGAAAAGGCACCACGCCAGCTGCTGTCAGCTGGAGGATGCTGGTTCCCATGGCAACAGGGCACAGAGAGAACAGGCAGGGTCTCCTGGTGAGGTGGGGAGGCCCTGGCACAAGTTGCCAGGCACCCAGCAGACACTCCCGATGCTGGGATTTTCGAGGAAGCAGCTGGATTCCGGCAGTCTGACCGTCTTGCTCCGTGAAAGCACCCACAGGACTCCTGGGAAATGCACACGACTTACCCGGAGGATATGTGTGTGGACATTTGTACAAAAGAGGTTAAAAGCAGAAAAGAGATAACAATGATGTTGTCTATCAAGTGCACAGACCAAGTTCATCACCGCTCAGAAATGTGTAAAGTGGGTTTCCCCTTGACAAGGTGACAATGGAAATCATTTGATTGGTACCTTTTATTGGTTCGTTTTGTTACTCTTGTAAAACCCCCTCCACACAGAAAGTCGGGTGGTTTTTGTAAGCATCGGGGCGAGGGGAGGCGTAGCAAAATGCCAAGAAAGTACTGCTGAAGGCTCTTTTTTCAAAAAAAGGAAGTAGATGCGTGATTCTGAGTTTGCAAGCAGCGTGGCCTCCGTGTCAAACCCTCAGGCTATACTGGTGAGGGCGTGAGTGACCATAACGACAGCAGCCACCATGTCCCCAACTGAGACCCGGGCACTGATTCCCCAGATTGTTTTTGGTGTATAGACATCTAGTTTTGAAAGACAACAACAAAATAGTCTGTTGTCCTCTTTTTTCAATTATAGCGCTTTGAGTGTGAAATTGGTCACATTGTAACCCACAGCCAATGCACACATTCTCCCAGGAGGCACAGTGCAGACCCGCGGTCCGCCCCCCCGAGGGGCTCCTGCTTCCTCCTCCCTTGTGAATGTCTCCAATCCTGTTCAGTGCATACTGTGTGCAATGTTTCTTTTTCCCTGTCACCCAGAATTCCCTCACTTCACATCATTTTCTTAATTGCCTTAAAGATCATGTGACAGTCCATCTGGTTGATGTACCGGTTTAAATTAGTTCCCACTTGGGGCCATTTAGGTTGCTCCTTGTGTGCTTCAGTGCTTTTGTAACAACAGACAGTGCAGCAATGAGTCCCTTTGTGCATCGAGCTGTTTGCTTGTGTCTAATTCTTCTCTTAAGATAAATGCCCCAGAGTAGACATCCAGGCTTAAAGGATATGGGTTTCTTCATGGCTCCTTCTCTATGGTATTAAATGGCTCTCCCAGAAGGCAGAACTTTGTTTATAAGCCACATGGGCTACCATGTTGCACGCTGATATGTTGGCCCCCTGCCCACCAGCCTGGGAACCTCAAACAAAGGGGTGCAGACAACCCTGGCCCCTTGTGCTCCCCGTCAGTGGGAGGATGGAGAGCACGTTCACGTTCAAGAAAGTTAAGGTCCCCCGGTGAGGAGGGGGCCGTGGAGTGGCCAGATCTCCTGGGCTGACCCTTCGCATCCTGGCCCCCAGATAAAACCCCACAGGCTGGCACATTGTCTCCTATATCAGAGGGTGGCTTTCCATCCAGAACACTCCTGGCTCCTTTGGTTCTGTTCTTATTTGGTATACCTTGACATTGAGTAATGAAGAAAACAGCCAGATAGCAGACTCGTCTGTCCACATGTGTGAAATCGGAAAAATGGGACACATCCTGGAAATCTGTCCCAGGGGCTGGATTGACAGCATATGGTGCGGCCACACCCTGGGGCACCAGAGAAAGACGTACTTTTAATGACATTGATTTCTGTGAAGCAATACCCAACGAGTCTGTGGTGTGTTAAGTGAAGAAAACTAGTTGCCAGCCCAGCTGGTGTGGCTCAGTTGCTTGGAATGATGTCCTGTGCACCAGAAGGTCACGGGTTTGATTCTTGGTCACGGCACATACCTCGGTTTCAGGTTCAATCCCCAGTTGGGGTGTGTGCTGGAGGCAACCAACTGATGTTTCTCTTACACATCCTTCCCTTCCTCTCTTTCTGTCTGGAATCTATTAAAAAACACACACACACACATAAAAAATTAAATTTAACTTAAAAACTACTTGCCAAAGAGTAAGTTTGTACAGTTCCATCTTCATTTAAAAGCACAAGGGCTGCCCAGGTGTGCCCATGCCTAGGATAACCTGGAAGGACACCCCCAAACAATAGAAAGTATTTCCAGGGTGTGAGATTTAAGAGGAAAGAAGTGGGTGAAGCAGGGACTTTGATTTTTTTTTATTTTAATTTATCTTCTGTGCTGTTTGAATTTTTTAAAATGAAAGTGTTTTGCTGGATTTTCAGAAGCTTATCTGTAATGAAGGCGGCATGTTTCCCAGTGTTACCTGCGGGTGTCTGGCAGGGTTCCTGGGGGTTTAGCAGTGAGAGATATCACTGATTTTATGATGTTCTCCCACAGCAAATAAGGACACAAGGGTTTGTGGGTTTTACTTTTGGTTTGATTTGGGGGATTTGTTTGTTTTTGCTTTGAGGAGGTCCCCATAGCCACTGCCCACGTGAACACCAAGACTGAAGTGTCGGACTAATCTTTGCTTTTTTCCTGTAGGACCAACTGTCCCTGTAAGTATAGCTTTTTGGATAACAACAAGAAGTTGCCACCTCGTCGCGATGTCCCCACTTATCCCAAGGTAAGGTGCCATTCTGGCTCTGAAGAAACAGGGGACCCTTAGCCACCCTGGCCTCCTGGCCTGCCCTGGACGTCTGCATATTTGCAAAAACAGCTCCTGCCCTGGCCCCAGGCTGCGGAACTGAAAGCCCCTGTTATTCTTAGGCAGAATATTTTTCTCTTTGACATTCATGTAGCAAAAGTGGTTTCAGACCATTACTTACTGGGCCAGGAGGTAGGAGATAAAGTTTTAAGTAAATTTTTTTTAAATCTGCTTTATTGAATCTCCTCTCCCAGAACAGTATATTGTTATTATGAAAAGCTTTGCTTTTCTGTCACAATAGATTTCTCAGTTACAAGAGACCTCGGGCCCTTGTTAAAGCAGCAGTGCCCTGGGAATTGGGGAGGGGGGATCTTAAAACAAGTACAAAAGAAAGATCTCAAGTTAGCGGTCCTGTCAACAGTGTCTTCAGCTAATGAGTGACTGGCCTCTGGCCAAACTGATGGTAAACACCCTCTAGAGCCAATATTCGGGTTCACGCTTGCTCGCTCGCAGGGGCTGGGGACCTGCAGGTTGTCTGAGGTTTTCAGATAGATATTAGTGTATTTCCTGTAGGAAAATGTGACCCAAATCTCATATTCGCCCCAGGGAGTCACAAGGCTCAGCCTAGGTCAAAACTAAAGGGTTTCATTGCTCCACTGCAATTCCTGAAAAACAAATAGGAAACCCCCAAAACCTGGGGGGACACCATGACAGTTTTCCATCTAAAATCACGGTGTCTGCTTCCCATGATTAGTGAACCCCAACTCTGCTGATCCATAGAACCTGCCTTGGCTCAGAGCTCAACCAGGGACAGAGTCCCCTCCAAAAAGCCAACTCCAAGTAGCTTCTTAGCCATTACTTGAATTTATACCAAGTAAGTTTTTCCCCTTGACTTCACTTTGTATTTTTGTGAAGTCGGGTTTATTGAGATGTAACTTACGTTCAGTGAGCTCATCTTCTATAGACGCAGAGCACTGTGAATTCTGTCAAACTGGTGTAGTCATGTAACACCCACCACCATCGAGGGATGGATGGAGCATTTCTGTCACCCCAGAACGGCACCTTGTGCCCGTGAGGTCATGCCGGCGCTCCCGCCCTGCCTCAGGCGGCCACCGATGGGATGCCTGTCCCTAGCGTTTGCCTGGTCCAGAATTCTGGTAGAATGCAGCCCTCAGGTCCGTACACAGGGTGCCCCTGAGGGGACAGGAGAAACCATCCACCGCCCACCAGAGGTGACCAGGCTTTGTCCCAGCACTGAGGCTAACGCCGCCTCCTGTTCTTCCCAGTACCTGCTCTCCCCAGAGACCGTAGAGGCCCTGCGCAAGCCCACCTTTGACGTCTGGCTGTGGGAGCCCAACGAGGTGAGTGAGATGGCCTCCCGGGACGCGTGTCTCCGGGACCTGGCGGGGGCATCCTCAGCGCGCTTCCCTCTTGCCTTTCTCCTCTCTGCTCTTTTCGGTTTTTTAAACTTGATTCTCCAGGTTTTAGTTTAACTGACTCTCAGTAGACTCAGGGAGGGCCTGGAGACAGAACTTAGGAAGCGGGTATCAGACGGAGGGGCAGGCAGTCAAGTTCAGGGGCCTCAAACCCTGGGGTCCTGATGGCAGGGGCTAACCCCCTAGGAAGCATCATTGTGGCATCTTCGTGAGTCCCCAAGTGCTGTCTGCTGCTCCCACAAACACCCTCTCAGCAGGCCAGCTGCTGCCCACAGACACTCCCCTCCCCCACGCTATGGAGAAATAGCTCTCCAAGAACGGGCTTCTCTGGGAGAGTCGTGCCAGGAAACAATGTTGGCACAGATGGCTGTGGCCCCCGGACACCCACAAATACAGGATCTGGGACAGAGAGTCATCTCTTGCGGCGAAATATTTCTTTAAAATTTGCCTTTGCTGAGAAAACACAAAAATGGAGACTTCCTGTGCTTGGCCAAGGTACCTAACCCGATCCGTCAAACGCTTCTCTTTCTGAACCTCAAGAACGCAAAATGTCCCTCATCACAGACATCAGGCCACCGAAGTCTGCGGACTCTTCCCAGGTGTCCACTAACAAACAGAGACTCAGAAAAAGCCTGGCGCCCGGGACAAGAGCGGCCGCGGCGACATCCCTGAAGATCACAGGAGAAGGGCCTTTGCATGGGAGCCTTCGTCAGCACTGGCCCAGCACCCAGGGCGCTAGACCCGCCTGAGGGAACCACGTTCACGCCTTCATTCCTGCTCTCCCAGCAAAGGAGACACCTCCGCAGTCCTGACCCAAAACCCACAGATTCCACCGCCAGCCACCCCGGCCACCCTGAGAAGGCCGGCCTGCGTCCAAGGGATTGTCCCCTAGCAAACGTCGAACCAGATGACATGTGTGCTCCAAAACATCTAGCCACCAAGTCGCATGCAGGATGGGAGCGTGGCTGCTCAGGAGCAGGAGGCGTTTTAAGTGCGCAGCCATCCCTGCCAGATCAGGACACCGTCGGAAAGGGACCGGGCATGGGAGGCCGCGCGGCTGGGAGAAATGAGCGGGTGTGAGGACCTCTGGCCTCAGTGGCAGTCACTGAACATGCGGGCCGGGTTGGCCAGGCTGTGGGCAGGTGGACACGACAGAGGGCCTAGGTCGTGCAGACCCCGCTTCCAGCAGGCGGACAAGCGCCACCACTAGGGACATCCAGAAAAATCATGGCCCCTGACGTCGTTTTGACTACAGCACCCCCAGGAGCAAGAGCAAAGCCTGGGCCGCTGATGGCGCGGCACCGTGTGGGCCCTTGCTGCCGTTCCTGTCTCAGAGCACAGGCCGGTGTGACCAGGGAGAGGAGGCGACCTCATGTGGAGAAGGTGAAGGGCTCACGCGTCTGACGGGGAGGCCATCTCCCTGTCCTCCTGCACGTGGGGTGTACGGACACGCAGGCTGTATACAGAGCAGCCAGCAGTGCCGGCCCAGGATCCCACCAGCACCGCTCAGCGGCACTGGGAGACTGATGCTTCCAGAAAGTATCCAGCTGCCTGCGGTGACAAACCGGAGATGCTCAGAGACAGGGCCCCCGACCTCTGCAAACCTGGGGGCGCAATGAATTTTCGACAACGGGCGGCAAGGATGAATAACTAAAGGGTCACACCCAAAAACTTCAACAGCTCACTTGCCCCGTCCCCCCAAAATTGCATCTGGCCACCCACAAAGCAGCTTGCACCCTGAGCATGTCAGAGCCCCCAGGGGTAGGGGTTCACCTCTCTCCCTCCGAGCAGGACCCACGCTGTGCCCAGTAGCACTCGGGCCTGGCCCAGCGTTCCCCCTTCACGAACCAGGAGTCCATGACTTCACGCAGCTGCTGGCCCTGGCAGGCTGCTGGGAAGAGCAGCGTGGCCGCGTCTGCGGAGCGCTGGGCTTCCAGGCTGAGCCTCCTGGTCACCTCCTGAGTCCTCCACACTCCCCACCATCCAGCTGTCCTACCACGACCCGCCGCAGTGTCCCGGCTGCCAGCTTGGGAACAGATGCACCACCACGTCACTCCTGCTCCAGACCCACTGTTCAAGTGGCACCAGATGGTTTCGTCTGCCACCCCATCTCCGGCTCTTGACTGATTTCACAGTAAACATTTCGTTCAGCTCACACGGTGGCCTGGAGTAGCACCTGGGCTGGTGGGCGGGGGCGGGGGTGGGGGGTGTCGGTCCCGAGGGCCTGCCTGGCTGTGCAGGCACCGGAGGTGACGGAGGCCGAGCACCGGTGGTGGCCCTGGGCTCGCTGGCATCATGCTCTGCCCCTCCAGGTGACATCTTAATTGTCCCTGCTTCACAGATCTCCATCTCCCTGGACTCTCCACCCAAGACCTGCCATCCCAGAAGGCAAAGCCCACTTTGTCAAACTTCCACTTATTAAAAAATAATTTAGTCTTTTTTCCCTCAGTTAACTCCAAAGCTCTGAGTAATATTTAAATAGATAATAACAGTGACAATAAATCCTCTTTGTGATGGAAAACAAAACCTATTTCAACTTGAGCAGTAATTTCTTTAGCAGAGAGTCCATGAAGTAAGGTTTGGGGGAGGGTGTTTCCCCAGAACGGGCCCGCCTTCCAGGCTCTGCATTTAACACACTAGGAGAGTGTCTGCGGGCCCAGCGGGCCCCCACGGGGCATGGCGATGCGTGTCTGGGGTGCACGTCCTCAGAGGCCCTCTCCCCCGGCTCCGGCAGGTGCAGGGCCTTTCTGTCTGTGAGGCACTGCTCTCGGGCCTGGGCTCGGTGGGGCCGTGTCCCTGGCCTCAGACTGTCGGGTCCACCCACTGAGACTGTGTGTCCCGGTGGAAATGAGTAAAATCGTTTCTGATGCGTCCTCTGGGCGTCGCGTGCTCCCTCTCATCCTACGGCTGCGGTTCCGTCTCACAAATCATCCCGTTGACCTCTGAACCCTGACTGCTCTTTCAGACTCCACATCCCTTCTGGGGGGTCCTGAACCCCCTCCATCCACTGACTTCGCTCTCAGAGACCTGGGGCCCAGAGGGCTTGCCCTGCCGACACCTCCCAGGACAGTGGGGGCCGGGTAGCCCGCTGCTGTTGACCGCCCTTTGCCCCTCCTGTGCCCGCAGATGCTGAGCTGCTTGGAGCACATGTACCACGACCTTGGCCTGGTCAGAGACTTCAGCATCAACCCCATCACACTCAAGAGGTGGCTGGTAAGTGGCAGCCCTTCCAGTCCCTCTGTTTCATTGAGTTACACAGGAGTGACCATTGGGCACCTTCCTGGTGACATTCGGCCAGTCTCTGTGTCCCCGCCACACACTCTACCCTGAGCTCCTACTCCAGGGAGCAGGAAATGGTGAGGACCCAGGGCGGACAAGCACAGCAGTGTGTTCTAAAGCAGGGCGTGTGTAAGTGCGTGTGTGCAAGTGTGTATGAGTATGTGACAGTGCGTGTTTGTGGGGGAAGTGCGTGTGTGAGCATGTGCACGTGCAAGTGTCCATTTGTAAGTGTGTGTGTCAGTGTGCATGAGTGTGTTACTAGTGCCTGTAGGTGGGAGCATGTGTGAGTACGCATGTGTGCATGGGCGAGTGTAAACCTGTGCAGAGGTGTAAGCTTGTGTGTGTGCATGTGTGACTGTGTGAAGTGTATGTGTGTTCATGTGTGGGTGACCATTTTTCGGTGTGTTGTGTGTACACGTGTGTTCATGTGTATGTGCGTGTGTGTGTGTGTTTAGCAGCAGAACTTTTTAAAAATAAAATTACCGATAACCAGATATTAAAGACCTGTTAAAGGTCCCATGGTACCTGGGGTCCCGGGGCCCCCCCAGCTAGCCCCTCAGCTCCATGTCCCAGTTCAGCTCCTCACACGTCCCTGAGACACCTGAGTCCACGGCCCAGGGTGAAGGTCTGTGCCTGCCCCTGCCCTCGGTGCGCCGCCTCCTTCTTACCTTCAGTAAACACGGGTGCAGAGGATGGCGCAGGGAGCGTCCGGAACAGCCAGCGAAGGGCCTCGGAGAGGAGGGTGGGCGGCGGCCACAGGGCGGTTAGGACCCTCGTTTCTTGCAGCTCTGCGTCCATGACAACTACAGGAACAACCCTTTCCACAACTTCCGGCACTGCTTCTGCGTGGCTCAGATGATGTACAGCATGATCTGCCTCTGCGGGCTCCAGGTGGGTTTCCGGGGGAGCCCTGCCCAGGCAGTGGCAGTACCCCCCACCCAGAGGGGACAGCCATGGGCCTCCCCAGAGGCTCCTCCGCCACCCCAGGGAAACCACCCAGCCCACCCATGCCAGTGCCCTCCCTGGCGGAGCTCCTCTGATTCAGCAAGCAAATGGGCGCTCCTCTGCCCACCCCAGAGAGTGCGCGGGTCCTCTCCCACCTGGCCAGTGGCCAGAGGGGGCGTCATCCGGCCCCTGTCACTCATTCCGCCCCCTCCCCACCCCACGCCCCCTCTCTAACCAGGAGAAGTTTTCCCAAATGGATGTCCTGACCCTGATGACCGCAGCCGTCTGCCACGATCTGGATCACCCAGGATACAACAACACGTACGTGCGGGGGTCTTTGGGGGCACTTGGTTCAGCTCAGTCCTCAGACCATTCCCAAGCTGGAGCTGTCAGTGGAGGCCTCCACAGGACACAGCTCCCCACTTTGGGGTTTTGTCCGTGGCCTTGGGCCTCCCTGGGCCAGGACCCTTCAAGGTTACCAAACCCTAAGAAGCTGCCTCACCCTTTTGTGGCCCTGGCTCCGGCTGCACCTCCGCATGGGCCCAGCGCCCTTCCGGTGCCAGAGCCCGCTTCCCCCTGAAGCAGAGTGTGATGCCTGCATACGGACCAACGGCGGGCAGCCCACCGGTTCTCATTCACTGCGTCTCACTCCCCCCAGGGCAGCCTCCCCAGCCTGTTTCCAGCGGGGACAAGGCTGAGGGCCAGGACTGAGCGAGCAGAGTGCAGGCAGGCAGGCAGGCAGGGGGGGCTTGGCTGAAACGCTGATCCCCTCCCACCCCTGCAGGGGGCGCAGGCACAGAGTTTCCCCCAGCTGACTGCTGAAGTCCACACCATGTGGCATTGGTTTGCGTTCACAGGGACACCTCGCTTCTTTCTGTCAAATTCGTGCATTTGAGTGTTGACTTTTATTGGGTGCATGCTGACCTCAAATGTGCCCAAGAACCTTGCCCCGTCTGTCAGGACCAAAGTGGGCTCCAAGGTGCGGAAGTCCGTGGGCCTCCACTCCCCGACTGCCCACTCTCGGTGACGGGCCAGCACGGGGCCTGCACCCCAGCATCTCGTTTGCCTCCCAAACGTCTGCCTTTTGCCCGTATTGAAATGTTTTCCAAGGTGCCACAGTGAAAGGCCTGGTCACCTTCAGGCCACCGCAACAGGGAGAAGTTGAGATTTCTGGGTAGCATCCAGCTGGTAGAAGTCTAAAAACGTAGGCTTATCTCATGAAAGGGGCAGCAGAGAGCCAGGGGAGCCAGGAGAGGCAAGTTCCTGGCATGGGCAGCGTGCAGCCCCTTCACAACCCTTCCGGCCCCTGTGGGCACCGCGCAGACACCGTGGCGTGTGCCCTGCCAGTGCAGGCTCCTGAGGCTCCTCTCCCCTCACCCGCATGCCAGGTACCAGATCAATGCCCGCACGGAGCTGGCCGTCCGGTACAATGACATCTCGCCCCTGGAGAACCACCACTGTGCGGTGGCCTTCCAGATCTTCGCCCAGCCTGAATGCAACATCTTCTCCAATGTGCCACCGGACGGCTTCAAGCAGATCCGACAGGTGTGTGTCTGGGGGGGGGTGGGGGGGCACTCGGCTGCAGAGTGAGGAGCGGTCTGAGGGGAGACAGCAAACATGGCCACAAGAGAACCGCCTCTCTAGTGGCTGAGGCTCCCGGTCACAGCAGCACCCACCAGGGATCCTGGGGAACCGACCCTCCTTCCCACCGCCTCCAAGGTACACAGCCCTGGCGCATGTACATGGGATTCCACGCACAGCACTTCACAGCCACTGTTGAACTTAACCTCTGAGATGGGCCCGTTCTCCGTCGCAGCCCAGGGGAGTAAGGCTCCCAGACCTTGGGTAACTGGCCCAGGGAGCACAATGAGTACACGGCAGGCCCTGGACAGACAGGCCTGCTGCATCCAACCTAGCAGAGCCCTGACCTCTGTCCCCAACGTCCCAGCTGCTCTCCCCAGCCACCCCAGGACCCAGTCAGCCCCACTGCCCACATCAGATAAGAGACCTTACCGCTTCTCAGGGCACTTTGGGAGACAGGAAAGAGCGCCACCACCTGTCCTGAGGCAGACACTTCCAGCTCGCCACAAATAACACCTCCTTCACAGAGGAGGTCCCACTGAACACAACTCTGCTCCACCCTCTCACATTGCAGGGGAGGGGAGATACCGGGGTGATCTCTTGGAGGAATATAGTGGGTTGAACGGTAGCCAACCCCCTGCCAAAAAAAAAAACATGGTATATGTACCTCCTGACCCTTAGACCTTGTGAATGTAACCTTATTTGGAAAAAGAATCTTCCCAGTCATAATTAAGTTAGGCTCTCTAGATAAGATTAGCTTGTACTATCTAAGTGAGCCCTAAATCCAATGACAAATGTCTCCATAAGAGACAGAAGAGGAGAAGACACAGATACATGGAAAACAAGGCCATGAGATGACAGAGACAGAGACTGGAGTGATGTAGCCACAAGCCAAGGAATGCCGGAGCCATCAGAAGCTGGAAGAAGCAGGAAGGATCCTCCTCTTGAATCATCAGGAATAGAGCCAAGCTAACACCTTGATTTCAGACTTCTGGTCTCCAGAACTTGGGCCCTGGCTGGTTTGGCTCAGTGGATTGAGCGTCGGCCTGCGAGCTAAGTGTCGCTGGTTCGATCTTCCAGTCAGGGCACATCAGAGAAGGAAAACTCTGACTCCAAAAAACCTCCGCTGCCTTGCGGCATACCTCTTCAGGGGAAAGGCTAAGGGAGTAAACCCCGACAGAAAATCCGGAGCCGGAGTCCCTGAGGCGGTTCGACGTTGTAGTCAACACCGGCAACTCCTGCAGCGCACCTGAAGCCAAGCTGTATTGACTCCGTCTTTCCCTTGGACCCTTCAGCTGCGAAGAGAGGGGGGTCTGCTGCATGGGCAACAGCAGACCCTCCATATCACCCTGCCCAGGCTCTGTAGCTTCAGCTTCACTGGAGAGGACACTCCAGCGTCATCGCAAGATGTCGATTCAACACGGGAGGAGACAGATACCGTGTCACTCCCGAGTCAGACTGCACAGCCATTCTTGGCGGTGCAGATAGACTCTTAAGAAGCTACACCATCGACTTCCGGCCAAGATGGAGGCTTAGACGGACACGCTAAGTCTCCCTCTACAACTAGAGAGGAATACAACTACTTCAAAACAAAGGATAACTAGAAATTCCAGAAAATAAAACTACACGGAAGCCCAACATATGAAGTTATAAACCAGCGGTGCCATTTGGGCAGGTAAGAGTTAAAGAGGGCAAAGCTGTTTGCGGAGCGGCGGGGCGGCGAAAAATCCCGGCGGCAGTCAAGCCCCTGGCAGTGCGCGACCCCAGCGCTGGGGAGAGCGGCCACCGCATCGCCTTGAACAGTGAGGCCCAGGGGGGCGGGAGGACGGATCCCGGTCTCCTAGCTGAATAACTGTGTGAATCCATTTTGGACCCCCGCCCCCAAAGAAAGAAAGCACCACAGGGCTGCGGAATAGGTCGCAGACAGGCGCCGGGCGCTGACTTGTGACGCCAAACGGCGCCGGTCGCTGGGTCATTACGAGTACACAGGCACTGCCCCCGACAGCCGGCCCAAGAAAACAAAACGCATCTGTCAAAATGAGGCAGACAACTATAGAAATACCGGTGACACAGCTCACCAGGCAGCAGATAGAGAACCTGACAGATGAACAGGTAAGAAACCTGTCAGAGGCTCAGTTCTGGGCCATTGTTATCAGGTGGCTTACAGAATTCACAAAAGAGCAGGAAAAAGATAAGAAAGAAGCGAAAAACTTTCATAACGAAAGGAACAAAACCACATACGAGACAGATGGTGAGGAACAAAAATCCAGAGTTCATTTCAACAAACTGGAATATGGAGAAGGAACAAGTAGTCAACCAATGCAGCGAGAGGAAATGGGAAGCAACAATGAGAGGATCAGAAACCTCTGGGACAGTTATAAAAGGCCCAACATAAGAATCATTGGTTTGCCAGAGAATGAGGAAGATGAACTAGAACTTGAAAAATTGAGTGAAAATATAATAAAGGAGAACTTCCCAGACTTGGGGAAGGGAATAGACTTGCAGGTCCAGGAAGCAAGGAGAGTTCCCAAGAGACTGGACCCAGGGAGAACCACTCCAAGACACATTATAATCAAAATGTCAAAAATTAAAGATAAAGAGAGAATCTTAAAAGCAGCAAGAGAGAAGAAAAGAATTATGTACAAAGGGGTCCCAATTAGACTATCAGCAGACTTCTCAAGGGAAACCCTACAGGCAAGAAGGGACTGGCAAGAAATATTCAAAGTAATGAAAATCCAAAACCTACAACCACGAATACTCTATCCAGCGAAGTTGTCATTCAGAATAGAAGGACAGAGAAAGTGTTTCCAGGACAAAATAAAACTGAAAGAGTTCATTAGATCCAAACCACTGTTATATGAGATGTTAAAGGGACTGGTTTAAAAAACAGAAGCTAAGGAGATGAAACAAAGGCAAACTAAACAGGCAACGAGAGTGGAAAAGGAACTGTGGGTACGGGAAGCATATTGGGGGAAGGTCAACAGGGAGGGGGAATGGGGAAAGGGAGGGAGATGATATAGGAATTGGGGATCAAGGTAGGAGGGAATGGAATAGACGGAGAGAGGTTGGGAGGAACTGTATGCACAACTAATGGACATAATCTAAAAGGGGGGGACAACTGGAGGGAGGGGGGCCACCGGGTGGAGGGGAGCAGAGGGAAGGGAAATTGGCACAAATGTAATATTTTAATCAATAAAACACATTAAATCTGAAAAAAAAAAAAAGAAAAAGAAAAAAAAAAAAAAAAAAAAAGAAGCTACACCATCGTCTCTCGAGATGGACGGCTGCCGACGATGACATTGAATCACTGGCTCTGGTACAATTCTCTCCTTATCTCCAGGCCTTCTGGCCTCTCTGCCCTGTTTATGGAGCCACTCTGCAAGCCCCAAGGTGCTCTGATA
This sequence comes from Furipterus horrens, assembly GCF_987537825.1. Taxonomy (NCBI): domain Eukaryota; kingdom Metazoa; phylum Chordata; class Mammalia; order Chiroptera; family Furipteridae; genus Furipterus; species Furipterus horrens. The sequence goes on from NW_028327171.1 coordinate 8,469,424, forward strand.
AGGAGCAAATCCCTAAGGACAGCATTGCCTTGGCTGCTGCCTCTGATGGCTGCCCAGCGACCTGGAATACATACAACCCAGGAAGCAAAGCGCCTGCAATGCCTCCTTCATGGGAGACTCAGCATCACCCCCACCCCCGCCAGGAACGGGGTGCTTGACTGGAGGAGTGGCTTACCCCACAGCCAGGATCTTCTTCATGCTGTCCCCCATGGGGACACACAGGGTTGTCCTGCCTTAAACGCTTTACTGATGTTCAAACGCGACTTTTTCTGAGAGTAAAATGAGTTGTCCCAATTTTTTAAATTCTGTTTTATTGATTATGCTATTACAGTTGTCCCAATGTTTTCCCCTTTACCCCTCTGCCCAGCAGCCCCTACTCCCTCAGGCAATCCCCCCACCATTGTTCATGTCCATGGGTCTTGCGTATAAGTTCTTTGGCCACTCCATTTTCTATACTGTTTTTTACATCCCGTGGCTATTCTGTAACTACCGATTTGTATTTCTTAATCCCCTCACCTCTTCACCAATTTCCCCACAACCCCCCCTCCCATCTGGCAGCCATCAAAATGCTCTCTGTATCCAATGATTCTGTCTCTGTTCTTGTTTGCTTAGTTTGTCTTTTAGATTCAATTGTTAATAGATATGTATTTATTGCCATTTTATTATTCATAGCTTTGAACATCTTCTTTTTCTTAAATATGTCCCTTTAACATTTCATATAGTAATGGTTCGGTGATAATGAACTCCTTTATCTTTTTCTTGTCTGGGAAGCACTTTATCTGCCCTTCGATTCTAAATGATAGCTTTACTGCATAGAGGAATCTTGGCTGTAGGTCCTTGCTTTTCATGACTTTTGAATACTTCTTGCCAGTCCCTTATAGCCTGCAAAGTTTCTTTTGAGAAATCAGCTGACAGTCTTCTGGGAACTTCTTTGTAGGTAACTCCTTGCTTTTCTCTTGCTGCTTTTAAGATTCTCTCTTCATCTTTAACCTTTGGCTCTTTAATTATGATATATCTTAGAGTGGGCCTCTTTGTGCCCATTCTTGTTTGCGACTCTCTGCTTCCTGGACTTGCATGCCTATTTCGTTCACCAAATTAGGGATGTTTTCTTTCATTTTTTCAAATAGATTTCCAGTTTCTTGCTATTTCTCTTCTCCTTCTGGCACTCCTATGTCACGAATGTTGGGCCATGCTACCAATACAGGGAGTCACAGCAGCTCTACTTAATACATAGAAACAAACACAGGGAGGCTGCCAAAATGAGGAGAAAAAGAAACATGGCCCAAATGAAAGAACAGAACAAAACTCCAGAAAAAAACTAAACAAAAGGGAGATAAGCAATCTATCAGATGCAGAGTTCAAAACACTGGTTATAAGGATGCTGAAGGAACTTAGTGAGGACCTCAGCAATATAAAAAAGATCCGGTCAGAAATTAAGGATACACTAATTGAAATAAAGAACAATTTACAGGGAATCAACAGTAGAGTGGATGAAGCTGAGAATCAAATCAAGGATTTGGAACATAAGGAAGCAAAAAAACAATCAGAACAAGAAGAAGAAAAAAAAGAGTCCAAAAAAACGGAGACAGTGTAACGAGCCTCTGGGACAACTTCAAGCACTCCAATTTTTAATAACATTTTATCATGGACTATTTTGAGGACTAACTCCTCACAGGCAGAGCTCCTTCACTGTTACACAATTAAGTCTTCCCAGGGAAATTGCACCATTCAAAATGCCACTGGTAGACCCGTACCCTAAAGTAGATTTGAGATGATCTGTATTGGCTCATTTGAGTTCTGCATTTGATGCTTATGGCTTTAGTTTCATGAAAAAGCACACCCTATTCAGGACAGAGGTATGTTTGTAAAGGCTTGTGGGACAAGTAGGTGTGAGGGGTGGATGCATGGACAGATGGACATATTAGATGGATCAGTTGATGGGTGGCTGACTGGGTTGTATGGATGGATGGATGGATGGTCACATGGTCATGGTTTTGGATTACGTCACTTTTAAACCAATATTTTATTAACAAAGTAATAAAATGTTTATATTAAAAACTGATTGCATCCTCATTTACAAATTTATAAAGAGAAGAACTCCATCATTCCCAAGCAATAGATGCACATATAATCACACACAGATAATAGGAAAAAAATACCCTTAGAAAATCAGTCGTTGACCTCCAACAAGATCTGGAAGGGACAAACCATATGTCACTAAACATACGTTTCATAGGTTAATAAACCGCGGGAAGCATCTGTCCTTGGCGAGGCCGGCCACCCACAAGTACATCCTCCTGGGAGGCCGGAGGGAGGCTGTTGCTGCTTCGGGAGGCGGCGTGGGAAGCGTCAGCCTCCCACCTGGGCTTCGGCCCCAGCCTTCTCCTCCCCCACTGCGGCCTGGGCAGGCTCCTCGGCCTCTTCAAGTCTCAGTCTCTGTATCTAAAAATGAAGACCGTAATTCTTAGACACACGCGTAGAGTTGGCGTGAGCGCTGAATGACGTAGTGTGTACACAGCCAGCCCCATTAGAGAACCATTGGGACTATGCCCAGTGCTCATGCTTTGCTCTTTCACTCTTCAGGGGATGATCACATTAATCCTGGCCACTGACATGGCCAGGCATGCAGAAATCATGGATTCTTTCAAAGAAAAAATGGAGAATTTTGACTACAGCAATGAGGAGCACATGACCCTTGTAAGTAGGCTCATTTTTCCTTTTGCGGGCAAGGGCAGGGGCACTGATCAATGAGTCCTCTTCTCCAACTGAGACTGGAAACGAAGAAACCAAAATTCTTAACCTTGCCCTGGAGTGAGGTGTCGATCAAGTCCCCCTGTCACCAGGGAAAGCTGCCTAGCGGGGTCCCTCTCCTGGTAAAGCTCCCCTTCGTGGCTAACGGCAGCGGGTTCTCATCCTCTGTCTCATTTTGATTAAGATAGTGAGTGGGGGAAAGGAGGCTTCTGCAGGATGGCGGCTAACGCAGGGAAGACCCCAGGCTTGGGAGCAGAGGGCAGAAACTAACGGCCCCTCTGACATTTAAGCAGTTTTGCTAACTCTGGAAGAATCGAGTCCTGCCCTGTGGATGCCCATGGGGTCAGCAGGCAGCACTTCAGTTGCCGCTCCTCTTTGGGGGCTTGGGGTGCTGCCACCACATCCTCCCCGCTTTTACTTGAGGGTCCCCTTCAGCCTGTGTTTCTATTTTGCCACTTTGTCATTCGGGGGTCCCAACACCATCCACTTTTATTAACCTTGTAACCTCTGCTTCCTGATGTCAAGCCAACTCAAAAAGTCTGGATGCTTTGGCTAGAAATAAGTGATCAAGATTTATTCAAAGGCCTTAGGGTTTGCAAACCAGAAACATAGCTAGGCAGAAACCCAGAGGTGTCCCGAAGAAGAAAGAAAGGATAAGAGTTCTTATAGCAAAAAGTACATTCTTGAGAAAAGTCAGTTCTCCATCCTTAGCCCTAGGTGGTCTGGAGGATGGACCGAGGAGGTCTGGTCATGACCAGTGGTCTGGATATGGGGACATTCTTCTCTTGGTCCTTCAGAGGTAATCAGAGGGTTACCTGGAGGTCTGAGGCATATCCAGGCATTGGCACAGGACTGGGGAGTTCAGGTGTAAGTTCCCCTGTTGGTTAGAACAAGAATAGAATCATCTCATGCCTTAGGGAATGTGATTTTAATAGCTTAGCAGCTTGAATGTAGTGGCTTCATTCTTCTTCACTAACGATGCCTCTACATTTTCTCTGTATCTTCAATCATCAAGAAGACACTTTCGAACTTTACAATGTATATTCATATGACAGAACATTCTTATGTTAAATGGGCTGTTTTATCCCTCAAGATCCCTCCAGGAAAACATTCTGATCCTCTGGGGTGCAGTGACCCCCATTTTCCCCAGCTGAGGCGGAGGGTCTAGATGCAGACGTCCAGGGCACCCACCGCAGGTGACTGGCTGAGCCTTGGAGGAGGGGGCAGCAAAGCTCAGCCCCCGTGGGCCAGCACCGCCCACCCGGCCGCTCCTCTCCTGGGCAGCAAGTCCAGCCCAGGAAGTGATGGGTTCTGGCCTGTGCCCCATTGCCTGACTCCGCGTCTCTTCTTCCAGCTGAAGATGATTTTGATAAAATGCTGTGATATCTCTAATGAGGTGCGTCCAATAGAAGTCTCCGAGCCTTGGGTGGACTGCTTATTAGAAGAATATTTTATGCAGGTAAGAGTATTTTATGTCACTATTTTATGCACAGCGGTCAAGCCCCCTGTCACTGTTCTTAGCCCCTCAAACAGGGTCCACTTGTGAACGTGACAGACGTGCCACAGTAGACTAGCAGATGGAGCGGCAGAAATGTCTCCAGCCCCCAGAAAGCCTGCACAGCAGGCGCACAGCAAAAACGAAACAGGTTGTAATTTGAAACATGAAGACAGTGACAACCTGGAAAAGCTCAAGATGTAAAACTACTGCCTGTTCCCACTAACTGAGCCACTCTTAGGGGTGGACATGTCAGGCAAATGGGCTGAAGGTCAGGAACTGCAGAGGCAGGGGGACCCCCGGGGTGTCCGAGGGAAGCTCTGACCCAGAAAGCCAGGCCAGCCGAACACAGAAAATGCTGGAAAGGATAATAAGCCATGACTACAACAGCTTGATGAACCCCAAGAGAATGTGGAGCGGGGGGTCTCCACGCTGCTTTGCCACTGAGCATCCTTGTGATCCACTTGATTAGCCTCTGCCTGTCCCCTCCCCTCGGTCCGCATGGTGTGGCCCTGCACACCCAGCGAACACCCTAATAGCACTCAGTGTATTACCATCTTTTCTAATGATTAGTCATTGTCATTGCTCATTTACATAACGCAGAGTGGTTTGGTTGGTTGTCATATATGAGCTCATTTTTCTCTTCCTCGGAGAACAATGGTCCTCAAAGCCCCCAGGTTCCTTACATGTTTCTTTCTTAATGCTGCTCTCCCCAGAGTGACCGTGAAAAGTCGGAAGGCCTTCCCGTGGCCCCTTTCATGGACCGGGACAAAGTGACCAAAGCCACAGCCCAAATTGGCTTCATCAAGTTTGTCCTGATCCCAATGTTTGAAACAGTGACCAAGGTGAGAACCATCACCACGCGCTGGATGACACGACAGAAACACAGTCATGCACAGCCATGCACACACATGTGCACACGTGAGAACATACTGCGCAGCCACGCATGCACATGCTGTGTGCCCACATGCGTGCACACTCACACACATGCAAGTGAGCTATAACTGCCTGCCGACACTCCGCCTGAAGTCCCCCCTCCACCTTAACACCGTTGTACCCGAAACTCATCCTCTTGCCTCCCCCAGCACCGCCCCCGCCCCTGCCCCTCTGACCTGTTACCCGGCAGCTCAGCTGCAGGCCTCCTGGCTCCCCGTTACCGGCCACCGTGGCCAGCCTGCTGGCTCCCAGGGAGACCTCCTCCGCAGTGCCTCTCAGAGCCACCCCCGGGCCCTGTCCTCCCGGGGCACCAGCCACGAGCCTGTCCACTCCTTCACCCTCCCTTCAGAAGAACCTCCTAACCGGTCCCCACCTCCGTCTCACCTCACTGCACCCAGCACACGGCCTTCGCCAGGCTGACCTTCAGGAAGGAGACTGTCTCCACCTCCCTCATGAACCTTCCATGGCTCCCCATGACCCCAACACAGGACCATGGGCCCCCACCCTCCCTAGCACTTCTGTCTCCCAGCCTTCACCTCCCCGTCCTTCCTTCCTTCCCCTGGGGCCCCCCAGCCTCAGCCCCTGCTGTTCCTGCTAACCTTCTAGAACCACCTCAGCGCGTCCTTCCTTGAACCCCACAGCACTGACACTTCTCTGGGAGCTGCCTTCTTGTGCACAGCGCTCTCCACTGACTGGCACCTCCACCTCAGGGTAGTGGTTCTAGTCCCCGCCTCGGTGACACACCAGTGGGCCCTGCCCTCCCCTGCAGCGTGGGCAGGGGTGCAACTGGGGAAGTGCAGAAAGTGTCCCGGGTGGAGATCTGGTGCCCAGGGCTGTGGGGCTGGGGAGGGCTCCGAGGTGAGGGGCATCCCTGAGCTGAGTCTCAGAGGCTGGTGACAGTCCCCCAGGTGGACAGACAGGACAGAGCCCCTTTCTCAGGCTTGAGGGCAGTGTGAGCGGAGTCCGCCCCGGGCTCTGGGGTCGTCAGGGGCCCAGTGGGTGAGGTTAGCATTGAGAAGATGGGAGAATGCATCGTGGAGACCACAGCATGGACAGTCAGGGGGCGCACGGGAGGAAGAGGGAACAGAGTGACTCCTACCAGGTCCCCATGACAAGCAGGAGACAGAGGGGACTCTGGAAATAGGTGGGCAGGTGGCAGGTGCAAGGGGCATCGGAGCCTCGGTCGCCTTGGATTCCATAGCAGGCTGCACCCCTGGGGGCTCTCCAAGGCGCCACTCGGTTGGAGGCAGATTTCCTTTACAATCCATGAGATGCAGGACCTGCCACCTGTTTTACCACAAACGTTTTCTGTGGCCTCAATGGTGGACAGGTGACCGCGTCTCTGTCTCCCTCCAGCTCTTCCCCGTGGTGGAGGAAAGCATGCTGCAGCCCCTGTGGGAATCCAGGGACCGATATGAGGAACTGAAGCAGAGGGACGACTCCAAGACCGAGGTAAGCGCGGCCTCCCCGGGCCAGCAGGCAGCACGGTCTGTCCCCACTGCGGGCGCCTCGGAGGCACTGCAGTGGCCCCCTGGACGGGCGCTCATTCCCACCCCAAGAAAAGCCACGTCAGTGAGATCAGGGAACAGCGCTACCCGCCTAGGGTGTGACTGGGCGTCAGCATCCATGGCGCCTCCATCCCCTCTGAGCAGCCCCAGCCCCACGTCCTTCCCCCTTCCTCCTGCCCTGGGGCTGACCTGGTTCAGTGAGAAGGTGGTGGAGAGAGGCGCCCCTCCTGGCAAGAGAACAGCCGCCACCCCCATCCCAGCTCCAGGCTGTGGACTCGCACACGGGCAGCTCAGCCCCTCCCGGGGTTCAGGGAGACAGACCTTGCCTGGCTTTGGGGTTCTCTGGGGATTGATACGCTTCACAGGCTGGAAAGCCTTATGAGCTGCGCTGTGCAAATCTCTGCACCAGGGCCCCCTGCCTCTTGGGGTCACCCAAGGACCCCGCCTCCTGATCTCCAGCCACCCAGGGTATGGCCTCCCCGCTTTCCAGGGGCCCCGTTGCAGCTGGAAGTCTCCCTAGTGCCTCATGGTTTGTCCCCATCTGGCCTTGGCAGGCCTTACCGCATCCCACCCTGGCCTTGCCCCCAACCTGTACCATGTCCCCACCTGCCAGCCAGGGCCTCTCCTGCTACTGTGTCCCCACCGGCCTTTACCCCTGGGCACTCCCCCCACACACTGCTGAGGCCCGTCCTATGTGGCTGTCCTCTCTCTCAGCCTGCTTGGTGCAATGCTGGACTTATTGCAGGTGCTCAGTAAATGCCTGCGAGCCCACTGACGGTCAGACCAGCCACCTCGATCTCTGTAGCTGGATCCTAGCAGAAGGTCCCAGCCAGGTCCTGAAATGCTGGAAGCTTAAGGGCAAATGATACAGGCAACAGGAGCTCTCCTACAGGAGCTGCAGGGCCCTGACTCTCCTGCGCCATCCGTGAGCCATCTCTACAAAGGCCTTGAGTCTCCAAGTCCTAGTGCCAGCTGCCCAATGGGGGTCCCTGGGACACTCCAAAGCACTTTCTTGCCCCCAGGAAGGACAGGCCCGAAAAGGAGGTGAAAGGTCGTGGAGTCTGCACTCACCACCACCCGTGGGTCCCCAGGGCAGTGTATACTGTGAGCTCTTGGTCCAAACACCAGACAGCGACCATGCCTGGCGTGGCCTCCCACGGCAGGAAAGTCGGCCCATGCGCAGAGCGGTGTCTGCAAAGCTCACGTGCGTGTTCTGGCGCCACGAGGCTGTAGACATCAGTCTGTTTCACATGTCAGCACCTTCAGTCCACAGGCAGCTCTTGACAGACAGCAGTCACTCAGTGTCCCCGGAGCCTGACTTTTGCCTTCCCTGTGCTCTGTCCTGGTTACAGAAGACGGAGAGCCTGACAGGTGGGGGCCCCGACGAGCCGAGGGAAAGGAGCAGAAATGTGAAAAAAAGCGAAGGTAATGCCGTTCCGCACTGATAGCTCAGCGATTCCCGCTAAGACGGATGCGGGGCTGGAATCGGGGGAAGGAGCGAGGGAAGGGAGGAAATCTGAATTGGTGACACTTTTATTCCTTTTTTATAATAATTGGAATTAGGCTCTGAAGGAAGGGGGCGTGCTTTAGTTAATAGAGAAAGTTCAATTATTAGCTTGTGCACTACTTCTAAAGGAAAAACGCTTCTTTAAAGCTTTTCGCAAGTAGGTATTTGCTACCATCCCTGTGATCATGTCCCCGTGCACTTGGTGACATAAGCCAGTCAGCTCAGTCCATGCGGAAGGCACACCAGCTCATTGGGACGAAAAATAAGGTTATGCCACACATGTGTCTAAAGGATCATTTGGGAGAGTATCGATTTGTAAGCATTCAAGGTGCCAGGCATGAGAAACTGGGTTTGGTGTTACAAGAGGAGCAGAGGCCCTGGCATCTGACAAACCACACTTTGGGGCCGGGGCTCTGCTAATTCCAAGCTGAGTGACGTGCACAGGCCGCTCACACTCTGATCCTCAGAGCCCGAGTGTGTAAGTAAAGGTATTCGTGCCATTCCCGTTGTTCCCAGCAGCTAACTGAGCAGGTGCTGCTACCTAAGAAGCACGCGGTAAACGCTGGCTTTTCGTTTTCAAGTCAGATCATAGCTTCGACTGGCTCAGAAAAGGGAGCAAAATTGTTTTATTTTACCTACACATGTTCAACAATACGTCCGATGGCCTCATTTTTCAAACCTAGTCTGTGTCTAATCCCGTGACATTTGCGACATCGCCTGCCCGTTTCAATCCCAACAAAAACAAACCTGTGGTCACTTTCCCTCCCGAGCAGATCATGCCTGAAGGAAGCAGGAGCGCCAGCAGGGGTCTGGGACCCAGCCACCCGACCTGAGAGTCCTTCACACGGGAAGAGCTGACCCTGACCACCCGGCACCGCACGACCACGTTTTCTAAGAACCACTTCGTTCACTGATACAAAAACAAAAAACAAAAAAGGAATTCGTGATACTGTACAGAATTTTTATTTTTAAACTGCCTTTAAATAATATATTCTTATACAGAAACGGGTACTGTACTTTTTCTGGGGTGGGGTAGCGCGTCTGATAAACCGTGGAGACCCTCCCCCACTCTCACATGGACACAAGGATGCTGTGCTTCTTCACAGATGCAGCCAGACCACGTGCCCGGTGCGAGGTGATGTGTACCTCCGTGTAAATTCCGCATTAAACGTCAGACCGTGCATGTCCTGTGTTTGTGGGCTACGAGGGGGCGCTGGTACCTGTGCCGGGAGGTGGCACCCCGAGGCAGCTGGTCACACCGCACACAAAACAAGGACCAGGCAGGACACAGACACACCGCAGGCTGGCGCCCCCTCACTGAGAGGTGGGCATTGAGCGTCTAACTCGTTTAACTCACGGATAAAAAAAGGAGTCGCATGGACTCAGCACATTTGGGGGTGTCTTTTGCAAGGGAGGACGTTACCCTTTTCTTCCTGCCTTTGTTTTAGGGATAAGCATTGGGGACTTTCTGGCTGGCCCTGAGGACACAAAGGGAGACCCAATCCTGGCTTGTTTGAGTGGCCACAGGCACCTACTAAGCCCTCGTTAGGAGCCCCCCACCTCACCCCGCCCCGCCTGTGTTTATACTCCTCAGTGCCTTCCAGGGCTGTGGGCTCCACCTGAGTCCCCTCTGGGGACAAAATAACCTGCCAAAGAGCCTCCACTCTAAGACCTGACCTCGAAAGGGCATCTGCGGAACAATCTGGTTGGGTCTGTTTCCTTGGAGCATTCACACCCTCTTGGTGAATTCCAGAATATTACTCCCCGTCCTTGGCAGAATTCATTTTTGAACTGCGATTTTTCCATCTTTCCTGAGTGCTGCATTTCCCAAATGTTCACGCCCATAAGTAGGAAAAAATCTGCCAGGCTGTGTGCCCGCTTTTTCTTTTAAAAACACATGGAGCCCTCTCACTCGCACTGAACACCACCCCGGCCTTTGCAGTGGGACCACCCTGCCCCTTGCCCTCCCGCCCTTCCTGCCTCCCTCTGGTCCTTAAATGTGTTTGGTGCCGCCTCTAGATATCAGGCACCTTGTGGGCCGCCCCTTGGAGCTCATGGCCAGGCGGGGGGGAAACCAGCGAATAAAGGGTTGTTGTGAAGCTCCATTCTCCTGCGTCGCTTGTGGTCACACAGGACACCGGGGAACCTGCAGGAAGAGCCTGGGGGCAGCTCCAGAGTCACCTCTGAAAGACCAGTGGGGATCCAGGCGGCTGGGGCCACAGCCTCTGTGCCCTGCTTTCTGGAGGAGCCGGCCCCGAGTCCTGTTGGATGATAACACAGTGAGCCAGGTGAAGACCCAACGAGACAGCAGCCACCGCAGGGGACAGCGTGACAGAGGCCCCGTGCTCGGAGTGTGGGAGACGGCTGCCAGGGGCAGCAGTGAGGCATGGGCGAGAGGGGGCCACAGGTGCCCTGGGCTGTCTGTGCAGAAGAGTGGGGCTCGGCCACACTGGAGACTGGAGGCCAGAGGCCAGGGAGGGACACGTCCAACATCATCAGGGAGAGATGGCGGTGGGGTCTGAGGACTGGTCTTGGCTGTCAGTTGAGTGAACAAGGGGAAGATGTCCACCTGCAGTCACCACCCAGTGGGCTCGCAGGCTGACCAGGCTGTCCTGTGCCCTGTGCCTTCCCCGGCTCTGACACCCACAGCAGGAGCCTGGCCGTGGGCCTGCTGCCCTGGCTGAAGTTCCAATGGCCCAGAGCCGATTGGGGGTGATTTAAATTGTTATGGAGATAGGCACCCTGCAAAAAATAATTTCCCGCACATCCTAGGATCAGCCCTGGTGACTGGCACATATTAGCAGCTCAGATATTTGCCAAATGAATAAATGAATTTGAACTTGTGGTTGCTACCCCAAAGAATCACGTCAGAGGAAAGAAGTCATCCTGCGGAATGTGTGTGTGGTGGGGGCTGGGGGAACAGGGACACTTGTGTACATCTGTGACAGTATTTGTGTGTGTGTGCACATTTATGTGCATATTTGCACCTACTATACACTGAGCCATCCTCCCCGCTGAGAGAAAGGAAGTTAAAAATGATGCAGAGATGGCTGGCATCTGTCCTTGGCACAGTTTCTCAGACCTGGCAGCAAACGGGGTAAAAACAAGGAACATTTGGACTTCGCTAAGGAACAAAGGGACAGGTGTGACAGAGGCAGTGGAGGCGGGCTGTGGGTCCCTCGTGGAAGCAGTGAGATGTGGCATCCAAGCCTCCTCAGCATCTGATGATCATTCGTGGCATCGAGAGCTCTGGAGTAATTTCTGCTATTTTCCTTAAAAATAATTTTACAAAAAACATAAAATGCATAGGACATGCCAGTTGGGATGGGACAGAAGGAAATCTTAAGTGGTGGTGGCTGACTGATCGACCTGCCTATTCTCACGGCTGTTGGTAGGTGCCCAGAGACGCCTGTTCAGTAGCTGGTGTGTGTCCCATGGGTGCTAACAGAGGAGGCGGCTGGCAGCGTGGCGCCCAGTGCCCAGCACGATAGACACTTCCGCTGGCTCCGTGGGCCAAGGCTGCCTGCCAGCCCGATACATGTGGTGTGCTGCCCACGGTGTACTAGTCGGGAAGGAACCACGCAGAAACGCTCCTTCTGCATCTACATCGCCTGCTCGCCTCAGACAGGCCCATCCATCCTGAGTGGGAGCGCTGAGAGGCATCCAGGGGTCCCCACCAGCCGCCTCCAGCAGCGTCCCTCCACGGGCCTCCAGAGAGGCTGCTCGTGCCCCCCCGCGCTGCCCAGCCTCTGCCGGCAGCACGGAGGGTCACCCAGAGGCCGCCTGTTCTGGAAAGAGCCTGGCAGGACTGGTTTGAACCCTTTCAGACTTCTCTGCTCCCCAGACCTTCTGCACTAGGGTCCTTCGGCTGCCGTAACAAAGCACCACAAGCGTGGCGGCTTCGAACAACAGGATTTTATTCTCTCGCGGTTCTGGCGGCCAGGAGTCCAAAACCAACGTGGCAGCGGGGCCTGTAGACTCTCGGGGAGAACCCTTCCTCACCTCTTCCCAATGCCGGTGGCTGCCGGCCCTCCTCAGGGCTCCTTGGCTGGTGGCGGCGTCACCCCAGTCTCTGCCTTCACTGTCACACAGCCTCCTCCTCCGCGGGTCTCTGCATCCAAGTTTCCTTCGTATAAGGGCGCCAGTCATTGAATGAGGGCCCAGCCTAACCCATATGACCTCACCCTAACTTGACTATTTCTATAAAGAACCCAAGTACAGTCCACTCATAGGCACCAGGGGTTACGTTACTGGGGGTGGGGGGCACAGTTCAAACCCCTGCACCTTCGTAGCATCAGCTTTCCCATCTGCCAACTCCCACCTCTCTGGGTTGCGGCGAGGATAAAATGAAACCATGTGCCGAGTTTGGCCTAATGCCTGACTCTCGGCCTCCATCAGCGTCAGGTAGCCCTCAGGAGCCTGCCCCCGTCTCTCCGTGGGCGAAGGCATCGTCACACGACAGGGCCACCACCAAGGTACATCTCCTGCCAGGGCAGGGCGGTGGCTTGGTTATCTGGGGATATTTTCTCTCTGTCAGGCTTCCCCGAACGAGCCAGGGTCCGAGGCAGGCAGAAGGCAGGCACCTGTGGGGAAGGAGACCAGCAGACCCAGAGTGCAAGGCAGGTGCGGAGAAGCGCCAGTGGGGTCTCTCCAAGAGGACCCGGACTCTGGGTCCAGAGAGACGAAGTGACAGAAATGGGTCGGAAGGGACAGGTTGGTAGGAAGCTAAGAAACCAGGAAGACAAATTCCGACCATGAGCTCGGTCAAACTGTAACGTGAAGTACTGCCTTCAACCATCTGGATATGAAATGGAGGGTCTATCCGCTAGCCCTCGCTGGGTAACAAACCATCCTAAAGCTTAGGGAGCCGGAAAACGTTTCCCATTTCCCCGGGTCTGTGGGGTGACTGGATGGGTGGTTGATCTGGCCCCACTCAGCTGGAGCTGCTTGTTCTAAATGGCCGCACCCACCTGTCGGCAGTTGCCTGATGTCAGCTGGCTTCTCAGCCATGCATCTGTCACGTGGCTGGGCAACGTGGTTCATTCACATGGCGGCAAAGTGGTCCCAGCAGCAAGAGGGCATGAGCCCCAGTGCTCGAGCCCCGTTCGGGTCTTCGTGTACACTTTTAGTATGCTGTTGGCCACAGCAAGTCACTTGGTCAAGCCCAGATTTCGTTAGGAGGAGCTGCAGAGAACTTGCCATTGGCCAGAGTGAGGAAGACTGCAGTTTCAAACACAACTGGAGCCATCCTCCGGCCTTCTCTAGAGCCTTGTTCTAACCTCCTCTACCCCAAGGTGCCCGCCCCCGTGTTTTTCTAAGCCTGCAGTCTGATCCTAATTTTGTTGGGGAAAAAAAATATTAACAACAGGTATTTCACAGTAGGTTATTTCTGGGTGAAATTACAAGTGGTATTTTTCCTGAATACTTCCCACAGCTTCCACAATGAAAATGTGCCACTTTTTAATCAGAAGGTAGCCGTGAACAACACTGCATTTTGGTGGGTAGCCTGACCACAAAGCAGCACCGATGTCCGGAGGCTCTGAGGTCACACGAGGTCTCAGGTGAGAGGCTGTGAATGTGGAACACGTTAAGACACATTTCTAAACTACATGCAGGCAGTATTCACTTTCTTTTATATTTATGGTCAGACAAAGCCCACCCCTTAAAGGGAAAAGCAGCTACACTTTGGGTGATCCTGTAGCCCCAGCCTGGGGGCACTCTGCCCAGCCCCAGCGGGAGACCCCAGGGTACCCTGTAGTCCTGATGCCCCCCTGCAGACACCTGAGCTCACCTGAATGAGACCACGATTATTGGGGCCAGTGTCTGGGGCTTAATTAGATCTGCAACTGATGGTCATAATTAGGTGTTAAATTACCCAGAATCAATCATGCCACTTGAACTGAGTGAGGCACGGATGGAGTCCGTGGGATGACATGCTCGTTGCATTTGTTTATTAACACTGCCTGACCTTTTCATTCTGTTGGGCCCCTTCAAAATCAAACCTTGTCCATGACCTTGTGAGCCTCCCCTACACCTACCTGATACAAGCAAATGTGTCAGACCAGACATTCCACCGGGGTCACCTGAGTTATAAACTGCAAAAAAAAATCCAGTCGGGGTTAGGAAGCTTTAAAAAAAAAAACTTGCTCTCTGACACAGCTAATGTCTGACAGCTGAGCTGCCTCCATCAGCGTCTCGAGAAAGACGGGAGCAAACTGGGGTTGGGGAGGAGGGGCACCCGTAAACTCGGGGGAGACGAGTTCTCTGCGTTCTTGCCGGTGCCCAGCCTGGTGCGGGCAAGAAGCACTCAAGGATGCTTGGTGGACAAACAGACAGATGAATGAACCAAGAGTTCAGTGGCAGGTACCTGGACTGTTATTTGTATAGCTAACCTGGTACAGTTCCTGGGTGTAGTGCTCATGTTTTTAGCGGAGAGAGTTACCAGCTTTGCGTTATAATTGGCTTGAAGCCTGGAAGAGGACACAGAAGGAAAATGCAGGCTGCACCCTCCCCCACCTTAGACCACTCCCGTCAGACAGGACTGCACACAGCCCCCAGGGAAAGGCATGTGGTACGTTTACAAGCCGCTGTGGCGGGCCACCTGCCCACCACTTCGACCACACAGATTCTGTGTGTTTGTCTCCAGGAAAAATACATCTGCTTTTGTTCAGAAGTGAAGGGGCACAGTGGGAAGTGGGGGGAGGATATTATCATTATCGCGGAGAGGAAAAGGGGTGCTCGTTTCTCCTGGCCATTCAGGGTCCTTTCAGGAGCAGGAGCAGCTCTTTGCTGCTGTAAAGATAGTTCTGCCAGAGGCCCGTCGGTGGGGGGGTCAGGGAGGTGGGGGATGATGTTGAGAACCTGGGGCAGGAGGCTCACCGAGGCAAACCCCACTCTCCTGGGTTCCAGCCCCTCGAGCCCTCCTGCGTCCACACAGGCCACCATGCCTGCACAATTGTCACCAGCCGCCCGCTGTGGAACGAGGAGCCTGTGAGGTCCAGCAGCCCCTGGGGAAAGGTGTGTGCACCCTCATTTATCAGCCGCGGCGTCCCCCTCACCGCAGCTTGGCTGGAGAGTCCCCGTTTGTCACCTCCGTGCCCACAAGCAGGATGAGTGCAACTGCTCACTTCTAACGAGCACTGCTTTTATTTTTTTTAAGACTTTATTTTTTTTTAATTATTTATTTGTTTGTTTTATTTATTTTTAGAGAGAAGGGAAAGGAGAAAGAGAGGGAGAGAAACATCACTGTGTGGTTGCCTCTCACTTGCACCCCCAACTGGGGACCTGACGTGCAACCTAGTCATGTGCCCTGACTGGGAATCGAACCAGAGACACTTGGTTCGCAGGCCGACGCTCAATCCACTGAGCCACAGCAGCCAGGGCAAGACTATTTTTAGAGAGAGGGGGTGGGAGGGAGCAACGGAGGGAAACATCGACGTGAGAGAGAAACACGGGTCGGATGCCTCTCACAGGGACCAAACTCACAACCCAAGCATGTGCCCTGATCGGGAATCAAACCGGCGACCTTCTGCTTCACAGAATGATGCCCAACCCACCGAGCCACATCAGCCAGGGCCAAGCCCTGCTTCCCCGTGAGCTGGAGAGGGCCCCACACTCTGGGTGTGGCACCTGAGACCTGTCCTTCCTCAGTCACTTCCTGCTGTGTCTCTAGGCACAGCACCCGGGCCTCTCAGGACCTCCACAGCCCCCCTCTGGGAGGAGCTTCTGTGGTTCTTTTAAATTCCCCACAAGGAGAGCTGATACTGACTCTGGTGCAGGACACCCTGGTCATCAAGGCTGGGGACCCAGTGACCGACCAGTCCATAGGCTGAGTCCAACCCCACCCCCAGGACACCCTCCCTGCTCACAGAATGCCCCCACCCTGGGGGCCCCTCCCAGCCCACAGGCTCACCCCACTCCCAGATCTGGGAAGCACCATTGAAAGACAGCAAGAGGACTGTTTTCTCTGGGTGACCCTGGCCAGGCTCATTTCCACGCCCGAGTCTGGCCCCTGCGATGCCCAGGCTCAGACTGGATCAGCAGGTGTCCAGAAGGCAAAGGGGCTCAGAACTGGTGTTTGCACAGTGAGCGTCCTCACGGCACAGGGTGTGCTCGGGAAACGTGTGCAAAAAAATTAACCTCTCTCTGATGGGTCTCATAACCAAGAAAATGGTCATTTTTAGAAGTTAAACTTTTTATTTTGAATAACTGTAGATTTCCATGCCATGGTAAGAAAGAATGCAGAGGGATCCCATGGACCCTTGACCCAGACTCCCTCCGGGGCGACGTCTGGCACAACTCCAGTTCAGCATCACATCCAGGGTGTGGACACTGATACGGTCCAGACACAGAACATTCCATCCCCACAGGGTCCCTCGTGCTGCCCTCTTACAGCCACACCCTCTTTCCTTCCACCCCACCGCCTAAGCCCCTAGCAGCCACTACCCTTGTCTCCTCCGTTCTATAATTTTGTCACTGCAAGAATATTATATAAATGGAATCACACACTACATGACCTTTCAGAGCTGGCTTTTTCCACTCCACATCCTTCTCTGGAAAGTCACCAGGTGGTTGTATGGATCAGGAATCTGTTCCTTTATTGCAGAGCCGTGTTCCATGATGTGAGTGAACCAGAGTCTGTTTAACCATTTACCAGTCAAAGGACATCTGGCCTGGTTTCAGTTTTTTGCTCATCCCAATAAAGCTGCTGTAAACATTGACTAAGAGGTTTGTTTGAATATGACCTTTCACGTCCCTGGGATGAATGCCAAGGCGCTTTCCTGTGAGCAACGTACTAGTGAACCAGTTTCCCCAAACTTTCATTCGTTTTGTGTTTTCACTGCTTTACTTGGGCCGTTCTGTAGGTGGGCCATGCTCGGCCCATGCGGCTGGAAAGTGCATGTCCGTGACGGCTAAGAGTTGCACATCTGAAAGGATGTACTCTATAAATCCTCAATGGCAAAATGTGTGTTCATGTCTTATGGGGGGGGGGGGTGACACTTTTACTTTCTTTTTACTGCTGAGTTTTGGAAGTTCTTTGTATACTCTAGATACCAGTCCTCTGTCAAATGTGTGGTTTGCAAATATTTTCTCCCAGTCTCTGGCTTGCCTTTTCATTCTCTTAATAGCATCACTCACTGTGCAAACATTTTTAAAGATTTTATTTATTTTTAGAGAGAGGGGAAGGAAGAAAGAGAGGGAGAGAAACATCAGTGTGTGGTTGCCTCCCATGCACCCCCAACTGGGGACCTGGCCCGCAACCCAGGCAGGTGCCCAGACTAGGAATCAAACTGGTGACCCTTTGGTTCACAGGCCACTGCTCAATCCACTAAGATACCAGCCAAAGCCGTTTTTAATTTTGATAAAGTCCAACTTACCAACTTTTCCTTTTACTGACCTTACTTTGGTGTCAGGTCTAAGAATTCTCTGCTTAGGCCTAGATTCTGAAGATTTTATTCCATATTTTTTTCCAAAAGTCTTACAGTTTTACATTTTAATCCATGGTCCATTTTGTATTAACTTTTATACAAAGGGTGTGGTCTAGATTGAGTTCATTTTTTCTCCTGTAAATGTTCAATTGCTTCAGCTCCGTTTGTTGAAAGGACTCTTTCCTCCACTGAATTGTGTCTGAACCAGTCAAAAATCAACTGTGGCCCTGGCTGGGTGGCTCCATTGGTCGGAGTGTCATCCTGTACACCAAAAGGCTGCAGGTTTGATCCCCAGGCAAGGGACATACTTAAGATTGTGGGTTCAATCCCTGGTCAGGGCACATAAGGGAGGCAACCAATCAATGTTTCTCTCTCACATTGATGTTTCTCTCTTTCTCCTTCTCCCTAGCTCCCCCTTCCTCTCTCTCTGAAATCCTCTGGTGAGGATTAAAAAAATCACTTGTGCCTGTATGTGTTCTGTTATGTCCCATTGATCTCTTTGTCTGTCCTTCAGTATCTTTCACAATATCACAAAGTCTTGATTATTGCAGCTATACAGGGGTAGGCAAAAGTAGGTTTTACAGTTGTGATCAGGTCAAACACAGTTTATCCTTGTATTATTATTTATTATTGTATTATCTGTATTATAACTGTAAAACTACTTTTGCCCTGTATAATAGGTCTTAAAATCAAGACTGATTCTTCTCATCTTTTTGAAAAATAGTTAGCTATTCTCGTTTCTTTTCCATATACATTTTAGAATAATCTTTTCTATAGCTATAAAATTCACTGGGGTTTTAATAGGAATTGCATTAACCCTGCATTTCAATTTGGGGAGAATTGACATCTTTACAATGTCGACTCTTCTAATCCACAAACATTTAGTTCTTTCATCAGTATTTTGTAGTTTCCTGCATACAAGTCCTACTTCATTATTTACACCTAAGAACTTTTTTCATTTTAGTGAGTGTAAATTGTATTGTATTTTTAATTTTAGTGTCCATGTGTTCATTGCTAGTCTATAGAAATACAACTGATTTTTATATATTGATCCTGTATCCTGGGACCTTAACTCATTTACTAGAAGGCAAAGGGGCTCAGCAGTGGTTTGCACAGTGAGAGTTCTGTATACAATGGTGCCTGCCTTCTGCCTGCCTCAGAACTAGTTTTACTAGTTCTACGAGTTTTTTGGTAGATTCCTTGGGATTTTTCACATAGACAATCATGTCATCAGCAAACAAGGAGAGTTTTATTTCTTCCTCCTGATTTGTATGCCTTCTATTTCCTTTTCTTGCCTTATTGCACTGGCTAGAGTGTCTAGCACCATGTTGAATAAGAGCGGTGAAAGCAGACATCCTACCTTGTTCTTGATCTTAGAGAGAAATCATTCAGTCTTTCACCATTAAGAATAATTTTTGTAGATGCTCTTTATCAACCTGAAGAAGTTCCCATCGATTCCCGTTTTTCTGAAAGATTTTACATTGAATGGGTGGTATATTTTTGTCAAATTCTTTCTCTGCACTGATTGATATGACCATGTAGTTTCTTCCTATTAGAAGAGATTAATTACATTGAATAGTTTTGCACATTTAACCAACCTTGTATTCCTGAGATAAACTCCACTTGGTCATAGTGATTCTTTTTATAGACTGCTGAATTCTATTTGCTAATATTTTGTCAAGGATTTTGCATCTATACTCAGAAGGGATGATGGTCTGTAATTTTCCTTTTTTGTCCTTTGTCTGGTTTTGGTATCAAGGTAATACCATCTTTCTTGAGTGACTTTGGAAGTGCTCCCTTCTCTTCTATTTTCTGCACAAGGTTGTGTGGAATTGGTGTTAATTTCTTTTTAAGTTTAAAAGAATTCTCCAGTGAACACATCTGGCTCTAGGAATTTGTTTTAGGGGGAGTATTGAAATTATTTATTCAATTTCCTTAATAGTTCCAGCATTATTCAAAGTATCTATTTCATAATAGATAAGTTTGTTAGTTTGTGCTTTTCGGAGAATTGGTTCATTTCACCTAAGTTGTAAAATTTATGTGCATCGAGTTCTCTGAAGCGTTTCCTTATTCTTATTTTGATGTCTGTAGGATCTGTAGTGATGTCCCACTTCCGTTCCTGATTCTGGCAATCTGTATGTCTCTCTTCGCCTCTTTGTCAGTCTTGCTAAAGGTTTATTGATTTTTTTTTCAAATAACCAACTCTTTGTTTCACTGACCTTCTCTATTATTTTTCATTTTCAATTTCATTTTCTCCTCTTATTTTCATCATTTCCTCCCTTCTGTTTGTTTTGGGTTAATTTTACTTTTTCTTTTTTTGAAAGCAGAGCCCAGATCACTGATTTGAGATTGTTTCTCTCTTCTAATGTAAGCATTGATTGCTGTAAATTTCTTTCTCAGCCCTGCACAGTTAAATTTAATATACTTCCATTTTTATTCAGTCCAACATATTTATTTCCCTTCAAACTTCATCTTTGAACCATGGGCGATCTGGAAGTGTGCTGTTTAGTTCCAATTGTTGGGAGATTTTCCTGTTAGCTTCCTGTTGTTGGTATCTAGTTAGATTCCACTGTGGTCAAGGAACACACTTTGCACGATCTCTATTCTGTTTAACGTGCTGAGAGGTGTTATGGCTCACGATGCCATCTACCTTGGTGTGTGTTCCATGGACATTTGAAAAGCATGGGCACTGTGCTGGGGTGGGCAGAGTGTTCTATGAATCTCAATTAGACCCTGGTGGCTGGCGATGGCATTGAGTTCTTCGGTGTCCTTGCCTGTGTTGTGTGCAGCAACAAAGCGGCCGAGCTCTGTCACTGAGGGCCACAGCCCCTGCTAGTCCTCTCCATGCTGCCACCCTCTCTGGACCCCAGGAACAGCTTCCTGCCCTGCCCTCCCACCTCAGGGATGCCACCGCCGCCTGTTCTTGCTGGCACCGACACACCGGGTTCTCTAACCCTGCCCCCAGCATTGGAACTTCCTTCAATGACCCAGTTTTCAGTGCCATCTGTTTCCCGCTGTGGCCTCATCACATCATAAATAGCCCAGAGGGCTACTGCCATTACCCCTGATGCCTGCTGTAGAAATTTCCACAGAAAATGAGCTCACAGCATGGTTTAGTTAGGTTTGGGCTACAAAAAAAAAATGCATTACAGAGACTTCCATTTCCACTTAGAATGCAGAAAGTTGCAAAGTACATCACTCCCACACTAACAATGACAAAAGTAAGATAATCCCCAAAACCATCAGACAGATGAGTCACAGAGGAACATAGTGAACTGAATTCCAAAAAGAAATAAGTCCCTTTAAGGAGAGACAGAGAGAGACAGAGAGAGAGAGAGTGTTTCATCTCCAACAGAGCACAAAACGAAGAGGTGGCCACCACACAGATGGACAAGAAAGGTTCCGCTAACTGCACGAAATTCTTAAAGACTAGTAAGAACGACAATTGGGAAAAGCTGGGGGTCCCATAAATAAGAGGAGTTTTCCACACACTTGCAAGCTCTCTGCCATGGGCCCCCACCAGCTGCTCCCAAGAAAGACTGGGAGCAGGACAGGCGACCTGAGAGAGCCGTTGGGTGACACAGGTGGGTGTGAAGGGCTCAGCAGCTCCTGGGGCAGAAATGAGGACCACGTGCTTCCAGGACTCGTACAAGCAAAAGACTGAAGCTGCTGAGGAAGGGGCAGAAGCCAATATCCAGTGGTTTCCAGGGCAGGGTATGAGCTTGGCAAGGGACCCCCTCGGTGGGACAGAAAAGCAAGGACAGCTAAAAGTGAGGAAGGCACAGGAACCCTGAGAAGAACCCTGCAGCCCACCAGCCCCCACTCTGACCATGAGGCGGCTGCAGCCCACACCTGGAGGGACCTGAAGTCTGTGGCATACCATAACCATGGCAACAACAAACCCTCACCAGCCAGCGCCAGACCAGATTGGTCCAGCCCCCACGCTAGGCTAGCAGGAGGCTAGAGGCATGATTTCTATGCCTCTGTCTGCATACTGTCTACATGTTCCATTGGTTACTGAAAAACAGCATGAAGTCTCCAGCTGCCTCTCTGGTTGGTTTGTTTCAACATTCAGTTCTTTTAGGTTTTTCTCCATGGATTCTGAAGCTCTGTTGTTAGGATATGCACATTTAGGACTGTGATGTCATCTTCATGAACTGACCCCTTCATCTTCATCCATGGCAGCAGGGGCCTTCAGCTGGCTTCCTGAAATGGTCACAGGAGATAGCAGCCTGACCTTCTACATCTCTGGCTTCCAGCAGCAGGCTCCCAGGGCTGGTTACTGCAGATTTACAGGTCAGTTTCCTGGGCAGGTCGGTGCAAGCTGCGGGTCAGAGTCTTATTTTTATATGTAGTTTGGTCATTGTCCACTTGTATAGGCAGTCTCTCAACATTCATCATCAAGGTCACCTCATGGTCCCAATATGGCCACTGCATATACAGCCATTGTGACCACATCCCAGGCAGAAAGGAGACGGTAAGCAGAAGGACAAAGAGCACACCTCCCAGGTGAGTCTCTTTGCAGGATTCTTTTAATGAGGCTCCACCAAATACATTTGTTTGCATCTCTCCAACCGTCCCTACCTTCACAGAGGCTGGAAAATGTGATTTTTACTGGGTACGATGATGTCACCCCCAAAACACCTCCTGTTAAAAGGAAAAGGGCGAATGGATACTGGGTAGGCAACTGGCAACCTCTCTCACACCTTTAGGATGAAAAAGGGAAAGAATAAATCTACAAGGGAAAAAAACACATTTATGGAAAATATAGCACTATTGTATTGAATGTATTCTTCAATACGAAATTATTTGCTTTATGACAATTACTTTAATAACCGGTTGATCAGGAACTCTTCACAGTCAAGGTTACGTGCGTAAAATGTCCTCCAGTGACTTGCCAGCCCCTGCTCTGTGTCCCTCCATCTGCAGGGCACCGAGGCAGAGGTGAAAGAGCGGCCTGAATACACCGATAGGAACGCAAATTGAAAACCGTTCAACTAAAACGAGTTACGTAGCACAAAGAAACATTCAATTCAGGGGGCTGGTCACTTGAGCAAATTAGCTCTTCAGAGAACCGGCTTTTAGTGATTGCCGGAGAGCAAGGCATGAGTTCAAGCAGAAGCCCACCAGGCGGGTGGGTTTGGGGGCCTCCGCCACGCTCAGGTAGGTCCCCAGGGCTGGAACATCGACATCTCTGCACGGTAATCACTCGCTCCGAAGAGGATAAGTTACATCCTCTGGAAACGAGGAAATGAAACAAGCTGAGAAGTCGCAGTTCAGGAGAAACCACCTTCTGAAGAAATGCATGGAAATGGGTGCTTTGCACATTTGAGACCCAGCGTGCCTTCAAGCCAGGGCCCTGGGTAGCTGGGAGCCGGAGGAGCCCCGCTATGGAAGGTGTGCTCATGGGAGGGAGGGACGAGGACAGGGAGTCCTTCAGCAGCAATCTGGGCAGGTGGCTTCATCCAAGGCATCCAAAGCGTTTAGGAAATGAGAGCGACTGTTACGTGAATTCCCTTCCCAACGAAGGGTCCAGATAAGCACGCACTTGTGCGCGCACACGCATGCATACACACACGTAAGCAGGTGCACGCACGCGCTCCAGCCGCCTTTCCTTCCCTGGGGGTGTTCATTTTCTCCGCTGCTGGGAACGAATGGGCGGGAAGGTGCTTTCCACCTTTGCTCTGTACGACATGTTCATGGCGCCTCCCTGCAGCTCCACTTACACAGCCGGCCCTGCTCCCCAGCTGACCCAAACACATGCAGGGCCCTGCTGCTGCCACGTGTCCCACAGAAAATTCCTCTATCAGAAATTCATCTCTTTAAGGAAGTGTCTTCTTAAAATGCAAAACGGGGGCGGGGGGCCTCCTGCGGGCCTGCGTGGAGGTCTGGGGGTCCCCGTGCCCTTGTTCCCCATTCCCTTTGCTCCTATGGGCCCTTGAATCGGCCCAGGAGTTGCCTCTCCTCTCCACCCGCTTCCCCCTTTTCCCCTCAATAAACCCATTGCCTACTCCCACCAAAAAAAAAAAAAAAAAACAGGACAAAGGAAGACACCGCCAGCGGAGACCTCCAACCTGCGAAGAAAAAAGTGAAACCGCCTTGGAATCCTTCTGGAAGGGGGAAATTGACAACCCCAGGGAGGAAGGCAAGTTTGCCTGGTCCTGCTCTGATTGCCTAGTCAGAGGCAAGAACAGTTCGAAAAAGAACAGGAAATTATTGAACTGGAAGCTTCTTAGGGGTAAAAGAAAAAAAGTTGATGAGTTAGCACATTAATGACAACTTAATGGGAATCAGTCCTCTGATCATGTCTCACTGCCACTAACAGGAAAGTCTTCAGTTCCGGAGGCAGCGATCCGAACATCGTGCCGTCCCAGAAGGGCCACAGCTGTGTCTCCTCACTGCCTTTGAAGTGACTTCATGGGAAACGCTGACCACGAGAAGGGCACCCACAAGGAGGTCGCCTACGTGGGAGGTGGTGACAATGGCTCCCACGGCACCAGCCACAGGCCTTTCCGAGGCCCCAGAGGTGTTTTTCATTTTCTGGATTAAGATTTTTCTATTTCACTTTTTCTCTCTACTATTTCTAGCCTTTTTACGGGTGCATTTCATGTTCTCAACTGTACACTTAGATTCACAAAGTTACTAACTCTGCCCTCTTGCAAGATGCAAATATCTTTGGATACTTAGCTTTTGTGTTATTGTTGCCCAGTGTTTTGGGGTCTACCATGGTGTTTTAAACTGTTTTAAAAAGATTTTATCTATGTACTTTTAGAGAGGGGAAGGGAGGGAGAAAGGGAGAGAAACATTCATGTGCGAGAGATACATCGGTTGGTTGCCTCTTGCACACCAGGGACCTGGCCCACAGCCCAGGCACGTGCCCTGTCCAAGAACCAAACCAGCAACCCTTTGGTTTGCAGGCTGGCGCTCAATCCACTGAGCCACACCAGCCAGGGCTACCATGGTGTTTTAAAGGCCCAAGTAAAACTCTTTTATCGTTATTATTATTTTACATAATCAATAGTTGTTTATGTTCAGCCACATTTTCCCATTCCTCTGCCCGCCTCTCCTTTTGCATCCCATCTGTAAGGTTCCTTTCATGGTAAACTCCCTTTGTCTTGGCTAGTTTGGAAATGTCTTTGCTTCATCCTAGTTTAGAAAGATAATTTAGCCAAGGTTACCAATCCTAGCTGGCAGTTTTTTTTTTTTTTTCTCAGCACTTTGATTTTTCTACGACCTTCCAGCTGCCTTCCCTGCCATGACCTGTCAGCTGGTAGTCCGTAGCTGCCAGGTAAGTCATCTAGCATCTCTCCCTGCATGCTTTTAAAGATTTTATTTTTGTCTTCCAACAGTAAATGGTTAACATGGGAAAGCCACAAACAGGGGCATACGGCAGAAATCAAGCAAGAGAAAAAACTTAAGATGAACTTAAATAAAAAACGAACTTACATTTCACATCTGAAGCTGGGCAGGAGCAGAAAAGGAGAAGACAGAAGGTGATACGGGGAGAGGCAGCATGATGAGGGGAGGCTGGGACGGGGCGAATCGTGCCTTGCTTCTGCCCACCACGTTCCGCTTACCTGAGGCCTGGTGAACTACTCAGGGACGAGGGGAAGTGAGCCGAGAACAGCAGAGGCTGCTATGAGGACGACATGAGCTAACACTTGTAAAATATTTAGAGCAAGGTCTAACAAAGAGCAAGTTTTTTTTAATGTGTGTTTATTAAATAAGCACCTTCCTGCTCCGCCATCCTTGGAGCAGTGCCTCATGGGCCAATATCACTGCTGGAGCACCAGCCATCGTGACTGCATTCCGGGAAGGAGGAGCGGCCGCCACATTCCCTCTAATGTTTGGAAAAGACCATCCTCTGGCTGAGCAGCAATGTGCCCAGCTAACCTCGGGATTCCATTACTGAGGAGAAACATTAATTCTGCTATATGCTGCTGTGCATCCGGCTCACTAAATAGTGCCATTTTTCTTTAACAATCAATTCCTGTCTTCATTTTATCAGGATCGTGCCACCTGAGCCATCTGTGCCCTCCCTCTGGGAGGTTATGCCAGAGGAACAGTCACGGAGTGTGTTCGTCCACATCCACTCACTGCCACAGGCTCCCCGGACTGGCCCATCCCACCTGCCTCAGCTCAGAGACCCGGGCTGATGTTAGAGGCAGAAGAAACACTCCCAGAGTCCTGGCCGAGTGGGGCAGGCGCACCTGGCAGGACAGGCTCCGTGCTGAGCCGGCCACACTTGTCATCTCCTCATCAGAGCCCTTCCGGAGGGCTGCCCTCCCCCCACAGCTACACGCAAACCCAGGCTCAGCGTGATCAAGGGATCACGCCTCAGCAGAAGCCCCACGATCTCTTTCAATAATAAATGTCCTCGGTTTTATCAGGCCATGGCACTGAAAGAGGAGAATGCACAGGCTGCAAACAGTGGCATGGGAGAAAGTGGAGAGGGGATGGGTAAGAGACTCAGTTGATCCTAAAGAAAGGGGGCGAGAAGAGGCACCACAGGAAAGACGTGGGAAGCAGAGAGCACCAGACAGTATGGGTACAGCTATGACGAACGTACCAGCGAATGCATTTCACGTAAATAGGATGGATATGCTTGTCAATGACAAGGCAGATTTCTCAGAGGAGAAGGAAAAAACCCAGCCATCTACCATTTACAAGAGACGCATCTAAATATAAGGAAGCAAGGATTAAGGGAAGGGTTGGAGAAAAGATACCAAGAAAGTGTTAACCCAAAGAAAGCTGATGTTGCAATTTTGACACCAAGTAAAAGAGCCTCTGAGGCAAAGAGCATTAGGAGGGACAATGAGTGTCCTTGGTTGGAAGTAAAGGAACAATTTCTTTTAGGAAACCTTGAACCTGTGAGCCACAAAATAAATGTTTTCAAAATATGTAAAGCCAAAATACAGGCAGAAGTGAGTAAATCCTCAAGCTTCTTCCCCTCCTCCCACCTGTTACTCATGCAGTCTGAAAGCCATCGGCTGAGCTGGGCAAGGGCAAGGGCAAGACCGTGGTGGAGCCCGTGCGAGGGACTGCGGGGTGCTTCCTGCTTCGCAGTCCTCCCAGGAGCCTCCCACATGACTCTCGGTGCCCGTTATGTTGTGGGGACTGCACAGGCTCAGGGACATAAAGGAAACAGTGGCTTATCTCAAGGAGGCAGCAATCTAGCCACGGGGAGGGTTGGACTTGGAGCAGACAAATCAGTTCAACCTGTCACTGAGTCTCAGGCTCCCGATCTGTAAGTGGGATCATGTGAAAATTCAGCAAAATGGACCACGAAAACATCTCCCGTGGTGGTCAGCAGTACCAGGGAATTATTACTTTTCTTCCTAGCTCCATGGAAACAGCTCTCACAGCCCTCAAAGTCACTCTCCCCAAAACCTGAAGATCTCAGAGAGAGAGCTGTTTTCAGAATCAGGAGTTACGTGTCACAACCGATTACTGGGGCCCGCTGTGGTCCCCGCGCCGAGAACCACAGAGCCCACGAACAGGGGTGCCCTGTGTCAGTCAGAGGGACAAGCCAAACCAGCCCAACATTGAGTGAAATTTAAAAACTGGAGTTCCAAAAAATGTTACTTGAAATTCTAATCCCAGCTCCTTTATTCATTCATTCATTCATTCATTCATTCCTGCTGTGCCTGAGCTCTCTCACCTCTAGACACAGAGAGGCACTCATCAAGCATGACTCACCCACGAACGGTCACAACAGCACAGACGCAGTGGCCCAAAGCTGGAAACAGCGCAACAGCCGTGGGCAGCTCTCCACACCGTGATGCAAAACGCAAGAGTCAGACACAAAGATACTGACTCCACGCACGTCAAGTTCAAGCACAGACAAAACCAATACATGGTGTTAGAGATCGGGGCTATGGGCACCAGGGAGTGGAGGGAGCAGGCGCAAGGAGACGGGAGGAGAGGGGACTTCCTGGTGCTGCTGACCCGGATTTGGAGGTGGCAACACAGCGGTCCGGACAATGAGAAACCAGGTTGGGTTTCTGCTCACAAAGGCAGGTGTGGGCATCTGTGATAGGTGCACCCTGGCTGACAGTCTCCCCCCAACAGACGGGTCCACTTATAATTTCAGGTTAACAGATGAAAACAAAGTTGGTGAGCAGGCCGTCCCAGCACAGGCTTCCTAACCAGCACCTGCTGGGACGGCAAGGACGCACCTGTTGCCCACAGCCCCAGCGGTCCCGGGGGGACATTCACAGATGCCAGCTGGCTCTGCCACGAGAGGCGGACAGGCAGAGGGCGCGCACAGGTGTGGAAAGGACCAACGGCCAAGGTGGCAGACCTGGATCCAAGTCACATGGGCAAGGAAAGCTCTAAAACAGAGGCGGAACAGACAACCAGCCCTTTAAAGGGACTCTCCCCCATTTCAGACGGCTGCACAGTCTAAATAAATAAAATGGCTTTCTGAGCTCTGAACCAGCCCCCTCCCCGTCCCTCTTCAGGTTCCTGTCTGCCCCCACCCTGGCTCAGCAGCTAGAACATGGAAGGGCGAGCACACAGGGGTGAAGACCGTGAGGGATGGACTGGCGATCCCGGGAAGTGGGGGCGCAGAGGTCAGAGTGGCCCCAGAGGGAAGGATGGGGTCAGCTGATCCCAAGGAGCAGGAGGAATTAGAAAACTCCGAGGAAGGCCCTTCAAAATGCGGGGCCCCGAGGAGGGCTGCCAAAGCAGTTTTATTTGCTAAACCCGTCCGCCAACCTGAGGCGTGGGATCCTGCCTGCCCTGGTCCAAGCGTGTACTGGGAGGGCAACGAGGCTTGGGAGCCCAGGAAAGTCTCCAGGGAGGGAAGCACTCTGCATCCTGTTAGAATGATGGTACGTGATGCTTACCTGTCCACGCTCACCCAAACCATCTGGGGGTCCCTCCAGCCCACTGTGTGTGTTAATCCCCCACCCCGAAATGCAACCAACCGTACAAAGGCAGGAAAGGCAGCCATGGGTCCCAGCCCTCTCACCGTCCCATGGACTTCCCTCCTCTAATCCTCTAACTTATCAATTGCTCCTTCTCTGCCAGCTCATTCCCACATACGAACAGCTGAGGTATCACCCCCATGTTTAAAAAACTGTTCCCACCAAAACCCTCCTCTTGTTCTAGAATCCACCCCAGGCTCTCACATTACACTGAGCTGCTGGGTCCCCCGTCTGCTCCCCACCAAGGCTATCCCTGTCTTTCCTTTCTTGGTGGCCGTGACGCCTTTGAAGGGTGAGGACCACAGACTGTCTTTGTGTGGTTTGTCTGATGTGGTCTCACAGGTTCCGCATGTGGGTAGAAGCTCCGCACTAGTGACGTAGTCCTCAGTGTATCATACTGGGGTGCATGGTGTCCACGTGCTAGATGCTGGGGAAGGTGACTTTGATCACTAGGCTAGGGTGGTGTTTGCCAGGTTTTTCCACTATAAAGGCATGGTTTTCCCTTTGTAACTAATAAATACCTTATTACTGTGGCATGTGCCTAGTGTTGATTTTGCACTGCCACCGTTCTTTTTACATTTATTAACTGGGATTCTTCTGTAAGGAAGAGCCGTCCCTTCTCCAGTTCTTTATTTACTCATTCAATGGTTTATTTATGTCAGGATGGACTCATGGGTACTTACGTTATGCTCCAGTTATCATCCAACGCTACCCTCATTTATTTTCTTGCTCAGATTGTTCCAGCCTTAGACATGGGAGCCCCTTCAGGTTGGTTCCCGCGTTCTTTCAACAAGTGCCCCGTGTTTCCTAAGCATGTCCTTATTTTCTAGTTCCGCACAATGTTACAGGCTCAGCCTGTGCTTTTCCTGCCCCAGGCCTGGCATCTGCCATTCCTCTGAGGATCCTCGGGTTCTTATGCAGGCAGAGCTCAGGGACACTGTGAGCTCAGCTCTGGACACCGCAGTGAGTGGAGCAAGGGAGTCGTAACCTTTGTGCTGGTGGAGGGTCTTGCCTTCCATGTGTAAAAAACACAGTATCTGATCAACAGCAACTGAAAAGTTTATTTTTAATTTTTAACACATCCGTGAACTAAAACAAGGTACGCCTGCAGAGGGGCGGTTTACTTCCTTCGCCACTGTCATACTCTGGTGGCTCTCGTAGCCACACTGCTCACACTGCTGGTGCCTGTGGGAGCGGAGAGGTGGGGCACTCATGCCTCAGTCTCTTCATCGGGTCAGACACTGGCTCTGGTACCAAGGCATAAATTGGGCTGGCCAAAAAGTTTGCTTCATTTTTTCCATACAGTGGCTCTAATAGTGCTTAGTCATCTTCAACTTCATTCGAAACAATTGTGTTAGATTGTGTTGTGACAGCTGTCATGTCGGCATGCATTAAAACCTTATCGAATTGGGTGAATTTTTGTGCAGCCATTTTAATACTGAAGATGGAAGAAGAGACACAACATTTTCAGGCTATTATGCTCCATTATTTCAAGAAAGGTAAAAATGCACCTGAAATGCAAGAAAATATTTATGCAGTGTATGGAGATGCTGTGGCTGATTGAACGCGTCAAAAGTGGTTTGCAAAGTTTCTTGGTACTATTGACATTTTGGCCAAATAATTCTTCTCTGTGGGGCTGTCTTATGCATTGGAAGATGTTTAGCAGCACCCCTGGCCTCTACCCACCAGAAGTCAATAGCGGGAGATAGTCAACTTACTCAAAATATCCAAATCAAAAGTTATAGATGGAAATGAAAAATGTGTCTTTTATTTTAAGGAAGAAACCGAATGAACTTTTTGACTAACCCAACAGATTTCATCAGGTCAAAAATGTGTGCGTCAGGGGGTTGCAAACAATGTGAATATACTTAAATGCCACTGAAGCGTATGCTTAAAAATGGTTAAAATTGTAAATTTTATGTGGTGCATATTTTACCACTCTTTTTAAAATATCCCTCATTTCCCATTTTCTTGGGTATTTTTATCATGGGTATTGAATTTTGAAAAGACTGGTATCCAGAGATAACTGCGTGCATTTCTTCCTTAGATGTACTCACACACACTTTCCTTATTTTCCAACACCTGGAACACTTCACGGCACTGGGACCATCTGCTCTTTGAAGTTGGACAGAATGCCCCGTGAACACGTGGCCCTGGGGTTTCTGGGTGGTTCCTTGGTGACTTTGTCTGACAGCACGTTCTGGTCTTGAACATACTGCTGTCCCCACTCAACCGCAAGTAAGGAGCGGCTTTCCAACAAATGCCAGACAGAGAACAGTCTCTCACTTACTTCCATCTGTGGTGGTGGCTTCAGGGATCTTTTGAATATATTTAACTTTGTCCAAGTTCAAAGCAGGTTTCCCACCAGGGATCAGCCGCAGAGGGGACTTGCCTGTGCAGGGCTGTCAAGCCTGGCTGGCCCTGGGAAGTTTAACCGGGCTCCGGCAGCAGGCGGCAGACCTGCTCTCTCTGCTCCTGGAGTCCTAGTAAGAAAGCTGGAGAATTGGGGCAAATGATCACATGGCCTCAAGTCAAGGGCAATGTCTGCCATGTGTGCTTTGCGGAACAAGCCACTGGGGCCAAAAGGTATGAGGCAGCAGGTTTGCGATGTCCTAAAAGCCACTCCTCTGTCTTTCATCAGAATATTTCATAACAGGAGCGGCTGCCCCAAGCCAGGTGATTTATGATGGTTGGCCCACAGCCCCCCGATTTCTGGTCCTATGAGCCAGTCACCTTCAAGGACACTGTCAGTGCACAGGACCTCTTCCCTTCTGTCCTCATTCCTGCCCGTCCTGCCCCGCAGGATCCCCGCCAGGCTCTCCTCTCCCCAAACATCTTCCCTCTCCCCCCAGACCGGCAAATCCAGCCCAAAGGAGCCGAGAGAAAACCACTTTAGTATTCTGGTTCTTTCATTTGTGATGAAATTGGAACCAGTGAAACAATATCCAGCGCCCAGCCTGTAATTTCCTGCTTCAAAAGGGGCAGATCTCACTGTGAATCCTACCGTGCCCTTGGCTTCCATTTCACAGGTAAAAAGCCAGGCTTGGGGAATAAAAAAAACTCAATGGCTTTTCACGTGGAAACCGCAGGCTTCCCGCTCGGTCGCTTCCTACCAGCCTCCGGTCTCCGCCCATGTCAGGTGTGCCCATTTCCATCCCTAGTCCCACACTTCTGTCTCCCCTTCATAAACAGACCATTTCAAAGGTGGGGAGGGTGCAGAAAAACCTTTCTGAACACAATACCCAGAGACAGTCAACAAAAAATGAATGAATCTGACTACAGAAAAGTCTGAATTAAAAAGGAAGTATTTTTAAAAGCTAAGAGTCAAACTGGAAAAAATGTGCAATTAATATATCAAATGAAGAGCTAGAAAGATCACCTTCAAATCAGCCCCCCCCCAAAAAAAAAGAGAAAAAACAAAACCCACAGAACAACTGGGCAAAGGAGACTCGACAGGTCAGAGAATTGACACAACAGCTCATTTATTACAAGAAAAACATATACTCAAACTGCAAAACAAGGGCTTCTGCTTCGGACCATGGCAGACATGGTCCAGAGCCGTTAAGTAGGAGAGATGGTAAACCAAGGCAGGGAGGAGAGGGGAAGACAGGTCTCAGCCACTAACTCAGCAGTCCTGAGCTTGGTCCGATAATACTGCCAACATCACAGGAAACACTATGTTAGCACAGGAGGAGGGGAGCCCCTGAAATTCTATGTGCCGTTTCCACTATCTCGGAAGGAAAGCCTTTGAAATTGTGCGTTCACCCCAAGGCCTGGAAAAGGGAAGAGGAGGGGACCCACAGCACCCAAAGAAAAAGCCCATAAAACAGCTTGG
This sequence comes from Furipterus horrens, assembly GCF_987537825.1. Lineage (NCBI taxonomy): Eukaryota > Metazoa > Chordata > Mammalia > Chiroptera > Furipteridae > Furipterus > Furipterus horrens. Next base: position 8,501,815 of record NW_028327171.1, read on the forward strand.
GTTCATTGCCTGCCTCTGGTCACTATCTGTCTTACCTGGCTTACAGGGGAGTCCCTAATGCTTACAGAAAGAGCCCATAAATAACTGGGTCACTGCCTCAACTTTAATTAACTGCCTCCTGCTGCCTATCTGTTTTACCACCAGATGAACAAATGGAGCCTGGAGCAAGATAAGGATGCAGGCTAGCAGACCCCCACATACACTGAAGTTTGGGTCGTCAGCCCCCTCCCCTCCAACGCCAAAAGCTGACACAAGCTTTATCCATCGATCAATATGTAACTTCTTCCTCATTCTTCACCCCCATCCCATGAACTACATAAGCCTTTGGCCACCCTCGCCTTGCTTTGCCCTGAACCTAAGCTTTGCACCCCGACCTTAGCTAGGCCCGTTCCCTTCCACGAGGACATATCACCAATAAACCCTGCCTGCACGCTAACAGACTTGCTGACCTGTCATTCTTTACCGCCTTGGCAAGAAGAACCAGGGTTTCTCACGTTAACATAACTGGCGCCGAAGCCCGGGATGCTGACTGGGATCCCACCCTTTGCCTCCTCCCATAAAAGAATCACCCTCCACCATAAGAAAGGCACACTCGCTCGGGAACCTGTGCCTGGAAGCAACCCTGACTGCAGCCGGGGGAGGACGAGCCCAGACGGAGCCTGGCCACCCTAGGTGAGACAGACACTGGAGCCCAGAGGCCGAGGCAGCTCGAATCGGGGGGCAGGGAGCCCGAAAAGGGGAACTACATAGAACAGCTCATGAGTAACTTTATATAAATTATGTGTTGAGACACTGTTTTTGCTGTATTGGATTAAATGACCTATATTCTCAATGTTGTTTCGCCTGCTTTTAAAGGACTTTTCAAAGCAACTACTGGAACACTTCCAACTACCTATGTGGCTCAGACTGTATTTCCACTGAAATCCAATGATTTGGGGATTTTTAAAACTTTATTTGTATTGTTTACACTATTATAGATGTCCCCGTTCCTCCTACCCTTTCCCCACTTCCCTCAGGCCGTCACCGTACTATTGTGTGTCTATGAGACGTGGGGATTTTTTAAAAAGGCACACTGTCTACAAATAGCCCACTTTACACACATATGTTAAAAGGGGTGAAAAAAAAGAAGTGTCATGCTAACACTCATCCAAAGAAAGCTGGAGTTAACAGACACTGATCAGTTCGTTCCCCGATAGCACGTCATTCCTAAGTGTATACACGCCCAGTATCAGCATATTTAAATCTACGGAGCCAAACCGGTAGGACAGTGGATAATTACACCAAACCACAACTACAGTTAGACATTGAAGTACTGTTTTCAGTAATTAATAGATGTGCACAAAGATTAGGAAGACAGTAGTGTTCAAGCTGATATGACTGACATTATACCGACTTAACCTAACCCACGTTTACAGAACAGTCCTCCGCCAACAACTCAAAACACACATTCTGTTCAAGGGCACGTGAAGTAACCCGGATTTTGTGGAGCGTAAAACAAAGCTCAGTACATTTAAAAGGAATAAGATCAATGGATATCCTGAGACCACAATGGAATTAAAACCAGAAACCGCCCTGGCCGGGTAGCTCAGCTGACTGGAGCATCAACCGGGGCACCAAAAGTTGAGGGTCTGATTCTGAGTCAGGGCACATACCCAGAATGCAGGTCTGATGCCCGGTCAGGGCCCGTGTGAGGCAGCCGACTGCTGTCTCTCTCTCACATCAATGTTTCTCTCTCTCTCCTCCCCCACTCCTCTCTCTCTAAAAATCAATAAAGAAATCCTCAGGTGAGGATTTAAAAAAAAAAAAGAAACAGAAACCAATAATGAAAAAAATCTGAAAAAAAATCAAATGTCTAGACATCAAACCACACATCCCAATAACCCAGAGATCAAACAAATCACAAGGGGAATTACAAACGGAAGTACACGTCAACATACACCGGGTCCAAGTAAATGGTGCTGCAGGACAGAATCTACAGTGTTCCACGTTTACATCAGAAAGCTCTTCCAAGGCGGTCGGTCACTGTCTATTGGGAGACCTCAGCTCCTTGCCACGCTGACCTCTTTCTTCACAGGCTGCTTGAATGTCCTCATGACCTTATGGCTGGCATCCCCCAAAGCAGGTCATCCACATTGTTTTTAAGGTGACCTTGTCAAGAATAAGGTCAAGTTTAAGTCTGGAGGACAGGTGGACAGCTTCCCACATTAACAGCCCACGCTCCCAAGTTTGTGTCTTTGCAGAATTCAACATCCTCACCTCAAATGCTGAGCATGAGAACGCACCAAGTTTTACGTTCTGTGGTGGGGTTAGAATTAACAAGGACGGGCAGTATCATCCAAGCTAAACATAACTACGAGCCAGCCATTCCACTGCTAAATATACACGGGACAGAAATGTTTACATATGTGCCAAAAGACAAGGACCAGAATGTTCATTGCAGCCTGTCTGGAAATTATTCAAATGCTCTTGACAGGAGAATGGATACATTGTGGTATTTCCACATATGGGAATACTATGTAGCAATGAGAACGAAACATTTACAACCAGTGCAACAACCTACATGAATCTCATCCAAAAGGTTGAGCCAAAGCAAATTGATCTGTTAAATCAGCCTAGCCTTCACTGGGGAAGAGGGAAAGGGAGTGTAAAAGACTGGAAGGAACTTGGGGGACCTCTCAGCTGTTGGTAAATGTCCTGTTTCTGGTGGGGACTCACACAGGTGTCCCGATGGTGAAATTTCAGTTTGCGCATTCCAGGTGCACTTTCCAAGTGTCCACTACACTTAAATCAAAGTGAAAAAGAACTAGAACACTTAGAATTAAGAAATATGATATAGCCAATTTTTTTTAAATCAATAAATGAGTTGGAACAAAGCCCAAGGGATCTCCCTATATAGAAACCAAAGAGGATCAACAAAAGGAGAAAAATGAATTTAGGGGTGTGTAAGAAAACCAAGTCCTCAGCTCCCACAGTAGGGCAAGAGGCAAAACTGATGAATCAAGAAACCACTTTGCAAAGATGGTGGTGGACCTGCTCTTTTCAAAAAGCCAAGGTCAGGGAAGGAAGGGGGACGCTGCCATTCCAGGTGAAGGGTTGACTTATAAAACCCTTTAAATACAACATGTGGTCATCATGAGTCTCGGTTTACCAACTGGAAAAGGAATTCCTAGGACAACTGGGGACATGTAAGGAAGGACTTATTTACCAGCCATGGTCTCCCCAAGAATATGGCTCATGTCACCTGAGATTCATCAGAGCCTTTAACAGAACAAGGACTAATCCCAGGGGCACAGACAGGGTTTCAGAACCAAGAAGGAAGCCATCCTGTCTCTGGGGCCATGAAGCTAGAGCCCCAAAAAGTCGCTGTCATGACAGCACACAGCCCAGCAGGAAGGACACCACAGCAGAGAGGGTGCTGTGCCCCCTTCTCCCCCCCCCCCCCTCACCAGCTGCCTGGCTCTCTCTGGCCACACCCACCGGGAGCCTGCAGTCCTGGTACCTGTGTGGGCGAATGGAGACTGGCTCCCACAAATTTTATTTATGGACACAGCAATTGGAATTGTGTATGATTCTCACAGATCATGAAGTATTATCTTTCTTTTAATTGTTTTACAACCATTTAAAACTGAAAACCATTCTTAGCTCACAGGCCATACAAAACCAGGCAGCAGACAGGATTTGGTCTGCACACCAGTTTGCTGACTGGTCCTTAAGACACAACACCAACAAGACCAAACCTAAATGTCTCTTAAAAGCAAGAATTCCGAAGCAGATTATTGATGAGAACACTCCCTGGGCCCAACGCAGTGCTGAGTGAGGCCCCTCATAGCCCGGGCAACCCACTCCATCCCGCGAGACCCCCATTCCACCCCGGCACCCCGCTCCCCAAGCACCCCCTGTGCTCCTGAACTAGTTTTGCCCTGACCCCTGGCTTGGGGCTGGTCCCATGGGAAGCGATCCTGCAACAGCAGTTTTCAGATCAATGTTGAAAAGTAAAACCAGGCACTTAGGAAAAACACAAAGCAGTCCAACCTTTGATACACAGAACAGATTTGTTCCCAGGTAGCCCGTGAATCCCCACACCAACGTTTTTCTTCAAATCAGAAAGTGACTGTTCAGTCACAGACAGTACACTCATCAAGGATGGTTTTGCTCAATATATTTTGAAATTAGTTCCATGTGCTGCTGCTAAACATTTCGAGAAGCTGCAAAAAGCCCTCATCTTCATTGACTGGTGAACAGAAGAATCCAGCTGACACCTCCGCCCTTTGTGACATGAGCCCAAGTCCAACCAGAACAGTAAAGACACGCGGCATCGACCACCTCCCTCCCCGTGGAACCACATTTCCGGCCTGGCTCTCATCCTGAACCAAGTCCACTACCTGCCGGCATAGCCGCCAAGCGCTCGCGTCTGCCGCTGAGCAGGAGCCCACGCCAGGGCCGAGGGAGGCGCGGGGCCCTTCATCCTGCTGCGGTTGCAATGGCCCCACGTGGCAAGTGGCCGCAGGGGCGGACAGGACAGCACACCCCCCAGAAGGACCCGCCAACAGGAGCCAAAGGAAAGCCCCCGTCACACCAGTGTCAAACCGTTTGCTCACGGCGTCCCCCAGGGAAGTGCCCCGGCATGGGCGGCATTATGGAAGGAGAACCAACAAGCGCAGCAGACGCAGGCTTGTGTCTCCTCCAGCGCGAAGGCCAAGTGCTTCTGGGCCCCGAGCTGCTCACCTGCAGCATCTCCAGTTAAGCGAACACGCTGTTTGGCTTCCCAGTAACCAGGAGAGTGTGCAAGACACCTTCAGCAGAGCCTCTGCTCAGTGACAATGTTCTGGAGCCCAGGACACCATCTAGTTATTAGGCCGGCCTCGGTGTCTGGGAGGCTGCATGAGCCTCACTGCCACCAAGCATAACAGGCGGTGACGTCCCCCGTTTTCTTTGAGGGCAAGGAGGGGATGAGTAAAATCTACTCTGCTTCTCGAGGCTGGGAGAGCCGTCCCCATGACTAGGACAAGCAACTCCAGGACACCTCCCCGGACTTCACCTTCTTGGTCTCCCCGTCGGGCCCAGGGGGTGGGCTCTTATGTCGTTTCTTCCACAGCTGCTGCTGCAGCCTCTCTTCTTTCTTCTTTAGGTAGGTGGTCATGTTGTCAAAGGTGGTCTTGTACAGACTGCTAAAGCCGTCATTCACACCCGCAGAGCCTGCGCAGGAGGAACAAGAACAGGTGCCAGGGGGGACAGTGACTCAGGATGCCACCTCTCGTGGCACGATCTGGTGGGCCTGCGAGGCCCGCCTCCTGCAGCAGGGAATTAACCCCGTGACCACCCAGAGTTCTCTGTGGACTTCTGGCGCCTTCTCCAAGATGGTCCCCTCGGGGCCCTCCTCCTGGTAGTCCTATCAGCTGGACCTCAGACTCGCTTCTAACATGCTTCCACCATGGGTCCCCGACAGTCCTGCTGCAGATCCACCTTGCCAGTGTGGCCCAAGCAAACACCAACAGCACTAGAGGGGACAGAGCCCTGTCACTGCCCCAGCCCTTCAACCCTAAGAGGAAGGAAGAACGGACCTGAGCCCTGGGACACAGAGCCAGCGCGTCTCCCCGCGAACGCTTTGCGTGGAGAACACTACGCATGAACGTTCAGACCTCTGCTCCCACAGACTGTGAATTCACGTCAGGCTCTCTCCAGAGCTCCCGGGCACCTGACTGCCTCTGCAAGATGTCTTCTGAGCATTGCTTTTGTCACAGAAATGAAGGCACCTGAATTCCAGGGCCGGGCTACAAAACTCCCCTTCAGACGCTGTTGCTTTTAAGTCTCTGCCCAAGAGAAGCGTGAGCTCTGTGACGAAGGGTCGCCTTCTACCAGAGCAGGCCGAGCGGGGTCCCATCGGTTTAACACCCTCCAACAGGACACCGACGGGGCCAAACTCAGTGCCTGCCGTGGGCCCGAGGAGCCGACACCACGCCACCCTCACCGACCGCAGCAGCTCACGAGAGTGACCTGCCACCACTCTGCCCCCTTCCCTCGGCCTGGCGTCCTGAGGACCCTCAGCAACCCCAGGGATTAGCCTCCCTCCCCACCTCCCGTCAGGAAAACTGTCGCTCAGTGCCACCTGCAGGGGACTTTGCCTGGCTCCCACTCCATCTGGGGGCCACACCAGGTACTGGCCTTGCCTTGGGGACTTCAAACACCCAGCCCTGAAGGCAGAAAGGCAGAATGCTGCTCCGGCTGACCCTCAGTTCACACGCAGCTCACCTGTCCTGACGCAGTCACACCGAGTCACACCTAGCATTTCTGCCCGGGTGTGGGTTACCTGTTTGGGGCCCTAACAGGGACACATGCACACCCCATACAGCCTAAGCTCTCACAGCTCCCAACTGGGCGCCATGTTCTAGAATCTGCTTCTGTCCACGACCACGTTGGGTGTCACCCTGAAGCACCAGCCGTGCCCTCACCTTCCAGCATGGCCCAGTTTCCACGAAGGTGGCCGCTGACTTTCTTCACCGCGGCATTTTCAGCAACAGTCTGGGAGGCAAAGGCAGTGCCTGCATCAGAAGGTGCTGCTGGCACAGTCACGGGCAGAGCTGCAGGGCCCACCCTGTGGGGCCCCGGGAGAGATGCCATAATCTTCACATTAAGACCAGGCGAAGCCAGCTCACCAAACACAGCAGCCGCCACATCTCATCAGGATAAAAACCCACGACCTGAGGGCTGCTGGCGTTTCGTGTACTGGCTTGTCTTGTGGGGCTTTACCTACAAAGCCTGGCAGACCTGACAGGCACCAGCCGGTAACATTCTGGTCACTGCCACTTTTCAGATAAAACTACCTGGGGTAGTTCAGGGGCTTCTGCAGAGCACTCAGCCAAGTGAACATCAGTAAAGGAGGCGCAAGTCTGCAATGGTCTCCGGTGGGTTTCGCCCGACTGTTCCCCACAGCAGTCCTGCGAGATGCGGGACAGGAAGGCGCACACATCCCCACTTTTTGGATGGGCGGAGCCAACTCAGAAGGTGCAGGGTTTGCTCAGCCCACGTGCCTTCCTCCAAACCTGGGGGCACCTCTAACCAGTGGGACCAGTGCCCCAGGCGCAAAGCCAGGCTAAGCAGCAAACATTAAGGACACACACCAAATATCACCTTTCTGCTAGAAAGACCAGTGTGACCAGGACAGGCACAGAAAAAATATACCAGATGGTGACCCCCCAGAAGTCCACTGCAGGCTTCATGACACTGGACAAGCTGGCCAGGTGTCCCAGCGCCCTTCTCTCAGGTCACAAGCCCTACGGCCCACCCCCAGCACCAAGGTATGATCAAGCTGAAAGGTAGACAGCTGTGGCCCTACCCCCAGCCCAGGCTCAGCGGAAAGCAGGGTCCCAGCACAACTCACCTGCCACCGGCCGGCCACAGGCCTGCAGAGCACCAGCGGGGCTTCCTGGCAGTCCTGCAGCACCCACAGCCCCTGGCTCTCCTCGAAAGCAACGTCCCACACTCGGTGCTGGAGAGCCAGCTGCTGTGTGAACACCAGCCGCTGTCGGGGGGCATCCAGCTGGAAGATGTAGACCACAGGAACACTTCCCACGAGAAAGAGGAGGAGCGTTACGACCCCCGCAGCCCAGCACCGACAGCAGCGCGGCTCTCGGCCCAGGCGCACCCGTGCGGAGGGCGCGCCCCATGCCAACATCTTGGCGACCCTGAGCTCAAAGCACCAGCTGAGCGCTCCCAGTGCCCTGAGCCACAGACCGTGGGGTACGAGGCGTCCAAGTCATCAAGTCCTGGGGTGACGCGCCAGGCAGCAAGTGCAAGCAATACGGGACAAAAGGGGAAGCAGAGAGAGAGGCCGTCCCGCCTGCAGGGCAGCAGACAGACAGAACACTCCCCGCCAGCACCTGTACCCTCTCTGAACCTGCGTCCTTTTCTAACACAAGCTAAGACGCGCTCCCGAGACTTGTGCTGAGGACTAGCGAGGAGTGAGCACAAGAAGATGCTCAGGAGGAAATAGCTGAAAGGCACATGCTACCTACACCCACTCATGAGCCACTGGCCCTCAGATGGGACTGACTGAGGCAGAGCCTACCACCACGCACCCTTAGGTGGGATTCGATCACACAAAGACCAGTCAGAGGCCTCGCTGTCCGTTAAACCAGGGGGTTTAAGGAGCGTGTAAAAGAACACGCCTGAGGGACCCCCGCACCCACAGGCCACGGCAGCCTCAGGAAGGCAGACCCCTGCAGGGAGCCGTGGTACCAATACACGGTCTAACCCCCCACGTTGGGAGAACAATCTGTGTATCCCCCCCTTACCGGCCTGGGGGACCGGGAGCAGTGAGCTTACCAGTCACACAGCAACGCCACACAGCTGTCCCGGCTCCAGTAAGTGATCCTGGACACAGCAAACCTCTGAAAGGAAAGCGGCAGCTTCACCGCACGTCAGGGACCCAGCGCCGACTGTCCCGGGCCCACGGAGCGCACGCTGCGAGGCAGCGCTGGGGCCTCCCGCCCACCACTGGCCGCCAGGCCCACGGGAACGCCCACACGCCAGGGCGCACGGCACAAGCCTCTCCGTGGCTCTGGCACAAGCCTCTCCGTGGCTCTGGCACTCTCTCTGGGCTGCGCGATGTCTCTAAAGCCAGCAGACTTGGTCAAGAAGCAGGGACACAAGGGAACAGAGAACACGAGGAGAAGAGAAGAGGACTGTTCGGCTCAGACACAGCAGGGGTGAAACGCTGGGTGTCGGTCAGCAGAAGTGGAGAGGAAAGGGCCTGGCCCCCGCCCAGCGCAGGCAGCGCAGGCAGCGCAGGCGGCCTGAGCGGCACGGCTGCCGCACGCGGGCTCCTGCAGGCCGGGTGCTCCGGACGGGTCAGAAGCCTGGTCGTCCTCAGCCCTCTCCACCACCACTGCCCCCACTCTCAGGAAGGACCCGCATCGGCCTGACTGCCGGAGCATCGGGGTGAGTGAGGGCACAGAGATGAGCAGTTAGCAGAGCAGACCAGGCCTCTCGTTGCCACAGCCTCCATGACTGCAGAAGCCCAAGCAGGAGGGACCCACAGCGCAACCAGAGCAGCTAGAGCCACTGCCCAGGCAGCCCTGCAGGCGCTTGACTGGGGGTCCCTGCGTCTTTGAGGCCCTGTGAGAACAGAGCCCAGAGACTGGTCTCAGAGCAGAGCGCGGACACGGGAAGCCAAGCCGAGGACCAGAGACAAGCCCTTCACCTGGGCCCTGTCAGACACAAGGGAGCAGAGTTCCTGCGGGCTGGCAGGGTGCCACGTGGGGCCTGCAGGGGAGAGTGCGTGATGTCCCCGGGGACAAGCAGAGGGCACCCCGCTCTGCAGGCCTGAAGAGACATGACAGCAGACCCCTCCTCCCCTCCCCACCAGGCCCAGGGGGGCGCTGGGAAGCTGGCAGGGCCATCTGCAGTGATCAACCCAGACCCTGGCTGCACAGAACTAGCTCAGGAGCATCAGAGCTGGGCACCCACGAACATAGAATCCTGGGGACCACGCAAGGCAGCCTATATCTTTCCCCCTGAAAATCTCCTTGGCAACCGAAGGCCCAGGTGACCTGACCTGGGGGTCATGAGACTAATCCATGACAGACAGCAGAGAATGATGAGTGGGTACTCAGCCTGCTGCCTGGCTGATAAACCCACAGCTGAGCTCGCTGCTCCAACTCCACTATTTTTTCCATTTCCAAGAGGATTAGAGGCCTTTCCATAAATCAGTTGTTCAGATGCAAGCAAGGTAAGATATAAATTATTTCCCACTTATTGAATAGCTGCCTTCAGAATTTGAAATACATGACTTCCCCCAAGCTGGAAGAATTCCAGCTGTACTAACAGCAAAGGAATGTTTCCAACATAAAACATTTTTTTCACAAGAGCTGAGTGACTGGAGAGGTGCCCTGCCAGCCCCCACAAACCAGTGACAAACTCAGTTACCTTGTCGCTCCAGGGACCCGCCGGCCCCTGCAGGCTGGTCAGGTGACAGCAGTGCAGCTCGCGCCCACGTCTGTACTCCCAGAGCCTCAGGGTGCAGTCCTGCACACAAGGATGGGTCAGGGCACCTCTCGGGCATGGCATTCCCCACAAGCATGCAGGCTTCCACCAGGTCGTGGGGGTGATAACTCTGGGACGACCAGAGCACACCCTTCCCAGCCAGCAGCTCTGTGCTCTAAAAAGCTCATGCAAGTCATGAGGAAAAAGAGGTGACCCCACACAAAATGGGCAAAGGACACACAACCACCTGATGTCACATGCCAGGCTGTATTCAGGCCAGGTACGCACACAAGCAAACGCATGCACACACATGTATGCACACACAGGCACATCAATGGTCAGGCATTTGCACAAGGAGAAACATGCAGGGCTACTGCATGCGTCAGCAGCAGTGGTGACAGAACCCAGGTCCCTCTAAGATTCAGAAAAGGGTTCCTCTATCAGCTCTGAACTGAGATCAGGGTGTTATTACAGATGCAACAACAGCCCTAAGAATGCCTCCCTGCGCACCCACTCTAGCTCTATGCACACACAGATGGGTACACGCATGCACACGGACCCCTGAGTATACGCGTACTCACAGGCAAGGAGCAAGGCCTGGCCAGCTCTAAAATTCAGAAAGCAAGCCCCACCTAGTGGACAGTCACCAGCAAAAAAGGAACACACAGACTTCCCAACCACAACTGGGAACAGAAGATAAGCTCTTGGCCCCAGGCATGGCTCCTGCTTGGTCCCCACAGAGAGGAACCCGGAGGGGCATGAGCAGGAGTGGCCCACTTACCCCTGACGAGGACAAAAGCAGCTCAGGGTGGTCGGGCACCACGAAGATGCGGCTCACGAACCTGCAGCGTGAAGAGGGGCAGAGTGAGCGAGCGGGTCTCCAGTGCTGCTCTGACAGCCACACGTTCCTGTCCCCTCAGAGAGGAGCCTCCTGCCCCCAGACCCGACCCCAACAGAAACTGAGACGAGAGCATGTGTGGCCCCATGGGGAGCACGCCGGCCGTGGCATTCCCAGGCCCCAGAAACACAACAGCCCCCACGAAGGGTGACCCCCAGGCCTAGATGCGGTCCCAGCCACACCTGCCAGAAAGACCCAGCGCGCTGCTCCCAGCAGCCCCGAGACTCTCGCTGAAGGACCTGCTGTCAGGCCACCAGGGGTGAGACATGGAAGACAGTGGGGGACGGAGGAGTGGCAATGCTGCCCAGAGGCCAGAACCAGACCAGCTGTCCCTTGGCCCGAGGAATCACCTCTCCCCAGACACCAGCTTAGGCTGGGGAGCAGGAAGTCAGCCTCTAGTCCCTGCGAGGGGAACACAATTGGGTCGCTAAGGCATGGGCTCTGGGACCCCATGAAGGGGCCTCGTGGTCCCAGCCCTGGCAGCGGTCCCCGCCTGGCCACCTTCAGGAAGGCTCTAGTCTCGGGAGCACAACTGAAAAAGGGAAAGCACACGCAGCAGGATCAATGCAGCTGGAGTCCACCGTGATGGCTCAGGGTGTGAGTCACCTCAGACCCAACAGGAAAGAAGCGGGAACCAGTTCCCACAGGTTTTAAAGGAGGTTCTCAAAAATCACTGATGAGTCATTACTCATTCCCTGAAGCACCTACTGGACACCTGCTACTTGCCAGGCGCTGTGCTGAGGGCCGGAGACAGCAACAGACGAGAGTGACAGAGGCCCCAAAGTGGGGACCGGAGAGACAGGCCAGAGACAGGAGGGTGTCAGCAGGGGGCTCTGCACAGCACCAGGGTCATCTTCAAGTTGTTATTAGTGACCATGTCAACAAACTAGATACAGATGTTATCCTTTATACTGTGCTCTTACTTCACTTAAATACCCAAGATACGATCCCTTCTATCTACAGCCACGTTAATAATGAGCCTTTTCTGCACCCTTTTTCATATTAAGTCTTTGAAATCAGGGGTTCTGCATGAAGGGCACATCTTGCTTCAGACTGAGCAGCCATGGCTCCTGGGTTCTTGCTCCTCAACTGGGCAGCACAGGCTAAAAAGCACAGGGGGACGGGGGAGCCCCTCTGCAGGGCTGAGGCAGCCTTCCTGAGACAGCAGGCGGCAGGGAGCTGGGGAAGCGAAGCACTAGGTGCGGGGCTGTGAGGAAGAGGGCCTGTCAGTGGAATCAGCCCGTGCACAGGCGCCGAGCTGGAGGTGTGCCGGTGAGGTCCAGCACAGCAAAGACCCCAGCGAAGCACAGCAACGGGCAAGGGCAGGGGGGCTTGCAGGCCATAAGAACTCCAGGTGCTGAACGCTGGGGAACGGAAGAAAAGCCAAAATAAGCTGTCATGATGTACACACTCGGTGACCATCAACCTTTCTATAGGTCAATTTGTACAATCCATTCAAAATCAAGGAAGCAGGAGCGATCTCAGGATTGAACAACATCCCTCCAATGTCACAAATAACGTATCTGAAATGTCAGCCAATCAAACCATTTCTCTTCTGTGTGTTGTAATTAGCCCTCGGCCCGAGACGAGAGTAATGCCTCCCTTAAGAGTATCAAAATGCAACTGCAGAAAGAGCTCACTCGCAGAAGTCAGAGATCACAAAGCAACAACTGTCTGGGTTCAGGGGCTTTTTGATTCTTGGACAGGTAAAATTACTAAAGTACGTTCCTGGATCCCAACACACCCACCTAGTGACTGCTGACCACTGCCAGTGTCTATATGGAGAAAGTGGGGTGTTCTAGAACAAGCCCCCGGCCACCGCAGGTGGCGGGTAACAGACTAGAAGCAGCAGCTCCGAGTGGAGGCCTCTCGGCTGTACCCACACAGCCCCTGCAGGCAGACAGCGAGCTCCATCCAGGGTGGCCGTGCACTGGGTCTGAGACCCCAGCACCAATGAGAAAATGCTCCCTGACACACGTGACGCAGGAGATCCTGGAGGTCACGTGGTAATATGGCCTGGCCAGCTGAGCACGCTCACCTTGCCCGGAAGCTGCACGAAGGAGGGTCTCCTCCTCCCTCAGGGCTCCCAAGCTCATGCCAGCATCCCCACCTGGCCACCAGCTTCCCAAACGAAGAGCCCACTCCGTGCTTTAAACCCGAGCTCCGTCCCGGGAGGCTGGAGGGGCAGGAGGGAGACTCACTCGGTATGTCCCAGGCAGAAGGCCTCGATGTTATGAGGAGCCAGGGCCCAGCTCACCCGGATCTTCTCGTCCCGGTCAGCGGTGAGGACGTAGCGGTCGTCAGGACTCACAGCCTGTGTGCGGGGGTGACAAAGGACAGATCCACTCATGGGACAGCCAGCATCACTTCCCCCTATCCCTCAGTCCCCCTTGTCTCCAGCCCCTCCATTCCTCATCTGCACAGACTACCTCTCAACGCAATTCATCATCACTGCCACCTACGCCTTCCTGCCTCCAGCACCCAAGTCCCTTTCCTCTCCTTGCTATTTCACATGGCCCCGTGTCCAGCAGCCGGTCACCAGGCCCTGACTTCCCCATTATGCTTGTGTGTCCTGGTGAGAACCCGCCCCAGCTCCACCACCCACGGCTGCAGCCCGGCCCTCACTGGGCCTCTCGGTGCCTCCGGTGGGACAACTCCTGGCTCAGCGGTTGAGAGGACACCAAGGTGATGCCCATGAAGCATGAAGGACAAACCCTGACCTCCTGACTGTGCCTGCTCTTCTCACGCCCCTACCCTCGTCATTGTGACCTGGGCCACCCTCACATCAAGACCACGCAGCCCCTCCTCACTCGCCCTGCTGCCAGCTTCACATTCCTGGATTCCATTCCTGCTGCTCACAAATATGCAGAGGGCGGTCCCTGCTACTGGGGAAACCAACGCCCTCCCACCCAGACACTCGGTGCAGACCCTCCACCCCAGCCCCACCGGAGTCTGACCACAGCGGAGTTAATAAGCACTTTGCCCACATACCACATCCAGCAGCATCGACAGGTGCCCAAGTTCCAGTTTGCCGCCTCCGTGTGGCTCTAGCACTGAAAAGGAGTAAACGTCCCCAGACTTGTCTGCCACCAAAACCTTCTCCTCGGAAGCTGTGAACGTCAGGGCTGTGCACCTCCTCACCACGGTCCTAGGAGGCCAGAGAGATGCCCAAGGTTGGCTGACACAGGCTGACACAGGCTGACACAGGTGGTGCGAGATCCTGCAACAGACCTGCAGGCCGTGCGTTCTGGCGGCAGCGCCAGCTCCCTGGCTTGTGGAACTCCAGATGTTAGCCGGAAATGGACAGTGAAGCCTAAAGAAAGTACTCCCCCAACACACCATCGAAACAGGACCCTGAGCTTCTCAGGAGCAGAGGGACAAAAGGACAGACAGAGCCCGAGGACCGCAGGAGACACGATACATAAATATGGTGGAAAAAATGACAACAGAGAGACAACCTGGCTCAGGGCAGGACTCATCCAGCTTCTCCCAGTTTTCAATTTCAACAGTGGCCTGTGCTCACTCTAACGGGCGGACTGAGCAGCTGTGACAGCCAAGCCACAGTGCTCCGAGGAGCAGCTGGGATGGTCCTCCGGGGGTGCTGGGCTTGGATTCCAAGGAGCTCGCCCGCCCCAGGGGGAATCCGACCCTTCATTGTACCCCACGCACGGCATCCAGCGTCCCTTTGTCCTGCGCCAGGTGGGGGCTTTCAGCTGCCCAGGGTCAATCCGGCCTGGCCAGGTTCCAGGATGCAGCCCAGCTCTAGAGTGGGTTTGGGGGGTTGGGTCTGGAGAAGTAAAGCAGCAGAAGGGAGGGGGAAAGGCCAAATCACAGGATAGGACGGGACAGCTGGGTGCCCCAGGGGAAGGCAAGGCCCGCAGCAACCTTCAGCCTGTCCAAGGTCTCGGCACTACCCCTCCCTTCAGGGAGTGACTGGGTTCACAGCCCAGTGTGTCCTCAGGCCCCAGGGCCACCCTGCCCCCTCCCCCCCACCAGCATTCTGTGAGTGAGCAGGACACTCCTGGTGCAGCCAAGCCCTGAATCACCCCCATGCCCACCACCTCCAGAACGCCACCCTGTTCAAGGCTGAGCAGGAGGCGGCCTCGCTGCCCGCCAGGCCTGCTGGGCCTCACAGCCACCAAGCTCCCCCACACCGCACGTTCCGGCAGCCACTCTCCCTGTCACTAGAGCCCTGCGGGTACAACAAACCCAGGTCTGATTTCTAGGGGCTCTGCCTTTTCCACAGGCTTTTATTATTTTAATACAGGCATTTTATATAAAATGGTATGATTTCGTAAGAGTTCTCATTAATAAAGGCACAAAAACAGAAAACACCATTTCATCCCAGTGTCCTTGTTTCGATTCAAAAATCCTTGGTTTTCTGGCCTTGGTTCCGGGCCTGAAGTCTCAGTGACCTGTCCACTTCACAGGTTCTCTGCCCTCAGTCACTCTAAACTGCTCCCTTGAAAAGAATCACTGCTACTCACAATTTCCTCCCCAGCTTTTCCTCAAAATCCTCCAAGGTGAAGTCTTAAAGCAGCCGCAGGAACCAAGTGCCCGCTGGAGAGCTGCAAATCACCACAGGGAACCAGAGAACTTGTCCTCAACTCCCTGACCTCAGCCACCACCCCTCAGACACAGCATCAGGTCAGGTCCTGCCGAGGGCCGTACCGTTATGCCAGCACAGAAAACACAGACCTCCAGCAGCTACAGACCACAGGCCTTTGAAAAAGTTAGCCTTGATGCAAGTGCCCAAAAAAGGCTGGCCTGGCCTCCACGGCCCTAAGCAGCTCTCATTTACATGCTGTGCTGTGAAAGGCCAAGGCCATGTAAAAGTAACTGGTGTGGACAGGCCCCTCTACGACAAATGGGAACCTGGTTCCCTAATACATAATCAAATGAGAAGGAAACAGCCCAGTGGGAGAGCAAAGCTCACACCCGAGAAGCCGGCACACAGACACTAGTTCTTAAGGATAAAATTCATTCTCCCTCGCTGACAATTAGGTGTACAGGACACCAATTTCCTTCTATCAGCTCTCTGAAGTCGTCAGGTTTGAACCACCCTGTGCTGTCCAGGCCAGGAAAGGCACCATACGCCCTGGGAGGTGGAAGGCAGAGAGCTCCTTGGGAAGGCAATCTGGGATTCTCTCCCTACATTACAAATGCACCTGTATTTTGACCTAGCAACTCATTTTTCGAACTTCTCCCACAGATAAATGTGACTTATTATGTTTGGGGACACAAAGAGACCAAGGGCACGGGCCGAGAGAGACAACCGTATGAAAAGGCAGCAAGAGGACAGCCATCTACCAGTCAAGGACAAAGGTCTCAGGGCAAACCAGCCTGCCGAAAACTTGGTCTCAGAAGCCCAGCTCTGGAACTGTGTGAAAGAAGTGTGTCTGTTTGTTATGCTGTGGTATTTGTCACAGAGACTCAAGCAGACGAAGACAGCTAACCATCATCTGTCATCGCGGTCACCGGCTTGCTTCTCACTGGCTTGCTTTCTGTGTTCACATCCCTCCCTCCTCCCCACAGGTAGTGGAAGCAGCTCAAAACCAAGGCCAAGTGCAAGGATCCTGTGGGAGAAGCTCAGCATCAGAACCCACAAAGCGCATTGTAGTATTTACTCCAAATGCTGAAAACACTTATCTTCCATACTCTAAATATTAGCAACTGTTTAAGCTATTTTGGCAAGAAGATGCTGCCTAACAGGCCACAGCAGTCAGCTAAAGAAAGCAATTCACTATTGACTGTAATCCACACACAAGGAAACATACTTTAAAGTTATTCTTCTACTGGGAAACTCTTAACTGTGGGGAGAGAACTAGAGAGTGGAGGTAGAGGGAGATATATACTTCCTTGAATATCCTTCTGTTTCATTTCTTTGCCTATTGAAGCTTACAGATTATGAGCATCTATTGCGTGATATATAAAAACATATATAAGATAAAAATAAAGTGATGTTACTGAACTTGATTTTTAACCTGAATGGAATATGGGGCACAACGGGCATTCCTTGCTTGTAATGTCACCTGGAATTAGGCTTTTTATTCTTCTCGTAGGAAATAAGATGAAATAAAGATCTAAAAAGCACAGCCGTCCCCAACACAAAAGGAAATTCCTTAACCCTGGTCACTTAGTAGTCCAGACATTATAACCTGCATGTATTTTCTCTGATAATCAAGGGACAGTAAACCACATAGCCTCTAGGGAAGAGAGAATGAGGGACTGACTGCTCCGTGTGGCTGTTTCCATCAGCATCACAAAACATCAGGAAAATGCCAGTCTTCGCGCTCTCAAGGGAACAGAGAACTTGCACACGGGAAACTGTCAGAGCCAACAGAAACTGACACCAGCCCAGCGTCATGTCCGCATCACCCACCTCCCTTCCTAGAACACGGCAGCGATGAAACAAGGAAGCTCTCGGGAAACAAGGCTTCACAAGACGGCAGCACTCCCTCCCTTTCGGAGACAGAGAGATCCGGAAGAGGAGTAAGTAAGGCTGAGGAACATTTACAGGCCGTGTGGGTAAGAGGCACTGCCTCGGCCCTGCAACACTGATGCTCTCGCCGAGTTCCTGCCATCCTCCCACATCAGCACTGACCCCTGCCGCCCCATCTGCTATCAAATACTTAAAAATAAGTTCTCGAGCCCCAAAACCTGCCGAGTTAAAGCACAGATGCCTTAACTTACACAAAACCCTGACACTTTCTGGGCTCATGCTGACCTTTCTTTCTGCCACCACAAGGCCAGAGAAACACTGCTGGGAAAGCAAGGTGGCACACTGGTGGGGCCACTGACTCTGCAGCCCCAGTGAGTGGGTTCGGGACCTGGCTGTGCCCGTCCAATCTGAGTGGGATCGGCTTCCAGACTCCCGGCCAGCAGATATGAATAAGAACAATGCTCTCCCCCTGACCCGTCACAGGCCCTGGGCAGACAACTGGCTCTATGTGTTAGTTGCATGTTATAACTGTTACTGTTACTACTGTTACTGGCATGCAAGTGTAAGCTGTGTGTTCAACATGGCAATTATTCAACGTTAGCATTTCATACCTGACACTCAGACACTGCCACGGTTTTGTACGGAAAAGAATCAGACGCTTACTGTCATCGGTTAAAGCAAAATAGCTTCCAGACTTGGAGAAGGTGGACGCCAGGATCATGTCACTCCCCTTCTCCACAGGCTGTCCGTCCTCCCTGAGAAAGAGAAGAGGAGAACGGTGAGGCTACACTCTTCCAGACCAGCCTCATTCATTTATAACGTGAGCAAAGGTGGAAAATGCCATGAGGTTCATGTACCTAGAGTATCAGACTGATTAAGGGGACATGGAGATTCAAACAGTTCTGATGTTTAAGGCGTAAAACCTGACTCTCTCAGTAAACACACCCAAATCCAAAGGGCTAAGCTGAAAGGACCTTCAGTGACTACATGGCCCACTCCTCGTGGACGTGAACTAATTCAAGACTAGAGGCAGGGCCCTGACTGGTGTGGCTCAGTGGCTTGAACGTCGTCCCACAAACCGAAGGGTCACCAGTTCAATTTTCAGTCATGGCCCATACCTCGGTCGGAGGCATGTGAGAGGCAAACTATCAATGTTTCTCTCCCGTTTCCCCTCCCTTCCCCATCCTTAAAAATAAAATCTTAAAAAAACAGTAAAAAAATAAAAGACTGGAGGCAGGGCTTAAAACAATGAAAAAACAAAAAACTAAGCCACAAGACCAATTCTACTAAAGAAAGTCACCATATAAAATCATCACACTCTGCTTTTCTTACTTTTCAATTAGCTAAAGTTAATTTCATACAATTGCCCTCAATGCACTTGAAACTGATTGCATTACAGTATTCCCTTACTTATCGTGGTTATTACGTTCTAGACAACCCCCCCCTCGCGAAGTAGGAACCTTACATTTATTCTACACTCTTAAACCTACGTAACTTACGTAACAACATACGTATACAGTACTGCAAAATCCTGCAATATAGCAAAAAATCTGCGATAAGTAATTAAATATGTTTTTAAATCCCGCGATACAGTGAGGCCGTGATAAGTGAACCACAATATAGAGACAGACTACTGTATTTCCAGATGCCAATAAAATCATTACTGATAGAAACTGATTAAAAGTATTTTGAAAAGTCCTAATATTTTTAACGCCTAATTTGAAAAGTAGTTCCACAGTTCTTCCCTGAGGTGATTTATCCGCACAGCAAGGTAAAGAGAAATGAAGAATTCAGGGAGAAGAAGAAAATCTCCTTCTTAGGCTATCAGGTCCCATTATTCAAACCACAAGTCAAGCTCTAAAAAGACTTCCCCATCAACTCACCCTTTACATTCCTGTGACTTCTTTTCTGCGGTACTGCAATCATATGTGAAGAGGCTGTCGTCAACACTAAAGAAAAATAACAAAGATTTTTAAAGGAACATTTGTTAATAAAAATGCTCATTTTTTTTTCCGTCCCTGGAACAGAAAAATATTTTAAAAGCCTTAGCCACAACAGGCAACTGTCTAGTCTAGGTAAGCTACTTCAGGAACCAGTCATGGAGCTTTATCTGCCTAATGTCTATTTAGATTTGCCATACACACTGGCATGGTTCTGTACACAAATCAGTTTAGTAAAATAAGCGAGAACAGAAACTCAACAGGAAGTAACATACTATTCTTTCAGGCACTGGGACAAAATGGTTAAATTTAATGAAATTGTGTTCTGATACTGCTTTCAAGTGAGGAGTTTGTTTTGTTTTGTTTTTGTACCCAAATTTAAAACAACCATTTCTTGTTTAGGAAAAATGTCTCATCTACCCAAAAAATCTTCCATGATTGCCAAACACTGACCAGTCCAGGAGCCAACCATCTTTCCCATCAGACCCTAAGCTCTCTATGGTTTACCCCACCCTCACCTCCAGTGCCTGCAACGGGGAAGGCATCTTGTACAGATCTATAGCCTTTAAAGAGATGGCACTTCCAACTCTTTTTGCATGGAGCCCCGAAGCATAGAAAAGTAGTCCTCCAAGTCAGAAACTGTGCCGGCCACGATTGAAACAAGGAGATGAATGTCTCCCTGTGGCCTGTGTTAGATACTGGCAACCTCTAAAGCAAAGAAAGCTGGGGTACAAGACAGGCTTGTGAGTAAATTTTTTGGTGAAACCTTCATTTAACATCGAGGTGGATTTCTGAAACCAACCACTGAATACTGACCACTGGATAGTGCATTTGTTAGACCCAGCGTCCGTTTCAAGTATGAGAAAACCCTGGGAAAAGAAACAAGCGGCAGAAACTGACCGCTACTAATACCCATGAGGCTCCTAAGTCAACACTATTAGAACAGCAAACACTTCCTAATTTAAAAATCCCGGGCATTGCGTGCACGATAAGGAAGGAGCGTTAAATTAGGGAAAGCAAAAGCAGCAATGTGTCAAGGACCACCAGGGAGTTGAGCGCTGCGGGCTCTGCATCCTCGAGTAAGGAGCTGTAGCATAAGACCCTCGACTCCTGAAGATCAAGCAAGGCGGGCGTCGACGGATGCTGGGGAGTATGAAGAAGCAGGCCCCAACGCAAGACAAGGGAAGCGAGAGGGAGTGCGCCCCGAATAGTAAACGCCTGCAAGCAGGCAGGCCAGGGGCCGCCTTCCTCCCTACGTACGGGTCTGGCGGGCGTGCCCGGGACTCCAAGTTGGCCCCAGCAGGGCCCTCATCACCCCACGTAACCGGGCGCTGCCTAGACTTCGCAGATCCCTGCAGAGACCGCCGCAGACCTGGAACCGAGGGGGCGGGGCCCTACGCAAGGGAAAGGGGTGCGCTCGGAGCGGTTCTTGGGAGAAGGACTGAAAGGACTGACACTCCACGGCGCAGGCATGCGGCCGGGCGAGGGGGCAGCGGAGGCCCCGAAGGCATGGGCGGGACACCGCGGAGAACCCCAGCACTGGCGCAGCCCCGGCGGCAAAGGGGAATTGGGGCCTCCAGGCCCGACATGCGCCCGCTGCCTCGGTTCCCTGCAGCAAGCCCAGCCCCTTCACCTGCTCGCTGTGGTAGTGGCCAGGAACCGGCTGCCTCCCCGCACCACCAGCGCCTGCCCGCATAGCGCCAGCCCCGCAGAACTGGCCATGAGAGCCGATCGTCGCGCCACTACCCACGTGCGCAGCCCAGGGACTCTTCCTGACAGCGCCGGAAAGTGACGTCACGCGCCGACGCCTCGAGGTGACGTACGCTCGATCCGCCGCCGCGGAAGCTGCGGCCCGGGGCATGCGCAGAAGGTTCTCACTCTTCAGTAACTCCGGTCTGGGTTTGTCGCTGATCAAATTTGTTGGCGTGAACTACACGCCACACGTGATAACGCTGCTTAATGTTGGTCTTTTCCTCCAAAACGAGTGAGGACGGTTCGGGATCTTTCCCGTGCTGCAGCCGGACCACTTGGTGCGCCCAGTACCTGCTAGGTTCTCAGTAAATACTTCAAGAAATGAGAGGGTTTGAGTGCAGATCCAGGCCCAGGACACGGTGTCGGTGCGCGTGTCTGAGGTGGGCTCGGAGCTGAGGTCGCCGGAAGTGAGCCCTCGTAACCTGTGCGCTGCGCTACGACAAGCCAGAGGCGCCCCACGTGCTAGTTTTCAACGCAAGGTACGGTTCAATCAATATTTGCTAAGTAAAGGCGACAATTAATTGACTGTTGCTTACAGAGTGGCATCGCCAGGCACCAAGTGAACAGATAATTTCCCGGGACTCGTGATCCCCATATTCCACACTCTTCATCTACTCAAGTTTCTCTCCATTTCCGTGGCGTTTGCCATTACCCAAACCACAACGGACCTACTGCTGGTCTCCACATCCTCTCTGCTACCCAGAGATCCACTTTACACACTAGAGCCAGAGACGTATTTTTGGAACACAAATCCAATCGTTTCATCCCCCTGCTTAAACCAAAAGTGGTTTCTCGTTGCTCTCAAGATAAAGACCAAACCCTAATCATGCACTATGAAACACTAGGAACCTACACGTGGCCTGGCTCTGACCTACTGCAGCCTCCCTTCCTCCCTGTACACCAGCCATGACTGTCCCTCCAGGTCATTGGCACAATGTTCTTACTAACCTCCGGACCTTAGCTTTTCTGCCTGCCTGAAATGGTCTCCCCACCACCCCATATTTTTATGGTACCTAATTAATTCCAATCACCCAGTTTAACACCAGTTGAGGGATGGCTTCCCTGACATTCCATTATTTGCATTCACAGTACCATGATTATTTGTTTAATGTCTGTCACCAGACTACAAATACCATGAGGACAGGGACTGATACCTAATATTGCAGGTCACTGTTTCCCCAACTTGTACAATATCTGGCATGAAGTTAGTGCTCACTCAATGTTAGTAAATAAATGGAACAACTAATTGACTGTCTTAAAGGGGCAGCTTTTTTTTTTTACCTAAGAGGAAGGGATAATGATAGGCAGGAGGCTTACCAAAATCCTGTTTGAATCAAGGATGAATTTACACTCAAACTTAAAAGTAGCTGCTGCTGGCAAAGCAGAATGCTTAGAGGAAAGCTGGGCTTCCTTCAAGGCAATGAGGTAAAAGGGGCTTCTGTGGAGACAGATGGAAGAAAGCTTGTGTAACACAGAATGAGGGGCACAGAGGGTAAGGGGAGTGGTGGGGAAGAAGGGGCAGAAGCAAAGTGGGAGATTCACATATAGGTCATTGCAAGGGAGAGATTGCCAATGGAGGGTTGACACTGGGCGGTAACCACAGTGGAAGCGGTAAACTTCGGTGTTTCTGAAAGTAAATCTGCTATAAACATCACTTCTATTCAGCTAACCTAACTGGTACAGTGAAAGTCCATACTCATGGTCTGGGATATTTTTCAGGCATGCAGGGGAATTTCCACAGTTTCTGTTCTAGATGGGATAACAATTCCAAGACCACGGAAGTCCTAGAGGGGCCTGTCATCACCAGGCTCATGCACAAATGAAACTTCCTTTACAATCATGATTTAGATCTCATAAAATGTTCTACAACACGTATTATAACAGATACAATTAACTATAATATACACATGTAAACTGACCTTAAAGCTTTACTACCTTAATGCTATATGTTGCAACCTTGAGAAATAAGTACAATTTTCTTTTTAAAACCTGTTTGCTTGAAGACTGAATAGTAAAGATGGAAGAGGAATCATGCATTATATTATAAGACACAGAGAATGCATAAATGAAAATGTAAAGAACTGTGCTTGGCCATCAGATGTAAGGACAACTTAATCATTTTGATCTTTTTGAGATGAGAACTCAATCACTTGCCTCACACTTTGAATTCATATGTACTTGTGCCAACAAGATGATTCGCCCCAAGATCTTTTTCTCATCAAATGCCATGATAACCCATACCTCTCTTTTTAATTTTAATCAAGTCTGAATTGAAATGTTGTTGAGCTTATTATTTTCGCACTCTTCCTTTTTGTATTTCTTCTGGCACTACTTATTGCATTTTGCTGCATGCTATTAGGTATTAATACAGGTCTACAAAAGTATTGTTTCAGTGGATTTTATCATCATTACAATTATATATAAATAAACTATAAATTTCATTATTATTCTGACACCTTGATATTTTTTAACACCTTGACATTTTACTATCCAATTGTTTTAGCATATTACCCACAACCCACAACTCAAATTTCAGTTTTGTATAATTTGTCTGTTTTTTTTTTTAATTTTTTGGTATTTCTAGTTAAATTATCACCAAGTTTTCACTTATATGGAATTTAAAAAACAGTGAAGGCATATTAATCGTTTATAACTTGGATAAAAATGGAGAGCCACTGGGTTTTGTACCATCTCTCTTGGTAATTTTCTCAAAAAATTTAGCTGTGTTATTAGTAACTGTAACTGCTATCCACTGCCATTACAATGCATAACAAACATGAAATTCTGGGGCCTGAAACAACATTTAGTTAGCTTGTGATTCTGTGGTTTGGCCATCTGGGCAGTACTTAGCTTAGTGATTCTTCTGGTGTTGGACGACCTTTGCTCTGTGTCTCTGGCCAGACACCTGGTTGGAAGAGAACTAGCTGGTTTGAATGGCCTGGGATGGCTCAGCTCTACTCCATCTGGCCTCTCATCCCTAAGAAGGGTAATGGGTATGGTCCACATGACAAGCACCATCAAGAAAAAGCCCACAAACCTCATGAGATCCAGGCATAGAACTAGTGCACTGTTCCATATGCACTTTTAACACATTCTATTGGCCATAAAAAAAATGTCACCAGGACAATAAGAGCCAAGGGGTAGGGAAATAAACTGGCCCTCCTAATGAGAGGTGTAGGAAAGTCACATACAAAAAGGGACCCATGGAGAATCGAGACCGTCGTTATAATGAAATCTACCAGAGTCTGTCCTCTGGCCCCCATGATTCACGTCTATTCACCTGGAAAACACTCACCTCCTCCCAAGATCCCCAAAAGTCTCATACATCCCCAGCCTCAGGCTCAAAGTCCAGGGTCTCATGATCTGCACGAGGTTGGATGTGGCTTCTCAGGTGCAGCCCCTCTCCATCCAGGGACCTACAACCTAACAAGCCAAACGGCCCTCCCCACACACCAGCCTGCACTGGGGACTGGAGAAGGATAACCACATTAGAAGGGGGAAGCATGGGATGCACAGAACACTCTCATCTACAGCAGCTCTGAAACCCACAGGGAACTGTCTGCAGGGCGCACGGGGGAGTTCCGATTGCTGGGAGCATTTCCCCAGGCAACATCCCAACCTGACTCTTGCCTCTGCTTTCTGGAATATCCCTCCTTTTCCAGCACCTTCTTGGTCAGTTTGAAAAATATGCCCTTTGAGCAACTCTCTTAAACCCCTTCCTGCCCCTAGCAAGTTTGGGGCCCAGAGGCCATTTTTCACTTTAAACTGCCCAGTCCCCTTGAGCCAACAGGTGCCTCTTTGTTTAATACAATTCCCAAAGAAACTTTGTGGGGATGTCAGCATAGTGGCTGAATAGAATATATTCCTCATCGAGTCCCCCCACTCAACAACAATGGAGCATCCATCCACAGGCAAAAGTGCCTTTGGGGGAGCTGTGGGGTCCGGCACAATATGCCAAGGAACCCAGGAGTATCACACTCTGTGCAACAGATCATAGGCATCCAGACCTCGGTCCCAGCTATAGAGGCTGCAGCGGCCCCTGAACTGCCTCCAGCAGTTCATTCTGGAAGCCCCTGGAGAACACCATCATAGACAATCACCCACAAAGAGAGCATTTGTAGTAGTCAAGGTTTTCAGTGGACAAGGCCAGCACACTTTCAGAGAAAAAAAAAACTATATATATGAGTTTGGATGCATTGAAGAGGGTAACAGTTTGACTTTACCTGCACCGCCCCTCCCCTAAGGCAGCCCAACTTAGGGCCAAATGAGACCATGACTTCTCCTGCAGGAGAAAGTGAGGGCATTTGAGTGACCACCCAGCTTCCCCAGCTGTGCCAGGTGCTGCCAAGGAGGTCTATTTCTCTCTTGCCCCAACCAGAGTACCTTAAAGCAAGGCTGGGAGTGAAGGAGACCAAGTTCTCAGAGGAACTTAAAAGGATACCAACACTGCTAAGTGCATCACAGACTCTATCAAGCAGCCTGCCCCTGGGCCGCTCAAGTCGCCTGCAGATCCCTCATCTGGCCCACGGGCACTCCAGCCAAGGAGAGAGAACAAAGTTGAGTTGTAGCACCACCTTCAGGAAACAAAAGCATCCACCTTTTGCATCGCAGGGTCCAGAGAAAAGCACCCGAGTTGAGGGATTCTACCACAAGAGGGAGCAAGAAACGTGGAGCAGAAGTGTTCGCAGAAGAT
The DNA here is from genome assembly GCF_987537825.1 of Furipterus horrens. Classification (NCBI taxonomy): domain Eukaryota; kingdom Metazoa; phylum Chordata; class Mammalia; order Chiroptera; family Furipteridae; genus Furipterus; species Furipterus horrens. The sequence goes on from NW_028327171.1 coordinate 8,527,521, forward strand.
CTGAAAGACGATCCCTCTCAGGCTAAGGGAAAGCATTTCTCTCCCAAAGGCAGTTAGTAAAGACGGGAGGAGGTGACTGCTACTTCAAACGTGAAGACAGCAGAACAGGACCTCAAAGAATATGAAAAACCCAGAAAATGTGACATCACCAAAGGATCCCAATAATCTTTCAGTAACTTATCTCAAAGACATGGAAATCTGCAATTTTTTCAATAAATAATTCAAAATAGCTGTTCGAAGGAAACTCAGTAAGATACAAGAAAACAAAGAGAGGCAACTCAATGAAATCAGTAAAACAGTGCATTTAAAAATGGAAGTTTGACAAAGATAAAAATCATTTTAAAAGAACCAAAGGAAAATTCTGGAGCCTAAGAACACCAATGAAATGAGAAAAGAAAAAGAAAAAGAAAAATGCAAGAGGGAGCATTAACAGAATCCAGCAGAAGAAATAATCTGTGGGTTAGACAACAGGGAGTTTGAAATATTTCAGTTGGAAGAGAACAAAGGCAAAAGAAAGCCTATGTGATCTACGGAGTGCTAACAAAAGGAACAATTTGCGAATTATCGGAAGCCCAGAAGGAGGCAAGAGGGAGAAAGGGGCAGAAAGCTTATTTAAATAAATATTGACTGAGAACTTTTCCCTGGCTGGTTTGGCTCAGTGGATTGAGCGTCGGCCTGCGAGCTAAGTGTCGCTGGTTCGATCTTCCAGTCAGGGCACATCAGAGAAGGAAAACTCTGACTCCAAAAAACCTCCGCTGCCTTGCGGCATACCTCTTCAGGGGAAAGGCTAAGGGAGTAAACCCCGACAGAAAATCCGGAGCCGGAGTCCCTAAGGCGGTTTGACGTTGTAGTCAACACCGGCAACTCCTGCGGCGCACCTGAAGCCAAGCTGTATTGACTCCGTCTTTCCCTTGGACCCTTCAGCTGCGAAGAGAGGGGGGGTCTGCTGCATGGGCAACAGCAGACCTTCCATATCACCCCGCCCAGGCTCTGTAGCTTCAGCTTCACTGGAGAGGACACTCCAGCGTCATCGCAAGATGTCGATTCAACACGGGAGGAGACAGATACCGTGTCACTCCCGAGTCGGACTGCACAGCCATTCTCGGCGGTGCAGATAGACTCTTAAGAAGCTACACCATCGTCTCTCGAGACGGACGGCTGCCGACGACGACGATGACTGAGAACTCCCCAAAGGAGGGGAGAGATTTGGACATTCAAGTTCATGAAGCTCATAAATCACCAAGCAAACACAACTTAAAGAAATCCTCTCAAAGACGTATAATAAAACTGTCAAAAATCAAAAATCAAAGGCAGAGAAAATCTTAGAAGCAGCAGGAGAAGAGAATCTTATAATTTACAAAGTATTCCCATATAGCTTTCCTCGGATTTCTCAGCAGAAACCTCACAGGACAGGCGTGAGTGGGATGAAATATTCAGAGCGCCCAAACAGAAGATTGCCAGCCAAGAATACTCGTCCCAACAAAGTTACGCTGCAGAAACTAAGGAGAAATCAACTTTCCCAAACAAGCGAAAGCTGAGGAAGCACATGACACTTGCCCTGTAAGTAACGCAGCCCTGGCTGGAGTGGCTCCATGGATTGAGCGCCGGTCTACAAACCCAAAGGTCTCTGGTTCAATTCCCAGTCAGGGCACATGCCTGGGTTGCAGGCCAGGTCCCCAGTTGGGGGCATGCGAGAGGTAACCAATCAATGTATCTCTTGTACATCAATGTTTCTCTCCCTCTCTCCTTACCTTCCCTTCCCTCTAAAAATAAATAAATAAAATATTAAAATTTTTCAAAAGAAAATAAATAAGTATTATTAATGGAACTGAAGCCGTAAGGCTCCCTTCCACACAGACTTCACCCCCATCCCCCCACCCCCATTATCCTCTTCTTGTGGGTTGCTTGTCTTTCTTGTTTAATGAGTAAGAAACTATGTATTCTGGATACTAATTCTTTATGAATTAAATGCTTTCCTGGTTTGGGGTTTGTCTTTAACTTTTAGAGTGCCTTGTGCTAAACATAAATTTTAACTTTTTGAAATTTTATTTATTGATTTGAGAGAGAGACAGAGAGACATCGATTTGTTGTTCCACTTATTTATGCAGTCATTGGTTGCTTCTTGTATGTGCCCTGACCAGGGATCAAACCCACAACCTTGGCATATTGGGACAGTACTCTAACCAGTTGAGCTACCCAGCCAGGGCCAGAAATTTTCATTTTAATGTACTTAAATAATTGGGAATGTCCTAGACCACAAGAAATGTGTGTGTGTGTGTGTGTGTGTGTGTGTGTGTGTGTGTGTTTAACCCCAAACTCAACAGAGAGTAGGGGTGGAGGCAAAGGAGGAAAAATTGGGACAACTGTAATAGCTAATCAATAAAATATAATTTCTTTTTTTTAAAGAAAGAGTAGGCCTGGAGACATTGTTTTCCCCACCCAGTATAGTGCCCCGGCTGAGATAGACACATTTCCTGTGGCTTTTTTTTCGCTAGCAGGTAGCTTAGCCCAGGTTCAACTTGTCAGTGAGGGGCAGCTCTGCAAGGACTTGCTTCCTCTGCTCTCCAGCCCACTCCCAGGGGTTCACAGGTCCACAGCCTTGTTTCCTCTTCTGATATCAGTTAAACCAAGGCACCAGTTTACTGACATCAGCAACTGCTCTGTGGGCAGTGGGCTTCTCATGGTTTCTTGGTTCTACTTTTTGGTCCCTGGGAACACACACTTCCTGTAGTCCAGGACATTGCAAACTATGAAAAATGATCACATTAAATTGAGATGGCGCGCAAGCAGAAGACCCTGGCGGACATGAAAAGCAAATCCACTCAGGAGGCATGCATTTCCAACCCAGACTTAGGAATTCCCACAGGAGCCCAGAAAACCTGAGCTTCAAGTATGATATATTACCACACAGCGATCATGAACAAGAGACAGCAGACGAGAGAAAACAGACCTGGACATTCTATCAGAACTGGTGATTTAAATTATGCTTGTAACATTTTTCCCTGAATTGTTAAATGTTCTGTATGTAGCCCAAGGGTTTTTTCACAATACCTAGTGGCCAATTATAGCCAGAAAAATAAATGATTACATGTGTTTTAAAATAATTTTAGGTACTGCCAATTTCACTTTAATTTTCCTTATTTCCTTATTTTCTCTTGACAAAGAAAAGCTTTATAATGTACTTTTCCTGTATGCTAAGCTACCTATTTTTATTTTTTTTAAAATGTTTATTTTATTCTCATTTGAGAGAGAGAGAAATACCTATTGGCTGCTTCCTACACATCCCCAACCAGAGATTGAGCCTGCAACCTGGGCATGTGTACTGACTGGGAATCAAACCTACAACCTTTCAGTTACAGGACTACACTCCAAACAACTGAGCCATGCCAGCCAGGGCTTTACTCTTTTATTAAGAAGAAAATTACCTTACTAACTTAGCAAAGCATACTATGTAGGGTCATTCTAAACAATATTTTAAAACCAGTGTTATTGAAAGCTTTGTAAAAAAATGTTAAACACATAATTAAATTGTATTAATTTACATAGGATAATGGCATAATAATTTCCTTTGGGGCTTAAAAACAGTATACATATTAGACAAAAATGCAGAGCTAGGGTGTGAGTGCAGATAGTGTGATATATGAGTATTTTCATTTTTTTCTTTGACCCAAACACCTTTGACTTCATGGTTTGGGTCCAAGTGATGCTCCAGTTATCTAGTTATCTTTTTAAAAATTTAATTCACCCTTAGGATACATATGGGAGAATTTCTAGTAGTTTATATAAAATTTTAGGTGGTTAATAAAAGAATATAGACAAATACAAATATTTGAGGTTGTTAAGCTGAAAATAAAAAGCAATAATTTATTTGAGATGAAAAGATAGCTATTCCAGAAGCACTGACCAGGCAGAAACCTAAATAGTGTTCCAATAGTGGGACTGAAGGCAAGGGAATTTTATGAACAAAAGACGTGGAAATAATCACATGAACAGAAAGAAGGAATTTGGATTGGTGCTAATAAGCTAAATTATTCTTTAGCTACACATGGCTGTTTACTAATTCTAAAGGAATGTCTTTAGTTTCCAGTCCTATAGTCAAGTGACATGCTTTCTTGTTAACTTCACAAACAATTGTTTGGAGGACAATGCTGATCTGGACCAATCCGAAGGTTATTTTGCACAGTTCAAACATTCCAAAGGTTCAAGGAGTAAGGCATATAGGGAGGACCTCTGGAATGGCCATTTTAAAATGGCTCCAGCCCTAGATGGTGCAGCTCCGTGGACTGAGTACTGGCCTTTGAACCAAAAGGGTGCCGGTTCAGTTCCCAGTCAGGGCACATTCTCGGTTGGGGGCGTGCAAGAGGCAACCAATCAACGCATCTCACGCACATTGATGTTTTGCTCCCTCTCTTTCTCCCTCCCTTCCCCTCTCTCTAAAAATAAATAAGTTAAATTAAAAATAAAATAAAATGATTCCACTTGTGCCAACTTTCACAAGGTTTTGTCTAAAAATGCTGGTTTAAATTTTGGTAGCGCTCCAGGCAGAGGTGATAGGTGCCTGCAGAAAGACTTTGGGCAGAGAAATAACAATGGGAGGACCAATCCCTGCTGCCAGCAAAATCTAGGCGTTTTTCAGCTGACTGGAAAATATGGTATAGTTCCCTCTCCACAAATACTCATGAAATCACCAGCCCTTTCTCTGGCCTCTGCAACCTTTGATTTTTCTGCAGCACCTTGTATTTGCTTCTTACACTTGACCCTGTAGTTTCTATTCCCTTTGGCCAAATGCAGGGCAGACTGTCCCCTCCAGGCTTAGGCACTGGTCTTACAGGTTGCCATAGTTACCTTCACTCTCATAATCATGTTGCTTCATTGAAAATCATTAAGATGACATCCCCCTACTTACTGGGTCTCTTCCTCCCCGGGGTTCCCCTCAACTTTATCATCCCCCTCCTCAAACTATCCTGGCTGGTGACCACACCCCATCTCACTGGAGGAGGTCTCTTCATTATATTCGTCCTTAAGACACCAGTAAGATGTCTACCTTTGGCTGACTGTGCCCCAGTGCTGGTGGAGGCGATCTGGGGGCTACGTGAAGGAGGGGGATGTGGACTACCCAATTCCAGATTAGGTTCCCCAAGTGCCTACTGTGGCTCATCACCTTCAATTTTCTTAATCATCAGTGAAACAAGCACACTTCACAAAGACAAGCACGAACTTTTCTCTAGAACAACAAAATTAATTTGGTTTGAGCAAAGGGTAATTCTGTTAGCTTCCCCCCCCCCCCCTTCTCCCTGTAGGGATGTTATTAGGACAAGAGTCTCATGGTCTGGGCAGTTCTAAATCTTATTACTAAATGTTATTCTTGCTAAATGTTAAAATATAGCACAGTATTTTGCAGACTAGCTGTCAACAGGATGAGCTTGACAGAAACCCAACTGGATAAAGTTAGTCAACTGCAAAGAAGAAATCAATGTGTAGCCAAATAGTATATATAAGCAATGGCTAAGCCTCCCTTCTAGGAGAGAGCTTTGCATACGAATCCCTTGTCTCTCTTACTTTCCGCAAGTAAACAAGACCACCTTGGGACAAGCACGTCTGGGTTCTTGAGTAGAGCACTGTACCAAGCGCTTGAGGTTGGTAACAGGGACAACGGGCTCCTTCCTCATTGTTACACGCTAACACCTAAGGTTATTGTCTTTGTGCCTCTCAGGGTGAACGGTAACAAGTACCACTGCAGTCTCTTGATCCTCTTTAATAAGGGTCTGGGGACCAGTTTCTGCCTGTTTATCTTGCCACCTGAATGGATCTCTAGACTAGCCCAGTTAAATTGGAAGTGCCTGCACGTTCGACTTGGATGTAAATACTTAAGAGCACTAGGCATGGCAGGAGTGGGGGCAGGGACACATGAATAAGAGAGAAGGAAGCCGGTTACTAATTACATCTACTCCATGATTAGGCCAACTTTGGGGAGAAATCTGCGCTGATAGCTATACACCTTCAGGTAAAATAAATTTGCATTTCTGATCTGCCTAGCTGTGGGATATACCATCTGAGGTCAGTGCAGAGGGAACCACAGAAGACTCCACCGATGGGATGGTTCCTGACCAGGCCCGGCAGAGTGGCCGCGGAGGGAGCCTGGGCACGTGGTGCGGGACGGACTTGACGTGCAGCGGTCCTTTAAGCCCACCAAACATTAGGGGACTGTTAGCCAGGGTCAGAAAAGCTCCAGGCACTGTCTTAAGTCTGTGCACCTTCGGAGAAAACACCCTGGGGTCCGTTCTCCGCACACACTGACAGGAGGCGGTCCTGCTCCTAAACCGCGGGGCTGCCCGGGGCTGCGAGAAACACCGGCCTGCGATTGCGGACTCCGCTGGAGCTTGGCCTCGGGAAGTCTGGCACAGAGCTGACGTTCGCTGGGGCGCGTGCGCAGGACCACGCCTCCGCGCCCCGCCCCACCGCTCCTGTCCTCTCTTATAATTGGTGCCCTCCACCTAGAGGGCGGGTACTAAGACGGTGATGAGAGCGTAGCGGCTGCTATCCCGCCCTCCCCTGCCTGTGATTGGTGCCCTAGGCTCAAGGGGTGGGATTTCAGGCGGCGGTGCGCGCGCCGCGGTCGCATCAGTCTGGTTGCGAACTCCTGCCGGCCCACCCCTCCCCCGGCCCGCCTCCGAGTCACCGCGATGGCTGCCTTCCTTCTGTTCCGGCAAGGACAAGCCAGGGCGCTGAAGGTATAGAGGAGCCAGGCCGGTGGCTGGGAGCCCGCGGAGGGCCGGGGCAAGAGGCGCGGCCCTGACGGCCATGTTCGGCCCTCCTGGGGAAGCGCTGACCCCGCTCCGCAGCGGAGGAGAGGGTGCCTGGCCCGTGCAGGCAGCCGGAGGTGGGGGCCGGAGAGTGGAGAGTGGAACCCTGACCCCGGCTCGGCTCCCACGGAGCCCGAATGCCCTGGGGAGCCCCCGGTGTGCGTGCGCCGCCGTGGTCTGTCAAAACCGTTCGGGACTGTGTCTTTACTTATTGAAGCAGGAGAAGAAATAGGGAACTTCTGGGCCCCGGGATGACCCGGAAATGTGTTTCGCAGCCCTAAGAAGCCAGCTTACACTACCTGGTCTGTGAAAAGAAAGGAAGAAACAAGGGCTTTCTTTCTCCATGTGGAAAAGCTAAGGCCACTTCACTACATTAGAAATCTTTAAAGGTTCTTATTACATAAGCAATAACTGTTCATTGATAAATAATTTAAAGTACACATGGGAGATCTATTCTCAGAGTCTGTTTCCTCCTTGAAATCTAGTTACAAACGAGTTCTTTTTTTGCTTTCATATATACATATACACACGTGAGTACAGTGAAAAACAGTTTCTCCTTCATGTATGCACTAAAGGCATCTCTGTTCTTACGTGGAGCATCTAAGACCACAGAGTAGGTCTTAGTAAATATATGCTCAATAAATTAACAGTTTATAAAATGCTTGCCACTTATGATATATTGTAGGCGAATTTGAAGCACTCTTTATTCATCTACATCACTTTTAAAATACTATTTTAAGTAGTATTTATTCTAATTTACTTTCTAAGTATAGAAAAACATTTTACAAAAAGAATCATAGTATTTTGTAGTTAATAGTTAATTGGAGACTACAAAAATGTACGTACGGAAGAAAGTCTGGTTAGAGAAGTACCCAAATGTTAATAGTGCATGTTCTTGCACTAAAAAACTCAGGTGGGTTTTTTAATGCAGTTTTTTTTTTTTTTTGTATTTCCCATAATTTCTATAATTACGTAATTATGAAAATTGTAATCATTAGAAATATGCCATGTGAATTCAAAGGAAAACATTTATATGTACTAATAGCTGTTGTAAATGCTATTTCAATAAAATAGCCTTTTGAAAATAATTTTTTATTTTTCAATTAGTTTACTTTCAGTATGATATTGGTTTCAGGTATACAATATAGCAGTTTGACAATCATATACCTTACAAAATGTTCCCCCTGATATTTCCAGTACCCACCAGGCACCATACATAATTATTGTAATACTATTGACTATATTCCCTGTGCTGTACATTACATCCCCGTGACTACTTTGTGACTACCAATTTGTACTTCCCAATTCCCTCACCTTTTTCACCTGTGCCCCAATCTCCCTCTCCTCTAGCAACTATCAGTCTGCTTTCTGTGTCTGTGAGTCTTTCAATTTTGTTTTTTCTTTAGATTCCTAAAGTATCCTTCTTTGTTAATTCTTTTGTCAGGCTGTGCTCCTAGAGGGACAAGTGTGTCGAGGACTTGCTTCTACAGCTTCCCTCTCTGCAGAATCAGGAAAGAGTGACAAGGGACTGCCACCGAATTCCAAGAAGCAAAGTTCACCAAAAAGTAAGATTTTAATGGTAGTCATGGGTGAAAAGAATGCCAATAAACCAGTTAGCTTCCCACGAATAAAAAAGTTTTACTAGCCATGTAATTTATGCTTCTTTGTTTCCAACAGCATCCAGATTATAATCAGACAAAAGATCTGTAACAGATTTCAGACCAAACACCACAACATTTTAACAGTCTTTTTACTCAACTTTTGGCCCCGAAGGGCGTACAGAGTGTGAAGGCTCTGGGTATTTATATGGCCGTAATACAGACCCTGGACTCCCATGAATCCCACTTTACTTTTCTTTTCCTGATTGTGACTTTTTTCCCGACGTTCTGAGATCCATCTGTAGGTCCCAGGCTTTGCTTAGCCACAGTCCAGGATTGCAGGCATTCTTTCGTGGCTGGGAAGAGAGTTAAGAGCTGGCACCGTTTTTCATGATGACTCAATCTGACGGAGCATCCGTGATGTCTGCTTCGTTTCCAGCTCTTTGCACAGTCACCTTGACTTTTATCACCAGTTTTTACTTCACTTTTCCCCTGAATACCAACGTAGCATATCCTCATTAAAGAAGAAGAGGAAATGCAGCAGTATGTTTTATTTTATTTTATATTTTAATCCTCACCCAAGGATATGTTTATTGATTGGGGGGAGGGGCATGGAGAGAAATATCAATGTGAGAGAGAAACATCAATCGATTGCCCTGACTGGAGATTGAACCCACAACCTTTTGGTGTACAGGGCAGTGCTCCAGCCAACCTAACCACCCGGCCAGGGCTGTTTTATTTTATTTTTATTTTTTCTATTTTCAACAGTATGTTTTCAATACTGGTACTTCTCTTCTGAGAATTTTATATCCCATTCCCACTTATTATTCATTGATTAAAATCCAGATCCGCTGCATTTAGTCTTAACTGATGAAACCGTAGTTAAGTCTCAAAAATATATGTAATATCTGCAGTCTCTTGGCAAATCTTTAATCTTCACATGGGCTTTCGAAGGATCGTTTGAGTTTGTCTTATTTTCATGGTAATACCATGTTCTCAGTTTGAACGTGTTTAGATTCTTTTGTTTTGTCTCTCCTTGGCCTGCACACAAACACGTGAGTGGGTTATAAGATACCGGCACTCTGCTTAGAGTGCCAGCCTGCCAGCTGCCTTTGCGCCATTGACCTCGGCTGAGGAGACACGCGTTCCTGGTGGTGTCTTCGGCCCCTGTCACCTGTACCTGCTTCATTTTTAAATCCGGTGCTCTTCTTCTTTAACCCATAAGTTTTAAAATAAGAACTTTTTGTTTCTTGTTGTGGGCATAACCATAATAGCATTATCACACCTAAAACATGTTTATAAGAATGTCACTTAAGTCCTGTATTGTGGCTGGCATGTTTCTGACATTCTTGACTGGTGAATGAGTAGCTGAGTTTCATTACTAATGCTATCCTCAGCCTTGGTGAAGTTTTATCTTGTATCTGCAATCCTGCTTCATAGGTTTATGAAATTGGATTAACAGAATTTAAAATACCATGGCAGAGCCAAAGATGCCCCGTTTTAGAAACATTCTTCTGTATGTGAGTGGAAATGGGGTGCTTCATCTTGTGACAATTTGGGGTGCAGCTATGAGGTGGGAACATGGAACTGGGAGTTGGCCTTGGGCTCATAGCTTCTGCCTCTGGACACAGCAACCCTGCAGACCCCTGAGCCTTGGTCCCTTGGGGCCTGAGTGGGGTCAGTGAGCTGCCAGCCTCGCTGGGTCAGTGTGGGTGGTGCAAAGAGATGGGATGTGTGCGCGTGCACAGTTTTCAGAACGACGCTACTCAGAGTTTAAAAAATCATAATCCCTCTATGAAGAAAAAGAAGTAACTTACTCTCCTAAATGGATGTGGCAGACATTAGCATTTCCCAAAGCATCAGTGATCGGTAAGCACAAGACACAGAAGTGCTTTTCACCTGCAGGGAGCATTGCCCCATTAAACCCCTGCCAGCCGTGGGTGTGTCTCGTTACATTTGTCTTTAAAGGAAAGTCACTACCAAATTAAAACATTGTCAGGTATATCAGCATCCTGCCTCTAGACAAATGTCAGAGATTTCATGAAAACTCAGGGGAAGTCATACTTATATTCCAAGTGAGAGCCGTTGTCCCTCCATGTGACAGTGCTGTCTTCCAGGGACATCACTCTGCACTACTGAATGCAGGCTTGGTGTGGGCACTAGCACTTCGGTGGCAGTTCCAGATCATGATGGCAAGCTCCCTTCCGAATCACAAAGAGGATGCTAGGCTGGGCTGCAGCGGGTCAGAAATTGACTCTTAATAAAAAGCAGAAGGCCGTAATTTAGTCTGTTAGCCTTTCTGTGGGACTCTCCCAACAACTTAGCACGAATAAAGGAAACCTGAAAGCATTCTTTTTCGTATGACAGAAGTGTCTTTTCCCAACATTTTAAATTATATCATTATTAATCCCATTTGAAATTTTCTTCCCTTTTTTAGTAGGTGATGCATCAATTGTAAGCTTATTTACAATTTTAAAGATGTCACAACAAATTTTGGAAGATTCAGGCATAATTTTTCTACTCAGAGCCGCCTAAGATAAGCCTTATTTTAAGTTAGCTTTTTTTTATTAATCCCCTTCCTCTTTCCCCCCAGCCCTCCATCCCCTCCCATCTGACAACCATCCGTTTGTTCTCTGTATCTGAGTTCGTTTCTATTTCATTGTGCCTGTTCATTTGTTCTAGTTTTCAGATCGCGCATATAAGTGAAATCATACAGTACTTTCTCTCTCTGACTTACATCACTCAGCATAATATCCTCTAGGTCCATTCATGTTGCAAAAGGCAAGATTTTTTTTTACTTATTGAGTAATATTCAGTGATATATATATGTACCACCTCTCCCTTATCTGTTCATCTATTGATGAACATTTACCTTGCTTCCATATCTTGCTTATTGTAAATAATGCTGCAATGAACATAGGGGTGCGTATATCTTTTTGAATTAGTGTTTTCCTTTTCTTTGGATAAATACTCAGAAGTGTAATTGCTGGGTTTTATGGCAGCTCTATTTTTAATTTTTGAGGAATCTTCTTACTGTTTTCCACAACGGCTACACTAGTCTGCGTTCCCACCGACAGTGCCCAAGGGGTCCCTTTTCTCCACATCCTCGCCAGCACTTCTTGTTCTCTCTCTTTTCTAGAAGGTTTTATTTATTTATTTTTAGGAAGAGGGGAAGGGAGGGAGAACAAGAGGGAGAGAAACATCAGTGTGTGGTTGCCTCTTGTGCACCCCCAATCGGGGACCTGGCCCACAACCCAGGCATGTGTCCTGGAACCAGCAACCCTTTAGTTCATAGGCCGGCACTCGGTCCACTGAGCCACACCGCCCAGGGCTGTTTGCTTTTGATAACAGCAGTTCTGACAGGTGTGAGGTGGTATCTCGTTGTGGTTTTGATTTGCTTTTCCCTGGTGATTAGTGATGTTGAGCATCATTTCATATATCTATTGTCTGTCTGTATGTCCTTTTTGGACAAGTGTCTATTCAGGTCCTTGGCCCATTTTTTAAGTTGGATTGTTCAGGGGAGGGGTGTTGGTTTTGTTTTGTTTTTTTAATGTTGAGTTGTATAAATTAATTTTTCATACTTGGAAAATTTAGGCTCCACGTAGAAGTAGATTAATGATGCAGGTGAATGGGCTATCGAGCTTTGCAGGTCAGCACACAGTACCGTTAGGAATTTCTGAGCCGCATCAGGTATGGTTTAGGGAGACAGGGAGAAAGGGAGAGTTCAAGTGTGTATGCACTTCGTTGCCTCTTTTTTTATGTTTAACGTGTTCCTGGAGCTCCATGTGAGTTCTGAGAGTCACCTGCATCCGCACCTGCTCTGGGCAGTCAGAATGCACATTCTGGGCTGGCACAGAGCCGCAGAATCAGACATGGCATGAAGCAGGTACGGAGGTGGGGTGACAGTTTTTAACCCTCGCTCATGCTCCAGCTGGTCTCTCCTGTCTTCTCACCCTGCCCGTTAACCTCTCTGGCCCATGTCTGGTTTTTGGTTAATCCTCAGCTTGCTTCCATCATTTTCTTTCATTCTGTTGTATATAGATCACTGAGCTCAGGAAACTGTTAAAAACCTTTTTGGATGCTGGTAAGATAGTAAAGCTAGGAATACATTTTTTCCACTTTGGAGAAGTTAGGATTGAGATCGTTTTAGTATATAATAGACTCCTAGACTTGAAAATGAAGACCAGATTTAGAGTTTGTTCATTTGTAATATTTTATTAAATTTTGCTTTAGATTTAAAAACTAATTTTAATTTATAAAAGCATGTCCTATATTTTTTTCTAATCTATATAGTTAGAAAAGATTTACCACCTGAGGACATTGAAATTCTCTCAATGTACTGTATGATTTCATTTTTTTAAATAATTGACTTGACAAAATATAAGACTTATATTTGTACTTACTTAATTTTTTACACTGAAAACCTATTGCTTCCAGTGACATATATGATATTAAATTATTTTAGACTTTCGTGGTCTAACAATACTTCTGCTTTCCTTAGTTGAAGAAATCTTCAAATGGCTTATGATCTTGAAGGACTTTCCTTCCTCAGGACAACTTCATTTGAACTACATTATCCCCTCGCTCCAACCCCCGACTCTTAGACACTTGGGTGTGCACACCCTAAACCCAAACCAGGCTTTTGTCTACTTTTGCTTTGCTATTTTTTCCAGAAAGTTCAAGTTCATACAATATGGATAACTTTTTTAATATTTGAAAAGTACAAGTTTTTTAGGGTTTTCAGAAATTATACATTTGTAAAACTTTAATAGTCATCTGAAAATATCTTTATATTATAGTTTGTCTTATATTTGATGAAATAGTTTAAAAATAATTATCAAAGGATCTCTCTTTTGAAAAATGTAGACAAGTTTGTTATTTCTGTTGTTAAAAATCCTCATTTTAAGAATCTCCAGTTCCTAAGAAAAGCATCTCCATTTCTTACTATTCCCTCATGTGGCTTGACTTTCACTTAAGGGTGGGTTCCCCTGAAATGTTTCTTAGGATGATTACATTGAAGATATTATAAATGACAAGTTGGTTGGTATATGATGAAATGTCTGTGACTTTGATGAATATAGATTGTTTACTAAATATTAAAAATAATACTCCTCTTTATGCCATTTCCTAGATGTAGTGGACCCAAAGGAGAGGGGCAAGCTACTAACTACCCCAACAGCAGCTGAATTATCTAAAAACTTAACTTCACCCAGTTCTTACTCTTCAGTTGTGAATCAAGGTGGGACAGTAGCTAGCCCTAACCCTGATGACAGCGTGCTGTTCACAGATGAAGGGGTTTCAAAGTTTTTGTCAAGAAAGACTTCGGTAGAATTTCCTCAAAAAGTTCCGTCTTCGTTCAGAAAACAGGGCTCCAATTCTGAAGCTCTTCAGAAGAGCAGGAGAGTGACAGACAGTTCATCTTCGTCTTCATCCAGCTCCTCCGATTCAGAGTCTGACGAGGAGAGGGATGGATCAGAAGTTGATTCTCAAGTGACGAGCAAAGGCAAAGGAAGGGGTCCAAAAGCAGAGGCCTCCCATTCCTTTGAAAATAGAGCTCCCAAAATGTCGGTATCAGCAAGAGAGAAGGCCTGGTCACCACAGCCACATCTGGACCTCACCTCTCCAGAAGGGCCCCGTCAGGCAAAGAAGAAAGGGGCCTCCGTGAAGCCATTAAAGGTCAGAAAAGATGAACCAAAACCCACAGTACCCAAGCCACAAGTAGATAAAGAGTTTACGAAGCAAAATGTAAAGGAAAAAAAGCTGCAGAAAATATTTAGCTTGAATGAACTAGATAAAGAGAGCCAAAAGCCCTTTGAAGTTAGAAGTATCTCACCTGACCATACACAATCAGGATTGTCTACACCACCAAGTGGCGGCCCAGTGCGCACTCGACTGACCGAAGAAACCACCGTAGGAAGACGGCCGCGAGCAGCGCCTCCTGAGACCAGAGGAAGACATTTAGAAAAACAAGTACTAGAGCCTAGTGGGGAGGTGGCTTCTTCCCCGTTCAGAAAAGAAAATCTGGGGAAGCAGGTAGTGGAAGGAATCTCAAAAGCTAACAAAGAGGTTTTGGAAGATCAAGAGCCAATAAAAAATTTGAAGCCAGTTCCTGTTCATGATAAAGACATTTTTGATGAAAAGACAGCGGTACTAAAGCTTGAGGCAGAGGGCGAAGTTATTGAAGACTCAGCGGCCCAAGTGGGAGACCAGGACGACACACAGGGTATACCTTGACCATTGAGAACTCTCCTTGTCCTTTGGGGTAGTGAGACTGAGGAACTGTAGGATGTACAGAAGCACTACACCTGGTCAGATTCTGCAGTAGAAATAGGATCGATTCACACTGTCTCAGACAAGCAGTGCAGTCTGTCTGAATGACGAAAGAGCAGGCCCCTCACATTTGACCGTTCTCTGACCAGTATAATTTTGGAAACTGGCAGCTGAACACATCACCCTTACCTGTGGGGGATGTGCCAGGCTCCATCTCACGGACTTGCAAAGCAGCTCACTGAGTGGAAAGGGACGTCCCGTTTCATGTGAAGGGCGATCGCTACACTGGGTCTGGTGGTCTTCAGGTGAGCTCCCAGGTGACGCTTGTAGCGTCCTCATGCCTGAGGGAAAACCTGCATTTCAGGAATTCCAGTAGTAAGTGACCCGAAGGCAGCCACAGACCATGTAAATCTTTTCACCGGATGCTTCCTTTTCCGCTTTCCCTGAAAAACACAGTGTGCTGCTTTATTTTTTCTATGATCCATTTTTATGAAGGGCTTTTTTACTTCCACAAAGCTTTAAAGGAAACTTTATACCTATTTTGTTACCTTTTTGTGTGTGTGCATTGAACTTTATAAGATACAGTGTGCTTCCGGTAGGTCTCCAATGTCAGGATCTGTGTCTCTTCAAGTCATCTTTAAAACGCGTTACTAATAGACCCAGCTCCTTCCTGTCTGCTTCTGATTCTTTTAAAGTCGCCCTTTTGCCTAATTTATGTTATCTAGTCATTATCGTTCCTGGTTGTCTTACATTGACAGAATTTACGTGTTTTCCTCCCTCCTTTTCTCTGTTTGTCGTTAATATGCAAAGTGCCAGGGTTTACCAGGCTGCTCAAGACCTCAGGAACTGCACTGCCTGCCGCCCCTGTTTCAGTCTGCCGTGCATTGGAGAGGAGTACTGGATCTTCCGGAGAAAAACAGAATTTGGGGTTTTCAGATTGCCAGTCTTTTTGAAAAAACTCCTTCTAATTTCTCATGGATGTGGGAATTTTCCAATATTCTCTTTGCCCTTTGGAAGTGAACTATGCCACCCAGGAGCACAGGGCTGTGTCTGTGCGGTGCACCAAAATGTCACTCAGCCCACCCCACTCTGTGCCTTCCAGGGGTATCAGTTTTTGATGAGTTTTCCATACCCACGTTTCCCTTCACTGTGAAGATTCCCCCACACCACATCAAACATACTCTTACTTGTGGAGATTGGAAAGATGCCAGCTCTTTAGACATCATTTTTGTTTAAATAAAAATGAAAAAGCTTTTGGTATGAATTCAAATAGCGGGGGAATGTATTTAAGTTATTTTTGTGCAGCCTTAGTAGAAGTGGAGAGCGCCCCAGTGACAGAAGTTTGGGATCAGTGAGAACTTAACCCAGACCTCAGCTAGCGTCTCGCACGCGCTTTATCCTGCCGCTGTTGCATCTTGCTCCCCACATTGCTGGAGAGCGATATTTCTTTCACTTCAACCACACACTTTTTTAAGATTACCAAATACCTAGGTGTGTGGATTTTAACTCCCCCCACCCCACTTATGGAAATAACGCTAAATTAATATTTTTTTACTCTGACTATAAAGTATACCAACTTTCTCCAAAAAAGTTAAGACAAAAACTACACATCCTGTTTCCACTACCCCTTAACTGTGTTGTTATTAAAACTGTTGGAGTTATCTAATTTTCTTATATTCAGACGTACTCTGCTTTTGAAAATTTTCTTCTGTAGATGTTTATTTCTGTTATAGGCAGATTTCTAATAGATCTCATTTTTCTCTTCCTGCATCTATATGTGACCTGAAAGTCCCACTGTAATTGTCATAGGCATTTTCAAAGTTCTGAGAAGTCCAGGCTCTAGAAGTATATGAAGTAAGATGTTAAGACACATTATGATAACTTCGATCTCTTACATTGTTAAGGCCATGTGTTTCAGAATAGATTTTCAGCTAATCCCTTGATTTTGGTTTTGAAGATACTGTTGCTTTCATGGGCTTTTCTAATTAGACACTTGATATCAGGCTTATGAAGAAACCCTTTCTCTGTCCCAAGTGCTCACTGCGTGTTTCCCCTGCAGAGCCCGCCGCGCCCACCGCCGTGCCCGCCGAGCCGTTTGACAACACCACCTACAAGAACCTTCAGCATCATGACTACACCACGTACACCTACTTAGACCTAAACCTGGACCTCTCGAAATTCAGGATGCCTCAGCCCTCTTCCGGACGCGAGTCACCTCGCCACTGAGAGCTCTGGGTGTTGATGACCCTTACGTTGTCTGTTGCGTTCTTGCCTGCAAAATAAAGTACGCTCAAGTCATGAGGCCTGGCGTGGGTCGTTGGTTTCCCTCTTACACCTTCGCCGTGAAGGGTGGATCGGCAACACTACGCTGGTCGTTGATTCAGTGTGTGTTTAGAAACATCTGTGTGCAAGGGATTTTTCTTTAAAGCTCACAAGACACATCCCTAACATTAGAAAATATGAGTGCTTTCCGGGAATGTGGTTCTCTGTTGAGCCCCCGGTCAGTTCAGTGTTAATCTGGGTTACCAGCTAGGTGCTAACCAATGGAACGGCGGCTTCTCATATTCTAGACCTAGTTCTTAGTAAATTAGGAGTAGGAGTTTGCTCATTTTAACTACTGCATTGCAAAGAAATAAAAGTATAGCATTTTATTGTCAGAGAAGGAACAGTCCTTTCGTTCACTTGAATTAGGTATTTGATGTAAACTCAGGGAAGCTTTCGGTGGTGGGATTAGGGAGAAGTGGGAACTTTAGAAGGTCCAGGTGGCCACAGCCACTCAGCTGAATTCGCTTCTGTGGCCAGATAACCTATTACTCAAACCGTGACATGCTTGGGGTGTGTCGCATAGCATCCGCACCAGGCACCCCGCGGGGATGAAGTAAGCGGACTGCTCAGAGGAAGTAACAGGTCTAGAGAAGAGTGCAGCTGATTCCCAGCTGAGCTAAAGGACAGCTTCCAGCCCTCAGGGCAACACCTCAGGGCCGGAAGTGGAGAGGTCGTCCACCCAGGACAGTTTCATGTTCGGCTTTGTTCTCGCGCCTCCCTTCTTGTTTATGGGCTTCATTTCATTTCGTATGAATTCGGTCCTTGGCCTCCAATCAACCTACAGCAGATTTGTAACTTATGATTCACATTCCTGTAATCCTACATTGCTTAAAATTAGTCCAAGTAAGAATACCAAAATTGAAAACAGCCTTGAAAACGAGTACTGTGATTGTCTGCCTCAGATTTTCTTACCACCCAAGAGGCTTAGCAACTCAGCAAGTCTTCTGAGCACATTTTTTTATTATAAAAGTACTAAAACCACATTACCAAAGGGAAAATGGGAAACAGTAAGATTACCTAAAATCCACTATGCTAGCCCAGCCGTTACTAACATTTTACATATGTTCCCCAGTGGTGGTGGCTTTAGTTAGCTGTAACCATATAATATACATAGTTTTCCATCCTGCGGGGGGGTTTCTGGGGGGAATGGGGGGTTCATTTAATAGCCTGCTTGTCATTGTCAAACTATGGCCCACAGACCGCCTGTAATGTGCAGGGGTGGTGGGGACAATAGGACGCGAAGCCACAGAGTGCGCTTCCCTGGACTGTTGATGCCACAGACTCGAAAGTTGTATAAAAATGAGTGTGAGTATATTTTAATTTGTGTGACGTTTTCCCTTGGAACCAGTCCTGTGGCGCTTCCAGCCTCCCTGAGACTTCGGTCCCCTGGCCTCCACTCACTGAAAAGGCTTGAAAAGCAGCCATAGGCAGCACCAGGCGGGTCTGTGCTTTCAACCCATCGTCGCTAATGCCTCCTGCATGTCGCATCTGGTGGCAGCACGATGGTTGCCCACCAAGGGCCGTGTGGGACCTGCGTTATTTCCTGTGTTCTCCTTTGAGGAGGACTGCCAGAACAGCAGTGTGAATGTCACTTGTTTTGTGTGACACGATGTCCAGAAACGGATCTGATGGGTCCCATGTGTTCTGTCAACATTTGTCTTGCTTTCGTTTCTGCGAGATTTTTTTTAAACCATTTTTACAGGTCTGCGTTAAATAAGGTAGGCAATTGTTTTATCTTTGTTTATATTTTTCCAGTCACCTGTACTCGCATCTTTCTAGACATGTGTTGTCTTATACCTGTCAAGTCCCTGTGGACGGGAGGAGACGGTGTGTAAATCACAAGTCCAGTCCTTGCGTGTTATGGATTCTTGCCCCGATGTTTGCCGACAGCTGGCTAATAACTGAAAATGGACAGAGGATTTGGGGAGGTGGGTGTTTCTGATTCTGCTTTGTATTTTAACAGTTCCTGTCCTCCTGCCTGTCTCTCCAGCATTCAGAACCCAGGATGTGCTCAGCGGCTCGCCATCCAGTGCTGCCTGACCTGGCGCCAGGCCTGGCACGAAGCAATCCGAGGTCTGCGGAATGAGCTCACCAACAGCACAGAACTTACCGCACCCTACAGGACGCCTAGGGAGATATAAATGCTATAAAATCGATTTGTCCCGGGAGAGCAGGGAGTGGCGAACTTCTTCTGTGAGGGGCCAGACAGGGAATCTTTTAGACTTTGCCACATATAGAACGGTCAGTGTTGCATAGACTTCTGTAGGGCATACACAGAGGCAAAGGGCAGGGATTCTCTAAGGAGCTGCAGCTCGTGGACTCTCAGATGAAAGGGCTCGCCACAGGCCCTTGAATTGAATAACAGAGCTGGCCAGAGAAGATTAAATAAGGGTGTGTTCCAGGTGCCCAGCTCCGCCCCCCCCTCCCCACCCCCGGTTCTACCTCCTTCTCTTCCTGACCCTCTGTTCCTTTCTCCTCCTCTTGCCCTCATTCTAGGAGGGTTCTGAAACAGTAGCTAAAGTGCTGTTTCTTCTAGAGCCATTGTCACTCTTACGGGCCTCTAATACACATTCCCGTGAGTGCCTCCTAAGTGCCAGGCCCAGGCTAGGGCTGTGGGTTCAGAGATGATACAGACAGTCTCCCCCGAGGAAGGCAGGCAAGCAGGCGTGCTAACAGAAGCGAGCTGACTGGGGAGGAGGTGACGGCGGGTGTCCATCAGAGAAGGCTGTGTGGGACATGTCTCACCCGGACGTTGAAAGGGGACCAGGAATTCACCAGATGCCCAGTGGAACTGTGGAGGGAGACTGGACAGCTTCAGGTCCTCGGGATGGGCATATGCAAAGGCCTGGATGCTGAGAATCTGCTGGTTTTCGGGAAACAAAGTCCTTGGCCATTGCCAGCGGCTCCGTTTGAGAGAGGACGCACTTAGACTGAATGAGTAACGGGCTGAATCATGAGGCTTGGGCTCTGTGTTAACCAGCTGCAGCTGCCATATCAAAATACCACAGTCAATGGCTTAACTGAAAAATTTATCAACTCCCACGTCTGGAAGCTGGGAAGCCCAAGATCAAGGTGCTGGCCGATTGCGTTCATGATCAGAGTGCTCTTCCTGGTTCTCGGTGGCTGCCTTCTGATACCGTTGTGTTGGGGTTGGGGCTTCAACATACAAATTTGGAGGGACACAGCCTTCGATCTGTAACAGGCTCCAACCTGTAGGAAGAGAATTTAGCTATCCTGATTTATAAAAAGAACCAGAGTGATCATTTGTTTGAAATACTCTGACCAAAAAAAGGAAGGAAGGGGCTGGCAGCAGAGGAAATAAAAGATAAAAGGTTGATAAGCATTAAGACTGGATGACATGGAAGTTCATGCTTCTGCTCTAACTTTTCAAGGGAACTTTCCTAATAACAAGGATTTTTAAAATCCTACTAGTAATATGGAGAAGATAGTTGGACAGGAAGGAACTTGAGATGTAGAGAGGAAAGGGGGTCACTTTGCTATGGCTGCAGGCAGAAGAAATGGGGTATTGGGCTCCAGCATGGCTCTCACCTGGACGGCCAAGTAACTCAGAGGTTTGGGATTGACGTAGCCAAGCTGCCATCCTGGAAGGTCAATCCGGTTTATAATCCTTCCAACAGTTTATGAACACACCTGTCCCCTCACACCCTTGCCAACAAACAGCAGGTATCACAGTCTCTGGTGTTTGTTAATGTGGTAAGTAACTCTTATCCCAAGTGTGGGTGAAGGTTATACTTCGTTCAGGCTTAGAGACATAAAAAGTGAGCTGCTCTGATAGTAACCACATGTCTTTGTCTCTTGTTATATTTGCTCTGTCCATTTGGACAATTCATTTTCAGCAAATTTTCCTGTAAAGTATCTAAATATATTTTCTATTTCTGTTCGTCTGTTAGGACATCTAACCATCGGCGGTAACACTTTTGTCTGTCTTCTAACTGCCTTTCTTAGAGAATGTATCAACCACAAGCCCTTCATGGGAGAAAGACTAGACACTGAAACCCAGCTAAGTAGGAGCTGATTAAAGCGAAAACTCAGGAATCGAGGAGCCGGAGTAAGAGGACGGGGTTTGGCCACAGAATTCATTTGCATATGGAACTAAGACACAGCAAGGGCAGGGTCATGGTTGCAAGACAGGACGAAACTGTTACAAACGCTGACAAAGTAAAAATCATAGAGACCAAGGACTCTGGAGGCAGGAGCTGGGAGCTGGGAGGCCGCCTGAGAGGGACCCAGCTCATCTTTCAGAGCGGGTCGGGCCTGTCTAAAATAGAAACGGGGCTCAGGACACAGCAACACCAGGGCGCCTCGGTTCCCACAGGCTGCTTCTCCATTTCAGTGGCATTTATTGGGAATCAATATCTTTGAAGAAAAATATGTATTGATCTGAAGTTTAGAAATCCCTTAATTTTTTTACTTCAATATCTTATCAATTAAATTTAATAATTTAATGTGTGGTTTAAAACTTTGTATTTTTAAGTGTGTCAAAATGAGTTTATTTATTTCTGACAGGTTCTTGAACAGAAAATGCTTTTTAAAGTTGATGTTTAAATTTTTTTAATTTATTGTAAAATTTAAACAAAATTTTAAATCAAAGCTTTAAAATATTTTAAATATTCAATTTTAAAAAATCTATTTTAAAGCTTTTAACAAATCTTATTAATCTATTACGTAGTCATATTTTAATCACCACTTCTAAACTTAAAAAGTAAAATTTTATTGGACATGCATTTCTTAGTGAGATATACTGGAACTATTTTTTTCAATTAGTTTTTATGTCCATGAATGAATATATTACTAAAGCCTAGTTTAATAAATATTAACAGCCAAAAAAAGAGAGAGAAAGCGTAGACCACTATCAGGGATGGATTCGTGTTTTGTGGGGCCTAAACTTCATAGAACTAGGAGAGCTCTTTTTAATAAAAAATAATGCAGAATTATGAATTCAAAGTAAGGTATATAAAGGAATATTATTTTAAATGGGAAAAAAAGCTTACAAATTTTAAAAGCTGGTAGATACTATAAACCTCACAAAATTTTAAAAAATATGATATTTTTATTAACTGTTTGACATAGCTTATGTGTCAGGCAGTTAATAAAAAAAGTTTTGGCTGCAGACCTTCTGATTGCTTTTTCACATGACAATTTTATAGTACTATTTTGCTAGAATATAAAGATAATTCAGTTTTTCCCTCTTCATGGTTGGTCAAAATTTGTTCTTTGATAGTTTAGACACGTAAAAAATGTGACTTCACACACAGATGTCCTTGCTGTTTGTACTACTGCTCCAAACACAGGAATTGTGATAAAGTCTATTTCACATGATTCCCATCAGAAAAGGAAAAGCGAAGCCTATGTTTACGTGCACAGGCTGCATTTGGGAGTATGTTCCGGATAGGAGAGGAATTCTGTCGTCTGGGTAGGGATGGGAACCAAATCCTCTGCTTACAACTTTCCGTGATTGAAGAAATTTCCCACCAACTAGCTTCTGCCTTTGTGAATTTCAAAACTTGCTTCCCTTCTTCGCCACCTACTTTTGGTGCCAAGAATCTCAGGACATGATCATAGCTCATGTTCGTGGTCATGTCGTGTTTGTGGCCAAGTCACATGTTTGTGGCCATATTGCATGTTCATATTTTATGTTCGCACCACACATTTGTGGTCATGTTACATGTTTCTACTCATGTCACATTCCAGGTTCTCTCAGATGTTCATGATCATATCACAAGTTTATAGTCATGTCACATGGTCCCAGCACATGTTTGTGATCATATCACATGGTCCCCATTCATTCACATGTCCGATAATATAGGTTCAAGGTCATGATCACATATCACAGGTTCATGGTCATGTCACGTGGTCATAACACTTCTATGATCATGTCACATGTTCACATTCCTGCGCTGTGGTCAGCACCTCCCAGCGGTGTGCCTGATGGGTCAGCTCAGTGGGAAGGAGGCATACGGCTAGAAGCCATTCCCACAGCAGGGCGCTATCGGTAGCTTAGGCACACAGGGGAGTCAATGAGAACCTATAAATACACTCACGAAACCCAGACTAAGCGTACCCTCTGCCAGGTCCCAACGTGCCCCAACCACTCCAACCCCAAACAGGAGGGGGATGTGACTTAGGGAGCTGGAGTGGAAAGACGCTGTGGCTGTAAGGGATCGTGATCAAAAGAACTGACTTTCACAAATTTGACAATAGGTAACCATGGGAAGTCTGGGCCGCATCCCGACCCTGCCCCTGGGGAGGGGCCTGAAGTTTGTCTCCTGGGCTACATTGGGGGGGGGGGGGTCCACCTCTGGGCAGTAACAAGTGTTGGGCTTGCACACGATCCTTAATGATGGCCAAGTGCAGAGCTGAATTAAGGTCGGTTGAGGCCCCGGGCGCAGAAGAAAATATTGGGCCCCTTAAAAAAAAGAGGGAGACAGGGAAAATAAAAATACATGTTAACCATATTTTATGCAGCGTAGTAATGAAACCAAACTTGGTGTCATTAGAAAAAAATGTAAATTTGGGGTTTTGCGGGACCCTTCAGAAGTTGGGGCCCAGGGCGCACGCCCGGCGCACCCGCCGTTAAACCCACCTCTGATCAAGTGCGTCTTTACACTAAAAGCCACAACGCTTCCCTGTTAAGTTCATCTAAATCTAATCTGTACATGTAGAAGAAATGAGCGGCACGGTTGACAACGACAGCAGGCAAGACTGTGAGAACAGAATATGGATTTAGCATGTTCAGTGACCTTTTGGCAAAAATCAATGGCTGTTTTTCCCACAAGTAGAACTTACAAACAATCATTATCTGCAATATTGTTTCTTTTAACTTGGGGATGTTACCGTGGTCCTTGAACTCATGTAACATCTGCAGCTGAGCCCCGTTGGGGAGAGCAATGGCCACAGCTTCCTCATGGGCACAGAGCGGAAGGTGCACCAGGCTGGTGTCCCCAGAATGCTTTCTGCAAATATGGAGTATTCGAGTTCTGTGACAGACGGACAGCGAGGTGAGGTCTCCGACTTGCCCCAAATTGTCACCTGGATGAAATGGCACCACGCCTCAGGGTTCTTACCTGTCTCTGCTCTGTTGTCTGAGGACCCCTCCTTCCTCCCTCACCAGAGGTGGAGGAGGCACAGCTGCAAGTGACCACAGCCCCTCCTGATGGTGCAACATGCCAACACAGACCAAGTCATGCATGTCTGCCCACATGTTTTTTACCTCTAAACAGACATACAGATGTAAGACCAGGGAAGACAGAAGCCTGTCATGGGGTCCTGGTGCCAGGTGAGGGGTCTCTTTGTGGGGTGCGCCCCTGGGATGATGCAGGGAGGCCTCCAGGTGGGTGGGATGCAGGCTTCTTTCTGAAGCACAGGGGCAGGGTACTGGTGAAGGGGAGGGGCCAGGCAGCCCTGAGCAATGGCTTCTCCAGGGCATCATCTCTGTGGGAAGAACTCGGGAAGATGTGGGGTCCGAGCTGTGGGCCCCGGGCACTGTCTGATGACCTATAGCCTACGAAAGACACCTTTCCTTTATGCAGGGTTGGACACTCACAAGTCAAGTACCACCTAAGTGATGTTGGGAATGAACCCGTAAAACCGAATCGTCCTTCTCAGTCACTGGGTGGAGGGGACTGTTGCCCAGTGGAAGGCAAAGACCACAAAAGGGGTGGGTTAGCTGGGCTCCAGTTAAGAAGAAACTCTTCTTAGCAAATAAGGTTTAAAATGTATTTTCTGTTGTCCCCATCTGCTAACTCCCCAGCCTAGCAATCAGGGGACAGACAGTACATCGTCAGGGACAGCCATGCCAGTCTAACACCTAACACAGGCAACTGGCGGCTAGCAAACGCACAAAGAGGGCTAACTTGGGAAGAAGGGAGGGCAGCTTCTCTGCATTTTTCTAGATAGTGAAGACCTAACTGACTGCCTGGACTCCCTGGGTGAAAGCCTCCCAGAGGCTCTTCGGGCCACTCTGTCCTAGGAGGGAGCCCCCCACCTCGCCCCGCCCCCAGGAGCAAGACCCACATCAGGGATCAGATCCAACCTTTCCACCTTGGCAACCTCAAGCCTTTTTTTTTCTTCCTTCCTTTTAAGCACTGGCTTTGAAATCTTACAAACTGGAGCCCAGGCTTCAAGCATATCTTGATGTTTTTAGTTTATCACAAGTCTTGCCAAGGTTTTTATTTTTAAATGTGGGGCTTAAAATATATCGTCCTCAGCTCTGAGCCAGCCAGGGGAAGCCAAAGTAAGCACTGTCTTCTTCAGAGCATATGGCAAGTCACTGCTGCCGGAATAAGGGAGTACTCAGAAAAGAAAGGATGCTCTGGTACGAAATAAAAATGCACGTTTATTGCATGGAAATTGGCAAAGCCTCATGCCACCAAAAGCTGTTTGCAGAGAGAGAATTTTTAAACTATATCGTTGATAGAAAAGAGAGAAAAAAGGAAGGGGGCAGGGAAGACATTCCCAAAACTGACCTAGGCACTGGGGACCTGAACTGGGAACAGACACAGGACACAGGGAAGGGAGGGAGAGGCATCACCGACAAATTTAGGATGTAATGTAGGCTGTGGCTGACTGGGTACACACTGCTTTAGTGCGGTTCATCGCGAGGATGAGCCCTGCCGCGCCCTGAGTGGTACTTAGCTCACTTGCTTTTCTTTCTCCAGCTTCTGGTTTCCAACATCCTCCCTTTTCATTGCGCCGCTGGGTCCTTTAAAGCATCCTGATTGTACCGCCATTGCAAACTAAGGTCATCTACACGCAGGGGACAGCTGAAACAGCTTACGGCGCTTGGACTATTTTTAAGGTTTATTTCCAGCAGCTTTTGATGTTGTCTGTATTTTTTGTAGGGGGAGCGGTTGTTTCAATCATTTGGTTATTTAGTCTAAATCCCATAATTCTCTCTCCACGCTCTTAGCATGCTGGGGGTTTCTCGGTCTCTCTTCAGCTTCCAGTGAAGGTGACATTTTTTATTATTGTTAAGGATTTGACCATGTTGAGAGTAGGGGATTTTAAGTAATGTTACTGGATAGTCAACGTTTTGGATATCTGAATTTATTATTGGAGTTAGAGTGTCATAAGAAAAAAATGTATACAACAGAAGGGGACTGCCGGTAGTGTAATTGTAGAGGTATTAGGTTAATGTATAATGTATAAGTCTGGGTAATGGATAGTTTTTATTCATCATAAAATTTTCAAATGACTCGCAGATGTGCGGCCCTTGCAGCTGTTTCTCCCTCGCTAATGGCCTCAGGCTCTGACTCAGAGATATATTCGTGCCAACAGATTCTGGCAAGGACCACAGTTCTTGTGATACTCCCTGGGAGGAAATCATTCACTGTCAGCAGGGGTGATGATGGCAAACCAATAAAGGGCCGAGTGCGCAGGGGTGGGGAAGTGCGGGCTGGATGGAGCCTGGCCTGGTGAGAACGCTGTTTGGGGGCTGACTTCAGAAAGGAATGTATTGACCTCAAACTTCTTACCGTTGATTTATCGATCTCAAACTTCTTACCGTTGATTTACACAAATCTGCTTCTATTTACAAAGCCTGCCTTTCCCCCTGGGACAAAGCAGAGCTGCCGTCAACACCGGCTTGAAGCTAGAACTGCAATTTGGAGAGTGGATTCCCCACAGGGCGCCCATCAGGCCCTCACCTGCTCGTGCAGGAAGTGTGTGTGTGAGTTCCACTGTACAGACCTCCTGGTGCCCATCCATCATTCTGGCCTCCAGGGTGGGACTGCTCAGACTTGACACTGTAGGAGTCACCCAAGGGCGTGAGCGGAAATGCAGATTCCCATCTGAGTGGGGTGGAAGCCGTCAGGACCAAACAAGGCCAGACTAGTCACAGGCAGGGCACCTTCCAATGTCAGTAGGAGCAACAGGACACCTCAGTTAGCAGAAAGGAAAATGTTCAGCTCTGTGTCTAGCTGGTTTCATGGGACAACACTAATCTCAGCTAAGCATTTATGAGACAAAGAACAGGAAATGGGGGGAGGGAGGGGACTGTGTATAAAAGGCATCTTCTGTGAGTCCATGGGAGTCATGAGAAAAAGTATACAGCAAGTCTTGTCTAAACTGCATAGCAAGTGGGGGGTTCTGAAGGTCACTGTTTCCTGGGGTTTCGGCTAAAATTCATCCTTTTCAGCACCAATAATCTGCATTTGGGACAAATGCCCAGGGCCTCGAGACAGGTGGACCTGGACCAGACTCGGACAAGCTCTGCTTTGGGGCATCGGGGGGACGTGGGTGCTGCCTCCGTTAGCCCAGTATTACTTCGTCATTTCTTGGCTGGCGTTGCCCACCCTGTGATAACCTGAGATGCTGAGGTGTGGCAAGTCACCCGAGTCCTCTTCAGTGTCTGCTGTTATTTCTGCTCCTGCTTCTCCAGGTCTTAAACTCTGGAGACCTCAGGCCACTACATTCCCCACAAGGAACGAAGGACCTCACCCCCCTCATCTGTATTTTGGATGGCCTGACCTGCCAGGTCGAGGGGCCTGGCCTTTGCCTTCTCTCCTCAGTGACCTTCGCTGGCTCGTCCCCTCTCACCTGAATTTGGTCTGACCAGAACCACCCCGAGTGTCCCCAAGACAACCCTTGGTCCTGGGTAGGTGGCAGCTGCTTCCAAAGGGCACAAGCTGCTTCCTGCTGCCACACCCACACCCACCCCCCGCCAGACTATGGCGCTCAGCAGGGGCCAGCGCAGACCTGGCAACCTGAGGACACTAACTAACTGGGCGCTAGCTCCAAGCTGTGGCCAAGAAATGTTGTGGTGCTAGTTCCTAATGCCTGGTTCCCAAGAGCTGGCTGCCCGTCAAGGGAAAGACAAGAAAGGAAACAGTTTACAGAATCTGGGAGGCAGGTGACAGTAAGAAGCTGTGGCAGTGGGGGGAGGGACCTGACTCATGGTGACCCGGGCGTCACTTCCCCCCCAAAACACACACTTCCCTCCTACCCTATGCATTCTGACAGTGCCTCCCATTGGCCAGCCCCCATGGAAGCCAGAAGGAGGCAGCCTGGAGCAGCCGGTGCAGGCCACCCTCAGGGCACAGAGTAGGTGGGAGAGGGTGATTGTGACAATGTGCGTTATTTGGTCATTAAAATCTACTACGACTTTTTTCAAAACAGAAATAAAGCAGTGACAGGGAGAAGCCGCTAGAGCAGTGGGCTATTGGGCCCCATCCCTCAGCTCAGGCTGGGCTGGAGCTCTGGCCTTCCCTGGGGGGCGGGGGGGCCTGGGACTGTGCCTCACCTGTGTGGCCAAGGGGAGAGAACACCAGGCCCCCAAGGCTCTGTGTTGAGATCTGGGTGTGGATGGATGCAGGACTGATAGTGACCAGTTAGCTACAGGCCTAGGGAGAGTGTGTGTGGCTGAGCGGTGCGATTCTGACACCTACCCCTGGGGTTAGTGCAGACCCACAGCATAAGGGCACAGTCCCCCGCAAGATTGCCCTCATTCCAGATGCCACCCAAACTTCAGGGGCTCCAGGCCACTGTTGCTTCTGACCAACTGGCGACTAATTTCAGGGGTTTCCACCACCCCTCTGGTCAGTCATTTGCTAGAATAACTCAGAACTCAGGAAAGCACTATAGTTTTACCATAAAAGATACAAATCTCAGGAGCAGCTCAAAGAAGAGACCCACAGGGTGAGGTCTGGGAGGGCCTCCAATGCAGAGTCTCTGTGTCCTCAGGTGCCACCCTCCTGCTACATCCATGTGTGTCACTGCCCAAGAAGCTCATACAGGTTTTTGGTGTTTGGAATTCTTACTGGGGATTTACTATGAGGGCACAGTTGAATTACTGGTCATGTGATTGAACTCAATCTCCCAGCCTCCTCCCCTCCCTGGAGGTCAAGAGGTTGGCCTGATATCACTGGGCTCAAAGTACCAACCCTCTGAACCCCTGGATGGTCTTTCTGGCCTCATTGGCCCTCATCCTGAAGCTATTCGGGGACTGCCTTGACCCACCTCATTAGCATAAACTCAGGTGTGGTCTGAGGGGTTAGAGGCTGCCTCCTGGGAACTGGGGACAAAGAAAGGACAAATCCTTTGTTAAACAACAGCTTCTAGCAGCCCCACCAGGAGACAAAGGGAACTCCCAAATCACTTCTGAGAGCTGCCCTGAGCCACACCCTTACGGGGATACTGGAGGGTGGCTCTGTTTCCCTGATGGCCCATGTACCCAAAGCTTAAAAAGTGATTAGGAGAAAAGCCCAGACATTCCAGATGTCTCAGTGGGAGATGGCCTTCGCAGTAAGTTCTTGCAGGGATGTGGGTTTTGCCAATGCAGCAACAAAGCAAGTATTTCTAGAGTTGCCATTGACCAAAGGTCACACATTTACTCTTATGACTCCATATGTTTGGATTTTAAATAGCATTCTTCTAACTCAATGTCATTTGGGGGGTTTAGCTTCCTAGTTTTTCTGATTATTAGTTTCAGGAAGTAAACTCTTTTAATTTATTTAAATACTTAGGGGCTGAGATAAATTCATTTATGTGAGTAATCTGTTTGAATATTGTTGCCACAGCTGTCATTGTGTGGGCGACACACTCTGTGTAACTGGAGAAATCATTTGGGGGATGGTTTGCTTTTGTTTACAAGAGCAGGGTTTGGATGGAGGGAATCAACTTCCGGTACCTTCCTTCCCCACAGGCTTAGTGTAAACTTTAGTGAGATTCTTCACTTTTCAGTGCCTCTATTTTCCCATAAAATAGAATTAATAACACTTGCTCCTACTGCAGTGAAATAACATGATGCCTGGGATTGCTTTTCAACTACTTAAAGGGGGAAAAAAAGGAAGGGAAACAGATGAAATAAAATTGGCAAACTGTTAATAATTTTGCAGCTGACTGATAGGAACACAAAGGTTTGTGAGTCTCATCTCTCTACTTTGGTGCATGTGAACATTTGCAAAATAAGATGGTTAGGAAATAATGATAACACCTGCCCTGTTCACCACAGGAGAATGCCATGAAGTGGAGCTGCATCCTTAGAGCACCGCTGGCCCGTTGGAGAAGGATGCCACATACAGACAAGCTCGAGCCGTTACTCTGTGGCCCTCAAATTATTGCATCACACCTGCAGTGTTGTTGACAAGGAGACAGAAGACAGTTTAGGACCCATGGGAAGAATGGCTGTGAAAGAGGGAGATAAAACTTCCAGAGCATTGGATGCTCCCCAGAGGAGTTGATCTTTGTACGACAAACTGGAGGCCCATCTGGGCAAATGGGTGATGTAGGAAATAGATCTGCAATATATCAAAAATATATTGCCTGGGAGATGACAATTTATTTCTGAAGTTCTATGTGTGTCACATTTCCAGTCTCCTAAATGGTAAATAATAAATTTTTATTTATAAATCACTGGTTCCCAGATGAGCACACTGAATAAAGAATAAGCTGCCGCAAGAAGCCAGTTAATTTCTGCCAACCCGACACCCGGTACCAGGGTGATTTACTGAGTCCGGGGAATCAGTGAACCAACAGGAGAAGCTAACTTACTGAAGAGATTGTGCCAATCACAGCATGGATGCTCTATTGTGGAAAGTGCAGTGAAGTCATGTAGAAAGACACGGCATTAACCTATGTGCTGTAAAAGTAATCAACAACCTTGTTCTTACCTGAAAGAGGTATATTTGAGAAGACATATTGTTGGCTTCTTGTAAACCACTGAACTTTCTATAATAGTATAAAGAGAATTAGCTAAAGACTAGTAATAGATCAGCTGTAAAAAACACTTGGAAAGGACCAGAATGCCTCATTGTTATGCCTCCGAGTTCTGGATGTACATTCATCTTGTAGACAGCGGCACTGGCTGAGGGGGGGAGCATGTTCCTCCGAGCCCCACTGATGGGATCCACAACTCATGGTAATTATGAAAAAAGGCGATGTGGATCTTGCTGTAAGTGAAAAAAATGTCCCAAATTACTTCGTAGTTCAAGGACTCCGATTTTCCTAAGACAGAACAAATATGAGTTGTATAGAGAAGTCTTTGGTAATTCATGATGGCCTATGATAGAAACAAGACAGGAGTGGAAGCTTCTTTTTGTTAGCAAATTCTTTGGTCAAGGGATGATCAGTGTAAATAAGGCTTACTAGGGAATCTTTGAGTAAGTAAGATATATTTTCATAGAGAAAATTTTTGGCTTTGGCCAGGGAGCTTGGTTGGTTAGAATGTCATCCCGATACACAAAGGTTGTGGGTTCAATCCTTACTCAGGACACATGCAAGAATCTGTCAATGAATGCATGACTAAGTGGAACTCATCAATGTTTCTCTCTTTTTCTAAAATCAGTAAATAAAAATTTACAAGGAAAAATCTTGAAACCTTTATGCATAATTACCAAAACCTAAGTTAATTATAAATGAGATAATCTTGTTGTTAAACAGGCTTCTAGCAATCCTTATTAGGCAAGTTTGTGTTCCTTATTCACGCTGAAAGTGCACCCAAACTGGTGCACTGGGATGAGGGCGGTGACCTTGTCTTCATGGCACAGTGGGGCTGCAGAGAGCCTTGAACTTGTCCACACAGTTTTCTCCCTTTAAAATGACCCAGATTCCTTCTGGCTCTAGAATTCCTAAGCACATTCTGTTTTCTGGTAACAAGTTTACTCTCTAATCTTTCCACTGATCCCGATTAACAGTGTCACATAACAAAGTTTCTTATATCTGTAGACAAATATATGTGGGTGCAGCAAAACAGAAGTGCAGTCCCGTCCAACAGGCAGCAAGAGAGATGGTGATACAGCCACCAAGAAGCTGCTTTTCAACTGAGCTCACGGGTCCAGCCCAGGCTTTGTTCTCTCTCTCAGAAAATATGCTGCAGAAAACGAAACTCTGTTCTCTGATCGTTACTGAGCAAAAGCAGGGCTCGGTCAAGTGGCTCCTTAGTGTATGCTCCAAGAATTAGTGTTGAGAAAAGCAGGTCTTTATTTACAATATTCCAACCTTGGGGGGCTGGGGGTTGGGGACACTTCAGCTCGGAGTCCTCTTTTCTCCTGAGACCCAGCACTTCCCTTGCTCCCGGTAAGAAACAAGGAAATAGTGACTCCCAAACCAGTAGAAAGATAGTCATCACCAGACAAATGGAAAATGGGAGAAGGGAGTTGACAGCATTAGCATATTTACAAATCACAAAAGGGGCATCCTGAAGTGGGAAAGATAGCCATCACCAGACAAAGGGAAAATGGGAGAAGGGAGTTGACAGTATTAAGATATTTACAAATCACAAAAGGGACATTTACATAATCGCATTAGATTGTAACTCCAGAGTAACGTCGTCGTCGTCGTCGGCGGCGGCAGCCGTCCGTCTCGAGAGACGATGGCGTAGCTTCCTGAGAGTCTATCTGTAACAGGTAATAGAGAAACAGGGGAGAAGGCGAGGGGAGGGGGAGCTAATCACTTTAGGAAGAGGGAGCTAATCGCATTACTATAAAACCAGTTTTCTTTGTCTCCTGGGCGCGCCCATGCTCCTGGCTGAGGGCGCGCCCGGCTCTGCAGACTCGTGAATAAACGCCTCGCTTTGCTGCTCAAGTCCTGTGTCCCGGTTTTTATTGTGAGCATTTTCTCACACTCCCTACAAGCTATAAGCCAAAACCAAGCTAAATAATTCCCCAACCCTTATCTGTCAGCTCTCTCCTTCAGGGTCTGGGGCACATTGTCTTCAGCCTCCATAGATAGTCCAGGAAAGCATGTGCCGTGTTACACTGGATCATGGTGAAGTCCAGGAAAGGCATGTCCCAAGTTCCAAGAGTCCAGATATCTGGGTCTGCAAGGCAGAGTCTTTGGTGGCTTCGGAGTCAGCAGGAGTGGACATGATCAAAGCAGCAGTGCGCCTGCTCTCTTGCTAGCCCGGGCCACACGGCCGGATCCTGACTGCAAACCGCACGGCTGTTTCTCCCTGCTCGCTGCAGACCAGCTCTCCTACAAAGCTGCCTCACTGCTACACCGCAGCTCGCTCCCTACACACCGGACCTCCTAGCCAACTCCCGTCTACACCCCCTTTCAGATCATGGCTTTTCTCCTCATGGCTCTCCCTAATTTTTAATGCTGCCCTCGAGCACCATACATCTTTGTTATGAGAAGTATTTTAGGCCTATCATCCCCCTTTTACCCTGGGCTGCAGCACAGCTATTATCTAGTTACCAACTTGCCATAAGTATGCAAAGTACCTTAAAAGCTGTATTATCTCCTTCCCCACCTCCAAAACCCTGGGCTGTGGACACTTGGGGGAAGGCTGCTGCTCTGTTACTTGATGTCTTAAAAGGTGGTAAACATTCGTTCCAGGGAGATTAGGAAAATAGCCAAGAATGAGGGAGCAAGAAGAAAAAGAACATTTTTTGAGCCTGATGCTCCTTTTTGTACTGACTTTGTACTCTCCCAAGTGCAGGAGGGCGATGTGCCAGCTCTGCCCCCTCTCCCTTGGGCCTCCATCTTCAGCCCCTCCAGTGAGGCCACAGCAGATGTGAGTCCCTGCCAAGGTCAGTATGGCCAGCTGGTGGGCAAAGAGGTGACAGAGGAGCCCTCAGCCCAACTACTGATTTTCCATCTTTGTCCCTTTCCATCCCTGCACTCCTCCTCAGTCTGGCAGTGTATAGAGCCCCTCCAGGGGGGAGCATTCCAGCCAAAGGTTGGGGTGGGGTATCTAAGAGGGCAAGAGGCCAACTTTCCCAAGGTCATACTGACTGCTGTGGGCAGATAGGAAGCAGGACTACAGGACCTGAAAGCACATTTCCTGTGGCTGATCCTCAGCTTATGGTTCTCATAATTAATCTGGAAGAACCATGGGGTGAGTGGCTAACCTGGACCCAAGCCTTCCAGGGTCATGCATGGAGGTTTTGGCCACTCCCGACAGGAAAGGAGGAGATGGTGCAGTAAAAAATGAAGCCTGGCTGCTCTCCTGATGGTCTCAGTATGCCATTACAGGGCTCTAAATAGAGATGAAAAGGGGTACTGTCTTTGTCAGTGTTCTCTAGAGAAACAGAACCAACTGGATGAAGATATATATGTGTATTTATATATACACGTGTTTATCTATATTTATATCTGTATCTATCATAGCTATCTATAAAGAGTTTGATTTTAAGAAATTGGCTCATGGCATTATGGGCGTTGGCAAGTTTGAAATTTGCTGGGCAGGTTAGTGGGCAGAAAATTCTGGTAAGGGTTGATGCTGCCATGGTCTGCTGGTAGAATTCCTCAGGGGACCCCAGTCTGTTTTCTCGTCAGTCCTTCACCTGATTGGATGAGGCCCACCCATATTACGGAGGGTAACCTGCTTCACTCAGAGTCTATTGATTTAAATGTTACCCTCATCTAAGAAATACCTCCACAGCAACATCTAGATTTATGTTTAACAACAAAACTAGCCCTGAGTGGTGTAGTTCAGTGGGTTGTGCTTCATCCCACAAAGCAAAAGGTTGCCAGTTTGATTCCTGGTCAGGGCCCATGCCTGGATTGTGGGCCAGGTCCCTGGTTGGGGGCACATGAGAGGCAGCTAATCGATGTTGCTCTCCCTCTCTTTCTCCCTCCCTTCCCTTCTCTCTAAAAATAAATAAATAAACAAATAAATAAATTTTTAAAACCAGCACAACTGGACACTCTAGCTCAACCAGGTCGACACATAACCCTAACCATCACGGGTCCCAAAGCTCAGGAAATACCATCTGCCCCCATGCAGCTAAAGCCGTGCCCAGTGCCAACCGCATGCAGTTTTGTCATTTCACGGTTCTGGCTTATTGTGCTTCCTTTGACCTGTCTGAGCACGCAGCGGCCTCCCTTAAAAGGGGAAGTGCGTGTACCTGGCTCAGCCCAGCCTGCTGGCTGTCCTGACCCCAAGCCTCTTGTTGGGTAGTTCTGTGTCTCCATTGCGACTTGCTCCATCCTGTCATTGGTTATCATGTTTCCATTGTTCATTGACCTAGTCAAGAAAGTCTCCCTCTCTCTTTACATACAACGGAATTATTATTCTGCCTTAAAAGGGAAGGAAACTCTAACCCATGTCACAACATGGATGAACCCTGAGGAGAGATGCCAAGTAAAACAAGCTGGCCACAAAAGGACAAACGCTGCATGATTCCTCTCAGATGAGGCGACTAGAGACAGAGAGCAGCACTGTGACAACCAGGGCCTGGGGGAGGGTGGGGGAGGTGGAGTGCCTGCTCGATGGGCACAGAGCCTCAGCTTCGCCATGAGGGAGCTCCGTGAACTGGCAGCACCGCACTGTGAGTGCGCTCAAGGTCACTGAGCTGTGCGCTTGCAAAAGGTCGCAAAGGCAGACTTGATGGTATGCGCATTTTACCACAAGTGCATCACATCGCTTCCAAGTGTTTGGGGATTTTTCCAGTTATCTTTCTGTTCTTGATTTGTAGTTTAGTCCCATGGTGGTGGGAGGACATGCTTTGTATGGCCGAAATCCTTTTGAATTCCTTGATACTTGAGTATACTGGCTGGTTCGCTCTGTCCTGCTGTGGGTTATCACATTTCAACAGTTCATCAAGAAACGATCTCTTTGAAGAATTGGCTTTTATCAGATGATGGATCCCAGTAATTTGGAGAATTCTGGGAGCAAACATTTTATTAAAACGTTTGAACTGTCCCTGGCATGCAGTGTGAGAGACCCCAGAAGATTGTATACAAACTGAACTCCAATCAGAACAAAAGGCAGGTGAGCTTGCACTTTGCGTGTAACACGCAGCACAGGACCTTACACCTTGTCAGGTCTCAATGATGAATTAATAAGCAAGAGAAAGATGTCAAGGAGGAAAAGAAAACTCTTTAAGAAGAGATCCTGTGATATAACTACTGAAGAATCAGTTTGAAGAACTTCCTTCTTCTCTGCACTGTTAAACTCTAACCAGCTATTCTCCGAGTGTGGTCCCTGGGCCGGAGGACACTGACATGTTACTTGCCTTTTTCACAGTGGCATTTGCAGGGCTGGCACAGATGTGATGATGGCTGAAACCGCAGGCTCCTCTGCACAGATGGATCAAGGCAGTGACGCCAAATTCTGCTGCCAGCCTCTGTGTTCCCCATTGCCAGCGCTCACTGTAAAAAAGGACAGTTTTTCTAAGAATGTTCTTGATGAAGCAGAATTTATTAATTTTATTAAGTCTTGACTACTGAATATGCAAATTTTTTAGATTCTGTCCAAGGGAATGGGAAGGGCACATGCCATTCTCTGAGACCCAGGTCCAGAGGTTGCCTGGAGGAGGAGCCCCATGTGACTGAGCTGGCTTAGCAGCTGTTTTCATGAAATACTTTTATTTATTTATTTATTTTATTATTATTTTTTTTACCTGAAAGAACGATGGATAAACTTCTGGTTATTCAGACTTGGGGATTTGGCAGGTATTTTCCTAAAAATGAACAAAACAAGTTTGTCACTTCAAAGAAACCAATGTACAGTATTTGCTTTCAGTGACCAAAGTTGGACTTTCAAGCAAAAATTAGGATCCTGAAGAACTTGAACCTATTGCTGAACCTGATCACGGCCTAATGCTTAAAGCCTTCTGGTGAGGCAGGTGGTGACATTAAGAACTTTTTATTTTTAATTGTCTAGTGAAATGTGCCAACATTTGGAATAACTGCATAACTCAGTGGATTAATATTTTCCAAATGGCCATATTAGAAAATCGCATGTGGATAATAGATCTATTCAAAGTGCTAGGAAGACCAGTGAGTTTTAGTCTAACAGCACAAAAAGTTCACTGATGCGGCATCACAGTTCACATTGCAGTGAACCTTCAAGAAACATTCACCTGTCAGTTTGGGCGGAGGAGCTACATAAATGCTCCTCCATTTTTCCTACTACACATCTTGGCAAGGCCAAATTTCTTCACACAGGTCGCAGCAGACTGAAAACAGACCCAGATACAAGAACCCAGCTGTCTTCCGGTAAGCTAGACATTAAACAGATTCCCCAAAATGTGAAACAAGTCCACTATCCTCATTAAATTTTTTTGAAAATAATTATTTTTCATAAAATATGTTATGTATGCCCTGGCCGGTTTGGCTCAGTTGGTTGGAGTGTTGTTCCATAAATCAAAAGATTGAGAGTTTGATCCCCAGTCAGGGCACATGCATAGGTTGTGGGTTCAGTCCCAGGTCAGGGCATGTGCAAGAGGCAACAGATCGATGTTTCTCTCCCTCTTATTCTCCCTCCCATCCCCTCTCTCTAAAATCAATAAGCATGTCCTCGGGCGATGATAAAAGAAAGTTATTTATGTTGCCATAGAACAAAATGGAATAGGTTTCTTATTGTAATTTAAAATAATACAGATCTTTAAAAACAATTAGTTTTAATGTCTAATACCATATGCTTTCATCAACCCAAAGCCAGCTCTGAAATGTGCCATGCAGCCTCTGGAGAGTCAGGGTATTGCAAGGGGACTCATTCCAGCTGGGGGAAATTAAGTCTAAACTTCCCAATTCTTCATTTTTAGAAAATTATTATCTTATAAATTTAATCTGAGTATTTCAGAAGGTAGGAGGGGAGAGAAAATGATGAAGGAAAATGATACACATGCCACCTGGTCCTCCCAGTGCTAGTCTGGCACAACTTGCAGGCTCCTTCCAATACTCCTGACCCATATCTGTGTCCATTCTTCACAGCTTCCTTTGAACTGATTGTAACATCTTAGCAGGACCCACATTCAATGAGAGTTCAGTGAAGTATCTGCCACGTGCTGATTACATGTGTGAGTCACGATTCTGTCTTTGGTCAACCTGATTTTTTATTGCTGAGCCCTGAACCTGACTGCATGTTGCTACGATGCTTCAGGGGAAAGTGTGGCTGGTGGGGCAGTGTCTTCTGCCCTAATCTTTTCAGGGGCTTCACTGTAGAAATTGGGCTCTTGAGAAAACAGAGATTTAGGAATGAAGAATTGTGGGCCCTCTTCACCCTGGCCAGGGTTCTTCACAGCTAGGGCACCTACTCTGTGTGCTGGGTGTTTTCTATAAGCAGCCTCATTTCCTCCTCTGAATAATCCTGAGAGATGTACCATTGTTTCCATTAAAGATGCATTATACTGGATCTCAGGGAGGGGAAATGACCTCATTCAAATTCACCAAATTCACTTAGTAGGAGGCAAAGACAGGCTTCCCATCCAGGACTTCAGACCGCAAGCCCAGGGCTCTTTTGATGACAGCCACAATTGTCTCTTACACAGAAAAAGAAAATGGGCAGCATATGAAATGGTCTCCAGTGGTGTCTTCGTGACTTGAGTGTGGGTGGGACCTGTGGCTTGCTTCCAACCAATAGAATAAGCAGAGGTGATGTAATGTCACTTCTGGGATTACTTCCTAGAAGATCGTAACTTCTGTCTTTCTATGAGACTCTAATCCTTGGTGGCTTTGATGAAGCAAACTGCCATGTCATGAGCTGCTCTATGGAGAGGCCCCAGTGGCAAGAAAACGAACATAACCTTCAGGCAACAGCCAGCAAGAAGCCAACGCCCTCAGTTCATCTGCCACTGCAGTGGATTGTAAGCTCTGCCAGATAGGGTCCAAGTCTTACCTTTCTTTTACAAAAATCTTCAGGGCTGCACAAGCACCATAAAGCCATAGGCAGAGTCTGTGTGGCCCTACAGAACTGCCTTTCCCAGCCTGAGACAGGCTCACGGACACCTTAGCAGAGTTCTTTCAGCCTTTTCCTGTGGCTTCTCGCAAGTGTTTCTCCTTCCCCCTTCTATGTGCCCTTCTCTCCCACCTCTCAGCCTGATGGCCTTGGCTGTAACCTGAGTGTATCTGAACATTCATACGTGGCTGTTTATTTCATACATCTAAATATGGTTCTTGGGAAAATAGTAACAACTCTTTAGAAAAGAAGTTGGAAAGAGAATAGCCAGAATGCTGGTTACATACAAATGTGTTTTGTTTTGTTTTTGTTTTTTGTCGTTGTAAAGAAATCACCTAGGGGGGAGGTGGGTGTAAGGGGACTGAAAGCTAATGTAAAAATAATAATAATAAAATAAAATAAAGATTAAATTAAAAAAATAAAACAAAAACCTAAGTGTGGGAAAAAACACCGCCACCACCACCTGGTGTGCCATGAGTGGAGGCAAAGGCCGTCCACCTACCTGATTTTGAACTACTATTCCTAAAGAGGGCCTCCCACATGTGAGCCACAGGGCCACAAAACCGACGGTGTTTCAAGCCCTTTCTCTCGCTCTCTCTCTTTTTTTCTAGAGATAGCCCCGTGAAAAGAAGGCAAGACAGATCACGAGGGTAAGAGAGGCAAAGAAGACCAGAACAGAGGCCGCCTCTGATGGTGGGCGGGCAGGGCATCGGCCCCTCTGCCCTAGGACTTCCATCGGGCTCTAGGGGGACCCCATGCACCCGCCTTCCCAGTTCCGAACCCCCCGCCGCCTCACTCGGGGAACCGGGTGAAAGCCTCAGACGAGGGCAGGGACCGGGGGCGGTGAGGGAGGCCCGGGCGCTCCACGGCAGCGTGGGACCGCGCAGTCCTCCAGGCTCCTGCCCTCGGAAGGGCCCACACTGCGCGGGCATTTCCATTTTGTCCTGGGCTCTGAGGGATGTTCCCCCGGGCTGCTCAGGACAGACCGACCCTAGGCACCCTCCAGCCACGTTCCCATCCCAGCGAGCCTGCCGAGCAGCCCTTCCTCCTGCTGTGTGTCAGCTCTGGACAGCGATCCCGCCCGGTGGGAATGTTTCTGCAAAACTGAGCGGCCAGTCGGACAGACCCCGTGCCTCTGTACTGGGGCAGGTGCCTTCCCGTAATGCCTTGGAGACCAATGCCACCGGCGGGAACCGTGGTGTGTCGCCGGTCTTTGAAAGTCCACCTTGAAATACAGACCACACTTCCCCTGTCCTTCCAAGAGAAGCCCCTGCACCTGCTGATAAGGCCTGCGCGGGTGACCTGGGGACCAGAGGGGCGGACCTGCAGCGGTGGCCGGAACCCGCATCCCGGGGACAGACGGTGCCCGGGGCCAGGCCAGTCGCTGGGCCAAGACCGCGGCTTGGGGCACACGTGCGCACCCGCTGTGCGGTCCCGGCCTGCTCCCACCGGGAAGGCGGGGGCTGCCGGGGGTCCGCACACAAAGGGGGCGCGCGCGCAAGCTGGGAGGACTTGGCGCGGGGTGCCAGCGCGGCCCGGCCTCCAAAGATCTCTGAAGGCGCCCGGGTCCACTCAGGCCCATCTGCAGCAGGGCGCGCGGAGACCGAGCGGCACTTTCTCCCGCCATGGTTCCACCCACCGGAGCCGGCTCCACAAATCTTTTCCCGGCCCGGAGAGCGAGCAGGGGGCCGTGGCGCGCGCCCAGGTCACGCCTCCAGCTGCATAGTCTGGAGGCGGGAAGCTCGGCCAGCTGGGGGCGGGGCCTGGCTCCGGAGCGGGGCGGGGGCGGGGCCGGCTACCATCCGCCCCCGCCTCGCTCTCCACCCCCGGAACTCAGGCCACGCCTCACGCTGCTGCCGCGCAGGGGCGGGGCGGGGCCCGTCCCCGGATGGCCCCGCCTCCTCTCTGAATATTGATGCTGCGCGCGTCGGCGTCGCCCTCCTCCCATTGAGCGAGGCTGTGTCGCGTGGCCTAGCGTCGGCGTGACGGTTGGACGCGGGCGCGGCACTGCGGGTCCCGATTGCTGCAGCCGCTTGTCAGTGTGATGAAGATTGGCACCCAGGTAAGCTGTCACTCAACCGCTCCGCCGCCGCCGCCGCTCCGCCGCCCCGTCCCTATCAATCACGTTGGCCCGCCGGCGCCGCGTCCGTCGCCCCGTCGTCAATGCCTGGGTCTCCATGGGCCGCCACCGCCCGGGAGGGCCGCGCTGGACCCGCCGCCCGGGGCAGGGGGCGGGGAGGGGGCACGAGTGGGGGAGGGGAGCCAAGGCCTCGGGGAGGGGCGCTGTCTGCCGGGCAGCCGCGGTGGCGCGCCCAGCTTTTTTCTCAGTGTGGGTGTACGGATGCGGAAATTTCTGGAAGGCTCTGCGGCCGCCGCTGCTGCCGTGCGGGGCCCGCTGTGAGGCGCGCGCTCCTAACCGTCCCTTACGGAGCGCGGCGCGCGCCCCTGCGCGGGCGGGGGCGGGGCAGGAGTGGGGAGGGCGCGCGGGCGGGGGCGGGGCCTGCGTGAGCGGCGCGGGGGCGCGCGGAGGCGGAGCCAGCGTGAGGGCCGCTGGGGCCCGGTGGTTGGAGTGGCGGCCGTAGGGGGTTCTCCGCGAGGCGGGAAGATGGCGGGCGCGGCTGCAGGCAGAGGGGCGCGCCCCGGCCGACACCCGCGCCCCTGAGGCAGGGTGAAACGGGATCCGATGGAGCCCCGGGGGTGTGGACTTGAGAGGGCGCCGGGCTGCGCGCGGACGGGCCGTCTGGGCCGCGTGCCTCAGGCCAGGGTGCCTGTTTAGGAATTCGTTACGGAGGTATCGCTTATAATAGAGGGATAATTTGAAATAGTGTATAGAAGTGTCGGACATGGTCAGGCGCTCGCCGGAATTTAACATTCCTTTAGAGAGAAGTCGTGAGTCACTTCAGAAAAATTAGGAAAAGTTGAGTCTGCTTTATTTCACCCCGTTAAGTGGTTGTGCCACACCAGTTAGACGCTCCTTCCTGAGCCGTGACTCCCAGATGCTTCATAGATGCGTTGCTGGCGTCGGCGTCCGTGGTTGGTGGCGGAAGGCGGGCACTTGGGGGCGGGGCGAGCCGTCTATAACCAGATGTGCGTTTGGTGAGCTTCATCGCAGCCGTGCCACCGTCCGGGGTGCAGCTAACGTGTCGGGGGGGATAATTTACTGACTTAGGTTGTAAGAGTTAGCTCTCTATAAAGCTACTGGTATTGCCTTAGGAAGTGAGCCCTTAACCCTTCAGGGTAACCC
The DNA here is from genome assembly GCF_987537825.1 of Furipterus horrens. Classification (NCBI taxonomy): domain Eukaryota; kingdom Metazoa; phylum Chordata; class Mammalia; order Chiroptera; family Furipteridae; genus Furipterus; species Furipterus horrens. The sequence goes on from NW_028327171.1 coordinate 8,569,344, forward strand.
TCCGCTTTAGTGGGTATAACTTGATTTGTTTTCTTTTCTTTCTGGCAAATCAAAAAAGGAGGGAAAAGAAATTGTAACAGCACAATCAATAAAATATCCTTAAAAAAAATAAAAATTTAACACCAAATGGGAACATAAGGAATACTTTATATGTTCAATATATTTATACAATACACCATTTTTTCAAAACTTACACACTATTTTACAATTATTCTAAATATTACAAAGGAGAATTGAAGTGAATAAAAAGTGTTTGCTGGTGGTGCACGCACGTCTGGCGCGCGGCTTTGGAAGGTGGCGGAGTGACTCACGTCTGTCTGCCCGTCCTCACTTTTTCCTTAGCTTCCGGCGTGGACAGGGGCATGTGCGTCACCAGTTAGTGTTCGGTTGACTGTACAGCGTGACGTTGTGGGGTGCAGACGGAAGCCGTGCAGTGGGGCTTGGGGCTGGGTGAAACGCGGCCCCGAAGCGGGATCTGACGGGTCGGGCCTGCGCCGCGGGTGCTGGGCTCGCGTCGGAGGGCTGCAGCTGGTTACATTGGTGGCAGTGCGGTGTGCCGCCAGAAAGGTTAGGGGTACACGGCGGCAACATTGTACTTACAAGTTGCAATTTTGTTGCAAATTGTTAAGCGTTTTGAAAGTGTTGAGGCGGAAGCCCTGAAACTGCTACTGATGCAAACCGTCTGCCCTGAGGGGGCCTGGCCCGTGTTGCGCGGGGCCTCTGGGCTCTCGGTACAGAAGTTTTAAGTAAAACAGGATCGGGAAGAGAAGCCGCTGCACTGAAATACAGTTACCAGAATATTGAGTGTCTCTGTGCCCCTCATTAGCCGAGGTAGGGCAGACCGAGGGCCGGCCCCAGCGGTTCCTTCGCGGGGTGAGCAGCGCAGCTGACAGTTGGCGATTTCCCGAAGCAACTCGAATGCTTTGTGAAGATGCTCGTGGGTCCTGCTGGTGAAAGCCGCAGGTACTGCCGAAAGCCCAGGACCGAATGGCTGCCCTCGTGGCTGCCGGAGCGCTAGGTTCAGCCCCAGGTTCCTGCAAACGCAGATGTGCTATTCTGCTCACTCAGGCTCACGGGCATCAAGTTCGGAACTGCTGCACCAGACGCCCCTTTGCCCTCAGCCCGTCCCTTGGTGGGAATGCGTGTGCGCCCTTTTCTTTCCTCCAGGGATTGTGCTGGTGGCAGTGGGGACAAGGAAGGAACTCGGGACCCGGCACTCTGGGGCCCGGGAGAGCGAGGGGGGCGGCTGCAGGGGCCATGTGGGGGCACTGTCCTAGGCCCGTGATTGCCAGCCTTTTTCATCTCATGGCACACATAAGCCAAAAAGTCTATTTTTTGCCTGTCTTACGGAAAATAGGGATAATTTTGATTCATTCACAGTGGATGGCTGTTGTATTGGCTGTTGTCATTTTTTAATTAGGCAGTCTAATCAAGAAGAGGTCAATGACCCTGACTAAATGTACTGCGTGTTTGAAAGATTCTTGCGGCATGCCGATTGAAAATAGTCGTCTTAGATCATTGTGACGACTCCTAGCTCTGACAAGTTACCCTTCTGTTTTGTACTGGCTGTTTAAGAAGACACCATTGGGGAGGAGAAATGATCCCCTGCCCTTCAAGTTCTTCTGGCTGGATTAATAATCAAATTAACAGAAGAAAGATTAGTAGGAGAAAAACAGTAAAATTTAGTAACATATATACATTGGAGAGACCCAGGAACATTGAGTGGAAGCTATCATCTTTAGGTACCTACCACCTTCAGCTAGCAACAGGGATGGAGAATCAGTTCTGGGAGGTGACCAGGCAAAGCACAGAAACCCTGGTGAGGCTGTTATGCAGATTTAAGTCCCTGCCTTTCCTCTGATACTGTAGGCAGGCTGGGTACTGTGATGGAGATGGTCCTTACAAATCTCATTGTTTTTTACAAGGGGTAATTTATGGGTGTTCAGGGCTGCTCCCAGGTCTGCTGTTTCTTAAAATTAACCAGCTTAAAATAATCAGTATCCCAAAGTGGCATATTTCGGGGTCACAAACTCTTCTCTCCTTCAACACAGAAAGCGGAAATACAGTGTAGAAAAAGTTCGCACTGGAAATGAAGGGCTGATTGACAGGCTCATTTGGTGGAAAGGCCTGGCTGCAAAGGCTGTCAGATGAGGCTACTGCACCTGCCATGCTGCCCTGCCCACCAGAGAGTGTGCAGAGGAGTGCCAGCTGCCAGCGGCCCCTTGGGTTGGTGCCCACTCCCCTCCACCCAGCCTCCACCCCCCACCCCCCATCAGCCAGGCTACTAACTGGTTCTGGGAAGTTCACTTGGCCAGCGGACTTGGGGAGGAGACAGAGCAGCTTCTTAACTCTGGAGGATTCCTTGGGGAAAAGGTTCAACAGCTTTTTCAAAATCTTGAACACTGCTGATGTACCAGGTTGAGAGACTGAGGGCCTATGAGCTAGTTGGTAAACCTTCTAGATTCATTTTATTGTCTTGGGTCTTCCTCTGAATGATAGGATTCAGTCATCCTGACAGGTCCAGATAGCAGGCCCTGCCTTCCCTTTCTTAGGGCAGGCTGCTCAGTGCGGGTTGATGGCACTCCTGTCTTGGGAGATTGTTTCTGTTCAGGGTGATGTCATCACCCAAAAGTCAGGTGTCTCTTGCACTTGTCTGGTCCAGTAAAGCCATGTGCAGTGAGGTTGTGGGCATGTTTGCTGGGAATGATGCTTTTCTTGTCTGCCACCTGTGACTGACACTTACAGAATGACCGGCTGTGTTAGTCAAGTTTCAGGGTGGCAGGGAGCAGGCTGACTTCAAGTCCAGGGCTCTGGGGTCCAACAAGGATAAGGAAAATGGGAATCGAACAGATTGCAGGGACAACCATAGTGCTGGGCCTTGGGGCTAGTGCAGCCACGGTTTGGGCCCTGGCAGGATCTGGCTGCCCACCTGGGGTCTTGCTTGGCCTTCTCGCTCTGTTGGATTCCAGCTCTCCCTGGTCTGCTCCAGCACCCTGTCAATTGCATGTTTCCTCCCCACCCCCACAGTTGGGCTCAGCTCTCCCACCTCTTCTTCCTGTTTCCCAGTTCACCACAGGGAGAGGGTGACTGAGCTCTCTTTCTCTCCACCCCTCTGAGGGGCTGCCTTGTCCTGTCCCCGGGGAGGGGTGGGCTCCTGCCATCTGCACAGCTGCCCCCTTTTCACCAGAGTCTGCAGAGGGGTTGGGAGACTCAGAAGAGACTGTATTGATAGGTACTGTGATTGCAGTTTCCAGAATAGTCTGATTAGACGTTTGCAAAAATAATGTCTCAATGTGACCTTGTTAATCAGTATTTTGTCTTAATACAGTTTATCAACTTTGTGTATTAAAAAATTAGGAATTTAGCCCTGGCTGGTGTGGCTCAGTGAATTGAGCACCGGCCTGTGAATGGAAAGGACACTTGTTCGATTCCCAGTCAGGACATATGCCTGGGTTGCGGGCCAGGTCTGCGGTTGGGGGCATGTGAGAGGCAGCCGATCAATGTATCTCTTGCACATTGATGTTTCTCCCTCTCTTTCTCTCTCCCTTCCCCTCTATAAAAATAAATAAAATCTTTTTTAAAAATTAGAAATGAAATGTTGTATTCCTCTAAATTCAGTTATGTATTTATACTTAAAAAAAAAGACCATTTATTTCAGCAGAATTTACTTCACCATAAGCGGAAGTACCCCTGCGGTCCTCTAGGACAGCAGTGACCCGTGGCACTGTTGATACCCAGGGCTGGAAAACTGTGGCACATTCTTGGTCCATGCCCACTGGGTGCCAGCGGGACTCTGGCCCCGGCTGTGACAATCCTAAATGGCTTCTGATGTTGCCCGGTCTTCCCTGGGAGACGAAATTCATCCCTTCGTTGATCTAGAACGGCCTTTTCCAAAATGTGTTGTGTGGAACCTGAGTTTAATGGGATATGCATACGTTTCTATGTATTAGTTAAGCTTTTTTGTGCTCTATTTTTAGTCAGCACTATTATATGTTTTCATATATTTACATAATCCAGGTAAATATGTTTTTTATTTTAAGTATTTAAGGTATCTTCACAATTGGTGATTTTTTTTTTTTTCTGTTATTTTATGTCCATGCCTGATGTTGCAGAGCCTTTGGGCGTCTCGTTTTTGATGTTTTCTGTGTTTATTTTATCCTCTGGCCCAACAAGTCCAATTGAGGGGACATGGGTAGGATGGTATCACTGCTGGGCCCATTTCTGAGGTTCTGTCCGCCAGCACAGACAGTGCCTTGGGAAGGAAGATTGTGGGAGGGGGCCCTTGCCTCAAAGGGTTAGGGTTCACATTTTTCAAAAAAATGTATTCATTGACCCTTAATAACAAGCACCTCATGAAAGGATTGGGTGTCAGCTTCTGAATGACATCAATGATAGCCAAGGGCTTAAAAACACAGCTGTGATGTGAATTGAAATTCTACCACCTGTAACAGACCATCCAGCTCAGAACTTACTAAAGCAGGTCCTAAAAACGTTAAAACACCTTTGTGGTTAGAATTTTGCTGTGTCTTTAGTGAACATACGTGGACCTTTGGCTTGGAAATATGTTTTTTGGAAAGTTTTTTTTTTTTTTTTAAACAATGTAGTATCTATGATTTTTTTATATGAATATTAAACTTCAAGTGATACTTCCCCAAACCTTATTTGAGAAATAAAGTGATTTCTTGGCAAATGTTTTCCTCAGAATGTGTTATTGGGACAAGGGGTATGAATAAAGCCAGGTGGAAGGTAGGGGACAGGTGAACAACTCACTGAACTAGAGTGATGGACAGCTTAGTGTCCTAAAAGGTATCTTGGAAAAGGTCTCTTTTTTTGAGCATACAATTTTGATAGTTTTCTTGGATTTCTTGACAGTTTTATTAGTAATATTAACAGGTTTAGTTTCAAAAATGATCATCAGTTAAATGTTTTGAGGGAAGATTAGTAACCACAAAGAAAACCTGGAGATGTAGTTGACAAATGTCTCTTGAGTTTTACTGCGCTCCCAGTCCTTTTCCGGCTTCATAGCCATCTCTTACAGATGAGAAAGCTGAAGTTACCCTAGAATCTCCTGTATTTCTGTTAGTGGGGTTGGTCAGGCTCGTTAGTTAAAGCAGCTTTTGAGATCAGCTGGTGGGGAGTGGTTAGTTACCCTGCTGAGAAGGAAAGCCCTTGCCAGGTGTGGCATCTCCGGGAGGGAACTGCTTCCTGCATTGGGCATTAAATAAAATATGCAAAAGACTTGATGTCCCCAAAATGGAGTTAGCAAATTTTTAATGGGTAAAAGAAGTTAAGAACATGTCTCTTTGAACAGCTGTGTTTTAGACCAGGGTTTGGCAAATTACCAGCCTCTGGGCAAAGTGCCAATAGAGCCATTCATGATACATTGTAAAGGAAAAAGAATACACAACAGACAGTATGTGGCCCCCAAAGCCTAAGATACTTACTAGCTGGCCCTTTACAGAAAAGTTTGCTGACCCCTCAGTCAGTTCTCAGCTGAAACAAATCCAAGTCAGTCTGGATAAATGGAATCAAATAGAATAAAACTGATGGGGAACTATGGATGATAAAGGGGAAGGTAGGATATTGTCCCTTTGTAAACTGTATCTTGTTGGGACTGGTATGTAATGACACCTGTGTAAAAATAGGGTCTATGTAGGTAGCTCTTGAATTGTAATTAGAATCATAAAGGAATCCATGTGAACAAATGCTGAAAGCTAGATCCAGAAATCTTTGCTTCTGAGACCATTTCTCATTGCTTCATTGCTCCTTTGCTTTCCCCTTTTGTTGGCATCTGAACCTTGAGAAACTCTGCTTTGCTGATAAAGTTAGTATATAGAGTTGAATACTTTGTTATGGGTACCACCTTGTCCAGAAGTGGTTGTTCTGAGACCCAGGTGCCACTGGGAAAGCAAGGAGGGCTCCCTCCTGTGGGTCACACTTGGGGCTGAGGGGCAGAGTATGAATAGGCAGCTAGGTGGAGAGGTACTGGGTGCTGTAGGGCCAGGGGCCAGGAAAGGGCTGGGCTCCACGAAGGCTGGGCCAAGACCGCCTCTTGGTCTTTGGCTTATCGGGGCTTCTTTTCTTTCTAGTGTCCCCCCTCACACTTTTTTTTTTTGTCCTCACATCTCTTTTGAAGGTGACAAAACATTTGAATATTTTCTCTTTGTAGCTGTATTCTTAATAGGATGTCATTAAACTTATCTTAATTGTACAAACTAGTCAAATAATATGTTCAAAAATAGTTACTGTAAGAGCCTTTGCTAAGGTCTCCCATCAAAAGGAGGCATCATAACACTATATGACTATATAGAGTGTATAGAGTATTTAATGCATATGTATGTGTTTATTTATGGTATACAGGTTATGTGGCATTAATTGGGAATGAAGTATTACAGCTAAGTGAAACCCACAGATAATAAAGTTTAACCTCTAAATGCCCTGAAATTCATTTTAGGGTTTAAAAAATGTTCTCAAATGATCCCAGAGGTGTTTGCTTCCTGATTGTTGTAGATTCACTGCCTGCACTGAACCTGTAAAGGTAAATTAGCCTCAGTCCCTGCCACTGAAGAGTGCACAGTCAAGTGTATAATGAACAAAAGTTTATATTTCATCGACAGAACAAGGGTTGCTGAGGAAACGGATCCTGATACAGATGTTAGTTTTAGGCAGTGTGAGGGTAAACAGCAGAAGACTGAAGATATTTTAGAGTATGTGACTCCCAGAATACCAGAGGGGAAAACGGAGCAATGGAGAACTTAATCATTTCCACAGAAGGTAGTTAAGGAGAAAAGAAGACAAGGAAGCTGCTTGGCATGTTAAAAAACAACTGAGACGGCATGAACAAACCCACATTTATCAGTATTCACAGTTTGTGTACAAGGGTTAAGTCTCCCAGCTGATTGAAAATCTGCAGATTTAGTTTTTTTAAAAATCTAGCTAAATTCAGTACATAAATGATGCAAGACTAACACAGGAAGGAAGGGACAAAGGGGCGGGAAACCATTGGCCCGAACAGTAACAACAACAACAGAAGAGCAGGCTCAGCAATGTTAACGTCAGAGAAAACTAGACTCAAGGGGGAAAGCATTGCAGAAATACTTCAGACTGCTGGACGGTGTAGTTAATAATAAACTAACTTAAGGAATTGTGGAAATATATAAAATAAAGGTTGATGGGAATAGGGAGAGTTGGCAGTTCTGCACACAGAGGGGGAGATGATACTGGAACACGGAGCAGGCCGCAAACCAGGTAGAGCAAAGGTGAAGCGGTGTGGGCAGGAGTCCTCAACCTGACTCGCGTGATACTGGGGCCAGGCCATTCTTTTGTCAGGGAGCCACCCTATGTACTGTAGAGTATTTAACAGCATCCCTGGCCTCCACTCACTAGATGCCAGTAGCTACCCCTTCCCCTCTTTGTGGTAACCAGAAATGTTTCTGTAGATTTCTGATGTCCCATGGGGGCCACAGTCAGTTCTAGTTGAGAATCACCGATACAAAGGATTTAAATAACATGGCTAATGGGTATGTACAGAAATTTGTGTCCAACAAACAAAATATAGATTCTCTTCAATCACATGGGACATTTAACAAAATCGGCCACATAGAGAAATCCTAGGTTTCTAAATAAATTCTATAGGCCAGATTCTCAGACCACAGTACAACTTAGTTAGAACCGAAGAGTGACTGCATAGCTAAAAATAGCTACCTACACTTGCTAAGACCCCCTTTACAGCTCTTGGATTAAAGAAGAGAATGGAAACTTTTCAGACTATACATGAATGACAGCACCACATACCACATAGCCCATGGGATGAGGCAAAAAAAGTTATCAGGAAACAGAAAGTGTCTTAAATGCATTTATTAGAGAACAAGAAAAGTGAATTAAGCTTTCGGCTCAAGAAACCAGGAAAATAAAATTAACTCAAAGAAAATAGAAACAAATGTGTCTGCTTTTGCAAATTTGATTAAGAAATGAGAACACAATGTTTACAAAAGGGATGTAACTACAGATATGAAAAAATTTACAGATAAGAACACACACATGTATAATTTGATGGCAATAATTTGAAGAGCTGTGGATGGTTTTTAAGGAAAACATAAATGACCAGAATTGAAGGTAGAGAATCTGTACAGATCAGTAACTTTAGATATAACTGAGAAAGTAGTCAAAGACTTCTCTCTTCAAAAAGGCACTAGGCACTGATGGGTGCCTTAGGTCAAACTTTTCTTGGAACAGGTAATACCTATGCTGTATAAATTGTAGCAACTATTCACTGAACAAAGAATTACTGAGCACCTGTTGTGTGCCAAACAGAGTTCCTGCCAGTCAGGAAGTAAAGGCAGCAAGTTAATCAAAGGTTCACCCAAATAAATGGAAAGTAACAACTGCTTTTTAAGAACTGTGAAAGCGAGGCATGTTTTGCTCTGAAATGTGGGTCAAAGGTTAGGGATAGCTTTCCTAAGACGGTATGACTGTCAAGGGATGCACGACAAGGAGGAAAACCATTCCAGATAGAGGTGGGGATGGTGTATTAAAAGGTTGTGTATGTGGGGAGGTGGGGGTGATATAGGGCTCCAAAGAACCTGGAAGGGCCTAATGTGGGGGTGATGTGGAGGTGGGGCAGGAGGGAGGAGGCCAGGTAAGGGCCCAATCACGCTGAACAGTCATTGGCTGTGTTATTTTTTACGATCTGTATCTTGTAGGCAATAGGAATCCCCTGAAGTGTTTTAAATGGGTGTGTCATGATCAGATCTAGGTTTCCAGAATATCCCTTTAAAGACTTGGATGGAAATACATCCATATCCACAGTAGAGGACTGGCCAAGTAAGCTGTGGTAAGTCTACACCTTAGAGTACTCTACAGCTTTAAATAGGAATGAAGGTGACCAGTAACCTGCTAGGAAGCATCTTTAGGAGACAGTAAGTGAAAAAAGTAAGGCCCATTTATCTAAGAGAGGCATATGAATATTTGCTTATAATAACAAAGGAAGGTTAAACCCTAGACTAGTTAAAAGTGGGGTTCCTTATTGGCAAGGGAGGGGACAGGGTTATAATTGGGTTTCTGAACATATCGTCTGTTCATAGAACCATATGAATGCTTTATATAGTTTTTAAATAAAATTAAATCAAAATGGGGGGAGACACTAGTACCTGAAAATTAAAAACAAAACTAACAAAAAGAACCTAATTAGATATTGAATTGGTGGCTTAACTACACAGAGAATTATTTCTAGTGACTTCAAAACAAATTGGATTGTTTGTCCTTCCTAGTGGGATAAGTCCTCAAGATAAAGGAACTGCAGAGAAACCTTAAACAGGTTTTAGTACTCATATTGTTAGTAATAATGTTCACATTGTTACTTTGAAATCAGATATATAAATAATTTCATATCATAGGTAAATAAGTCATTATGTTACTATCATTAGGAAACAAGATTTTCAGGGTAAGAGAAAAGATATACAAATATGAAATTAAAGCAGTTAATACTATGTAATGTCAAGTTTGAATTGGCGCTATCAGTGTTAACTGGTTTTTAAAAAAATTTTTAGGAGAATATTTTCTATTTCTGTCCATTGAAAAGGTCTAGAAACAGTAACCAATCAGTAGCAATGCGCACACACAGCATCTATGTTGCACTCTCTACATAATTTTTTCCACTATAAGGAATCAGAGCCTCTTGGATGAATGGCAAAATCCGGGTTTGGTGTAGAAAATGAAGATAAGCCTGGAGTGTCTCATTTTACCTGAAAACAAGAAAGCTATGAAGACTCACTAGGGTGTGTTAAAGGCTCTAGGAGGTAACTGAAGGTGTTTGCATTGGCTAAAGACAGGATAATTTGCCATATGTGTGTGTATATATATACACATATAGCTTTTTAAAAAATATATAACTGGACTTATTTTTTAAATGTCCAAATCCGTGAGATCATGTACTAAAACAGCCTCCCTGACCACTGTTGGAGAAGGCTAGGGAACCAGCACATTGATTGTTCTGGGTATTGGTAAGCGGAGGGAAAGAAGCAAGTCCTAGGAACCCCATTATGGAGGCTGCAGCATGGAGAATGGACGTGGTGGGGGGCATGTGGGTGGGGAGGGGTGGCCACGGGAGACAGGTCTGGAGGCGTTGCTGGGAGTTCAGGAAACCGAGGTGTGATGGGGGAACTTCACTCCCTCTTTAGTGAGGTGATGGTTTCATTTTTTAAAAATGTTTTTATTTTACTTTAGAGAGAGGAGAAGGGAGGGAGAAAGAGAGGGACAGAAACATTGATGTGAGAGAGAAACATCGATTGGTTGCCTTCTGCAAGCACCCTGACCAGGGATGGCGCGTGGAGCCCGCAACCCAGGCGTGGGCCCTAACGGGGAATCAAACTGGCAGCCTTTAGGTTTGCAGGATGACACCAGCCAGCTGAGCCATGCCGGCCAGGGCGACATCATATATTTCTTGTATGTGTTGACTGAGCATGAGGGAGGGATTTTTTTCCTCTTCGGTAATTTGTGTTTCGGTATTTTGGAGGTGCCTGTCTTCCAAACCTTATCAGGAGATGCCACTTCTACACATAAGCACTGGGCCATCATTTTCTTTAGAATTGCTAATGTTTGCAGAGCAGAGTTGCATGTGTCTGTGGCATTGAATGTTCCATCCCTGACGTGATTGAAAGTCATTTGTGGTGTTTACTTGATGCGTCGCCTTCATCCATTCCTTTAATTGGTGTTTCCCATTTTGAATGACATCATAATTCGTAGATTGAATTGATGAAATTAACATTTGTAGGAATCAAAGCTGAACAGATTGTCAAATACTGTCCTGATTTTCTTATGAGTTCCACAATTATCTTAGAAACAAAGTCATTGTATTCTCAGAGAAAATGTGTACAGGAAATGGCAGGGCTTCAGAGCCAGAGTCTGACCTCACAGAGGTACCTTAACTTCTTTTGTGCCTGTTTCCTCATCAGTAATCTGAGGACAGTGTTACGAAGCACCTGCTAAAGTGTTCTGGTTACTACTAGTGGGAACCCAATTACTCCATTAGTAATTGAAACCACCATTTCATGATGCTTGCGAATTTGTGGGCCAGGACTTTGGAAAGGGTGCAGTGGAAAAGCCCATGTCTGCATCACAGTGTTGGGTCCTCATCTGGGGAGATGCAGGGCTTGGTGGCTGAGAGCCAGTCTTATGTAGGAATTTTCTCAAACTTGGAAGTTGATACTGGCTGTCAGCGGAGGCTGTTGACTAGAGCACCTTAATGGACTCTCTAGGAAACCTGGGCTTCCCCCCAGCATTGGGGGTGGGAGGGTTGGGGGGGTGCTTCCCCACAGCAGGAGGGGGGAAACCCCACGGCATGGGAGGGGAGGACTGTCTCACATCTTGGGAGGGGGAGAACCGCACAGCATGGAAGGGGGAAACCTCACAGCTTGGGGGTGGGGAGGAAATCTGTCTCACAGCATGGGATTGGGGAAACCCCTCCCAGGATAGGAGGAGGAAACCTCACAGCATTGGGTTGAGGGGGTGGGGGGGACTGTCTCATAGCATGGGAGGGGGGAAACCTCACAGCATGAGGGCACTTCTGGTTAGTCAGATTTTTTACATGTTGGCTCAGGGATTCAGAAGTGAGTGTCCCAGCTAAGAAGGCAGAAGCTGCCTCAGGCTTATGACACGGCCGAGGAGGCGCACAGCATCTCTTCCACTGCATCCTTGAGGTTCCTCGTGAGTCTCTAAGGTCAGCTCAGATGTAACAGTTCCTCACTGTGCGAGAGAAACATCTACTGGTTGCCTCTCTCACGACCCCGACCAGGAGCCTGGCCTGCAGCCCAGGCCTGTGCCCTGACCAGGAATCGAACCAGTGACCTTTCAGTCCGCGGGACGACGCCCAACCCACTGAGCTACACCAGTCAGGGCTAGTTCTTAAATCTTTTAAGGGTGATTTAGCTATTCATGGACCTTGATTCCTTTGTATATATTCCTTTTAGAATAGTTTTTTTGTTTCTTAAAAAACAATAGAAATTTTCATTGGGATTGCAGCTACAAGACTTACGAATAATGACATGTACCAAGAAAAACCAGTAGACACTCCATAAACTGTTAGGACTAAAGGCCCCAGTGAAGTTGACAGGTATAGAGTTGGTCCCAACAGACTGGGGACATTGTATACCCAGCAGTCCATCACGCGGTAAAATGACATATAGTTGACAGCAGCAAGAAAAGCCATAGGAATTAATCCAACCACGAGTACAGGAGACTTCCACAGAGAAGACATCGAACTTAATGCAGGATGTAGGGGAGGACCCAGGCTCTGGCCTCGGGAGACCTGGCACTCCACAGGTGTCTCCTGCCCACAGTAATCCATCAGGACCTGTTCAGCATTGTGTGAAGTCGTTCCCTGCTTTGTTTGCTCTTCCATCCCCAGCATTTGCAACAGAGCCCCATGTGGAGAAGGCCTTCGGCAGGTGTTTGTGGGCTCAATGAAGGGCCCAGTGACGCCCCCCACGCACTCTGGGCTCTGCCTTTCACTTGGCGGGCTCCTGTGAGCCTCCTGGCTGCGCCTGCGTGTACCCGCCGTGCTCACGATTGATGATGGGTGACTGTAACTGACTTCATGGTCCTCTATGGATGACATGGAGGTTCTGTTTCCATTTTTTATTAATGTGCATAAAAATCATTGTTAGCATCGACCTTTTCTTGGCATGTTTAATGCCCTTCAAATGAGCCTTTTGAGCACAGAAAAGATTATTTGAGGTTATTTTAAAATCAAAAAGGCTACAAAGTTACAGGCCTGTTTTCTACGCTTTTATGTAGAATTTACAGATTTTTAAAATTCTCTATGAATTTAGTGTATTTTTGACTAAACTTGACCTTTAAGACCACTTTTGATCAACTCAAGGTGACCAGACTAAATACACTAAATATTTTTAATGATCAGTCCCATTCACAATGTACACATTTGGAGCTATAGTTTTAAGTTTAGTGGATTTAATTTTCGTGTAAGCACTTTATCTGCCCAGACAGTTAAAACCTTCTCGGGTAGGTCTAATAATTTAAAATTATACATTCAGTGAATCTCATGTTCTCAAACTTTCCAGTCCTGTCTACCAGAGGGTAAGCTTTGTAGTCAGGGGCTTGGTTTTGTTCACTGTTGTAATCCCAGGATGTAGAATTGTGCCTGACAGTGATAAACTTTGCATAAATGAAGAAATGTTTATAATTTTTGTTAATGTCTCTCTTATACCTATTCACTAAACAGAAATCATGTCTAAAATCAATAATGAAACTATAAATTTTAAATTAAAATCAAAGCTAAAATTTAAAACTCATTTGCCAAATTTTCTTAACTATTGCAAACATCTTGAATGTCAAATACATAGATTATTCTAAAGCTGAATACCGAAATATTAAAATCTAAATCTTCCACAGGGCTTAACGATACCATTAAGGCACTACATCTTCTCGGACAAGTTTGGGGGGGCCCACATTGGCTAGAGAGTTGTGACCAGGAAAGAGATTGAAGCCTTGCCAACTTCAGGGCCTTCCTCTGCCTTCTGACCCACACACTGCATCGTCTTTTCTAGTCTCTTGTGGACTAGCCAGCTGCAACCTTCCCAGATTCATCCATATGGTCTGAGCAGGAAAGACTTCACCACCAGATGGGTTTCAACTAATCTATTTATATCTGGTCCATTTCGATTAACTTCTCTTATTCCAGTCAGCTTGGACTAGAAAGTTGAAAAACATTTAAAATGTCAGCCTCTTAGATTTGGCCCATATTTCATATTTTTGTCTGCCTTTAGTGTTACAGTATGAGTGCTGCGTTCTCTGGTTGATTGGGGAAGACTATGACATTTTTTTCATGGCTACGTGTGGTCACATTGCTTTCCAAAACAGTCACGCAGTTTGAGAGACCTAGGACTCCTTCAGAGTTCCAAGGTTTACTTCATCTCCGTTGGCAATGTGGTGGTTTTAAATTTAGTAATTTCTAGATGAAAAGTATATTATTTTAAAATTAGTATTTCTTTAATTACTAGTGAGGTTTAATATTTCTGTACGTGAAATTGGATAGTTGTGCTTATTTCATTTGTACTGCTCTTGAAAGGGTACCAACGTGACAACTTCAACAAATTATATAACCTTTTTTAATTGTGTGAAACTTGTAGAAATAATATGGACAAAAACTATGCCTGACCCTGAGCACCATGGTATTATAAGTACGTTGGGTGGGCACTTCTTCAACTTGCATTTTAGAGCATCCTGTGATGTTAAGACATTAAGACACTGTTGGAGTTCAAACATAATAGATACACTTTTTCCTTTGTAGTGGGGAGAAGAAATAGGGATGAATAGATTGTTTCTAAATCTTAAGTTAGCCTTTGGTTTTTACATATTGCCCAATAAAACAGATTGTGATAAAGAACGATGAGTCTGTTGATCATCAATCATCCGTGGGTCAGATGCTTTCAGTGATTCCCCAGTTGATGACAGATAACACTTAGTCACTCAGATTCTGTCTCGGGCCTGCCTGGGCCAGCGACGTGAGGGCCTGAAGCTGAGCAGATGGACAGAGGCCGTGGCTGGAGCAGAGCGCCGCCTCCTAAGCCCAGGAAGTCTGCTGGGATGAGCCCTGTGAGTTCTGCTGCGACCTGCTGTCCTGCCGTCTTGCAGGACCCATCGGTGTTTCCACCCAAATGTCGTATGTCATTTTCCTGAGTGCAGTTTGGAAAGGAGCCCTACAAATTAGGAGCAATGAATTTGCAAAGGCCCTTTCGGGGTGATGCTTGCTGTGGGTCTGCTCCACCGCTCTTGCAGCCTGTCCTGAGCAGATGGCGCCATCTGCTGGTAGCTTCTCTCAGGTTTCTTTGGGGTCCCCGTAGGAATACTGGCCACCTTGGTACTCAGCCCTCTGTGCTTACGAAACAATATAAACACATTAGTCAATAGAATTGCCTTTAAAAAAATCCTCACATGGCGTTCCATTGTAGAGAGAGCACATATTTTCAAAGCTTTTGATACAAATTTCTAAATTTTCCTTTAGAACAGTTGCACCAATTTATGTAAGATATTGGAAGTTTTAGCCAGTTTTGATAGAAAGAAGGACTGCTAATCGCTACATTTTTGAAATAAAATTCTGATTTCCCCCCAGTATTTATGATGGACATTTTGAAGCACACCAAGTTAAAAGAGTGGAGCAGTGAGTGATCCCCCCACCTCCACTCAGCAGGTGTTGACGAGGCCACAATCTGTGTAGCTGTGTGTGTGCTCTTGTGGACCGTTTAAAGTAAACTGGATACCATGACCGTACCCCTAAGTATCTCAGCCCTTGCTCCTCAGGACAAAGGCGGTTCCATGGGCGTACAGCATTATCCCACCATGTAACACTCACTGGTGCTGGCTCGTACCAGCTTTATATCACATCTCCCCAGGGTCCTAAACTTCCTTTTACAGCTTTTGTTTTTTAAGCCGGGATCACATACTGCATTTGATGGTTGTTTTTTCCATCTTTTAACTCAGAACAGTTCCCTCGCCGTTCTTATTTTGATTTCTGGGCACGTCCTCAGGATTGAGCAGGTCTGCCCAGAAGTTCCGTTCTGTGTCCTTCCTGGGAGGCCCGTCATGCTCATTTGCCTCGTTGCTGTTGATGTGACTTTTCACCTTTTGGTTAAGGTGTTTTCTGCCAGGTCTCTCCACTGTAAGCCACTGTTTTCCCTTGTAATTGACAGTAAGTATCTTGTGGCAGGTCTTCTGGGACCATGTGCATTTCCCACTTCTCATCACGAGTTCCCTGGCTCGTGTGGACATCCATGATGCTTCTTACTGGAAGCAGTGATCACTGTGCCAGTCGCCAAATGGTGCTGATCGAATCCCATCCTCCTCTACATATTGTTGGAACTGTAGTTCAGGGCTCACCACCCCAATTGTTTATTTATTTGTTCATCTAGTTCTGTCAGTATGGGCTTGTGGATTTTTATTTTACTCCCAGTTACCATCATATTTTGTTGCACAGATTGTCCCAGATTTGTCCAGTGGGAACCCCTGTAAGCTGGTTTGTCTGTCCTTTTGACATATCCCCATAATTTGTTGAGCACAAGTTTCAGGCTCATCTTGTACTTTTCCTAACCCAGCCCTGGAATCAAATTAGCCACTTCTCTGAGGAGTCCTGATTCTTTTTATTGAGAATGGCGTTTATCAATCAATATATAGGTACTAAGTGCTCGCTGCTGCTGGGTATCATTGCTTCTAGACCCTCTCAGTGGACAGAGCCAGGAAAGTGTATGTTTTCGTGCACGTATGTATATATACATATGTATATACATATATATGTGCGAGATACACAGATATATATCTATTTCCACATATCTGGGTATACTAAAAATCATGAATTCATACTGACAACTCTTGGTTCCAACTGGTGGGTGGGGCAAGCCACTGGGAAGGCCTTGGGAAAGGTGATGTGGATGACGCTGTGTGTGCACAGGCTGGCCGAGCCCGGAGAAGGCCAGAGTGTGTGGGCAGAACTACCAGCTGGGCAAGAAGTCAGCCTGCTGCGGGAACTACAGACGGCCATCCCTTTATCTGTGTCCACACTTCGAGTGGGGGAGGGGCTGCTGTGGGAGGGCAGGGTGGGCAGAGGGTGGCCCTGGGACTTAATCTGCAAGGGCGTTTTGGACCAGATTTCACTTTGGAACGTGGAGAATGGGGGAAAGGAGGGTAAGAAAAATTAGAGGCCACAGGAGCTCCTGCTCTGATCAAGGTATGGGCCATGGTGCAGGGAAGACCAGGGCACTCTGGGGTCTCTGCCTTGGGGCTCAAGGGCAGATCAGGGCACTGAAAGGAGGGCCAGGTTTTGGTCAAGGCAGAGACTCAGTCTCAGGTTTGCAGATGTGTGGGGCCTGTCTCTCAGCGTTGGGAGTCTCTCAGAGGGCAGAGAGAGCAACATCATGATGGCAACCCACGGGCTCCCTTCCCAGCAGTGAGGTTTCCAAGTCCTGCTGTCCAGTTGGGGCAAACATGCAATGGCCACTTTAACGGGAAGGTACCTTCCGACTGAGAGATGAAGCAGCCAACTCCTCAGACAGTAGTGGAATTTATTTTATGGTAGTTCACTTATGGGAAAGATTGGGTCTGGAGCAGACAGAGGACCAGCAGTTTTGTGCAGGTTATCTGCCCCCCTCCCCAACACTCCTGTCACTGTTTTTATCCTATGACTCAGGTACTAATGATTGACAAGACAAAGGGACAAAGAATGCAGCAGCACCAGGGGCCATCCCTCCTGATGGTCGATACTATCACCAGTTTGCTATGTATCTCAGTTGTCATTCTGGCTGTTACCAACAGCAGTACTTACGGTTACATTAGGGGGAACACAGATAATCATTAACTGGACGGCTCTGATGGGCTTACTAAAGACAGCGAGGCTGGTCAGAGGCCGCAGCAGGAAAGGATACACAGATGGAGATGGTCCCACGTTTCTCCCCGACACCATCAGTGGCCCTGCCCGTTGTTTTCTGTCCCCACCTGGTTTTCCGCCTCTAAGCGCCTCCTGACATTTTCCTTGGTTCACAGCTACATCTTGCACCAGGTTCTGTCCCCTCCCCTCCTCACGTGGCCATGCTCAGCCTTTCTTTCCCTTCACCCCAGCTGCATTAACATGACTGACACCCCCTCCTCAGTCCTCCTCCACCAGTGTGAATGGCATCACTTGATTCTATTCTTGTCCTGCTGGCTGCTGCTCCTCATTCTGTGCTGGGTGCCCCGTCTTCCCAGTCTTCTTACATGGCCCCCTCCTCTTTCTTCCTGGGTGGTCTCATGCAGGTTGTTGGCTTTATCTATTGCCTTAGGGTCCTGGGGTTGCCATAACCAAGTCCCACTAACTGGGTGGATGGAAACAAAAGGAATGGATTCTCTCAGGGTCCTGGCAGCCAGAGCCCAAAATCAAGATGTGGACGGGGTTATGCTCCCTCTGAAGGCTCAGGCCTGCTTCCTGGTGGCCAGGTGTTCTTGGCTTGTAGCAGCATTGCTCCAGTCTCTGCCTCTAGTTCACATAGCCTTCTACTATGTGCATCTCAGATCTCTCTCCCCACTCTTAAAGGACATCTGTCATGGGACCTAGGGCCTTCCTCTCAATTCAAAATGATTTCATCTCGAGACCCTTAATATTTTCCTCTGTAAAGATCCTATTCCGGATAATGTCCCATTCACGGGCACTGAGAGTTAGGACTTGGCCATATCTTGCATGTAACACAGTTTGACCCCCCACACACATACTAACCATGCCCGATGGTTACTGACTGTGTCTTTCTGGCCCAGACTCATTTGTTCAGAATTTCCTCTTGGATTTCTGAGAAGCATCTCACACCGAAAATGTCCTGACTCTTGCTTTCTCTTCCCAGGCTGCACGACCCGCTCCTCACCGTCTGCTCCTCACCAGGACATGTGGCTTGGCTCTGCCAGCTGCTCAGGTGGGGACACTGGACCCTTCCCTGACCCCACACCCAACCCCAGGCCATCTGCAAACCCTGTGCTCTTGGCCCGCCTTGTCCACACGGCCCCCTGCCTGTCCACGGGAGCACCTCCCATCCTCTGTGTGTTCCCCAGTCACACAGCCTGTCCTTAACAGTCAGAGGGACCCTCCTAAGATATCAGCCACGTCACCCTTCTGCTCAGACCTCCCAGGAACACCCACAGTCTACACCACAGCCCACGAGTGCCTGCGTGAGCTGGCCCCACGTCTGCTGCCCCCTTCCTTTCCCGCTGCACCTCGCTGCCCAGCTGCATCGGCTCTACCTGTGGGCCCTGCTGGTCCTCTGGCCTCCAGGTGTCACGGGCCACTCACTCCTTCCCTGTCCCGTGTTTCTCCCAGACAGTCCGTGGCCCTGCCCCCAGTCATTTTCTGTCTCCACCTGGTTTTCCTCCTCTCATTTACCTGTGTGTTTTGACAGGAAAACGAGCCATTGTTCCTTCTCTGTATTACAGACAGATGTCAGAAGAGTGCCGGCTCCGCCTCCCTGAGCCCACCTTTGCCATTCCTACCTGGGTTCCCCTCCCAGCAGTCCCCTGAGTCGGGTCCTTGTGGTCTCAGTATCAGTACCTTCTCAGAGACCCTGCGCTGTCACACATCAAGGGAGCCCCTCATCCACTGCTGTCACCACACCCTGTGTGCTGCCTGACCTTGTCTGCCCAGGAAAGCAGGGCCTGTCTAGAACAGTGTTCTGCATGTGTGGGCATTCACTAGACATTTGGGCGAGTGACGGAATTCATCCAAATGGCTGAAAAATCTGATAGCAAGTCAGGCCCCGTGCAAGAGCAGCGTACGTGTGATTGCCAAGTGAGTGGGGGATGCTGAGTAGGATTTGGCTCGTAGCACAGAGTTAAGGATGGCTTTTTTCTCCATGTAAAAATATGTATTTAAAAAATTATATGGGTGCTGTGGAGTAGGGGGACAGAAAATGCTCGGCAAATATTAACTGATGCTTTTCTGCTTTTGTTTTCCAGACACCACTTGCTTTTGACTCAAGATGATTTGATGTTTTCCAATAAACTCATTAACCATGATGGCTACACAGACATTAAGCATAGACAGCTATCAAGATGGGCAACAAGTGAGAGCTTGAGTTTTATTCTGCATTTTAATTTTTTAAAAGATTTATTTATTTTTAGAGAGAAGGGAAGGAAAGGAGAAACATCAATGTGTGGTTGCCTCTCGCATGCCGCCAGCTGGGGATCTGGCCCACACCCCAGGCATGTGCCTGGGCTAGGAATTGAACCAGTGACCCTTTGGTTCAGAGGTCAGCACTCAGTCCACTGAGCAACACCAACCAGGGTTATTCTGCGTTTTAATTATAGTCAGTTGACCTAGTACTAAAACACAAAAAATGCTTTGTATATTAATAGTTCAAATTCCTTGAGGTTGCAGATTCAGTTTTAGTGTATTATGCATTTATTATATGTTGTTCAGATTATTTCCTAAGTGATGCCAAGATTGCTAGTAATTTTGACTCCTGAATCATACTTTCTTGGGAATTTTCCATTTTAATGTCAGTGTTAAAAGCCAGTGTTGTTGTTTTTAAAGAAAAGCTGGGTGTCCTCTGGCCAGTGTGGCTCACAAGGTTGGGTGTCATCCCACAAAGTGAAAGGTCACGGGTTTGATTCCCAGTCAGGGCTCATGCCTGGATTTTTGGGCTCCATGCTCCATCCCTGGTCGGGGTGCTTGCTGAAGGCAACCAATTGATGTTTCTTTGTCACATCAATGTTTCTCTTTTTCTCTTTCTCCTTTCCTTTCCCTCTCTCTAAAAATAAAATCTTAAAAAGAAAGAAAGGAAAGCTGGGTGTTGTTGATAATCATAGTTTCCCAAGTTGACGGTTGCTAACCTGAGTGGGAATTGTGTGGTTTCATATTTCCAGGTGTGAGTGGCAGAGGGGACTGTCCTGATGTCTGTGTGGCTTAGTTGCAGTGCCGTCTGTACCTTTCCCCGGCTCATGCCTGTGCCTGGGCCTGCACGGCTTTCTTTGATAATGTGGGTAGCTTCTTTTAAAAAAATAATTTTTATTTATTGATTTTTAGAGAATGAGAGAGAGAGGGAGAGAAACATTGATTTGTTGTTTCACTTAGTTTTGCATTGATTGGGTGGTTCTTATATGTGCCCCTCCCAGGGATTGAACCTGCAATCATGGTGTATTGGGATGACGTGCTAACCAGCTGAGCTACCCGACTAGGGCATGGGTGGCTTCTTGATAGCTCTCTCATTGTAAGACCTTGTTTTCCTTAAAGCTGCCCAGGCGTTTTGTGTTCTGTGACCTGAAGGAGTTGGGGAGGAAGGGGCCCCCTGAGGCCTGTGTAGCCTCTCTTGGGACACATGAGGTTGTGGGAGTGTCCTGTGTGCTCCCAGTGGGGGCCATTCCCCGACCTCTTCCTCTGGAGTTGGGGAGCTGATTTCCATTGAAGACCTTCAGCTCGGCCTTTGCTTCCTGCCTACCCCGCAGTCAGAATGCAGGAACGGAGCGCCCGTGCCAGCAGCTCTCTTCTCGCCCTCCTGGAGGCTTTTAGTGAGCACTGACGGTCAAGTAATCAAATCCCAGTGGGGTCGACTCACCCACAGGAGGCCACAGCCCCCCCCACCCCACGGGTGAGGCTCTGGGCGGGTTCCAGGTGGACGGTTAGGACCTAAGTCTGTGCCCCCGACCCTTGCCAACTCCTGTGTCTTTCCCTATTGGCCAGTTTTGCGCCATTTCTAGTTTGGTTGCTCTTACAGAGATTTTGTCTTTGTAGGCTTTGGAAAAAAGTTTTGTTTTTTGCTTCTTACAGGAATCAAGGTATAGAATTCTGTTTCAGCCTGCTCTTTCACCCGCAAGTTCTTTGGTATTTCCAAGTGACTGTTTCTACCATACAAATCTAATGGTGACTCCTTCTCTCCCCTTGCTGAGGCCTGCCCTCAAAGCTCCCCCACATGACCTGGCCCCTAAGATTCCAGGCCCACCCCACAGCCCCTCCAGTGCACTCACCCCACCCCAGCTCACCCAGCTGCCTGCCCCATTCCTGGGCACCCCTCTGCCCTGTGGCCCTAGATCTTCCCTTGACTCTCCTTCCCTTGGGCAGCAGCTTGGCCGGCTCCTTCCCATCCTGCAACTCTTTGCCTAGGTCTTTGCCTTCCTGCGAACACTCCCCTGCGGGCCCTCGTTACACTGCAGCTCGCTCTGACCTTTCTCTCCTTGCCGGCAGTGATCACCTTCCTACATTCTGTTCCGTGATGGTCTTCTGTGCTTCCTCCTCCCTGGCTGAGCCCTGCTGCAGCCTGTATCCGCTGCAGTGCTGGGCGCAACAGGGGTGGCAGGCACGTGTGCGGGGTGGAACTGCTTGATTTTTATAGCTAAGCACTTCCTCACAACATAGAAAACTCTTTGAGAACATTATTTTAAATAAGCACTTAATATTATTCCGTATAGCCCTGGCTGGTGTGGCTCAGTGGATTGAGTGCCAGCCTGCAAACCAAAGGGTTGCTGGTTCAATTCCCAGTGCCTGGGTTGTGGGCCAGGCCCCCTATTGGGGGTGTGTGAGAGGCAACCACACATTGAGGTTTCTTTCCCTCTCTTTCTCTCTCCCTTCTCTCTCTCTAAAAATAAATAAATAAAATCTCTAAAAAATTATATCTCAATAAAGCTGTTAAAATTAAAAGTAAACACAGCTGGCTTGTTTTTGTTTTCTGAATACGGTGACTTTTTAAAAAAGTTATAGTTTATGTATTCCCAAAGTTTAAGGGTAGATGGGGGAGAATTTCAGCCTTGTCACAGATTTGTAGCATATCGGGTATGAGTTATTTTTGTGACAAGATAAGAAGAGCTTGGACAATTTGCTTATTCTTTTCTTACTGTAATGTTATCATCATGAAGCTACACTGCACGCAGAGACAGAGTAAGATTGCCTATGGCAATAACATATGGTTACTATGATTTTGAAAATCATGAACATTTCACAGATATCAGTTCTCTTTGTTTTTAAATGGTTTGGAAATTTGATCTTTAACCATTTTCTAAGCATTAAATTAAAAGGGATTTTGTGGGTGGTTTTTGTATTGTTGCCAGTCACATAGCTGGCAGTTTACCAGTCCCTGTTGCATTCCTGTTTGAGAAGAGAACACCTCAGAGCAGTTTGTTTCCTGTTGAGTAACAAACATTATCCTCCTTTCACAGATGCAAGTAGTAACAGAGTTAAAAACGGAGCAAGACCCCAACTGCTCTGAACCCGATGTGGAAGGAGTGAGCCCTCCCCCCGTGGGGTCCCAGACACCGATGGATGCAGACAAGCAGGCCATTTATAGGTAGTGAAGAGATGTGAAGCACGTGGGTTGTCAGAGGAGTGATGAGAGCAGAATACTTTGTCACTGGGAGCAATAGAGCTATTAGCAGGCAGAGTAAGGCATGATGTGATAACTACTGGTCTGAACATTTTTTCAGGTTCAGATGTTATTTTACATTTTAGTCCACCTTGCAAAAAATAATTTTCAGGCCCAGATGATTTTACTGGGAAATTCTACCAAAATTATAAAGAAAAAAAAAAAAAAAAAAAAACCACCAAGTCTACACAGTCTCGTCCAGAAAATAGAAGTTGAGGGAATGTTTCCCAATTCAGTTTACAAATTGATCATCACTCTGATACCAAGACAATTAAAAAAAAAAAAAAAAGTACAGACAAGCATCCCTCATGAATTTGGACATAAAAATCACCAATAAGATGTTAACAAATTGAATCCAGCAACAAAAATTAATAGAATAATATTATAATAATATATAGTGTCCAAATGGAGTTTATCCCAGGAATGCAAGACTAGTTCACTGTTCAAAGATCAACCAATGAGATCTACAGTGTGATCATATCAAGTGATACAGAAAAGCATTTGACAGAATCAACCACTAATTATTATTAAAAGTTGTCAGCAAAAGGGAATTTCTTAACTGATGAAGGGAAACTACAAAAGCCTATAGCTCACATCAAACTTGATGGTAAAAGACTGAATGCTTTCCTCTAAGATTGGGAATGAGGCAGAGATGTCCACCATAACTCCTCTTACTCAGCACTGTAATTGAAGACCTCACCAGTGCAGTAAGACAAGAAAAAGATTAGAAAGGAAGAAACAAAACTGGCTCAAAGCACAAACAACATGATTATCTACATAGAAAATCTGAATATCTACCAGAAAACTTCCAGATACTTAAGTGAGTTTAATGAGGTTCCATGCAATCCTATTTCTGTACCAGTGTTGTACAACTGGAAACAAATTGAAAGGACAATACATTTATGAGAGCTCCAAAAAAACTGAAGTACGAATCAATACATATAGAATGCTGATTCAAGCCATCAAACACAACTTAGTAAATGGCAGGACATACCGTGTTCATGGATTGGAAGACTTAATTTAATAAAGATGTCACTTCCTAAAATCAATCTATAGACTTAATGCAATTCCAATTAAGTTTTAGCAGGATATTTTTGTACATGTAGACATGTTAATTTTAAATTTTATATGGAAGTCAAAAAAACTAGATCAACTAAAACAATTTTGAAAAAGAATAAAGGAGGAGTCAGTCTATTTGATCATAAGATTTGCTATCATGTTACAGTAATTAAGAAATTGTGATATTTGTGAAGGAATAGACACATAGATTAATGCCACAGTATTCTATAAATAAATCTATACAAATATGATTCAGTTGATCTATAGCAAAGGTACAAAAACAATTCAGAATAGAAAAGGCAGACTTTCCAACAAATGGTGTTAGAACAATTGGACACCCATATGCAGAAAAAAGATCCTTGACCTACTCTTACATCATATAAAAATTCACTCAAAATGGACCATAGACCTAAACGTAAATTAGAAAACTATAAAATTGGTACATCCATTGCAATGGAATATTATTTGGCCATAAAAAAGAATGAGGTACTGACACCTGTTACAGCATCGGTGAGCCTTGAAAAACAGTATATTAAGTGAAAAATACCAGACACAAAAGGTCACATGTATAAAATGTCTAGAACTGGCAGATCTATAGAGACCAAAAGCAGATTAGTGGTGGCCTGAGGCTGGGGCTGGTGGGTGAATGGGGAGTGACTGCTAATGGCTGCAGGGTTTCTTTTGGGGGTGATGAAAATGTCCTAAAACTGACTGTGGTGATGATTGCATAACTCTGTGTATGTACTAAAAATTATTGAATTGTGAACTTTGGATGAATTATATGTTATGTAAATTATATCTCAGTAAAGCTGATAGGTCAAGTAATGCATACATACATACATACTGAAACATTCTGATGCAAATGTGGAACATCCATGTATTTTTTTCTTTCCCCCCAGGCATCCATTGTTTCCATTATTAGCTTTGTTATTTGAAAAATGTGAGCAATCCACGCAGGGCTCTGAAGGCACAACTTCTGCCAGTTTCGATGTGGACATTGAAAATTTTGTAAGGAAGCAGGAGAAGGAAGGAAAACCCTTCTTTTGCGAAGACCCGGAAACTGACAATTTAGTGAGTAAAATAAATGCTTTATTTTTTTATTTCTTAAATTTAAAATCAGGTTGATAAATACTAAACTTCCAGTAAGAACTTAAGACTGTCTGTAGTTCTGCTAAAGGGGAGAATATTATACTTAATGAAATAACTTATTTGTGTGCGTGTGTGTGTGTGCATGTGTGTGTTCGAATGTGTGACTTGAATGTCTTCCAGCCTTCTCTAGTTACCCTTTCCCTTGATAATTAAATAAGCTGGTTTCAGCCTGCATTCTGAATGGACCAGAGGATTCAGTTCTCTCCTAAACATTTGTAAAGGTTCATTGGGGTTGGCATGCTGGCCTGACTGCCTTCTGAGGCAACATGTCTGTGCCCAGCTTCAGCCCTTGGCTTTTCCCCGACTGTGGACACGTGACTTTATTCTCCATGATAGCCCTGTCTTAAGGCTCACACTGGTTTGCTCACAAAGTTCCTGAAGAATTGGGGAGGCCCACCAGCACAGAGCAGGGTCAGGCTTAACAAAGTCTCCGAGGCCCCTCACTACCTCCCCTGATCGTTCTGTCTGCAGCCAGCCTGGCTCACGTCAGTGCCCTGCTCCGAGGTCCAGTGCTCTGAAATTCAGGGTTCTCTGCGCTTTCTGAAGGAAATGGAGAATTCTTTGGAGGTAATGTCACTGCTGCATCCAAGGGGAGCAGTGCAAGCTGGGTCTGGGCCCTCACTGCATTTCCCTTAAAGCCTGCTGGCTCCCAGACCAACACCTTCGTCAGGCCCTGATCAGCAGAAAAGGGTCTTTGGAAGTCTTTTCCTTGAATACATTGCCTGGGTCTTAATTGTTGCTCCTGCTTTTTAAAGTTCTCATTAGACATTCAACCCTCATAGCTTAATAAACTTTATAGGTGAGTTTGACTTTGAGACTGTCTCCTCATCTTTGAAACAGGACTGACAGTGGCTGCCCTTTGGCCTTAGGACCAGAAGCTCTCTCTGCCTCTGACTGTCTGTCACACAGCCAGCCACCAGTGAGTGGGGAGCAGGAGCGGCCCCGGTGTTCCCGGGCTGGCAGGGACCAAGGCTGTCCTGACTGGTGTTAGAGCGCAGGGCCTAGTGAGCTTCATGCTCAGTATTCCTCATCACTGACGGACGGACTGGTTCGTTCCGGAGATGCTATGAATTACTACGCCAAACTCACAGCAGAAGTAGCAGAACTGTGGGTTGTGAATGCCCAGGCAGGTGCTGCGCATGGTAATGGTTTTATTATCAGTGTTAGTTATAATATCTACTGCTGTGGGACAAATTGCCCCCAAACTTAGTCAATTAATACACAGTCATGAAACTTAGAAAAATCGTAAGAGAGAATCTTTAGGATCTAGGGCTAATCAAGGGCTAGGGAAAGAGTTCTTAACCTTGACACCAGAAGCATGATCCAGCAAAGGTGGAGCTGGTAAGTTGAACTTCGACAAAGTGGAGACCCACGGGTCAGATGGGTCTGTGCCCATCCTCACTTACGGATGAAAGAACAGGAGCAGAGCGAGAGCTGGTGGCCTCCCCATGGGGCTGCGCAGCAAGGGCAAAGCTGGCTGAGGCCGCTGGCCCTGGCTCTGTGCTTCCCGGGGTCGGTGCTGGCGTTGTGCCATGCCGCGGGTCAGCGGTGCAGGGCCAGTTTGTCATTTTGCACAATGTCTGAAGTTATTCCACTTCTGTCGCTGGCAGTACAGATGGTGATGGCAATACAGGGTTCAGGCTGATAACTGAGAGCAGTTATGTGGTGATAATTACGATTTAACATCATGCTACCTGCTTTTTGTCTGAAAGTCTTCATTTTCTCTACTTCTAGATGGTAAAAGCAATCCAGGTTTTGCGTATTCACCTTCTTGAGCTGGAAAAGGTTAATGAACTCTGCAAAGATTTCTGCAGTCGATATATTGCTTGTCTAAAAACGAAAATGAACAGTGAAACTCTTCTGAGTGGAGAACCTGGAAGCCCGTATTCCCCTGTCCAGTCCCAGGTATTTATGTTCGGGTCCTGCTCTACTTCCTGGTTGCTGTCACATCTGCAAGGATGGATTGTATTGGTCCTGAGACCACCAGCCCTTTCAGAATTGTCAGGCTGTCTCAGTGGCTCTCCTGCTCAAAGAACCTCCCGACCTCTGGCCCCAGCCTGGGCTGGGAGTGAATCCCAGCGACAGTCCCTCTGGCCTCGCACAGTGAACGCAGTGAGGCCCCATCACTTCTTTCTTGTTTTCTTTTTTTTTAACAATATATTTTTTTAAATTGTGGTGATATTCACATATCGTAGAATTTACCCTCCTAACCACATTTAAGTGTACAGTGCAGTGGCGCTAAGCGCATTCACACTGATGTGCCGACATCTCCACCCTCCATCTCCAGAACGTTCCATCTCCCCAAACTGAAACAACTCTAGGGACCTTATGTCAGGGAAATCATCTGTCCTTCTGTATTTGGCTTATTTCACTCAGTGTCTTGTCCTCAGGCTCCTGCGTATTGGAGCCCTTTGTGGGAGCCACCTGATAGGTGGTAGTGACATTCACTGTGGTAGTAACTTGCATCTCCCTGACAGCTAAGGGTGGCAACCTTCTTTTCACATACTTTCTTTGCATCTGTATATCCTCACTGGTAGAATATCTTCTCACATCTTTTGCCCAGTTTCTAATTGGATTATTTTTAAACTGGACTTTTGAGAGTATTCTAGATACTAGTCCTTTATGGGATATATGGTTTGCAAATATTTTCTCCAAGTCTGTAGCTTATTTTTTTATTCTCTTGACAGGGTCTTTTGCAGAGCAAACATTTTCCCCAGTCTTTTATTTTATTATTTTTATTTTTAATGATAATTTTAAAGAAGATTTTATTTATTTATTTTCAGAGAGAGGGAATGGGAAAGAGCAAGGGAGAGAAACATCGATGGGTTGCCTCTCACACGCTCCCAACTGGGGACCTGGCCCACAACCCCGGCGTGTGCCCTGATGGGAAGTCAGACTGGTGACCTTGCGCTTTGTGGGACAATGCCCAACCCACTGAGCCATGCCAGTCAGGGCTATTTATTTACTTTTAATTTCTGTTTTACCCATCTACCCACCCACCTTTCTTTTAGCGGCCATCAGCTTGTTGTCTGTATCTATGAGTCTGTTTCTGTTTTGTTATTGTTGTTCATTCAGTTGTTTTGTCCTTTTAGGTTCCACCTGTGAGTGAAATCATACGGTATTTGTCTCTGTCTGTCTTATTTTTACTTAGCATAATACCCTTCAGGTCCACTCATGTCTCAAACGGCAAGATTTCACTATTTGTATTGCCGACCAGTGTTCCATTGTATATATGCACCGCCTCTTTTTTATCCCGTCATCTGCTGACGGGCACTGAGGCTGCTTCCATGCCTTGGCTGTTGTAAATGATGCTGCAGCGGTCCTGGGGGTGACTGCATCTTTCTGAATTCAGGTTTTTCTCTCCTTGGGCTAAACACCCAGAAGTGGAGTTGCTGAGTCGCAAGGCACCTCTATTTTTAGTTTTTTGAGAGCCTCCATACTGTTTTCCATGGTGGCTGCACCAATCGACATTCCCAACAACAGTGCACCAGGGTTCCCTTTTCTCCACATCCTTGTCCACACTTGTTGTTTGTTGATTTACTAATGATGGCCATTCTGACAGGTGTGAGGTGATATCTCATCGTGGTTTTAATTTGCATCTCCCTGATGATCAGTGATGCTGAGCATATTTTCATGTGTCTGTTATCCATCTGTATGTCCTCTTTTCTAAAGAGGACATACTCAGGTTCTCTTCTTATATTTTAATCAGATTGTTTTTTTATTTTTTTGGTATTAAATTGTATGAGTTCTTTATATATTTGGGGTATTAGCTCCTTATTGGAGGTAGCATTTGTGAGTATCTTCTGCCATTTGGTAGGTTGTCTTTTTGTTTTGCTAGATGGTTTTCTTCACTGTGCAAAAGTTTGTTTATTTTTCCCTTTGTTTTTCTTGTTTGAGGAGATACATCCACAAAGATATTACTAAGATTAATGTCAAAGAGTTTACTACCTATGTTTTCTTCTAAGAGTTTTATGATTTCAAGTCTTACATCTAAATCTCTAATCCATTTTGAGATTATTTTTGTACATGCTCTAGAAAGTGGTCCAATTTAATTTTTTGCATGTATCTGTCCAATTTTTCCAACACTTATTAAAGAGACCATCTTTCCTCATTATATATGCTTGTCTCCTTTGTTGTACGTTAATTGACCGTCTAAGTGAGGATTTATTTCTGGACTTGCTTATTCAACAGTCTTTAATATTGATCATTCCTATTTACCAGCTTTTCTTTTTATTAGTTGTGATTTTGGTGTCAAGTCTAAGAACTCTTTGCCTAGTCCTAGATCCCAAAGATTTTCTCTTTATATTTTTTTCTAAAAGTTTTATATTTTACATTTAAATCCATGATTTCTGAGTTAACTTTTATATAAAATGTGAGGGTTTTGACTGAGGTTCATACGTTTGCCTCTAGATGTCCCATTGCTCCAGTACCATCTGTTAAAAAGGCTTCTTCTTCCACTGAATTGTGTTTGCACCTTCGTCAGAAGTCACTTGGACACATTTACAGGGTTTATTCCTGTGTCCTTTGTTCTGTCCCACTGATCTGTGTATTATACCATACAGTTTTGATTACCGTCGCTGAATATTAAATCTCAAAATTGGGTAGACTGAATCCTCTCACTTTATTCTTTTTCAAAATATTCTTTCTCGAAATATTTTAGCTATTTCTAGTTCCTTTGCTTTTTCATATAGATTTTAGAATAATCTTATCTACATCTACAAAAAAATGTTACTGAGATTTTGACAGAAATTGCATTAAATCTGTATGTCATTTCGGGGAGAATTGACATTCTTTGCTGTGTTAATTCTTTCATCTCACACACGTGATGCACCTCCTCATCCCTTTGTTCTCCTGTGGTTTCTCTCATTAGTATTTTATAGTTTTCAACATATGACTCCTGCTCATGTAGTTTTAGAATTACACATAAGTATTTTATTTTTTGAGCAATTGTAAAGGCTGTTGTATTTTTTTAACTTCAGTGTTGATGCTATTTTTAGAAATACAGTTGTTTTTTAATATTTATCTTGTATCCTGTGGCCTTGCTGAACTCATTAGTTCCAGGAGGTCCTTTATGTAGATTCCTTAGGATTTTCTACCTCGTCAGTCGTATCATCTACAAATAGGACAATTGTTTCTTCCTTTGTGATCTGTATACTTTCAGTTTTCTTTTCTTGCCTATCGGCTAGAACATCCAGCCCTATCTTGAGTAGGATTGGTGAGAGCACGAATCCTTTGCTTGTTCCCAATCTTATAAGGAAAGTTCAGTCTTTCACTATTAATTTTAATTTTAATGGTAGGTTTTTTCCCTAGATGCTCTTTATCAAGCTAAGGAAGTTCCCCTCTATTCCTATTTTTCTGAGAGTTTTTATTAAGTTGAATTTTGTCAAATGCATGGATTGATATGATTATGTGGTTTATTTATTTATTTTGCCTGTTAATATGGTAGATTACATTGAGTTTTGAATATTGAACAAGCCTTGGATTCCTGGAATAAACTGTACTTGGTGATGGCACATAATTCTTTTATATGGATTCCTGAGTTCTGTTTGATAATATTTTGGTAAGCATTTTTGTGTCTATATTGAGAGATATTGGCCTGTAGTTATCTTTCTGGTACAGTCTTAGAGTAAGTTTGGTATCAGGATAGAACAGGCTTCAGAAAACAAACTGGAGAGTATTGCCTCCTCTTCTTTTTTTTTGTGAGGGCTTAATTTTTCTCTACATGTTTGATAGATTTCTTTTTTGGAGGTTTTTAAATTATGAATTTAGTTTCCTTAATAAGTTGCAGGGCTGTTCAAATATATCTACTTCATATAGGAGTTTGTTTCCTACGTCAGATCTGTGTGTGTTGAGTTCAGCAAGGTATGCAGCGATCTCCCCGTTTCATCTCTGATATTGGTAATATGTCTTTTTTCTTTTCTCTGTTGGTATTACTAGCGGTTTGTCAATATGTTGGTCTTATGGAAGAACTCGTTTATTTTTCACTGTTGTTTTCTGTTTTCAGTTTCATTGTTATCTGCTTTGACCTTTATTGTTTCCTTCCTTTTACTTGCTTTGGTTTTATTTTGTTCCTTTCTTTTTAGGTTTTAGATGTGGGAGCTTGGATTATTGTTTGATGGCCTAGCTTTATTCTGGCCAAGTTAATGTACCCTACTTCTTGGGCACCTGCCGAAGCTTACAGGGTAATCACCTCTGGGTGATATCCACTTGGGCTACTTATCTCCTCAAATATCTGGGTGCCTGCGTGTGCCAGACCCCATGCTAGAGGCCAGGTGCAGGGATCCCTTCCCTTGCCAACCACCAATCCAGCCATCAGTCAGTGGGTAAATTTGCCCATTTGGATCTAATGTCACATGAGTACAATCTCTGATGTGGTATTCACAGATGTTTACATGGAGTGTGCTGCAGGCCAGGCCCAGGCCTAGTACTCCACATGCATGCACACACGAGGTCGGGGCTCAGGTGTGTGTGTGTGCTAGGGTCGGGGTGGTACAGAGCTGTGTGAGCCCGGGCTGGCTCCCCATCACCACTGAGAACCTCCCAAACCTGTGGCATAATCTTCTGAAAGTGCTCATCCTGTCAAGGAGGCTTTGGAAAATCAAGAGTCTGAGCCAAATTGAATGGAAGAGGTATAGGATGAGATCAGGTGATCGTGGTCTCCCTAGTCATAACCTCCAGGACTGTAAGGTGTGGTTGATATGTGATGAGATGAAAGATAATCTTTTGGAAGCCAAATTGAAACTGATATTTTAGTATCAGTCATCCCATCTCATATCCAGGCAGTCTTGCCTCTCCTGGTTTCTGGATCTGTGGAGCCTGCTTCATCGAAGGCTTGCCACCTGATTGTGTTCTTGCCTCAAGCATCTCCTTTATTGATGATGCTATTATGCCACTTGTTTGGAAGTTTTAAACACGGGTGCTCTGTTTCCTAATCATCCCTTCCCGTCTGTTTCTGACTTACAGCAGATTCAAAGCGCCATCACAGGCACTCTCAGCCCCCAGGGAATCGTGGTGCCAGCATCTGCGCTGCAGCAGGGGAACGTAACCATGGCAACGGTGGCAGGTATGGCGGTGGATGAAAGCACACCTTTGCCTTGAGCTTGTGCAGAAAAAGTCCTCCATAGCAGAGTGGAGATGTGCATACGTATAACTTTTAATTAACACCAGTTCCCTAATGGGAGCCCCACAGTCTAGCCTCTTTGAATGCCTCTTTCTTGTTAATCCTCAATGACAAATACTTTGCATATTGTGTTTTCCTACCAAAAAGAAATGTTGGGAAGAAAGGTTTTATAGAGGAGTTAAAACTGTATAGCAAAAATCAATTGTAATTTTCAAATAATAGTTTTTAATTATTCTCTTAGCAGCACATGGAATAGCTTAAGTTGTGTCATTAACTGATGATAGGTAAATAAAAATTCAGAATTAGTCTTGGTTTAACTTGTATAATAAAAACCATCACCTAGAATGTTGCAAGTACAAGACCATCTTGGAACTGTAAGGAGGGGGAGAAATTTACGCCGAAAAAACCCATGTAATAGCACAAAGGGAAGCCTCTACAGGAGAATGGAGCACATTTGACCAAAAAGAGAACTGTAATAAAAATATTTGTCAAACTACAAGAAGAGGAAAAAAAAAAATATTTGTCATCTGACACCTTTGTCCAAGCCCCTTGATATGTGCTCATTGTGAGGAAAAGTAGAAAATGGAGGCGAGCAAAAGGCAGGGGAGTGCAGACTCCTGAGCCAGCTGCACCCTGGGCCCCGTCTGTGAGGGCCGCAGGGATGTCAGCGTGTCACCTGGGCCCTGCTTGTGCTGTGAGTTCATTCTGGTAACATACAGGAACAAGTTGACTAGCCAAGTATCGATCTTTTGAAATGATGTAAAAGGCTCATCATCAGCCTTGGCCGGTGTGGCTCAGTTGGTTGGAGCATCATCTTGTCAGCAAAAGGTTATGAGCTCGATTCCCGGTCAGGGAACATACTGGGTTTCAAGTTCTGTCCTCAATCCAGGCGCATGCGATTCCTATTCCAGGCGTGTGCAGGAGGCAACCTACCGATGCTTCTCTCGCATCGATGCTTCTCTGTCTCTCTTTCTAGCTCTAAAAACAATGGGGAAAAATGTCCTCAAGTGAGGATAAAAAAAAAAAGTTTGTCAAACTAGAGATTTTATTCATTTCATAGTATAGTGAGGAAATTAGTTTTAAATCATTGAGACTTAAATGCAGTTTTTTTCTTCTTCCTTTTTGAGGTGGCACAGTTTATCAGCCTGTCACGGTTGTCACTCCTCAAGGCCAAGTAGTGACACAAGCCTTGTCACCTGGGACGATCAGGATCCAGAACTCCCAGGTGTGTGTGCCATTCTGTTGTGGGGCTGGGGTGGGGGCTGTTGCACAGCGGAGGGGTGCAGCGGGAGGCAGGCTGGAGCCGCTCTGTCTGGGGGCTGTCATGTAGCTCCTCCAATGAACCTGAACGTCAGTACTTTGTTTTTTTTTTTTCATCTTCATCTCTCTAATTGTAAAAACGTTGCAAGGTTCAGAAAAGTCTAAGGAAGCAGGAACAAGTCACCCATTATCCTTCCCCTCAAGCAACCGCAGCTGTCCAGTTGAGCGTTGGATTGTGTAGTTGTCTCTGAACCAGGAGACTGGGGGCCATGTAGACGCACAGTCCCTCCACCGCCAGGTCACAGCAGAGTTCAGCCGGGCTCCCGGACCACGCCTGGCCGGCTCCCACCTCCAGCATGAGAGTGTGGGCCAGGTGCCCTCTGCAAAGCTTTCCGCGGCCTTTCTGGTGTGTTCCTGCTGAGCCAAGCAGGGCTTCAGGGTATCTGGGGCACTTGCTTAATGCCCCGCCACACCTGGGGAGAAGCCTGAGAGGGGGCTCCCCTGCCCCCTCCCCACGCTACCCACTGGGGGCCCTGCTTCAAGAAGGCTGGTCTGCTGCTCCTCCCCTGGCCCACCTGCTCCCAGAGCACAGGGGCAGCTTCGAGGGCAGAAGCAACAGAGCTGAAAATGCATGACATGCCATGACCTTAGGATGGTCCTGTCCTCTCTGTGTCTTTGGTAACATGAGATTGGGCTTGGTGGTCCCCCAGGCCCCTCTAAGTTCTGGAAACACACACACAACCTTTACATTTAGCTTGGCTTTGATCAGAAGGATAGTGTTTCTGTTATTGATTCTCATTTAATGCAGCGGGTCCTTCTGTGTGTTATTTCCTTGTCTTTGGCCTGCACACATGTTTTCTACACTCTTAGCCACCCGGAGGCCCCGCCTCGGGGATGTGGGTGTTTTCTGGATCAGCACACTCGAGGGGGGTGGGGTGTGCGTGGGCCTGCGCAGCCAGCCCAGGGTTCCTGCCTTTGACTTCATGGAAGGTTTTGTTGGACAAAGTCGCACTGGGGCTGGTCAGGGCTGAGTGGTTGTGAGGCCTCAGAGGCCACCTGGGCACCGATGACCTAGGACACTAGGTCACGTCCCAGGGACAGCAAATGGGCGCTGGGGAGATGGGGAGGAGCTAGGCCCGCCCATGCTGGTCCTGGGTCCCTGACCACCCTGCCCTCCCTGTAGTTTCCCGCTTACAATAGCTGTGAACATAAAGCAGGGCCTCATTTGCGGGGTTACCTAGTATTGAGGTGAGCCATTCTTAGAGGCAAGTGCTTTAATCAAATGCCTTACTTATATGCTAGAGTTCATTCACCCTGCTGTTTGAGAAAGAAGTTTTCTAATTGACTGAGTTTTCTTACAGACAATAAATTACTAGCTTAAATAGATTATACAAAATTTGAATTATTTCAGTGAAATACCTTGTCATGTCTAACATGGTGTCTCTCCCCAGATCCATTCAGCGGGTCCCTGGGGAGCATAACTCCTTTGCTTCTGCCTGTGGGCTGCCCCTGCTCTGGGTCATGGTGGCCCACGGTACCCCTTGTCCTTAAGTGTCTTATCTTCCCTGTTGTCATTGTTTCTAGTGTGGCCAGGCTGGGAAGCCAAAGAAAAGAGCTACTTGGGTTTCTCACAGGAGAGTAAAGAAACGTGATTGCGGGTCGTGGTGTGGCATTCTTTGAATAAAACCTAGACGTTATAGATATGATTCTGCCACAGCTGTTTGGGCTGCTTGGGCGATCTTATTTTCCCTTCTTTCTGGACCAAAATGGGGGTCCTTGTGCTTCAGATAATTGGGGTGGGTAACCTGCCAGTAGGAGCGTCTGTGTTGTGTCAGAGACTCAGGGTTGGCCTTGTCCAGAGAGTTGGAGGTTATCACGGCTCCTGTTGTCACTCTGGTGGTCAGCATTACTCACAGGTGGGCCTCGGCAGCATGGCAGTGTGGTGGCAGTCAGTCCTGGGTGTGCCCGTGCCATCCCGTCCTGTACCTCAGGACGGGTCCCTGCCCGGGGTGGGGGTGGGGGGCTGGGTGGAGGGCACACGGGGGATTTTAGCCCAGCTTCGCCCAGCTCCCTGGGAAGAGAGAGTCAGCGCCGTGGGGCACCGTCTGGCCCAGCGCCAGGCAGAGTCGTGCACAGGGTTTGGACCCTGTTCCTACAGTTCTAGGGAGAAGTCTTTAACTATACATGGAGTACAAGCCCAGTTCAAAACATTGTTTGAGGAAAGGAGCAGCAGCAGGCAGGGGGTGGGGGCGGGGTCTCTCCTTCCCCTTAACCACCCCCTTTCCCTGCAGAGTTGTACTTCTGTTGTACAACTTCACTGAGTTGCTCTGTCATCTAGGTCGGTGTCCAAGGTGCTGAAAGGCTCCTAACAGGACAGCGGTTCCTGTCCCAGCCTCCGAGCCACCCCCGTCCCAGTCCCCTCAGGCGACCACTCTCGGGTCTTCTAAACATTTCTTCTGTTTCTTCCCTTCATGTTTCTAAATAAAAACCTCCTCTCTTAACTCACCCCTTGCCACGTCTCTCATGTGTCCTCCCCGTTCATTCAGGGTGTGGTGTAGTCGGATCTGTTTTCAGTTGGAACGTCGTCATGTAAATACTGGCTTCTACTGAGCTTGGTGTCTAACCGTGCCGACAGCGCATTTCCAGTTCAGATGTTTGCCTCTACCCGAGCTAATCACTGATCCCCACCCCCCACCCCTTTGCTCCGTGTCCCTGGTGTCGACGGCTAAATCCTCCAGGGTTCTCGGTGATTCCCCATGCACGCAGCCTGCACAACAGGAGCTCTCGGCCCCGCTGGTCTCCCGTGTCCAGGCCGCTCTCTGCGCAGGCCCCGCCTAGGGATGTCCTTGGACTTGCCTCTGCCCTCACCCTGAGGACCCCCTTCTCTCAGGGCCCATGTTTTCTGCTTTCTCGGCTTTACTGCCACCTTCAAAAACTTCCAGAGAGGCTGTACATGGGAAGTACATTGTGTTGAGACTTGATTTTGGTCCCGTACTTGACAGGACACCTGTGTACGCATGCAGCTCCAGATGAGACACGCTTCCCCGGAGGCGGGGTGGCGGCATCCGTGCCTCCGTGTGCCCTGGGGCAGCGCTGCCTCTGATCAGGTCGCTGGTTCTTAGACGCTTCTCTTTGCCCAAGGCTTTTGGTGCTGAGCGCTGCCTGCCGAAGGACCTCGTGGTTTGTGTTCTGGGTCATTTCCTTGAACTCTGTGACAGCCCTTCCCCTGCCCTCAGCAGGCACATTCTCTCCTTTCTAGGGCCCTTAAACTGGCCACCAGCCCTTCTGAACCAACTGCCTCTTGGTTGCTGTGCATTTTTGTTTGTATGCCCACTGCCAACTTTTTGCCAACTTTCTGAGAGATTTCCTTTTATCTTCCAGCCCCTCTATAGTTTAAAATGTTCAAGCACAGTTTGAATTTCTAATACCCTTCCTTGCCCTCTCTGCATCCTGTTTTTGGTTCATGGTTTAAGTTTTTTGGGTTTCTGCATTCTTTCTGTTTTCTCTGCATCTCAGAGCTTATTCACTTTGGTGTCCACTTTTTGTGATGGAGGTTTTCAGGTGTTTGGGGACAACACTTTGCTGCCCTTTTAAATGTAAACACACAAGCTCCTTGGTGCTAGTCAGGGGCTGGGCTGTGGCGGGCTGGCTTCTCCACGGGCTTACTCCGCATTCTGCCGGCCTTCGGTCATTTCTTCCTTAGTTTCTCCGGAGAAGGGCTCTGATCTCTGCTTGGGCAGAAGCATCGCGGCAGGGGCAGGGGTGGACTGGGGTCTCCCATTTTGTGTGCAGACCTTCTTCACCTCTCCTTCTAGCCCTGCCCCTCCCTCGCTCCCTCCAGCCTTGCGCATGTACTGAGTCTGCAGGCTCTGGTCTGTTTCTTTGGGGAAGAAACCCCGGGTCTCCTGCAGGAGCGGGGGTAGAAGGGTCATCTACAGAGAATGATGGGGTCTCACTGCTTCTCAAATGGACTTTCAGCCAGATCCCTAGGCTTTTATGTCACCTGCCTTGTCCAGTCCCGGGCTTTGCTGGATCCCAGCGGGGCTAATAGGCCCTTGCTTGCTTGCTCTCTTGGCTGGGTATGTGCTCCCAGCGCCCCCCACCCCCCACTCCAGGCATCCTTACAGTGGCATCACGGGTGCCCCTCCTCACTTTGCCTATTCATGAGCCCACAGTTGCTCTAACCCTGCACACAAAAAAGCAACACTGAAGTACGTGCCAAGTTTCCTGAAGAATGTCGTACATTAAATGGAGGCAGATTGGGCAGACAGCTAACTTTTGGCCCTGGTGCTTTGGAATCAGTTTTATAAGTTCACTTGTCCATTCTTTTTCCTGTGCAGGAACATCAGCATTCAGGCAGCACTTTTAATACCATTTACTTTCAGTCTTTTAACAAACAAACAAATACATTTGAAAACAATTATGCCCTTAGCAATAATCTGGAATTTTAAGAAATGTTAGATACCATTAGTGTTCTTAATGTCTCTTTCAGGTTACACATTTTATGTCTGTTTAGATGATGGTGTTCAGGCTTTTTTAGAATATGTCCAAAATGATGTCAATCCAGAGGAAGCACCAATAGTACAGTGAACACCTCCCCCAGTTGAACTTGCAAATCCTTGAATCTACATTTATGAGTACATTATACTGAAATCAACCTATAGAAGTTGGTGTTCGTTTATTTATAAAGCTGGATTCACCTGTCAGCTCTGAATTAAACTGCGAGTAATGGCAGAGACACCCCTGACCGGTCCGCTCGGGGCCCTATCAAGCAGCGCACTGACCCTCGGACAGCGCAGGTGTGCACTGATGTGCAGGCCGTGTGAGCGGGCCCGCACGCAGCAAACCATGTCGTTCAAGGGTCCAGGGCATCTGCTGCTTCCCTGGTTCCTGCAGTGACGGCTGTGACACCATTTCCGTGAGCACACCGGGAGTGCGAGGCTGCGCCTGGGACACGTGCCGGGGCCTGAGCAGGGCCTCGCAGCATCAAGGCTTCCTCGGGTTCGTGTGTGACACTTACCCAGGAAGCGTTATGCGTGTCTCCTGTGGAAATGGAATGGCAGACAGCGTTTTGTGCTTTTCTTGGGCGAGGGAAACTGTGTTTGCGGAGGCTGCTGAGACCCCGCCTTCGCTTTGCGACCCCTTTGTCTGCCCCGTGCGTGCGTGTAGCTCTTCCCTTCCCCTCTGTTCAGCGGGCACCGCCTCCTCTGGTTATGGGTCCTCTCAGCTTCCCTCTCCATTCTCAGCAGCTGCTTGAAGCCTCTTTTGGGCCCAGAACTCGGGTCTTATGGCGCCCATTCTTAGAGGAAGCAAGATGAGGACAGGTGGTGGAGACATGGACCTTGCCCGTCTGCAGGCGTGTGGCTCAGGGGCTTCTCAGCGTCCATCCCTTCTGCGTCGCAGGCCAGGGGCCTCTGCTGGCTCAGATACCGTGGTGTAAATAGTGACGGGACGGAGGGAGCCGAGCCTTAAATCAGTGTGTGCGCGCGCCTCTGCTGTGACTGAGGCATTTATCCTTAAGACCCGCGGTGGTTTTCTCCATCAGAAGTCGTGAACTGCTGGGGCGTGTCGTAATTTTCTGTGCTTTCTGACATTATTTTTCAATTGTTTTAAAGCTTCAGTTACAGTTAAACCAAGATTTGAGCATCTTGCATCAAGACGACGGCTCCTCTAAAAACAAGAGGGGAGTCCTGCCGAAGCATGCCACCAGTGTGATGCGGTCCTGGCTCTTCCAGCACATTGGGGTAAGGCCACGGCGACCTCCGCGAGGCTTGCTTTCTGGCTCGTTTTCTAGGAAAAGTTGCCTGTATGTGCTAGTAGGCCTGGTTTGAAGTGCAGGTAACCCCCTGTATAACACGGTTGTTAGGTTCTGAACAAAGGCCGTGTTATGCAAATCCGTGTTATACGGAACAAAGAACTGGTACAAAAAGGGGGGTTAGGTTCCAAAAGTTAAAAAAACATGCTATTATATTTTCATAATTAAGAGGAATATCTTTATTAAAGCAATTTTCATCAAAAGTATTACATGTTATTATGAATTAAGCAATGTTTTCTTCATCATCACTACCAAGCTCCATTAACCGAATGCATTTTCTTTTTAACAAGATATCCTCGTCCTCTGAACTTTCTTCAGCGTTATCTTGATTTCTATGCTCTACTTTTTACAAAAAAATCGGTTATTTTAGATTGCTTGCTTTTAGCCGAGAGATCTTTATAAATTTCCTTATGCGGTGCTAAGCACTTCTGAAGTTCTCTCTTCAACTCTGTGCTCCTGGCAGTGCAGGGATCTGCATTTAAGAAATAGGACTAACTGCTCGGCTAAGTCTAGGCCTCTCTTTACGCTTTGGAGAGTAACCTGTTTCACTTCTTCGTTTTCCTCAGTCTATCGTCCCCTCAGTTATCTTGGCAGATTGCAGATGTCATTTCCACCAAAATTGCTTCATCAGTTTCTTCGTCTACCAGCAGTTCTTGGGTATCTCCTACAGCCATACCATCAAAGCCTTCCCCTCCTAAAGACTTAGCAAGTTCTACTATTTTGTCCGTCCTGTTTTCTGCTGACTCGATTGGATTTTCATTTTGAATTGACTCTGGCCATATATTTTTCCGACAAGCATTTAATGTTGTTGGTTTTATTTCTTTGATGAGTTTATTAGATTATTCCAGTCCAAAATTTTATCACATTCAATATGACAGGGATTTCCCTGATTTCATGTTATATGGGAGTTTTCCCCAATTCTCTGTGTTAGAGCAAAACCGTGTTATAGAAGTACTGTGTTATACGGAGGTTTCCCCAATTCCCTAACCATGTTAGAGCAAAACCGTATTATAGAAGTACCGTGTTGTACAGGGAATACCTGTACCTGTGTTTTGTTAACTGTCCAGGTGGGTTGAGCGTGGGACCGAAGGGAGGCTTACCAAAAATGGAGGACATCCCTTCAAGAAACCTAAATTAAATGAGGGGGCCCACTGGTGAAAAGGGAACCCGTTTAGCTCATGTGAGTCCCGTGTGTGTGTGAGAGAGAACCTGCTTGTGAACAGCGCCTGGGTGAGGTGAGGTTCCTTAGAGAAGAGGGCAGAGAAAAGATGCGTTTCGGCAAAACCTTGGAAAATAGTGATGGTTTCTGTGTTGGAGTTCTGAGGAAGACGCGCTAAAGGCCCTGAGACAGAGCTGGAGAGAGCTGCGCACACGGGCAGGGGGTCAGCACCTGGCCTGTGGCCCGTGAGATGCACTTGGGCCCGTCGGCAGCACCACCTCATCCTGCGTTCTGTCTGAGCACCTGGTTTCCTCACCGGGCTCGTGGCCACGTCTTCTCAGTGAAGACGGCTTGTCTTGGGGAGCACACCCTCGCCGACAGGTTTAACGGTACACTCCTGCATGCCCAGGCTGAGCCCTCAGTCCTCCCTCCATGGGCCTCTGGGAAGGCCTGGACCCGGAGTTGCTTTCGGGGTGACTCCCAGTGTAGCGGCCAGGGTCAGGATGGACAGGGATGGCTGTCAGAGGAGCGGTGGGGACGGAGGCAGGAAGGTGGATGCTACCTGCTGAGTTACACCCATGGGCAGACCGGGGGAGGAGCCCGCAGGGGTGCTAGAGGGACAGAAGGAAAGGAGGCCTAAGGAGGCTGCCTGTGGCCATGCGACCCCGTTTCCGGCCGGTGGCGTCCACCCGTGGTCAGTTTTCTCTGAGTGCAGTGGCTGCCTGCTCCTTCTGCAGCGCTGGCCCTGGGCTGGCCCTGTGCACTGGGCTGGCCCCCAGGTCTGCCCCTTGGCTTCTCTGCCACTGTAACCGGCCCTCGCCAGCCCATCCTCTCCATGTCTGTCCTGGTGCTGCTGCTGTCGGTGGCAGTGTCTGGCAGGCCCTCATTCCTCATGCCCTTCTCGGCCTGCACCCTGCCGAGGGCCTCAGGCCTGCACTGGTCCCTTGGCAACGTGTCTACATCCTAGCCCTGACCTTGAGCCTCAAGCCCAGCAGCCGATCTCAGCGTCTAGTCCCCTTCTGGGTTGGCCCTTGTCACTGTTTCACGCCCCCCACTACCGTCTATGTGGCATCGGGTTACTACCCTGAGGGCAGGGGCCTGGAGGCTGCAGTGTCACTGAGCAGGCCTGAGAGGAGGAGAGGGCACCCCTCCCTTCTGAGGGGAAGACCCTGGAGGTTCCGAGGCTGCCCCTCCCTGCGCGCTTGGCCCAGCCTCTCTCTTCTCTGGTGTCTGTTCTCTGTTGGACCATTCCTGCCGGCCGGACGTGGCGGCAGCCGTCGGGAAGGAACAGTGAGACCATGTCTAGAACTTGTCCTAAAAGGCTTCACAAGAACATGAAAGATTTTATGGGTAAAATAACTCAGTTCGTTATCCTATTGGGAACTGGGTGAGTATGTGAATTAGAACCCACAATTTGATGGAATATCATACAGCTAGTGGGCGTGAGGAATGGGGGCTGTGAGTGCAAGGGGGCTTCAGGTGGGCGGCAGTAAGTGAAAAGGCATTTTTTAATATATTGTGACTATTATAACCAATAAATGTAATTGTGATGTGATGTTAGAATATACACAAATAAGAGACCTGTCACCCAAATGATGGCAGCCTGCCTGGCCCCTCTCCTGCTGCCGTGTGGAGCCAGCTGGAGGGTAGGGGAGTCTGTAAACCCCCTGGGCCTCGGCTTCCGCCCCTGGGAAGCCAACGTGGCAGCAGCGTCTGGCGGCTCAGAGGGGATGGTGGGGAACCGTGAACTGCTGTGGGGTGTGCAGAGACGACAGGTGTGCTGTGCGTGCCGTGCCCGAGGTTTCATGAGCCCACCTTTACCCACTTCACACACGTGGTGCAGCTTATGGTTCATAAATTACTCTTTAGGCAAGTTGATACAGAAAGTGTTGACATATCCGGTGCCTAGAACGGCCCCTGGGGTGGTGGGTGGCACTTGGTGGTGTTGCGCTGTCGTCTTGGAGCCTCAGACTGTGTCACCGCCATCGCCTGGGCTGTCACCAGCAGCTGCCACACCAGGGTGCTCCTGGGCGGCCGGGAGAAACCCTTCCTTCTGAATAATAGTAAGATGGAAGTTAGTTTTTAATTGAAAGCAGTGTTGATACTTGTCAGTTATTTACAAATGATTATTTGTGTGCCTCTATTTTACCTAGAAAGTCCTGAGTTGCTTTTTAAGATCTGAAGTTCATGGTAATGCTTCTTTTTGTTTGTAGCATCCCTACCCAACAGAAGATGAGAAGAAACAGATTGCTGCTCAGACAAACTTGACACTACTCCAGGTTAACAACTGGT
The DNA here is from genome assembly GCF_987537825.1 of Furipterus horrens. Taxonomy (NCBI): domain Eukaryota; kingdom Metazoa; phylum Chordata; class Mammalia; order Chiroptera; family Furipteridae; genus Furipterus; species Furipterus horrens. The sequence goes on from NW_028327171.1 coordinate 8,612,069, forward strand.
GAGGCGCCCGCTTTCTGAACCGGGCTTGTCGCTGTCATAGAGCCCCCGAGAGCACTGGCAGTAGTCACTAGGGAAATGTGGTTGAAAGCGAGTCCCTTTAATGAGCAGTGCTCTGTGATCCGAGCGCTGGATTGGTGGCAGATACTTAAGAATAAGTCAGCGCACACTTCCAACGTGCGTGTTCCGTGATCAGCCCCTCACTGTGAGCTTTCTGCCTGCATCTTACTTGCCTGATTAGAAGTGTGTTTCTTTATTGTGTTACTACCCCTGACCCCTCACTCATGCAGAACTGTGAGGTTTTCATGGCGGAGCTTCCGGGCAGTGGACAGCCAAGCTCTCCTTTCAAACTGTGTGTCCCGTTGTCACCTGTAAGTGGGGGAGGAAGCTCCTCCGCCATCCATGTGGTGGTCTGCCCCACAGCACGAGCCGGGGGTGCCAGGAGGGAGAAAGCCAGGGTGACGATTGCTTTATTTATTTATTTGTTTGTTTATAAGATTTTATCTTTATTTTTGAGAGAGGGGAAGGGAGGGAGAAAGAGAGGGAGAGAAACATCCCTGTGCGGTTGCCTCTCGTGCACCCCCATCTGGGGACCTGGCCCGCAACCCAGGCCTGTGCCCTGACTGGGAATCAAACCGGTGATCCTCTGGTTCGCAGGCCAGCGCTCAATCCACTGAGCCACACCAGCCAGGGCTGACTACTTGATTAATAAGACATCCAGCTCTGGTTCTGTGTCACGAGTGACTGGGGACACCTACACCCTGACCACGTGTTTTCCCTTCAGTAAGAGCTGTCCGTGTTACTAAGTGGTGCTAAGCCCTAGGGTGCTCGTGGGTTCCCTCTGTCAATCATGAGCTTCATGCTTATTTGCTTACTGTTCAGAGGGAGGAAGCAATTTCCGCTTAACAGAATGGACATGCAGAAAAGGAAGCATAGATTCTAGCACTTTTAAACATGACGATATTCTTATTTTAACTGTTAAAACTTGAACTTGAAGGCCAGTTAAGCTCCAATATAATGATAAAATCTTCTAGTTTATGCAACCTAATAAGCAGGGGGTGTGCTTCTGCATCGCACTAAATATTTCTGTTATCCTGCGTTTCGGCCTTTATTGGGGGGCAGGGAGCAATGATAGACCGTACTATTTTAATTGTTCCCTGTTAAATATTTTACATAACAGACATCTAAAGGTTTCAAGTACATTGTCGCTGTGGTGCTTGTAATGTCTGGCACGTGCTCACTTGTTTTCATACAGTCTCATGTTTAAACTTCCTGTTTTGATTCAGCCATGATAGTACTTGGTGGATTAAGATGAGTGGCAGACACAGAATTCCTTCTTTGAATGTCCTGATGCTTTGTCCCTGTTCGGTCCTCCCCTTACTTTTCTTTATCAGCTTCCTCATGTTCCCTGACTTGCTCTGTGGTGTTCACAGAATTGTCTTCTCTAGAAGGTTTAATATCGATTTTTAATTTTTAAAAATACTGTTTAATGACATGACTTTTGTAAACTTTAAATTTTCTAAAATCTTTTAATTAATAGATGTAGCTACTTTTACCCTTTGTGACTTTTTCTGTATTTTTTTTTTTTTATTCACAAAAATTATATCATGGAATGAAATTAAACACACCCACGATTAGCTTAGGCCTCTGTCCCAAAGCAGCTTTGAATACGGATAAAGAAGTGGATCCTGCAGCTGGCATCGGGGACTGCAGACGGGGACACACAGACTTAGGTTGCAGGGGATGCACTTTTGCTGCTTTAACATGTCCCTCCCTTAGAGAAAATAATGCCACATCACAACTTTGACAGTATCATCAGTCTCAAAAGGAATATCGAATTCACAGACATGGACTGAGTCAGTTAAAGTGGAAAAAGGGTAACACAGAGGAGCTGGTCTTGATTCAAATGAATTATTTTAAAAAAACAGCATGCTCTGTTTTTCCAGACACTTAGATAATATGCTTGTCACTACTGTAAATACCTGTTGTCATAGGAAAGATGAGCTATTCTGATGGCTTTCGTGTTGTTTTTAAAGCCACTTGTTTCCTGGAAGGACTTAGTTGCTCCTCCGGGGTCTTTAAAAAGGCCATCTTGACGCAGGTTCTTTCTTTGTGGACCTCGCTGCTCAGGTTCATCAACGCTAGGAGGCGGATTCTTCAGCCCATGCTGGATTCTAGTTGTTCGGAAACCCCCAAAACGAAGAAGAAAACCGCTCAGAACAGACCAGTTCAGAGGTTTTGGCCCGACTCCATCGCGTCGGGAGCCGCGCAGCCGCCGCCCAGTGAGCTCTCCATGCCGGAAGGTACGGGGCCCGGGGCCCACGCGGGTGGCACCCCAGGGCGGAAGGGGACCCCTCGGCACCACCACTTCCCATGAGTTTAGGGAACGTGACCAAGGTGTGTGTAGTTGTCTCTGCGTCTGAAATGTGAGGACACGTCATCCCGTGTGTTAAGGGACTGAGGGGACACACAACACACAGGAAACAGGACCCATGCCAAGACCCAGTGTCAACAGTGTGCTCTGTCCGGTGTCCTTTCGCCCTTCCTTTCCCTCGCACCTGGGCAGAGGGTGGCACTGTCGCCTTCTCGCCCCCTGGCACCGCGCCCCCTTTATGTGCTCAGCCCCCGGCCCTCGTCTTGCTTTTGCTGATCCCCTCGGGTGTGTTAACACACGTCTCTGTTTTGTGTGCGTGGGTTTTAAATGTCTGTAAAGGTGTTCTCTCCTTTTCTTCTTCTCACTCAGCAACGTAACTGTTACAAGTTAGGGAAGTTTGGGCCATTGTTTCTTCAAATGTATTTTCTCCGCCTGCCCCTTAGGGACTCCTGGTGCCCGTCCGTTAGGCGGTTCAAAGTCACGCCATTTTAGGTTTGGGGTTCTTTTTCTCTGTCTCCTGTGGGTCGTTTCTGTTCCTGCCCGTCAGCTTTACCAGTCTCTTCTGCCGGGTTTAGTCTTCCGCTAGTCCTATCCAGTGCGCTTTTGTGTTGGACATTGTAGTTTTCACCTCGAGCAGTTCCCCGAGAGCCTCTGTCTCTTATGGGTCTGCTTAAGTTTTGAACCCATGGAGTACAGTTACAGTCACTGCTGGGTGTCTTCCTCTGCAGACTCCATCCTCCGTTCTGGGTCTTACTTTGGTGTTTGAGTCTTGCTCCTGGCAGGCTCAGTCCCAGGCTGATCTCTCCCCGAAATCGTACAATCCTACATGCTCCACCCAGCATCCCATGTTGTGGGTGTGTCCATTCTGGCCCCTGAGCTCTGGATACTGCTCTGTCATCTTCTCAGGCGGCCCTTGCCTGACCCTGGGTCATTTCCCTGCACTTACATGCCATCTGTCCTCTGGCCAGTGTGCTCTAGGCATTCCGCAGCCAGGCGGCCCGGGCTGTAAACCAGGCTTATTTTGTTCCCATTAACTCCCCTTGACTTGTGTGTGCATTTACATCTCCGGCTTCATCATGTGGGTTTTGATATGTAGCGATCCTGCATTCATGTTCAAATAATTTCTATTTTCAGTTTTTATTTTCTCTTTTAATCCAGTAATTAGTTAGAAAGGTATTACTTCTCTCTCTGCCTCTCCTCCCCTTCAGAAAAGGCAGTGCCTGTCTATCGGGGGAGAAGTTCAAACAGGACTGTCCATTGAAAATAAATCTCTCCTCCATCCGGGCGTGTAGTCTTCTCCAGAGACTACCCTTATTTCCAGTTTTCTGTGCGTGTTCCCAGTGCACACGAGATAGGGTGTTCTCTGCAGACAAGAATGAATGAACCTCTTTTCCCAAATCTGACATACACAGTGACGTCTCCTTTTGCTTTGACCCCTTACTAATACACTGGAGACTTCTACAGGGATTCGCACGTCCCAGGTTTTCTTCCTTTTCCCCTTCCCAAACTGGTCTCCTTACTCTGGCCTCATTGCCTTTTCTTTGTGCCCCCAGTTCTGTCTGTGCGGGCCGTTCTCCTGCTCTCTGGTCTCCTTTGTTCTTCTGTGGCACTCTTTCTGCCCTGACCCCTGTGGCCTCCAGCGAGGCCTGAGGCCCATTCTAGAGACAGTTTCCACAATCCCTGCTGAGCATCCCTGACATACAGAGGGGTCTTAACGGGAGGTCAGGTCAGCAGGTGGGCCCCACCGGGTGACAGCGCTTTCCTCCACTGAGCGCTAACTTGGATAGTGACCGCTGCGTTCTGGTCTGCTGCAGGAGCCGTGGTGACGATCACCACCCCCGTGAGCATGAATGTGGACAGCCTCCAGTCTCTGTCGTCGGACGGCGCCACCCTGGCCGTGCAGCAGGTCATGATGGCGGAGCAGAGCGAGGACGAGTCGGTGGACAGCCCCGGGGCCGGCGGGGCGGCGCTCACCCCCGCCCACATCAGCGGGCTGGTCCTGGAGAACAGCGACTCCCTGCAGTAGGCCCGGCGGGGCCGGCGGGCGGCGCCAGGACCCGGGGCGGCGCCAGGACCCGGGGCGGCGGGCCTGGCTTTTTACAGTTTGCACAGCAAACATTTTACACAGTTTTATTTCTGATCTGTTTTATATGTAGATAGAGAAGAGTGCACTTTTGTATTTCATAGCGAGCTTCAAGGGCGTCGGCGAGGGGCGCAGCGGCTCCTTTCAAGTGTGTGTGCGCGCGTGCGTGCGTGTGGGTTCTCAAGGAAGTTCTTTAAAAGCATAACGCGAAGATGTGGTGAGTGACAAACACCCCCGTGAGCTCCTGATTAGGTTAAGGATCAGCGCTGCCGTTTTGTAAAAAATTATGCAGTTTTGAGTTCTGCGGTTCAGGCAGGTCTGGTGGGCTGACCCGTGTGTGGAGCCCATAGGAGTCAAACCGCCAGCGCAAGGTGGGCAGGACATGGCAGACGGCACGCCCACGGGAGCCCGTGGCGAGCGTGCGGCACCTGACGGCCTTTGAGATCTCTCCCGGTCAGCGAGCCTGTTTCGTTTGCTCTATATAAAAAGAAACTCCTATTTTTACCTTGCTGGAATTATTGGATAAAAAGCTATTTTTATAAATTCATTATGAATTGGATTATGACTATACTGAGGGTAAAATTTCTAGAGAAGAAACCATACCTGCTTACTATTCCAATTTGGAGTGTTATGGATTGACCAGATTTAATGAGCCTGCCCCAAGATAGCTAGGGTAGTAATTTACATTTACTACTATAAGACAAACAACTATTTAATGAAATTTTGTTCTCTTCAAATTTTAGTTTATATGTAAATGCTCAGATTGCATTTTCCACTTAATCTAAACCTATATCTAAAGGTATTTGCTAAATAGGACTTAGTGAAGTGAAATGATAGCCAGTAATTAGTTAAAGCTCTTCCCATACATATTTCAGTCTAATTTAAATTTGACTGCAGTTAAATGGTGACTATACCATGTTAGCTGTGTATTGTTTTAGAATTTTTTAGCCATATGTTATGCATAGAATGTTTATTATAAACTAATATAAAATGTCCTCTATCCCATTGGCTCAGACCTCGGGTAAATCAAAAACACTCACCTTCGTTCCATAATTGACGGACGCCCATGACGTGACAGAAACGAATGAGACCGTGCTGACGGAGCGACGCGCCCTGCTGCTGTTGGCTGCACGACTGTTACCGTTGGTCCTGGGGCCCGTATCTCCTCCTTGTCCCCGTTGCTCTGGAATTTCCAGAGCCTTCCCCCTGACTCCAGCACATGAGATTTGGAATAACGTTAGGACTCCCGTTACCTGATGACAGGACGAACCCAAATCGTAGGCCGGGTCTTGTTTACTTTGGTTGATTGGTTTTCATTTCTTCACTTGTGAGAGGGGCTGTTTCTCAGAGAGAAAACAGGGCGCCTTGTTTCAGAGAGCAGGTCCCTATGTAACCCTAACTGGGACGCACCCAGAGTTCAGTGTGCTCCTGCAGGAGGGGCACATGGTTGGGAAGGTCGTTAGTTCCTGAGATTCAACAACAGTAACTGGTTATGGACCAGGGTTACTTGGAGGGCTATTCAGAGCTAGTGCAGATTTTTTTCTGGGACCGACTTTCCTTTAAAAATTTATTAATTAAAGTTAATTATAGAAAACTACTTCCTGGGTAACCTAGAAGGCAGGGAGAAATAATATAAATTTCTTTAAAAACATTTCAGGAGCTTTAAAAAGAAAAACTTGACTATCAACTCTGGGGAGAGAATACCATTTTTAAGCAGCTATTGATGGCATTCCTTATTTATGAACAGTTTTTAATATTTTAAGTCTACACAACTTTAAAAGATCGTTTTAGTTTTACTAAATTCTAACTTTGCTGGACTTCTCAAAACTGAGGATCTGTAGAAGCCAACTCACCCCCCCCGCCCCACTTGTTCTGTCCCTCTGGGCCACCCTGCTCTTTGGTTTAGTGAAAACATTCAGAGAATGTGGGCTCCTTAAGGTCATTGTTTGTCCCCCCACCAGAAACCATGACCACTGGAGCAGCAGACTGTCTGCTGAGGGCTGCGCACACCGCGTCAGTTTGGAGGCGGCTGAGTCAGGGGCACGCTGGCCTGGACTCAGCTTCTGGCCAAGATGCAGCGTGCACCTCTGCCCGAAGCTGGTGCTCTAAAGCTGAGTCCTTAGTCACTGCCTTCAGGGGCTGGTTAAAGCCCCTTAGAGAGCGTGCACTCGTGGAGAGACGGCGCCTGCAGTTTCTTTAGCCTCCTCCCCTAATAACCAGCTGACATGGCTGTTCTGGTTCAAAAAACTGCTGCCCAGCATACCGGTTGTGAAGTTTCCACCTTAGCAACACCCATTTTCCAGCCCTCAGACAGTTGAGAGAATCTGAAAGTACCCCTTCCATTGAGCTTTCATTGTAAACAAACAGATGCTTTGTTCTTGTTAAGTTCTCCATATGAAGGATACTTTTGAATGTGTTTTGAGACCCCAGATAAGCATGTTGTTTGGTCCCTGCATCCCCGCCGGAGCGCAGGTAGCTGGACAGGCTTTGCTGCCCCCAGACAGCTCCAGCTGGTGGACTAACCCGGCTCGCAGTCTCTTGGCTCCAGCTGGTAAAACAAGTTCGAGTATTTATCCCGTAGGGAGGGCCAGGGGGCAGTGGCGCCAGCGCGTTCACGGACCCCAGAGCCACGTGGCTCAGACCTCACACCTAGGGTTTCAGGAATCAGTTCCCTCACCTGTCAGGTGACTCGCCCCCGACCTCTGTGAGGAAGTGTCGGGGTACTTTGTTCTGTCTGACCAACTCAGACACGCCCAGAAGGCGTGACAGACCCGTGTTTGGCAGTGACAAACGACTCAGCAATCTTCCTTTGTTTTAGTTTGTTTGGTCTATGAACTGACAATCTTTAAAACGTGAATACTGTAACAATATGTTTTCTTGGATTGTTGTCTTTAAAAGGGATTTTTGTGAAGCAACTGATTTATCAAAGCAAAAAAATTAAAAATAGAAACACGCTTTATGGATGTTTTATTTTCTGAAGCTCACGTCACCGCAAGCTGCCTTTCCATTGTAGGTAATACATTCAGGTTGTCGACTTGTTTTGCTGCTGACAGTTGGGCTTCGTGGGGACCCCTGCGCAATTGAAAAATTAGGGTCACCCTGCATGGGAGCCATTTACATTTTTAAGACTCTTCAATTACTTCAGTTAGTCATTAGTTTTCCAGGAAAAAATTAGAAAGTTTAATTTGCTTTTTTATTATATGTCATCATACATCTTACATTTTGATAGCAATGAGAAAAATGATGAGTAAGGTACGCCTTCCATAGTTCCCACTGGAAACCACACACCAGGCAGGCAGTCCCTGGACACCCTGGGAAACGTCTGAACCGTTCAGAGTGGCAATTTAACTCCCCAAAGCTGTGCTCAGAGGCCAACGGGAGTCAGCAGACTTCAGTATTTTTAAAAAGTACATCTGAAAGTGTGAATCTTGCTGGAGATTAGGATTCACAGCCATGAAGTATATTGTTTCAGGAAGTGTGCTGACGGGACAGAAAACGGAGTCACTCTGTGGTCATGCCAACTCCCCGAGGTCAGAGGTGAGAGGGTGGGCGTGGCATTTAACCAGGTAAGGGCCCAGCCCTTGACCATCACCTCTAGGCTCCAAGGGTTTCATTTATGAAAGGAAAGGAATTGGTTTATAAGGTTTATTCTAACTCAGAGGTACTGTTTATGACAAAATCTTATCTATCTCGAGAGAGATGCGTTAAGTAAGGATCTAGCAAAGAGAAATGAAGTTGGGTTAAGTGTTTAGTGATCCCCATTTGTTGCCTGATGCAGATCTCCTCAGTAATGGATTTGTGTGTGCGTTGCTGTATACACTCTGAGAAGAAATTCTTGCACAATTTATTTTTGCCCCTTTTACAGTTAGATTCTCTTACCTTCACTGAGACCTAAAATGGCTGCACCATTTTTAAACTAAAATTTGCAAAATTACAGCCCCCGTGACTCACTGAAGCGCATGCTGGTCTGGGAGGCTCGCTCTCTCCGTTGCGCGGACCTCAGGCCGGGCCGGGCCGGGCCGGGCCTCTGCAAGGGGCGCAGAATGTCCCGTCCCCACCAGATCTCCGGCTCTACCCTGGCTGGTCTGTAAAGGACTAGGTCGTGTTGCTTAACTGAGTGAGTATTTTACATAAAGTATTTGGAAAGCATTACCTTGTACAGATTTTTCTGTTTTTACTGTCAGGAATTGAATGAACCCAAGACTTTAGTTGTAAAAGCCAATAATGGCCACAACACAAATGAATTCTCTTACCCTAGGAAGTCTGAAAGGAGCATTTTAATGATGTCGATGGCTTCAGTTGCTTATACGTTTTTGGAGAATGGCTGGTAGATAAAATCTGGTGTATTTAAAAATATTTTGCTGTATGTCAACTCACTTTTTTTCTGATACTATCTCAACACAGCAATCCATGTCAGAAATAAATCGTGAGGCCCCTGCTGGTGTGTGTTCTGGGGGGTTAGTGCAGCCCTGGGTTTGCAGAGCAGAGGGCGTGCGTGTCAGAACAGCCGGGTGTGGGGGTAGGGTGGAGGAAAGGCTCTGCGGGATGGAGCCAGGGAAGCCGAGAAAGCAGTTTCCAGAAGGTGAATGTGTGGAGGACGTCGGCTGGGGCCCCCAGGATGCACCTGTGGCTTTGAAAAGAGCGGTGTCAGAGAAGGGTCAGAGCAGAGGCCAGGCGTCGGGGTCACAGGGTGACTGCAGCCAGTGGAAGGTAACCTGGGGCTTGTTTTATTGGCTTGAAGTGAAGACATTTGGGGACCCCAAATGCAGAGACAACAGGACAGTGCACTGGTGGGTTTGGGCAGATCCTCAGGGAGGATTTCCGTTCAGTGGAAGAAAGACCCATGTACTGTAAACAGGTGACAATCAGAGAGAAGCCTTTTCCTTTTTCCTCTCTCTCTTTTACATCTAAAGCTGACAGGGAGTTCATAATTAGGACTGAGGGAAGATTCCTGCAAATCAGTAAGGAAGAGACTAGAAATCAAGAGAAAAATGGCAGGATATTCACTGAAAGGAAGACTCAAAAGGTGACAAGCACACGGAGTGCCGGGCACAGAAATGGAAACCACGGTATCAGGCAAAGGTCAGGAAGGTGACATCGAGCATTTGTGCAAGTGGGGGAAGGTGACATCGAGCATTTGTGCAAGTGGGGGAACTGCACGCTGCTGGCGGGGTGTCCCTGGGACAGCCATCCTGAGCCCTGACGGCACGGAGGGACCTGGAGTCTCGGCGGGCACCCACTCAGTTCCTGGCAGCATCTCTCCGTGTTGACAATGGTTTTTTCCCATGTTCTGTGTCTCATAATTTGTGATTTAGCACTGGATATTTTTGTAGAACAAGTAGGGACCACAGTAGAGAGTGCTCATGCCCAGAAATGGGCCCCGCACTCCTGACAGGCCATTGGTGTGGGAGCAGGTCAGCCTCTGCAGCCTGTGTGCGGGGTTTGGGTTCCGTTGCTCCCGTTACCCTGATTCTCCCCAGTTTGCCTCCGTGTTCCTGCCACGCCTCAGCTTCACACAGGTGCTGCACACCTGGGCCAGGGAGGCGGTCTCTCTTCCCTGCCCCTCTCTCCCCCCCAGCGGAAGACCAGAGGAGGCTCGGGAGGCAGGGTGTGCTCCGGGTTCAGCCTCAGCTGGAGGCTGATCCTGTGTCCAGGTGCCTAGGGGCTCAAAGGTCAGCCTTTGCAGCGGTCTGCCCACTCCTGCCTCTGCGGCCAGACTGTGTCTCGTATCTGGGTAGGGCCTTGGGTGGGTGGGAGTGGGCCGGGGATCGGCAGGACCCTGGGTCTGAAAGGTTTTCTGCTCCCCTCCCACCAGTAATGGTTCTTACTGGGAGGGCGAAGGGGATTGTTCCTCCCCCAGGGGATGAAGACTTCTGCCTCCCTTGAGGGAAGGGTCGGGGTGGTGGGATGGGTGTCATGCCTGTGTGCCCCAGAGGTGGTCTCTCCAGTTCCCTGCCCGCTCCCCAGCTTTCCCCTCAGCTGCCTCCTGTTCCTGCACTCCGCCGAAGGGGAACCCCTCTGTCCCCCTCTCTCCTTGGATGGCTTGTCATTCTTTGGAATTGAGTCACCTGCTAACCTGGCACACACAGCTCTCTGAGCTTGAAAAGTTAAGAGTTTGCAGATTATCCACCTTTTGTCATTGTTAGGGCGCAAGTCATGTTCTCATGGCCTTGTACGTCCAAAATGGAAGTGGAGCCACAAAATGGTGTGAAAAACAAGATTTTAAGATAAATTAGAATGGAGGAAAAAGCAAAATCAGATCGATAGCACAATCCCATTAGGTAAATGAGAAATGAGCAAAACACAGGTTTTTGAGGGCATACCCATGGCACAGGGCTGGGAGGAGAGGGCATTAGCAGTGGGTCAGCAGGACAGGCCCGTCTGCAATGAGGGGGGCCTTGTCCAGACCCCGAGTGGGGCGCACAAGCTCCCTGGACCAGAGGTCCAAAGTTAAACAAAGATGGGATCAAGAAGGGGAAAACTGGGTTCGGAAACCATTTCTATTCAGAATGTGAGGGGTGGTTTTGTTGTCATCCACTTCATCGTGGAGTGACTCGAAGCCATTTTAATTCCTGCTTCTTTGTATGGGAATGTCATTCTCTCTACAAGTATATGGGGTCTTATGGCAGGTTATGGTTTCCACAGTGGCCACAGCAGCAGGTCCAGTCCCATGTGTTTTTCTAAGACTGTCCTTGAAGTGAGGTCCCTCCTCTTGAAACTGGGTGAGGTTTTGTTACCACTTCAATGTCGGAGCAGCATGAGGTGGCTATGACACTGGTGACTGGGAGGTTTAGACCAGAGGCGGGCCACTTCCACCAGCTCTTTCTTGGGATGATTGCCCGTGGGTCCCGGCCCCCATGTGGTAAGGAAGACCAGGCTCCATGCAGGAACTGTGAGAGGCATTCCAGCCAGAACCAGCATCAACCAGCAGACAGGCAAGAGTGGGTGAGCTCGCAGACGCTTCCCGCTGCCCTGGGGACGGGATGGAGCAGAGACGGCTGTCCTTGAACTTGTGTACTGCTCAAAGCACAGCCCTGTGAGCAAATAACTGGTCATTGCTTTCCGTCTCTGTTTGGGGCACAACCGTTTTCAGGTTTGCTAAGCTCCCTCTTTGTGCTCCGCGATCCTAGGGCGGGCCTGTTTTCCTTCATCACGGCAGCACCGGCCTCTCGGAAGGAAGCCCGCTGCCAACCCACGAAAGCACTCAGTGAGCCCAACCCCGATGCTGGCTCTGGTCCCAGTCATTATTCCCACCTTTGCTGTTGGCTGAAGGGGAGGCATTGCAAGGGGGCTGGGAAGGCAGGGGCTGCACACGGCCCACGCCACGGCTGCTGCTGCAGCCCGACACCGGCTTCATCCGGGGTAGAGTGCCATCTTCTGCCTGCACAGGCAGCAGGGTGGCTCTGCGTTCCAGCTCACGTAATCCCGACTTAATGGGTCTCGTCCAGCCCCGTCACGGGCCACAGAAAGGCCCAGTCGTGTCTGAGGTGCTTTGGGTACACTGGGCCGGCAGCCGTGAGGGAGGTGTCAGCCCAGCCCAGGAAGGAAGGGCCTGATTGCTTTGAACTAAATCACAGAAGCCAGATTGAGTTAATGAGAAGAGCAAACAATAAAACACAGTAAGAGACCTGTTCTGTTATTTAAATATTTAAGAAATGACTCATTTGCAAACGAGTGTTCCTGAAATGAAGTCTTTGTAATTAGCAGCATCTGTGTCCTTAGGATCCACGTGCAACGCAGTCTGACGCAGTTGGTTGTCTTGAGTGTAATAGCTTACATGTGATCTCGCACTGCCGCCTTTCCAGAGGCTGGTCCAGCAGGCCCGCTCCCTTTCCATGAAACAAGAACACTGTCGCTCCCCACTGAGCCCAGAGCACTGGCATCCCCCACAGGAGGCTCCTTGGGGCTCACGATCTGAGGCTGCATATTTCTGCCCCACCCTGAGGCCCTGCCCAGGCGGCGGGGAGTCCCCACCAGTCCCAGCCCAGTCACGGCTGTGGGTGAAGGGCACGGAGGCCGAGCTGATGGAGGGAGCGGTTGGATGCCAGGGCAGACCAGCGGTGTCCCCGGCCCTCGCATCCGCCTCCTGCCATGGGGGCTTCAGCAAGATCCCAGCAGGAGCACAAGGAACAGCAGTGTGCCTGGTCACCCGCCCTCACGGCCGGGATTGCTTGGATCGCGTTTCCTTTGCCCCTCGAAGCCTCACTTCTGGGCCCTCCTGTCTTTCTACTGCCATCTGTGGCTGCCGGGTCCTGCTGTCTGGGGATCTCCCTTCCCTGTCATTCTGGGGTGCCCTCCATGGCCTCGGCCGGTGGAGCCCGTTAGCTCCCCCTCGTTTTACTCCCTCATTGTGGTGGGGTGCACCTTCTAGTGCTTTCCTGGGCAAGGAGGCCACTTGCCTCAGTGGAGACATCTGGACCCGCCTCGGCTGTTAGGAGAGCGTGCTCGCCACCATCCCTTCTCCTCTCGGATGCTTTTAGGCCCCGCCCCCTTGCCTCCCAGCCTCCCTGTGCTGGGGACAGAGAAGTTCAATGCCTTTTGCGTTCTGAGGCTTTCTGTGTAAGCCCGGCTTCCCCACCCCTGGGAGCTTTTGTTGGATCTTATTGTCCCAAGTGATGTTCAAAATGGTCCGTGTGTGGCAATTTCTCCACCCATCATGCTGAGAACTGTGTGGATTCTCTCAATGTGCAAAATCATGTCTTTTAGTCTGGGACAGTTTCTTTTTCTTTTTTTAATAATTTATTTATTTTATTTTTTAGAGAGAGGGGAAAGGAGAAAGAGAGGGAGAGAGACATCACTGTGTGGTTGCCTCTCACTCGCGCCCCCAACTGGGGACCTGACGTGCAACCTAGTCATGTGCCCTGACTGGGAATCGAACCAGTGACACCTGGCTCGCAGGCCAATGTTCAGTGGGACAGTTTCTTGAATTATTTCCTCCTGTTTCTCTTTCCATTCTGGAGCTATTACTAGTCCGACATGAGAATCCAAGAAGCTCAAAGAATTGCAACCACAAAAAACATGAAGAAAAATACATCACGAAGCATCATGATTTCTAGAACGATATTGAAATTGAACAAAGATGGAGGATGCACACTCTCCGATTTCAAAACTTGCTACAGAGCTACAATAATGAAAACAGCGTGGCACTGGCATATATAAACATGGAGACCAATGGAATAGAATTGAGTTCAGAAATAAACCCAGACATCTGTGGCCAATTTTCAGCAAGTGTCAAGACCAGTCAATGGAAAAAAAAAAATGTATCTTCAAGAAATGGATACCTACATCTAAAAGGATGAAGTTGGACTCCTACCTCATGCCATGTATAAAAACTAACTCAAAATGAGCCAACTTTGGGCTAAAAGTATAAAACTTTTAGAAGAAAATAGGAGCATATTTTCATGCCCTTGGTTCTAGCAACGAGTTCTTAGAATTCCAAAAGGAAAAATACATAAATCAGACTTCATCAAAATGAAAAACTGTTATGCCCTGAAGTTTTATCAAGAAAGGGAAGACACGCTAACAGAATGGGAGGAGATACGTGTAAATCATAATTCTGATAAGGATCTATCTCCAGAATACATAAAGAACTACAACCGAACAACAAAGGCCAGCCCGATTTAAAAATAGCCAACGGACCTGCACGGGCATCTCTGCAAGAGATGTGCAAACGAAAGGAGGCCCAGTGTCACTGGTCAGAAGGGAAAGGCAAATCAAAGCCACGGGACACCCCATCACACCCTCTACCGTAGCTATAAAAAATAAAGAAGGAACTGAAGCGTTGGCGAGGACAAGAAGCTGGAACCTGTATGCACTGCTTGTGGGATTTTTAAATGGTATAGCTACGGTGGGACACCGTATGGCAGTTCCTTTAAATATTAATCATAGAATTATCACATGACCCCGCAATTCCGGCCCTGGGTACACACCCCAAATGACTGGACACAGTCATCCAAGCAAATCCGTGTACACAAATGTCCGCAGCAGCACAGTTCACAATAGCCAGAGCACGGCAACGACCTAAGTGTCCGTCCACGGGTGCGTGGAGTGTCAGCCGCGAAAAGGAAGGAAGTGCTGATGCCTGCTATGGAACGAGCCTTGAAAACGTCTAGTGAAATAAGCCAGACACAAAAGGCCGCAGATTGTGTGATCCCGTTTATCTGAAATATCCCCAATAGGTAAACCTACAGAGACAGAAAGCAGATTACTGTTTGCCAGGAGGGGAGGGGACGGAGAGGGGAATGAGGACAGCGTTTCGGGACTTGACAGAGGTGGTGGCTATACAACATCTTGAATGTAATAAACGCCACGGAATTGTACATTTACAATGTGTTCATTTTAGGTATGTGAATTTCACCTCAATTAAAAACCCCCACCCAAGCCACACTAAAAAACTCCACCCCAAGCAGACGGCACAGCCGTGCAAGGGTCACTGAACCGATCCACGCTTCCTGAGCCCCATCTCTGCTGCTCCCCGTTCTGGATTCTTCTCTGGAAAAGGCACTTCCTTCTGCCTTCAGTCCACTCTGCCCTCATCACTGCATGGGCTCATCAACCCGGCTGAGGTCCCTCTTAATAAGATTTCCTTGTTGAAACATTTTAAGAGAAAGGTAAAGAAAAGCACATTCTAACAAACCAGATTCATCCAAGTGTCAGACATTAATGAGAGGGAAACTGGAACATTTCCGCTGGCCTCCGGCTAAGCATCCTACACCCGCTCCTTGCTGCCCGTAGCAACCGGGCAGCACCCAGCAATGGTTAAAAGGCACACGGGCTTGTTTACTGTTTGTGAGCAAAAGAGCAGGCGGGGTGTGTGGAGTCAGAGCTGGGCTGCAGCCCCGCCAGCTCTGGTTTCCAAGGCACTTGCTGACTTTGTCTTCTGGTCCCGCTCCCGGGCAGCCACAAAGTTCAGCAGGTCAATGGCGGTGACAACCCCAAACACCATCTGCCTCTTACTGGACTTCCCGTGGCTCTGGTCTGAGGAGGGAACAAGGCAGTGGGTTAAAGGCCACACCCATCCCCAGGCGCTGTAAGAGACTGAACCACAGTGTGGCCCTGGGGGAGCGGCCACGAGCCTACCCCAGTGTCTACAGCACCTGGCAGCACCCAAGGAAGCCCAACACAGGCCTCCTCCTCCTGACAAATGCCTGGGCAAAGCTGCAGAGAGCAGGGTGCTGACGTCTCTGAGCCATGCCCAGCAGCCACGTGCCCGGGGCCGCACCGATTGAGCGCAGCCCGTGGGCCTGCCTCTAGTCTTGGCGTGAAGTTCCAACATCAAGCACACCCACAAGCTATATCAGCTCACATTTCTGGCCTGTGACTGTCTTCAAACCCATGCCTCTCTCTCGGGCTTGGAATGAATGCCGCCCCATCGCCCTGGAGAGCAGATTGAGATGGCTCTACTTGACTGGGCCACGGAATGCTCGGATTTGGTCAAACATCATTCTGGGTGTTTCTCGATGAGATCAACATTTGAATCGGGAGACTGAGGAAAGCAGACGGCCCTCCCTGCTGTGGGTGGGTCTCATCCAATCAGCTGAAGGCCTCAATAGAACAAAAGGCTGATGTTCCACAAGGAAGAGGGGACGTTTCCTATCTTTGGACTTGAAATGAAACACTAACTCTTCCTGGGTCTCAAGTCTGCCCACTCCCCCTGCAGATCACGGGACCTGCCAAATTGGTCATGTGAGCCAGCCTTCGTAACAAATCTCTCCCTGCACCCCCGCCCCCCGCCATGGTCCTGCTTCTCTGGAGAGCCATGAAGCACAGAGAGCCAGGTGGAGCTGAGGGGTGGTGGGAAGTGCCCAGGTCACATTCTATCTCCCAGACCCCATCCCAGTGACTCCAGGGCCATCTGTCCCTACAGGAGGGGAGGGGGATGACACAGAGGAGCCAGGCACCCTGCTGGGCTACTCTGAGCACCTCAGGAAAAAACAAGAGAAGCCCAGATGAGACCAGCTACCCGCATTTCAGGGACTTCTAGGCAAAGGGGCACTTAGGAGGAGTGGGTCCTCCGCAGGGGGTGGGCAGTCTGTGCAGCCTACAGAGCCCCCGTGCAGAGCGGGTCAGCCACCTCGGTAAAGGGCCAGAGTCTCTGCTATGACCGCGCGGCTCTGCCAACCGCACAAAGGCAGCCACGGACACAGTATCAGGTGTGGCCGTGCCCAAGGACACTTCATTTGTGGACCCCGACATTGGAACTCATATCGTTCTGGAGGGGGATGTTCAAATACAAGTAAACGTGAGCCAAAGAGGAAGAACCCTCCCCTCCAGGCTCTGGGACCTGGGAGCCCAGACGCCCTCCTCTGCCCTCGGAGCCACAGTTCTGACAGCAGAGCCATTGCCGAGGGGGGACAGCGGGCGTACATACCTGCGGACCCCCCCACCACTCCTGCCAAGGCCTGGTCCTGCGCTGTGGAGCCAAGGACGGGAGAGGGGTTAGACTTGGCTGCCCAGGCCCTGAGACGGCCCTCAGCTGGGCGGTTGGGGGGCAGGCACCAGGGCACTCCCAATTCTCGTGATTTCTACAACCCTCGCCCTCGTGGGCACCCAGGCCTGGCTCACAGAGGGGTCCCTCTGAGAACCGTGCCCAAGGCTGGGAGTGGCTGAAGGTCGGCACCCTGGCTCCCAGATGCCTGCGAGGCACCAGGTCCTGGCTGCCGGCACCCTGCAGGGCTCCACCATCCCTGCCCCCGCCCCCAGCCCCGGCCCCACTTACACTGGATCTGCTCGTGGACCACCAGGGCGAAGTGGTCCATCTCCAGGATGCGCGAGAGCATGCCCAGCGAGTCCGTCAGGCGGATCTGGAAGAGAAGCCGTGGTCATCGCTCGCCAAGGCGGCCCGGCCAGGCCCGCGTGGGAAGGAGCGCGAGGCCACGGAGAGGCAGGCCTCGTTCCACAAGCTGCTTCTGCAGCCTCCCGCTGAGTTAGAAACAGTGCAGGACCGGAGGCCGGCACAACGCTCAGGAAGGCTCTGGGTGGGCCACCGACCCAGGAAAAGACCCAGGACTATTACATGTGCATCGCTGTGAAGGAGCCGGTGAGAAAGGCGGCCCTCACTGGGATTCCAATTCTCGGGCCCTCTGGGAAAGGGGAGCTCGGAAGATGAGTGGTGCAGGGGGTTGGGGGAGGGAGAGAGAGAAAAATGGGCAAAGCACAGGGACATGCAGCAGCACACACGGTCTAAAGCTGCGTGATGCTGTCATGGACACGCGTCACTCTACACTGTCACAGCCACAGAACTGCAGGAGACCAAGGCCGAGCCCTCCTGTAAGTGAGGGGCTTCAGCCACTAACCCTGTAGTGGCCGTCGCCAATGGTGACGAGTCCTGAGGCTGACGCCGTGTGCATTCAGTCACAGGGGAAGCTGGCAGGGGAGGGAGGCGCTGGGACTCACTCCGTACTGCGGCCCCACAGACAAACCATGGAAATTCTAAACAAGGAAGAAAGGCCACTTTAGGGCCCAGCAGTCAAAGCTCGATACAGAGGGACCCACCTGCACCCTTCTGGAATGGAGTTTACAGCGAGACGGGGAAATACGAAAGGGACAGAGCAAGTGAGCGGAAGGCAGTTAAGTGGGGATCGGAGAGACCAGCTGAGGCACGGACACTGGTCCTGGCCAAGGTGGAGGAGGGGCGAAGCTGACCCATGGTGGCCCCCCAGCTCCAGGCGTGTCAACCCACTCGGTCCACACGTCACTGACCCAGAGGCCCTGTGTGTGGATTGCCTGCTCCCTTCCGCCCGGTCTAGGTGTGTCCACGTGCAGCCCCCTGGGAAAGCCTGCCTGGAACCCCTACCCCCACATCACCCGTGCCTGGCCTGCGGGGGTAACCTGGCAGCTCGCTCCTTGGGAAAGACCCTGGAAACGGGGATTAGGGGGGACCCTAGGGTCCCTCAGCCCAGCTGTGAGAAGTCGCAGACACCAGATGCCCAGGAGGGGAGACGTTTGCTGTGGGCGAGAGGCCTCTGTGGCCCCCATGCCCGTCTCCAGGCCCTCTTGGAAGCCAGCCCCAAGGAGGCCTCGGGGGTCGCAGCTCCCGGCCCTCGGAGAGCTGGCTGAACTGGCTGCCGGGCCGGCGGGTGGACTCGGTGAGGACAGAAAATGCCCTCCTTGGGGAATCGGGTTTGGGGCCGCAGAAGGGGACTTCCCTGCAAGGTGAATGCATGTGTGGCCGTAATTCCATTTTAGATCTTTCTCACTGGAAAGGAGCGGGAGTTTCCCAGACAAGGTTAAGGGAAGAGCAGGAAAGGGGGGCGAGCTCACCACACACTCCCACTCAGCCTGTGAAAAGCGATGGAAGCTCAACTATTTGGGCAGCATGTTCTCCTGAGGTCTCTCCTGGTGACAGGGGATGGGGTGAGGGGTGCTGCAGGGACCACATGACAGCTGATGGCATTGGGGTTGGGACTGGTGACATTTCAGCTGTGTGTGTGTGTATGTGTGTGTGTGAGAGAGAGTGAGAGGTGGGGGGAAGGGGGAGAGAGAGAGAGAGGAAGGTCAAGTTCTTTCCTAGGTGGGAGGTCACCCTTAGCCCTGCTCACTGGGAGGTCAGAGAAGGTGGGTGTAAAACCACAGAGTTCTGACCAGCCCCAGCACAGCAAGGGGTGATGTGGTACTTCTCCCAGAACATTCTAGTTCTTATTAAATCATGAGGCGTGCCAAATGTTCTTAAATGAAGGCTTCCCAGGGAAAACCGAGGGCCCAATATTTCAAGACTGACCCACAGGTATGGCCAGGCGGACGAACCCTCCCGATGGGGGCCTTTCCCCACGGGGAACTCTCCGCTTGCAGAGCTGGGGCGAATGCCAGGTTACCGGGTGCTGCCAGCACTGGCCCCACTGGCATGGGAGCGGTGCGGAGGGCCAGGGATCACCACCCCCCCCCCTGCACAGGAAGCGCTGCGCCCTGCCTTCAAGGATGGGAGTGGGTCTCGGCACCTACCACTCCATCGAACGGGAGCGCGTACCTGTTTGAACTGCTTGTAGATAACTTTGTGAACCTGGTCCGATGACTGCACCTCCCCAGCGAGCAGGCATGACAGCATGTTCCCCAGAGTCACCATCCCCAGGATCACCCTGGGGAGGCAGGGAAGGGCAGGGTCAGGGCAGGAGCCTCCCCCTCCTGGAGACAGAACACGCCCACAGCCACCCTCCTTCGGCGCCCGTGTCGTCTTTGGCCAAACGTGGGATTCTGCTTAGAGTTCACACATGCCTGCCAGGTGCCCACATGTGGCAGGAAGACAGCAGTGCCCACACGCCCCGCCCTGGACCCGCCCACCCAATGCGGGCAGACAGCAAGCCAATGAGTCCTGTGGGGATTTCCTTCTGACGGGTGTCAGGGTGTTCTGGGACGTGGGACTTTTGGAGCTAGAATGGGGACAGGCCCAGGAGGAGCTGGACGGCTGGTTACTGGGGCATGTCTGCCAGGCCTTCTACCAGGAGACGTCTCAGAGCAAGGCAAGTGACTGCCCGCTGCCTGCTGTGCTCACGCCGAGCGCAGTGGGGTGGGATACAAGGGTTAACACTGCCAGCCCCCGCTGCCCCCACTGGTGCTCAGGGACTGCTGTCCAGCAGGCGCGGCCCAATGCTTTGGACCCTCCTATGCCAAGTGGTCGAGGTCAGCCGGCCAGCCCCGTCCCGGCGTGTGGCTGACACTGACCCCGACTCATTGACCACCGGCGCCTGGTCGAAGCCCTTCTCTCGCAGGATCTCGATCGTGTGCTCACAGGTGACCGTGGGCAGCACCGTCAGCGGGGCCGACAGGCTCAGGTCCTGAACCCTGAGGTGCCACCACCTGAGGGAAGAGAGCAGGGCAGTCAAGGACAGACACTCTGACGCAAGGACAGTGTCACGCGGGGGGACTCTGGGGATGACTGGCCGGGTGTGGGACAGCTCAGGCTCCCCAGGTTCCAGGGACGTGCGTTCTGTAGGTGGTTCTGGGGCGCGGCCCCTGCCCAGGGGTGTCCTCACCAGGGTTTCTTCACCGTGAGGTCCTCCTCCTTCAGGAAGCCCTTCTGCAGCATCCATCTGTCACTCAGGAACTTGGACCTGTGGGCGTCAGTAGGTCAGCGGGCCAGCAGGGCTCAGTGGGTTGAGTGTAGTCCCACAAAGCCAAAGGTTGCCAGTTCGAATCCTGGTCAGGGCGCACGCCTGGGTTGCGGGCCAGAGTGTGGGTGAAGCAATGGGACAAGTGGGGCAGTGGGGTGGAGGCCTTCTTTCGGCGCTGCGTCCTTGCTTCATGCAGCTGGTGCATTAGGCCCAGAGGTCTCACAGGAGCAATGGGGCATGGAGGGGGGTAGCTGCCAGTAGGAGCAGGGCCACTCCCCGGTGAGGAGTCCTCAGGCTTGTGGGCACTGCCACCATGGTCGTGAACAGGGCTTAAGTGCAGCTAGAAGACTCCAGACACGGACATGGCAGGCTGGAGAAAACATGGGCTCCCGAGATGCGGGGGAGCCGTGGCCCAGGAGGGTGGGCGCAGAGCCTGCAGGGCCCCTGACCCCACCCCACATCCCTGCTGTCATCTCAGGGGAGCTCCAGCAAAGCAACAACTGCAGGTCCGAGGGGTACTAGGAAGGACAGGACTAGAGGGGGAAGGAGGGAGGGGCTTCTTACATGTAGTTCCGGACGGAGTCGGGCAGAATCACCACACAGCGCTGGCCCTCACGCAGCTCCTGGGCCGCCTTCACGGCCACGGCCATGGCGCTGCCGGCACTGCCACCTGCCAAGAGGGCCAGGGTCAGACCCGCTGGTGTCAGAGCGAAGTGAGCAGGCAGAAGCCTTGTCCTACCTCCTGGCCATGAAGGCCCTCATGACGGACACCCTCCAGCCTCTCCCAGCACCCCACCCCAGCCTTGGACCCCCCACTGATGGGGAGCCCCCACCCCAAGGGCAATGCTGGTCTTGACTGAAAAACCATGTGCCCTGATACCTCTGGCCCCAAAACACACAGGCACCAATGACAGTGCTGCCAGGTCACTTCTCAGGGGCCGCATCCCGGTCCCCACTGCTGACTCTGCTAGGAGTGCAAAGCCAGCAGCTGCTGCTGTTCTGTGTCAGACCGTGTCCCCAGACCCTTTGCAGGGCTTCACGCCATGCCCCACCCCCAGCAAGCCCGTTAAGCGCAGAAAACAAAGCATGCAGACCGGGGAACATTGAATAGTGACCCGGGGCTCCTGCCTCGCCTGCGAAGTGACCGCCAAGTTGGAGGACAGGCCCGACCTCCCGAAAGCCCAGAGCGGACAGATGGCACCTGGGGAAGCTGCCACGCAGCCTCAGAGTGAGGGTGCCCTTTACATGTGTGGACTGGATGCTGGCAGAGGGCGAGCCCCTGTCCTTCGCGCTGCAGCCGCCACACCAGTGCCCGCCCACCACTCACCACACAGCAGCCCCTCCTGCGCAATCAGCATGCGGGCGAAGGCAAAAGACTCCTCGTCGCGGCACTTGAACCACTTGTCCACCACCTGTGGGCAGGACCCAGGTTGCCGGCTCCAGGAGGGGCTTGGGCAGGTGTGCAGTGGGGGTGGGGGCCCTGCAGCTGGGTTTGCAACTTCACAGATGACCTCAGTCCAGGGGGCTGTGACCCTCAGTGGATACAGCCCGGCCCCTGCTCCAGGGTCTGACTAGTCTACAAACCCGGAACTTTCTGCCTCTCCCTGGTTCGCTGTAGTCTGCACGTGGTGATTCAAACTGCCTGCTGGCTCCTGCTGCATGTCCTGCAGGCGGGGCTCTACATCCCTCTTGGGTCCTTAGAAGGAGCCTGTTCTTGGGGTCCTTACCTCTCCCATGTTCTCCTTGCTCACCTGTCTGAGCTCCCTCCCTTGGCAGCAGCCTCATCTTTGCATCTGGGTCCAAGCCAAACCTTCCGGAGTCTGCCCGGCGGGGTCACGTCAGGCACTTGGATATGGTGCAGCACACTACCTGGTCTTGACCTGCGAGACTACGCTTCTACCTGCTTCTGCGTGGCCATGTTTCTGCCCCTCCCTCTGCAGGAGGGTCGGCCGGGCATGTGGATGCACAAGCCAGTTAAAGGGAGAGCCCTGAGGGCTGGGCCTGGTCGCCAAGGCCCCACCTACCGAGCGGTCCAGCACCGTGGGGATGAAGTCGTAGCCGATTCCTTCCACCTCATAGGCTGTCAGCTCTGTCTGGTTCAGCTCCTCGGGCTCCGCAAGGATGGAGCCTTCGGGATCCACCCCGATGATCTACAGAGCGGGCAGCATTAGGGCCTGTGTCCGGCAAGCCTAACTGGACATGCCTGGCTATCGTCAGTGGTCAAGAGCGCCACTAATGGGTGCCTGTTCATGATCGGCCCGTGGGAGGCAGATGTCATTCCGGACTCTGGGGAGAGACTCGACACCCAGACACCTAGGAGCTGGAGTGATCACAGCTCAAGGGGAGAGCGGGGGGCGGGGCTGTGGTTTCCCAAGGAAGTTCCTCCTGCACAGGATGTCCCAGGACAGCCCCGACATGTCACCCCAGGGGGACAGTTGGAGCCTGGGGGACAGTTGGAACCTTGGGAACAGGGAGAGGTGCAGGGCACTGACCCCTTCCTGGCCAGCAGGACAGCGGACAGAGCGGGCAGGAAGTGCGCTCAGCACCAGCAGCAGGTATTTCTATGAGCCCCGCCCAGGCCCTTCCTGCCTCTCAGAGCCCAGATATCTGACTTGAGCCTGGGTGCTGAGAGCTTCTTAGTGATCCCTGGGGGGCTCCAAACTGACCCCTCCCCCCCGTTCATTTGATGGCCGGGTTCCTCTACCTCCCAGGCAGGGCCCCCAAACCACCCCCACCCGCCCCGGCAGCCCCGGGCCGCTCACTTTGCATCCAGGACACTTCTCCTTTAGCTTCCTGGCAATGCCTGTGATGGTGCCGCCTGTGCCCGCAGAAGCCACCAGCATGTCCAGCTTCCCTGATGGGGGAGAAGCCACATCAGGACGAACATTCTAATAAGTGAAAGCGTACTTGACCCAGATGAGGGCAGGTTATCAAAACAGGTCCAAAGGAAAGCTGCTCTCCGATTTCCACAGCTTTTCACCACAGTCCTTCACGTGCAGGAAGCATTGCCTCACCCCCAGTGAGCTTTGTTTGAGTCTTTGCCAAACGACACTGAGCCACGGAATCTCTATTTGGTGTAAAGCCCATCTGGAGGTGTGGGAAGGACAGATGTGGGGCTTCCTGGGGGGACCGGACATGGGGGGGCACCTCACAATGCCCCTTCTTACGCTGTTTTGTTTTGGGCGCTGGGCATAAGTGAACTGAATTCCGAAGGAAAGAATCAGTCACTCTGGCTTGGCTCAGAAATCATCTGGGCTCTGCCGCTGCCGAGCGCCAGCCCAGGTATCCCGCAGACGTGTGGGTGCGGGCCCCGCGCCGAGGCAGGGGGCTGTTCCTGCCAAAGGAGGGAATTCTCACACGTAAAACCTGGGTGAGCAAGTGCCTGGACTTCACTACCTGACTCCTGTTCATACGGATAGCAAGCGCATCTTTGACATCCCCACCCAGGCTGCGGAGATGAGAAAACGTGAATGTGGACTTCAACGCCTGAGCCAGGGCTTGATGCCCGGTGCCATTCAGCAACGTGAAGCCGCAGCCGTGAGCCCAGCGCCAGCCTAGGACGCGCTTGCTCCCTGCACGCAGGAGCTTCTGCAGCTCCGGAGGACGGACTGCTGAGGAGACAGATGCGACTGCACGATCTGCTTGGTGTTTATAAGAGGTGCACACACAGTCCAAGAGAGCACAGCGGAAGCAGGACCCCGCTCTAGAGAAATGCTCTAGAAGGCATTTCACGGAGAGAGGACATTTGATCTGGGTTTTGTAGGATGAATAGGAGTTTACCAAGGAGTGGGCAAGTGATCTGTACACTCGCAGGCCACCAGAGAGAAAGGCAGTAGAGATGGACAGGGCTCAGGCTGGAAGTACACACCGTCACACTGCTGCAGGATCTCCTCGGCCGTGCTATCGTAGTGAGCCACAGGGTTGTTGACATTGCGGTACTGCGTGGAAAGAGAGCAGAGGGCTGTGAGTGAGGGCCAAGGACACTGAAAGGCAGCGGCCACAGGACATCAGGCAAACAGGCCAGTAAGCTTGGTGCAAGCCAGAGAGGATTCCAGCAGCCCCGGGAAGGGGGACCAATGGCGCAGGCAGTTTCGGGAGCCTCACCAGACACAAAACATTAAATGCAGCTCCTCAGAAGATGCGATTTCTGAATTAACGTAGGAGCAAAATGAGTGAGACAGAAGAGTTACCAGTAGAAAACGTTTTTCTGCGTTTTACCTCTGCAGAGCATCCAGGGTCCTCAGCGATGGGCATTCCCACCCAATGTGATGGGCTGAGCCTGATGCAGAGCCAAAGGCTAGGCTCCCCACTGGAGGCCCCATCCAGCCAGAGAAGTGCGCAACCACGTGCTACTCGCTGTGTGAGTCACCTTTGTGG
The DNA here is from genome assembly GCF_987537825.1 of Furipterus horrens. NCBI lineage: Eukaryota > Metazoa > Chordata > Mammalia > Chiroptera > Furipteridae > Furipterus > Furipterus horrens. Next base: position 8,636,946 of record NW_028327171.1, read on the forward strand.
CCCCTCTCCTGCCACAAATGTGGCACCACTCCCTCCCCAATGCAGAACCGCCCCCCCCCCCCCGAGGGCCCCACCTTTAGGAGTCCACACTCTGGGTACGCACTCACGCCAGGCCCCAAGCCTCACCTGGTCCAGGATGTGAGAATTGGGGATCTCGTTCTTCAGCCTCCACGCCACCCCCACGTGTGACTCAGGGGAGTCGAACCTGGCATTGGTAGGTGTCCTCACAATCTCGGCCCCCAGGGCCCGCAGGACGTCTACCTGCAAAGAAACGGAACCTTGACCCACGTGCCAGGCTTCTGAGCTGGGTCCGGGGTCTGGGAGACAGGCCTGCCCGCCAGCCTACCTTCTCCATGCTCATCTTCTCCGGCATCACGATTATGCAGCGATAGCCCTTCACTGCAGCAGCCAGGGCTAGCCCGATCCCTGGGGACAGCACATGGGCACACAGGTGAGACCCTTCCCCGTGCACCTGCAGCCCCCATCTGGGAGGCCGAAGACAAGCCTCAAAGGCCCAAGGAGAGGGCATTGTGGAGTCCCAAAAGCCCCATGTTGTCCCTCGCTGCCCGTGGGGTAAGAGAGTGTGGAAATAAAATAAAAGGCCCCTGTGCTCATAGGGAAGAAAAGCTGGGGCACAAACATGAACCCCAATTCCTCCAGCTTTTCCTGGGTGCCCTTACCATGTCCTGGGCGACTCAGAACAACAGTAAGAGCAAATGTTGTGGGCTGACCGTGAGCACACGTGGTCCTTCAGGGTAAGGGGGACTGGCCGGAAGGCAAGCAGAGATCGGCAGGGTGGCCTCCTCCCTGGCTCCAGAGGGGTCTGGGCCACTGGCCAGAGGGCAGAGCATCAAGCCGAAGAGGATTACTATTGAGTCTTAAGACCCAGTGCGCCCTGGCTGGTGCGGCTCAGTGGACTGAGTGCCGGCCTGCGAACCAATAGATTGCTGATTCGATTCCCAATCAGGGCACATTCCTATGCCACGGGCCAGGTCCCTGGTTGGAGGTGTATGAGAGGCAACCAATCAATATTTCTCTCCTTCTCTTTCTCTCTCCCTTTTCCCTCTCTCTAAAAAATTTTTAAAAATCTTAAAACAAAAAAACAAAGACCTAATGGCTTTTGCCAGGCCAGGTTTCAGACTTGTTTGGGACCCGGCACCCCTCCTTTTTTCTGGTTTCTCCCTTTACAAGGGGGGGGTGGCTGTCCCGTGCCTGTCCCACCACTGTCTTTTGGAAGCACATGATTCGTCTGGTTTCACAGGTTCACAGCTGGAGAGAAACCTGCCTCAGATGAACCTGCCTCCAGTCTCCCCCTCGTCTGACTTTGATGTGACCCTGGACTGCAGTGCGGATGCTGGAGTGAGTTCAGACTTGCTGGGGCTGCTGGGATGGAGTGAATGTACTTTGCCCTTTGCATGTGAGGAGCATATGGGGCTTAGGGACCGGGTGGCAGAGTGTTATGGGCTGAATGAACTATGTCCTCCAAAATTTCTATGTTGAAGTCCCAAACCCCATCATCTCAGAAAGTGACTGTGTTTGGAGATGGGTCTTTGAAGAGGTCAGGTCGCTGGGCTGGTTCCTAATCCCATGTGACTGGTGTCCCCAGAAGAGGAGACGAGGGCACAGACACATGGAGAGGGGACGACCACATGAGGACACAGGGAGAAGACAGCGGTCTACACACCAAGCAGCGAGGCCTCAGGAGGAACCCGCCTTGCGAACCCTGATCTCGGACTTCAACCTCCGGGATGGGAGGGCATACATGTGTGTTGACCAAGCCACCTGTCTGTGGTATTTGTTATGGCAGTGATAGGAAACCAAGGCGGGTTTTTACTCTCCGGTGTAGCTGCTCACGTGAGCATCTGACATCAGCAACGCGGGACCGACTATGACGTCAGAGGAAGCAAGCGTGACACACCGGTGCAGCATGCATTCCCGCAGAGTGGACTGCCGGGGACGAGGCCGCCAGCCAGGCCGGTGCACACAGCGGCAGGTCACCTTGGCCAGGGGACCCCGGCTCGTCCCGGCACGTACCTGTGTTCCCAGATGTCGGCTCAATGATGGTGTCCCCGGGCTTCAGGGTCCCGGCCCGCTCGGCCTCCTCAATCATGCGCAGGCTGATGCGGTCCTTCACGCTTCCGCCCGCATTGAAGAACTCACACTTGGCCACTGGGAGCCAGAGATGAGGCATGAGACAGGAAGAGGCCCCTGCCCCCCGCCTGATCTCTGCTGTCCACACCCCGCCCCCGCCAGCTGACCCACTGATGCAGGGCCAGGCCTGGTCTTCCCTGGTTCTGTACGTCAGCCCCCTCTCCACGCCCACCCACCACCCAAGCTGCAGGTGCTCCTCCCACCTGCCTGGGACCACACATATCAACTCCAAGGGAAGGAGCCCCAGAGTGCTTGGTCCCCTTCTAGGGCACTGGCATCTGCTGTTTCCTCTGTGACCAAGTGGCAGTCTACCTGGGCTCCTGCCCTGAAGGCAGTGACAGTAAAGAAATCTGCCAGCCCCCTGTGTGCCTAGAAACCACTTCCTGCAAAGCTGCCCCTTCCCCAAATGACAGATAAGACTCGTGGATGACATCGTTGTTTATGTAGGACGAGGTCCCCCCATTTCCCACTCTTTGTCTCATAAGTGACAGATGAACTGCCTATCCCCACAAAACTGGCTGAACACTGAGATAACCACTTCCTGCCCAGGTGATGACTGAGACCCTCATCACAAACACCGTCCCCGTTGTCACATCGCCCATCAGCAGCAGTGTGTCTACTCCTCCCCAGGAAAGTCTAAGACTGCACTCTGCGCCTGGGCCCCGGGCCTCCTCCTGCACTGTCCAGGGGAGGTCCCTCGCCCACCTGGGTCAGGTCTGCCTGTGACACCTGCCGAGCCTGCTCCCGGGACACCACACACTCCCTCCACGACACTCAGGCCTTAGCTCACAGGTCCCCTCCTCACTGACACGGGCTACAGAGCATCCCACTCAGTTACCCTCCAGCACATTATTTCCGGTCTTGGTCATTCATTAACCCCCACGCGGGTCCAAGGGGCCCACCCCGCACGCCTAGGCACACGGGGCTGCTGCGGGGCCAAGCGCAGGACGGAGGGGGCAGGCACTCACGGAGCTCACACTTCAGGCCGAAGCTCTTCCCGATCTTATTGATTCTCACCATGGGGGTATCTCCAATTTTCTTCAGGATATCTGGCAAGATTTGGGGTGATTTTGTCCTAAAACAGAGGAGTCCGTGATTATTCAGAAAAACAAAATGGTACTGGCCTTGGCAGTCAAAAAATAAGTCAAAGAACTGGCTTTAATGAGGGATCTGGGTGGTGATGACACAAATCCCCACTCAGGATAAAAGGTCACTGCCACGTACACACACCTAAAAACCTGTGAAATGAATAACGTCCGTAATGCAGTTAACAGTCAGCTGTTAACACCAGCCTCACTGCCCGGGTCTGAAAGCGCATGTGGAACTGCGGGCGCCCTGGGGGGCTGCGGGTCCCGCCTCCCTCATGGTCCTTCTCCAGCTGGATCTCTTGGACTGGGTGGGGTGAGAAGGCAGGAGGCAGGGCTAGCAACTGATCTGTCTTTCCCATAAAGCAAATAATGCCTTTTATCAATAAAGCATTCTTTTGGTGGGAAATGCAAAAAAAAAAAAAAAAAAAAAAAGAAGAAGGAAGAAAGAGACAGAGGAAGGAAGGAGGGAGGGAAGGAAGGGAAGGAGAAGAGGGAGGGAGGGAGGAAGCAGAAGAAAGAAAATGCACTGTGGGAGCCCTGGCTGCTGTGGCTCAGTGGATTGAGCGTCGGCCTGTGAGCCAAGTGTCGCAGGTTCAATTCCCAGTCAGGGCACATTACTAGGTTGCACGTCAGGTCCCCAGTTGGGAGCGCAAGTGAGAGGCAACCACACAGTGAAAAAAAAAAAAAAAAGGAAAATGCACTGTGGTAACATAAGATGCCATCGATGGGCAGCCAGGTGAAGGGGGACACAGGACCTCTCTGTATTGTTTCTACAGCTACTTGCCAGCGTTATTTCCAAAGTTAAAATAAACACTAACTTCAAAGCAATAGGTCCAAGTCCACCCTTTTAGAAAGTCTTGCCTGGGGACCTTCCATTCCCTTCAGTTTTCTGCGTCTGACCCCTGTGGTACCTCCTTTTCTTCTCTTAGATCAAAAAACTGGAGTGACCCCAGAGTGGAGACCCTTTGAACTGCCTGGTCACCAGGCAGTGACAGTGACTGTAAAGAGCACCAGGCATCACTGAGAAAGTGTCAGGTACAGGTGTTGTGAAGCATGACACTCAAGGCAAAAGAACAAAGAGCCCTGGCTGGTATGGCTCAGTGGATTGAGTTCCGGCCTGCAGACCAGAAGGTCGCCAGTTCGATTCCCGGTCAGGGCACATGCCTGGGTTGCGGGCCAGGCCTCCCAATTGTGGGCGTGCGAGAGGCAATGGATTGATGTAGCTCTCACACATCAGTGTTTCTCTCCCTCCCTTCCCCTCTAAATAAATAAATAAGTAATATCTTAAATTAAAAAAAGAAAAAAAAACAAAGACCTCAGAATGGTCATTTTGTCCTTGGGATCGGGGTCAGGACCCCCAGGTGGACCTCCAGGCTCCGTGCAGGATTTCCTTCACATGCGCCAACGCTCTGCCTTCACGCTTCAGCAACTGTCCCCTCTCCCCAGCTGCGATCCATGACATGGGCACTTCCTAAATGGCTCCTGTGGTGATTTTTCCTCCTTGCCCTCAGGGACTGGTGCTCACCAAATATCCAGCCAGGCACATACACACCTGGCCTGAGTTCATGAAATGAAATAGCTTCCTGCTCCCTTGGGTTTGCAACGTACTGCTCTGCGGTCCTCAAACTTTAGCGAGCCCCTGTCACCAGCGCGGAGCCCATTGAACATGAAGATTCCTGGCCCCACCACCCCTGAGGTGGTGGCCCAGCTCCGCAGGGGCCCTGAGACAGGTGACAAATGCTGCACTCCCCTCACCATGGGCACAATCAGGCCGCTGCACAGACACACTGGCATCCAACTGCTCCCTTCCAATGTGGCAAGGAGCTGAAAGGGACAGCCATGCCAGAGGCAGGGTGTCAGGGTGAAGCTCTCGCTAGGGGCAAAGGACTCCTGACCCCATTTTGGAGGGCAGGTTCTTGGGGCCATGCGGGGGGTGGGGGGGTTCATTCATTAACTAGCTAAAGCCAAAGCTGGACAGAGGTGAACATCTGCACAGTCATGATGAGGCAGAACTGGGGGGCTGGTGGATCACAGGGTCACACCTGCTCCTTGGGCGTTGTGGCAGCCAGAGGAGGCTGAGGCCCACTCCCCATGAAGCAGGGGGTAGTGGGCAGGCCAAGAACTCGAGATTCCTCTGGGTTCTTAACTCAGTCACCTGAGAATCTTGCCTGAAGTGATCAGGGCAGGAGCCAGGGAAGAGAATTTACCAGGGACGGCCCTGGGGTCACCTTCTCTCAACTGTTTTCACTGCAACAGCCCTGGAGGCCTCTGGGAGGACAACCCCACAGCATCTCAGAATAACCCCCAAACTCCTTACCAGGGAAAGGGACCTGCCTGCCCCTCTCCCTCTGCGGCCCCTCTGCTGCTCCTCACTCTAACCCTCTTCTAAGCCCATCCCACGTTGGAACCATCTGGAATCCCCCTCCCCATACAGCCACACTTCTAGCACCTTCTGCCTATGCAGGTCCCAGCTCTGAGGCCTTTCCCAAGCCACCTGCCAGGTCACCTCTCACAGTCAGGATCCCCAAGGCCTGTCTCCTCCAGGGGACCTTGGTTTTGTGTCCTCGTCACAGAAGAGCCCCAGCCTAACTTGGGCCTGAGCCCAGCTACCTCGTAGCCAGGCACCTGAGCTGGGACAAGTGGAGCAGGGCTCTGAGCCTCGGGATGGGGTGGCAACCCCTGCAGGGCTTTTAAGAAGGGGTGATTAGGCCCGGGGGGGGGGGTGAGGTGCAGGTGTAATGCTGTCTTACAACCTGGACAGGAGAAGTGTCCTTTCCACCCCAAGACCCAGCGTTAGGTCACCCAGTCCTCGGGAATCTGGGTCTCTCTTCCCTGCCCACCCCCAGCAGCCACGCCCCAGCCTCACCGCAGCTCCCACCCACTGCTCGGTTTGGTTTGTTTTGGCATCGAGGACTTATCCTGTCTGGCGAGCGGCCAACTTGGCCTCCTAAGCACTCAGCACTGAGATATGTTTAATGCTTGGAGCTCCTGGGCTTGTAAATTTCCATTTCTATCTATTGGCACCCACAGAGAAGTTCACCCTTCTCTGCATTCCCCAGTTCCGATGTTAAAATCAGTCATCATGAATGTTGGTATAGGAGCTTATACAGAATGAGAATCAAACATCTAAAAGGCACGGTCTTTGACTCTGGGAGATTTTATTATGGAAATAAAGATAATCCTAAAATAAAGTGAGCTCAATTTAAGTTTCACGATGGGTCGCCGATTCTTTTTTTCCCTTTGCCCCTGATCGATCTCATGCACCTAGAACAGGGCACAAAATATAGTAGGTGTTTCATAAAGATGTACTGATGCCCGGCTGGTGTGGCTCAGTGGATTGAGCGCCGGCCTGCAAACCAAAAGGGCACCAGTTCGATTCCCAGTCAGGGCACATGCCTGGGTTGCAGGCCAGGCCCGTAGTTGGGGGTGCGCAAGAGGCAACCACACCTTGACGTTTCTTTCCCTGTTTCTCCCTCCCTTTCCCTTCTCTCTAAAAATAAATAAAATCTTTTAAAAAAAAGATGTACTGACGACATGAATGTATAGTGGTTTCTACTATTGTTATTCAGAATGATATAATTGCTACATATAAATCCTACTGGAAGGCTTAAAAAGTCATGGTTTATCCATCCAACCATCTCTGTCCAAACTCAAAAAAGAACCCACTATCGGAAAATAGTTCATGACTCGGAAAATAATTCATGGCCAGGAAAAGTGTTTATGACTTAGAGCTAAGTAAAAGGGAGCCAGTATAATCCTAATTGCTGAAATTATGCATACTTACCCCAAACGTGAGTGTTCAACCAGACAGACCTGGGTTAGAAACTTCCCTCTACCAGTCACAGTGTGTGGCTTGGGCACTTCATTTATGGATTCGCATCTACTCTTGTTCGGCACTGACCTGGCCGCTGGGCTACAGTGCAAACAAGCCTTGGCCTCTCTAAGCCTTGGTAGACTCATCTACAAAGTGCCCACATCTTGCAGCTCACTGGCCATTACAGTGATTACAAGTGGGGGGGCGGGTCACACCCCAAGTCCACAAACTCCTCCCTGCCATGTAATGGATGAACCCCCGTGTGATTGTAAACAGGACTTACAAGGCAGTGTGGTGATGGGGCGACTCAGTGATGGGCCTGCCCAGTTTCCAGGAGCACCTGCTCGGGGCATCTGGCCGGATCCACAGGCGGTCCTTGGTGTCCTTGTTTCCCGGAGGCCCCTGCTCTGGGCTCCCTTTCTCTGAGTGGGCCCCTGAGAGGTGGGGGCACCCTGCCGCCTGCTCTTCGGTTTGGGGGGTCTCAGAAGGCATGCTGCGATCTATCAGAGGGGTAGGGGAAGAGAAGTCATCTGTTAAGGCCATTCCCATTTGATGCTGCTGGGCCTGGCCTCTCACCCACCCCTCTGGGTGTGGGGCTCCACTCATTCAGATAGCTCAGCAAGGACAAGCCTAAAAACACGGGCACTAGGTGCTCTGGACGAGTTTGGCGGTTTCTCAAAAGGTTAACACATAGAACTACCAGGTAACCTCCCCCCACCCACCAATTCTACTCCTAGGCATCTATTCAAAAAAATGGAAACATATTTGCACACCACATTCATAAGCACACTATTCACAATAGCCAAAATATGCAGACTAAGCAGATGTCCATCAATGAATCAATGGATATACTCGTACAAAATATGCTATATCCGTACACGGAATATTATTTGGCCAAGCCCGAGCTGGGAAGTGATTCTTCCATTTGGCAGAAGTCCCACCGCCTCAAGGTCGCAGACCTCCCTCCCCACCCCCACTGTGCAGAGGCCAATAGCCTGGCAGTGTCCTGGACGGTGGGCGCTCGCTGGGTTGCTGGACTGACCACAGTCCCACGGAGACCCCGCCCCAGAAGATGCAGGCGTCTCCTTCTTGGAGACTTGCCTCACCCCGGAGCAACCTCCAGAAAAGTAAGGAGCTGCTGGGAACAAATCGCAATCGATCTGGTCCGCAGAACCCAAACGCACGCCGCTTGTCTACGGGAGCCCGAGCTTGCAGGCTCAGGCACTCAGGGCCGCTCAGCTTCCGGCGCCTGCGCCAGGCAGACGCACGTGAGCCCAGGGGAGGCGGGCTCAGCCGGCGCCTCCAGACGCTCCCTCCACCCCTTAAACCGCAAGACCCTATTGGCGTCATGATGCCTGCGAGGGCACCCCTCACACCAGTCAGCTCGAAGGGGGCCGGTTAGGGCCAAGGGTGCGGACGATAGTAAACTCGTCTTTTGAAATGAGAGTTTCCAGGTGGGAGACCAAGGCGCTCCCGTGACTCTGGACACCATCCAGACACAATCCTGAGGCTAAACGTTTTGCGTTCCCGCCCCGCCCGCACCCGACACGTGCGTGGGCAGGGCCCCGCGCGCCCTGTACCCTCTGCCCCATGCGGGCACCCGCTTCGACTGCCGCCCGCGCAGCGACATCAACATTTATTCCCACCCCATACAACTGGTGGAAAGGAACAATTTCCGAAACAGCCATTTCCCATCTGGAATGCGGCGAAAAATCAATGATGGGCACCATTACGGCTCACCTCCCCCCAATTCCCTCCCGGCTCCCAGCGCGGCGCTCCCAGGCTTGCGGCCCCGGGTCCTCCGCAGCTCAGAGTTGGGGGTGGGGGGAGGGCGGTCCCGGGCCCACGGGCACTGAACCCTCGGCTTCAGGACGGTGTGGATTGCGGGAGAGAGGGTCCCGAGAGCCAGGAGGGGTCGCCAGCCCATCTTCGCCACAGGCGGCGTAGATGATGTAACTCCGGCGGGGGATGGGCGCCCCGGTACCTAGACGACCCCTAGGCCCAGAACTGGGGCGGGTTTGGGCCGCTTGGTGCTCACCTGGACCGAATGCGGGAAGGGGGCGTGTAGGGCGCGTCCAAGCGCGGCGAGCTGCGGACGGACACCTGCGACCCCAGGACCGAAGCCGGGGCTGGCGGGCCTCAGACGGACCTGGCGTCCGAGAGTGGCTGGAAGACGATTGGTCCAAAGGCGGGGGCGGAGGACCAGCGCTCGACCAATCCCGAGGTGCTGAGCGCCAGGCCGCCGCCACGCCCGGCCCGCCCCCGCGCTGCTCCGCCCCCGACCCCACCTCCACCGCTCCCACCACCCGCAGAGGGGCCGAGCCCCTCCCACCCCACCGCAACTGCCGCCCAGCGGGTCGGGACCCGCCTGCCCCCAGACCCCATCCAACCCCAGGACCCTGCTCCGATCCCACCCCCCAACTTTCCAGGCGCGGGCCGGACCCACGCCTCCCCGCTGCCCCGCCCCCATCTCCCACTTGCCTTTGACGCAACTGCGGGCCTGAGGGCCCCTATCCCTTCCCCCACCCCGCGGCCCCCGGGGCTGTGCGCACGCTCAATACGCGATGTCCCGATGCCATTTAACTTGGGTAACTGCTCGCTCTGCGCGGCGCAATAAACATTTGTGGATGACTTTAAAACGTGCCGTCTGGAGAGGAGAAGGACTTGGAAGGCCCTGAGGATGAGCCTCAGCAAATATCCCGCCCTCGCGGTCCCTTGACGCGGGCCCTGGTCCCCGCGGCGTGGGGACCTACGCGCTCGTGCCGTCTGGTCGCGCGGGGGTCGAAAGCTGCGGCAGCCCGTCGCGCGCACAGGCAGCGGCAGCGCTCAGCACCTGGACTCAGCACTAACCGCGCGGGCGGGTCATCGGAATTTATTTCCTGTCCCAATGCTTAGACTCACAGGCTTCGCCGGCCCAGCGCCCTTGTCCGCCCAGCAAGGGGGGCTCTCTCACCGATCAGAGAAGGGACCCGAGTTCATTGAGACTAGGTCAGAAATCGCAAAAGCCCCTTAAAACAGATGTCACACAGGTGGTTCCCATCAATGACGCCAGGTCTGCCGGCCAGGAGGGGCCTGAGGGCCACACTTAACAATATTCCAAATGTATGTGCTCTGGAGTCCCACAGGGCTGAATGGAGAACCCCTCAACCTGACTTTCTGGGCACCGGACTAGTCCTGGACTGGGCACAGGTGGGCACATTAAGTCACTCTGCTGAGCATCTTGTGCCTAAGTTCCACAATTATTCACCAAGTCCCTGCCACCTGCCTGCACTTGTCCCAGATCCTGGAAATAGAGCCCAACTCAGAGTTAACAGCGGCTTCTTCCCCTGCGGTGTTTCTAAACTCTCTAGGCCAGCGATTATTAACCTGTGCGGTGCAGAAATTTTTAAAACATGCAATACCTATTTAGTCAGGGGCACTGACCTCTTTTCCCGCAGGCTGTCAAATAAAAGAAATAAAGGACAGCAGCCAACACAACAGCCGTTTGGTGGGAATGACCTGTCTTGAACTGTAAATATATAGGTTATATAATAGTTTGCATCTTACTGGTCAGGTCACATAATAAGGTTGCCCTGATTGGTTAATTCTTGGTGCCAGAAATCCTTATATACAAGTATAGGCACCTGACTTTTTTAAAAAGTAACTTTAGAGCAAGAAGGGTAGGTAATTACTATTATTATTATTTGTAAATCAACAAAAATCATACCTATTTTTGTCAGGTTAGCAAAAACTGTTTTTTGGACTGCAGAATTTTAGTAATCAGTTTGTGTGTGCCACGAGATGAAAAAGGTTGCAAATCGCTGATCTAGGAGCAAGGGCCTCAACAAGACAGCATTTTATTATGAAATGTGCCCTAGTGAGAACTGGTAGGAAGAACCATAAAGCCGGAAACGTGGAAGAGGGATGGAAAGGGGAGGTACTCTTAGATCAGCGGTCAGGAAAGTTCTCTCCAGAGAGGTGGCCTTGAGTGGAGACCTGAGGAGCCACATCTCCTTCTGAGGGAGGAATGTTCCAGGCAGAAACAGCCGTTGCCAATGTCTGGGCAGGAGCCAGCTCAGGTGCGGGTCAGAGGGACCCCTGCAGTGAGGAGCAGGCGTGGTCAGAGAGGGGGGAGGGGACGAGGCCTGAGCACTCTGGGCCAGGATCTGGACTTCAGCCTCAATGACTTGGGACCCTTGTGGGTAGATTTGCTTTTTTGTTTTTGTTTTTCTTTTTAGGCAAGAGAGAGGTGAAGGTTAGGGACAAAGAGAGGGAGAGAAACATTAACGTGAGAGAGTAACATTAATTGGTTATCTCTCCTATGTGCTCCAACCAAACCGAACGTGCCGCCCAGGCATGTGCCCTACTGGGAATTGAACAGGCAACCTTTCGGGTTGTGGGACAACATCCAGTGCACTGGCTGGATCTTGGGGTAGTTTTTGATCAATTATCTGCATTATTTTATCTTGGCATAATTTCAGACTGTCACAAAAGTGGCAAAGAATTCCTAGATACTCACCCAGATTCCCAAATGTTAAACATTTACTAATCCCTGGAATCTGTGAGGGTGACCTTATTTAAAACTAAGGTCTTAGAGGATATAATCAACTTCAGATGACATCATACCGGTGTCCTCATAAGAAGAGGGAAACTTGGACACAGACACAGAGAGGAGGAGGACATGTGACCACAGAGGCAAAGATTGGGGTCATGCTGGCATGAGACAAGGATGTGGTACCGGGAGCTGGAAGAGGCAGGAAGAACCTCACCCCCACCCGTCAGTGCTCAGGGGGAGAAAGGTCCCACCTTGATTTTGGACTTCCAGCCTCTAGCATATGATTACACGGAGAAAGTGGTCATCTGAGAGCCAAGGAGAGAGGCCTCAGGAAAAACCAGCCCTGCCCACACTGGATCTCTGACTTTCAGCTTCCAGACCATGAAGAAATACATTTCTGCTCTGGAGAAGTTTGCTGCCACAGCACCGAGTCCTCTGAGGGTCACCAGAAGGGTTTGCAGCTCAGGAATTGGCACATGGTGGGACAGACAAGGGGGCAAGGACTGGAGGCTGGGGTTTTCCAGGTCTGGACAACTAGGGAGAAAACCTTCCCACATCCACAGGATAACAAAAGCGATGGCCCGGAAGAGCGGCCCCTGTCTCTCCCCCCTCCCCACCCCCGTTCCAGCCTCAGGGGCAGTCTCTTAGGTAGTTTTACTTTTTATTCTCCAGGTGTTCATCTTCATAACATAGACAGTATCTTGTATTTCTCTTTCCTGATTTATGACCTTTAAACAATATCTATTTGATACCATAAAAATAACCTACTGCTTGTTTCAAATACTTTTTATTTGTAACACTTCTATTGATACAATTCATAGCAGCATACAATTCACCCATTAAAGTGTACAATCCGTAGCTTTTAGTCCCTTCACAGAGCTATGCAACCATCACCAAAGTCAATTTTAGAACATTTTCATCAACATAGAAACTCCACACCCCTTAGCCCCCCCGCCCCCCCACATCATTCTGGGCTTTCATATAATGAAATCATATTATATATGGTCCTTTTTGCCTGGCTTCCTCCACTTGGCATGTTTTCAGGTCCATCCATGTTGTAACATGTATCCATACTTCACTTCTTTGTATTGTCGAATGAAATGTTATTGCGTGAAATATCACATTTTATTTATCTACTCATCAGCTGATGAACGTTTATCTTGGCTGTCATGGTTAACGTTGCTGCGAATGAACACTCATGCACACGTTTTGTGTGGACATATGTTTCCCCCTGGGGTCTACACCTAGGAATAGAACTGCTGGGTCATGTGGTGATTCTATGTTTAACCTCATGAGCAGCTGCCAGACTGTTTTCCAGGGCAGCTGCACCGTTTACATTCCCTCCAGGAATGCAGGAGGGTTCCAAGTTCTCCACATGCTCGTCAGTACCTGCTCTCCCTCGCATGGCTCGCAGCCAGTCCCGTGGGTGTGAAGTGGGACCTAATTGTGCTTTTGATTGCCTTTCCCTGATGACAAATGCTGTTGACTGTTTTTCATGTGCTTGTCCATCCTCTGTGTATCTTCTTTGAAGAAATGTTGATCTAGATCCTTTGCCCATTTTTAAATTGGGTTGTTTGTCTTTTTGTTGTTGAGCTGGAGGAGTCCTTTATATATTCGAGACACTAGACCCTCAACAGATATATGACTGCAAAAATTTCCTCCCATTCTGTGGGGTGTCTTTTCACTTCCTTGACAGTGTCTTTGATGGAAAAAGCTTTCAATTTTAATGAACTTCTATTTATTGGTTTCTTTTGTTGCTTGTGCTTTGATATCATATCTAAGAAACCATTGCCAAATCCAAAGTCATCAAGATTTAGCCCCATGTTTTCTTACATGAGTTTTATTTCTTATATTTAGGTTTTAATCCTTTTTGCTTTTTGAGTTACTGTTTTGTATATGGTGTGAGGTAAGAATCCCACTTTATTCTTTTGCATGTAGATAAACAGTTGTTCCAATATCATTGGCTGAAGAACTATTCTTTCCCCATTGACTGATTTGGCACCCTTGTCAAAAATCAACTGACCATTGATGTAAAAATTTCTTTCTGGAACCTCAACTCTATTCCATGAATCCTGTGCCAGTGACACTATCATTGTTTTGTTTTGTTTTTAAGTATATCTTATTATGTTGTTACAGTAGCCCCAATTTTTCCCTCTGCTCCCCTCTGCCCAGTACCCCCTTTCCCTCCAGCAATCCCACCCCCTTTAGTTCATATCCATAGGTCATGCATATAAGTTCTTTGACTTCACCCTTTCCTATATTATTCTTAACTTCCCCCTGTCTATTTTGTACCAATCAATTATGCTTCTTAGTCCCTGCACCATTTGCCCATTTCTCCCCCTCCCCACTCCCAGCTGATAACCCTCCAAATGATCCCCACAGCTATGATTCTGTTCCTGTTCTGGTTTGCTTAGTTGGATTTTGTTTTTATTTTTTAGATTCAGTTGTTGATGGTTGTGAGTTTGTTGTCACTTAAATGTTCATAATTTTGATCTTCTTTTTCTTAAGTAAGTTCCTTTGACATTTCATATAATAATGGCTTGGTGATGATGAACTCCTTTAGTTTGTCTGGGAAGCACTTCATCTGCCCTTCCATTCTAAATTATAGCTTTGCTGGGTAGAGTAATCTTGGTTGTAGGTCCTTGCTTTTCATCACATTGAATACTTCTTGCCAGTCCCTTCTTGCCTGCAAAGTTTCTTTTGAGAAATCAGCTGATAGTCTTATAGGCATCCCTTTGTAGGTAACTCTCTGCTTTTCTCTTGCTGCTTTTAAGATTCTCTCTTTATCTTGAAACTTTGGCATTTTAATGATGATGTATCTTGATGTGGTCCTCTTTGGGTCTAGCTTATTTGAGACTCTCTGTGCTTCCTGGACTTGTATGTCTGTTTCCTTCGCCAACTTTGGGAAATTTTTCTTCATTATTTTTTCACATAAGCTTTCAATTTCTTCCTCTTCCTCTTATCCAGGCACCCCTATGATTTGGATGTTGGTATGTTTTAAGTTTCCCAGAGGTTCTTAAGCCTCTCCATTTTTTTCAATTCTTGTTTCCTCATTCTGTACTGGTTGACTGTTTATTTCTTCCTTATGTTCCAAATCATTGATTTGAACTCCGGTTTTCTTCCCTTCACCTTTGGTTTTGTGTGGATTTTCCTTTGTTTAATTTAGCATAGCCTTCATTTCTCCCCTTATGCGTCTGCCGTACTTAAGTATATCTGTCAAGCCTGTGAGCATCTTTATCACCAGTGTTTTGAACTCTTCATCTGTTAGGTTGGCTGTCTCCTCATCTGTCAGGTTGGCTATCTCCTTGTCACTTAGTTCTATCACTGGAACCCTGATCCGCTCCCTCTTTTGGGCCATACTTCTCTGTCTCATCTTGACAGGCTCCTGTGTTTGTTTGCCTCTGTGTCTTAGGCAGAGCTGTCACACCTGTTATGTTGTAAGGGGTGGAGCCTTAGGTATTCCTCAATACGGGTGACCTGTTTCACCACCGTGTGGCGCTACATGTGGGGGAGGAGTCTGAGAGGGAACAATGACGCCTGCCCAGCACTCACGCCTTTTCCAGGCACTTCTCCCACTTCCGTATGGGACTGGCACCTCTCTAGCTGTTGCTCCGGCCACGGTTCCCAGAGTGGGTGGGTCTGTGGACATTCTAGGACCGTGGAGGCCCTTTAAACCAGTGAACTCCAGTGAGAGACCGGCAGTTTTTCCCACCACCCCAACCCCCAGTGGTTTGCACAGTCAGAAGCAATGAGGTTTGATTTTCTCCAACGCTGGGACTGTGAGCTGTGAGGTTCTGGTCTGGTGCTGGGAGCACTCCTCAAGTGTCCATCCCTACTTTTTAAAACATGTGGCTGCCTTCCTTTTCTGCTGGCCTGCCGCTGCTGCCGCCACCACACCGCGTTCTCTCCACCCGGGCTCCGCCCCTCCTACCTGTCTGGATGAGTATTTCTTCTTTTTATCTTTGTTTGTTGGACTTCCATGCAGCTCAATTTTCTGTCTGTCTCTAGTCTTGAGGTAGTTGTGTTTCTTCTTAGTTGTGGAGGGAGACGCAACATGTCTGTCTAGGCCTCCATCTTGGCCGGAAGTCCACCGTCGCTGTTTTTATTACTTTAACTTTGCACCGAGTTTTGAAATCAGGAAACGAAGTCTTCCAAATTTCTTCTCCTTTTTCAAGATTGTCAGGGCTGCTTAGGGTCCCCTGCAATCCGATATGAATTTTAGGGTCAGCATTTCTCTTTCTGCAGAAAGGCTGCTAGGATTGTGATCGGGGTCGCGTTGAATCTGCGGACTGCTTTGGGGAGAATTGCCCTCTTAACAATGTTAAATCTTCCAATTGTGAACTTAGGAAGTCATTCCATTATTTAGGTCTTTCATTTCTTTCAGCACTGTTTTCTGATTTTCAGATATTTAATTCTTGCATTTCCGTGGTTAAATTTATTCCTAAGCATATTCTTTCAGATTTGGGAAGTAAGACTTACAGTCCATGAACATGGGATGTCTACTTATTAAGGTCTACTTTACTTTTTCCAACAATGTTTTGTCACTTTTAGAGTACATGTGTTGTACTCAATAAATTTTTACACCATCCATCAACTATTCTCTTTATAAGACAGAACTATTAGGGTGGCTACGTATTTCTCTGCTGTCCTTCTCCCCACCACCTTCATTTACAATTACTGCTAACAACTAGCCATTACTGAGCTCCTACTCTGCACGTGCCAGGCACTGTTCTGAAAACTTAACCTGAGTTAATTGAGGAGTCTCATAACAATCAGAGGTGGGTGTTATTTAATCCTCACTTTATGATGAGGCACAGAGAGTCTGTTGCCAGTGAGGAGCAGAGTTGGGACTCAGACCCAGGATTTCACTCCCGCCTCTGGGCTTCTTGCCTCTCTGGCAATGACAGTCAGCCCAATCTTGGGACAGATTAGGTGGAACCACGTGAAATTGCTGATGTTTGATCTTTTGCGACCTACCAAAAAAAAAAAAAAAAAAAAAAAATTTCATGTAACTTGTTAAAAAAACAAACCAACCTGAGATTTGAAACAGGTGCCTGAATATTTGTCTCCTGATTCAGGTGGGGGTTTTCTAAGGTTCTGCTTTGTAAGGTTTGAACATGCTCTCCCCAAGGACACTCCAGCAGTTGGTGAGCCAAGTGCACCTGGATGTGTGCGCGGCACCTTCTGAGCAGAACACTGCAGTCTGTTCTGAGATGGGGGCCCCTTTTGGGGGGTGAGAGCTCTTGTGCTTGCTCTAACAGTAAGTCCCAAGGGAGACAAAGGGTAGGTCCCATCCCTGAGAGCTGATCTGTGCCATCTACATGAATTACCCAGACATAACCCACCACCAGGGACAGGCACTGAGTGGGTGACCATCCGCTGGCCAACAGGTCTCTGGGCAGGGGACCTCTGCTAGAGGGCCACGTGGCTTACAGTGGCTTTTTCAGGCCTGTCCTGCTGCTCTTGGAACAGGAGCCAGGGAAGGCAGCCACCTGGTTGGCCTCAAGTCTGTTTGGTTGAGAAGCTTCCATTACATAAGAGGTGGAGGGGGAAAGAGATCTTGAGCTTTAGAGGACCGTGTTGTGTCTCGGAAATTTGACTTGAGAGGAAAGTTATGTTTTCCCGAGTCTGGCGCTCTTACGTACATTGCCGGCTTCATTCTCTTTTGATCTCCTGCACAGCTGCTGGGGAGCCTCCCCGGACAGTGCGACGGAGGGTCATGGGAGGTGGGAAGGAGCGTGAAGTCTCAGCCTGGGCTGTACGGCGGCCCTGTTAATGATTGCATGGTTCTCATCTGTTCAAAACCTTGTTGGGTGGAAGCCAGCAGCCTACCATGGAACCAGGAGGAGGCACAGAGGAGCAGGGGATGGGGTGCGGGGGGACAGCCTTGTTGAGAGTTGGTCCCCTCCCCATCCCACTCAGGACCACCCCACCATGGGCTTCTGCCCAGTGGGCTGAGAGAGAACACTGAGGAATATTGGGGTGGGAGTGACCTTCCTTCACGTCGATTGTGCTTCCAAGAGGAAGTAACACCTACCACAGAGACGCTCGTTTCCCTCTCCTTGCCATTCTGTTCTTTCCCAGATGAGGTGCGCAGTGTCTGATGGGCGGGTGACAAGGCCCCGACACTGACTTGTCCATTTTTCCTGACTGCAGGACACTGCTTTGTTCAAAAGTGCAAACTCTGGGGACTTACTCTCTTCTCTCCCCTCCTTAGTCTGATGGTGCAAGCTGGCCATCCTGGTGGCCGTTTTGCTCTGTAGACCCAGACTGGCCTTCAGAAGGGCTGCCCCAAGGTCAAATGTTTGGGCCTTAAAAGCCAAATGTTTGGGCCTTAAAAGCCAAATTCATGCCAACTGATGTGACTCGGTTGGGTGTCATTGCACAAAATGAAATGTTGCCAGTTCGATTCCCAGTCAGGGTACATGCCTTCACTGTGGGTTTGGACCCTGTCAGGGTGTGCATGAGAGGCAACTGAGGTTTCGCTCTCACATCAATGTTTCTTACCCTCTTTCCCCCTCCCTTCCCCTATCCTAAAAAAAAAAAAAAGAAAAAATTATATATATAAAAATCCAAATTCATGTTCTCCAACCAGCTTTATCACTAATAGTTGACAAAGAGGGAGAAAAATCTACTGAGGTTAAAGCTCTTGGAGGCAGCCTTGAGCCTGTTTGTCTCCTGAAACAGGACCCAGAAGGCTGTCTTATAAGGGGAAGGGATAAATAGGACCAGATTAAGTTCAAGAACACACAGTGGCTCCCTGACCAGCAGTACTCACTAGGATGTTTGCCTTGTAACTCTTCCTGAAACCAGACTCATGTGTTAGGTTCAGCTGACCTTTGAACATGGGCTTGAACTGCGGGGGTCCCGCATTTTTTTCCAATACTGTACATGCATTTACTAGTATGACCTACTATTTCTATAAGCTACTTTTCATGTCGTCGGCAGCCGTCCGTCTCGAGAGACGATGGTGTAGCTTCTTAAGAGTCTATCTGCACCGCCGAGAATGGCTGTGCAGTCCGACTCGGGAGTGACACGGTATCTGTCTCCTCCCGTGTTGAATCGACATCTTGCGATGACGCTGGAGTGTCCTCTCCAGTAAAGCTGAAGCTAGAGCCTGGGCAGGGTGATATGGAGGGTCTGCTGTTGCCCATGCAGCAGACCCCCCCTCTCTTCGCAGCTGAAGGGTCCAAGGGAAAGACGGAGTCAATACAGCTTGGCTTCAAGTGCGCCGCAGGAGTTGCCGGTGTTGACTACAACGTCAAACCGCCTTAGGGACTCCGGCTCCGGATTTTCTGTCGGGGTTTACTCCCTTAGCCTTTCCCCTGAAGAGGTATGCCGCAAGGCAGCGGAGGTTTTTTGGAGTCAGTTTTCCTTCTCTGATGTGCCCTGACTGGAAGATCGAACCAGCGACACTTAGCTCACAGGCCGACGCTCAATCCACTGAGCCAAACCAGCCAAGGGCCAACTTTTCATGTACATCTCAACTAAATTGGTCTAAAACTGAACTCCTTTTTCTTTTTAATTTCACCCAGTTCTCCCTACCCATCTCTCCTTTGGCAACCAGCCGTTTGTTCTCTACTGGGCTGGCCAGTCTGTATCGCTTTTTTCTGTAGACATTTTTCATTTTCACCAATGACTTATTGATTTGGATATTCTGAAGTGTGTCACCTGTCTCCCATGTGGTATGTTGATTGTTCTCAATGTCTCAATTTCATTGCCATCAACTTCAGCTGGTCTATGTTGACCGTGGAGCATGACCCAGCGAGAAATCTCCAGCATGAAACTTCACAAACCACTTTCAATGTGTTTGATCAGTCACACTGCACAAATCATTTTTTGTTGTTTTTACCTTTCTTGAATAAAGCACAATACACCAAAAATGTTGCTTATTTCCTTCCATCTTCAAAAAATGGCTACACAAATATGCACCAATTTTGATGTTTTAAAATGGACGCTGACGTGACAGCTGTCACAATACACTAACGAAATTGTTTTCAATGAAGTATACACAACTAAAGCGCTACTAGAGCCAGACAGTGAAAACCAAATGAACTCTTTGGCCAACCCAATATATCTATGCATGTGTTTATGTTTTGTTATAGATTCCACATAAATGAAACCGTATCGCATTTGTCTTTCTGACTTATTCACTTAGCAGAGCATCCTCTAGGTCCATCTGTTGTCACAAATGAGACTCCTTTTTTATGGCTGAGTGACATTCCGTTGTATATATATGTGGACACATCTTCTTTATCCTTTCGTCTACAGTCGGACACCGAGGCGATTCTTCCACATCTTGGCTATTGTAAACAATGCTGCCCTGATCACGGGGGTGCGTACATCTTTTTGAATTAATGTTTTTGTTTCCTTTGGACAAATACTCAAAGTGAGTTACTGCTGGGTCAAATGGTAACTCTATTTCTATTGTTTTTGAGAAATCTCTAGTGTTTTACAATCCCACCAACAGTGCACAAGGATTACCGTTTCTCCACACTGCTAGAACTTGCTTGGTTTTTTGGTGACAGCCATTCCAACCAGTGCGAGGAGATACCTCATTGTGTGGACACTTAATTACTTTATTAATACATCTCTAATCACTGTTGCTAAAACCACTTCATTGTATTTTCTGTTCCTGGCACTGCGACAGCCTGGTCAACCAACTTGCTATTTGCTAAGCTGTTTCCTCTCATTTATCAAAAAGTCGTGTGGATTCACTGGGATCAAGAGCTGGTCCCACAAGGTCCCTTTCCTTCCTACTTTGTGCTAAGTCTGCTCCAAGGTCCTGTGCCTGTGTTTGGATCGGCAGGGAATTCAAACTCCAGGGCCCAGTTCGTTTGGCTACTTCCAAATCCATTTCTCAAGAGGAGAGGCGTTATTTTTGTCCTGAAGTGCCAACTGAGCTACCCTAAGTGCTAGCAAGGCATTTATCCCATTTTGCTTGCTTCTGGCACACACACACACATAGATATGCATGCCAAAATTCTGCAGGAAGGCAGATCTGCATCACAGGGCTTGAGTTCACGCAACGCCAGCAGTCTCACAACACAGGAGTCAGCTGTTGACAGATAGGTGACTGCAGGCTGTCAGGCTGCAAGGAGCACACGCCTGTTTGCCACACAGCCACGGCTCAGGAGTGCACGGCAGCTCTCAGAGCAACACTGGGAAACCCACGAATGAAGAAGGAAAATGTACCACTGAGGACCGGCTTCCCTGTAAAGGCCAGCTCAGCCTACGGAGAATTATGGCTAAGATTTCCTGACTCACTGGAAGTAAGGGGCCTCCCGTGATTTCTACACCGGTCTCCAGTGTCTCAGGAGATTCTGGATTACCTATTAATATGCAGAGACCAAGAGATGTGACTTTTTCCTGTGTGAATTTTACCTCAATGGGTGTTTTACTGCAGAACCTAATTTTAAAAAACAGACAACAAAACAAAAAAACACGCTTTCTTTTCTACCCAAAGTGACTGATGGACATTAATCTTTCCCTTCAAGGGCTGATGATGTGCTGGTCTGAAAGGAAAAGATTTATCTATTTATTTATTTAAAAGATTTATTTGTTTTAGACAGAGGGGAGGGGAAGGGAGAAAGAGAGGGAAAGAAGTATCAATATGTGGTTGCATCTGCAAATGAGGACCTGGCCCACAATCCGGGCATGTGACCTGACTGGGAATCAAACCAGCGATCCTTTGGTTTGCAGGCTGGTGCTCAATTCACTGAGCCACACCAGCCAGGGCTGAAAGTAAAAGATTTAAAGTGGACTTTCCACAAGAAAAAGTTAAACCAAGAATACTGTATCACTACAAATTTTATTCAGAAACCCATCTTTTTTTTTAAATTGTTTTTTTAAAAAAAAATTCCCATTATGAACTGGGTTGGTCAATCAGCTACAACACTTCCTAGCAGACATACGGTACAAATGGCCTGGCTCAGAATCGCCCAGATCTCTCACGATCTCTCGACCGCCTCCTGTCACGCTCCCGTCCCCCACCGCCTCCGCCGCCTCCGCCACGACCACGGTCTCTAGACCGAGAACGACGCTCCCGGGACCGGGACCTCGATCGATGCCTGCAATCAAGGAAAAGAAACAAAACCTTGGCATCCAAACACACAACATAAAGCCACAGTGACTGAACACTTTCAAATGCTGTTCCCCATCAAATTGAAGATAAGTTTATAAAAAGAAAAATGTTGCCTACTTAGCTGCAAGCAGTTACCTATAAGATGAGTCCTAATTTCAGGGGTTCAAGTGTCTGGGGAAAAGGGCATCTCAGAACTGCGAGGCCTGGTGTCCATCACTCTATGACTTCTGGGTGGGGAGAGCAGGGATCTTTTTCTCCTATGCTTATTTTTGTTGACAAGAGGACAGTCACGAACAACGCCTGCATTTCTTAATGTATGTTTTAATGGGATGGACAGAAACCCCTATGGAATCAGAACTCTGTTTACGCAGGAAAAGTGACTCTCTGTACCTTCTGACATCTGGGTTCACTGTTTTGTGACATTTAAAAACCATGACCAGACAGATATGCCCGTGCTCAATTCTGCCAGTGGTCTGCAGGGGCAACGCCAAGAAACCTACCAAACTCACAAAACCCAAGACGCTGAATGAACATATGCAGGATATAAAGGAGGTTAGGACAGTCAACCGAGAGAATAAAACACTGCACACAGCAAAGAATTTTAATAGTTTCCCACTAACCAATTCCTCAGTTACTGAGGTTTGATCTCAAATAGAAAACACGTACACAGGGTAGTCTTCAGAGTACATTATAATATTTAAAACTGTGTACCGTATTCTAAGCAGTGAAACAGAAATGATATTTAGCCAAGCTTTACTTAAAAAGAAAAAAAAGGGGGGTGGGGGAGCCACCACCCACCCACAAAACCCCCAAAGCTAATGGACACCGGAAACACACTCACTTCTTGCGTCGGCGGCCGTACAGCTCCCGCCGCAGCTCTCTGGAAATGGGCTTCAGATGCATGAAGTTGCAGAAGCCGCCTCGTGTACACTCTCTGGGGGACAGAACCAGGTGACTGTCACATCACATTCACCTACGCGCACGCACACCCTCCCTCCATCTGCCCGGGCAGGCTGTCCGCACCTACCCCATCTCATACTGGCGGCAGCAGGCTTCCCGGAAGTCGGTCACGGGGGAGAGCTCGGCATGGATGGGCTGCCCGTTGAACCAGCGGTTGTTCAAGTCAATCACAGCCTTCTCCGCGTCTTCTTCACGGCGGAACTGGAAAGACAAAACCAAAGTGCTTGCTACCACACTTCAGTAACACATTTTCAATTACGGATTCCAGTACGTATAGTGTGCTCATGCAGGTAAAGTAATTAAGGTGGACTAACTAATGTAGCACAATTAAAATCAGAAAATCTTCTATTTACAATTAGATTACTTAATCTTGTGATGGTCCAAGGTCATGCCAAATACGTTGTCTTGGTTTTCCAATTCAATTGGTTAAATGAGCAAATGTAATGATTTCCGTATCTGTAGGCAATGCAAGTTTCATAATAAAAAATAAAAAAAGGAAAAGGAAACCCAACATATAAACCCACTTCTCCCTATTTCAAACAGCCATGAAGGTGCCCACCCCTGAAAGGACGACGCAGGACCTCGGCAGCCCCCCTTCCTTCCCCCGCCCGCAGGAGCGTGACCGCGCACTCAGAACCCCGCGGTTAACAGCTAGAAGGGCAAGGCCAGCATCCCTGAGGCCTCACCTACAGCAGCTGGGAGAGAAATTCCCTCCCGTCACCTCCTGCCCACCTTCACGTAGACGTTCCCGACGAGGTGGTCTCCCAGGTTGTCACAGACATTCATCTCCTCGACCTCCCCGTACTTTTCCTCCATTTCTGTAAAGACCTCCTGGAGGAACAACGGCGGTTTAATGGTCACAACATGTTGAAGACAAAAAAACCAACTGAACACAACTCATCTCTACGTACTTTTAGTAATGGAGAAAAGTTTAAATGCCCTCCAAACTGATAAAAAGGTAAACAGGTCTATCAGTTCCCAGTAGTCAGTATCTCACCTCAAAAAACTCATCATAGTGTTCCTGCATCTCAACATCGCTCACAGCACCTGTGAACGACAGACATTTCGCTGGTTAGAGCGGGGCTGCGACCGAGAGAACACTTGTGCTTAATCAGCCTGCCACAGTGACACACGAGATTATCTAGAGCGAGAACCCACTGGGGCTGTGTGCTGCCGGAGCACTGACGAGACTGTGTCACACAGCCAAGTGTCAGGATTGTTAAAGCGTGGTCAGACTTTTCAATGCCCCCGACAGTCTCCACTCTGGCCATTAAAACCACAAGTTTCAATCAGCATCAAAGGGCATTTTCAGAAAGTATAAGGAAAAAGTAGACTCTCAAAAATTTCGTAATGAAAAACTTAAGATTAAAAAAATAGAGGTCAAGTAATCAGTTTCCCCCCTTTATTAGGTTAAAATGAAAGCCGAAATGAATCAGGGTAAATGAAAAGCTTATGTTCCTGACTCATTTTTTCCCACAGGTTATTCAGACACACAGAATGCTATGAAATTCTTTCTAATGCCATTAAAACCCAAATGACCATAAATACCCAGTAGAATAGTTACCAAGTTCAAGTACAGTATTTTGAATGCCCTTTGAGTAAAGGGAAAGTTATAATACTTTGTTGAAAGCATTTTTATTTTGTTTTCCTCATTTATTCTTCTTCATAACTCACATGCACTCAGTGAAATAATGTCCGTTCTGTGGGTGGATTGTGCAGATTTACATTCTCTCTCCATCATTATCTCCTCTACCAAATTTTAGAGTTCTCCTAGCCTAAACCGAAGAAGTCACAGAGCTGGCGTGCCAATATACTGATTTCCAAACAGCTGGGTCAGGGAGCTTAGGAAGGCTGAGTGATGTCTGGGCTGAGTCTTCAGCCGCTATTGGTCGCGCCACCTCACCCAGCAAAACTCACTCAGGGCACCAGAGCTGGGGTGCAGGGCTCTCTATCCAGACCGCTGCCTTCCAGCAGTTCCCTGTCTTGAAAAATCTTTTTATCTTTAAGGACAAGAATTTGAATCTTTTGATTCTGAGAGTGACTTAAGTTCTCTAACACTTAACCTCCCTGCATTTTAGTTAATTTTGAATACAGAACCCAAACCCACTGAATATAGGCAACAACTACTTTTGATGGCCCGTCCCAACTGGAAGGCCATCAGGAATGGAACTCCTCCCTGAGAAGACGCCAAGCTCTAAACAGAGGAGTTAGCCAGACAAGCCCACTGCAAAGGGTAGGTCACAGTGTTTAAATGCATGTCCTTCCCCACATCAAGAAAAGTGAGAACAGAGGGAAAAAAATCCCCGCATGCTCAAGGTTTGTTTGAGCAGCATGACGAGACCAGTGGAGGTTCTAATACCAGCTACATGATGACACTCCTCTTCTGTTCTACAGACCATGGAGTTCTGTATTTCAATAACTTCTGGAAAGGTTGTAGTTGAAAATGGGCATATTTTATGTTCTATACCCTACTTAAAAATTTTGACTTAAGTCAATCAAAATGACTTAAAAGGCAGTGATGATTAAAAACTCATCAACTAAAAAATAATTTATACAACTCAATAAAACTTTAATACAATCTGAAAAATACCCAAGTTTTTATTTTTATTTTTACAGAAACATTCTTAAACTGGGATTTAACCCAAGCACAGAAAACTCATTTTTCTAAGAATGAAAGGATATAGTCAAAAGAATCATTGCTTTTAGGAAAACTGATGAACCCAGCTGGTTGAAATCTTATTGGAAGGATCTGATGCCAAATATTTCAGGTTTGTCAACTTGAATTTTTTTTTTTTTTATATTGCAGAATCAGAATCATATTTAATTTGTACTATCTGGACCCCAGAACTGGAATATTTGTATAGCTAGATTTATTTTGTAGCATATACAGAACAAGAGCACTACGAATTGCAAATAAAGACACCAAGAAAACTGACAACATTTTTTTTGCCAATAAAGAACCCACAGTCCCCAAGTAAATAAGCAGGGCAAAGAATTATGAACTATTGTTACTCCATTATCTACTTTTCAATCATTTAATATTAATTAAGTCCATATATAACATTCTCCTTCATCTAATTGATCTTCCTTCTTAAAAATTAAGTAAGTAAGTAAGTAAATAAATAAAAGGAACAAAGAAAAGAAAACCAGGTATTTTAATCCAAAGGCTACCAAGTCAATCCTGCTACCACCAGATCTGGGGAAAGACTTCTCCACTATTGTGTCGGTATTAGCAATTAAAAGTGACAAGACAGTCCCACCCTGCAGACATGGGCACTCCTGCGTGTTCAGACATGTTACCAGGAGACCTCCAGTGTGGGACCAGAAAAAGGTGGTGGCAGCAGCTGGGACCTTCCCACCCAATGCAGGTCACCCGTAAACTGAGGGGCTCTGGGCCAAGACTGCATTGGATTTAGGTCTGTGCTACCCAGTTACCTTGGACAACATCTTCTATTAATGTTTATAGCTTTAGAACAAACTGGTGAATGAGAAGTACCCGCCCTGTGGTTTGAACCCCTGGGTTTTAGCAGGAGTCCAGGATGTTCATCTCAATTTATCCACAGGTGACTACATTGATCCTACAGCTGGACAGTTTTATTTCAATTTCAGTTTTTGTTTTGTGACCTTTCCAATGATACTAATATGTATCTTGTTCTCCACTCCTCAGTAAATACAATATCCGTAACTTAACGTTTGACAGTACAAGAAGAAATCGGTAACGTCTAATGGATGCCCGGTTTAGAGCTAGTTCCCCACCAAGTACCCCGTATTTTCCAAATACAGTGAATTAACTCCTGAAGCTGGAGATATCTACATGAAGTATTCTGGCTAAAAACTGAATGAGAACAGGGCCGGTGCGGAGGAAAAGTCAGAGGACCCTCACTCAGGAAACATGCTCAGAACAATGTTCTCACAATTAAAGCATGAGCTCCAGGGTGGAGTTTAAGGGAAAAATGTCTAACAAGAAATAAAATCCGAAAAGTGATTTCAGAACAATTTTTTCTAAGTGAGAGAAACTTTCAAGTACTGTTGCTCTCAGAGGGAGGAACTCAACTCCATGACCTTCTCCCCTAGGATGGCGGCTGCGGGAAAGGGAGCAAGAGCCGCAGCTCCGAGCACCGTCAAGGGTGCCCTCTGCAGCCACCACTTTCCTGCGGGAGGCAGTGGGAAGAGTTCGAATCTCTGACCGAGGCTGCCGTGGGATCGCTGGGACAAAGGCCCTCAACACTCCTGTGGAGGCAGTCCTTGACGCTACAGCGGCAGACCAGGTGGAGTGGACGCTGAGCTCTGACACGCAAGCCCAGGGAACCGGGGAAGGAACTTGTATGAACTTACAGCGCAAACCGTCAGCAGACTGGGAAGAGTTTTGAGGGTTACGGTAAATGTTCAAGAGGGCAATGGTCTGAAATACAAAACGCAACAACTTTATATTATGGAAAATTAAATGTAAACACTTAACCGTTTTCCTGTGGCGTTCGCTTCAGTCAAGACTCATTGCTGAAAAAAAGCAAGTTATTTCTTTCGAGGCAGACGTTTTCTTTAGCTGATGGCGGTCTCGGAGCACCCTAGCGCTGCAATGTACAGAGATCCCATGATATGCCAGTATTGTATTTCTGTTCACAGAGCGCAAGCGTTCTACATTTCAACGATCCCAGCCAGGTAGGAGCGCAAATAACTCGGCAAGCTACACCAGCACATTCCCAGAAAAACTTTTAATGGACAAACGAGAAAGAAAAAGTGCCCATATGAACTGATGACATAATTACTGTATTAGAGAAATACAATAATTACATATCATGAAATCTCCATTGCCTAGAGAAAAAATCATAATGTTGAAATAAAACCCGCAATTATTGGGCAACTTACCTTAATGATTCCTAAATATTCCTAAGAGTATTAATTTTACAGAAAGAACTTAATAAATGCCAGGGGTTCAGTCACTGTAAAGACCAATGATCGGCTGATAATGTTCAAATGTCACATGGACAGACCCCTCTCTTGTTAAAAAAATGTCAGTCAAGGGAAGAGACCTGGCCAGCGAACTGCCCTAGGACAGCCTCCTGAACACAGCCAAGTATCAAGTTCTTGCTGTACACGCCAAGGACTTCCACCACCTTGTCCTGTTTGCAACAGCTCTATGTCAGCAGCTCAGAAGCCAACATTATTTGTCTCAATTAAGAGTGGGCTCTTTAACACCATTGTTTTAAAAAAGTTTCTCCAACTGTGGGACTTACAGTGTGAGCCGTCAGCCGTCTGTGCACTGTTTTGGGGATTACGATAGATGTTTTGAATCAAGATGGTCTGCGGGGAAAAAAAAATAAAAAGGGGAATTCTACTGGCTGCTGTGCATATATTAGACAATTGCAAAGAGACAACTTGTTTGTAAATGGCTCAATGCTTGTTTGTTTCCCACAAGTCAGACAAGTGTCTTCTGAAGAGGACACCCAAACCATCATATTATGAAAACAGAGTTTAAGCGGTGACTTGGCTCGTCAGCCAGCAACCAAGGAGAAATGATAACTGTCACTTTGAGTAGTCCCACATTGTAAGTGTTTTAATGCAAGATAAATAGAACATTAGCATTTCCCCGTACTTTAAGCTACAGACA
Organism: Furipterus horrens; assembly: GCF_987537825.1. Classification (NCBI taxonomy): domain Eukaryota; kingdom Metazoa; phylum Chordata; class Mammalia; order Chiroptera; family Furipteridae; genus Furipterus; species Furipterus horrens. The sequence continues at coordinate 8,665,185 of NW_028327171.1, forward strand.
CCAAGATATTGAAAAACTGACATTATAATCACATCCCCCATACACAATTCTTTAAAAAAACCAAACGCATAACCCAGCTGTATGCAGTTCGCCCAGCTCTCTGGTCTCGTAGGGAACAGGCACACCGAATGGGTTTCCTAACTGCCACGGATGCCTATCAGAGTTATGTTTTCTTGGTGGGATCTCTGTTTACATAATACAATAGTTTAAAACATTTGCTCTTTTCCAATCCTTCTTTTAAGGGAAAAAATAATCCTTTTAGCCCTTCTGCTTTAAACTGGATCAGGCAGACTTGAAACCTTACATTGTACCGCTCTTCTTAAAATCAAGTTGTCTGAAAAAACAAACCATGTTTAAGTTAGTAGACTAATATATTACACGAATCTTAATGTCCACATCACTGTAAGAAGCGTAAAAGAAACCCACACTGAATTATGCTAGATATTTACAAGCTGAACCAATAAAACATGTGACTTAGGAAAATAAATGTTTAGTTTCAACAACACGTGCCCAAAGCAGTTTTGTAAGTGGTTTCACAGAACCAACCACTCCAATTCTGGCTACCTTAAGGGGGTGGGGGGCTGTGTAAACACTCCCCTGTCAAAGGTCAGCTGCCGGGAAAAGCACAGGAGGAACCCCAACCGCACGCTGCGCACGGGACGCGCGGACCCCCCCACTCAGGGCCTGGCACCGTCCCCGGGCCAGGGAGCGCTGCCCTGACTCGGCCTGTCTTGGCCCTCCGGCGTTTCCCAAAGCCGACCGAGTGTTTTCAACTGGAACCACCAGGGACAATTCTAACAGAAAGCTATTCTGGGCCCAGTTATTCAACAGGGAAATTCCCTCTAGGCTTCACTCAGGTCACCTGGCAGAGCTGGCCGTGCCATGAAAGAACTGCCATTTAAAGGGGGCCATGCAGTTCCACTGAAATCAGGGCTGGTTAAGATGACCTCAAACCAACCAGCCACATCAAAACGAGTCGCTCAGGTTAACACATACAACTGACCCCACCGACTTGAATGGTGAATGGCACCATTGCCTTGTTTTGATCCAAAGTGCTCAAATTAACTTGATGTTAATATTCTGAGGTAACAAATGATTCAGAAAGAAAATAAACCGGGTGTCTCCGGGGAACAACAGCAGTGTAAAGGGACAATCTCTCAGCCCAACACCTGATCCATTGGTAAGTAACCCTCCAAAATCCAAGAACTCAGAGGACACTTAAGGTGCCGGTTACTGCCCAACCTATGGCCACTGGTTCAGTGGCAAGATTTAGTTATATACCAAAGCACTTAGAATTTAAAGCAAATTCTCCAATATTCTGAAACTTGAGACATGCTCAAAGCTATTAAGAGTTTTATTACACCAACCACATGGTAACCAGGAATAACAGAGGAAGGGAAGCCGTCGCCCCCCTTTAAAGACAAACTAAACTGTGGGGTTTCCTATAGGCGTAACTTAGGAAACACTAGTGTCACTTTCTAACACCAACTGGCTGCTTCCCCTAAACACTTAAACACGTGAAGACGTGGGTCAGAGCAGGGTCTGGCAGCTTCCGGGGTGGACACAATGGTCACCAATGGTTCAGACGCTGCACCTTCAGACTTCCTGGGTGGTCAGAAGGAGCTCAACAGCCTTCAGTCTACAAAGATTGCAGTAAAAAATTTTCAAATTCTGAATGTTCTAGTAAAACATGGGCGTCAGTTTTCTGTCTGTATTAGAGGAGCTTTCTCCCTTTAATCCATCAGTAATCACTTAGTGTACACACTCTTGCCTTTTCTTCAATTACCCAAAAATATCAAAAAAATTGTCATCTTTTTATTAAACCAAATCATAGCAGACCTAAAGCCAAGATCAAAGGCATCTCTCAATTTACTAAACAGGCTGGCTACAAATAATTGAACTGAATGCCCATCTTCTAATGTTAAATTTCGTGTTTAATGTTTCTATGCCATGATGTCATCTCAGCCCGGAGAACTGGAGAACTTGAGTGCATGGCACTGTGGGTCTGCTGGCAGTCACCCAGCCTCTCCTGGAGGATGGCTCTCTCCGCCTCTACTGTTTGGAGAGAGCAAAGAGCAGAGAGCCCACTCTGCATCTCCTGTGCCTGGAGCAGGCTAAGTCAATGTTGGCAAGGCTGCCACCTGGGCCCATGTCTGTTAGTGGGCAGGGAGGGGGGCAAGACATCAAGGACCAGGCACAATCAACAGGCTCAGGTTAAAAACTTCGTTTTAACAGGGTTCTCTAGTGATAAAAATGGAATGGTGCTCTGAGACCTTACACTGGGGTGGCTCACCAGCCTCATCCTCACTGACACAGAAGAACACACTCATTATGAACACAAATGGAAAATAAAACAACCAAAGGACTAACTTATACGTGGACAGTATTAACTGGCTCTGTAAAGTACACGTAGTTTTGACTATGTGAAAACAGAAAAAATAAAACAAACCTGGCTAAAGGTCGGTTTATTGTGCAACCGAGAGCATCTGTCTCCATGACGACACGCTCCAATTTTGAAATAAAATGAACAGTTGACTCTGTAAAGGAAAATAAGAGTGAATTATTTTGCTGGGAAGACGGCAAACATGAAAACATTCCATCAACATGACACATACTATCAAACGACTTCGGAAAAACACCGGCACATTTCTTGATTGGAGGCAGCAGATACCCCTCCCTCTTTCGGGCCATGTTTTAGGACTACTCAGCTTCATATCTGTCTTTCTGTAAATTCTTTCACTGCAGAGCACTCAAACCCAATTCCTCTTTATTCAAATCCCCTCCACTTTCAACCTCTTCTGCTCTACGTTCTATCATAAATATTAGTCTAAAACTACTATTTTTAACTGTTCTTTAGTCTTCCATGAGGAAATGGTTTCTCTTGGGACATCCACACTGTGCAGTGAGGGTCAAGATCCTCCTGTGCTGCTAGCTGCCTGGGCTTGGGCAAATCACCCCACCTCTCAGGGTCTTAGGAGCCCCCTGTACAGTGAGGAAAATGCCAACCAGACACTGTTCTGAGAAACAGCTGTAATGCAGGTGTGCGTCACACAGTGTTCATCAGATGCAATCATTATCTAAACAAAATAGAAAACAAAGTCCAGGGTCTCTCGCCATGATACCAGGCCAATAGGAAATTTCCACAAACAGGTCTGAAGTAAATAATTCTTCTGGTTTCAATATATTAAAAACAAACTGCTGGGGAACTTGACCTGCACCTCTGTCCCTGTTGCAAAGCCCTCCCTTAATACTGGCCAAATATTGGATGACCCAGATCAAATCCAAACTAGCAATCCAGCCAACCTGATAGCAATGCCATGTGGCTTAGCAGATCTGTGGTGAACTATGAAACCTTACTAGATGATTCCCATTCAAATTCAGACTTGATGAGGTGGGAAGGTTACCCTGTAGATTCAACTTTTTTTTTTAGCAAGCGTCATATATTTAGACAGCCAACCCAGAGTTAAGACAGAAGGACCTCAATGAAATCTGATGAACCATGAAGACTGACTAGCCACTGATTTATCATTAGGTAGCAATAAAATTAACAAAGTCTGAACTTACCAGGGGAAGAAAATGATTACACTACTATACATATTTGCAAACTAATCTTATAGGTCTACTTTAGATTACCTAATGAGCACACAACATTTTATCTTCAGAGTCCCCTGAAAATGAAAAGCTTATTAAAAAAAAATAAATTCTCAGAATGGGCAAAACCCTGCCTTAACAATTAACACCCAACTTTTCCACAATTAAAACAATCCTTGTTCCTATACTTCCAAAGCTGGCTTTCATTTGTTGATGTCCAGTTAAAACTACCCCACCCAATCTCTCTCAAATGAGAACATGAATAACTTCAATAAATTAACCAAGTTTCTTGAATTAAAGCCATGGCTTTTACAACAGCTCAGTAATTGCAATAAACCCCTGTAGCAAGAATTCTGTAGAGTAACAGTGAAGACACCACCTGCAAGTTTTTTTTAACAGGGAAAAGAAAGCATCAGACAGAAATCATGGCCCATACTAATATAAACTAAAGAGTGAAATTAATGATGTATGTTCTTATTCCGCACTCAGAAGCCTTTTTCCAGCAAAGCTGGTCCATTCAATCAAGATTATATTTAAAGGCAAGTTCCCCATGTTATTCCTATGTGAGCCCAAAGCATTCGGGGTGCACACCTCCGCCGTAACATTTAACATATCTTGATGCATTTTACTTTAGTTATCCTTTACATGCATGCACCCCCTCCTTGAGAGTAAGATCCAACTTTTATCCATCTTTGAGTCTCCAGAGATGGTCTTTGGGTTGTCACCCAGGTGACTATGATGGATGATTTCTGTCTTGTGATTTTGTTAGGAAAAAATAAAACCCCCTCTTCCAAACAACAGAGAGGACTCTATCATGTGTAAAAGAAGACATTTTTGTAAGATGTATCCTGGAAAATAGAAACAGTTTAAACAGTGTACAGAAAAATAGCATTAAAGCATTATGTATGACAAACTTAAGAGGTTTACCATTAAAAACATATATTCACATAAACCTTACGTAGCCCTGAAAAATCCCAAATAGTAATGACTTATTGAAAGAGGAGATTAAGCTAGACATTTAGTCGTTAGATTTTCAAAGTAAAAATTATCCTCTAAATGTCTGAAGGCATTTTTAGTCTAAATCTGAATACCTGCAAAGGTGACACTCAAAGTCAGGATTCAATTTTTAACTCTTAACCTAACAACTGATTAGGGAAGGCATGCAACCTTTAAAATAAAAAAGGAAAAACACCCCACCTTTTTCCTTATATGGTAATTGCGTGTCCAAGTATCTTAACATTTCCACAATTAGGGTCCCACGTTATCTGGCGATAACCACGGGCCAGATGGGCACCAGAGCTTTCCCGACACATAAGGACTGAAAGTTGGGAACTGTTTAACATCGACAACTTCAGCGCAACTCCAGACAGCCTCGGAAAGCCGCGGGGGCCCGGCGGGCCGCAGAGGAGAGCGGGGCGGGGAAGGCCGCGCCGCCCAGGCGGAAGGACGCGGCCAGCTCCCGCGCCCGTAGCCGTCCTGCCAGCCCGCCCGATCGCCCACGAGGCGGCAGCGGCGCGCGGCTCCCGAGGCCGGAAACACCGACGCGCCCCTCCCCCACCGGGCCGCTCACACCGCCCGGGGCCCGCCGCCGTGCCCGCTCGCCTCCCCCAGTCTGGAGCCCCGGCAGGCGGCTCTTACTCACTTGTCTTTCTCGGTGCCGAAGATGGAGGCCAAGTACTCCGCCATTTCCCACCCGCAGGCGCCGACACCGCTGCGGACGAAGCCGACCCTGCCCGACGCCCGCGGGAAACGTCACCCGGACGCGACGACGCTCTCCCTGCCCCCATGGCGTGGCGGCGCTGCCCAATCAGGAGAAACGCTGCCTGCGCCTGGGCGGAGCTTGGAGCGCGCGGGAGGCACCATCTCCTCGGCCCCGCATCCCGCGTGCTGCCCGTCGGCGTCCCCTGCCGGCGAGTGCGGACCTAGCGCCCACAACCTTAACCGCGGCTTGGGGAAGCCCAATGCGCAAACCACCGCCAGGAAGAGAAGGCGGTGGGCGAGGGGTTTTCCACGCGGTAGCGTGGGGCCGAGTCCGTGGAGCTCGGAGAGGTGCAGGCGTACTTCCCTCCCCGCGCCTTCCCTGGGGGACCTGCAGCGCCTTTCCAGCCTTTCCTCCGTGAAGGCACCTCTTCCACTGCCCTCGTCGGAGGGAAATGGGGAAGGGGCGTCTCTGGCTGCCCCCCCCCCCCTCGCTCCGGTCTGGAGGAGCGTGCCTGGGGGCTTGGTCCTTTTAACAGCCCCACTTTCTACGCTGGGCCCACCTGGTTGATTCAGGATAATTTCCCTGTTTCAAGGTGGTCTTGTGAGAAACGCTCACAATAAAAACCGGGACACAGGACTTGAGCAGTAAAGCGAGGCCTTTATTCACGAGTCTGCAGAGCCGGGCGCACCACCAGCCAGGAGAATGTGCGCCCCAAGTAGACAAAGATGGCTGGTTTTATAGTCTTGGCTTCCCCACCATGAAATTGCCAGGGCAGAGTGAAATTGACTAGCTTCCTTGCTGTAAATAGAGAGGATCAGTTCCCCCACGCTAACGCAATTAGCTCCCCCTCCCCTCTCCTTCTTCCCCGTTTCTCCATGACTGGTTACCCCGGAGTTACAATCTAACCCGTTCGTCTAAATGCCCTTATTGTGATTTGTGACTATGCTAATGCTGTCAGCTCCCTTCTCAGAGACCCTCTAATTACATTTGCCCTTTGTTACTAATGACTTGCTACTGGTTTGTGAGTCACTATGTCCTTGTTTCCTACAGTCTGGAAAGTCTCTTCCTGGCAGTCCTTAGCTTTGTGTTTGGCTGAACAAACAGGGGCCGAAATCTTGGGGAAACATCACTGGAGTCCTGCTTGGACTTGAGGGGAACAAGGCCAGAGGGGAGGTGGCGGTTACAGGAGGAGTTTTGTGGGTGAGAAACGGCTGGGTCAGACTTGGGGCGGGGGTGGCAGGTGCAGCGCTCAGAGTCCTGGGCGGCAGGCTACCGAAACGATGGGACTGTGATGGCAGAAGTGTGGCGCACATCCGTATGTTGAAGCCCTGGCTCCTAGCACCTCAGATTATGACTATAGTTGGAAGGAGGGTCTTTACGGAAGTGATTTGGTTAAAAGGAGGCTGTTAGAGTGGGACCTCATCCAATCCGACTGGTGTCATTTTGAGAAGAGATGTGGACTGTATGACAACACAAGGCATTCTACAAGCCAAAGAGAGAGGTCTCGGAAGAGCCGTCCCTGAGACACCTGACCTCAGGCTTCCAGGCTCCAGCACTGTGAAGGAACACATTTCGGTTAAAAAGGGGTCCTAAGCCCTGGTTGCTGTGGCTCAGTGAATTCAGCACCTGTCAATTAAAGGGTTGCGGGTGGATCTCCCCAGCAGGGTGCATGCTTGGGTTGTGGGCCGGGTCCCCAGTTGGGGGCACACTAGAGGCAACCACACATTGATGTTTCCTTCTCTAAAAATAAATAAAATCTTAAAAAAAGACATTTAAAAAGGGGCCTTTAAAATTGTGGGGTCAAAAAAACCAATACTTTTCCTCCTACCTTTTAAATTCTTCCAGGTTGGGCTAATAACCAAATTAACAGACAGATTAACAAGAGAAAACTCAAAAGTTTAACATGCATGTGCATGGGGAATTCACATAGGCATGAAAATTCCAAGACAGGCAACATTGGGTATAGTAGACTTTTTTTGACATAAAAATTGTTTGATAGGTTAATTGTCTTCAAGTTTTAAGTATATTTTATTGATTATGTTGTTACAGTAGTCCCAATTTTTTTCCTTCGGCTGCCCTCTGCCCAGTACCCGCCTTCCCTCCAGCAATACCACCCCCTTTAGTTCATGTCCATGGCTCATGCATATAAGTTCTTTGGCTTCACCCTTTCCTATGTTATTCTTAACTTTCTCCTGTCTATTTTATACCAACCAATTATGCTTCTTAATTCCTGTACCATTTCCTCATTTTTCCCCCTCCCCCCTCCCAGCTCATAACCCTCCAAATGATCTGCATACCTATGATTCTGTTCCTGTTCTGGTTGTTTGCTTAGTTTGTTTTTGTTTTTAGTTTTTAGATTCAGTTGATACTTGTGAGTTTGTTGTCATTTTAATGTTCATAATGTTGATCTTTTTCTTAAATAAATCCCTTTAACATTTCATATAATAATGGCTTGATGATGATGAACTCCTTTAGCTTCACCCTGTCTGGGAAGCACTTCACCTGTCCTTCCATTCTAAATGATAGCTTTGCTGGGTAGAGTAAAATTGGTTGTAAGTCCTCGGTTTTCATCACCTTGAATACTTCTTGCCAGTCCCTTCTTGCCTGCAAAGTTTCTTTTGAGAAATCAGCTGAGAGTCTTATAGGGACCCCTCTGTAGTTAACTCTCTGCTTTTCTCTTGCTGCTTTTAAGATTCTCTCTTTATCTTGAACCTTTGGCATTTTAATGATGATGTGTCTTGGTGTGGTACTCTTTGGGTCTAGCTTGTTTGAGACTCTCTGTGCTTCCTGGACTTGTATGTCTATTTCCTTCACCAAATTTGGAAAATTTCCCTTCATTATTTTTTCACATAAGTTTTTGATTTCTTGTTCTTCCTCTTTTCCTTCTGGCACCCCTATGATTTGGATGTTGACACGTTTAAAGTTGTCCCAGAGGTTCCTAAGCCTCTCTTCATTTTTTCAATTCTTGTTTCCTCATTCTGTATTGGTTGACTGTTTTTTTCTTCCTTATATTCCAAGTTATTGATTTGAACCCCAGTTTCCTTCTCTTCACCATTGGCACAGCCTTCACTTCTTCCCTAATGCATTTGCTATACTTAAGCATATCTGTCAAGCCTGTGAGTATCTTTATCACCAGTGTTTTGAACTCTGCATCTGTTAGGATGGCTATCCCCTCATTTGTTAGGTTGGCTGTCTCCTCATCACTTAGTTCTCCCACTGGAACCTTGATCTGTTCCCTCTTCTGAGCCATACTTCTCTGTCTCCTCATCTTGACAGGCTCCTGTGTTTGTTTGCCTCTGTGTCTTAGGTAGAGCTGTCACACCTGTTACATTGTAAGGGGCGGAACCTTCAGTATTCATCAGTATAGGGCAGCTCATTTCACTATGCTGTGGTGCTGTATGTGGGGGAGGGGTCTGAGAGGGAACAATGCCGCTTGCTCAGCACTTGCCCCTTTTCCAGGCACTTCTCCCACTTCCGTATGGGACTGGCACCTCTCTAGCTGTTGCCCTGGCTGTTGTTCCCAGAGTGGGTGGGTCTGCGGACATTCTAGGACCACGGGGACCCTTTAAACAAGCGATCTCTGCTGAGAGACCGGCAGTCTCTCTTCCTCCACCCCAACCCCCGCTGGTTTGCGCAGTCAGAAGCAATGAGGTTTTATTGTCTCTGGCGCTGGAACCATGAGCTGTGCAGTCTGGTCTGGTTCTGGGAGCACTCCCCAGGTGTCCCTCTTGACTTTTTAAAATGTCTGACTTCACTTTCTGCCAGCCTGCTGCTGCTGCCGCTGCCGCCACTGCTGCCGCCACCACACCGCATCCTCTCTGCCCCGGCTCCGCCCCTCCTACCTGTCTGGATGAGTATTTCTTCTTTATATCTTTGCTGGACTTTCATGCAGCTCGATTTTCTGGAACTTCTGGTTCTCTCTAGTTTTTAGGTAGTTGTATTCCTTCTTAGTTGTGGAGGGAGATGCAGAGTGTCTGTCTAGGCCTCCATCTTGGCCGGAAGTCCCTGGGCATATAAGACATTTATTGGACAAAGGAGAAAGAAGGGTGGACTGGGGTATGATATTAGATTTCAGAAATGAGATTGGGTGATAAATTCATAGTTGAAGAGTGGGAACACATGTGGCAGGAAAATCCTTAGGAGGCAACTGAGCAACAGTGGGGTATCCAGCTAATAGGCACCTCCCTGAATCCTTCTTGTTGACCACATTTAATTCAAATTGGGCTAAAGCAGCATCCTAACATTTTTCTCCTGAAGCAGGTTTCTCTGAATCTCTTGGGTTGGAAAGCGGGAAGGGTGAAAGGCTCCCTCCGAGTCTTGTTTTGAAATAAACAGCTTAAAACCAGTATCCCCAAAATCCAGCTTCAGGTGGCCAAACTTTGGTCCCTTCGTAAGGAAATTGCTTGGAGGGCTGGGGTGCTAAGTCTGAGGTCACCCTGCTGCACTGGTCTGGGGAAGAGCCTGCTGGTCCTGCTGCAGTGCACTCTGACCCCCTTCATTCCCCCAGTGACACCTGGAACTCTGCGTTGCTACCCTTCCCCCGCCACTACCTGAGTGAGGTCTCCCATCGCTGCCTATATGTGTTCCTGGCAGGGCGGTGAGTGCATTGGCAAGGTCATGGTCTGTGCTTCTAGACTGCTCCTTGAGTGGCCAAGGGGAGAGGCGGCACCTACCAAAGCAGGAAGTGGCTGAGGAGGAACTGATCTGGGGGTAGTTCCGGCCTCTGTGCGAGAACGTGTTCTTCTTTTGGAACTTTATCTTCCTGCCCCTGGAACACCACAGAGAGAGGACGGATCATGACCCATCCACTGCTTGGGGCTTGGCTCTGCACTTTGCTTTGGCCTGCAGAATGCAAGGGGACATAATGTGAGCCGCTCCCAAAAGAGCAGGTCCCAAGAGTCTGCTCCCCTGCAGTCGGGGCCTGAGTGAGAAGCGCAGGGAGCAGGACTGAGCAGACAGGCCTGCAGCCGAATCAGCCCTGCAGGCAAGGGAGCGGGCAGGAGACTTGTTTGTAAGCCAGTTGGATTTTAGGGTTGTTACTGCAGCTCTGTCCACGAATACAGCATGGATGTGAATGGCCTATCGGAATTTCAAGTAGAAATGACCAGCAACCATTGTATATAGGGAGGGGCAAAAGGAGGTTTACAGTTGTCATGCAAATAAATAATACAATAATTAATAAATAATAATACAAGAATAAACCTAGTTTTGCCCACCCCTGTATAGCTAGCTGTCTGATAGAATGTTCTGTGATGATGGATACACTCTCTGTGCTGTCCAGTGATACGGTGGCCGCGGACCACATATGGCAATTGCGCACTTGAAATGTGGCTAGTGGGATGAAGATACTGAATTTTAAATTATATTTTAATTAATTTAGATTTAAACTTATGTAGCCACATATGGCTACTGGATTGAGACATCTAAAGTTCAGGGGCTGCTGGGCTGCTGACCGCTTATCAATTGACGACAGATGTGGAGTGAGGACGTCCTGCCTCAGCATTTGGTGGGGGTCAGCCCTCCACATCTTAAGGCCCCGTGGGTTGTTTTGGGGTTTCTGACTTCCTTCCTCCTGCATGCATTCCAGTTCCTTGGCCTCTCAACTGTGTCCGCTCTTCTTCTGCTTCCCGGCCACGCTGGGTGTGCTGCATCACTGCAGCCGTGCCTAGGCTGTGGTCTTAGCTCAGGCTGCTCTAACAAAATACAGACTCAGGCTTAGACAGCAAACATTTGTTTCTCACTGTCCTGGAGGCTGGACGTCCCAGGTCAAGGCACTGGCAGATTTGCTGTCTGGAGAGGGCCGGCTTCCTGGTTCACAGAAGGACGGCTTGTCACTGTGGCCCCACCTGGGAAAAGAGGCAGGCAGAAGAACCCTCTGAGCTCTCTTTTACAGGGACACTGAGCTCAGTCATGAGGCCTCTGCCCTTGTGACCTACTCCCTTCCCAAAGGCCCCACCTCCAATACCACTACCCTGAGGGGGAGAATTTAACAGATGAATTTGGGAGGAATTTGAAGATTCCATCTATGGCACTTGGTTATGAACCTTTCTGGACTTAGTTTCCATTTATTATCGGGACCAGTAACCTACCTGGAGAGTTGTACAAAGCTTGGCTCTTAGTAGGTGCTCCCTAAACAATAGCTACTTTCATCGCTGAACTGCGCTCTCATTGAATGTTGACATCTCTTACTAGACTGTGGGCTCTTTGAAGACCCCGGTTCTATCTTTCCCTTGATTTCCTGGTAGAAAAGACCCACAGTCCCTTGTCTGCAATCCTGAAAACTGAGTCTTTTTTCTTCTTCTATGAGTTTGGTGCCAAGATTTAAGTCGCTGCAAAATCAGGCCTGACCTGAGCTGCTGCAGGGCTCTAGCACCCTCAATGGTCAGGCACCTCTGCTGGCTGCTGACAATGTGCGCATTTTTAATTGTTTTTCCTTTTGTGACTTTGGGTTCAATTGCACTACGAATGCATCATAAAGCGTTAAAGGCACTCCATTGCTTGCTGTGGGAGGGAAACATAAAAATGCTGTCCTTATAAAGAGTGGAAAGCCAGTGAATTTGGGAACCGCCATGACATACGACTTCAGACATCAAAGGACAAGCAGTTGAAGTTTTACAGTGTTGGTGATGACCAAGAACCGCGGAGAAGCGGGAAACACTGCTGGGGGAGGCTGGAGGAGAGGCTGGCCAGGAGGGGATTGAACGGAGCCGGCAGTGAAGATGCCAACAGCCCTGGAGAGGTGGTTTGCTGGTTACGAAACAGCTCAGATCCAGCAGGAAGCATTGCTCTCTAAAGGCGAGCGTGAATATTCAAAAGGCTGGCTGGGGAACTTTAACAGGTGTTGTTAAATTGTAAAAGAATCTGAATATATGTGGAGGAAAAACTTCTTATCAGAAAACATCTGATGATTATACTGATGGATTTGCTCAGATCGGAATGGATGATAGCCTTTGTGTGAACCAGTCTCCAGCGCTGACCAGGCAGCCCGGCCCCATGCTCCTTTTCTAGAAAGACTTCAGAATGGTTGAGGGGTGTGCAGGCGGGGTTTTAGGATGCAAAGCACAGGGTGAGTCAGGAGAAACCTGGATTGGAAAAAGCCACAGCTGTGAATGGCATATGGCGTGTCCCTGTGCCCTATTATGCAAATGAACGTATGTTGGTAACCCAAGAAATGTTCATTGCGTCGTTTGATAATGCCTTTCATGAATTCACTGCAGAGAGCCCGAACAGGAAGAAAACCAAGATGTTATTTCCGCGCAATTGCTCCACACGTTCCCTTCTGAAGGTCTTTTGAAAAGCACAGTAGTCCTCCCTTATCTGTGGTTTCAGTTACCTGCAGCTAATAGTGATTTGCAAATATTAAATGGAAAATTCCAAAAATAAACAATTCATAAGTTTTAAATGGTGCACCATTCTCAGTAGCATGATGAAGTCTTGAGCCATCCTGCCCTGTTCTGCCTGGATTCTGAATCATCCTCTTGTCCAGCATGTTCAAGTGCAGCCCAGAGGCCTCCCTGAGACCCCTTAGAGCAGCGGTCCCCAACATTTTTGGCAACAGGGACCAGTTTTGTGGGACAATTTCTCCACAGACCAGCGGTGAGGGGATGGTTTTGGGATAGTCCAAGCGCATTACATTCAAGCTCAGCTCCTGCTGTACAGCCCAGTTCCGAACAGACCCTTCCTGGTCCTCATCCCAGAGGTTGGGGCCTCCTGCCTTAGATCACTGGCTGCTCCTTGGCAGTGGTGGTCATGTAGCAGCCTCACTATTACCACCAGCCCCTCCGCTGAAGGAAAATGGGGAGCTAGCTCTCTGGGTTTAGGAGGGGAGGTAGGGTCAGCTTGCAGGTGGGAATGGTGGGGGTGGCGTGGTAAAGAGATACAGAGAGCTTGATGCAAGATTCCTTCCAAGGAGGAGGGTTTTGGAGCTTTGAGTTAGCTGAGACAGGACCTACAAGGGCACTGTGTTCCTTCGGGGGCAGCACAGGCGCCCAGCTGAGTGGGGACAAGCCCTAGCTGGGCCAGCGTCCGTGGCTGGTCCCCAGGATCATGAGCTAATAACAGGGTTGTTGTTTGGGGGCCTTGTTTTGGTCTCTGGACCAACCCCAGTCCCTGCCCCCATCCCCCTCTTCAGCTCCTGGCACTCACCCTCCTACTTTCTGTCTCTATGACTCCAGAGGCTCTAGAAACCTACTGTTAGAGGAATCACACGAAATTTGTCCTTTTGTGACCGGCCTATTTCACCCAGCGTAACGTCCTCCTGGTTCATCCACTCTGTGCTGTGTGTCGGAACGTCCTTCCTTTTTGAAGCTGAGAAACAGCACACATTTTATTTACCCGCTTGTCTGTGGGTGGACGTTGGGGTTGTTGCCACCTTTGGCCACCGTGAGGAACGCTGCCAGGAACACGGGTGGACAGATGTCCTCATTTCTGAGGGCACTGCAGACCATCCCATGCCGCAGAATTTAGCACCCTGCCCTCCTTGGTGCCCCTTTAGCGAGGGTCTGATTTTTTCTGTCACAAGCATGGCTGCCCTAAGTAAGCCCCGTGCACCGGTGACTCCATCCGTGCCCATGACACTTGATGGCTGTAGGATACATGTCTACAGGTGGAACCTCTGCCTCAAACAGAAGGTGCTCTTGTAATTCAGTAACCTGTGTTGTTAGATCATTTCCATTTGGGCAGCTGTTGGCAACTGGTTTCAGATGACCCAGATCTTGCTGGCTATAGGGTGAGGGTGTGGGTGCTTACCAGGCAATAGTCGTGGTCGGAGTTTGCAAATTTCAGATGCCTGCTGCCTTGGGGCTGCATCTTTGACAAAGCAACCGGAAGCAGAAATGCCCCGCTTGCTGCGTGGTAGACACTAGGGGGCGCAATTGCCCCACTTTTGGGCAGAGAAGGCTCCAGCTAATTGTCCTCTTCTGCCACCGTGCAAATGATTATTAAGATTCTTGAATGGAAAAAAAATCTCGGTGTTGCCTGAAGAGATGCGACACAGGATTTGTTGTGTAGCGTTTGGGTAGAGAGCAAGTATGGAAGCTGGAAACCGACTTGGGGGACCCGGGGATTCCTTGCCACCTCCAGCCCAGTGCCTGCTCTTCGCCCACGCCTCTGCTGGGGCACGGTATTGACCCCACGGAGACAGGGCCCAAAGGTTGCTACTTACAGTTTCTTTTAAACAGACGATGGCATATTTCAGTTCATGGGGGCCCTGCTGCTGAGCACACATCACCTCCTTCTAGTGTGTTGATGGGCCTGTCCAGCTTCGGAAGGGCAGCTTCTGGCTCTGGGTCAGGCCAGCTGCTCCGGGAGCAGAGAGGAGCTGGAGGTCAGAACTAGCTGGTGGGGGCCCCACCTTGTAGGGAGGCTGCAAGAGGGGCAGGTCCAGGTCCTTCCTCTGCCTGTCAATGGGGGGTCAGTGTGTGGGTTTTCCCCACCGGTGCAAGCCACCCCCACCCCCAGCACAAGTGCAGGGCTGCCTTCCCACCCTGGGTGTCCAGGGCACCTAGGTTTTGGGTGTTTGGAGGTGCTGGGAGGGAGCCGGGGGCTGCCGGCAGGAGGGATGCTGGTGCAGAGCTGAGTAGGGACTGAGTGGCAAAGAGGCGGGGCTCCTGCGCTGTGCTTGGAGAGAGACCTCCTCTGTCCTGGCACCCAATCCTCCCCAGGAAACTCCCCCACCCACCATACCACCTCTTCTGTGGGTCTCAGGCAGTCAGCACTCCGTCTTGCACCCCAGCATGAATGGGCTTCTCCATGTCCCCTTCCCAGGACTCCCCGATGGTCAGGTAAACCAGAGTCCCCGTGTTGGTCTCCAAGCAGGTTTGCATGTGGTCATGATATCATTGCCATTGTGCTCCTCTCTCCCACCCTCAGCAAGGGCACCTTGTCACCTTGCCCGCCTGCCTGGTCCCCATTACTCTTAGCCCCAGCCCCACAGGTGTGCTCCCCATCGGTAGAACACAGCTGAGCCACGCTGGCTGCAGCAACCCCCTGTACTCACTGCACTACCCCACCTACAGCTCTACCTTACCGATTTTAGAAAGCCCCAGGTGGGCAGCCCTGGGGCCAGGCTCTGTGCTGTGCTGAGTCCTGGGTGGGCAACATGCGTCTTTCTGCCTAACTTGTACTGTGATGTGTGTGCAAGGACATGCATCCCTGTACATCACAGGGAGGGTGGCTAACAATGCTGTGCTCCGAGCACAGAGAGGTGCAGAACCTGCACAACCTGCTCCTTGGAATGGAAGGGACCTTCCAGCTGGTGGCCTAACTCCTGCTTTATGGTCCAGGACACAGAAACGCAGAAATGCAGATGGGGCCTGCCCAGCCAGACAACCATGTGCGGGGCTGAGCACAGTCTGAGCTGTCCTGGCAGAGTCACCCCTGGACCTGCCTGTCAGGGCAGTCACTCCCGGGGCAGACGGGAGTTGAAAATGCCTGGAAGGGGAGAGCAGACAGGGCTCATGTGAGGGTCCCGGGGCTGCCGTAACTAAGTGCCATGGATGGCGCGGCTGGAAATGACAGACGTATACTCTCCCACAGTTTTGGAGGCTAGAAGTCTGAGTTCAAGGTCAACAGGGCTGGTTTGCTCTGAAGACTCTAGGGGAGCATCCTTTGGCGACCAGCTTCTGGTGCTGCTGGGAGGCCTTGGCCTCTTTGGCTTGTGGCAGCATCCTCCAGTCTCTGCCCTCGTCCTCACATGGCTTCCGCCCCATTGGTCTCTGTATCCAATTTTCCTATAAGGACACCGGTCATTAGATTAGGACTCACCTTGATCCGTGCGGCTCATCTTAATGTGATGACATCTAAAGGACCTTTCCAAATAAGGCCACACTTGCAGGTTCTGGCCGTTAGGATGTGACCATCTTTTGGGGGAACATAATTCAACTCGGTACAGGGCCTCCTTGAACTGTAGGTGTGAACGAGCTATCTGTTAGACAGTTGTTCTAGAGAGCCACCACGTCCCGGGATGCAGGAATGGTAAGTGGAAATTTCAGGGTGATCTTTTTTCTCTGAGGCACCTTTGTGGTCCTCTGAAGGGTGTGGAGGAGCTCAGGGGCCTGGAGGGGCCTGTGGGCACTTGTATGGACATGAGCGGGGAGGAGGCTGGTGCTGGCAGGAGGAAGGGGAGAGGGCCATGTCCCCAAGCAACTACTGTGTCCTGACACTTTCCACAGCGTGCCGCACAGGAAATAACTCATGCTGGAATGGTGGGCGCTGGCGGGCTTTGAAAGCGAGATCGGAGACGAGGCTGTGAGTTCTGGCTTCCCAGAGGCCTCTGGCTGCTAGATGGACAGGTGCTGGTGGCCCTGGACATACAGCCCCCACGGATGAGCCTCTGGCAGAAGTGGGGGCAGGGGAGAGAAAAACAGGAATGGCGCTCTTGGATTGGCTACTAAGTGACCACCTACCAGTGTCTGTCCAGAATGTCCTCTTCCTCGTTGTCCAAGTTTTACGGGAAGGCACTCACTGGTGAACATGGACTGAGACAGGACGTAGAAAACCTATGTCCATTGACCAGTGAGAGGTTTACTGAACACCTCCCCATGCCGCTCCCTGGGGACAGAAACGTGAGTAAGACAGCGCGTGTTGAGTTTCTCTGCACAAACTCATAGTGTGCATATGTGCTAATGTGGGACCACCTGCTTGCTGTACAGGCTCCTGGAGCAGGGAAACCCCTCCTCCATGGGCAGCCCCCCCACCTTGGTGGTCAGCCCTTGGTTTTGACAGGGGCTCAGGTTACAGGGAGAAAATGCATTCTTGTTCACATAGGCCTAAACTATGTCTTGAGGATGGTCAAAGACAAGGACTGGCCGCCCTGCCAGCCGAGCTCTGCCTCAGGGGCGCTGCTTGTTCCTGCTGAAGCTTGTCACACCTCCTGGCTGGTTCCCCAGGCATCCACATTCACCTGGATCAGAGCCTGTTATGGTCAGTTAAAAAAAAAAATTGTGGTAAAATATTCATAGCATAAAATTTAGGGTTGTGTCCCTTTTTAAGCGCACAGTTCTCTGGCATTAAGTGCAGCCCCTTTGCTGTGAGACCATCACTTCCATGTGAGGGTCAGTTTTATGTGCCATTCTGCCTGGCCCCCTGTGATTCAGACACTCAGCTGGCTGTCGCTGGGGAGGGAGCAGATGTGGTTGACATCTGTCATCATTAAGTAAAAGAGATTATTCTATATACTTTGGATGGGCCCCATTCAATCAGGCCTGAAAAGCAATCCTGAGGTTTTTTGGGGGGAAGAAGAAATGCTGCCTTGAAACTGCAGCATCAGCTGAGTTTTTGGCCCACCCGCCTGCCTTGGAAATTTTGGACTCACCACGCACCTCTTTCTGTTCCTGGCTCTGTTATTGCTTCTGTTTCTCCCCGACTGATTGAGTCTGGCCCTCCTAGGGGAGTCTAAGCTCTCTGAAGGAAGCCGCTGCCTTTTTTGTAGCTGTGCCCAATCAGCGTAGCACATAGTAGCTGCTTAATAAAAATGCAGTTGCACCAGTATTTACATAGAAGTTGCCCAAGAAGTAGATGCATGGGAAGGAGCCATTCTGCGGTGCTGATGGCCTGGTGAATGCTCCTTGATAGAGCACATGGAATATTTTGTTTTCCTTCTCTCCTTATTAGTATCACCTGCTCCTGCCTAATCTAGGTGGTTTTTATCCACTTTGGTGAGAGGAATAACCTCTACAAACTCTCCATTCGGTAGGTCCTTGTGGCTGCCTGGGATTGCTGTTGCTTCCCCTGGAAAGCCCACCCTGATCTCCAGGGCTATGTTAATGGCTCCCCTTCTATGCTCCCATTGCACACAGGACTTGGCTCTAGGGTCAGACTCATCACATACATTCATTCATTCATCCAACGATATTTGTCCAATGTCTCCTTCTGTTGAGTACCAGGGATCTGGTAGTGAATGAAACAGGTGTGAATTCCTGTCCTCATGAAGCTAACCTCTTAGTAGGGAAGGCAGACGACAAACACAACACATGTTAGAAAATAGTAAGTGCTGAGGAGCAAAAGCCTTAAACAGGAAAGGAGGATGTGAACTGTGAGGAGAGGAAGTCCTTGTGTATCAGTCAGCTATTGCTGTGGTAATGCTACGTAAGAAACACCTCTGGCAGCCACACAGGGCGGGGCTGGGGGTAGCTCAGGAACCAGCAGCACAGAGACAGCATCTGAGGAACTGAACTTGATGAGATGGACCTGGGCGGAGCGTGCACAGAGAGGAGAGGGGCACAAGTACTGCGCCCTGGGGCGTCCCAACACAGATGGCCGGAAATATGAGGAGGAGCCCACAGAAGAGCCTGAGGAAGGCAGCTGTGAGGTGGGAGGAGGAGCAGGACATTGTGGGTACAGGAAGCCCCCTGGAGACGGCACGGTGAGCAGGAGGAGTGATCAGCTGGTCAGCGGCACAGCGGCCAGGCCGGGAGAGGCCCGAGAACAGACGGCTGGACTTGGCAGCATGGCGAGGGGCTTCAGTGCAGTCACCGGGCAGGACTTGCCTGGGGGAAACTGGAGCCCCCTCAGGCACCCCCATATCTCTGGGATTTGAGGACAAAGGCTGAGTCACTATTTGTCAAGTGTCCCCAGGGCTCGGCAATGGTGCCACGGGTTCTGGTGATTTATTAGCTGCGGTAACATAAGACGATCCATCCTCGGCTGTAGCACGCACTTTCCCCGTGGCTTTGAGAATAGCAGACAGGTCCTCCCAGGAGTGATGGTCACTGTTACGTGTCAGCCTGGCTGGGCTGTGGGGCCTGGTTGTGTGGTCAGGCACCAGTCTCAAGGCTGCTGGGAGGGCGTTTGTAGAGGAGATTAACATGTCAGTCAGCGGACTCCAAGGAAAGCAGATTACTCACTGTCATGTGGGTGGGCCTCATCCAATCAGCTGAAGGCCTTACAAACAAAGACTGAGTTTCTTAAAGAAGAAGGTTAGATGATAGGTAGAGAGTTAAGTAAATAACTGATAGACAGATGGTAGATAGACCACAGGTAGACAGACAGATGACAGAAAGATGGTTGATAGCTAATGATCGCCCTGGAAGGGGCTGGCGGGGGGCATGGCTGACCCCTTGCTCCCCTCTGAGGACTGCGGTCGGGTAGGCAGTGGGCTGTCCAGGCAGCCTGCCGAGCTCACAGACAGATGGGGCGAGGACTGAGCCGGATTCATTCCCGCTGACCTACAACAATGCCCAGCGCCTATGCAGTGTGGATTTGTGGGTGAGTCCCATTGGGCCCTGGAGCGGAAAATTGGGGTGCTGGGCTTTGTGCCCGCGCCAGCAGACAGCTGGCCGTCACAGGAATCCTGCAAACCAAGCGAATACTGGCCTTTGTGTGAGAAGGGCCGCGGTCAGCTCCTGTGCAGCAGAATGCTGGAGTGCTGAGGACGGGCTTAAGCGGGGCGCTGGGAACAATGAGAGGGGACAGCATGTCTGGGAGGGTCACCCTTAAGGCCACATTTCCTGCCTACCATGGGGCTTTGCAAGGGTTTGACAAAACTTCCTGATGGGTCCTGGCTTGTTTAGATAGTGGGGAAAGATGATCTCAGGGATTGTGGCTCACACTCGCCAAACACACATAACACACAAAGACACATAGACACACATGTATACCACACACAGGGACACACAGACACACATGCATACCACACAAGGGACACACATACACACCACACACAGGGACACACAGACACACACTGTACACAGAGAGATGCAGACACACATGTATACCACATGCAGGGACACACAGATACACACTGGCACATCAGCCTTCCCACCTACAGACACACATGCACATCCAGACACATGCAGAGACACAGCCAGGGGAGCTGTCCTGACAGCTGTGGCATCTTACACCTGTCCCTGGTTCCTTTAGCGGGTCTCCCTCTTCACACAGGACCCTGCCCTCCCACACTCAAGTGCACTGCTCCTTTACCTCGCGACTTGTTGATCCCTTGGGG
This sequence comes from Furipterus horrens, assembly GCF_987537825.1. Taxonomy (NCBI): domain Eukaryota; kingdom Metazoa; phylum Chordata; class Mammalia; order Chiroptera; family Furipteridae; genus Furipterus; species Furipterus horrens. Next base: position 8,685,422 of record NW_028327171.1, read on the forward strand.
GCCCTCCTCTCTCTGCCTCAGGCTCACATGTTTGTGATGGCCAGAATTCCTGGGACGCAGGTTCCAAGCAGGTGGCCTTGTCCCTCTGACTTGTGGGTGGCCTGGGTGCCTCTCACGGGTGTGGCGGGACCTCAGCAGGCGTCTGGAATAAACGGAACCACCTCTGGATTCCATTTCTCTTCTCGGCATTAGGAGAGACACGCATGTCTGTGTTTGATTTTTGGAAAATGTATTCTTTTTCTCTTCAACCCGCAATGCCTGCCGGACACCCTGGGCTGAAGGAGACGTGCTGGGCTGCAGCCACCCTGGGTCTGCTGTGTCCCTGCTTCCAGGGCAGCTCTCTGGGCCTCGGCCTCCTTTCAGAGCACCCAGGTGAGCCAGGGCTGCATGGTCACCTTCTGGTGTCCCCAGTCAACTGCCCCATGTGCCTCTTGGCTGGATGCAGCTGGCTTTGCAGACCTCTCTCCGCCTCAGGCCAACTTACCTGCCTCTCAGGCCAAGGGGGCCAGGTTGGTGAGATGGGGCTGGCAGGGCCGTCCCCACCCACTCTGCAGTCTCCTTCTGGGGCGCAGGTGGAGGTGACGGTCACTCTCCAGGAAGCCAGGCTTGGGAAGCCTGTGGAGAGAAGCCAGCAGATGGTGAGTGAAGGAGACATTGGGGCCAAGGCTGGCGTGATCACACAGTCCCCGGGGAGGAAAGCACAGCTCCAAGGCACCCAGCGTCACCTCTTGATAGGACACTTCTCCAAATATGGTCGCGTCCTGGGGTACTGGGGGTCAGGATGCCAGCATGAGCTTTGGGGGCCACAATTCAGTCCATTACACCTACTCTCTATAATTTTTTTGTGATCCCCGAATCAGTATTCAGCCCTTTCACGGTCACCTATTGACCACAGTGGCAGAGACAGGCAATCTGAGCCACTGCACAGGCACATGGCAGCCGAGCTGGAAAAGGCCACCCTCTGCCTCTGGTCACACTGCAAGCAGGTGCCGTTTCCGGGGTCCATGCAGTGCTATGTTTCTGTGTTTGTTGGTGATGGTTTCCGTGTTTCAATGGCCCCGAGCGTGGTGCTGAAGGGCTGTCCCGTGTTCTCAGCACGAGAAGGCTGTGATGTGCCCCAAGGAGGAAACACGCGTGTGAGAAGAGCTCCATTTAGGCGCAAGTAACGTGCTGGTGGCTGTGAGTTCAATGGTAACGAATCAGCGACATAGGTTCTGTTAGATGCCTTTGAACGGAAACATGTCACACAAGGTTATCTATTGATTGGTTGACAGGACTGTTGTGACCCGAGGCTTGCAGGACCTAGCAGTTCCGTATTTCCTAATTCAGTGTCCACAGCAACTTTGTAGAACATAGTAACTACTGGGAATAAGGAGAGTTGACGGTATTACTTATGTGTTGATTCCTTGGAACTTAGACTGATAAGACAGGAAAGGTAGTTCTCAGGGGCATTATTTAGAACTGACAGCACATGGGGATAATGAAAAAACACATGGATCTTTAAATGGTTTTATGACTGTTTAAAATCTTCGCAGATACCTCACCCCTTTAGCACGTGGCCGAGATCCTTCTTCCACTGTTGACATGTCCTGGCTTTGGAGTGGCATCTTCAGCGTGCATTCAAGGAGGAACCCAGGCCCAGAGCCAAGGTCTGGTTGGGTTGTGCCAAGGCTGGGGGGCGGGGGTGGTGCTGTCTGAGGTGAGTGAGCCACACACACGTGTTGGAAACGGCATGTCCTCCGATCACCTCTCATCCCCGCAGCCTCGGTACCAGGTCACTCTGAGGGCCACCCTGGCAGTTCCCGCCAGCCATGCAGCAGATGCCACCATGCCCTTTGCTCCTGCCAGCCTGCAGCACACATGGCTCCCAGCCTGGAGAGGGGCGGGTGTGTGAGGGCTGGGAGTGGGTGCCTGGAGGACCCCTGCGGACCCTCGGCCACGCGGAGCCGTGTAGCCCATAGGACGAGGTCGGCACCTCAGACTTGACCCCAGCCTGCAGTCCCAGCCTGTTTGAATGACTGCACGGTGTCAGGCGAAGGGTGAGGAGAGCGAGGCGCTCCCCTCAGTGCCAAATGTCAGGGGACATCAACAACCTCAGTCATCGGGACACGTCTTCTCTCGATGCAACGTTCGAAAAAATCTAAATGAATGCAAAAAATGCGTGATGAACAAAACATCAGGATTTTAAGTAAAAACAGGGTCAGCATGACTGAGCGTTGCTCTGTCTCAGCTCCAGTGTGGCTCTGCCCGGCACTGGCCACAGGCCTCGCCCTGCGGGACCCTCTCCACGGAGGACCCAGCCGGCTGGATGCGGGTGCTCCTCCTCCTCCCACTTCCCTGTGCCCAGGAGCAGGCGGCCAGCACTGCGTCACCTGCCCACCACCCTGCCCACACCCCCGACGCTGCCGCCATGCTGACCCCTGCCTGGGCGGGGGGCCTGCACTGAAACCCCGTCTTCTCCTCGAGGCTGAGTGACCTGGGCATGCAGATTAAACTTCCTAACCCCACTTTCCTGGTCTATGGAGTGGGGGATGGTGGGACCTCCCTGCCATATCAGGTGCCGGCAGGGAACCTCCAGGTCACTACCAGCGTGGCCCAGCAGAGGCCTGGGGCAGGGGAGGCACCTCACCCCCCACAGCATTGATTATTGCACCCTAATTTGGCCCTTGTTGCCTGGCATGCTGGGGTGATAGACTTCCAGGGCCAAAGTGGCATTTCCAGGTTTTTCGGGGCCCCGTGCCCCCAGGCCGGTGCTCAGAAATGCAGGAGGAAGGGCTCCATACGGAGCATGGCTGGCCAGACAGGAGATGCGTGGGCGTGCTCTGAAACCCCTGCTTCAAACACCGATCCCATCTTCCGTGTGTCTGTCAGACACGATCCTGCTTGAATGCCGGGTGAATCTGTTCCTTCCGGACCGGGGTGAGAGACAAGTTTGCAAAGATCCCTGGACATGGTTCAAACAGGGAAGGCGCAAAGATGAATAAGAAACTCCTCCCTGTCTGGATCACCTATCACAAAGCTGTCTCGTGTGTGGTGTGGGCTCAGCATTCTCCTCTGTGTGTGGGTGTAAGTTAGTATAATGCTAAGTGACTAGAAAACATCAAAAGCCTTAAAATAGGGAAACATCAAAAGTCTAAAAACGGACGGGAGGCAGGTGCCTTCTGGGGACGTACCCTGAGCAATAGGTGGATGGGACCACAGAGAGAGAAGCCGAAGAGGAGCCAGGCCTTGCCGATACCAGTGACAGCACGGACAAGTGGCAGGCCTGACGGGTGTCTGGCTTATGGGATGTCACGCCCAGGAGGGGACCTGATGGCAGGGTGGACAGCAGGATGAGCACACGGAGGAGGGCCCAGGGGGCAGGTCCCTGTTTGTGAAAGGGAACTTGCCTGCCCGTCTGGACGCACACAGACCCTAGTGTTGAAAGACAGGCGCTGGTTATTGTCTGGTCTTTTCTGTCTTTCCTGAGATTTTTACAAATATGTATCATTTTTGTAAGAAGGAAGAAGTAATAGAGGTGATTCTGTTTCTAATAATCGTGTGCCCTCACCTAATAGCTGTGGGGTTTGGGGACCACTTGTCTAGCCTCTGTGCCTTAGTTTCCTCATCTGCGACATGGGTATGAGCACCCACAGGGGACTGGTCATGGGCTCTCACAGGACCACACAGGCAGACAGCTGTCCCCCACCTGGTAATGGGAGGTGAGTCTTCACCATCCCCCAGGTGAGCGGCGGCCAATCGTGGCGCAGAGGGGCGCCTCTGGGTGATGCTGTCCCCTGGTGTCCCACACTTTGTGCTGGTCAGTGCCCAGGGCTGGGAATGGTGGGCTCTCATCCTGGGCCACATTTCTGCTGACTGGACAGCCTCCCTCATGAGCTCATGCTTTCCAGAAAAATCCCCCTAATGCCTGCATTCTGTCTCGGGCGTATATAGGGAGGGCCGAGCCCCGGCTCCCCACTTCGCTGTCCAGAGGCCCCTGCCTGAGTGCCCGCCAGCCCGGGTCCCTGCAGTGCTGATGCCCAACATGGACATCACCATCCAGCACCCCTGGTTCAAACGCGTGCTGGGTCCACTCTACCCCAGCCGGCTGTTTGACCAGTTTTTCGGCGAGGGCCTCTTTGAGTACGACCTGCTGCCCTTCCTGTCCTCCACCATCAGCCCCTACTACCGCCAGTCGCTCTTCCGCACCGTGCTGGACTCTGGCGTCTCCGAGGTAAGGCCAGCAGTCTGGGCTCAGAGGGCTGGGCATGACTGGAGGAGCAGCCGGAATTCCTGAGGCCGGCCCTGGAGCAGAGGGGCGCTGAGCTCCGGAGCTCTTGTTTTGTTTTGTGGAGTGGATGGTGACAGCCGCGGGGCCACTTTCTCTTCCCCCCAGCCCCCCCCCCCAGACACACAGAGGCAGGGGGCTTCCCCACAGCAGAGCCTCCCCTGCCTCCGAGGAGGGGTCGGGAGAGGGAGCCCACCTGAGGCCGACCACTGTCTTTTCCTCCATCAGCTCATGAGCCGTATGTGGTTAATAATGCACCAACCACATGCTGGGAGCCCCAAGAACAACCCCACCAAGGCAAGTTCAATGGCAGGCGCGAGCTGTGTGTTCAGCGGCTACCCCGCTCCCCTTTCAGCAGGAAGCCTGGGTGGGGGGTGCACTGCCTGAGGCCCCCAGCTGAGGGCCTTCTACCTGGAGCCGGCCAGAAGAGATATGGGGAGCCAGCTCACCCCACGTCTTCCCAAGCGCCCAAGGCCAGGCCTGGGGGAGGCACCGGGAGCCACTGGCCTTCCCTCCCGAGCCGAGACTGACCCCAGGTCCCGCGTGCCGAGGTGCCAAGTCTCTCTTGCCCACTGTCTGGACCCAGTCCTGTCTGGAGCTGGCACAACGCCAGTCCACTCCAGGGGCCCAAAGAGCCCAAACAAACCTCTGAGTGGGAGAAGTGAGGAGGGGCGTGGGAAAGGGCTCTCTGCTCCTGCCATTGGGGCAGCCTTGTGAGCTGTCAGGCCTGACCAGTCAATGTGAAGAGACAGGGCCCCAGGCTGTTGGTGGAGAGACAAGGGGGAGCCAAGGCGGCGGCCTGGGTCCGGGTGCTAGGTCCACCCAGCCAGCCAGCCAGCCAGCCAACCTTACCCAATCAACCAGCCAGCCCACCTATAAGCAGCCAGCTAACCAACCAACCTTACCAACCAACCAGCCAACCAGCCTGTAACCAACCAGCTAACCTATAACCAACCAACCAACCTTACCCAACCAACCAGTCAGTCAACCTATAACCAATCAGCCAACCAACCATAACAGCTACCCAGCCCTAACCAGCTGGGCAGCCCCTTACCAAGCAGGCACCACTGCCTTGAACCCCCAGGTTCTGGTTGTCAGCTGAATGTCCATCCACATGGCCCCTAGTCAGGAACCCCCGGGACTCTGTCCCCCTGGGTGTGTGTCTCAAGATGTTAGAACTCTGACCTGCAGTTTCTGTTCTGATAACTGGGACGGAGCCACTGCCCATTCCACATGGCCTCTCTGGCCAGCAGGCAGGGGCCACAGCAAGCTCCCTCCCGAGCCTTGGCCCCCAGGCAGACCCACATGAGCGGCGGTTGGGTTTCAGGTCCGATCAGACCGGGACAAGTTCGTCATCTTCCTGGACGTGAAGCACTTCTCCCCGGAGGACCTCATGGTGAAGGTGCAGGAGGACTTCGTGGAGATCCACGGCAAGCACAACGAGAGGCAGGTGAGCTGGCGGCCCTCCAGGGGCCCTTGCGCCCAGTGAGAGGGGGACTCCAGGGCTCCCGGCTCCAGGTGCTTCTCCAGGATGGGGACGCCATGACCACCCAAGCACCGCTGCCTCCCAGTGATGGGGGGGTTTGCTCCTGTGCCCCCAGCAGCCAGGTGAATGGCTGAGGCTGTCTCTGACTCTGTCCAAATCACCAGCCTGATGGGGTGGGACAAGAAGGACCCCAGGAAATGCCAGCACCAAGGGGGTGAGCTCTGAGCCCACGTAGGTTTTCACATGAACCCAGATTTGGAGGGTGAGCTGTGGCAACAGCGTAGCTGGCATTTATCGATGCTCCAGACATTTTATGAGTGTGGACAGGATCACCTCTCAGCAGCCCTTCACGACCAGTGCCCCAGTATCTCAAGTTGGCAGGTGGCACGGCCAGGTGCAGAGAGGTTTGAGGCCTGCCTGGTCCCACAGCTGGGACAAGACAGGGTAGGGGTGGGGCGTAAGGGAGCCCAGACATAGGAGCCGGTAGAGGCAAAGTCTCAGGTAGAGCCGGGAAGAACCCACGGGTGGACACAGGTGTGCGACAACCCCACGTGAAGTGGACGGGGCTAGGGGCCTATGGGTGTGAAGCTGGCAGAGTCAGCTTCTCTTGGTGGGAGGTGGGGGGAGGGGCGTAGAGTCCACACCAGTTGTTGAGCCAGCTCAGCGCAGGACGCTCCTCCCATTGTGGGTGCTTAGCCCTTCCACCTGGAGAAGGAGGGAGTCGGCCCCCGGGGCTGAATGTGGACTAGCCTGTCCAGGAGAAGTGAGGTTCTTGCGCTCAGGCAGGACTTTCTGACCCCCTTGGATGGATATGGATTGCCTGAGAGGTCTGTGGGGTCACACATAAAGGGAAACCCGGGCCCAGGGCCAGGGACAGAACCATTCATGAGGTTTCAGAGAGAAATTCGTCTGAAAAGCCAACGCAATGGCAGGGATGGGCCCAGGCAGCCCAGGACGGCTGGGCAGGGAGGCCCGCGGGTAAACTTCAGCAGGAGCCCAGCCCTGTGCCCGCCACCCGCCCTGGGAGAGCATCGGAGGGTTGGACCCTCTGGCTGTCCAGGAGGCGCCTCTCCTCGTGGGGTCGGCGGCCACCAGGGTAGTGGCGTCTCTGATGGCGCCTTGTCCCAACCCTGCCCAGGACGACCACGGCTACATCTCCCGCGAGTTCCACCGCCGCTACCGCCTACCTTCCAACGTGGACCAGTCGGCCCTCTCCTGCTCCCTGTCTGCCGATGGCATGCTGACCTTCTCTGGCCCCAAGGTCCCGTCTGGCGTGGACGCCGGCCACAGCGAGCGAGCCATCCCTGTGTCCAGGGATGAGAAGCCCAGCTTGGCATCCTCCTCCTAGGCTCAGCCTCAGCACCACCTGCTGCTGCTCCCATTCCCACCCGCTGGGGGAGGGGGGGACCCTACGAAGTGCGGCATTTGTCTTCCTTCCCCTTCCTCTTTCTTGGTTTCTTTTCCTCTTCCCCGAGGGAAGGAGGGTTTGCGAGAGGAGGCTGGAGAGTTCAGGGCCTCGGCCTGAGGTGCTGTGACCTCAGGGTGACGCAGATCCCAACCCCAGCCATTTGGTGGGAGTGACAGCCATCCCACCTCCTTCAGACAACAGACCCATCCTTGTGGGGGGCGCAGGCCTGTCTTGGCTGACTGACAGGTCAGAAGAACACCCTTGCCGGGTCATCTCTGGGTGACTCTCAGCTAGGTGCATCTGACCCGTGGCAGTGGGTCCCTGCCCCAGGACGGAGCCACGTGGCTGTTCACACATCCCGGGGCCCTGGGGTCTGTCCATTGGAGGCCCCCTGTACCCGGGCCCTCAGCAGCCTGCTTCTCTCAGACCACCCTCCTTCCCTTCTCCTTTCCCTCTGTAGTATGTATGCTCTTGGGGTGTCTGGTCGCCCATGATGATGCAGCCCGTGGCAGTCAATAAAGAGCAGGTGACGCAAGCAAGATGCAGTCTGGTGGCCCTGCTGTCTCCATTGGGGAAGCGTGGAGAGCAGCGGAGAAGGGGCGCAGGGGGCTGCCTGTTCCTGTTCCATCTCTAAGTGACTGGGTCAGTCACTTGACCCAGCTCCACAGGAGGGAGAGGGGTCTCAGGACCTGGGGGGATGGAGGGAGGAGGGAAGAGGCCGGGCAGGTGGGAGGGAGAACGTCAGGCTCCCTTCTCTAGCTCTCTTGGGAACCAGGAACCAGGTGCCAGGTGGGGCCTCGCCCTCCTGACCCTGGCTGCCCTCCCCTCCGGGGGTCTTCTCTCCAGGTTCCCTTAGGGGTTCCCTTTAAGGCTCCTGCCCTCGCTTCCTAAGAGATGAGAATCGGCGTTCCAGCGTGGTCAGAACGTGCCCACCTCTATTTGACTTCACACCGGGCTCCCTGTGTGGGAGGCACCTCCTCATGCTGCCCTGCCCCCCATGAAATAGGCACAGAGATCCTCCGGGGCTATTGGAGACCAGAGCTGAGTGTGCCCCACCAAGAGCGGAAGGCCTTCTCACTGTTTGCTGAGATGTCCTGAGATAGGGAGGAGATGAGGCCCGGGGGCCGGCGGGTGGCTCGGCCAGGGGCCCTGGCAGCTGCACAGGGACCACAGAGAGGGTGAGCTGGGTGGCTGGAGGTGGCCTCCAGCAGCGGAAAGCCGGCAGACACTGGCTGGATGGGCGCTGCCAGTGTGGTCCAGCCGCGCGAAGGGACCCCTCCCGGGGACTGGAGGTGGGGGCACTGAGGGCACTGATGGAGCCCAGCAGACCACCCTTAGGGTGGCACCATGCTCCTCTTGGGAGAAGGTGGACGCCCCAAGGCAGAACACATGAGAAAAAAGCTTCCCAAAGTGATCCCTGTTCAACGCGCAGTGAGACAGTGTGCTGTCGTTTTAAGTGGAAAGCACGCGCGCACACACACGCACATGCCTTGTGTCTTTTTCTTTATCACTCTGGGTTTGGCCCCACCTCAAGAAGGGTCCTCACCCCTGTGGGAGTCTCCCTAGACGCCCCTCCACCCCCATGCACCCTCTCCTTCCAACAAGGAAGGCCCCCACTCCTGCCAGTTAATCTACATCTGGAGAAAACGTGGGGTAACCTGTGCAGGGGGTAAAAATGGCCGGGACCATGTGGACATGGGGGCCGGGACCATATAGTTGGGGAACTCAGAGTCTCTGAGTGCTCCACGGGTGGGTGAGTGAAGGGGGAGAGGCCTCCCGAAGCTGCCTTTCCCATCCCAGCGGCACCCTCCCACCCCCGCCAACAGGAGACTTGAATGTAGTCACATGATTGTGGAGCAAGAATGAGCCCATCCTCCTCCTAGAACCTCATCTGCACCTTGAGCAGCGGTTGCAGTAGCAGGAAAAGAACGAACTGAGCGCCTACTGTGTGCCAGGACCATGCCAACCATGCTCGAGCCTGGAGACTCCCACTCAGCCCACCCAGAAGCTTGCAAGGCTCTCCACTGTTAGGAGGGAGATCCAGATTTCAAAGCTGAGTCATTTGCCTGTGTTCCCCAAGGGTGACATCCTGGCCAGGATCCACACATCTGCCTGACCTCAAAGGCAGGACTGTGCGCCCCTCCAAGGGTGGGTATTACAGTGTCACCCCCTAACCCGCATGTAGGTCGGAAGGCACTGAGGAAGCCAGGCTGGTCCTGTTCTGCTGGTGACTTGCTGTGGGACCTTGGGCAGGTTTTTTAACGCTTCTGAGGATCAGATTCTTGTACTCATCAGTTCATGAGGGTGGTGGATTGATGCTCTCCACGGGGCGGGGGTGGGGGCGGGGGTAGCGGTGGGGGCGGGGGTAGGGGTAGGTGGGTAGGAGGGGCCAGGGGGAAGTTGGCCAGCCCACAGACGACCACCTGCGCTTCCAAGCCTCACCACCAGGTGGCAGAAGAGGCCTTGCCTCGGCCATCGAGACCTCGCAGGCAGCAGGAGTGAGCTTGTCACTAAGGTCACCTTCACGGGTCCAGACAGCAGCAACACACATCTGCAGAGGGCCTGGCTGCTGAGGCTAGGCTGGCGACATGGAACAGGGAGACCCACCCTGACCTCAGGGAGTGGTGTCCAGCACAGGAGACAGGAATGGGGAGATACCAGAAGCCACACAGGGAGTCGGTGGTATTTCTTTCCAATAAGCAGTTTGTGTTTCATTTGCTTGTTTGTAAAATCACTTGAAAAAGGAGAAGTCACTGTCAGGCAGATCAGCCCTGTACTAGGGTCCCCCAGGTCTCCCTGTGCAGAATGTACATCACTCCTCTCTCCAACTGAACCTCCTGGCTGCCCCCTCCCCCCAGCCCTCCACTCCCAGCTCCCCCAGTCTGTCCTAGGAAGGCTCAGAGCAGCTTCCTGTTCTGTCACGTCCACAAAGGCCTGCGGGGGGCAGGGCAGGGCGGGGAATCAGCCCTGGCAGGAAGCCCCAGAGCCTGACACAGGTGGAAGCGTGTCAGGTCAAAAGTCCTGCCAGCCAGATGCTACGTGTGGCCTCCCGGAAGACAGCTGAGACCCCGAGGCCTGTGCACACGTGTAAGACTGCAATGTGAAAGGGAAAGGAGCCTAGGAACTGAGGACAGGCTGGGACAAGACCTTCTAAGGGCAGGACAGCCTTCTCTGCAGGGCAGGCCTGCCGCCCAACACCCACCTCAGCCTTTAGGATGGGAGGGGAGAGTAAAAAGGGAGCCCATCAGGCTGGAGGCTGAGAGAGGGGTGGCCTGGCCAAAGGCTGCAGACCCCATGTGGACCCCATCGGGGCCAGCCCCCCAGCCTCTGGGTGCCTGGCTGGGAGGCTCTGCTGTTGTGAGACCTCCTGAGAGATCTAGGATTGAGTTTGTAGGGGCAACGGAGGCTGCAGGCCCCACACCCCATGCGTGCAGCGGCTGTCACAAAAGCAGTGCAGAACGGAAGACGTACACGCATGCAGACACACAGCGCAATGCACATGCACACACACACAAACAGCCACACACAACACACACATGTACACACAGCAGCACATGCACACAGTGCATATACACACATACACAAGCACACCATGCAAATACACACATACACATGAATTTGCACACACACACATACACACACAGACACACACACGCCTGCAACGGCCACAGGCAAGCTGTGGCCTCTATTTCCTGCCCCTCATTGCACTGGCTTCCCTCTGTGTCTGCCTTGTACTTGAACTTGAAAGGCACAGTCATACTCAGAGGCTTCCTGCCCGTGTCCCCGCCTGGAGGAGAAGCCTGTCCTGTGTGCTGCTCAGCAGAGCTTTCATACCAGGTGCTTTGAGAGAGACCTCACACTCTTTGTGTTGCTCGGAGCACCTGACAGTCTTCTGATGCAGGTGTGAGGGTGGGGCTGTGTGCTCAAGAGCACCCCAAGGTCACCAAGAAGAAGGGGCAGTGAGAAGCAGGGGCGGCTTGTCATTCTGAGGAGCTGTCAGAAGCCAGTGAGCACTTTGCTTTTACCCCACCAGGAGCTAGAAATCAATAAAAAAAATGGAGCTCAAAAGCACGGGTTTCCAAAACCAGTGCGGGCCTCTTCAGACAGAGCCCTGCTGGCATTTAAGGGCGGTTTTGCAGATCACATGGGCCTGGGAGACCAATCAGACCCAAAGGACCCAGGTGGGGGTCGGAACGCCCCCCGCCCCCGCAGGCCTGTCTGCAGGAATGTTGAGGCCCCGTGCTGGCCTGGAAACGGCTTTCTGACGGTGCCTGCAAAGAGAGCACTTCTCAGAGGGGTTGGAGGCTGGTTTCTTTGGATGCCGATAACATCTGATGTTTGGGGTTCACCGTGAAGGTCTGTGCTGAGTGCCCATGCCTGGGCTCACTTGCGGGGACCTATAGGGGGGCTGCTGCTCTTCTGCCTGTTTCTTGTGAAAATCCAAGTTAAATGAGAAACCTGAGAATACGTGGTCTCCGAGGTGGGGTGGGATGGGATGGGATCCCCCACTGTCTCCTCCTGAGTCTTGCTCCCCTTCTGTGACTGCCAGTTTCCAGGGCTGAAGCAACACGTGTTTCCTGGGATGGGCAGCTCTCACCCTGCAGGCTGCATTAATGTCCCGGGGTGGCTGGAACACACAAGCACACACTTGGTGGCTTCCAACGACAGCAATTTATTTGGAGGCCAGAAGTCTGAGGTCAAGGTGTGGGCAGGACCACGCTCCCTCTGAGGGTTCAAGGGAAGGGTCCTTCCTGTCTCTTCCGGCTCCCGGGGCTTCTGGTGCCCCCGGCTTGTGGCAGCATCTCTGTTGTCTTAGCCTCCACGGTCACGTGGTCTCCTTATTCCTGGGCGTGTATCTCTGTAAATTTCCTCTGGATTTGGGGCTCAGCTAGATAATCCAGGATGCTCTCATCTCCATCCTTATCTTAGTTACATCTGCAAAGACCTTTTACCCAAGTAAGGTCCCAGTTGCTGTTTCCGGGGTTTGGAACTTGGACATGTCTTTGGGGGGGTCTCTATTCCACCCACAACTAGGACTGACACCCGTAAGTTGCACGGCCCTCACCCGCCGGGACACCTTCACGTATATCATTGTACTTGTTCCTTGAAGGAAGCCTCAGAGGATGGCAGGACAGACAGCAGCCCATTTTAAAGATGAAGAAACTGAGGCCCAGAAACATAGAGCCAGAGGGAGGAGACCTGGAGTGGGAGCCTGGCCCAGCCCTTGGCCAGGTGAACTGGGGTTGAAATTACCACCCGTGAGGTGCAGGGAAAGTTTCCTAAGGTCCCTTGTGAGAAAATTCTGTTGAGTCCTTGATTCCATGATAAGTAACAGTGAGTGGCTTGTGATACATTTAGTGAACCCCAGCAACCAGCTGCCCCCATGTGCCCCATCCTGGGGACTGTGTCTCTGCTTAAGCTGGGTTTGGACATGTCCCCTTGAGCCAGTGGAGGGCAGAGGGGGTGCTCTCCTGGTTTCATTCCAACACTAGGAGGCCTGTGTTTCCGTTCTAGATGTTTCTATGGCAATCCATGGTTGTTTGCCCACGGATGACCCAATGTTCGGGGTTCGTCAATGATTTACCTATTAACAGACTCACAGGGCAGCCACTGACCCGAGATGGCACTACCACCTGAGAGACCCCATTCCTCCTGCCTGGAACTGAGAGACACCGTGGGTGCTACCTGGGGAACAGGATGCGCTGTCACGGTTCAGTTCCCCGCCCAGCCAGCAGGACAGTCCCGGACCTCAAACCTTCCTCAAGGCACCTGGCCCCCAGGGCTGTGAACAAAGGAAGCTTTGGCCAGGCTCGGGGTGACAGGGGAGCAGGGAGGCCAAGGGGGCTCTGGGTCCCCACTGGCCCTGGGGACAGGGCACACCAGCCAGCTTCCTGAAATGTCCCATCCTCAGCCTCTGTCCACATCCCCTCAGACTGTGGGTGCCATTCTGGGTGACTCGGTGCTGGCACCCTCCCCTCTGCGGGACTCTCCCGCTGTACCCTGGGCCCTGAGTCTTGGCTGCCTGGTTTTAACTTTGGAGTTCATCGTCAGCCACTGCATCAGCTCTCCCAGGATCGTGGGAGGCCCAGAAATTGAGCAGGGAGGGCCCGAAAATCTGGGGGTGATGGCCAGGGAACCCCCAGCAGCTCGGTCCAAGCTGGGATCCTGGCCTGGCACACCCAGGCCAGGGCGGGCAGGACTCTGCTGTGAAGCCCACCTGGGTTCCAGGGGCAGCATCAGGGGCCTGTGTCCCAGGCCTCGGCCTGAGGGCTGGGGGTGGAGACAGAAGGTTCTGGGCCAGGAGGAGGACAAGCCATAGGCGGGAGGCCCGCAGGGCAGAGTGTCTGCCTGAGGAGGAGGCAGAGGCAAGTCCAGCTGGGGCAAGGGTCCGAGGAGGCCCCTTGGGTGGGAGTCGCAAGTGCTCTGACCGCAGAAATGGAGCGGGCTGAGCCCGAGGTTGTCGGGTGTCTGGGCCCGCAAGCCTGCAGCCGACAGCCGTGTGGCTGGCCCCGTGCTTGCGGTGAATGAGGCGCCCCATCCTTTTTTCGGGAGCTTCTTTGCCTCGGTCCCTTCTGCACCCTGATGGCCCTGGGCATGAACTTCGGAATTTAAGCTGCTTCCTTCTTGAGCAGCCATCTCAGACGTGAACTGCAGGGGGCCGATGCCGTCCGTAAGTGCAGGTTCAGACCCCGCAAGTCGGGGGCTGCAACCACCCTGTAACCAGCTCCCAGCGATGCAACCTGCAGTGGGTGACACCTGAGCAGCTGGGACAGCCTTTGGCCTCTGAGTCAGGGCTGCTGGGCCGGGTGGGCTGGGCCTGCCTTCTGGAAGCAGTGCCTCTCCCAGCCCTCCGGCCCCCAACCTCCTGAGTTCTCAGGCCATGCAATGGGGCTGAGGATCACAGGGCGTCTCCTGCAGAGGGTTCCTGGGCATCACAGGCAGCTCTATCTGGAGCCCCACCCCCACCGTGGGGCAGGGCTAGGAGAGAGGGTCCTGGGGACTGGGGGTCCCTGGCTGGCCAGGCTTCTGGCTCAGCTCCAGCAAGGCCAGCTCTCCACAGGCCTCAGCTTCCCCTCTCTGCCAGAGCCCAGGAGGCCTGTCCTTGACCAGCCCTACCGTACAGGCACCAGTTGTCATTTGGAGAGGACCAGGAATCTTCTAGTTGCTAAGAGGCAGAGGGGAGCATCGTGGGGACTTTGCTGCCTCTGCTGGGCTCTGGGGCTCCTCGTGAGTGGCCTAGTGTGTCAGGCCTCTGACCTTGGCGGGGCTGGATGACCTCAGCCCTGGGCTTTGGGAGAAAGCCCCTTGGCCCCTCCCAGTGGGGGTGGTGGGTGGGGTTTGACTGTAGGGAGGGAATTTCCCCAGGCCCCCCAAAGCTGCCAGGTAGGAAAGCCCCTATAAGGAAACGAAAGGGCTTTTCCCAGCAACTCCTCTGGCCACCCCCTTCCCTGGGAATCCGGAGAGGAAAGCGGGTGGAAGGAGCGGTTTCTTGGGGCCCTTGGGACCTAGGAAGACAGCAGCCCCCACATTTCCTGCCTGGGCAGCCCGCCCACTCTGGGTTCCAGCCCTCCTGGGAACTGGCTCCACAGCTGAGCTGTGGATGGAGGATGGGGCAGGGGAGCAGGGCCCCCCATCTGCGGCCCCTGTCACCCAGCTTTGGTCTTTGTGAGAGAAGCGGTGGGGGCTGGGACAGGGACTGAGGCGCCGCAGTAAGGACACAGTAGGAGCAGGAGAGGAGGGTCCCTGCCTTTGGGGCCAGAGAGTCAGCAGGAAGCCCTGGCTTTGTGCTTTGGTCTTCTTGCCTCAGTTTTGGCATCTGTCAGATGGGACTCTGACACTGACCCTGTGGAGCCTCCGTCACCCGGGGCCCTCCCAGTGCCCAATCCCCACCCAGCAGCCGGAGTGGCTCCCCACCAGCTAAGGAGGGTCCCTCTCAATCCGCGCTGGCATGTGAGCACCCACGTCATGCTGTGAGGTGATGCTAACTCCCCCTCCATGGCCTCACTCTCAGAACTCGGGTCCAACGGAGGAGTGTAGATGTGGGAACAGTTCCGAGGGCCTGCAAGAGCTCCTGGCACATGGTGAATGCTGTGAAAGGGTTTGCTCAAGGAACCATCAAGTCCTGCTAAACACGAGTGGGCCCAGCATCTTCCTATGACCCCATCAGAGTCTCAGGAGAAAGAAAGGCAGTTCTCAGGCTTACGATCACCTCACTTCCTCCCTGTCCTCAGCTCACACTCCTGTTCTCCAGCCACCATGCCTCTGTCCGGCTGCTGCCCCAGGACATTTGCACGTCCCTCTGGCTGGCGTGCTCTTGTGCGCAGCTCCCTGCTGCCTGTCCCGAGCCCTCTTGCTGGAGGGGCCTTCCCTGAGGCAGCACCCCTCCCGGCGGCTCTCTCAGCACTCCCTTGCTCTGAGGATCTTCTGTCCAGGTGCAGCTGCCTATGAGGCCCCTCCCAGTAGGACATGAGCCTCATGAGGGCAGCAGGTAGGTCTGTCTCATTCATTGCTGTCTCCTCCAGGGCCTTGGACAGAGCCTGGCACTGAGCTGCGCCCCGTAAATCTGTGGAGTGAATGGGTGAGGGGTGTGGTGCTGATTGGAGGTAGAGGGGTGGTCAGCACGTGAAGCTGAGCAGTCCTGGTGGAAGAACAGCTCCCCAGGCCTCCCCATGCCCCTTCACTGCATAACCCTTCCCTGACTCAGTGCTTCTCAAGCTCGCTGCACATCGAATACGAGGGGAGCTTTTAAAACTACTGGCCTGTGTGACTCCCTCCCCCCACGTGGATATAATGTGGGTGGGCCTGCCAGGTACGCTGCTGCAAAAACCCTCAAGTGTTTCTAATGTTCAGGTGGGGTCAAGGACCATGGTTTGGCTGGTAGACGTTTCAATTCTTTACCCACAGGAGAGGCATTTAGATTGATTGCCAGGTTCTAGCAGGTCCCATCAACCATTTACTCTTGAGTATGAATTAGTGGAGGAGCCTGCTTTTTTTTTTTTTTTTCCTCCCTAATACTTAGCTGGGTTGGGCAGGCCTGGAGGAGGGGAACATTTTCTGGGTGGGGAGAGAGTTAGGTAGTTTGGGGACAGTGAGTCCCGGGGGCATGTTTGAGTGGGGGTAGGGTGGTTTGAAGACTTGGAGGTAAGAAAAGGAGACCGCATTTAGGAGACAGAAGGAGGATGTTCCTGCTTTCCGGATGTTTCTCAGGGCCAGACTTAGGACAGAGCTGGATTTTCCAGCCCCTGTTCAGTGTGAGGAGCCCAATGCGCCCCGGGCTGACGCTGACGACCCCTAGAATGTGACAAATCAAAAGCAACGAGTTTAATGAATTTTACCACTTTAAAATTCAATAAAATGTTCTTTATTCTAGTGTTAGCTGACCCTGGCAGTTAGCACACAACTTCCAGCAAACTGGGCCCTCCCTTTCCTGTACTTTTGGGGTTGGGGCCTGAGCCTGCTGGGGAAAAGCGGTGTGGTCGGGGGCCAAGGCCCGGGACAGGGATCAGGAAGAGACTCTGCCTGCCAAAGGCACTGAAGCGAGCTCTGGCCTGGCCCGGGTGAGTCTTCTGCTGTGAGACCCTGCCCGTTCCATGTGCTGAGCAGGGCGTCCTGCTGTAGGGCCAGAGCTCTCTGGGACCCAGATCTGTGAGGTTCTGCAGGCCCTTTTTGAAGATGGTCCTGAGGTTCCACATGCCCAGGCCAGTGCTGGGATCCAGGAGGGACCACCAGATGCTTGAGCTGTGTGCCTTCAAAAATGGCTTTTGTCACCGGGCTGGTGTGGCTCAGTGGATTGAGTGCGGGCCTGTGAACCACAGGGCACATGCCTGGTTTGATTCCCAGTCAGGGCACACGCCTGGTTGGCAGGCCAGGTCCCCAGTTGAGGGTGCGCAGGAGGCAACCACACATTGACGTTTCTCTCCCTCTCTCCCTCCCTTCCCCCTTCTCTAAAAATAAAATATTAAAAAAAAATCGCTCATATCCCTGGTCGGTTGGGTTGCGGGGCAGGAGAAGGCACGGAGCACACACTGCGGAACCAGTTTATAGCGATCCACAGATTTGACGCTAGAACTAACGGACCCCAGATCTGTGGGAAGTGCGACCGACGACCTATTTTGCAGCCCAGGAAACCGAGACACTGCGGGAACCCGGCGCTGCCCCGGTCAAGGGCAAAAGGAAGACTTGGAGGCGGCGGGACCCGGTGGGGATGCTCAACATTTTCTCATCGCCTGCCGGCTGGCTTTTTTGGGTGACTTGGGAGGTCCGGAGTAGTTCTGAGAAGGGCGGGGCGGGGAGGATGCGCCTTCTCTCTCCCACTCCCCGCATCCCCGTCACCAGCGGGCGGCTGCGCGGGCGGCGGCGTCAGCCACGCTCCATTTACGCCCGTTCCTGGGCCGCGCCCGGAGCCGCGGTGAGGACGCGCCCTGCATCCGGGGCAGGTGGCAGTGGGCGGTCACCTGTCCTGCGGCGCCGGGTCCCAGCCCGGTCCCAGCCCGGTCCAGGGTTGGGAGGCGCGTCCCCCTCCCTGGCGCCCCGCAGCGTCCTCCCGCCCCGGGGCGCATTTCCCATTTCCTGTCGCTGCCCCTGGAGCCCTCCTCCCTGCCCTCCGCGGGCAGGGCAGCCCCCACTTCTCAGCCCGGGTCGCCCACTCCCTGGCGAGGTCGCACCGCCGGTGGAGGAAGGACGCTGCCCACGGTGCTCTTATTTCATTCAATGTCACTGTGATACCGACATGATAACCCTGGTTCGGGGATGGGTGACCCTGAAAACGGCCCAGCCTGGGCCACCCAGAGCTGGCACGTGGTCAAGTTGTCTAGCCTCTCTGGGCCTCAACCAGAGGGAACCCCAATGCCCAGTCGTGGGGTTGGCGGGGGACCAGATAGGACTGCGCAGGCCAGGGAGGGCGGGGCACAGCCCCGCTGGGGTGGAGGGTAGGAACAGGTGGTAGGAAGGTCTGGGGACCAGGCTTGGTTCTCTGGGCCCACCTGCGCCCTCACCCGTGCCCTCCTCGCCTGCCACAGGGCTGAGGTGGCATCGCTGCCCTTGCCTCTCCTGCACTTTCTCTTGTCCCAGGACCTCAGTGTCCCTACGACACAGCTGGAGATGTATGACATCTAGAACCTGAGGAAACAGTGCCACAGCACTGACACCTTTCCTGCAGGTCCTGTAACTCAGTCCCTTATCTGTGCCCTGTCTTCTGTCCCCTGTCAGCCTGGCCCTGACGAGGGTCTGTCAGCCCGTAGACACAAGCGTATAAAATATGATGAAAACCAGCAGGAGGAGAGCTCTTTGCAGGAAAAGTGAAGTCATCCAATCGGGTTACGTGAGCCTCAGGTTGTCAAGATCCATGCTGATGGTTGCTTAGCAAAGTTGTCACATAACTGCCTTTGGTTCAACAAAGCAGGGGCTGAAAGAGGCTTACAGGCCCCTGACACATGCAACACTAATTAGTAGGAGCAGGCGGTGCCACGCCTTCACGTCCACTGAGGCACCGTCCATGGGGTCTGGGGTCCTGCATGTGTGCATGTAGTGCACATGTGTGTCTATACATGCACACACACATGCCTCAACTCTGCACATGTGCACACATGCATAACACCACACGTGGTTGTGCACATGTCGTCGTCGTCGGCAGCCGTCCGTCTCGAGAGACGATGGTGTAGCTTCTTAAGAGTCTATCTGCACCGCCGAGAATGGCTGTGCAGTCCGACTCAGGAGTGACACGGTATCTGTCTCCTCCCGTGTTGAATCGACATCTTGCGATGACGCTGGAGTGTGCTCTCCAGTGGAGCTGAAGCTACAGATGTATATATCTACATATGTGCATGTTGCTTGTGCGCACATGTGTGAATGTGTAGATGTGTGTGCACACATTCCCTGGGTCAAAATGCACTTGTTCTGTGACAGTGACCCAGACCTTCCTCAGATCTCTGTGCTAGGAGAGGCTGCAGCCTGATTTTCGCATGAAGTGTCCCCAGCCGGTGGGTCCCCCTTGAAGCTGAGCTGTTTCTGAGTGTGCTGTAAGCCCATGTGCAGAAGGCACTGCATGCTCAGTACGCACAGGGCTTGGGCAGCTGGGTGATGTGTGTGCTGATCACTTGACACAGATGACACTGTGAATTATGTGGTCTGCCTCAGGGAGTCTAGTGGGTTCATTCACTCAGTTACCTAGTCACCCATTTATTGATGATTTTTTGAGGACTTACTTCCTTGGAGGGTCTGAGTGTGGGGAGGCAGGTCCTTGTCCTTGGAAAACGCTCTACTGGAACAGGGAAAGGGGTGGAGGAGGAGGGGATAAGTGGATTATAAAGGGAAAGATGCAGTCGTCGTCGTTCGGCAGCCGTCCGTCTCGAGAGACGATGGTGTAGCTTCTTAAGAGTCTATCTGCACCGCCGAGAATGGTTGTGCAGTCCGACTCGGGAGTGACACGGTATCTGTCTCCTCCCGTGTTGAATCGACATCTTGCGATGACGCTGGAGTGTCCTCTCCAGTGAAGCTGAAGCTACAGAGCCTGGGCGGGGTGATATGGAGGGTCTGCTGTTGCCCATGCAGCAGACCCCCCCTCTCTTCGCAGCTGAAGGATCCAAGGGAAAGACGGAGTCAATACAGCTTGGCTTCAGGTGCGCCGCAGGAGTTGCCGGTGTTGACTACAACGTCAAACCGCTGTAGGGACTCCGGCTCCGGATTTTCTGTCGGGGTTTACTCCCTTAGCCTTTCCCCTGAAGAGGTATGCCGCAAGGCAGCGGAGGTTTTTTAGAGTCAGAATTTTCCTTCTCTGATGTGCCCTGACTGGAAGATCGAACCAGCGACACTTAGCTCGCAGGCCGACGCTCAATCCACTGAGCCAAACCAGCCAGGGTAGAAAGATGCAGTAAGATACAGAAATTGATACCTTAACCAGACCCAGGGTGGAGGTGGACAAGGGGCTTCCCTGGCCTCCATTCCTGCAGCAGTCAGGGTAGCCTGGCTTGTGCTGCATAACAAACACGCTCTAAATCTCAGCGGCTTGTGACAGCCTCGTCTCTGACACTGGGGGTGAGGGCTTTGATTCTGGCTGTCACTGTCTGACCTCACAAGCGAGGCTTTATGTATGTCCCCTCATTTTCAGTGCCTCCTCCTGAGAAAGGGACTCTGCTCTCTGCTGTGAATCAGGTAAGTGGGTGAAAAAGAGGAAACATGGCATCTGTTGGGCTCCTCTCCTGTCCAGGGCCACTCAGGGCATCTGGGTGAATTATCTCCTTCATTTGCCACAGCCCTGGGATGTGGAGATCACTGTGACTGTTTTGGGGATGGAAAAGTGGGGTGGAGGGACATTTCTTGAAGAATTGGCAATGGGAAAAGCATAGAAGGACCCTCGTGACTTCTATTGAGGGAAACTGACCCGACCCCTGTGCACAGGCCCACCCCAGGGGTTTCCTAGATGAAGCAGTGGTTGTTCAGTGGTCTCTAGACCCCTTCTCTATCCTGAGAGACCAGCGGGGAGGTACGGCAGTCTGTGTGTTGCAATAATTCAGGAAGAGGGGAGGTGACAGTTCCAGAGTCCTGGAGAGTCTTCGCCTCCTTTCCTGTGACCAGAACTAAGCCAGTAGGC
This sequence comes from Furipterus horrens, assembly GCF_987537825.1. Taxonomy (NCBI): domain Eukaryota; kingdom Metazoa; phylum Chordata; class Mammalia; order Chiroptera; family Furipteridae; genus Furipterus; species Furipterus horrens. The sequence goes on from NW_028327171.1 coordinate 8,706,171, forward strand.
CTGCCTCCCCAAAGCCATTCATTCCAAATTATTGATTCAGTTCCCACTGTCGTCTGAGCACATAATAAGAGCCCAATAAATGGCAGCTCTGATTACTCCTGGATTTGAACAGAGGGCTTGAGTGTTGCCACTCTAAGGTTGCGTGCTCACACTCCTAACAAGTACACTTGTAAATGTCCCAGCCTTTCTGTTGGGGATGTTGCTACAGCGTCCACAGGGAAGGCTGGCATCTCCAGCTCTAGACATTTTGTTATGCCGTCTTTATTCCTAGATCATCTTTGACAGGTCTCAGAATGGATTCCCAGGAAAGCTACTTGTGATAGTCAGCTGTTGCTGCGTAACAAGCTAAATGAGGCCAAAATAAAACTATTTGTTTAGCATGTGATTCTGCAGGTCAGGAGTTTTAGTGGGACTCAGCTTGGTAGTTCTGCTGGTCTTGGCTGGGCTCCCTCACGTGTTTTTGCTCATTTCTGCTCCATGTGGTCTCCCTTCCCTCAGCAGCCAACCCAGGCCTGTTCTCATGGATCAGATAATGTCTGAGAGGGGGATTGAAGTGCTCAGGGTCTCCTGAGGTCTAGGCTTGGGGCTGGCCACTGTCACTTTGGCTGTCTTCTATTGGCCAAAGCAGGTTGCAAGGCCAGCACAGATCACAGGGGAGAAAGCTAGACTGTACCTCCTGATAGAGGAACTACAAAGGGACACAGCGGAGTGAGTGGATACAGGACTGCATGGGACACCCTGGGACACTGGGGCCACCATCAACCCACCACAGGGCTCTTCCTGTCCTCCACCCCGTGCAGAATAGTGGGCCCTATCCTCACCCCCTCCTTTGTTTGTGCAGCTGAGCTGATAGCCCAGCCATGCGAGACCTTTCTCCCTGCCCCAGGGGCTCTGCAACTGTGACTCAATTTCAAGAAATCTTTTGTCTGGGACTTTCCGGGCACTCCCTCCCTCCCCCTGGCCCTGTGCTGGTTGTAATAACAGGAGAGTTTTGTGTTTGGGAAGCACAGAGTGGATTTTCCCTTTAAAGTCACCTGTGGGCCTTGAGTGCAGCTGGGTGGGAGGGGCTTGCCGCCGCCCAGGTCCCTGGCAGGGCTCGGCTTTGAAGTCTGCAGTGTGGTTGGAGCACATCTCCTCCCTGTCCTGTTTATTTGTGATTGTTGGCCAAGGACATGCAGGTGCTCTATAATGATCCTTCTGTGCTTATAACACATGTGGATGGGGAGGCGTGAGGGAGAGAGGGCATCGTGGAACACATGGCCAGAAGCTCGCCAGCCCCACCCAGTTGGATCTTAGGGCTTGACCTCCCTCTCCACCCCCATTCCCGCCAAGGGACCTTTAATAGCTCTGGGGACCCTCACAGCATGCCCTGGGGGCGGCTTTCACAGGGGGTTCTTGGGCCCAGACTTCCCCTGCTGGGTGCTGCTCCAGCTCACAGCTGAGTGTACATGTGGCAGGAGACGGGCATCAGACTTCTGGGTTCTTGTCCTCTGGGGGCAGGGGCGGTGGGAGCACATGGCCGACTGGAATGTATCTGACACCCTCCACTGACTGGCCAGACACCTGTGCTTGCCCCAGTTTGTGAGATCCTGGGTGCAGGTAATGGGGCAGCTCCCGGGTGCCCAGCTCTGGGGGCCTGCGGTGCTCAGAGCTGGCTGCCGGGGTGGGGGCAGCACCCTCGGGTTCTTGCTAGCTTCTTTTCTGTGAAGTGGGTTACAGGTCCTGGTGGTGGTGCTGAGGTCTCCTTGGGCCCTGGTGGCACGTTGGGTGGGCTGGCAGGTGCATGCCTGTGACTGCTCCGGTGTTAGGTCAGGGTAGCAGCCCCAGAGCCCCTGGGATGGTTCAGTGTGTGCACACATGGCTTCAGGGCCAGCAGTGGCATTTGGGGACCTTAGGCCTGAGCTCATGGAGGGCACAGGCATCCCCCTGGTACCCTTGAAGCAGAAGCGGATTTAACGGTGGGTGCACCGGGAGCACACCCTGGGCCCCGACTTCTGAAGGGCCCCACAAAATCCCAACTTTACACTGCTTTCTAATGACACCAAGTTTGGTTTCATTACTATGCCGTGTAAAATATGGTTAACATGTATTTTTATTTTCCCCGTCTCTCTCTTTTCTTTAAGGGGCCCAATGTTTTCTTCTGAGCCTGGGGCCTCAACCGACTGTAATTCACCTATGCCTTGTAGTTCCTTAGGGGTCCTCAGTGCCAAGTGCACTCTAAGCAGAGGTGACAATGGGGGCAGCAATGACTGTGCACATCCTTGTTCCTCACTCTCGTGTGTGTGGATGGGCTTGCTGCATGATTTGTGCCGACCACAGACAGGCAGAGCCCTTTAAGTGAATTCCTGTGCACCCCCAGCGGGACCTGGCTGATCCCTCCATCTCCTGCTGGAGTTGCACCTGTTCTAAATTGTGATCAGGCTAAATTAGATGGAAAAACATGCAAATGCGGTTGGAGCTTTCTGGCAAATTAGCATGCAAATGGGCGGAGAAGAGGACTGCTTGGAAAGGGGAGCGCCACGCGGTTTGACTAATTACTGAGGCAGTCAAATTAAGCCGGTGGGCTCCCCACGAGTGCGCTTTTCAAAGGGGGAATTATTTCAGCTACATTTTCTAGTTTTCTACTGTTGCCTAAAAAAGCCAAGAAAAGATACCTTCCTGCTGTTTTTTTCCCCCAACATTGAATAGGTAAAAGTTCGAAAGCTTTTTCCAACTACCGCGCTGGAGAATTTCCTTGCTTAGCTTGATTGATCACAGAACTGAGAATTCCAATATATTTTAAACTGGGGGTGGGCGTGTATTTTGGCCAAACTTGCTGAAGACAGAGCAGTTGGGGACCTGAATCTGTGGTTGTCCCAATTTGGGAAGAATTGTCAGGTTCCGTTGGCATGTGGTACCATGCTGGGTGAAGTCTTAAAAACAGATTGCACCCAGATGGCACATAAGGTGTTAGCCATCCTTGGGAGAATACAGAGGTGAGGGGCCCCCAGCAAAGAGGAGCCAGTGGCAACATGAGACCAGGTACTTACATGGTAATGGGACCGTGTGCATCTGATGTCCAATTCCTTGCCTGGGTACTATGACCTAGAGTCTCGTTCAAGGCCAAAGGCATGTCTGGGATGCCCAGTGGGCAACTGTCATTTGGGACAGGGAGAGGAACCATTCTACATTACTCGGTCCTCTGTGACCCCCTCCTTCCTTTGGACATCCAGGGCACTTCATTCTAGGCACTGATGTGGCCCTTTTGGTGCCTGTCCTCAGTTTTTAGTGCATTTGTCTTGACTGCTCCCCGCCTGACGGAAGGGCTGTGTCATGTCTTCCCTTTCTCTTCTCCTGCCTTCAATGCTACCACAGCCAGCAGTGCTGGAGGGATGAGCTCTCCTTTGTGCCGCCCAGGGTGGTCTCCCACGTGAGACGTCTGCCACTCTCTCTGAATGTGCCCACCCGTCAGGGGAGACACGGGGACAGGGAGCTCAGCTGACCTGCGGGTAGTCAGTCTTCCTGGGGTGGGTCACTGTGTACTTATCCTCTGATCTCAGAACTCAACACTAACCTCCACGGCTCACACTCCTTTCCAGACAAGCCAACAAGCATCTTTTCCTGGAGTCCCCAAGAGTGTACACACCTGTGGCCGAAGGGGCCACTGGAGCAGATGCCTTTGGGAAGATGTCGTCATCAGGTAGTGACCTCTCTGTGGCTACATGTGCACCTGCTGCAGCCAGGGCTGGGGGAGTTGGTGATGTTAACCATCTTGCTGGTGGAGGATTGGACTGAATCCAAGTATGTTTTTCCCCTGGGATGGAATTTGGAGGTGAAAAAAATCACATACAAATTAATGTAGCCAATTAACAAGTATACATTGAAAAATTTCCATCATTTCCTATGTCTATTGTCCTGCAGCAGGTAAGTAGAGATTAAAACAGCAGCAATGGCCACAATAACAGCACACAACACAGACCTTGTGGAGAAATGCCTTTGTCTTGAAGAGCTTGGCATACTTAAGTTGTCCTCCAAGGTTATTGTCATGGCCAGGAAGATCCACTGAATCGTCTCTACAATGGAAATAGAAAAGCTAGGAAACCTGGGACTCTGGAGGAGATGGGATCCAAGCATCTCAACTCCTTGAGAAGAAATGGGAAGCCACCACTTCAAACCCCTCGGCAGTGTCTTCTGCACAGAACAGACTCAGATTTACATTTGGGGGTGACTGTCCACTTGCAAGGGGTCCCTTGTGGTTCAGCAGATGTGTAGCCAGGTGCCGTGTTTTATTGTTGGAAGACCTGGACGCTCTCAGCAGTGTCAAATGGGGATTGTTTTAGAGGATCTGGCTCTCCTCAGGTTACGTTTTGTTTACATAAAGTGTTTCTTTCCCTATCCCCCCCTTCCTGGGAGACACGCTGGTCCTTCCTAAGCATTGAGCATTGAGAGCAACCCAGCAGAAGCTAGAAGAAAAGAGGGAGAAGGCTTTATGTCCTAAAGGCCTGCCAGGCCAGGCACTGCCCTGAGAGCCCAGAATCCATGCAAAGCTGATGAAGCATCCTTTAGGTTAAACAAACTTGACCAAGGACTTCCGGCTTTCAGAGAAGGTTTTCTTTCATTCAACTTGCTGCTGATCATAAACTCTGGACAAAACAGAAACAATTATTCAAAAGCATTGGAAAGTGATGCAAAGCAGGAGAAAAAAACCCTAGAGGGGTACGAACTTCAAAAGGAGGGAGTCCCACTTTGCCTGCTTTTTTCCTGAAGGCCCTGTCCAGACCCCACAGTGGGATGGCGCTCAAGCAGAAGGCAGCAGTCTTGGTGGGCCAGGAGGTCAGAGGCTAGAGTTTGGGATTACCATATGTCTGGAAGTTTAGGAAGAAATCTCAGACAAGTCACATAGGAAGATAACCCTAAATGTGGCATAAAATTCCCTCAGATCCTTTGGGGATGATTTCCAAAGTATGCATTTGCAGAGCAAGGCACCAGAAAGATCAGAGAAAAGTGACAGCTGGAGGGTGGAAAAGGCTAAGTGGAGAATTCTGCATCTGGCCAGTGCTGGGACGACCAAGTTTAGAGTTCATATCTCACCAGGTTGTAGGAACTTGGTAAACACCTTAGGCTCTTCATTAAAAGCCCTGAATGGAATGAAATCTGCTATGTACTGAAATAAAATGACTGTTATCTATACAGTCAGAAGACAGAGTACTATATTCAAACTGCTAAGAGAAAAAATGGTTAACCTAGAACTATATACCCAACTAAATTATCATTCAAGCATGAGAGCAAAATGAAGACATTGCAGATACACAAAAACCAAGAGTTTACTAACAACAGACTCTCAGCAAAGGACTTCTATTTGATGGTTTTAAAAAAGATCTAAAACCTTGGTCAGAAGGGATAGAAGTGGGCCACGTTTATTGTGTTACTCTGGAGCGGGGAAGGGAGTTAAGGGTGCATGCTAAAATTAAAGAAAAAGGAAAACTAGATAGTAGATGGAATAAAGGGATTAAAAAATTTTTAAAAATCCTCACCTGAGAATATTTTTATTGATGAGAGAGAGAGAGAAACATTGAGGAGTTGCCACCCATACGCGCTCCAACCGAGGACAGAGCCTGCAACCTAGGTGTGTACCCTGACCAGGGACTGAACTCGCCACCTTTTGGTGTATGGACTGATTGAGCCACTGACCAGGCATGGAATTTTAGATTTTACAAAACTTCTAATCAATCCAAAACAACATAGAAGAGGAGAACAACAGCTTAGGAAAAGAGGGCAAATACATAACCCTGACCTTGGGAAAATCACTAGTTTTGAATTTTTATGGCCCACAATTTTATGGGAATCTGAGGGAAGGACCACCCCTGCCGTGGAGGGGAATGAATTTTCTCAGTCACTAATTTTTCCCAAGCAGTCAGCCTCTAAAGGGGTAGGTTTTGGGTCAGGAGTGAGGATTTTAGAGGCAGGTCTTGCCCGCAGAAAGGGAGCAGCAATTGTCTGAGCCTTGAACAGTTGGAACCTGGCCTCAGGAGGGAGAGACACGCTCACAGGGCTCTCACTGGTGTGGCCAGGTGACTGCCTGGCACAGATGGGGGCTAAGGCCCCCAAGGAAGGCAGAGATAGCTCACATCAGATTTTAAGATGCTGTGTTGGGGTTCTCTCCTAGTACCCAAGTCTTCAGTGAGGTCTCGTTGAATGTCACGGATGCCTCCCAGCCACCACCAACCCAGAGAGGAGCTGAGAGAGGAGTCTCTGCCCTCAGGCAGTGCAGGGTGATGCAGGAGAGAAGAGGGTGGGCTGACCCCGAGGTGCTGAGAAGTGACCTGCAAAAGAAGACAGCAGAGGGCCCAAGCCAGGAAGGTCAAGGGGCTCGCCACCCAAGGGGCCGTCACCCCCAGGGGCTACTTTGTGGAAGGAGCGAGCCTTTCCCAAGGGCTGCGAGGCCACCTGGACGTGAGTAGGCTCAGGATTTGGAGACGTAGACATCACTGGGAGGTGGTGCTGCAGGCTGGTGGCGTCTGGGGCATTTGGGATCTGGAATGTGGGAAACCACCATTCGCTCTGACATGGAATTGTGTCCCCAGTGCCACCATCCCATCTCTTCCCTTCTGAGGGAGGGTCCTCTGGTTTGCGAATCCCAGCCCTGGTGCTCAGGAGACAGGTTCAGGCTGGGTACCCTGAGTGACCAGCACCTGGAGTTGCAGCTGCAAGAAGGGCGACTGGGGCTCCTCCTCGCCCTTGAAGAGTGCGTCCAGAGGGGACCTGTCTGCCTCTTCCTTGGACATCATCACATGGGCCAGCCTTGCCGCGGCTGCCTGGCCACCAGTGTGAGGACAAAGCCCACACGGGGCAAGGGCAGAGCTGGGGCACCTTGGAGAAACAGAGGCAGGACTTGAGTGAACCAGGCAAGTTTCTGCTACATGTCGCACCAGGCACACAAGTGTGAAAGTGAAGTCATTGATTGTGTCACCCAATGGTAGATGTAACTCAGTGCTCATGACAGCCTGACCCCAGCTTTTAGGAGGGCTCTGCCATTGTATATTCCATTAATTGGGACCCCAAAATTATCATTTTTTTAAAGAATTGTTTTAAAGATTTTATGTATTTATTCCCAGAGAGGGGGGGAAAGGAGGGAGAAAGAGAGGGAGAGAAACATCAATGTGTGGTTGTTTCCCGCGTACCCCCAACTGGGGACCCGGACCAGGCATGTGTCCTGGCTGGGAATCCGCCCAGCAGCTCTGGTTCACAGGTCGGCACTCAATCCACTGATCTACACCAGTCAAGGTGGAACTAAAAAAATTAAATGGGACCAGCTGCATGGCAGGCCCCGGGGACTCTGTTTTCATGCTGGTGGTCCTGCTGCTGGCCTCAGGTCCCTGAGTGGAGGAGCCTCACTGTCACCATTCCACACACCGGGGAATGGCTCCCGGAGGCCAAGGCCACTGGGCCAGGGCAGAGCTGGAATTCAGCTCAGAGCTTGATTCTCCAGCCGGGAGCCAGCAGTTCTCTGGGGGCTAGGACCCTATGGTGCTGGGGGCTCAGGTAACCTGCTGTTTTCCCTCAAGACCTGTTAAAATATTCACAGCTTGGTGCCTTCCCCCCATGCCAGGTTTTTGTGCCGTGCGTCCTCTGTGCCAACGAGGTTGCTCCTCCTCTCTGTTGGGACCGTGTGTCATCCTTGGTCCTGCTAGTGCAGGTTCAGTGCTCTGTGCCCAGGCTGCAGCTCCGGTCCCCACCCCACCCTGGCCACCCCCGGGGTGGGAGCTGCGTTTCCCATTGCGAGGGGTCTTGTGCAGCACGCACGGGGCTGGTGAGGGCTGAAGCTATGGCGGGTGCGGGGCCCAGGGCCAGCTTCTCAGCTCTTTCACTGCCAGGGTCCACTTGTAGGACGCCTCTGCCTGTGGCCCATGGGGACTGTCGCTCTTGCAGCTGCACTGGGTCCCACGGTGCGGGCGGCCTGGCTGATGTGGTCAGTGCATGGCTCCAGGCTGTCACTGTGAGAAACATCCCAACCTGTAAAGAATTTTTATGAGTTTATTTGAGCCAGACTGATGACCATTGCTGGGAAGCAAGCTCTCAGATGCCCTGCAGAATAACAGTTTGCAGCTTCTTTTATGCATTTGGGATTAAGGAGGGAACATAAGGAAGATTCCATGATGGCGGGAGAAGGCAAGGCGGGGATCGGATTACGGGATAGTTAAGATTACCTGCTCTCTTGAGGGTGGTCATGCTTTAGAAGGCAGGGTCTGAAAGGGGGCATTTCAAAGATGTATTAACCTAGATGCACAGAAACAAGGGACAGGGCTGGCTCAAGGCCAAGATAAGCCTTTTACTGATGAAGTTACGTGCTGAGGTGTGACCTGCAGTTAGAATTTGTGATCAGCTCACCCTGTGAGATGACCTCCCACAGAGCCCCATCTTTGTCTAGAAGACAGCGCAGGCAAAGGACAGGCTCCTATGGGCAGACAGGACAGATCTGCCTCCCTCCCGGTAACACAGGCTGGCTGTGGACACACTGGCACCTCAGAAGGGACTGGGCTCAGCCCCGGGAAGGAGTCAGAAGGTGTGACTTCTGTCGCAGTGTGGCCCGGGCTAACTGTGGGCCTCCATGGACCTTGGTTTCCTCGTCTGTAGCAAATGGACTGGGGCTAGTTCAGAGGATCAAGGGGCCTCTGACAATGTGATCAGGAAGCATGGACTGGTTTCCAGGAAAAGTGAACACACACATGAACACATGTTCACACACAAACAGCATGCATGCCATGCATACATGTGCATGCACACGTGCACACACTCATGGGTTCCAGGAAGACCATCCATGGATCCTGGTTGAAACCTTTAGATAGACTATTTTCCAAGCTGCAGTCACATGCTGTTACCAGGTTAGGAAATTAATTTAGTGGGTTGCCACCAGAATTCTTTTTTAAAAAATAATTTTTATTATTGATCTGAGAGAGAGAGACATCAATTTGTTCCACTTAGTTATGCATTAATTGGTTGATTCTTGTACGTGCCCTGAGTGGGGATTGAACTTACAACCTTGGTGTATTGGAAGGATGCTCTAACCAACTGAACTACCTGGCGAGGGTTTCTACCAGCATTTTTATTTTTAAAGAACAGAACAGAGTGGAGTGACAGTGGCATTGTTTCATGACCCTGTTATTTCAGGGTCACACACACAGGCTGTGTGCGCTGGATCATGGCATACAATGCAGTTCTCCCCGTGGGTCATGACCTGAGAGTTTGGCAAACATGGATCCAGGCCACAGGTCAGGTGCCTTCATGTCCCCCATGAGGCAGCTGCCAGGCTGGGACCCTCGAGCCACTGTTAGGACTAAGGAGTGGGCTGTGGATGGCTTCCCCCACCCCTGGGGAAGGGAGTCAAATACTCGGGAAGGTTATTTTCATTTCCTGATGTTTAAGGCATTGTCCTTCCTTGTTCCTTTTCTTTCCTTATTTTGTTTCAAGGAGGCTGCTTTTGAGGACTGCAGGAGTGTCTCTCCTGCCCTCCGCCCCTCTCCTCTGCCCTGGCCCGCCCCCCTCTCCTCTCTGCAGAAATGTTGGCAGGAGGGGCCCTCGCATCTCTCTGGTGACCACACAAATTAGCAAGCTTGCCACCATTGGTGTGGGAAGCTTGGCAGCTGGGAGCCGTTCCTGGCAGGTCTTCCTCCTGCGGTGGCCTCATGGAGGGCGAGTGCCAACCTCCCTCTGCAAGCCCACGCGTGTCTCCACCTTTGCCAAAAAACAGAGCGAAATCCAGCTCTGTTTCTTGAGCTCTTTTGGGGACACAGAAAGAAAAGCAATGATTTCATATTTTTCCCTGAATGGTCTGTCCTCATTTTCTTCTGGTTACATGTCAATTTCTGCACTAAAACCACGGTGCTTTAGTTATTCTGCATCTGTAGGTGGTGTAGAAATACAAGTTCTCCCTTCTACTTTTTTTTCCCAAACGTTTTGTGATTTAAAACAATTTTACATTTTTATTGTGAAACACACAGCACAGCTAACCCTGAACAACATGGGTTTGAACTGCGAGGTCCACATATACGTGGATTTTTTGCAATAGATATACAGTTGGCCCAGTGTATCCCTGGGTTTCGAATCTGTGGATTCAACTAACCTCAGAGAGAAAACAGTATTTGCAGTCCAAAGAGGGAGGGACTGGGGTCACTGCCACCTTCGCGAGTCCTTCCCCTTTCAGACCAGCTCAGCCTGCACAGGGTGTGGGAGTGGCAGCCCTGCCAGGCCACCTGTCATCTTGTCCCTCCTTCCCTTGGGGCAGCAAGGACCTGCTCATATACTGGTGCTCCTTCCCCAACAAAGGGGTCCCTCACCGTGCCCACCCCCCGGGAGAGGGCTGGCAGCTTCTCTGGGAATGCTGGCACCCCCGGGGACTGCCTGTGGACTGGGGATTGTGTGCCCAACACCACCTCCGGAGAGGCTCATGAACGCTGACTGCACTGACGCAGGTGGCACCCTGTACAGTGTGACAGCAACACCTCGCTCCTGCTCAGACCCCCAGGGTGGGGGAGGCAGGGGGCTTTGATTCGGAGATGCCACAGGGGCTGGAGTCCAACAAGCCCCCTCCTGTCAGTCAGTGCAATGGGGTGTGGGAGCTCACTCTGTGGAGCGTCCTTTCACGGACCTTTTGGTAAACGGGAGGCTTTTTCTCTGACATGAATTTTCTAATGTCATTTTGCTTACCGCGGTGTCTACCTGCTAGCCGTCTTTGAGGAACAAGGGAGGGCGGGTACAGCAGAGAGAGTCAGGAGGAACGAGGGGGAGTGGGCGACAGAAAGGAGCGGGGCTGGCCGCAGGGAGAGCAGGCAGAGGTCAGCAGTGTGTTGCTCCAGGCGTGGGGCGGGCGAGGGCTTCTGGTGCGGGAGACAGTGACCGCACCTCCATTCCAGGGAGCATCTGTGACCCCTGCTTCTGGGCTCCATCCCGTCATTACCAGGCATGGGCGCGAGCCAGCTGTGCCTCTTCGAGGTGTTCCCAGTGCCTTAAACGCTTTCTTTTACACCTTTGAGTCATTAGCCATAAATTTCCTCCCTGCAGCAATTAGTTTTATGGCAGTCTGAGGAGTGCTAATTTTCATGCTGTATAAACCTGACACCCAACTCAATTTTGGGCAAGTGAGTGCAGACCGAAGGCAGGACTGAGTGCCCACCCTCTGTTTGTGGGGGACTCCTGCTTCGGGCTCCTCTCTCCATCAGCCATCCCGCCCTGCTGGGGGCAGTGGGCCTCTCCACGCCCCTCCCCCACCCCTGAGTTCACAGCGCTGTCTCCTGAGCAACGTCCAGGCGTCCTTGTGGAGTTAACTGGTGCTGGGCGCAGGCTGCGGGCCTCACACCCTCTGCCCTCCCCTGTGATGGCCAGGGCCACCTCTTGACTCCAGGGGCGGAGGGGTGTGTGGGGGTCCTCCAGGAAGAGTAGCAATGGCGGCTGGTGTGGGGAGGGATCCTGGAGAGTGAGAAGGGCTACAGCGTTCTGAAGGGTCCATCGAGCTGGGGACCCGCCTCCTGCTCCCATCCTCCAGTCTTAGCTTGTCCCAGTCCCTGTAACAAAACACCAGACACCTGCACCCCTGGGTGTCAGATTGATTCCCCACCCCTCCCCCCACCCCACCTCTTCACTTCTCAAGCCCTCTCACCTGGCTCGGAGTGGGGTGTTGGGGACCAATTCGTTCATTTTCGAGCTGCATGTGACTGTCAGGTGACATTTGGGTCTCAGCAGGAGCCTCAGGCTGAAGGACTGTAGGGAGATTTGGGGTATCCTCTTGCTACAGAGAGGGTGAAAGGAGACCAGGGAACCTGTCCGGGCGCTGAGAACCAGGTGGGCCCCTTAGCAAAGAGCAGCACACTGAGGCCAGGTGAGGGACAGAGCAGGCGTGGGGTGGTGGTGAGCTCTGGGCCTGGGCCTGGGATCGGCTGCCTTTGGTTGCTGCTTCCGTGGGGAAGGGCATGTCCCTGGGGGAAGGTGCGTCCCTGCGGGAAGGGCGCATCCCCGTAGGCTTGTGCATTTGTACAAGGTCAGCATTCTTCCTCAAGGCCTTCGACTCGGCTCTGGCGACTGTTTTCAGTTGCTTTCCCTCCATGGTTAATTCCTCGGCTCTCAGCTGCTGTGACAGTGGGTGTTTGTGCCCCCACCCCCTCTCAGGCCCACAGCTGTGTGGTTTTAGGGAGGGGAGGGGACTGTCCCTGGGACAGGCTTCAGCTTGTTCCCGAGGGTGGCCTTGTTGGGGCAGGACACTGGGAGCTGCATGCCAATAAATCATCTTGAAATGAAGCTCTTTGCTGAGGCCCACCTGTCCTGGGTAAGTCACGGTTTCTGGGGCCAGGGCCTCAAGAGATAGCTCTAAGACAGTCTTCTGTTGGGGTCACATGAGGATGAGCCTTGATTTAACCTTCATGCATGAAGGAAAGAGCTGGATCACAACTCAGTGATGGTGGAAACGGACTTGACATTGAGTGGGAGCGCACATGCGCTCTGGTCCTCCTGCTCCATCTCTGGTTATTCCTGCAAGGAAAGGCAGAGGCTCCATTCCTGCTGAGAAGTGGGTGTCTGGGCACCAGAAGGGGGTGATGGAGGCGGCCGGCCAAGGCCAGGCCCCCTGGCTGGGCTGCGGTTCCAGGGTGTCGTCAGGGAGGTGGGGAGGAAAAGGAAATGCCCAAATGTTGCACAGCTGGGGGGCAGCTCCAGTGACCTTGGCAGTGAAACTGACACCGGCTCCATGGGCTCGCACTATCTTCACTCACCATCCACCATGTGTTATCCCCCATTTCTCTATCTTAACAGCATTTGCTTATTGTAACATTAGCAAGTAGTAGCCTTTCATGACCTTTTCCTTCAAGGTCCAGATTTAACTCATGAATCATCTCTTGAAATATCATTTGAAGTTCAGCTCTCATTACTAGATGTCTTGTTCATTGGATGTGTATTAGTTCATATTTTTTAAGTAAAGGAGTTTTTTTCTGGCTAGGTCACCCCATAGGTCACTGGCAAGCATGTGGACTCATTATTCTGGTCAGGTATCCACTCTAGTCCAGTCAACTGGAGGAAAAGAGTCAGGGTCAAGGAACGTGGGGCCAAAGGTCAGCTCCCTGGCAGGCCTTGTGGGTGGGCACCTTTCGGTAGACAGAGCAGAAGCTGCAGGCAAATACATGTCCAACAATCATCGTTACAGCTGATCAAACTTTCCTGAAAGTGGTTTTTACGAGGATCTCCTCACTCAGAGGAAAGCTCTTCAGTCCTAGAAATAGAAAGCACTGTTGGGGGTATGTGGTGACAATAGAGCCAGGTCACTGTACTCAGAAATGAGGCTGATTCAGAGGTATCCTCAGCTGGAAATCCCAGTTCATCCAACTTTGAGTAGAGTCATGTGCTTGCAAAGTCTGCATTTTACTTTTATAGTTTTGAAAGGCAGATAAGTAGGTCACATAAAAGATCAAGATCACAGATTGCTAGAATTAGAGACAATTTTGCCCTAATCCCTCATTTGTTCTGCTCTGAACGTGGCTTGGCCTCTATTTCCAGGTGATCCCACCCTGACATGATTCTCTCCTCCCCTGTCTCAAACCAGTCAGCCTTCCCGGGGTCTGGCATGGGCAGGTGCTACTACATTATTGTAGTATTCAACTTAATCATCTGCTTAAACCTTCTCAAGTTCCACTTCTAAGGGGTTCCAAGGAAGTGGACCAGAAACAGTTTTCAGTATTTTCAGCCACAAAGGCAGGAAATGGTGGTTGTCTCAGCTCAGATAACAGAGTGAATTCCTTTCTGTTCTATTTGATTTCTCAGCGGATTGGATAATGCACACCCGCAGTGGCATGACGATCTTCTTTACTCTGTCCACTCATTCAAATGCTAATCTCTTCTGGAAACACCCTTACAGACACAGAAATAATGTGCTATCGGTTATTGGGGTGTCCCTCAGCCCAATCAAGATGACACATAAAATTAACCCTCCTATCACTATATAAACTTCCACTTCACCCCCCTGTTTTTAGCTATATGCCTCATGCCTGACATCTTCAGAAACTGATCAAGAGAGTCAATGTTTTAACCTTTAAGATAATGAAACTGCAGATTCTTGTGGAGAAATGCCTGTCATGAGGCCTGGAGGGAGACCTCCACACTTTGAACTAAATCCCCTGTGTTATTGCATACTTCACCCCAACTTTTGCGATATGGGTACATCCAGTTCCTGAGCCATTCTGAGGTTATGGAGTTCACCCTCAAGTGGGTCTTTCACCGAGAGTCTGTGAAAAAAAGTAAGTGTGTCTCATCTTTGTTTTCTGAAATAACTTTTGTTCATCCTTGCTATGAAGAAGAGTTTAGCTGGGTATAAAATTCCAGGTTGACAGTATTTTTTCTTCAGCTCTTTGGAGATACCATTTCCAAGTCTTTTGGCATCTATTGCTCTTGGTGAAAAAAGGCTGTAGGCAGCTTAACTGTTTCTCCTTTGTAGGAAAGCTCTCTCTCTAGCGGCTTTTGAGATTTATGTTTCTTGTGCTTATTTAACCTGTTTGGCAGTTGATGTGCCATCTATTTGAGTACTCATGTCTTCAACTTTTAAACAGGCTGAGCTAGTGCCACAGAATTTACCTAAGAATCACAGGGCCTCACTGTAATCTCCTCTATTTTCTACTATTGGAATTTCCAGTAGGCATGTGTTAAATCTTCTATAACTCCACGTCTTTTAACTTTTATTTTTTTAAAAAGATTTTATTTATTTAATTTCAGAAAGTGGGGAAGGGAGGGAGAGAAATATCAGTTGGCTGCCTCTCACACCCCCCCAACTGGGGACATGGCCCACAACCCAGGCATGTGCCCTGACTGGGAATTGAACTGGTGAACTTTCAGTTCACAGGCTGGTGCTCAATCCACTGAGCCACATCAGCCAGGCATAACTTTTCTTTTATAGTTTCCTTCTCTCAACATCTCTGGACTATTTTCTTAGCTCCTCATTACTAACGTACAATTCACTAATTATTTATTAAGTGCTTCTGTGTAGTATTTATTTCACCCATTGAGGTTTAAAATTTTCATGGCTAGACATCCGGCCAAAATGGAGGTGTAGGTAGATACACCATGTCTCCCTCCACAACTAAGAAGGAATACAACTACCTCAAAACCAGAGACAACCAGAAGTTCCAGAAAATTGAGCTGCATGGAAATCCAACAAACAAAGACATAAAGAAGAAATACTCATCCAGACAGGTAGGAGGGTGGATCCAAGGTGGAGAGGATGCGATGTGGTGGCGGCAGCAGTGGTGGCAGCAGCAGGCTGGAGGAAAGCGCAGTCACACATTTTGAAAAGTAGGGAAGGACACCTGGGGAGCGCTACCAGCACTAGACCAGACTGCACATCTCATGGTCCCAGCGCTGGGGAAAATCAAGCCTCATTGCTTCTGACTGTGCAAACCAGTGGGGGTTGAGTGAAGGAAAAATTCCAGTCTCTCAGTAGAATTCTCTTGTTTAAAGGGCCCCCATGGTCTTAGGACATCCACAGACCAACCCACTCTGGGAATGATGGCCAGGGTAACAGCTAGAGAGGTGCCGGTCCCATACAGAAGTGGGAGAAGTGCCTGGAAAAGGGGTAAGCACTGAGCAAGTGGCATTGTTCCCTCTCAGATCCCTCCCCCACATATAGCTCCACAACGTGGTAAAACTGGTCACCAATACTGATGAATACCTAAGGCTCTGCCCCTTACAATGTAACAGGTGCGATCGTCGTCGTCGTCGTCGTCGTCGGCAGCCGTCCGTCTCGAGAGACGATGGCGTAGCTTCCTGAGAGTCTATCTGCACCGCCGAGAATGGCTGTGCAGTCCGATTCGGGAGTGACAATCCCTGCCGCACTTGGTACAGGTGAAGGCAGATGGCTGTTGTTGCTGCTGCTGACGCTGCTTCCGCCTCGATCTTTTCTGGACCGCCTCCTCGTTGCGCGCAGCCTCCGCGCGTGACGTACCTTGCCTGACCGCGAGCCTCCAGGCTAGGCGGTCGTCTGCTTGAACTTCCCATGTGTTGAGATTGATGGAGCATTGTGTCATGTCCTTTTTGCAGATGTCTTTGAACCGCAGTTTTGGGCGCCCTGTCATCCTCTTGCCTTCTGCTAGCTCGCCGTAGAGGAGGTCTTTGGGGATACGGCCTGCATCCATTCTTTTGACATGGCCGAGCCACCTGAGGCGTCTCTCGCTAAGAACTGCATGCAAACTGCTCATATTGGCTCGCTTCAGCACCTCGGTGTCGGGGACCTTATCCTGCCAGGCGACATGCAGGACGCGTCGCAGGCACCTCATGTGGAAGCTGTTGAGTTTCCTTTCGTGCCTTGCGTAGGTGGTCCACGTCTTGCTGCCATAGAGGAGAGTGCTGAGTACGCAGGCTTGGTAGATGCGCAGTCTGGTTTTCTCAGTGAGGCTGGAATTGTTCCACGCTCGCCGGTTCAGTCTGGCCATAACTGTGGCTGCCCTGGCAATTCTCCGGTTGACCTCCAAGTCGACTGACAGAGAGCTCGAGATGGTGGACCCGAGGTAAGTGAAGTCGTTGACAACCTCCAGGGTGTATCCGTCGATGGTGATACATGGGGGAGTCCCCGTGCCTTGAGCCATAACATTCGTCTTCGTCAGGCTGATGGCTAGTCCGAACTCCTTGCATGCGTGGGAAAGGCAAGTGACTAGCTGCTGGAGTCCCTCTTTGGAGTGTGATGTCAAAGCTGCGTCGTCGGCGAAGAGCATCTCATGGATGAGCACCTCTTTGACTTTGTTCTTGGCTCGTAGATGGGCCAGGTTGTAGAGCTTGCCATCGGATCTGGTGTGAATGAAGACACCCTCGCTGCAGTCCTTAAAGGCGTATTGGAGGAGCATGGAGAAGAAGATTCCGAACAGCGTAGGCGCGAGGACGCAGCCCTGCTTTACTCCGCTGCTGACTGGGAAGGCCTCAGAGGTTGCGCCGTTGTAGGACACCGTGCTGTGCATGTTGTCGTGAAAGGACATGACCACAGCAAGCAGATGTGGTGGACAGCCAATCTTCCGTAGCAAGCTGAAGAGTCCGCTTCGACTGACCAGATCAAACGCCTTCGTGAGGTCAATAAAGGCGAGGTAGAGTGGTTTATGCTGCTCGTGACACTTCTCCTGCAGCTGGCGTAGGGAGAAGATCATGTCCACTGTTGATCGGCCAGCTCTGAAGCCACACTGGGACTCTGGGTAGACGCGGGAAGCAAGGGTCTGCAGGCGGGCAAGAGCGACCCGGGCGAATACTTTGCCGACGACGCTGAGGAGAGAGATGCCCCGGTAGTTGTTGCAGTCGCTGCGGTCTCCTTTGTTCTTGTACATGGTGATAATGTTGGCGTCTCTCATATCTTGGGGGATGTAACCCTCCTTCCAGCAGAGACAGAGTAGATGGTGGAGCGGCTGTAGCAGGACTGGTTTCCCGCTCTTTAGGATTTCTGGAGGGATTCCGTCGCTTCCTGGTGCTTTCCTGCAAGCAAGGCGGTCGATGGCTTTGCCGAGCTCTGCCGCAGTAGGTGGGGTGTCTAGCTCCTCCATGACTGGTAGGTCTGGGATGGCGTTAAGAGCAGTGTCTGTTACGGTGTTCTTCGTTGCGTACAGCTTGAGGTAGTGCTCGGTCCACCGCCGCATTTGCTGTTCCTGGTCAGTGATGACCTCACCTGTCTTGGACTTAAGGGGGGCGATCTTGGAGGGGATTGAGCCTGTTGCCTTCTTGATACCCTCATACATTCCTCATGCGTTGCCTATATCGGCGGCTTCCTGAATGCTTCTGCACAGGTTTAGCCAATAGGTGTTGGCACAGTGGCGGGCGGTCTTCTGGACTTTGTTCCTGGCAGCCCGTAGAGCTTGAAGTGTACTGGGAGTGGGCGTGGCCTTGTAAGCCAGTAGGGCCTTCCTCTTAGCCTCGATCACGGGTTCCATTTCTTCCCAGTGAGCCTCGTACCAGTCAGCGTTCTTCCGCTCTTTCTTCCCGTAAGCAATAATGGCGGAGTTGTATATGGCGTCGCGGAGACGTGGCCAATTGGATTCGATAATGTCATCTGCCGCCACTCCCTCGCCGAGTGCATCTTCCATCTTGTTGATGAATTGCTGGGTCTTAACTGGGTTGCTGGCACAATTGGTGTTGATGCGTGGGTGACCCTTCATCTTGGAGTGGTGCAACCTCTTCGGCATTATGCGCACCTTGTTTACCACGAGGGCATGGTCCGTGTCGCAGTCTGCACTGTGGTAGCTGCGGGTGAGGAGGGTGCTGCCAATATCCGTTCTTCTGGTGATGACGAGGTCAAGCTGGTGCCAATGACGGGAGCGGGGGTGCCTCCATGACACCTGGTGGATCTCTTTGCACTTGAAGAATGTGTTTGTCACGCACAGGCCGTGGTGACACAAAAGCTCAAGCAGTCGCTGACCATTCTCATTGATCTTTCCTCTCCCAAAGTTTCCAAGGCAGGTGGGCCAGGCCATGTGGTCGGCTCCTACTCTTGCGTTGAAGTCTCCAAGGAGATAGAGAGCGTTACTTCTGGGAATCTTGGATAACGCTTCGTCCAGTGCATGGTAGAACTGTTCTTTCTCTTCGGTGGTGGTGCAGAGGGTTGGGGCATACGCGCTAAGAATGCTGACTGGGCCGAAAGTTGTTGACAATCGGAGGGTAAGTAATCTCTCTGTGCCTCCTGTGGGTGGCTCTATGGAGTTAACAAGCGTGTTCTTCACAGCGAACCCAACACCGTGCTGTCTTGGTTGGTCTGGAGACTTCCCTTGCCAGTAGAAGGTGTAGTTGGTTTCTCTGATAGTTCCGTTGTCGGCCAACCGGGTCTCCTGTAGAGCCGCAATGTCGATGTTTAGTCGTGCCAGTTCCCTATCGATAACAGCGGTTTTCCTGGCACCCTTGATCCACGGAAGGTCTGCAGTAAGTCCGGGGCACAGGTGTGATAGCTCTACCTAAGACACAGAGACAAACCCAGGAGCCTGTCAAGAAGAGGAGACAGAGAAGTATGGCCCAAAAGAGGGAACAGATCAAGGTTCCAGTGGGAGAACTAAGCAACAAAGAGACAGCCAACCTAACAGCTGTAGAGTTCAAAAACACTGGTGATAAAGATGCTCACAGGCTGGACAGATATGCTGAAGTACAGCAAAGGCATAAGGGAAGAAGTGAAGGCTAAATGAAATGAAGGAAAATCCACATGAAACCAATGGTGAAGGGAAGGAAACTAGGGTTCAAATTCAATGACTTGGAACATAAGGAAGAAAAAAAGTCAACCAGTACAGAATGAGGAAACGAGAATTGGAAAAAATGAGGAGAGGCTTAGGAACCTCTTGGACAACTTTAAACATTCCAACATCAGAATCATAGGGGTCGCAGAAGGAGAAGGGGAAAAGCAAGAAATTAAGAGCTTATGTGAAAAAAATAATGAATGAAAACTTCCCAAATTTGGTGAAGGAAATAAACATACAAGTCCAGGAAGCACAGAGAATCCCAAATGAGCTAGACCCGAAGAGGACCACACTAAGACACATCATAATTAAAATGCCAAAGGTTCAAGGTAAAGAGAGAATCTTACAAGCAGCAAGAGAAAAGCAAAGAGTTACCTACAAAGGGGTGCCTATAAGACTGTCAGCTGATTTCTCAAAAGGAATCTTGCAGGCAAGAAGTATTCAATATGATGAAAAGCAAGGACCTACAACCAAGATTACTCTATCCAGCAAAGCTATCATTTAGAGTGGAAGGGCAGATAAAGTGCTTCCCAGACAAGGTAAAGCTAAAAGAGTTCATCATCAGCAAGCCATTATTATGTGAAATGTTAAAGTGACTTATTTAAGTAAAAGATCAACACTATGAACACTAAAATGATAACAAACTGACAACTATCAACAACTGAACCTAAAAAAATGAAAACAAAAGCCAACTAAGCAAACAACCAGGATAGAACAGAATCATAGGTATGGGGGTCATTTGGAGGGTTATCAGCTGGGAGGGGGAAGAGGGAGAAATGGGGAATTGTGCAGGGATTAATAATCATAATTGGTAAATACAGAATAGGCAGGGGGAAGTTAAGAATAATATAGGAAAGGGTAAAGACAAAGAACTTATATGCACAATCCATGGACATGAACTAAGGGGGGTGGGATTGCTGGAGGGAAGGGAGGTACTGGGCAGAGGGGAGCAAAGGGGGGAAAGATTGGGACAATTGTAACAGCATAATCAATACAATATACTTAAAAAAATAAAATTTTCATGGCTGTATGTTTTATTTCTAGTATTTTTAATGGGTCCTTCCCTCTGTTCTTCTGTTCTTGAGCTTGTTGTCCAACCTCTGAAGATTTTAAACGTAGGTAATGTTATAATGTCTCTTTCAATTACTTTATGACATCATTTCTCACATTTGATGAACTTTTCATCTGGGCTTCACGGTATGAGGTTTTCTAATGTGTTTTGAAAGTTCGACTTGAGTAGGAGTCTTCTATTTTATTTTGTTACCCCATCCCACCCCCCATTCCGTTCATCCCCCTGTGCGGGCAGTTTTGCAGCTGCCTCCAGTGCGTCCACAATTCACAGTGAGGTCTGACATCAGACTGGGACTTCCCCCCTGGAGGTGGCAGTGCCATGGCTACTGTGGCTGTGCTTCTGGCTGCACAGCTCTTTCTGCTGTGCTGGCCTCATCTCTGCATCCCTAATGCCACTGCCTTAGTGCAGGCCTCCACCACCTCCCGCCTGAATCAGCATCGCTCCCCTCTGTCTGCCCCCAGGCTGGTCCCTGCCCGTCCCTCCTTCAGGTGGGAGGAGGTCACAGCCCTGTTCAAACGTGGAAAGACTTGCAGCTGTCCTTAGGTCAAAACCCCTCACCCTCGGCAGGGCTTCGTGCCTTCCTGCCCTGGCACCTCTGCCCGTGCCCCCATGCCCAGCGCTTCTGCAGTTTGGGTTCTCCCCTCAGTAGCTTCTCTTCTCCTTCTTGTCTTCATGTGAGTTTCAGTGGTCTGGCTCAGCCCCCTGCCTGGGTGTTCCTGAAGCATCTCACTCCTCCGAGAGTTGGGTGAGACCCGGGTTATCCTCCTATCTCCAGGGCTCGGCCCAGGGAGCTGCCCAACAGGATTCATTCAGCTGATGGGAGGACGGCTCAGCCAGCCCCGTCCAGGTGGATGGGTCCGTCAGCCCCATCCAAAGTTAATCTCCGTCTGGCAGCGGCAAGGTGGGGACAGCCATCGGTCAGAGTCTTCACTCAACCTGGGCACCTGTGACCCTGCCAAGGTGGGAAACAGCTCAGAAAAGCCACCTGGGTGAGAAGGCAGAGGCGGAGTTCTGTGTGGTTGTCATAGGAAGAAAATGAAAGTCGATACCCATCTAGAGCAAGTCAAATCTTGTGCAGCCTCCAGCAATGCCTCAATCAATCAAACCCCTTCACTGTCAGTACTTCTCCCAATCAAGAGCTTTCATGCCTCGGGCCACTTACTCATGGATCCGTTTGTCTGGGCACGTTGCCTTCCCTCTTGTTCAGAAAATCTATGTGCCTCCAGAAAGAGGAAAACCCACTGCTCACTCAGCAGACTCAAGGGGCCCTGGATTACAAAGTAATAATAATAATAACAATTATTATTCTTAATGTTATAAATATTATTATATTATAAATATAATAATAATGTTATTGTTATTATTTTCACTACAAAATAAGGATGTTACACTTCAGGGTGGTGTTGATTGCACCCAATAGAATGTAAGTAAAAGGGAAGGGGGTGATGAATGGAAGGTGTCTGAGCAAACCTTGCCAGTGTGTCCCTGGACAGCCACGCGATGACAGCCACACAGGGGCCATGGTGGGGACTCTTGTGCCGGCCTCACAGGCCAGTACCGGACTGGCCAGGGCTGGAGCACCTTAGAATCTCAAATGTTTTTGAGAATTCATGATGACAGTGGGAGAGCAACTCTTTTTCAAATGTACTTTAATATCTGGGGAAAGGACCTGCATAGGTGGAGGAGGAGACACTGGGCTTTCCTGGGCTTTGACAGGTGGGCTGAGTTTTCTGCCTTCTGAAGGAGAACCCTTTTCCTGAGTTCAGGTGCACGTAGCCCTTTGTATTTGGTTCTTCAAAATTCTCCTATGGACTTTCTGCACGGGGAGATGGTTCACTAGTTCTAGTTCAGTCTGCTCTCTTCTCATTGTAGAAGGCACCTCGCTCATTCCGACTTGGAACTGGCCGGCTTTTCTGTCGGCCTCTGATTTGACCCCTGAATGAATGAATCAGATGGTGGAGGAGGCTGGGTCTTCAGGGATCTCGGCCACCGTTCTCTCTCAACACCAGCTCCTGGGAAAGAGCAGGAGGCATGATTCCTCCTGAGGGTGTATGCTACCCAGGAGGACTTAGCTTCACCAACAGGGGGATCTCGTTGAGAAGCAGTCAGAGGGCCAACAGTGGCATCCAGGGGGAACGGACGGTCTGGTCAGGTGGAACTCTAGTATTGGTGGACAGACTCTAAAGTCCAACAACTGCCCCAATTCCAGGTGACTATCAGTCTACAGGATGGGGCCACTGGGGGACATCAGAGGCCACGACCCTGTGGGCTACTCTGCTGTGGTTGGGGGCACCCCAAGGCACACGGGTCTCCCCCAGGGCATTGTGTGTGGCACTCCGGTGACGGACTTCAGCAGCTGGGCAGAGGGCCTTGTCTGCTTGGCTCTGTTGCCTGCCTACTGCCCCTGGCACCCCCTGACCCCCCCCTGCAGACACTGCAGCCAGTGGTCCCTCACACCCTCCGATGGGGTTGTCACAGGCAGGGGCTTCATCTCCTTCCCACAAGCAGGCTGAGCTGAGCTCGCTGAGGAAATCAACTGTTTTTGTCCCACTTTGTCTTGTGGCGACTGTTTTTATTATTAGCTGAGAGAGGAGGATGGCCAGGGAGAAGCCTTCTGGGGGTCTGAGGGGAAATCAGCATGCAGCACCCCCATCGTGGGAAATTAGCACGAGGATGAGGCTGCTGGGAGAGCGGACTGTGTGACAGGACAGAGCCTCCGAACCCCTTGTGCATGGGCTTGATCTTTGAGGAAGAGCCTCCTGCAGGTTTAGAAGGTTTAGAAAATGTCCAGGGGAATGACGTGGAAGACAGTTGGCTATTTAATAGTTTGTCCAATTTTTCTTTTCGCACCTCTTGTGCAGGTTAACGGGATTCCTGCAGGTTGCTCAGCTCCCCACATGACCCATTGTTTCTCCTGTGCCTATTGCGTCATTGCTAAGTGGGGAGCGCGTCACCTGTCGTGTGAGCTGATGGGGTGACTGAATCAGTGCCCTGAAGGCCCGCTCAGCGCAGGTGACTGGCCAATGCTGCTGCTCACCTGCACTGTTTGTTCTGCGGTAGCCGTGACCCACTTCTCTGATGACGGTGCTGCCGCGCGGAGCCGCAATCCGGGGGGGCTGGGCCAGGCCGACTGCTTCCCCTCCTGCTGACCAAAGTGACTCCCTCTGGTCACTTAGATGAGAAAGACATTTCTCGGAACCTCTAAGATGGGTGCTTCTGAAACTTTGTGCCTACTCTGGGTGTGTTAGTTGTCATGGCCTTATCATTTTCCTGCAGACATGACCAATAAATCTGCTCAGATGAGGCAGGTGAATGGTCTTAATTTGGGGGGAAGGGGGCCGTGCTGGACAGGCTAAGCTATTAGAGTTGGTCTTGGGGGGAAATGCCAAGGTGTTCTGCAGGGTGGCTGCCCTGGTCAGTGTCCTGCAGGATGGGTGTATAGTCAATTTTCTCCACACACAGCCACCTGGGAGTCCCAGCTGCAGTTCCGGCCTCCTGTCTCTACTTAGACTTGCTTCTTGATGGTCATTAGGACCAGAGTGCCCCGTCCCCACAAACACCATTTCTGGGGTCACTCTTTACAGGGCCTGCTCATTTCTTTCTTTCTTTTTCTAATCCTCACCTGAGGATATATTTATTGATTTGAGGGAGAGAGAGAGAAAAAAAGAGAGAGAGAGAGAGAGACATCGATCGGTTGTCCCTCATACGTGCCCTGACTGGGGATCAAACCTGCAACCTAGGTATGTGCCCTGATCAGAAAGCAAGCCTGCAGCCTTTGGTACATGGGATGACGCTCCAACCAATTGAACCACCAGGCCAGGGCGGGGGCTGCTCATTTTAACAGGGCCTCACTCTCCAGGCTGCTCAGTTTCAGCAGCCTTTGGCGACTTGGGGACATCCCAGGCTACCTGGGCTCCTGAAGTTGCTGCCATCCACCTATAGGAAGCTCTGGAGTCCTGTCACCTGGGAGGAGGAGGCATTGGCTCCCTTCCTCCAGGTCCTATGGGTTAGCTCCTCTGCTGCAAGGTCCAGCTTGCTATTTGCAGACACACTGTTTGCTACAACAAAGGGTTTTGAGTCAGGAGGAAGGCGGGCGGTGACGCTGCCTCCCAGGGGCCATGTGGAGGAGACTCCTTGGAGGGGAGGCACCTTTCAGCAACTTCATGGTGAGATTTAGTGGCTGCAATTTTCTAAATTGCAGAAGTGAAAGAAAATGACAAGTTCCTGCAACGTGCCGGGTGGGGGATGGGCTGCAATCTTTCCAAGCTGTTATTAATTTCTTTTCAGTTGCTGCCACGTAGGTGCCTCAAGACCCCAATTGTCAGGCAGCCAGCCTGTCATCATCTGTCATTAGAAGCTGTACTCGGCAGAGGGATTGAGTGTCTAGGTTCCCAGAGCCAGCTGTGTCACACTGCAGCATTTGGGGTCTTTGCTCATGTCCAGAGCTTTAGGCACTAAGGGGGTCTTGGGGACTGGGCCAGGGCCCTTGTTCCCTAAGGGGTCCCATGGGAACCAAACCCACAGCCCAGGCATGTGCCCTAACTGGAAATGAAACCTGTGACCTTTTGCTTTGCGGAATGAAACCCAACCAACCTAACCACACCCGTCAGGGCCATTCCCCCCTCATTAAAAAAAATGATTTTTATTATTTCCCTTCTTCCTCTTTCCCTCTGCTATCTTCGATTCTTGCTCCTCCTCCTGAGAGCTGGGGTCTGATGACTCTCCCGCTCTGCGCAAGCCGAGGCCTCGCTGGAGGGAATGAGCGCACGGGGAGGCTGTGGGACATCCCGAAAGCTGCTGGCCCGGCCAGTTAGTCGGAAGCGTGGGCCACGGGGCCTCAGGCCTGGACGTGCTCAGTTTGTTTGTTGAGAAAACCAGTGTTGGTCTGGAATCCAGAGCATGAGCCAGAATTCCAAGGGTCATTGCCTTCCTTCTATTTTGTGTACTTTTCCCCTAAACATTATAAGCCTTAGGTCTGCCATGTTTTGTTTCACATTTTAGCATTTCGGCTCCAGGCTGAGTTTAATCAAAACCACGTTCAAGTTCAATGAGTTTTCCTGATTGTAAATTCTATTCCACCTCTATTCCCGTCTTATGGACATTTCTGCTGATCAAAATAGTTTCCAGTTAGGTGGCACTTCATGCCTTGTTCCAGGAAGAAGCGAGGGTGGCAGGAAGATGGGAAAGGCACCCACCCCCACCCTGCTTCCCTGCCCCAGGTGAAATCACATCCCTGTCCTGGATGACTCTTGCGGCCCCTGCACAGTCTCTCCTCAGCCTCAGGCCTTGCCAGGGACCCTGCCCTCTCGTCTGGAACCAGTGGCTGAGCAAACACTGAGAGAGTAGAGGTCTCTCAGGTTCTGCAGGCAGGAGGCCCCCTTCCCCTAGCTGGAGGTGGACACTGACCTGTCCTAACCTCCTGCTGTGCGGGGACCCTTCCCCTGGGCCAGCTGCTAAGGAGGAGGGGGGGAGGGGGGTGAATGGAGGAAGTGGCAGAACTCCATGGCTGGGGGCAATGTCTCAGGCAGGGCAGGAGAGAGTGCTGCCCAGCAGGTGGGTGCTGGCACCTGACTGGACTGGCCTTGGTCTCTGTCTTGGGTCAGGCCTGAGCCTATGGGGTGACCACTGAGCTGCCTTTGGGCCAAGGGACTTGGGATGATTAGAGCGTATGGAAAGGCCACACGCCCCTTGGCAGGCAGGGCAGTCCTTGTCCGGCTCCTTTGGGGAGTTGGTGTCAAATGGTCAGTAAGGCAAACACCAGCTCCAATGGGTCTCAGGCCCTCAGGACTCACCCCTTGGGGAATGAAGAGTGGGCACTGTCCAAGGACCCCACCCTGCAGGCCCCAGGGACCCCCGGTGTATCACGATGACCTCGATATGTCAGCAGATTCCAGAACTTCCAAGAAAAGCACGAATGAATCCTGCTGCTGCCCCATCAGCTGCCCAGGACCCCAAGGCCCTCACAGGGCCATCTGATGTCAGAGGTGCACCCGTGGGTGGGGGAGGCAGAGGCCTTGAGCCCTCCAGGGATGGCCCACCCTAGACGATGCCACAGGAGACGTGCAACCCCACACCTGGGAGACAGGGAGCCCTTGGCCAAGTTAAGCTTCAGGGGACAAGGATGGTTATTCCATGGGGCCAAGGGGAGTGTGGAGCTTTTCAGTGGGGGGTTGGGGGAGGACCCCCAAGTCCTTGAGTGACCAGGGAGGCCAGAGACAGGCTTGGCCCCCTCCTCACTCTCCTTGACCAGAGGTGGGAATGCTGGTGTTTCAGCTGGAAATTGAAAGGTAAGATTGTTTAAACTAGTGATTTTGGAGGGGAGGGGTAACGGCAAGGACGACCACTTCTCATTCTGAAGAGACAGACAGATGGAAGGCAGGGTCTCTGTCTGGTCACAGGGCCCCCTTCCTCCAGCAGCTCCACGTTGTTAAACATTGTTTTGGTCCTAGAAATACTGTGTCTGCCCCTCTGTGCCGGGTCTGAACAGGGGCCTGTGTGCCGGGTGGAGGTGGTGGGGAGAACCCAGCAGGTGGGGCTGGGAGCCTGGGGCCTGGGCGAGTGTTGATGAGTCATGTCCCGTTTTATGGCCGGGCTGTGCTGACGTGAATCACACAGAGTCAGACCCCAGGAATAGAACCTCCAGAGGCGGCTCTGCAGGGTCTGTCTGAGCCAGGGGCATGACTGAAAGCTGAGGGGCAGAGGCAGCTGTCCGCAGAAATGAGATGTCTGTCCAGCTCCCTGGGCAGGTGCTGCTCCCACCCTGCCACCCTGTGGCCAGTGGCTTCTTGATTCTCCCTGCCCTGAGGCCAGCGGTCCCTCCCTCACTGGAGGGACAGCCGAGGAAGCTGGCTTTAGGGACAACGTCCTCCACGGGCCTGGGATCTTACACTGACACCCCCACCCCACCCCCTGGTAGTGGACAGTACTGGTCTCCAGGATCCAGTCCTGAGGTCACTTTGAAGTCAGCCATTGGAATGTGTCTTGAAAATCCTAACAGTCATTGAGGAAAGCCCTGTCTGGGTCAAAAAGTCATAGTTTGAATTCCCTGGAAGGAAAGGCCAATTTTCCTCTTATTCTCTCAAGTTCGTTATTTGTGCAGAGATTTCCTGGAAACCCCATTAAGTCTCCCTCTCAGGCAGATGGCTGTAATAGCCCCCCAAGTTAGTGGTATGTGGTTCCCCCGCCCCACCATATCTATGCCTTCCCACTTCTTGGGGGAAAGAAACAGCCTCCTGGCTGGAACTTGCCCTGTGTCAGCAAAATCTGAGGGTGTGTGCCTTTGACCCAGTTAGGGCAGCTCCCGGCAAGCCTTGCTTGATTGGCAGCTGGGGACTGTGCCGAAACTGAAGGGGCTGCAGGAGGTGTGCCGCTCTGGGGTGCCAGGAAGGATGTCCTGAGGCTGCGTTACTTAGAACAATGGCCACAAATGTCCTGAACCCCAAAACAACCATAAAAAGATTATTCCAACAGTGTTAGTTGTAAACATGACACCAAAGCCTCTTTCATTTAACATGGTCACTGCTTGACGGTGTGGCCTCATCTGTGCATCTGCGGTGACCACAGCTGCCATCACCATGCAGGCGCGAGTGGGAGCCCTCTGGTATTTGCTGGTTTCCCGCTCTTGGTCCAGTTTCTCTGGAGACTTCATTGTATTGGCTGGAGGAGACCCTGATGGGCTCCAGTGATTCACTGGTCCAGCTGCCCCTTTGACAGCTGGGGCAGCTCCTGTGGTCCGCTGCAGTGAGGGACAGCCTAACCCTGTCCTGCGGCTTACTCAGTGACTCTTTGGGGAGGTTTCCTTGGAATGAATTACAGGACTGCCGGGGGTCTGACCCTTCTGAAGGGTCAGAACACAGTCATAGCACTGACGGAAGGAGTACAGCTTCCCAAGCCGGGGCCAGGGTGCATTCACTCACTCCTTTCATTATTCTGTCGAGTCCAAATGTGGGATAGGACACCCCTTTTACTGCTGAATTTCCTCACTAGGAAGTGGAGCATTTTCCCTACAAGTTGGTTTATAGTTTGGGAAGAGACCCTGAGGCCGGGTCTCTGCTCATTCCTGTCCCAATTCCCATGGCCCCACTGTGCCCGTAGCTTGGTTGCAAATCCCACGTGTTCACTGGTTCATCCCAGGCCTCTGCACCCTGTGGGACTGAGGGTGGCAGGCAGTGGCTTCCTGGGGCCCATCCTTTCACCCTTCTGCACAGAGGCACCAATCTGCAGGGCAAACTGGCCCCCGGGGCCACTTCCTCAGGAATCAGGAGGGGAAAGCCCAGCTGTACGTGCACAATAGCAAAGCAGAACACAAGGAACGAAACTGTTTATCAGAATGAAACTGTTTATCAAAAGCGGAGATCAAATAACCAGAGAGACAACCCCTCTGACCGGCCTCTTCTTCCTTGAGCAAGGAACTCCTTGAACTCCTCTCCCACCCACTTTGTGAGGTCTGAAGGCTGGAGGCCTGCCGGAGGGCGAAGTCAGCTGGGGCCCATCCTCATTATTTGCCGAGTCTGGATTTGCAAATTCACCTATTTGCTAGAATTTATCTGTAACCCCCAAATCAATCACAGTTATTCTCAGACAAGTGCAGAGAGGTGATAAATTTGAGTCGCCAATGCTCATGTTCCCACGTTGAACCAGGCGATGATGCTGTCTTCTGGTCTCAGCTCTCACTATAAACGGTGTCTTTTTCAGTCTATTTAGTGCCCTGTTTTTAGCATTTTTTGCTTTTTGTCAGTAATTTTGCTTTTTTAAGCAGCTCAAGGGCTGTGGCAAAGCATTGTCTCATGTCCTAAGTGCCAGGACTGTGACATGCTTCGGAGAGAAAAGACGTGTGTCAGGTCAGCTTTGTTCAGGCATAAGTTATAGAGTTGTTGGTTGTATTCACTGTTAATGTGTCAACAGTATACATGAAACAGGGTGTCTTTATACAGAAGCACATATCATACAGGGTCCTGTATTGGTTGATT
The DNA here is from genome assembly GCF_987537825.1 of Furipterus horrens. Classification (NCBI taxonomy): domain Eukaryota; kingdom Metazoa; phylum Chordata; class Mammalia; order Chiroptera; family Furipteridae; genus Furipterus; species Furipterus horrens. The sequence goes on from NW_028327171.1 coordinate 8,735,408, forward strand.
GGCGAAAATATTGTGACCAGAGGCTTTCGAGAAGGTAACCCTGCATTTCCTCCAGGAAGCAAAGGTTTAGTACCTGCTAATTCAGTGTTGGCTGTGACTTCCTGTAACCGACTGTAGTTCAGCTGATGTTAGGAAGAGGAGAAGTCAAAACCCAAACTGTCGTCCAGCTTCTGAGGACCCTGGATTGCGTATGTGGGGGCTGAAAGGCGAATGTTTGGAGCCTCAGCACCTCCCCAGGGAGGCTGTGCAGCAGACAGTTTGCCTTCTGGGCGCTTCTGCTGGGTGGGAGTGGTGGATTAGGCCTTAAAGCCGCTGCTCTCGGACACCAGCTAGAGAAGCTAGGAGCCGCGTACTTGCTTCCCCGCCTCTCTTGCAGCATATGGTGGTCCCGAGGCTGTGTTCCGAGTCTGCGGGGGCTATGGGGCTTCAGGGAGAAGCGTTGCTTCTCTAATACAGAGGGTCATACTGCCAGGGCTCTCTGTTTTTCACTCTGCAAAGTGTTTTGTTTGCGATATTTCATCTAATAGCTTACCACAGCACAACGAAGCACGTCTTGCTGCAATCCCATTTCACAGCTGAGAACACCGAGGCTCAGAGGGGTGTGCTGAGTCCATGTGCAGTTTCGGGCCCTGCTTACCCTGTTCTAGCTGCAGGGCGCAGACATCTCCCGATGGTCTCACATGTAACTGTGACTTCTGAGGTCCTGCCTGGTCTGCAAAAGAGGCCGTCCATGTCCATCTGCCCCCCCCCCCCCCACGCAGTTGATAGTCTGGCCGCCAATGCGGGCTCCAGGCCTCCTGACTGCTAGAGTGTAAGCTGCAGGCTGCGGGCAGTCTGGTGCATTTGGATCAGAGTAGCACCCCCCACCTCTGGGTGGTGCCCCACACCTGGCAGGAGCGCAATCAGTATTAGGAGGATGAAAAGCTTTTGTCAGGTGTCATTGTATCAACTGGCGAAATCTGGGAAAGTGCTTAGAACGGTGCTGTCACTAAGTGCCCCCTGTGTCACTGTCATTGTCCAGAGTGGGACTGGAGTCCTGATCTGTGGGTTTAAAAAAAATAAACAAATTAGAGGCTCACAAAATGTATGTGTCACCTCCAAGAGGGAGGCCCTGTGGTCCCTTGGGTTGCCGGTGCAGTTTGGTTATTTATGAAGAGAGCCTTCCTCTCCCAGCCTTGGCCCTTCTCGCCTCTTTTCTCAAAAAATGGGTTCTTTTAAATGAATCTCCCTCCTAGTGCCCCAAGGCGGTAAGGTGTCAGGGTTCATGCTGCTCCTCCCCACCCCTCACCCCTGAAACTTCACCGCGCCGCAGGGGCACCCCTGGAAAGCCAAGAGGGCAACGGGTCCAGGCCCTTCGCATGGGCAGGTTGAGTTCCTCACCCCTGGGATCAGCGGTGCTGAAAGAAAGAGGGTTTTGGTGATGGGGGAAAGGAGATGTCACACTGGTACAAAGGATGTGAGAGGACACTAGGGTCAACAGGGAGGGCTCGGGGAGCTGGAGACGTGGAGACAGCAACGTTCAGTCACAGGAGATAAGGACAGAAGGAAGGAAGTGTTTTCTTGGCCAGTCCTGAGCTCTCCAGCTCTAGGGGCTGGAGCAGCCGTGGCTTCCTGTCCAGCACTCCTGTCAGCCACGCTCTTCCTATAAATGTCGCAGGATGACAGTGACGGTGGCGGGGCCCCTCACCTGGGGAGCAAGCAGGTAGCTGCCCTCCTCCTTCTGTCTGTCCTATGAGGGGAAGTTTTTCTTGGACAGTTCTCCCTCCCTCACCTGCCACAGGAAAGTCACCTGCCTTTGTGGTGGATCATGTGGGAACCTGGGGCGACTGCCAGCACTGGTCGGGGCTCAATGTTTTGCTGCAAATAAAAGAAGTTCACAGAGATGCCAAATATCACGTGTGGCCCTGTACACTCACGCCCCAGACTCTTAAACACACACTTTATAAGTTATGTTCACCCTGCAATTACTCGGTGAGTGTGAGAGTGTGGCTGTCCTGATCCTCTCGGTAAATATTCAGTTATGTAGCTGCCAAGTCCCATCACGTCCCCTTGGCAGGGCAGGGACATAGCTCATGCTCAAATGGCGCAAAGGTTTCAAGTCCTCGGATGATCAGGAAATGAGAAGCTTTGGCTTCATCATCCCTGAAGATGGCCGTCTTCCATGGGGCCTTTTAGGTCTTTCAGTGACGGAAACAAACCCTGTGGGACAGGGTCTGGCAGGGCCTCTCAGAGGTGACGCATCCATTTTATGAGTCCCTATTAAAGAGAAGCCAAAACAAGGTTTCAGAAATTATGGCATGTAATGTTATAATTAATGAATTAATTTTTAGCTCATAAAATCAAATGCCACATGATTGTGTTATTCAGAGTAAAATGACAGGGCGTATTAAAAATATCACTTTATGTGCATGTGGCTAGTGGGATCCAGTTTAAAGACATCGGGGACTCTCCTCTGAGTGCCACAGTGAGCTCTGAGGCTCCCAGAACATCTGCTCACCCCTGGGAAGGCCTTGGCCTGACCTTCTGTCTTCCAATCACTGACCAAGTAGCCCGGGTTCCTTAGCTCAGAATTCAAGGCCTCCACAATCCTGCCCTCAGCAAGCTGGCCAGCTAGACCCCTCAGTACCAGCCATGACAGCCTCCTCCTGCTCCCCAAGGAGCAGTGTAAGGATTACAGTGGCTGGATGATGGCCTCAGAAGGTAAGTTCAGTCTTAATCCCCACAACTACCACCTTATATGGCAAAGATATGGTTAAGTTAAGGATATTGAGAGGAAGAATTTATCCTGAATTAGCAGGTGTCCCTAATTGCCACCCCATGTACCCTTATAAGAGAGAAGCAGAGGGAAATAGACAGACTCAGGGAGGAGAAGGTCAGGTAAAGACGGAGCAGAGAGATGGGCCCACAAGCCATGGATGCCTGGTGTCACCAGAAGCTGGGAGAGGCAGAAAGGCTCCTCCCCTAGAGCTTCTGGGGAAGCTGGGACCTGTTAACGCCGTGATCTCAGATGTCTGGTCCCCAGAACTGGCAGAGAATAAATTCCTATTGTTTTGAGTTGCCTAGTTTGTAGTAATTTGATTCGGAAGTCCTAGGAGATGAATACAGTTATTCTCATATTTGTGTGTTTGTTCTTGTCATTTTCATACTTGGTGTTCACCTGATCTCCTCCCTACCTGCATTTTCAAAGGCTGAGCTGAGAGCATCTTCACACCTCCCTGAAGGCCTTTCTCTTCCTAGAAACCAGGGCCCAAGGGCTCTCAGATCGGCGCACACAGAGCACCTAGGGCTTTACTGACTGCTGTCATGGGGCTCCAGCTCTAGGAGTTCTGCCTGACTTGTGGGGTGCAGCATGGAGACTGGGGTTGTGAAACCTCCCCTGCGGACCCCGCCTGGGTGGTGCAGGCTGAAGTTGGGCCCACTCTGTTGTGGGGCAGTGCATTCGAGTGGGTGGCCCTTTACCTGGGAGCAGAGAACTCACTCATCTTGGCCGGTGTTTGTTTAGCACGGTGTCTGTAACTTGGCAGACAGCAAGCATCAGGTGGGGAGACTGAGCACCCTGTGATGAGCAAAGCTGTCGGCAGACACCAACACCTGCATTTTAATTTTTCTGGACTTTCTGAAATACTGGTGAGCCACCTTGACAACTCAGAGGTCCCCAAGACTGGCCCCCGTCTTCCTTACTGTTGAACTATAAAAATGGTAAAACCACCACAGAAGCCCAGGGACTGCATTTACTCAGTGATTCTCATTTGTGTGGTTGTTCGAGGAGGAGGAGAGATAATGGCGAGGTCCTGGTAACAGTGAATGGAGCCAGGAGTGAAGTTGCAGCTTAGCAACAAGCCAGTCCTTTGTTTTGATTTTTAAGAGGAGTGGGCAGCCCAAGACCTCAGCTCACCTGGGAACCTCCCCATCTTGCTGCCGAGGTTGTGAACTGGGCAGCCAGTTAGACCCTTAGTCCGAGAAGACCCCTCTGTGCCCCAGCGCTACCCCTTGGTGGCTGGGACAGCTGAGCTACCCTGGTGGAGAAGCCAGCATTGCCCACACACTGGTTGGAGCTGCTCCTGCCTGCAAATGCATCTCGTTCACAAGGAGCCGAGTCCCCAGCAGCTTCAGAGCCCTGGGCTGCCATCCATGCGGTCAGTTCACTGCTCTGCAGAAAAGACCCTCTTTCCTTTTCCTGCGATCTCTCTTCCCCAAGGTAAATATAAGAAGCACATTTGTGATTGCGCTCAAATCGTCCTCAAATACAGCTCTCTGTGGGAATAATACCCTCCCAGCTGGCAGCCGTTCAAGGAAAAGCCAAAAGCTGTAAAAAGAGAACATTTACCACATCCGGACGTTATTAACTAAAAATGTTTATTTCCTCACATTTGAATGAGGAACATATTCACGGGGTTCAAGATCCAAAAGGCATTCTACACGATACTGAAACTTGCTATAAAGTGACAGTAAGCAAGACAGAATGGTGTTCTCAGAGGGGTAAACACACGGACCACGGGCCAGCACAGACAGTCCAGAAATCCGCCCACGGATGGCTGACAAAGGTGCCAAGCTGTTCAATGCAGGCACGGCAGTCTTCAACAAATGGTGCCGAGACACTGGCTATTTGTGGGTGCAAAAGAAACCTTGACCTAAATCCCATACCTTGTAAAAAATATCAACTCCAATGGATCACAGGCCAAAGGTAAACCACAAAACCATAAAACTTTCAGGAATGCATAGAATATGTTCAGCATCTGAGTTTAGGTGAAGAGTCCCTAGACCTGATACCGACAGCACAATCCACAAAAGGAAGAACCGACAAACCGGATTCGTCAAAATCAATTGCGTGTGCTCTGAGATAGAGCTTGTGAAGGGGATGGACAGACTGATTGGGAGAACATGTTTGCAAACCATATACCCCACAAAGGACGAGTGCCTAGACTAGACAGAGGACTCTCAAACTCAACAGTGAAAACCCAGACTATCCAATTAGGACATGGGCAAGAGACCCGCAGACCTTTCACCGATGATGCAGGTGGCCAACAAGCCCGTGAGAAGATGGGCAGCGTCCTTAACCATCAGGGACATACAAAGCAAGACCCCAGTGAGGTACCCCTACAGAGAGGCTGGAACATGAGAGTGACCTCACAGAACGCTGGCGGTGAGGAGACACAGAGCCCCTCCTGCACAGCTGGGGGGAATGGGCATGGAGTGGCCACGCTGGAGAAGAGTTCAGGTGCTTTTCTTACGAAACTGAGCATCTGCAATTTATACCAGGAAAACGAAGGTGTAGGCTTGCACAAAGGCTTGTACGTGACTGTTTATAGCAGATCTAGTCGTAATCCCCTCACATCGGAAACAGCCAGATGTCTTTCGGCAGATGAATGGCTGAACTAAGCGTGGCTCAGCCACACGTGGAACGCTACTCAGCGAGGAAAAGGAATGCGCCACGATGCACGCAACGGATCTTCAGAGGACTGTGCTGAGTGAACACGGCCAAGCTCTGACGCTCACGTGCTGTCTGATCCATTTCTGTTGCACTTGTGGAACGGGAAAATTACAGGGTGGAGGATAGGTTAGTGGTTACCGGGAGTTCGGAGTGGGAGAGGGAGTAAGTGCCGTGGCTGCAGCGGGGCAGCACCAGGAGCCGTGCGATGGGACAGTGTGGCCACACGAAGTCACACACTTGCTGGAACAGCATGGAGCCAGAATCACACACACACACACACACACACACACACACACACACACAAGTGTGCATAAAACTGGTAAAATCTGAACAAGGCCTTTGTGTCAATGCCTGCTTCCTGCCTTGATCCAGAAGTCTCGTGTTTGCACTCAGAATATTATAAATAAAAGATATTAAAACGTACCATCAGGCCTCGCAGGGCCAGGGCAGCCCTTCCTGACCCCAGCACGGCGGCCCACGATGCTGGCCACAGGGCACAAAGCACTGTGACCTTCACAGCAGACAGGTCTGCCTCTGTCCTCATTGCCCTCTAACCAGTGACAGGATGGGGCTCCCCTGACATGGGGTATTGTCCTGGGGAAGTGACAGAGCCCACTTCACACTCGTCTGGCTTTATCCTGGGGAGACCCCAAGGCCTCGGTTTGTGGCTTCCACAAGAGCCCCTTTTCCATGCAGCAGGAGACTCGACTCTGCTCTAGATAGAAAAACCATTTGTAGGGAAATGTTCACCATCAATGAACGAGAGAGGACAGCTCTGTAACTTACGCAAAAATAGACTTCCATTTCAATGTGTTAAAGGTTTGGAGAAATCTGTAAGTGCCTATGAAACAGATGCACTTCTGTCTACTGGGATCCTGGGGGCTGTTCCAGAGACCAGCCATTCAGCGCCTTTCATTCAGGTCGCAGAGGACGGCGGTCAGTAAGTGAGCACGTGGGCTGCAGCAACCCTCCCCAGCCGGCGGGAAACCCATTTCCCTATCCAGCTGCTCCCTTCCAGCCTCGCTGTCTGGGTTGGTAGTTGCTCTTTGCTCTATGGGGCGTTCTGTATTGTCCGCCTATCAATCTAGGTGGCCACAGTGCACCCATCCACACATGCCCCCTTTCTAGGGGGTGCAGGGCAGGGAGGTGGAGGGTGAACAGGACGACAGGTGGAGCTGTGGGATGGGTCTGTGGGCTCCGGCTTCTCATTCACCCTTCCTGGGGGGCTTGAGCTTCCTGCCACCTCCCGTCTTTGTCTTGCATCCCCTCCCCCCGCAGCGTCTGTCTGCTGACAACACATCCGCTTCCAAGTGCTTTCTTTTACACAGCTATGACCTCTGGATCCTCACATGACTCCGTGAGGCAGCCACTGTTACTATCCCCGTTTTGCAGAAGGGGACACCGAGGCAGAGAAACTGTGTCTGGTCACACTGAGCTGAATTCGAGCCTAGGCAGTCTGGTTGCTGAGTCTGGTCCGGCCCCTCAGGGTGAGCACCCCCCACCCAGGGAAGGCAGCGGTCCGAGGGAAGAGCACCTGCCAGCCGGACTCAGGCACCCTGGGTTCCGGGTCAGCCGTGATGCCATTGTCCCAGTGACTAAAAAGCCAGCCCCCCTCCGCCACCTCTCCTCCAGGCTCTCTGCCTATGGGGCTCCCTCTGTGGCATCTTTGTTTTGATGTATGTGGCAGGCGCTGGGGATCACACGTGGACTGGCTGCCTAAAGCATTTACACCCCCGCCTGCCTGTGTGACAGAGGCGGGAGCTGAGCTGCTGTCGCAGAGCGGAAAGCCCAACAGACAAAGCCCTGTGGTGTTTGGAGGATGACGCAGCACAGCTGTGACACATGTCCGCCATCACCATCCTTACACGTGCCGGGGCCACCAGTGCTCAGGAGAGGCAGGGTGGCACGGCCCGCAGTGAAGATGTGACCCTGCTAGCCACACGGAGAGGGGCAACCAGAGCAGACTGGCACCTGCGGGGGCTGGAAAGGGTGCCCAGCTGAAGTGGGTGTGGCCCACGTGTGAGCGTCAGTCTTGTGTTTGGCTTTAGAAGCTGTCAGAGGAGACAGATTTCTCACTGTGAGAAGCCATGCTGAGCAGGTGGGAAGGGACACTGACCTCACATGTGCAGACTTGCCTCATGAACGGTTTTGCCTCAAGCAGAGTTCTCACTTTATTTAGGTTATTTGCTGTTTGTCCTCTTACCACAGCCGCGCAGCCTCTGATCTTTGCTCTTCACTTTCTGAAAGCTTTGGGACTGAACGGTACAGGCGATTTCATGAGGGGCTTACTTCCCTTGATGTGACCTGGTGAGCATTTTCTCACGTGTTCTATTTTTCTACAAGTCCTTTACATTGCTGAAGAATATTCAGGCAGGTGGTTCAACCATTTACTGAAGTGGCCAGCTGGCCGTAGCTGGTCATGACTTAATAGTGGATTCATTCAATAGTACCCCTGCCTGTCAGCTGCTTGACACCTGGCAGGCTGGGTGCTAGGGGCTAGGGCTGAAAAGCAAAGCCACAGAGGAACATTTGTCACAAACTGCACAGGGGGTCCCTGGAGGACCTGGCATTAGATTCAGGGACGGTGCCTGCAGAGTGGTGTCTGGGCTGAGGTCTGGAGAAAATATAAAAGGTTAATAAGCCAGGGGGTCCCAGGGTGGGCTGTGTGTAGTCTTGACTCAGTCGGGTGTATTTCTAATCACTTGCTTATTCAAGTACCACTGAGCCCATTCTGAGGGTCAGGGACACATTTGTTCACTGTTGCATATAGAATATAGAAGACCACACAGAACATCTTTGTGCATGAGAGGCTTTTGCACACAGATTGGTGTTCTGCTTAGATTAAATCCTTAGAAGTGGATTTAATCTACATTTGCAAGATCTGGTTACTGTTCCTGACCTTCGTGACTGTTCATTTACTTTCCAGACTCCAGACTTTTGCAAGGACCATCTCTAGAAAGACCAAGAGCATCTCAGCGGGCCCAGGGTATGGTTCTCCCCTTCCCTCCTTAACTGGGCCCCCAAATCCTGAGGCTGGTGCGTACGACTGCATGCAGATGAGGTAGGCTCAGCTCTCAGGAGCAGTCCTGTACCCAATCCTGCTACCACAGGGCACATGTCCCCACCAGAGACCAGGGCCCGGGGTTTGATGGGAAGCTGAAGTGGAGATGGATGTCTAGTGATGTGAGGGTTTTCCATTGTGGGATGGAGAAGGCTGGTACTAGACCCCTGGGCCTAGAAGAAGAAGCAGAAGTAAGTGGGGCTCACGTTCGGCCTCTCTCCTCTGCCCGCAGCTGGGGGTTTCCACTGACCAATGGCTTCACAGAGCTTTCTGGGGAGGACTGCAGTGGGAAGGGAGCTCTCGCAGGAACCGGTGATTGAGAAGGGCATGACCCTACAGACCCCAGACCTGGTGGGCTGATTGAGACAGACGCAAAGAAGAGGAAAAGGCTTGGGTGTCCTCCAAAGGTTGGGAAGGACGGCAAGCGTGTCATCTCACCCAGCAGAGGCCCAGGCACCTGTGGGCAGGTGTGAGCTCAGGACTGACTGCCAGGTTCTCAACACGCTTTCCTTTGACTTTGCAAATGGGTCCTGCACAGCACGGGAAGGTCGTTCTGCAAGGACAGTGACCGGTGAGACTGCAGTACTAGTCAGCAAAGATGTCCCTCCAACCCCCCTTCTGTGTGCACGTGCTATTCTTACCGGGAGAGGTGAGATTAACTCCACCCCCCTTGAGTTCCAGCAGCCCCTGTGACTGGCTTTGAACAAAGAACACAGCAGAAATGATGTGCTGAGACTTCCAAGCCCAAGAACTGCAGCTCCCACGTCTGTCTGGCTTCTCTGAATCGGGCTGCCATACTGTGAGGCAGTCCAAGCAGTCACATGGAGAAGCCCACACAGGGTAGAACCAGAACCCCAGCCAACAGCCCCACCGAACTCATGGCTGTCGGCCAACCCCAACTTGCAGTCATGAGTGAGGCCATTTTGGAACCTTCCAACCATCTTACAGCCCAGTGGCACCCCAGAGAGCAGCAGAGTCCCTGAATAAACCCACAGGATTGTGGAGAATCATAAATGGGTGGTTTTTATTCTAAGTCACTGAGTTTTGGGGTTGTTTATTATTGAGCAATTGATAACCAAAACAGAAATTGATATGACAAGGCTCTGTAAAAATGGAACCAATGTAGAATTTCAGGTTTAGGCCCACGTATAGGGAGCTTTCACCCAGTTTCCAGAAACGGTCCAGCCCATCTGGAGCTTGAGTACTGACAGGCTAACTCTCCTTGCTTTTAAACCAGCGACTCTTGTTGACTCTGAGTCACGTCCATAGAAATCCCACGTGGCAAAGACTCAGTGGTCCTGATGCCCTCTCCCCAGAGCGCGGCCAAATCCTGCCAGCTTCTCTCTGACTGGTGGTCCACCCAGGAGCAGCTGCGCCCCTGGGGAAGGTCCTTCATAACCTCAGGCAGGTCTCAAGCGGGTGACGTGTTCCTGGTGTTCACTTGAATCTTTGAGGCTAAGGATGTCCTCCCTTTCCTGGTAAGGCAGCTCCCTCGGCAACAGCTGGAAGTAGGGATGGGGACTCCCTTGCTGGCTCTGCTCTGGAGGGAGGCAGTGTCGCTTCCCCATATGATCCATTTTTCTGGCTGGTGTCCTCTTCCGTCCAGTGTTTTCTCTGCATACAGGGCTCTCCCGTGGGAGCAGGAGAGGCCTGCCTCCCCCCTCCTGGGGCCAATGCTGCTGCTGTCCCCACTTTATAGGAAGCATGCAGGGATGTTGCAAAATGCGCCAGGGCGGGAGGTTGCTGGGTATTTGGGCTGCTTCAGTGTTCCCTCCCAGGAGCAGGTCTCCTGGCACAACCTTCAGTGTTCCCTCTGGGGCAGGTCGCTAAGGGTGGCATCAGGATAATGGGAACACAACATTTTAACTTGACAAGATAATGTCTGTTGTGCAAAAGCGTTGCATTGATTTACAGCGTGTGAATCCACATCATCTCCAACATTTATGATCATTAAAAACTTCTTTTTTGGGGGGGGGTCAGTCAAATGTGAGCAAAATTGTAGCTTGTCCTGAGTGGTGTCCCCTGGTACAGTGAGAATGGACATCTCTGCCTGTCACAGGCCCATTGGTTCTGAGAATGGCTGCTCATGTCCTCTGCTTCCACACTGGCGTTCTGTTGGCCTCATGCGCAGTTGGTAACATCTCCAAGTTTGTGGTTTGTCTTTTTACCTCCAGGAAGGTATATTTGGATGAGTCAGAAGTCCTTCACTTGAATGTAGCCAAAGCTGTTGATATTGCTAAGTTGATATTGTTAAAGTTTTTATGTGTCTTGTTTAGGAAATCTGTTCCTACCTTGAGGTCATACAATCCCTTGTATTTTCTTCAAAAGTCCCAAACTTTTGCTTTTGACATTTCTTCCCTTAATCCATTTGGACATGCTCTTTGTATATGGTGTAAAGAAAAGATCTGGGTCTTTGTCTTGTGGTTTTTCTGCCTCATTTATTGAGTGGCTCTCCCCAGGGATCCGTCATCCACTTCCCTTACTTATCAGAGCCTGCGATGAGTGGGTGCGTTTCTGGGTTTGTTCGATTGTCCAGTTCGTCTGTTCCTGCGCCAATCTCTCACTTACACTTGATTACAGCTTGACAAGTAGCCTTTTCAACGGCCGAGCACATCCGCCTCCTTCTTTTTCTTCTTCAGAAGTGTTTGCATTGTTATTTTTTTAACTGAGTTATGACTTGTGCATAGCAAAGTGCACAGACCTCAAGTGCATGGTTCAGTGAATGCTTATAAATGTGTGCACTTGGCTAGTCATCAGGGCTGCATCACAGACCTGCCCAACCTGCAGGTGCTCAGGGCTCTGTGGATTTGGAGGATAGTTAGGCCGTGAGGTCTGCTTACTTTGACTCCATGACATCCATGAGGATCTGAAGGCTAGGATGGACCAGTGTCTTGGGTACACTCTGTTGGAGCATCTTTCCTCACGTCTTTTGGTTGATGCTGGCTGAACCTCAGCTGGGCTGTGGCCAGAACCCCTGCCTATGGTCTTTCCTGGGCTTCCTCACAGCATGGCAGCCAGGTTCCCTGACGCAAGTGCATGTAGGCTTCCTTCCCCGGTCTTCTGTTGTTGGAGGACTCACAGAGTCTGCCTATGTTCCAAGGGAGTAGATGTAGATGTCACTTCTAGGGGGATGTAGACCTTGTTACTGGGTAGGTTGAGGCTCAAGGTCACATTGTTAGAGCCTAGTGGGATGGTAGGAACCGATGTGGCCATGTTTGTAAAATATGGTCTGCCGCATCTGTGTAGACAACCCAGATCAACTTGCAAAATACTTCCAGTGACCAATGGATGCCTGGGCCCATTCTAGTCCGTACCAGTCCCTGGAGGTAATTGCGACCCAGATCTCCATGACAAAGATTTATTTGCCTGATCTTGACTATTGGCAGATATATACATGTAACCACATAGTGTGCATCTCTGGGGTCCAGCCTCTTGTGCCCAGTATCCTGTTGTGTGAGTCTGATCACACTGGGAGCCCAACGCCTCGCTCTTTCCCACTCCTGTGCTCTGTTCTTCTGTGTGAATGTGCAGCTTGCTTCTTCTACTCCAGACGAACAAAGGGTGCTTTATAGTTTTTGATTATTATGAATTATGACACTATGAACATTCTTGTACAGCTTTTTTTGGTGTACACGATGACTCATTTCTGTTGCGTATTTACCCAGGAGTGGGTTCCTGGGTCATAGATGGGAATCTTCAGTGGATGCTGGCTACACTTTTCTATAGCGATTTGCACCATTTCACACAGGGGCAGGATGCAGTCCTATCTCCTGTGGTCTTAACTGGCGTGGCCCTGAAGACTCTTGAGGCCTTGAGGGCTCTTCTGTGTGTTTATCGGTCATTTGCTAACTTTTTGGGGGATGTGTTTTTCAAGTCTTTCACTCATTTATTTAAAATTGGGTTGTTGGGTTTTTTTTTCTTATTGATTTTTGGGAGTTTGTGATTCTGGAAACACATCTTTGATAGGTATGGCCTGGAGTTTGCTGAACTTAAGGTTAAGGGCATTATCCCCTACAAGCCTGCCCTTGCTTCAGACACCAGTTCAGGGTCCCCAGGGCCACCCTCACTTCTGACCAGCTGGCTACAAATTTGCAGGACCTCAGGATTCTCTCAAGTTCCATGATTTACCAGAACAACTCACAGAACGAAAGAAAGAGCTATACTCATCACTACAGCAAAAAGTAATTATAACAAAGGTTAGATGTGAGAGCCAACCAAAGAAAGAGACATTTTCTGGGCTATAAAGAAAGTCTCCAAGGAACTAGTATAAAGGACCCATGGGCATGGACAACAGAGTGGGAATTGACTGTGGGCCTGGGGAGGGAAGGGAATTGGAGAGCAAAGGGGGAAAAATTGGGACAACTCTAATAGAACAACAATAAAAAAAGAGATGAAAAAAAAAGTCTCAACAAATTTGAGATGATTAGAGAATCACATTCTTTAACCACAATATAGTGAAGCTGGAAATTAGTAACAAAAAAAGAATTGGTAGCCCTGGCCGGGTGGCTCCGTTGGTTGGAGCCTTGTCTCGTGCACCAAAACATTGTGGGTTTGATCCCTGGTTGGGGTGCATACAGGAGGCAACCAATTGATGCTTCTCTTACGCATTGATGTTTCTCTTTCTCTCTCTTTCTAAAAAATTGATAAACATCCTCAGGTGATGATTTAGAAAAATGAATTGGTAAAATTCACGAGTAGAAATTAACTCATGAGTACAAGAAATCAGGTATTTTGAACTGAATAATAAAAATATTACATATAAAAGTGGTGAATTCATCTGAATCAGTATTTAGTAGAAAGTTTCTTAGTTTGAATGCGTATATTAAAAAAGAAGAAAGCAGAGAATTAATGAGACATATAAGGCGAGGTCTGGGAGGGGTACAGGTCCCTCCCCTACCCCAGACACATCCCACACACCCTGGCACACACATTTACCCCACATGCACACGCTCTCACATAACCACCACACGCACCAACACTCTCACGCACCCTTCTGGGTGGGGTCCTTCTGCCCCGCTCCCAGCCTCCCTCGGGCTGCAGCCGCCAGCCTGGGTGAAGCAGTCAGCGGGTGCCAGCTCTCAGAAGTGACCGTGGGGCATGGCTTCTTCAGTCGGGTGTATTTGCCCTTCATTGCGACCTGAGTGAGCATCGTGCACCGGGTGCTCCCAGCAGGAAGGGCACCCAGAACAGCATGTCAGTGAGCACGTCCAGGCCGTGGCCTCCTGCCCCTCCTGGTGTCCTCAGGGCCTGCAGTGAGGAGGGGTGGGTCTCACGTCCACTCACAGGTTTAGGGGTGGCACAGTGGTTGCCCTGGGCTCCCTGTAGTTCTTCCTTTCTATGGCTTTAAGCCCCAGATGCTCAGCTGGCTCCCCCCAAAAGCTCTACTGCCTCCCAAGGGTGCTGGGAGGAAAGCACCCGGGCCCTACTTCAACGTTCGGACCCCTTTCTTCTTCCCTGGGCTTGACCACTCCCCGCCACTCCACCCTGGACCCATTTAATGTCTGTTTATCGTTATTTAAAAAATACTTCTTTCCAATAATTCTGCCACACTGGGAGGAGTTTTTCTTTTAACTCTTGAAATATATTTACTTTTGGCCCAGAGTCAGGCGGATGGCGGTTTCAGGTTGAAAGTGAGACTCCGGAGTCCGAGTCAGTGGAAATGAGGCCCTTTGCAGGGTCTGCACACCCTCTGGGCACGTGGGGTGGCGACTGCCTGATGGGAGGATGGGGGCTGATGCGCAGCTCACACATGCCCCGTGTGTGCAGAGAAGTGTGTGGAGCCCACAGGCGCGCCCACGAAGCCGTGGCCGCAGCCCCGGGTGTGCGGTGAGGAGAGGCTCACGCCGCACTGCCACGGGGCAGACAGCCTAGAAGCACTTGCTTCTGGGAGAACGAGACAGAAGTTACTGATTGTCTCACATGGAAGAAAGCTGGAAGAGGCAGTCCCAACCCGGTGGGCGCCGGGCAGTAGCGGGCTGGGCTGCTTGTCCCCTGCTGTGGCCCCCGTCCTAGTTCATGTCATGACAGGATGTTTCCTTAAGGTCCAACATGGCTCTGCGGTTCCAGCCCTCAAAAGTCGGGGCACATGTGGCTGGGCCCTT